>NC_079489.1:149304696-151704696 GCF_020520425.1 Spinacia oleracea
AACGGCGTTTTAACAGAAACTGTGTTTATGACACAGCCTGAAGGTTTTGAGGATCCAAAGAATGCTAAAAAGGTATGCAAGCTAAAGAAGTCAATCTACGGATTGAAGCAGGCATCCAGGAGCTGGAATATACGTTTTGATGAAGCAGTCAGTGACTTTGGTTTCATCAAGAACGCGGACGAATCTTGTGTATACAAGAAGGTCAGTGGGAGCAAAATTGCTTTCCTAGTATTATATGTCGACGACATATTGCTTATCGGAAATGACATTCCTATGTTGAACTCTGTCAAGATTTGGCTTGGGAAATGTTTTTCGATGAAGGATCTAGGAGAAGCACAGTACATATTGGGCATCAAGATTTACAGAGATAGATCTAAAAAGATGATTGGACTTAGTCAAAGCACTTATATCAATAAGGTGCTTGATAGGTTCAAGATGGCGGACTCCAAGCGAGGCTACCTACCCATGTCTCATGGAATGACTCTAAGCAAGACTCAGTGCCCAAAAACACTTGATGAGCGTAGACGAATGAATGGGATTCCATATGCATCATTGATTGGTTCAATAATGTATGCTATGATATGTACACGCCCGGATGTTGCGTACGCACTCAGTGCTACGAGCAGATACCAGTCAGACCCAGGAGAGGCGCATTGGACTGCTGCCAAGAATATTCTGAAGTACCTGAAAAGGCACAAAGATGACTTCCTGGTCTATGGTGGAGATGATGAATTAATTGTTAAAGGCTATACGGACGCAAGTTTCCAAACCGACAAAGATGATTTCAGATCACAGTCTGGGTTTGTCTTCTGCCTCAACGGAGGAGCAGTAAGCTGGAAAAGTGCTAAGCAAAGCACCATTGCGGATTCTACAACTGAAGCGGAGTACATTGCTGCACATGAAGCAGCAAAGGAAGCTATATGGCTAAGGAAGTTCATAGGAGAACTTGGTGTAGTCCCCTCCATTAAAGGACCAATAGCCCTGTATTGTGATAATAACGGAGCTATTGCACAGGCAAAAGAGCCTAGACACCACCAGAGAGTCAAGCATGTACTTCGTAGATTTCACCTTCTACGAGAGTTCGTTGAAAGAAAAGAAGTCGAGATAAGCAAAATTGGAACTGATGACAACATATCAGATCCATTAACTAAACCTCTGCCGCAAGCGAAGCACAACTCGCACACTGCAGCTATGGGAATCAAGCATATTGGAGAATGGCTTTGATGTCTCTGTTTAATGTTTTAAAGTTTTAGAGTTTAAATCTTTGTAAAACATTATTGGTTAATCATTCACAATAAATGAAAGGAATTCATTTTTCCATTTAATTTGTGGTTTATTAAATGATGAGTCCCTTCAACTTGACGATATATTCAAGATAGACTGTCAGGACCAGTCCTGTGACTAAGAAATGTCTATCAAGTGAACTTGAATGTCAAAGGTTGAAAATGGTCCCTAGTCGGAGTTTTCTATAAAATTGGACGCATAGAAAACGTTAGACGATTAGAATGCAAGATGACTAGTAGTTCTGTTTCTTGAACTATGTGGACATGGCAATGTCATAATCATTTGCATAGATACTTACTTTGGGAAGACTAGTATCGGACAAGACCTATGAAACTTTACTGTAAGAGATGAAAGTCTGTCATAAGTAAATTTCATTAAATTATTAGACACTAAATCCTCAATACCTGAGTGATTTGAGATTACTTGTTTGAGAACTGGTTGCTTTGACGTTGACCAACCGTCGCACCGTAAAAGGAGGCTATAAAGGCAACGCTCAGGTAATCACCTATCAAACGAAGTCTAATCTCAAGATCGCAAGATTGGGATTGTCCTCCCATAAATCGGGATGAGATGCTTAAAAGTTGTACAAGGCCACTCGGAGAGCTAGAAACTGTGAAATGCATGGCCGTGCTCGGATGAATCATAGGCTATGATTATCTGTTTATTTGATCAGTTGAACTCTGAAACCGAGGAACACCTCTGGACATAATAAGGATGACAACTCTTACCTTATGTTCAAGAGCAAGCATCGAGCGACAAAGGAATTAGGAAATGCACACTTGTCCGTAAGGACAAGTGGGAGACTGAAGGAAATAATGCCCTTGGTCCAAGTATGCATTCTATGTTAAGTCTAATAAATGCGGTTCAGTATTAATTAACAAGTTAATAATTCAGTGAGATCAAGTGAGCTGAATGCCTAGCTAGAGGCCGCTTCAGTTCAAGTGGAATTAATGATATTAATCCACAGCTTACTCTTGACTGAACCCGTAGGGTCACACAAATAGTACGTAAACGGATCAAGTATTTAATGGCATTAAATACTCCATCTATGAATATTCGGAACCGACGGATCTTGGTTTCAGTGGGAGCTAAGATCGTCACAGGCAAGAAATGAATACTCCGGAAACGATGATATTGCCGGAAACGGAAATATGGATCGTATCGGAAATATGAATATTATCCAAGTCGTAGATGTTGCCGGAAACGGAAACATGGTACGTATCGGAAAATATTGTTGGAAATGGAAATATTACCAGAATCGGAAATATTGCCGGAAACGGAAATATTGTCAGAATCGGAAATATTACCGGAATCGGAAAATAATTCCGGAAACGGAAATATTAAATATTTGTTCGAAACGGAAATTAATTCCGGAATCGGAAATATTAAATATTGTTCGTATCGGAAATAGATTCCGGAAATGGAAATTTAATCGGAAGCGTATCGTACGAATTAGCATCGGACGAGGCCTGCCGGACGAAGGCCCAGCACGAAGCCAGGCCATCGCCCAGCAAGCACGCACGCCACAGCCCAGCGCGCACAAGGCCGCGCATGCGTGGGCCGCGCTGCGTGGGCTGCTGCTCGCATGCGTGGGCAGCCCTTGTGGCTGCCGTGTGTGTGTGAGTTTGAGCTCATGCGAGATTCCTGAATCTGCAAGAGTCAGTGTATGATTAAATGTCTATTCCTATTGGATAAATTGATTAAGTAGAATTCATGTAGAATTCTAATTCCAATTAATTCGCATCCTACTAGGATTACGATTCCTTTTCCATAACTCTATAAATAAAGGCCTAGGGGTCATAATTTATATACAAGTTTCAAAGTATTCAAAAGTGAGTTTTTTGAGAGAAAATTAAAACCCATCTTGCCCCAAAAGTGCCGAATTTTCTGAGTACCTTAAGGGCGATTCTAGTTGGTCAATCTTAAGGCGGATCCGGACGTGCTGTGGACTTTCTACGGAGGGACGACACTTGGAGTCCTAAAAGACTTGTTCTTGTTCGGTTCGGGCGCAGCTAGGGAAGGCACGCAACAAAGAGTATGCATCTAAACTATGCTAAATGATTATGTGTAAATAATATGTTTCCTGGGTTAATGGTTGTTTCCGCATGATTTATGTAAATGTCATATGTATCATAACCTAACAATGGTAGCCTTACGGGATGCCGATTTGGGTATTTTCATGGTTGGTCATGTTGCATTCATGGAAAATCTTTTAGTCCGTATTTAGTAGTATTTCAAGGAGTGAGTAACTCGAGAGGACTATGATAGTCGTGACCCAATGTGATCATAAGCCTTGAGGCCATTAATTCTTGCTAATGGTATTGACACCTTAGGTTCACTTTGGGGGTTGTGCGACTATGGGGGAATGATTTCCAGAATGTAACTGTTTCCATTTTGCAAATACTATAATATATTATTTTTATTGGTGGGAGAGAGTATTGAGACTGTAGATTCTTAGCAAGGGATGACAATTACATATGGGTGCTTATTGATTTAAATCTTAGGAAGGGAGACTCAATATGGTTTAACCTTTTAACTTGCAGAACGACACCAAGCATTAGGACCGATTCTATGGATAAGACAACTAAGACTTTAGGATTCAGATTGTACTTTGGCATAGCCTAGTCTAGACTCGGATTTACTTTTTATTCGAACATTTTTTTTTTGAAGACTTTATTCGAACATTATTTTTTGAACATTTTGCCCATGTGACATTCAAGGTCGTTTTAATTAGCATGTTCGGTTTTGGTGCCGAGCATTGTCGTCGTAGGAGGCCTAACAACGACACAAAGAGTTATTTATTTTTATTTTTTAGTCGCTTTTAGAATCGAGTGCCTTTTTCATACGCCCTTGCAGCAATTTTTACGAAAAAGTTTTTTTTTGCTACGTATATTTTTTTTATGCGCGGGCACCGAGGCTGCTGTGCCTGACCAAAAGGCCAGGCAGCAACTTCAGCGCCCAGCAGTGGGCGTGAGAAATTTTGGCGCCCAGCCAGGGGCGTTGAAAATGCGTCCCTGGCTGGTTCTCGTTTTCAGTTTTCGTCTACTTTTGTTTATGCGACTTCGATTTTGCGTGCTTGCCTAATAACGTCCTTTACGCGTTGTGCAGCGTTTGTGGGATTCGTTACAGGCCATCCCGAGCGTCGCTTATTTTTGTGGCGATCGTTCGGGTTTGCGGAACACGTATTTCGGTATAAGTCTTTGGCAAATTGGTTTATGAATGTTTGGGCAATTTTTAAGGTCGTTGGTTTTTCTAGGATAGTTTGTCTAGCATTATTCGTACGCACAATCATAACATAGTCACATAGTTCGCTACACATAACTACATTACAAACATGGATTTGAAAATTAAATATGTCACGTAGTTTATGATAGGCTTCTATGGGTAGTATTTGCGCCATGCTTGGTACCGCTTCTATCGTAGATCCAACACATGCCCCGGTCGAGGTAGTGTCTTCAACAGACGAATTTCGCCCAAGAGGCCAACCTGCGAGTGCAAGCCAAGGGGGCATGCAGGCGAGAGGGACCTAGTGGGCGAGCGATTGGGTTCGGGATAGGTGTACTACCTGCACAAGTACCGAATGGGCAACATGCGCGGCGTATGCTCCCCCCTATTGGCGAAAAAAGGTATCCTTAGTCCCAACTCCCGAGGGAGCCGAGATTCGTTATGCTGTTCTGCCCGTTCACATTAATATGCTGATTTTCAGGTCGTCCCAACTTGATGGGGAAATAAACGCGGGGTAGGATCATTTCACCCTTCGGCTATTTTGATTACCTACAAGCACGAGTATTTCCTTCACTATCCCCAGTGGAGTCGCCACTGTGAGGGGGTCGAAAAAGCACGAGGCTAATGCGTGACCTCGTTCCTCGTGGGTGTGACGATTCTTTTTATTCAATCAAGTGTAATTGGATTTCCTGTGAGTTTACACCCAATTCACTAGTAATATAGGAGTCGCCATTTAGTTTTTAATGACAATGAGAAAAACTGACAAAACCCGGTTATCGTGACATAAAGGGAGTGCAATTATGTTTGACCACGACGGTCGTAGGTTCCCTTGTGATCCCTGGTGTGGGGATCTCTCAACATACACCCGCAAGGTAGAGATTGAGGGTTCGGGGGACTGTAACTACCGAGAGGAGTACTCGCTCTTCGTTAACTCCAGAGGCAGGATATCCTTACAAGCTCAGCATAAATAATTGAAGGGACATGCGTTAACTTTTAAACAAATCTGAGTTGATTTTAATAATATGCAACATATAGTACTAGATCGAGCGCGATTATCTGTTTTAGATTGTTTTAAGGGACCTAGCATGATAATCCAATTTCCCAAAAATATTATATTTATTAAGCGTGATAGAACAATCAGATTTAGTTAGTTTAACAGTTCATAAAAAGGGCGAGGAAAGCAATTAAATCATAGAAAAGGGACACATTACGACGCACCCTTGAGAGGTGCGTCACGGTTCTCAGAAAACTAACCACTTTGACTTTGCTATTTCTCCTTTTTATTTAACGAATCTCAAATTATGGGACAGGATACGTTCTGTTCGATTTATGGATCGGTTGCGATAGAACGCGTGAACAATTTCGCAGCGTGAGGCTTAGGCTAAGGGTTGGAGTTAATACTCAGAATATGAATTTGTGTTGTTGTTTTCACGTCGAACTTGGGCTATATTTATAGAAAGAGTTTGTGGAAAGATAGAATTGCAGAGTTCTAATCCACAAAGAATTAGGAAAAAACACGTACCCAGGTATTTTCAGCGCCCAGGCCTGGGCGCCGAAGATTTCGGCGCCCAGAGCCAGGCGTTGAAAATAGGGTCTGGGCTGTTTTCTTAGTCAGATTCGGATTCCTGAAGTCCGTAGTGCATGAGACTTAATCGAGTCTTTTAGTGCGTATTAATTTTATGACGGAATGCGTCTGGGCCCGTTACGAACTCTAGGTTCGTTAGGATTTCAATCAATACGTGACTCTTATTTTCGAATCGTATTAGGAATAGGATTCTCTCGCAATTTCTATCTCATTTAGGATTTATGTTGGAGTGCAACACCTAATTCTGACAGGTTTCTATCTTTTATGACTTTCCACTTTTAACAACTACCCATTACGGCAGTTACTATTTTTAGCAAGTTTCCATAAATAGCAGGTTTCTATAAATAGCAGGTTTCGGGTGAAATGAAAAGGGGAGTTGAGATTCTTTATTTTATAGGAGATGCGTTGTCAAGTGGAGATTTACGTTTTCATCATCGAACCTTCCCTTTCAGGAATGGGGACAAAAGTAGGTGTCTACAGTTAGCCCCCACTTTGAATGAGTCTCGGAGTAAGACGATGGTCAAAGTATTAGACGGAGTGCGTCGCACAAGCCATGGTGACCTGTTTTGGCGAGGGTCTCACGAGCCCCCGAGTGATAACATTTGACTTAAGGGTCATCACTTGAAGTGTCGACATATCCCTCACGTGTCATTGGGATTTGTCAACTGATAGTATATAAACTCCCTCACTTTGTCATTGGAAGTATCTAAAGATGCGTAGAAACTCCCTCACTTTGTCATTGGGAGTAGCTACAGATGTTTTCGAAATCAAAGCTATAAAGTGTAATTGGGCCTGGCCAAGCCCAATCACGAGGTAAAAATGTTTTTAAAGATTCTCATTTTCAGGGCTAGCTAAACGAGAAAACCCCCTTGTTTTTATGGGACGTAAAATGAAGGAAAATCCAGCACATCGCTCTTTTTTGGAAAAAACGGAAAACCAATCCTTTTAATTTTTGGCAAAGGGAAAACCAGAAAAAGTTATCGCTGTAGCTACTAAGGACCTACGTGGCTTGTGACGTAGACCCCGCCGGCTAAAGATGGCGAGCCTGTCCGCTAAGGGTGGACGCCCCGTCCGAAAAAGTGGACGAATCTTGTTTTTAAAATTTGAAAATAAGGACCTAGGCGGCTTGTGACGTAGACCCCGCCGGCTAAAGATGGCGAGCCTGTCCGCTAAGGGTGGACGCCCCGTCCGAAAAAGTGGACGAATCTTGTTTTTGAAATTTGAAAATAAGGACCTACGCGGCTTGTGACGTAGACCCCGCCGACTAAAGATGGCGAGCCTGTCCGCTAAGGGTGGACGCCCCGTCCGAAAAAGTGGACGAATCTTGATTTTGAAATTTGAAAATAAGGACCTACGCGGCTTGTGACGTACACCCCGCCGGCTAAAGATGGCGAACCTGTTTCATTTTGTTTTTTTTGAAGATTCTATTTTTCGAAAACTGAGGATCTGCGCGGCTAGTGACGCAGACCCCGCCTGCTGAGGGTGGGCGAACCCTGTCCGCTAAGGGTGGACATCCCTGAATTCGTTTTTTCTTGATTTGGAACTCGCGTGGTTCGTGGCGCGATCTTGCCTGATCGAGGTGGGCAAGTCTCTATTTTTGTTCATTGTGATTTCTTTTGAGAATTTCTTTTTGTTCATTCTTGTAAGAGCGAATTCTTTCGAGGGATGCTCGGATTTAGTTGCAACCTGAATGTGGGTTGACAACGTGCTTAGACGGACCATTGTCTCGTGGTCATCATCTTTCATGGTTTTGAGCTAGTCTTTGCGGCTCAATTTTGCCACTACTTGGGTCCTTGATTAGGGGACTATGTATGAGTATCAACGGCGACCTTTGTCTTGAGGTAGAAATGGAGTATAAAGCATATTGGGAAATAAAACAACTCAACATGGATGCTAAGTTAGCTGGTGAGAAGCGGCTAATACAGTTGAGTGAGCTAGATGAGTTTCTGTTACAAGCCTATGACAGTGCCCGTATCTACAAGGAAAAGACTAAGCAATGGCACGATAGTCGCATCCTTCATAGGGAGTTCGCGGTGGGCGACAAGTTTCTATTGTTTAATTCTAGGCTTAAGCTATTTTCTGGAAAACTTAAGTCTCGGTGGTCTGGGCCGTTCACCGTGACCATGGTTAGCAAGTTTGGATCCGTTAAAGTAGAGAACAATAATGGTGAGCGTTTCAAGGTAATTGGGCAACGTCTGAAGTTGTACCATGAAGGGGCAACTGTAGGAGTGGTTGAGGTTCAACACCTCAATCCTTCCGCCCCATGACATGCATATTTGAGGTAATGAGGTCGAGCGGGACCTAGAAATAAACCAGCGCTTTGTGGGAGGCAACCCGTATTTTATTGCTTTTAGTAGTGTAATTATTCAATTTTTCTTTTCTTTTGTGTGTTTTTAGTGTAATTCTTGGTATTAGAGGGGTGAGAAGAGGGAATTTTACTGTTTGGGTGTTTAGTAGTGTGCAGGTCTAAGGCTCTAAGTTCGAAAAGGCGAAATATTTTAGAGGTGATTTTATATTATAATTACCATCATATATTTCTAGATCTTTCTAGATTAATATTTTAACAATAGCTAGTCCCCCGGAGAAGATTCAACATCTCGGTTTTAGTACATGATCGAGCAAAACCGCATGCTCGTATGCCCACGAATTAGGCCCCCAACAACCCTCCTTGCCTGTGCTCATCGGTGTTTAACCTGACCCACCCCTCGCGTGGACATACCCATGTAATGAAGTGTTATTTCCCCCTTGACGATCCTCCTTGCCATTCCTCAGTAAAATCAACAAATACTACCTCCTCCCACCGTTTATTACCGACTACCAAATAAGTTGTTAGTCTCTTAGAATGTTTACAAGTACCGGCAGTAATGGTACTACAATTTCTAACCTTCAATACCCATATGGTAAGTTCCCATGAATCGCGAGAATGGTCATAAATGTGTGCAATTTTGTAAGAAATTATCATGTTCATTATAATTGGGTAATGGAATTCTTTCCCTAAAGTGGAAATGGATGGTAGTTAAGAAAATAAGGACATACGAAAGTATCTCTATTACATAAGGGAAGAGGGGAGGGTTAATATCGTAATCACGCTTTTGTTGTCCCTTTTAGAAAAGACTTAAATACCTCTACTAACTTATATTAACATTACTTTCAAAATACAATAGAAAGGGAAAAAGTGAAATAAATAAACAGTACACCAACAGTGAAATGGCTGGCAAAAGAAATCAAAAATTAAAACAGGAAAGCACAATCAACTATTTATCACATCATTCACGTCATATTTGAAATAGCAGTAACAAAGTCAAAAAAAAAAAGGGATATTTCACATTCAACTACTAAATCACAATACAACGATCCCACTGTTAGACACAATAATATGTAAATATTATTGTTCCATAATTAGCATTGTAAATATAGTAATACGTAAACCCTAGTTGACTTTGTAAACTGTATATATGTTAATAATCAATGCATAGCCTCCTAAGGGAGAATTCCATAATTCTACATGGTATCAGCCTAACCCTAGGCATAATCTCTTCCGCTGCTTCTCTCTTCTTTCTTCTCTTTCTTCTTCTCAATCCATGGCAGGCTGTGATGACGGTGTTCCTCCTCCCAATCACACAACAATCGTCAATGCCTATCACCCTGCTCTTAATGTGACAAACGGCAAGGCCTTGATTCCCCTCATTCTTGATGTAGATAATGTCCAATATGCTCCATGGGCAACTCTCTTCCGAACCACAGCAAAGGTCTATACTGTTTTGGACCACATCGATCCGAAAGTTCAGAGACCGAAAGATATGGATGACGATTTGTGGGATCGTCTGGATGCTGCTGTTCTCCAATGGTTGTAAGGGACAATCTCAAAGGATCTCCTTCTCAAGATTCTGGCCGAGAACGCTACTGCCTTGGAAACGTGGAATCGTATCCGTAAAAATTTTCAGGATAACAAGGGTACTCGGGTGGTGCTGTTGGAGAACCAGTTTGGTAATGTTCGTTTGGCCAATTACCCTTCCCTGGATGATTATTGTCAAGCACTGAAAAATATTGTCGACCAACTCGCGGCCTTGGGTTACCCTGTTTCTGAGGAACGCTTAGTGCTTCAATTGGTGGGAAAACTTGATGTTGAGTATCGGACTATTGCGACGATTATTCGTCAAACAAACCCCTTGCCCTCTTTCGAAGAAGCCTGTTCCACGCTTGATTTGGATAGAATGGGTCGTTTATCTGAAAACGACAGATCGGAAAACTCCTCAACGGCACTGCTGGTTGCCGCTAATACCGCACCACACTCCTCTAATTCTCAACCGTCGCTGAATCACGGTGGGGGCGGCGCTGGTCGCAATGGGTCTGGTAAGGCAGGTGGTGGCAAAAACCACAAAGGCAAGAACAAAAATAACTCACGTGGTGGGGGTTCTGGTTCGAACTCCAATTCTGGTGGTAACGGTCAGGGGAAGGGCCAGCAACAACAAGGGCAACAACAAACCATGTTTCACCCTTGGGTCTATTTTTGGGCCCAAAACTGGATGTTTCCCCCTTGCCCCAGTTCCTTCCCAACAATGGCGTGGGCATGTAAACCAACAACCAGGGATGTTGGGCCCAGCTCCCAGAAGCACGCAACAGCCCAATCCTAATGGCGCTTTTCTCATTCCAGGAAGTGGTTATCAGCCCACCGATCTCCCGGCCTTCTTCAATGCTATGTCAATGCAACCTCCGGATTCGAATTGGTATATGGATACCGGTGCTACTTCTCATCTCATGAATGGCTCAGGTATTTCATCTTCTATTAGTGATTGGCGTAATTTAAATTCGAATAT
The DNA here is from genome assembly GCF_020520425.1 of Spinacia oleracea. NCBI lineage: Eukaryota > Viridiplantae > Streptophyta > Magnoliopsida > Caryophyllales > Amaranthaceae > Spinacia > Spinacia oleracea. The sequence continues at coordinate 149,315,608 of NC_079489.1, forward strand.
TATGGTTGGTGATGGCACTAAAATACCAGTTAGAGGTTCCGGCACCAAAATCCTATCTCAACCCTTTCCCTCTCTAACCCTCAAAAATATTCTATATGCTCCTAGTATCATTAAGAATCTTGTTTCCGTTCGTCAATTCACTTCTGATAAACTAGTGTCTGTTGAATTTGACCCTTTTGATTTTTCTGTGAAGGATCTCCGGACGGGGACAATCTTGACGAGGTGCAATAGTGTCGGGCATCTGTATCCACTTTCACAGATTTCATCATCTCCTCCTTCTGCTTTTGCTGCTCTCTCATCTGAAGTATGGCACAATCGTTTGGGTCATCCGGGAGATCAAGTTCTTAGTTTTCTTAGAAATCAAAAACTTATTTGTTGTAATAAAGGGAATGCCCTCACAATCTGTCATGGTTGACAATTAGGCAAACATTGTCGTCTCCTGTTTTCTATTTCTTTAACTAAGACTTATGCTCCGTTTGATATTATTCACACCGATTTGTTTACCTATCCTCTTAATAGTCATACGGGATTTCGTTACTATGTGCTATTTCTCGATGATTATTCTCACTCTTTATGGGTTTTTCCTCTAAAAGCTAAATCGGATGTGTATTCCATTTTTGTGCGCTTTCACACTTATGTTAGGACCCAATTTGGTGTATCCATTAAGGTCTTGCATTGTGATAATGGTCGTGAGTATGACAACAATAGCTTCAATATGTTTTCCCAAAACCATGGCATGATTTGGCGACACTCATGTCCACATACTTCACCACAAAATGGCAAAGTCGAGAGTATGATACGAACCATTAACAATGTGTGTCGTACTCTCCTTTTCCATGCATCTCTTCCTCCTTCATTTTGGTTTGAATCCCTTCATATGACCGCATACTTGTTGAATATCCGGACAACTCGTCTTCTTGATAACCTCACTCTAATGCACCTTCTTTATAACAAAGCACCTTCGTACGACCACCTTCGCACTTTTGGTTGTCTTTGTTACCCGAACCTCTCGGCTACCGCCCCACATAAATTAAGCCCACGTTCAACTCCGTGCATTTTCCTTGGTTATTCATGTTAGGTTATGATACATATGACAAAACATAAATCATGCGGAAAAACCTTAATGCCAGGAAACATATTATTTACACATAATCATTTAGCATAATTTAGGAGCATACACTTTGTAGCGAGCCCTCCCTAGCTGCGCCCGAACCGAACAAGAACAAGTCTTTAGGACTCCAAATGTCGTCCCTCCGTAGATAGTCCACAGTACGTCCGGATCCGCCTCAAGATTGACCAACTAGAATCGCCCTTAAGGTGCTTAGGAATTTTCGGCTACTATTGTGCAAGAGTGTGGCTGAATTTTCTTTCAAAACTTACCCTTTTGAATACTTCAATCGTACTTATAAATTATGACCCTAGGCCCTTATTTATAGAGGTTTGGAAAGGGAATTGGAATCCTAGTAGGATACGATTTAATTAAACTTAGAATCCTACAAGGACTCTAATTAATTAAATAATCCTAATAGGAATAGGAATTTAATCATACACCAAATCCTAACAGATTTAGGAATTGTGCATGGACACAAACACACACACGCACGGAGCCACGAGGGCGCCCGCACGCCTGCGCTCGGCCCACGCAGCCCACGCTGCGCAGCCTCGCCTTGGCGCGCTGGGCTTGCCTTGCGGTGGGCCTGGCGCTGCCTTGGGCTGGGCGTTGGCGCGCGTCTTGCTTGCTGGGCGATGGCCTGGCTTCGTGCTGGGCCTTCGTCCGGCAGGCCTTGTCCGATGCTCATTCGTACGATACGCTTCCGATTAAATTCCCGGTTCCGGAATTCATTTCCGATACGAACAATATTTAATATTTCCGATTCCGGAATTAATTTCCGTTTCGAACAAATATTTAATATTTCCGTTTCCGGAACTATTTTCCGATTCCGATAATATTTCCGATTCTGACAATATTTCCGTTTCCGGCAATATTTCCGATTCCGGCAATATTTCCATTTCCATATTTTCCGATACGTACCATGTTTCCGTTTCCGGCAACATCTACGACTTGGATAATATTTATATTTCCGATACGATCCATATTTCCGTTTCCGGCAATATCATCGTTTCCGGATTATTCACTTGCTTGTGACGATCTCAGCTCCCACTGAAACCAAGATCCGTCGATTCCGAATATCCATAGATAGAGTATTTAATGCCATTAAATACTTGATCCGTTTACGTACTATTTGTGTGACCCTACGGGTTCAGTCAAGAGTAAGCTGTGGATTAATATCATTAATTCCACTTGAACTGAAGCGGCCTCTAGCTAGGCATTCAGCTCACTTGATCTCACTGAATTATTAACTTGTTAATTAATACTGAACCTCATTTATTAGACTTAACATTGAATGCATACTTGGACCAAGGGCATTATTTCCTTCAGTCTCCCACATGTCCTTAGGGACAAGTGTGCATTTCCTAATTCCTTTGTCGCTCGATGCTTGCTCTTGAACATAAGGTAAGAGTTGTCATCCTTATTATGTCCAGAGGTGTTTCTCGGTTTCAGAGTTCAACTGATCAAATAAGCAGATAATCATAGCCTATGATTCATCTGAGCACGGCCATGCATTTCACAGTTTCTAGCTCTCCGAGTGGCCTTGTACAACTTTTAAGCATCTCATCCCGATTTATGGGAGGACAATCCCAATCTTGCGATCTTGAGATTAGACTTAGTTTGATAGGTGATTACCTGAGCGTTGCCTTTATAGCCTCCTTTTACGATGCGACGGTTGGTCAACGTCAAAGCAACCAGTTCTCAAACAAGTAATCTCAAATCACTCAGGTATTGAGGATTTAGTGTCTAATAATTTTAATGAAATTTACATATGACAGATTTTCATCTCTTACAGTAAAGTTTCATAGGTCTGTCCGATACTAGTCTTCCCAAAGTAAGTATCTATGCAAATGATTATAACATTGCCATGTCCACATAGTTCAAGAAACAGAACTACTAGTCATCTTGCATTCTAGTCGTCTAACGTTTTCTATGCGTCCAATTTTATAGAAAACTCCGACTAGGGACCATTTTCAACCTTTGACATTCAAATTCACTTGATAGACATTTCTTAGTCACAGGACTGGTCCTGACAGTCTATCTTGAATATATCGTCAAATTGAAGGGACTCATCATTTAATACTAAACCAAGATTAAATGGAATATGAAAATACATTTCATATATGATAAATGTTCAACCCCAATGTTTTACAACCATGGGCCTCAAACCCATCTTTAAAACAGTTCATGGAATCCAAAGCTATGCTTGATTTCCAGTTCCACAATGTGAGTGTTGTTTCTCACTTGTTGCATAGGTTTAGTTATCATGCTTTGCCAATCTTAATATCCTTTTCATCGAATGTTCTTCGAGATATGATGATAAGATCTTTTGAGTTTGTTTATTATGTGATCTAGTCTGTCCAGCTACAAGAGTGGTTCTACGCATTTTTCAATGAAGAACCATCAAGTCAGCAGACATGTGATCTACCCAAGTTCAGTGAAGAACTCTTTAACATAAACAACCCTGTTTTATTGCTTCTTAGGCAATAAGTACTTTTACTTCAACTTTATAGGTTGCTAGTGATGCTTTGTTTGGAATTACTTATCCAAGCAGTTCACAGATATGTGGAATACTTTCCAGCTGTATCTTAGAACATTAATATTTTAATATCCCACGCAACAACTCATGGTCTCCAATCCATGTTGCCATTTCAAAACACGATGCTCTATAACTCGTCCTTATCAATGGTTAACTCCAAAGGGTCTTGCTTGATCCTTTGCCAGTGTTTACGCGTGTAGCATCAATATTTAGCATATCTTTATTTCCTTGAATCAAGAACTATTCCTATGTACCTTTTCAAGTACCATAAGTATTCTTGATCTCAATCTAGTTGATCTTCACTTAGATCAATAGATATTGGTATATGTTCGTCATGCCTAAAGTCATACGATACCTTTTTGGCGATCCTCACATTATATCATACATGATAAATTCTTTTGCAGAATAATTCCCAATTGAATTCTATTCATGTTACTTTAGCTCATCTAGTTTCAGTAGATACTAAAACCAGCTAAATTCTTTGACATATAATATAGGTTAAGAATCTTACTTAGATCCTTTGATGTTTAACTTAGTAAATGCTTATACATAGTTCAAACATTCATTACTTAGGTTTATTCATATGGATCGAATATCTCCAATGGATTCTTTCGTGTTTGATTTAGTAAATACCATTACTTAATCCAAAACAATATCATAAGATCTTTGTAAATAGATCTTAATACCCAGTATGTACTAAGTTTCGCCATGGTCCATCATTGATGAATAATTTCAAATCTAAGTCATTAGCATTTGAATGTTATTTCATAATAAAGAGATATGTATGTGATACACATAGGACCAATTAAGTTTTACGTACTCCCACTAAACTTCTTATAGATCTATAAGAATCATGTACATTTTATGAAACTAAAATACTTATTAGCTTCACTAAAATACAATTTCAATTCCCAATTGCTTGCTTAAATCTGTACTTAGATTTCATAAGCTAGCATTCATTTCAAGCATTATTTGGATCCACAAATCCTATGACATGCCATGTACATAGTTGTCTTCCAACATTTGACTGAGGAATACGTTTTGTCATCCGATTGCCATATGTACCAATATGCAATCATTGCTTGAATTATAGACTTAAGCATTACGATTTTGCATGAGGTTTCAACACAATCCACATCGTGAATTTTCTTGTAACCTTTAGCAACTAATCTAGCTTTGTGTGTGAACACAATTTCATGTTTGATGGTTTTTATCCTTAAAACAAACTTGCAACCAATAGGTGTGAAACTATTCTTGCAAATCAACAAAATTTCAATTTTGTCATCAAAATATTGAGTATGTTTTATGTCCTCTAACCATTTAAAACATTTGAGTCTATATATGGCCTCTAACCATTTTAGGGAATCTGGGTTTTGTCATAGCTTTCTTACAAGTCACAAACTCAATAATCTACCTGATAATAGTTTGACTGCAAGTTGTAGGTTTCTTCACTATCTAATAGAAGAATCGCATAGCTTCAGTGACCTGAACTCCATGTTTCTTCACTATCTAATAGAAGAATCTTATAGTTTCAGTGCTTTGAACTCTATGCCTACTTGGGTATAGAACATCAAACAATAGAATATCAATAGCCATTTGAAAGTCCTTTGAATATTCTGTTCTCCTTGAAGCACTTGTAAAGTCTTCTAAGAGATGTCTATTCTTTAAAGCCACTTCTAAAGTCCTTAAAGAATAAGTTCGGATTTTCTGAAGCACTTCGAAAAGCCTCCGGAATGTCCGTTTATGTTTGTTGTTCGCCTCGAAAACTTTCGAGGTCTATTTTCTCCCACTTGTCATTTTGGAAACGAATCTCCAAAAGGACATTATTTCGAGCAAACAAACATTATGTTCTCAAAAATTCGTGGTAGAAACAATACCCTTGTGTCTCATTTGAATAAATCACAATGAAACATATAACTATACTTGGGCCTTTAGTTTGTTGAATAACAAACACTAAGCTCCCACTGAGTTTAGGAACTCTTTAGATATATTATGAAAAGATATTTTGAAATTACTTTTCAATAGCTTTGACGAATTTGGTTTAGTTTGGTGGTAGTTGAGCATTTTGTTTTAGAAATTATAGGAAAAGTCTTTATGATTCATCATTGATCGAATCAAGTACTAATCGACTTCGATCATTCCAACTTAGATATACCATATCTTATGGAGCTAGATTGTGAAATTACAACACACAATCATTGATGATCATTCTTGGTATAAGTAATCAACAACACGATCTAACCTAGATCTTTATGATTTCTTGCCAAGTGGATTTTACACTTCTGAATCTTTGAACTAGCCAAACAGATTCAACTTATATCACATTTGAGTAAATAAACCTATATTCACTCAAATCCATGTGAAATAATAAAGTCATAAAATCTTTCTTTAGCTTTGAACTCTATTGTCTAGGCGTTCTAACAATAGTTCATATCTTTTGTTACTTTCAACAAGTAAGACTAGTTGTCTTAAATTGATCTAGAAATCAATGAACTTTCAAAAGTCCATCAAAATAAAGCTTTTGAATGTTAACTTGTTGATATGGTCTAAGCAACAATGCTAAAGGTTAGTGGAACTCAAATCAAGAGATTGATTTGAAACTAGTAAAGTTTTATTGTTAAAGAGTTGTTTGTTTTTAATCAAGCATATTGACTCAACCCGTAAATGACCATTTCATTCAAATAAACAAACAAACAAGCATTGTTTTCTTTCTTCTGAATGTGAGTCTTTCTTTGTTTGAAGCAGAAATTTAGGTATGTTGATTATGGAACAAAATAGCTATTAAGTTCCAGCCTTTGAAAGGACTTAAAAACAAACTAGATGACCCTACAACTAATGTAGCATTGCCATGCTTCATTTCCCACTTGTAGGTCATTAGTGTAGCCTAGCTTCCATCATTTGAGTTATTACTGAAGTAAGAACCTCAAGCGGTATATGATACCAAGGAAGTTTGATTGCTAGGTCACTTCTTTTAAACATAAACTTATAGGTAGAAACGGAATCGTAAATTCTTTTCATTTGTTCCTTGTTTTCCTATTTCTTGTACCCTTTCTTATAGTCATAAGAATTGAATTCTTTAGTGTTGACTTTTATACTTTGTTTAGACATGTCCAATGTCATTCCAACAAAGTTCTTACCATTTATGTTGAATATTTTAGTTTCAACTAGATGATCTTACCAGAAGCTTCTAAAGTTCTCTAAGCATCGATCTATTCGAATGTCTAGGGTCTAGACTCATTCGAGAATTTAAATGGAAAAAGATTTTAGGTTGTTAACCATTGGTAAAGCTGAGCGTTTAAACTCAATGCTTTATGATCTCAAAACTACATTGTATTTTGAATTCACAAGCACCAATTGGTTTGCCATTCTATTTTGATACTCGAAAACAACCATAAAAGTCGCTATAAGAAACGTACATTTAAATTGCTCATTTTCTCTCATTTCCGTGAATCGTTCTTGGATTCACTACCAATCGAGAAAATTTACTGTTACCTTTCTAAAAGGGTTTACTGCAGTGCAAGATATTTAATTATAAACAATAATTAAAACATACATTGAAGTATGCAAAGTCTAAACATTTATCATGAGTAATAACTTGAAATTTAAAGCAATCATGCAATTCAAACAAGTTATTAGCATTTTATTCGATTTTATTGTTCCGGCAGGTGTGAATAAAATGATCCCAAGATCCTAAAACCATTTAAGAATTAAGCACAGTTTGTCGACTCAATCCTAAAACATTTTAGGTAAGCAAAAACCTTTTGCTAATAGTCTAGAAACTATTCTTGGTTGATAGGTACGTCTAAGAACTTATTAGGTAAACCTATCGATTTTGCCACGACATAAAAGGACTCCTTACTTATATCGTTGAGTTTCACCAAAACTAACATGTACTCACAATTATTTGTGTACCTTGCCCCTTTAGGACCAATAAGTAACACCTCGCTGAGCGAAAACTATTACTAGATTGATGTAAAGGATATCCAAGCAAGTGTATATTTTGGCATGGCACCTTTTAACTCAATTTTTAAGTTTGGAACTTAAGGCTCTTACTATTTTGGTTAGATTTTAAGTGAACTAAAATCCTTAATCATGCAACATAATCAAGCCACAATCTCATGCATAATTAAGACATATTTAAAGCAATAAATAACTTAAAGCATGCATAAGATAAATGTGATTAGTATGGCCCGACTTCATCTTGAAGCTTCAACTTCAAAGTCTCTCTCAAAAATCTCCGTGGGAGGCACCATTTTCTTCAAATAGGATAAGCTATAATTAAACTAATTACAACTATTTGATGGTACGCAGACCATATTTGAATTGAAAAACAATTTTGGTACTTTAGACCAATTACATTCAAATTAATGGTACGCAGACCATATTTTCTATCCTATTTGGGCCATACTAGTCACTTCATAACCTGCAAAACAGTACATATACAATATATACCATTCACCCATTCACTATCATGAATATATGGCCCACATAGCTGGTTAGTAAAACACGTTATGCATTACATAAATATTTGCAGCAATTAATCAAGGGCACCAATAATCTACAAATTATTCAGTCCTTATTAATTCTAATCAAGTTGTTTTAACCTTAAGGATTTGTAGACCTAATCAAGAGTTTATGACTAAAAGGGCTCCCACTTAAACCAATAAATTCATATGCTTTACTAATTTTAAACATAAAAATGTATTTCTAGTCTAACCGGAAACATACAAATTTAATTAAAATTTAAAGCTCATATAAATTTATAATTGAATCCACATATTTAATTTATTTTCAGTCGTATTTAAATTAATTCATGATTTTAATTTTAGTAAAATAATTAGAATAAATGAAATTTATTATAATTATAATATTCAAAATTAAAATCCAAGAAAATAACTTAAATTATTAATTTTAAAATTAATTAAAATTACGTAAACTGAAATTTTCAAATTAAACATTCAGAGCGATCTAATCGTAACGCAAACACCCTACGCGTTGCACGCCCATGGGCCGCACGCACACAGCCATTGCTGGCCATGTGCGCGCAGCCCATGCGCTCGTCGCATAGCTGCTGCATCCCTATCGCAAGCCTCCGCACGCATTGGTGCTCGCTGCGCGCGCCAGCGCTCATCGCACGCGGGCTATCGCTCGCAGTGCGCGCGCGACATCGCTCGCTGGGCGCGCGACATCGCTCGCTGGGCGCGCGAGCCATCGCTCGCTGGGCGCGCGACATCGCTCGCTGGGCGGGCGACATCATCACGCAACGCACAGCCATAGGCCACACGCACGCAGCCATCGCTGGCCATGTGCGCGCAGCCTATGTGCTGCGTCGCATTCGTCGCTGCACACCATCGCAAGGTACCATCGAAGCACACGAGGCAACTGCTCGCTGCGCGCGCCAGCGCTCGATGCACGCGAGCCATCGCTCGCTGCGCGCTGTCGTTCGATGCTGGGCGTAGCGCTCGTGGCACGCGAGCCAGCGCTCGCTGCGCGCGAGGCATCGCTCGCTTGCGCGAGGCAGTGCGCGTTGCACGCGACTGCTCGCTTCCTTGCTCTCGCCCTTTCCCACTCGCCCATCGCTCACAGCACACGACACAAGGCAGGGCTGCTGCCTTGTGCTCGTGCACCATAGCCTTGCTCATTGCATTCGTACCACATGGGCGACGAGCTCCCTTGCTCGTCGTCGCATGCCCGCACTATACAACACCCCTTAAGGGTAACACGTAGCGTCCATTGCTTTGTGGGTGCAAGTTATATGAGCGAATCGCATAAAAATTAAAAAATTTATTTTCAAAATTAATGACAAATTAATAAATCATATTAATTTCATAATTTTAGGGCGAAAAATCGAAAGTTATTAGTTAATTGATTTCCGATTAACATGGATTCAAGTCTAGGTCATAAGAATTTAAAATTTAGTACAAATTTACAATTTTTATGGTGGTTTTTAATCATACGTATCTAATTAAATTATTAACTAATTATGAAAATCAAATTAATTCTAAATTATTCCAATTTTCAACAAATTAATCATAATTACAAATTAGATTGCATAATTAACAAGGCTAGGCATTCAAACTTGTTAAACATATACAGTAGGTCAATAAAAAATTCAAGATTTATCAACAAGAATCGCAAATATTTAATTTAACATCTTAAATTTACGAAATTTTGCGTTCGAAAAACTAAAACCTCCGAAAAGTCATAGTTATGCTTCGAATTGGAGAATTTTGGGTTCGGCCGAAAATTATTATTTTTGTCAAAAATTTAGAATGCCTTTTACATGCGGAATTGACACAAAAATCACTCGATTTGGATGAGTAACGAAGAAACTGCCGAAAAACTGCGTACATATAATTAAATAAACGCAATTTGCAATTAATTAACAATTACGAAAATTAATCACCCCTTTTAATTCTTGCAAATTTGTAATATTTAACCATGTTTATGCAATTTAGATTATGAAAATAATAAGAGGCTCGTGATACCACTGTTAGGTTATGATACATATGACAAAACATAAATCATGCGGAAAAACCTTAATGCCAGGAAACATATTATTTACACATAATCATTTAGCATAATTTAGGAGCATACACTTTGTAGCGAGCCCTCCCTAGCTGCGCCCGAACCGAACAAGAACAAGTCTTTAGGACTCCAAATGTCGTCCCTCCGTAGATAGTCCACAGTACGTCCGGATCCGCCTCAAGATTGACCAACTAGAATCGCCCTTAAGGTGCTTAGGAATTTTCGGCTACTATTGTGCAAGAGTGTGGCTGAATTTTTTTTCAAAACTTACCCTTTTGAATACTTCAATCGTACTTATAAATTATGACCCTAGGCCCTTATTTATAGAGGTTTGGAAAGGGAATTGGAATCCTAGTAGGATACGATTTAATTAAACTTAGAATCCTACAAGGACTCTAATTAATTAAATAATCCTAATAGGAATAGGAATTTAATCGTACACCAAATCCTAATAGATTTAGGAATTGTGCATGGACACAAACACACACACGCACGGAGCCACGAGGGCGCCCGCACGCGTGCGCTCGGCCCACGCAGCCCACGCTGCGCAGCCTCGCCTTGGCGCGCTGGGCCTGCCTTGCGGTGGGCCTGGCGCTGCCTTGGGCTGGGCGTTGGCGCGCGTCTTGCTTGCTGGGCGATGGCCTGGCTTCGTGCTGGGCCTTCGTCCGGCAGGCCTCGTCCGATGCTCATTCGTACGATACGCTTCCGATTAAATTCCCGGTTCCGGAATTCATTTCCGATACGAACAATATTTAATATTTCCGATTCCGGAATTAATTTCCGTTTCGAACAAATATTTAATATTTCCGTTTCCGGAACTATTTTTCGATTCCGATAATATTTCCGATTCTGACAATATTTCCGTTTCCGGCAATATTTCCGATTCCGGCAATATTTCCATTTCCAATAATATTTTCCGATACGTACCATGTTTCCGTTTCCGGCAACATCTACGACTTGGATAATATTTATATTTCCGATACGATCCATATTTCCGTTTCCGGCAATATCATCGCTTCCGGAGTATTCACTTGCTTGTGACGATCTCAGCTCCCACTGAAACCAAGATCCGTCGAGTCCGAATATCCATAGATAGAGTATTTAATGCCATTAAATACTTGATCCGTTTACGTACTATTTGTGTGACCCTACGGGTTCAGTCAAGAGTAAGCTGTGGATTAATATCATTAATTCCACTTGAACTGAAGCGGCCTCTAGCTAAGCATTCAGCTCACTTGATCTCACTGAATTATTAACTTGTTAATTAATACTGAACCGCATTTATTAGACTTAACATTGAATGCATACTTGGACTAAGGGCATTATTTCCTTCAATCCATCGTCCCACCGTGGTTACCGTTGCTTAGACACTAAAACTCAGAAAACAATAATCTCACGGCATGTGGTGTTTGATGAAAAGATATTTCCTAATTCTACATTGTTTACTCCCAATGCAAAAGATTATGAGTTTTTAAATTCTGAGTTTCTGTCCACTCCTCCTCCACTTATTCGGACCACAGTCTAGCAGCCCACTTTGGCTACCCAACCCAACAGGGGTGACTCTCATCACTCATCCTCACCTGGTTCTCATTCCCACTCGCATGGGCCGCATCTTCAGCAACCCAATCTTCCGCAGCCCAACCCAATCGCTGCTCCCAACTCCCCTGTCCGTATGACCACATCCCCTGGGCTGGGCCATTCCTCCTCCAGCCCAGCCTATTCTACTCCTTCTCCATAGCAGTGTACTGGGCAGAATGGGTCACAGGAGATACGTGGGTCTGTTCAATCAGCCACGGATCAGCTGTGGCCTACCCACTCACCATTTGTGGATTCCCCCGCCCCGACTATCTCTCCGGCCCACTCCCCTTCAGCTCGCCTTTCCACAGACCCGCCAGCTCCCCCCACTCATTCCATGCAAACCCGTTCCAAGGCTGGGATTTTTAGGCCCAATTTGAAGTACGCCAACTTAGCTTTGGTCACTTCCTCTACGCCAAAAATTTCACCTATCCCTACGTCTCCTTTGGTTGCTCTAAAGGACCCTAACTGGTATAATGCGATGAGTACAATGCCATGATTGATACTCATACATGGGACTTGGTTCCCCGCCCTATGGATGCAAATGTGATTCGGTGTTTGTGGGTGTTTACGCACAAAGAGAGGTCTAATGGGGACTTTGAACGGCATAAAGCTCGGTTGGTAGCTAATGGTAAGGGTCAGGAGGTTGTTATTGATTGTGGTGAGACTTTTAGTCCGGTTGTGAAGCCGACTACGATTCGTACGGTCATTAGTTTGGCTTTTTCTAGGAACTGGTCTATACATCAGCTTGACGTGAAGAATGCATTTCTTCATGGTCACTTACAGGAAACAGTGTATATGCACCAGCCTCCCGGGTTCGTCCATCCAGACAAGCCTCGCCATGTATGTCTCCTTCGTAAGTCTATTTATGGGCTGAAGCAAGCCCCACGGGCCTGGTATCAGCGATTTGCGACTTACATTCTTTCTATGGGATTTACTAACAGTAAGAGTGATACTTCATTGTTTATTTTCCGACGAGGTACGGAAACTGCTTATCTTCTGTTATATGTTGATGATATCATTCTTGCATGTTCGTCTGACAGTCTCAGGATACGTATCATTGATCTGCTCCGTTCTGAGTTTGCTATGAAGGATCTCGGTCCTCTATCTTACTTTCTTGGTATCTCTGTTACTCGTACCAAGAAAAACATGTTTCTTAGCCAGAGAAAGTATGCACAGGAGATTCTAGCTCGTGCAGACATGTCATCCTACAAGTCGGTTGCCACACCGGTTGACACTAAGTCCAAGCTTAGTGCTAACAGTGGGAAACCGGTTGATGATCCCTCTTTCTATCGTCAGCTTGCCGGTGCACTTCAGTATCTCACTTTCACCAGACCTGATATATCTTATGCGGTACAACAGGTAAGTTTGTTTATGCATGATCCTCGTGAGCCGCACTATCACGCCTTAAAGCGTGTTCTCCGGTATATCAAGGGAACTCGGGATTATGGCATGCACTTCTCTTCGACTCCAGTTGTTGGTCTGGTTTCTTATACCGATGCAGATTGGGGTGGTTGCCCAGATACTAGGCGCTCCACGTCTGGATATTGTTTATTTCTGGGTGACAATCTTGTTTCGTGGTCCTCCAAACGTCAGGCTACGTTGTCTCGGTCCAGTGCGGAGGCAGAGTATAGAGGCGTTGCTAACGTCGTGGCTGAAACGACGTGGATTCGTAATCTCCTCCTGGAACTGCATTGTCCGTTGCGCCAAGAAACTGTTGTTTATTGTGATAATATTAGTGTTGTGTACATGTCTCACAACCCTGTCCACCATCAACGCACTAAACATGTGGAGATGGATATCCATTTTGTTCGGGAAAAGGTGGCCCTTGGCCACATTCGTGTTCTTCATGTGCCTTCGTCGTTTCAGTATGCAGACATATTCACCAAGGGCCTTCCGTCCCCCTTGTTCATTGATTTTCGCTCCAGTCTGAGCGTTCGACCTCCTCCCGCTCCGTCTGAGGGGGTGTGTTAGACACAATAATATGTAAATATTATTGTTCCATAATTAGCATTGTAAATATAGTAATACGTAAACCCTAGTTGACTTTGTAAACTATATATATGTTAATAATCAATACATAGCCTCCTAAGGGAGAATTCCATAATTCTACACCCACCAATTACGTCAGAGATTGAATAACTGTAAGAAAAGGTCAAAGACAAAAAAAAATGATGGAGAAATTTAATTATAACAAGTTACGGAGTATTAGTTATTACAAAAATTTTGTCTTAGCAAATTCAAACAAAATTACCACAAAATATTTAAGTATTATACTTGACAAATTTGTCAATCAACTAAAATGGAAAACATTACAAACGTCCGGAAATTCGTCCATCATCGTTACGTACTCTTCGCCTCTTCCTATGATTGACGTCGCACTGATTCAAGTAAGTAAATCTTTTATCTTGAATCCGTACACCTCACCAGTATTTGATTAACCTACTCAATGAATATGTGATTTTTAAAGAATAGGGGAAAAGGTAATGAAAACAAAATAACCAATTAAATCGAAGCCCCACAAATACAGCAAATAACGAAAAAAAAAAAGACAATATATATTGAAAATGTTGTGGTGTAATTTCGTCTTCTATATTGAAAAAACCATTTCTTTAAAATTGTTGCTACGTAGAATGTAAATATGTCATACTAAAACACTTGCAGCAATTTTTTTTTATAGGTATTATAAAACGTTATTGCAATCAACCACCATCAAATAACTTTCAAAATACTAGGTATATTTTGCATCATCCCACTACACAAAAAATATAAATTGACTATTCGTGAATTTTTATTATTAGATGTTCAATTTTATATGTAGAATTAAAATTTTCGGTTTTTATGCAGATTTTAAGTTCGTCATCGTATACAATAACCACCGACATAACTTTAGATAATAAGGAATGTTTTCTATCAAGCTCTTAAAAAAAAGGTAATTCATAAAATTCATAACTTCATCATTTGTCTTTGAAATATTCGTATTTTGAGATGCAAATGCAACAAGTCAAAGACATACAAGTGTACAAATTTCAGAAATAATATTAGACATCCATCCGAGACCAATAAATTCATAATTAATAGAAAATAAAAATTGACATCACCACTGACATACAGTGAAGCGGAGGCGGATCGAAGCCCAATTATAAAACACAAAATTGGCAAAATCCAGTATCAAACTTTCCCCAATATTAGATTAATCCAGTTACAAAAAATCAAATTCAAACATGTTAGACACAATAATATGTGAATATTATTGTACCATATATAGCATTGTAATTATAGTAAATGTAAACCCTAGTTGACTTACTAATCAATGCATAGCCTCCTAAGGGAGAATTCATCTCAGTTTACATGGTAGCAGACTAACCCTAGGCCTAATATTTTCTTCCGCTGCTTTTCTCTCCTCTCTCTCGTCTTCCTTCTCTTCCTCTCTTCAATGGCTGGTGATGATGAACCGGTGTCCCCTCCCTCCACCACGATGGTTCACGCATATCATCCGGCTCTAAATGCCACAAATGTCAAAGCCCTAATCCCTCTTGTTCTTGATGTAGACAACGTTCAATACACTCCTTGGGCGACTTTGTTTCGAAATACGGCAAAGGTCTACATGGTGTTGGATCACATCGACCCCAAGATCCAGAAACCAAAGGACGTTGATGACGATTTGTGGGAACGACTCGAAACTATAGTTCTCCAATGGTTGTACGGCACAATTTCGAAGGACCTTCTGCTCAAGGTGTTGGATGATAATGCTACAGCTATGGAGATATGGAATAGGCTGCGTAAAGTATTCCAAGACAACCGTGGGACACTAGTCGTGTTGCTGGAAAATCAGTTTGGTCACATTCGCATGGGTAATTATCCTTCTCTTGAAGAGTATTGTCAAGCCCTAAAATCTGTTGCCGACCAACTCGCTGCACTCGATCATCCCGTTTTGGAGGAACGACTAGTCCTTCAATTGGTAGGCAAAGTAGACCCGGAGTACCGTACCATTGCAACCATCATTCGGCAGACGAACCCTTTACCCACTTTTGATGAAGCCTGCTCTACTTTGGACCTTGACCGACTCGGTCGTCTCAATGAAAAGGACGACGACGCTACATCCACCACCTTAGCTTGCTTGTCGGCGGTTCAACTCATGGTAGTGCTGCGTCTGGGTCTCAACCACCGGCGAACACTAATGCTGGTACGTGGTGGGGGACGAGGTGGCGGCGGGATGTCCGGGAATGGGAAGAACTACAAAGGCAAGAAGAAGGGTGGTGGTGGCTCGGGATCGAACTCGGGTGATAAGTCCCGTAGCCAACAACAGCAACAGGGACAACAAACAATGTTTCTTAACCCTTGGGCCAACCTCTGCGCCCAACAATGGATGTGCCCTCCTTGTCCATTTCCTGCACAGGCTTGGAGGAACAATAATAACCAACAAGGAATGCTGGGCCCAGGTCCTAGGCCCCAACAGCAAATGAACCAGCAGCCCAATGGTGGGGCGTTCTTGGTCCCAGGTTCCTCTTTTCAGCCCACGGATCTACCTGCATTTTTTAACGCAATGTCAATGCATCCCCGGGACCCGAATTGGTATATGGATACCGGTGCTACATCTCATCTCATGAATGGGTCAGGTATTACTCCTTCTATAGTCAATTGGCGTAATTTAAATTCTCATATTATGGTTGGTGATGGCACAAAAATACCAGGTAGAGGTTCCGGTACAACATTCTTATCCAAACCTTTCCCTTCTCTAGGTCTCAAAAATATTCTCTATGCACCCAATATCGTTAAGAATCTTGTTTCCGTTCGTCAATTAACTACTGATAATTTTGTCTCTGTTGAATTTGACCCTTTTGGTTTTTCTGTGAAGGACCTACGAACGGGGAAAATAGTGATGAGGTGCAATAGTGTTAATTCATCTCAGTTTACAAAACAACAACCTCCTCGGATCAAAATTAATGGCGTTAAAAAAAATACCTCATCATCAAACTGATGAAACAAGAGAAGGAGAGAGAAATTAGTTTCCCTAAATTAGATAATTCTTTAAGAAACAATTGATTTTTTTTTTTTTTGGGTAAAATAATACGAAGCATTAATAAGGTTGTAATAATGTGAGCTCAATTTATTCGTTAATACGATGTTCCTGAATATATTATTTATATATGATTATATTTCTAACAGATACCTAAAAACGATAACGTTTATACTATAGGGTATTACACCGGGATTCATGTGAATCTAGTTAATAAACTTATTAATTTATATTATTTATTTACATTGTATGCACAAGTTAACTACACTCATCAACTCATGTATAACCGTAATTACAATTCTTATTCAAAATCATTTTAATTATAAACATCTATATAACCTATTGTAGGTGTGAATAAAAGTGGCATGGTTTTGTTCTTCTACGTTTTCATTAAAATCAAATATTTTTATTTCTAATGCTTCACGGATCCGATTAGCTATTATCCATGGTGATGGATATAATAACATAAATTTTAGTTTTATACTCACGCACGCATCGCGTGCATATAAGACTAGTATGATAATAAGGTATCTAGGGATACAGACTCACACATTACCATGGATATCATCGTTAATTGTTTCTTGCAATATTTCATATAAGAATCATTTACATTACCAACGTGTTGGTATTCAGCCTTGCCACTCTTACACGAGCTATCAACATGTCAAGCAAAGCAATACAAGCAGCAGCAACTTCAAGCACACAGTGGACAACTCAGCAACTTCTAGAAAGCAATGACTAACTGATTCCCCTAGAAATAAGGAAGGTAGTTAGAGCTGTTAGAGTTGTTAGTTGCTGATTTAATTATTTAGGCAATAAAATAACAGTGATGAGCTGTACATTTAGAGATTTTTTATTGGTTGAAACACCTCATAGAAGTTAGCATTCAGATTGTATAAATATACTCCCTGCTGTAATTATTCTTATTCATTCAATGAAATAGAAATTTCTATTCTACTTAGCATTTTCTCTCAAATTCTCTCGAATAGTTTTCATCCAAAGAGGTGAAAACTGACATGGTATCAGAGCAAGATCTTTAGATCTTGCCAAATTGTTTCCGCAAATATCTTCATCTATATTCTTCTTCTTCATTACTTGATCAATTGATCAAGTTGCTTTTATATTTTTGAATCTTTTGATTCTTTTCAACAGCTCAAATTCTGTAGAATTTCATTCTGTGATCTTCAAAATGCCTACTGATGTTGATCCTTCACTCAATCCAAATTCAGCTTACTATCTCAGCAATAATGATCTTAATACTTCAAAATTGGTCAATATAGTGTTTCATGGTAAGTGTTTTAATGACTGGAAAAGGTCTATGATGATAGCATTGTCTGCTAGAAACAAATTGTGCTTTGTTGATGGAACATTGGATCAACCAGCAGCAAACTCTGAAAATTTCAGAATCTGGAACAGGTACAACGATTTGGTAAAATCTTGGATGTTGGGATCTCTTGAAGTTTCAATTGCAAGAAGTGTTCTGTATCTCAAAACAGCAAGAGATATCTGGTTGGATCTTGAAGAAAGATTTTGTCAATCATCTGGTCCACAATTGTTCTCAGTTCAGCAGAAGCTATGTGATTTGAATCAAGATGATGATGAGCAAATCTCTGGATTTTTCACTAAGATCAAACTTCTTTGGGATCAACTAGATGGTTTGGATCCTTTACCATCTTGTGTGTGCACTGGCTGTAATTGTACTCTCACGCAGAAACTTCTGAAGTCTCAACAGAATCAAAGGTTGATTCAGTTTTTGATGAAATTGGATGAAAAGTATGATCACTCTAAGAGCACTATTCTCATGATGAGTCCACTTCCAACAATTTCAAAAGCATATGGATTATTGCTTCAAGAAGAACAACAGAAAGAAGTCAACAGCAACAGAAATCACAACTTGGAATCTACTGTGTTCACTGCAAGAAAGTTCACTGATAATAGACCATACAAATCTAACTATGGTTCCAGTTCTGGCACACAAAATGCAGGCGGAAATCAGCCAAGAAAACTTCACTTACAGTAGAAACAATTTATTCTGTGAGCATTGCAGAATGAAGAATCACACTGTTGATAAATGTTGGAAGTTACATGGCTATCCTAAGGATTTTAAAGGCAACGGCAAAAGAGTAGCAGCAGCTGCTCAGCTAGAGGAATTTACTGAAAAGGAAAGTCTAACTGAGGGAGATACAGGAGTTGTTCATGCCACCTTTACAGAAGAACAATACAATAAGCTTTTAAGCTTGCTTAACACTCAGAAAGTTGCTAACCAAGCTGAACATTCTCGTTCTGGTTCTCTTGGCTTGACAACTACTACTATTGAGAGGTACATTCTGTCTCTTTTCTAAATTTAAAACTAAGTGGATCCTAGATAGTGGTGCAAGTGATCACATGTGTTCAGATAAAAGCATGTTCAGTAAACTAGAATCTGTTGATCATAAGCATCACACCATTACAATTCCTGATGGAACTGAATTACAGGTAACACACAGAGGCATAATTGATCTAGGGAATAATATAACACTTAGGAATGTGTTGTATGTACCAGGTTTTCAGTTCAATCTGATTAGTGTCTCTCAACTGTGTAATGATATCCAGTGTTCAGTTTTATTCACACATAATGAATGCTTTGCACAGGACCTTTCTGAAGGAAATAATGCCCTTGGTCCAAGTATGCATTCTATGATAAGTCTAATAAATGCGGTTCAGTATTAATTAACAAGTTAATAATTCAGTGAGATCAAGTGAGCTGAATGCCTAGCTAGAGGCCGCTTCAGTTCAAGTGGAATTAATGATATTAATCCACAGCTTACTCTTGACTGAACCCGTAGGGTCACACAAATAGTACGTAAACGGATCAAGTATTTAATAGCATTAAATACTCCATCTATGAATATTCGGAACCGACGGATCTTGGTTTCAGTGGGAGCTAAGATCGTCACAGGCAAGGAATGAATACTCCGGAAACGATGATATTTGCCGGAAACAGAAATATGGATCGTATCGGAAATATAAATATTATCCAAGTCGTAGATGTTGCCGGAAACGGAAACATGGTACGTGTCGGAAAATATTATCGGAAATGGAAATATTGCCAGAATCGGAAATATTGCCGGAAACGGAAATATTGTCAGAATCGGAAATATTACCGGAATCGGAAAATAATTCCGGAAACGGAAATATTAAATATTTGTTCGAAACGGAAATTAATTCCGGAATCGGAAATATTAAATGTTGTTCGTATCGGAAATAAATTCCGGAATCGGAAAATTTAATCGGAAGCGCATCGTACGAATAAGCATCGGACGAGGCCTGCCGGACGAGGCCCAGCACGAAGCCAGGCCATCGCCCAGCAAGCCAAGCGCGCCGCACAAACAGCAACGCCAGGCCCAGCGCAAGGCTAGGCCCAGCAGGCCGCGCGCAGCGCGCAGCGCGCACAGCGCGCGCGGGCGCTGAGTGGGCTGCTGCTCGCGCGCACGCATGGGGCCCATCGTGGCTGCCGTGCGTGTGTGTGCAAGTGTTTGTGTTCGTGCACGTTTCCTAAAACATGCAGAGTTCGGTTAATGATTAAATTCCTAATTCTATTTGATAAATTAATTAAATTAGAGTTCTTGTAGGATTCTAGGTTTAATTAATTTGTATCTGAATAGGATTTCGATTCCCTTTCCATACCGCTATAAATATGAGGCTAGGGCTCACAATTTATAACACAAGTTTCAAAGTATTCAAAGTGAGTTTTTGAGAGAAAAATTCAGTCACACATTTGCCTATAAAGTGCCGAAAACAATAGTACCTTAAGGGCGATTCTAGTTGGTCAATCTTAAGGCGGATCCGGACGTGCTGTGGACTATCTACGGAGGGACGACACTTGGAGTCCTAAAGACTTGTTCTTGTTCGGTTCGGGCGCAGCTAGGGAAGGCACGCAACAAAGAGTATGCATCTAATCTATGCTAAATGATTATGTGTAAATAATATGTTTTCCTGGGTTTATGGTTTTTCCGCATGATTTATGAATTGTCATATGTATCATAACCTAACAGTGGTATCACGAGCCCCTTATTATTTTCATAATCTAAATTGCATGAACATGGTTTAATATTACAAATTTGCAAGAATTAAAAGGGGTGATTAATTTTCGTAATTGTTAATTAATTGCAAATTGCGTTTATTTAATTATACGTACGCAGTTTTTCGGCAGTTTCTTCGTTACTCATCCGAATTGAGTGATTTTTGTGTCAATTCCGCATGTAAAAGGCATTCTAAAATTTTGACAAAAATAGTATTTTTCTGCCGAACCCAGAATTCTCAAATTCGAAGCCTAACTATGACTTTTCGAAGGTTTTAGTTTTTCGAATGCAAAATTTCGTAAATTTAAGATGTTAAATTAAATATTTGCGATTCTTGTTGATAAATCTTGAATTTTTGATTGACCTACTGCATATGTTTAACAAGTTTGAATGCCTAGTCTTGTTAATTATGCAATCTAATTTGTAATTATGATTAATTTGTTGAAAATTAGAATAATTTAGAATTAATTTGATTTTCATAATTAATTGTAATTTAATTAGAAACCTATGATTAAAAACCACCATAAAAATTGTAAATTTACGATAATTTTTAAATTTTTATGACCTAGACTTGAATCCATAACAATCGGAAATCAATTGGATAATAAATTTTCGATTTTTTCGCCCTAAAATTATGAAATTAATATTATTTATTAATTTGTCATTAATTTTAAATATAAATTTTAAATTTTTATGCGATTCGTTCATATAACTTGCACGCACGAAGCAATGGACGCTTCGTGTTACCCTTAAGGGGTGTTGTATAATGCGGGCATGCGACGACGAGCAAGGGAGCTCGTCGCCCATGCGGCACGAATGCAATGAGCAAGGGCGTAGTGCACGAGCACAAGGCAGCAGCCCTGCCTTGTGTCGTGTGCCACGACCAATGAACGAATGGGCATGGGCGTAGGGCGAGCCAAGGCAGTCGCGTGTGGGCAGCAAGCGAGCTGCGCCACAACGCGCGCTGCCTCGCACAAGAGCGCGCAGCCTCGCGCGCAGCGAGCGCAAGCTCGCGTGCCACGAGCGCTGCGCCTAGCATTGCTCGCGCGCACAGCGAGCGATGTCGCCCGCCCAGCGAGCGATGTCGCGCGCCCAGCGAGCGATGGCTCGCGCGCCCAGCGAGCGATGTCGCGCGCCCAGCGAGCGATGTCGCGCGCCCAGCGAGCGATGTCGCGCGCGCACTGCGAGCGATAGCCCGCGTGCGATGAGCGCTGGCGCGCGCAGCGAGCACCAATGCGTGCGGAGGCTTGCGATAGGGATGCAGCAGCTATGCGACGAGCGCATGGGCTGCGCGCACATGGCCAGCAATGGCTGTGTGCGTGCGGCCCATGGGCGTGCAACGCGTAGGGTGTTTGCGTTACGATTAGATCGCTCTGAATGTTTAATTTGAAAATTTCAGTTCACGTAATTTTAATTAATTTTAAAATTAATAATTTAAATTATTTTCTTGGATTTTAATTTTGAATATTATAATTATAATAAATGTTATTTATTCTAATTATTTTACTAAAATTAAAATCATGAATTAATTTAAATGCGACTGAAATTAAATTAAACTTTTTGGATTCAATTATAAATTTATATGAGCTTTAAATTTTAATTAAATTTGTATGTTTCCGGTTAGACTAGAAATACATTTTTATGTTTAAAATTGATAAAGCATATGAATTTATTGGTTTAAGTGGGAGCGCTTTTTAGTCATAAACTCTTGATTAGGTCTACAAATCCTTAAGGTTAAAACAACTTGATTAGAATTAATAAGGACTGAATAATTGGTAGATTATTGGTGCCCTTGATTAATTGCTGCAAATGTTTACGTGATGCATAATGTGTTTTACTAACCAGCTATGTGGGCCATTCATGATAATGAATGGGTGAATAGTATATATATTGTATATGTACTGTTTTGCAGGTTATGAAGTGACTAGTATGGCCCAAATAGGATAGAAAATATGGTCAGCGTACCATTAATTTGAATGTAATTGGTCTAAAGTACCAAAGTTATTTTTCAATTCAAATATGGTCTGCGAACCATCAAATAGTTGTAATTAGTTATAGCTTATCCTATTTGAAGAAAATGGTGCCTCCCACGGAGATTTTCAAGACGGACTTTGAAGTCAAAGCTTCAAGATGAAGTCGGGCCATACTAGATCACAAATATCTTATGCATGTTTTAAGTTATTTATTGCTTTAAATATGTCTTAAAATGCATGAGATCAAAAGCTTGATTATGTTGCATGATTAAGGATTTTAGTTCACTTAAAATCTAACCAACATAGTAAGAGCCTTAAGTTCCAAACTTAAAAATTGAGTTAAAAGGTGTCATGCCAAAAGACTTGTTCTTGTTCGGTTCGGGCGCAGCTAGGGAAGGCACGCAACAAAGAGTATGCATCTAAATTATGCTATATGATTATGTGTAAATAATATGTATTCCTGGCTTAATGGTTGTTTCCGCATGATTTATGAAATTGTCATATGTATCATAACCTAACAGTGGTATCACGAGCCCCTTATTATTTTCATAATCTAAATTGCATGAACATGGTTAAATATTACAAATTTGCAAGAATTAAAAGGGGTGATTAATTTTCGTAATTGTTAATTAATTGCAAATTGCGTTTATTTAATTATACGTACGCAGTTTTTCGGCAGTTTCTTCGTTACTCATCCAAATCGAGTGATTTTTGTGTCAATTCCGCATGTAAAAGGCATTCTAAAATTTTGACAAAAAAAGTATTTTTCTGCCGAACCCAGAATTCTCAAATTCGAAGCCTAACTATGACTTTTCGAAGGTTTTAGTTTTTCGAATGCAAAATTTCGTAAATTTAAGATGTTAAATTAAATATTTGCGATTCTTGTTGATAAATCTTGAATTTTTGATTGACCTACTGCATATGTTTAACAAGTTTGAATGCCTAGTCTTGTTAATTATGCAATCTAATTTGTAATTATGATTAATTTGTTGAAAATTAGAATAATTTAGAATTAATTTGATTTTCATAATTAATTGTAATTTAATTAGAAACCTATGATTAAAAACCACCATAAAAATTGTAAATTTACGATAATTTTTAAATTTTTATGACCTAGACTTGAATCCATAACAATCGGAAATCAATTGGATAATAAATTTTCGATTTTTCGCCCTAAAATTATGAAATTAATATTATTTATTAATTTGTCATTAATTTTAAATATAAATTTTAAATTTTTATGCGATTCGTTCATATAACTTGCACGCACGAAGCAATGGACGCTTCGTGTTACCCTTAAGGGGTGTTGTATAATGCGGGCATGCGACGACGAGCAAGGGAGCTCGTCGCCCATGCGGCACGAATGCAATGAGCAACGGCGTAGTGCACGAGCACAAGGCAGCAGCCCTGCCTTGTGTCGTGTGCCACGACCAATGAACGAATGGGCATGGGCGTAGGGCGAGCCAAGGCAGTCGCGTGTGGGCAGCAAGCGAGCTGCGCCACAACGCGCGCTGCCTCGCACAAGAGCGCGCAGCCTCGCGCGCAGCGAGCGCAAGCTCGCGTGCCACGAGCGCTGCGCCTAGCATTGCTCGCGCGCACAGCGAGCGATGTCGCCCGCCCAGCGAGCGATGTCGCGCGCCCAGCGAGCGATGGCTCGCGCGCCCAGCGAGCGATGTCGCGCGCCCAGCGAGCGATGTCGCGCGCCCAGCGAGCGATGTCGCGCGCGCACTGCGAGCGATAGCCCGCGTGCGATGAGCGCTGGCGCGCGCAGCGAGCACCAATGCGTGCGGAGGCTTGCGATAGGGATGCAGCAGCTATGCGACGAGCGCATGGGCTGCGCGCACATGGCCAGCAATGGCTGTGTGCGTGCGGCCCATGGGCGTGCAACGCGTAGGGTGTTTGCGTTACGATTAGATCGCTCTGAATGTTTAATTTGAAAATTTCAGTTCACGTAATTTTAATTAATTTTAAAATTAATAATTTAAATTATTTTCTTGGATTTTAATTTTGAATATTATAATTATAATAAATGTTATTTATTCTAATTATTTTACTAAAATTAAAATCATGAATTAATTTAAATGCGACTGAAATTAAATTAAACTTTTTGGATTCAATTATAAATTTATATGAGCTTTAAATTTTAATTAAATTTGTATGTTTCCGGTTAGAGTAGAAATACATTTTTATGTTTAAAATTGATAAAGCATATGAATTTATTGGTTTAAGTGGGAGCGCTTTTTAGTCATAAACTCTTGATTAGGTCTACAAATCCTTAAGGTTAAAACAACTTGATTAGAATTAATAAGGACTGAATAATTGGTAGATTATTGGTGCCCTTGATTAATTGCTGCAAATGTTTACGTGATGCATAATGTGTTTTACTAACCAGCTATGTGGGCCATTCATGATAATGAATGGGTGAATAGTATATATATTGTATATGTACTGTTTTGCAGGTTATGAAGTGACTAGTATGGCCCAAATAGGATAGAAAATATGGTCAGCGTACCATTAATTTGAATGTAATTGGTCTAAAGTACCAAAGTTATTTTTCAATTCAAATATGGTCTGCGAACCATCAAATAGTTGTAATTAGTTATAGCTTATCCTATTTGAAGAAAATGGTGCCTCCCACGGAGATTTTCAAGACGGACTTTGAAGTCAAAGCTTCAAGATGAAGTCGGGCCATACTAGATCACAAATATCTTATGCATGTTTTAAGTTATTTATTGCTTTAAATATGTCTTAAAATGCATGAGATCAAAAGCTTGATTATGTTGCATGATTAAGGATTTTAGTTCACTTAAAATCTAACCAACATAGTAAGAGCCTTAAGTTCCAAACTTAAAAATTGAGTTAAAAGGTGCCATGCCAAAATATACACTTGCTTGGATATCCTTCACATCAATCTAGTAATAGTTTTCGCTCATCGAGGTGTTACTTATTGGTCCTAAAGGGGCAAGGTACACAAATAATTGTGAGTACATGTTAGTTTTGGTGAAACTCAACGATATAAGTAAGGAGTCCTTTTATGTCGTGGCAAATTCGATAGGTTTACCTAATAAGTTCTTAGACGTACCTATCAACCAAGAATAGTTTCTAGACTATTAGCAAAAGGCTTTTGCTTACCTAAGATGTTCTAGGATTAAGTCGACAAACTGTGCTTAGTTCTTCAATGATTTTAGGATCTTGGAATCATTTTATTCACACCTGCCGGAACACATAATTTGAATAAAATGCTTAATAAACATTGAATTATGCATGTATGCTAGAATTTAAGTTTATTAAGAGAAACTGTGAATGGTTATTTATTTGTTTATTCTTTTCAATTGTAGTTTTTAATATGGCAAACAACAATCAAAACATCATCATGGGTTCTGAGCTTATGGTCAAGCTGAACCTGACAAATTTTCTTGAATGGGAAGCTAAGCTAGTTGAAATAGTCAAACTCAATGGACTTGAGTATGTACTGTCACATCCCATGCCAAGCTACTATGCCAGAGACATGACCCCTGAGAGATTTTACGCCTGGGATGCGGATCTCAAAAAGGTTATGAGTCTCATGCTGAACAATATCCCTGATGATTGGGCTAGAAGGTTTGTAGCCTATGAACCTTTTACGCTCATCAAGAATCTGAGGGATATCTGTCGTGGAAGTACGGAGGACAGGGACCTGAACGTCCATGAGTTGATTGAATCAATGTCTGGTCTAAAGGTTAGTTCTCCCAACAGGTGTTATAGGATGGAGGTCCAAGAAACACATGTTCAGCTCCTTCGCACTAAACAAAGGGTAGGCGTCCCACTGAGGTTCCATGTGGATCTTATGTGTTCATATTTTGATCGCCTAAGTCTACTAGGAACACCAATAAGCGAAAGGATGGCAGTCTCTGTCTTGCTCAATTCACTACACAGTGGGTTTGGTCGCTTCAAGCAACTATACCTAAGTGAACCAAGAGAAGAAACAGTTGCAGAATTTATTCACCTTGTCAGAAAGGCTGAAATAGTACTGGACTGTGAAGCCAAAGATTTACTCAAGGCTAGAAAGAGACCATTCAAGAAAGGTGGAAAGTCCAAGGGCAATGCTAAATCAAAGCAGGACAAGTCCACATCAAGCTGTCTTTATTGTGATGGAATAGGCCATTACAAAAGAGAATGTCCAAAGCTAAAGGAAGATCAGAAGAACGGAACAGTCGTTCCATCTTCAGGTATTTTCGTTATAGACTGTATACTTGCTAATTCAACTTCTTGGGTATTAGATACAGGTTGTGGCTCACACTTATGTTCCAATCCACAGGGACTAAGAAGAAGTAGAAAGTTAAGCAAGGGTGAAGTCGACCTACGAGTAGGAAATGGAGCACGGATTGCTGCATTAGCTGTAGGAACTTACTATTTGTCGTTGCCCTCCGGGCTAGTTTTGGAACTGGAAGAATGTTTCCATGTTCCAAGTCTTACTAAAAACATCATTTCATTTTCTTGCTTAGATGCTAAGGGATTTTCCTTTATAATAAAAGACAATAGTTGTTCGTTTTATTTTAAAGAGATGTTTTATGGATCTGCTAGATTAGTCAATGGACTTTATTTATTAGATCACGACAAACAAGTATATAACATAAATACCAAAAAGGCCAAAAAGGATGATTCAGATCTCACCTATCTGTGGCATTGTCGATTAGGCCATATAAACTTGAAACGCTTAGAAAGACTTCAAAGGGAAGGAATTCTAGAACCATTTGACTTAGAGGATTATGGTAAATGCGAATCATGTTTACTTGGCAAAATGACGAAGCAACCTTTCTCTAAAGTTGGAGAAAGAGCAAATGAACTATTGGGTTTAATCCATACAGATGTATGTGGACCAATGAGTACAAATGCTAGAGGTGGTTTCAGCTACTTTATCACTTTCACTGATGACTTCAGTAGGTATGGTTATGTCTACCTAATGAAGCATAAGTCTGAATCCTTTGACAAATTCAAGGAATTTCAGAGTGAAGTAGAGAATCAATTAGGCAAGAAGATTAAGGCACTGCGGTCTGATAGAGGCGGTGAATATCTGAGCTATGAATTTGATGACCATCTGAAAGAATGTGGAATTCTATCAGAATTGACTCCTCCTGGAACACCACAATGGAACGGTGTGTCAGAACGGAGGAACAGAACCTTGCTAGACATGGTCAGGTCAATGATGGGTCAGGCCGAACTTCCATTAGAATTTTGGGGACATGCACTAAATACAGCTGCACTCACTATAAATAGAGCTCCGTCTAAAGCTGTCGAAAAGACTCCATACGAATTATGGTTTGGAAAGCCTCCAAATGTGTCTTTTCTTAAGATTTGGGGATGTGAAGTATACGTCAAACGATTAATTTCAGACAAACTTCATCCAAAATCTGACAAATGTATCCTTGTGGGCTATCCAAAGGAAACAAAGGGGTATTACTTCTACAATACATCTGAGAACAAAGTGTTTGTTGCTCGAGATGGTGTCTTTTTGGAGAAGGATCACATTTCCAAAATGACAAGTGGGAGAAAAGTAGACCTCGAAGAAATTCGAGTCGAACAACAAACTCTAGAGAATGCTCAAGATGACATTCAGGATGAAACTCAGAGATCTTTAGAAGAATCTGGTGAGAATCATGGTCAATCTAGAAATGTTACCCCGCGTAGATCGCAAAGATATAGATCTCAACCGGAAAGGTACTTAGGTATTTTGACGAACGAGAGCTATGACGTTCTATTACTTGAAAGTGATGAACCTGCGACTTACAAGCAAGCTATGACGAGCCCTAGCTCCAAGCAATGGCAAGAAGCCATGCAATTTGAATTAGACTCCATGTCTGAAAACCAAGTATGGGATTTGGTCGATTTGCCAGATGGCTACCAAGCCATTAGAAGCAAATGGGTTTTCAAACTGAAAAAGGACAAGGATGGGAAACTTGAAGTTTTCAAAGCTAGATTGGTTGCAAAAGGTTACAGGCAAGTCCACGGTGTGGATTACGATGAAACCTTTTCACCAGTTGCAATGCTAAAGTCTATTCGAATAATGTTAGCAATCGCTGCATATTACGATTACGAAATATGGCAGATGGATGTCAAAACTGCTTTCTTAAACGGAGTTTTAACAGAAACTGTGTTTATGACACAGCCTGAAGGTTTTGAGGATCCAAAGAATGCTAAAAAGGTATGCAAGCTAAAGAAGTCAATCTACGGATTGAAGCAGGCATCCAGGAGCTGGAATATACGTTTTGATGAAGCAGTCAGTGACTTTGGTTTCATCAAGAACGCGGACAAATCTTGTGTATACAAGAAGGTCAGTGGGAGCAAAATTGCTTTCCTAGTATTATATGTCGACGACATATTGCTTATCGGAAATGACATTCCTATGTTGAACTCTGTCAAGATTTGGCTTGGGAAATTTTTTTCGATGAAGGATCTAGGAGAAGCACAGTACATATTGGGCATCAAGATTTACAGAGATAGATCTAAAAAGATGATTGGACTTAGTCAAAGCACTTATATCAATAAGGTGCTTGATAGGTTCAAGATGGCGGACTCCAAGCGAGGCTACCTACCCATATCTCATGGAATGACTCTAAGCAAGACTCAGTGCCCAAAAACACTTGATGAGCGTAGACGAATGAATGGGATTCCATATGCATCATTGATTGGTTCAATAATGTATGCTATGATATGTACACGCCCGGATGTTGCGTACGCACTCAGTGCTACGAGCAGATACCAGTCAGACCCAGGAGAGGCGCATTGGACTGCTGCCAAGAACATTCTGAAGTACCTGAAAAGGCACAAAGATGACTTCCTGGTCTATGGTAGAGATGATGAATTAATTGTTAAAGGCTATACGGACGCAAGTTTCCAAACCGACAAAGATGATTTCAGATCACAGTCTGGGTTTGTCTTCTGCCTCAACGGAGGAGCAGTAAGCTGGAAAAGTGCTAAGCAAAGCACCATTGCGGATTCTACAACTGAAGCGGAGTACATTGCTGCACATGAAGCAGCAAAGGAAGCTATATGGCTAAGGAAGTTCATAGGAGAACTTGGTGTAGTCCCCTCCATTAAAGGACCAATAGCCCTGTATTGTGATAATAACGGAGCTATTGCACAGGCAAAAGAGCCTAGACACCACCAGAAAGTCAAGCATGTACTTCGTAGATTTCACCTTCTACGAGAGTTCGTTGAAAGAAAAGAAGTCGAGATAAGCAAAATTGGAACTGATGACAACATATCAGATCCATTAACTAAACCTCTGCCGCAGGCGAAGCACAACTCGCACACTGCAGCTATGGGAATCAAGCATATTGGAGAATGGCTTTGATGTCTCTGTTTAATGTTTTAAAGTTTTAGAGTTTAAGTCTTTGTAAAACATTATTGGTTAATCATTCACAATAAATGAAAAGAATTCATTTTTCCATTTAATTTGTGGTTTATTAAATGATGAGTCCCTTCAATTTGACGATATATTCAAGATAGACTGTCAGGACCAGTCCTGTGACTAAGAAATGTCTATCAAGTGAACTTGAATGTCAAAGGTTGAAAATGGTCCCTAATCGGAGTTTTCTATAAAATTGGACGCATAGAAAACGTTAGACGATTAGAATGCAAGATGACTAGTAGTTCTGTTTCTTGAACTATGTGGACATGGCAATGTCATAATCATTTGCATAGATACTTACTTTGGGAAGACTAGTATCGGACGAGACCTATGAAACTTTACTGTAAGAGATGAAAGTCTGTCATAAGTAAATTTCATTAAATTATTAGACACTAAATCCTCAATACCTGAGTGATTTGAAGATTACTTGTTTGAGAACTGGTTGCTTTGACGTTGACCAACCGTCGCACCGTAAAAGGAGGCTATAAAGGCAACGCTCAGGTAATCAACTATCAAACGAAGTCTAATCTCAAGATCGCAAGATTGGGATTGTCCTCCCATAAATCGGGATGAGATGCTTAAAAGTTGTACAAGGCCACTCGGAGAGCTAGAAACTGTGAAATGCATGGCCGTGCTCGGATGAATCATAGGCTATGATTATCTGTTTATTTGATCAGTTGAACTCTGAAACCGAGGAACACCTCTGGACATAATAAGGATGACAACTCTTACCTTATGTTCAAGAGCAAGCATCGAGCGACAAAGGAATTAGGAAATGCACACTTGTCCCTAAGGACAAGTGGGAGACTGAAGGAAATAATGCCCTTGGTCCAAGTATGCATTCTATGATAAGTCTAATAAATGCGGTTCAGTATTAATTAACAAGTTAATAATTCAGTGAGATCAAGTGAGCTGAATGCCTAGCTAGAGGCCGCTTCAGTTCAAGTGGAATTAATGATATTAATCCACAGCTTACTCTTGACTGAACCCGTAGGGTCACACAAATAGTACGTAAACGGATCAAGTATTTAATAGCATTAAATACTCCATCTATGAATATTCGGAACCGACGGATCTTGGTTTCAGTGGGAGCTAAGATCGTCACAGACAAGGAATGAATACTCCGGAAACGATGATATTTGCCGGAAACAGAAATATGGATCGTATCGGAAATATAAATATTATCCAAGTCGTAGATGTTGCCGGAAACGGAAACATGGTACGTGTCGGAAAATATTATCGGAAATGGAAATATTGCCAGAATCGGAAATATTGCCGGAAACGGAAATATTGTCAGAATCGGAAATATTACCGGAATCGGAAAATAATTCCGGAAACGGAAATATTAAATATTTGTTCGAAACGGAAATTAATTCCGGAATCGGAAATATTAAATATTGTTCGTATCGGAAATAAATTCCGGAATCGGAAAATTTAATCGGAAGCGCATCGTACGAATAAGCATCGGACGAGGCCTGCCGGACGAGGCCCAGCACGAAGCCAGGCCATCGCCCAGCAAGCCAAGCGCGCCGCACAAACAGCAACGCCAGGCCCAGCGCAAGGCCAGGCCCAGCAGGCTGCGCGCAGCACGCGCAGCGCGCACAGCGCGCACAGCGCGCACAGCACGCGCAGCGCGCAGCGCGCGCGGGCGCTGAGTGGGCTGCTGCTCGCGCGCACGCATGGGGCCCATCGTGGCTGCCGTGCGTGTGTGTGCAAGTGTTTGTGTTCGTGCACGTTTCCTAAAACATGCAGAGTTCGGTTAATGATTAAATTCCTAATTCTATTTGATAAATTAATTAAATTAGAGTTCTTGTAGGATTCTAGGTTTAATTAATTTGTATCTGAATAGGATTTCGATTCCCTTTCCATACCGCTATAAATATGAGGCTAGGGCTCACAATTTATAACACAAGTTTCAAAGTATTCAAAGTGAGTTTTTGAGAGAAAAATTCAGTCACACATTTGCCTATAAAGTGCCGAAAACAATAGTACCTTAAGGGCGATTCTAGTTGGTCAATCTTAAGGCGGATCCGGACGTGCTGTGGACTATCTACGGAGGGACGACACTTGGAGTCCTAAAGACTTGTTCTTGTTCGGTTCGGGCGCAGCTAGGGAAGGCACGCAACAAAGAGTATGCATCTAATCTATGCTAAATGATTATGTGTAAATAATATGTTTTCCTGGGTTTATGGTTTTTCCGCATGATTTATGAATTGTCATATGTATCATAACCTAACACTTTCCAAGAACAAGCATATTCTGCTTGGTAGATTGGACAAAGGCTTGTATTGTTTGAATGAAGAATTGTTGGCATCTGATAGCAGTACAATATCAAACAACTATGCTCTTTAAAAAGTATCCAGTTCAGTACACCATATGAGAAGCTATTCAAACAACCAGCTGATTTGTCTCACTTGAAAGTTTTTGGATGCCTATGCTATATTACTACTTCTAAGGTCAACAGATCTAAGTTTGATCCAAGAGCAGATCCATGTGTTCTACTTGGATATCCTCCCAGTCAGAAAGCCTACAAAGTTCTCAATCTTAGCACAAAGAAATCAGTAGTTTCCAGGGATGTTGTGTTCCATGAACACCATTTTCCTTTCCATTTCTCATCTGATCCATCAGTTGCTTACTCTAATCAATTCTTTTTACCAATAATCACTCCTTACTCTTCAGACTTGCCTGATGTTTCATCTCAGGATTTTGATTCCACCAGTTCCACAACTACAACTCCCTTGTCCATTCCTGTTATTAATTCACCCACATCTACAAATTCTTCTCCTCAATCGCCTGTCACTTCACCTACTCCACCAACTCCTCCACCAGCACCTAGAAAATCTACCAGAACTATCAAACCACCCTCTCATTTCAATGACTATGTTTGTCACAAACCTCCAAAGCACTGGTGCAACCTTGTGGCATATGACAAATTTCCAGATCACCACAAACTTCTCATTGCTGCACATATGGAACTGGTTGAACCTACTACATACTCTGAAGCTGCTGCAAATTCTAAGTGGATAGATGCAATGGATAAGGAAATCAATGCATTGCAACATAACAAGACCTGGGATTATGTTCTATTGCCCAAAGGTAAAAAGGCTATTGGGTGCAAATGGGTCTACAGGATCAAAAAGAATGCAGATAATTCAGTTGAAAGATACAAGGCCAGATTAGTTGCTAAGGGGGATTTACACAAAAATATGGTATTGACTACCATGAAACATTTTCTCCTGTTGTCAAGATGGCTACTGTGAGATGCCTTATTAGTCTTGCTGCCAGCAAACAATGGAAACTCTTCCAATTAGGCATTAATAATGCCTTCCTTCATGGCACTCTTGAAGAAGAGGTATACATGAAGGTACCTGAAGGTGTTACAGCTCCAAGTGATTATGTATGTAAGCTAAACAAATCTCTCTATGGCCTTAAACAAGCTTCTATGCAATGGTTTGCTAGGCTTCACTGTAAGCTTAAATCACAAGGCTACATACAATCAAAGAGTGACTATTCTCTTTTCATCAAACATGATTCTACAGACATCACAGTGGTGGATGTCTATGTTGATGATATCATCATCACAGGCTCTAATGAAGCTACCATAACTGCTCTTAAAAAACACCTTCACCATACTTTCAGTATCAAGGATCTTGGGATTCTGAAATTTTTTCTTGGTATTGGAGTTAGTCAAACCTCTGATGGATATATTCTAACACAGAAGAAGTATACAAATTAAAGGACCTTCTTCATGACTGTGAATGGGATTTATCTAAACCTACTGTCACTCCTTTTCCTCTCAACATGAAGCTGGCAACAGATGGTGAACAATTTCACAATGCAGAATTGTATAGATACTATGTGGGAAAGTTGAACTTTCTCACTCACACCAGACCTGATATTTCTTTTGCTGTTCAATCTTTAAGTCAGTTCATGCACTCCCCTACCTTACAGCATGTTGAAGCACTCACTCACACTCTAAGATATATCAAGGGGACTGCTGGTCAAGGAATTCTATTGAGAGCTACATATCAGCTCACTCTTCAAGCATATTCTGACTCTGATTGGGCTTCTTGTCCAACTACCAGAAGATCAGTTACTAGTTACATTCTTCTGTTGGGAAACTCTCCTATAAGTTGGAAGTCTAAAAAGCAATCTACCATCTCCAAGAGCTCCTCTGAAGCAGAGTATAGAGCCATGTCACAGTCTGCAAGAGAGGTTACATGGGTTGCCAGGTTACTAGAAGAACTTGGTGTTCACAATCTTAAACCAGTAGAGCTTCACTGTGACAACCAATCAGCAATTCATATTGCAACTAATCCAATATTTCATGAACGAACTAAACATATTGAAGTGGATTGCCATTTCACAAGGGACAAGATACTAGAGGGTCTACTTCAGTTAAGTTATTTTCCTACTCAAAATCAACTGGCTGATATATTCACAAAGATCCTACCAAGTGCTCAACACAGAAACTTATCTACCAAACTTGGCATGGCTAATGTCTCTCCCATGCCCAGTTTGAGGGGGGGGGGGGGTGTTGGTATTCAGCCTTGCCACTCTTACACGAGCAATCAACATGTCAAGCAAAGCAATACAAGCAGCAGCAACTTCAAGCACACAGTGGACAGCTCAGCAACTTCTAGAAGCAATGACTAACTGATTCCCCTAGAAATAAGGAAGGTAGTTAGAGCTGTTAGTGTTGTTAGTTGCTGATTTATTTAGGCAATAAACTAACAGTGATGAGCTGTACATTTAGAGAGTTTTGATTGGTTGAAACACCTCATAGACGTTAGCATTCAGATTGTATAAATATACTCCCTGCTGTAATTATTCTTATTCATTCAATGAAATAGAAATTTCTATTCTACTTAGCATTTTCTCTCAAATTCTCTCGAATATTTTTCATCCAAAGAGGTGAAAACTGACACAATGTTTTTGCCTGCTACCAAACAGACCGCCAGAAAATGAAATTCCGGAATCCACTCTCATGTGGTACCAGATTTTCTTTTCTTTTTTTTATGCAAAAAAGAACAGCAAAACTGAAATACAATACAATTAAAAAAAAAACTATGCACCAGCCGGGAATCGAACCCGGGTCTGTACCGTGGCAGGGTACTATTCTACCACTAGACCACTGGTGCTATTTGTAATACTCTCTTGATCAGCTAACAAAAATCAAACCAAAACCCATTAGTAAACTAATAGATTATCCTATCTGCTAATGATTCAAGTACGAAGTAAATAACGTGAGAACTGGTGGAATCTCGATTATCAAATAATTTTTTTTTAAAAAAGGAATAAGAGATACAGTTTGCTAAAAGATGCCATCAGCCAACTAATCTCACCCTGATTTCAGATTTTTGAAAACAAACTTCTCACCAAATAATTGTTGTTCGCATTAAGAATACCATGATGTATGGCACAATTGAAAACCACCACCCTACAATTTACTATGATGTAGTGTTCATATATGATTTCAGCTTCATACTTTTGCTTTTCGTTGTTGATTGCAGTGTCTGGCGACATTGTTGCTACCTTGTTGGGGCTTATGTTAATGCCTCAGATTGCAAAAAACTGCGAAATTTCCACAACAGTTATTCGGTGAATTCCACAGTCAGATCACAAGATTGCTCAAACAAATCAGCTAGTTGAAACGACTGTTCTCTATTCTTGATCTGATCACGCAAAACTGGTATGTTTTGCTATCCTGCATGAGCTTTAATAAGGAAATAAGGAAACAGTCGGCATAAATAAATTCCAACAATAAGGAAATGTTTAGCTTAAAAATACCTCGGCAGGAGTGAATGATGCCTCGCAAAATCATCGTTCTTACTTACCTCTGCATTACCCAACAAGTTTCTCCCTGTTTTTGCAAACTGCAGGAGGACGATGAGGGATCTTCTTCTTTTTCCTTTTCAGAATCAAAATGACAGCTTAACTGGTCTTTGAGTTTTAACTAATTGGTTTTACAGAAGGAAAAAGGGGATATATCTGTGTATTTTTCTTATACTATATCCTGTTAAATTCAAGATTTTGTCTGATCTTTGTGAATCAACTTGGGCAGGATTGCAATTTTACTGGAATTGACCCTAATGAACAATGACAATATGCAGATCTGCAGAGAAGCATGCATTGAAGCAAACAAGCCGTGCACCTTAATTTCATTGTTTTGCGCCAATGTAATTACAACTTATAAGTTTGTCTCTTGCTTATTTTCTTGATTTTTGCAACTTCTTTTGATTTGGGTTGTGATTAAAATCTTCAGTATTACATACTGTTACTGTGTTCATTCTCATAGTATTCTATCAGCAATTGATTTAAAAGAACAGAAAAATAATTGAAATAATCAAACAAGGAGGAGGAGTGTACACATAATTGAAAACAGTGGGAAGAACCAAACACTTGTATTATTCAGAAAATACCAAATAGTATTCTTGTAACAAAAATCTTACAATGGCTTCTCTATTTATATCTCTATCACCCCCCAAGTCCCCAACAAAAATAATCTGCTACATACTATTATAATGATGTTATATACAATGGAATC
Organism: Spinacia oleracea; assembly: GCF_020520425.1. NCBI lineage: Eukaryota > Viridiplantae > Streptophyta > Magnoliopsida > Caryophyllales > Amaranthaceae > Spinacia > Spinacia oleracea. The sequence continues at coordinate 149,352,352 of NC_079489.1, forward strand.
AACTTAACCCAAAAATCCCAACGGTTAAACACTGGTTTACTGCTGATAAATCATAAATCTACTGAGGTTTGAATTAATGTTAGAGGTTATTCTATCAACAAAGCAGCCACCTCATTCCTATCAAAAACATATTTTACCCAACACCATGTTCTTCTTCTCCACACTAATCACTATACTCACTTTCAAACTCTCGTAAACAAACCTTCTCGAGCTGCGTTGGCCAATCTTCCCCAAGTACTTCCGGATTCAACTCCATAGCCGTCCGGAAGTCCAAAATAGTTACAGAAGAAGACACAGGTGGACTTTGTAAGTATCTTACAGGCCAAAGTCCATTTAGACCATGAACATGAACATCTTCACCACCAACTTTTTGACGTTTGTTTCCATTTCTTGAATTAGCTAATTCTAAAGACGGCTTAATCAACCTCTTTAGGTAAGTATCCAATCCATCGTTCAACAAATTCACACAATCCTGTGAAATTCCCAACCCTTCCTTTTCCAACTTTTGTTCTAATCGCTTCCTTAAACAACTCGTGTTGGGTAGCTCACCATTTCCATGACAAGATTCAAGATTTCCAGAAGATGATAATAAACTGCTGAGAACTTTCCGGTTTCCTTTCCCATTCCACGGGATTCCAAGAGGTGGCGTGACAGGACTCCTACTGTGAATTCCCGGGCTAATTGCAGCTTGATCAACCTCTTCTCCATCTTCCACAGAGTTGACTTCAATAGGCCTGCTACCTAAAGATAGCAACTCTGTTGCACTTTGCTGCTCGAGAGTCTTATGGCCCAAATCCTTACACGCCTCAACGGTATTGGACTTCCCGTTTGGGCCCAATGGGCTTTGACGATCCTTGCTCTTACGATCACGAAAACCGGGAATCCTCCCTCTGCGTGGGGATGGGGGTAAAGCATCTCTACATAGAGATTGAAGGCAACTTCTTTGGAACCCATTCGCGACTTTTTCAGCAATGGGAGTCTCCAATTTGCTTCTTTTCTGGGGAGGTGATTTGGAGAGACAAGCATTCTTAAGAATGGATTTAATAAGACGGTTGTGTAGGCTAATATTCTCCCTTCCTACAGCAACAATGCAGAGCTTATCAAACTCCGATTTACAGAGTTTGAGACCGAAAAACCTGTCAAGCAGACCAAAGTACTTCTCTGCCCTTAGATTTCCTAACTTTCTACTGATCTGAAGTTTGATCTCTAGTATGTCAATCCTATCAAAATGCCGATCACCTGGCATTTTGATGTTGTCCATATTCCTTACCACCATCAGAATTAAAACGCTGAATATACAGAAATTATATATCGCACTTCAAATAGAAACAGCTTCTGTGATTAACAATAAACCCTAAATTTGTAATTGAATCAGCCATCGAGCAAGAACAGTGTTGTCGAATAAACCCAGAATACTGGATCCACAATCAAAAATAAACAGAACCAATATCAGAATTAAGCTCAAAACAAAACAAATTCGATCAAGTAAATAAATTATTAACAATTAAAACAATCTAATTACGGTATAAAATTCAAGCAGAACAACGATTCACCAGCAAAATTAGAAATTAAATTGCCAATTGAACTTAAATAACATGAATGAAGCTCACAAATTACGAAATTCAGAAACCCAATTAACCAAATTCATCAAAAAAAGTAATCGAAACTCAAAACCCTAGAATCATAAAAAGTTACCAAATTTGGGATCGTAAACATTCAAATCAATACAAATAAACAGATTAGAGAAATTCAAAAGCGGACCAACCTGATTAAGTAAACCGGAATGCGAAATTGATGAAAAAGAGAGCAGCAAAATTGCGAAATTGGATGAGCTGCTGAATCAGACTTTTAGCGATAAGCGGGAAGAGAGAGAAAGGAAAAGGGGGAAATTTTTAGGGCAATAGAACAACAATAGTACGGGGTGGGAAACTGCAAAGAGTCTAAGAAGGTTCTGAAAGTCATAATAAGGTCAATATTAAAAAACGCACGTGGACTAAATAGATGTGATGTCATGATGTGGGCTGTTACCTTTGATTAGAACATAGTATAGCCCAATCATATGTTGTCATTCATCCTATAACTCAGCTTTTGTTGGAACTTGCAAGTCAAATCTGGATATATAAACACACTATAGTATGGTCTATGGGAATATGCTTGGACTTGTGTTGGTAGTTGTTACACTTTGAGTCATTTTTAAAGGATAAGATCTAGTACTATTTTAGGTCTAATTATAGAATCATTATGGATTATGTTTCATTTTGGTAAGATATATTTTTAAAATGATAGACAATTTTGTGTTGATACTTAATAGTATTGGGGTTATAGGGTTACGATGGTGTGTTTAAGCATACTCGAAATGTTGAGTTACACGTTTTCTATGCTGACCTTGTAAAAAAAAGAGGCAAGGTATGTCTTGGTCAAGTCAAAAGGGAATGTATCTGACTCGAAGCTAAAATCTCAACATGCCTCTCTCAGTTCAGAATTGAGAGTACGGATTGCTTCTTTAGCAAAGGAACAAAGTTGCCAAAAAAACATAAGACATACTGATTTTGGATGGTTTTCATCATCTCAACAACTTACATCTAATTTTTACGAAGTACTTAATATGGGTGTTTTTATTAGTTCCTTGCTCCATTGCGAACTAATCCTTTCTCTTTATACTAATTGTTAATTGTGCATGACCATGGGAAAGGTGTATATCTCTGTCAGTTACAGTTGTGTGTGACGTATTGATTTTAGTCTATTAAAGGGACAAGTTGTATCCTTCTGACTGCTCGGCTTACAACTCCAATGGGTTGAAACAACTCTAATTCAACGTCTCAACTCATCAAGTATATGTTATGTACTCATAAGTTGTATTGAGCTAGTAATAACTTTACAGTTAATGTCATTAATGGCCGGTGTTGAGCCGCCAATATTATGGTTTGTTGTGCAATGTCGGGCCTATAAGGCCCCAAGCTAGTAGCTTTTGTTTTAATTGGTCCTTGTATTTTGTAAACTCCTTTTATTTAATGTTCAATGAAATTATGTAAAAATAAAAATATTTAACAAAGTAAATAATGGAACTTTCTAAAAAAAAAAAAATGAAAAAAAACATACTCCCTTTGTACCTAAACCATTGCCCTGTATTTCTTGGTCCTCGTGTATCTCCCCTCACGTACGCACTATTTTTTAATTTAGCAAAAGGAGAAGATAATTGTTGTGGGATCTTTTACGGTGCTGACGTGGTACACGTTCCTCGGAGGTATCAAGTATGACCTGGCACGAACTTCTAGCAACCTGCAAAACAAGAATATTCCCGTAGGAATATTCCCTCCGATGCTTAAGTAAGTATAAGCTAGAGAGATAAGTAATTTGTAGAGAGAAGGCATAGCAAAGATAAGTTTTTGTTGGTGGGAATGAATTGAATGCCCTTTTACCTTGGGATCTGAGCTATTTATAGTGCTAGGGTTTCTTGTTGACTGTCCCTCAACCCTAGCTGTGGGGTGCGTGCCCCTTGGGGATTTAGGATACGTGGCATTCGGCCCGCAATGATGAACCTTCTCCATTTGGACCTGCCTTCTCAGAGAGAATGGGCCTTCCAAAATGGGGCTCTACTCTTATTTCGGCTGGGTACCAAAATTTGGGCCTTCTTTCTAGGTTTGAGCCCAACTGGCCGGTATTGATCGTCGGCTGCCTCTTTGGGCATTGTGGTGGAGATATTCAAGCCCACATAATTTGCCCCTCATGAGGAGTGAAAACAGACGTTAGTTTTCACTGCTCTTGGAGTGTCCAATGAGGTGATAACGCGTGGCATGGGTAAGCATTTCTTACCCCTCTATAAATAAGTGGCCAATTTGTGTTAGGTTATGATACATATGACAATACATAAATCATGCGGAAAAACCATAAAGCCAGGAAAGCATATTATTTACACATAATCATTTAGCATAGAATAGATGCATACATGTTGTAGCGTGCCTTCCCTAGCTGCGCCCGAACCGAACAAGAACAAGTCTTTAAGACTCCAAGTGTCGTCCCTCCGTAGATAGTCCACAGTACGTCCGGATCCGCCTTAAGTTAGACCAACTAGAATCGCGCTTAAGGTGCTTAGGAATTTTCGGCTATTATGCAAGAATGTGGCTGAATTTTCTTTCAAAACTTACCCTTTTGAATACTTCAATCGTTTCTGTAAATAATGACCCTAGGCCCTTATTTATAGAGGTCTGGAAAGGGAATTGGAATCCTAGTAGGATACGATTTAATTAAACTTAGAATCCTTCAAGGACTCTATTTAATTAAATAATCCTAATAGGAATAGGAATTTAATCATACACCAAATCCTAATAGATTTAGGAATTATGCATGGACACAAACACACACACGAGCATGACCCGCAAGCATGCAGGTCATGCCCGCGCACAGCCCACACGCCCACGAAGCCCATGCGAGCTACCGCAGCCCACGAGGCTGCCATGGCCTTAGCTGCGCGCTGGGCCTGCCTTGCGGTAGGCCTGCCGCAGCCTTGGGCTGTGTTGTGGCGCGCCATTGCTTGCTGGACGCGGGCCTGGCTTCGTGCTAGGCCTTCGTCTAGCAAGCTCGTCCGATGCTAATTCGTACGACGCGCTTCCGATTAAATTCCCGGTTCCGGAATTTATTTCCGATACGAACAATATTTAATATTTCCGATTCCGGAATTAATTTCCGTTTCGAACAAATATTTAATATTTCCGTTTCCAGAATTATTTTCCGGTTCCGATAATATTTCCGATTCTGACAATATTTCCGTTTCCGGCAATATTTCCGATTCCGGCAATATTTCCATTTCCGATAATATTTTCAGATACGTACCATGTTTCCGTTTCCGGCAACATCTACGACTTGGATAATATTTATATTTCCGATACGATCCATATTTCCGTTTTCGGCAATATCATCGTTTCCGGAGTATTCACTTGCTTGTGACGATCTCATCTCCCACTGAAACCAAGATCCGTCGATTCCGAATATCCATAGATGGAGTATTTAATGCCATTAAATACTTGATCCGTTTACGTACTATTTGTGTGACCCTACGGGTTCAGTCAAGAGTAAGCTGTGGATTAATATCATTAATTCCACTTGAACTGAAGCGGCCTCTAGCTAGGCATTCAGCTCACTTGATCTCACTGAATTATTAACTTGTTAATTAATACTGAACCGCATTTATTAGACTTAACATTGAATGCATACTTGGTCCAAGGGCACTATTTCCTTCAGTCTCCCACTTGTCCTTAGGGACAAGTGTGCATTACCTAATTCCTTTGTCTCTCGATGCTTGCTATTGAACATAAGGTAAGAGTTGTCATCCTTATTATGTCCAGAGGTGTTTCTCGATTTCAGAGTTCAACTGATCAAATAAAACAGATAATCATAGCCTATGATTCATCTGAGCACGGCCATGCATTTTACAGTTTCTAGCTCTCCGAGTGGCCTTGTACAACTTTTAAGCATCTCATCCCGACTTATGGGAGGACAATCCCAATCTTGCGATCTTGAGATTAGACTTCGTTTGATAGGTGATTACCTGAGCGTTGCCTTTATAGCCTCCTTTTACGGTGCGACGGTTGGTCAACGTCAAAGCAAACAGTTCTCAAACAAGTAATCTCAAATCACTCAGGTATTGAGGATTTAGTGTCTAATAATTTTAATGAAATTTACTTATGACAGATTTTCATCTCTTACAGTAAAGTTTCATAGGTCTGTCCGATACTAGTCTTCCCAAAGTAAGTATCTATGCAAATGATTGTGACATTGCCATGTCCACATAGTTCAAGAAACAGAACTACTAGTCATCTTGCATTCTAGTCGTCAAACGTTTTCTATGCGTCCAATTTTATAGAAAACTCTGACCAGGGACCATTTTCAACCTTTGACATTCAAGTTCACTTGATAGACATTTCTTAGTCACAGGACTGGTCCTGACAGTCTATCTTGAATATATATCGTCAAATTTGAAGGGACTAATCATTTAATACTAAACCAAAATTAAATGGAATATGAAAATACATTTCATATATGATAAATGTTCAACCCTAATGTTTTACAACCATGGGCCTTAAACCCATCTTTAAAACAGCTCATGGAATTCAAAGCTATGCTTGATTTCCAGTGCTACAATGTGAGTGTTGCTTCTCACTTGTTGCATAGGTTTAGGTATCATGCTTTGCCAATCTTAATATCCTTTTCATCGAATGTTCTTCGAGATATGATGATAAGATCTTTTGAGTATGTTTATTTTGTGATCTAGTATGTCCAGCTACAAGAGTGGTTCTACGCATTTTTCAATGAAGAATCATCAAGTCAGCAGACATGTGATCTACCCAAGTTCAGTGAATAACTCTTTAACATAAACAACTCTGTTTTATTGCTTCTTAGGCAATAAGTACTTTTACTTCAACTGTTTAGGTTGCTAGTGATGCTTTGTTTGGATTTACTTATCCAAGCAGTTCACAGATATGTGGAAGACTTTCCAGCTGTATCTTAGAACATAGAAATTAATATTTTAATTTCCCACGCAACAACTCATGGTCTCCAATCCATGTTGCCATTTCAAAACACGATGCTCTTTAGCTCGTCCTTGTCAATGGTTAACTCCAAAGGAATCTTGCTTGATCCTTTGCTAGTGTGTATGCGTGTAGCACTAATATTTAGCATACCTTTATTTCCTTGAATCAAGAACTAATCCTATGTACTTTTTCAAGTACCATAAGTTTTACTTGATCTCAATCTAGTTGATCTTCACTTAGATCAATAGATATTGGTATATGTTCGTCATGTCCAAAGTCATACGATACGTTTTTGGCGATCCTCATATTATATCATTACATGATAAATTCTTTTGCAGAATAATTGCCAATTGAATTCTATTCATGTAACTTTAGCTCATTCAATTTCAGTAGATACTGAATCCAGCTGAATTCTTTGACATATAATATAGGTTAAGAATCTCACTTAGATCCTTTGATGTTTAACTTAGTAAATGCTTATACGTAGTTCAAACATTCATTACTTAGATTTATTCACATAGGTCGAATATCTCCAATGGAGTCTTTCGTGTTTGATTTAGTAAATGCCATTACTTAATCTAAAACAATATTATAAGATCTTTGTAAATAGATCTTAATACCCAGTATGCACTAAGTTTCGCCATGGTCCATCATTGATGAATAATTTCAAATCTAAGTCATTAGCATTTGAATCTTATTTCACAATAGAGAGATATGTGTGTGATACACATAGGACCAATTAAGTTTTATGTACTCCCACTAAACTTCTTATATATCTATAAGAATCATGTACATTTTATGAAACTAAAATATTTATTAGCTTCACTAAAATACAATTCCAATTACCAATTGCTTGCTATAATCTGTACTTAGATTTTATAAGCTAGCTTCCTATTCAAGCATTACTTGGATCCACAAATCCTATGACATGTCATGTGCATAGTTTCTTCCAACATTTGATTGAGGAATACGTTTTGTCATCCAATTGCCATATGTACCAATATGCAATCATTGCTTGAATTATAGACTTGAGCATTACGATTATGCATGAGGTTTCAACACAATCCATGCCATGAATTTGCTTGTATCCTTTAGCAACTAATCTAGATTTGTGTGTGAACACAATTCTATGTTTGATGGTTTTTATCCTTAAACAAACTTGCAACCAATAGGTGTGAAACTATTCTTGCAAATCAACAAAATTTCAATTTTGTCATCAAAACATTGAGTATGTTTTATGGCCTCTAACCATCTAAAACATTTGAGTCTATATATGGCCTCTAACCATTTTAGGGAATCTATATTTCGTCATAGCTTTCTTACAAGTCACAAACTTATTAATCTACATGATAATAGTTTGACTGCAAGTTGTAGGTTTCTTCACTATCTAATAGAAGAATCTCATAGTTTCATTGACCTGAACTCTATGTTTCTTCACTATCTAATAGAAGAATCTCATAGTTTCAGTGACTTGAACTCCATGCCTACTTGGGTATAGAACATCAAACAATAGAATATCAACAGACACTTGAAAGTCCTTTGAATATTCTGTTCTCCTTGAAGCACTTGTAAAGTCTTCTAAGAGATGTCTATTCTTTAAAGCCACTTCTAAAGTCCTTAAAGAATAAGTTCAGATTTTCTGAAGCACTTCGAAAAGCCTTCGGAATGTCCGTTTATGTTTGTTGTTCGCCTCGAAGACTTTCGAGGTCTATTTTCTCCCACTTGTCATTTTGGAAACGAATCTCCAATAGGACATTATTTCGAGCAAACAAATATTATGTTCTCAAAAATTCGTGGTAGAAGTAATACCCTTGTGTCTCATTTGAATAAATCACAATGAAACATATATCTATAGTTGGGCCTTAGTTTGTCGAATGACAAACACCAAGCTCCCACTGAGTTTAGCAACTCTATATATATATATATATATATATATATATATATATATATATATATATATATATATATATATATATAATTGAAAAGATATCCTGAAATTACTTTTCAATAGCTTTGACGAATTTGGTTTAGTTTGGTGGTAGTTGAGCATTTTGTTTAGAAATTATAGGAAAAGTCTTTATGATTCATCATTGATCGAATCAAGTACTAATTGACTTCAATAATTCCAACGTAGATATGCCATATCTTATGGAGCTAGATCGTGAAATTACAACACACAATCATTGATGATCATTTTTGGTCTCAAGTAATCATCAACATGATCTATCCTAGATCTTTATGATTTCTTGCCAAGTGAAATTTATACTTCTGAATCTTTGAACTAGCCAAACAGATTCAAACTTATATCACATTGAGTAAATAAACCAATATTCACTCAAATCCAGGTGATACAATAAAGTCATAAAATATTTCTTTAGCTTTGAACTCTATTGTCTAGGTGTTCTAACAATAGTTCATATCTTTTGTTACTTTCAACAAGTAAGACTAGCTTGTCTTGAATGATCTAGAAATCAATCAACTTTCAAAAGTCCATCAAAATAGAGCTTATGAATGTTAACTTGTTGATATGGTCTAAGCAACAATGCCAAAGATTAGTGGAACTCAAATCAAGGGGTTGATTTGAACCTAGTAAAGTTCTATTGTTAAAGAGTTGTTTGTTTTAATCAAGCATATTGACTCAACTCGTAAATGACCATTTCATTCAAATAAACAAATAAACAAGCATTTGTTTTTGTTCTCTGAATGTGAGTCTTTCTGTGTTTGAAGGAGAAATTTAGGTATGCTGATTATGGAACAAAATAGCCATTAGGTTCCAGCCTTTGAAAGGACTTAAAACAAACTAGACGACCCTACAACTAATGTAGCAATGCCATGCTTCATTTCCCACTTGTAGGTCATTAGTGTAGCCTAGCTTCCATTGTTTGAGTTATTACCGAAGTAAGAACCTCAAGCGGTATATGATACCAAGGAAGTTTGATTGCTAGGTCACTTCTCTTTAAACATAAACTTATAGGTAGAAACAGAATTGTAAATTCCTTTCATTTGTTCCTTTGTTTTCCTATTTCTTGTACCCTTTCCAATATCTTTAAGAATTGAATTCTCTAGTGTTGTCTTTTATACTTTCTTTAGACATGTTCAATGTCACTCCAACAAAGTTCTTGCCATTTATGTTGAATATTTTCGTTTCAACTAGATGATCTTACCAGAAGCTTCTAAAGTTCTCTAAGCATCGATCTATTCAAATGTCTAGGGACTAGACTCATTCGAGAATTAAATGGACAAAGATATTACGTTGTTAACCATTGGTAAGGCTGAGCGTTTAAACTCAATGCTTTATGATCTCAAAACTACATTGTATTTTGAATTCACAAGCACCAATCGGTTTGCTATTCGACTTTGATACTCGAAAACAACCATAAAAGTCGCTAAAAGAAAGGTACATTTTAAATCGCTCATTTTCTCTCATTTCCGTGAATCGTTCTTGGATTCACTACCAATCGAGGAAATTTTCTGTTACCTTTCTAAAAGGATTTACTGCAGTGCAAGATATTTAATTATAAACAATAATTAAAACATACATTGAAGCATGCAAAGTCTAAACATTTATCATGAATAATAACTTGAAAATTAAAGCAATCATGCAATTCAAACAAGTTATTAGCATTTTATTCGAATTTATTGTTCCGGCAGGTGTGAATAAAATGATTCCAAGATCCTAAAACCATTGAAGAATTAAGCACAGTTTGTCGACTCAATCCTAAAACATCTTAGGTAAGCAAAAACCTTTTGCTAATAGTCTAGAAACTATTCTTGGTTGATAGGCACGTCTAAAAACTTATTAGGTAAACCTATCGATTTTGCCACGACATAAAAGGACTCCTTACTTATATCGTTGAGTTTCACCAAAACTAACGTGTACTCACAATTATTTGTGTACCTTGCCCCTTTAGGGCCAATAAGTAACACCTCACTGAGCGAAAACTATTACTAGATTGATGTAAAGGATATCCAAGCAAGTGTATATTTTAGCATGGCACCTTTTAACTTAATTTTTAAGTTTGGAACTTAAGGCTCTTACTATGTTGGTTAGATTTTAAGTGAACTAAAATCCTTAATCATGCAACATAATCAAGCCACAATCTCATGCATAATTAAGACATATTTAAAGCAATAAATAACTTAAAACATGCATAAGATAAATGTGATCTAGTATGGCCCGACTTCATCTTGAAGCTTCAACTTCAAAGTCCGTCTCGAAAATGGAAACTTCGTCTTGAATTTCACCGTGGGAGGCGCCATTTTCTCCAAATAGGATAAGCTATAATTAAAACTAATTACAACTCTTTGATGGTACGCACACCATATTTAAATTGAAAAATAACTTTGGTGCATTAGACCAATTACATTCAAATTAATGGTTCGCAGACCATATTTTCTATCCTATTTGGGCCATACTAGTCACTTCATAACCTGCAAAACAGTACATATACAATATATACCATTCACCCATTCATTATCATGAATGGCCCACATAATTGGTTAGTTAAAACACATTGTATGCATCACATAAACATTTGCAGCAATTAATCAAGGACACCAATAATCTACCAATTATTCAGTCCTTATTAATTCTAATCAAGTTGCTTTAACCTTAAAGGATTTGTAGACCTAATCAAGAGTTTATGCTTAAAAGGGCTCCCACTTAAACCAATAAATTCATATGCTTTACTAATTTTAAACATAAAAATGTATTTCTAGTCTAACCGGAAACATACAAATTTAATTAAAATTTAAAACTCATATAAATTTATAATTGAATCCACATATTTAATTTATTTTCATTCGTATTTAAATTAATTCATGATTTTAACTTTAGTAAAATAATTAGAATAAATGAAATTTATTATAATTATAATATTCAAAATTAAAATCCAAGAAAATAATTTAAATTTATAATTTTAAAATTAATTAAAATTACGTAAACTGAAAATTTCAAATTAAAAATTTAAAACGATCTAATCGTAACTCAAGGCACGCATCATCACTACGCAATGCACAGCCATAGGCCACACGCACGCAGCCATCGATGGCCACGTGCGCGCAGCCTATGTGCTGCATCTCATCTCATGCTGTTTGCCATCGCAAGGCGCGCGCCAGCTCTCGTCGCAACACACTCGCTGCTCACCATCGCTGGGCGTAGCGCTCGTCGCAACACGAGCTTGCGCTCGTCGTGCACGAGGCTTCGTACGTTGCGCGCGGCAGTTGCGTTGTGGCGCAGCTCGCCTGCTGCCCACACGTGACTGTCGCTGCCTTGCTCTCGCCCTTGCCCACTCGCTCGTCGCACACAGCTCACGACACAAGGCAGGGCTGCTGCCTTGTGCTCGTTTACCATCGCCTTGCTCATTGGATTCGTACCGCATGGGCGACGAACTCCTTTGCTCGTCGTCGCATGCCCGCACTATACAACACCCCTTAAGGGTAATGTAATACCCCATATTTTTTAACTTTAAGTTTCGGGACGAACCTTCCTTTAAGGGAGGTGGATTGTAATAACCCATATTTTACTAAGGAAAATAATACATACAACCTTAGATTTATAACCTTAGTTATATAATAATATAGATTTACAACCTTAGTTATATATTAATACCTTGTACTTTGTGGAATACTTTTAATTTATAATACTAGATATCTAAATATTTTTTTTTTAAATTAGGTTTTTATAAAAAGGGGTCAACTCCAAATATTATTTAGATAATTAATAAGTCTTAGCTACTAAGAATTTTCCACGTTTTGTTTTACAACCTTACATCATCCTTATCATTTGCAAGCATGATCATCATCCTTATCATTTGCAAGCATGATCATCATCCTTATCATTTGCAACGCCATTTACCAGATTGAGCTAAATTCCAGGAAGGGTATACCCCTGAGCAAATATACGTAATTCTAGAACTCCCTAGTCAACCCGTATCTTAACCGTAAAATCTCACCCTTATCTCATTAGAATCTTTAACCACTCAAATTGATAACCCTAGTATGCCCTCTCTATAAATACAGACTCATGCCTCATAACTCAAGTTTTTGCAACCCCTCAAGCACTCGTGAAAACAAAAACCAGAGAAAACAAAAGTCAATTGCCGAGATTGGTTCCCATCTACTTTCGGCTTCACCGAAATACCATCAAACAACTTCCGAAACCACCGCGAAAAACATCGTCTCATAGTTTGCAGTACCCTCTTCGCATCCGGTTTGTAAATTCTGAAAACCGTCAGTAAACGGAGGTAATGTGACCTTTTGAAATCAACCTTGTTCTTCCGTATTACTTCTATTTTGGTGTAACAGGTTGATGTTCTTTTAACGGCCTTCAACCTCTTGTTTTAATGATTAATGCTCTTCTTTGAGAACCCACGTGCAACAAACTACTAATCAACTTCTCCTATTTGATCCACTTAAGATTAAGGACTTAATATTATAAGTTAAACTACTACCTTAAATACACGCATAGAATATAATGGTAATATGAGTTTAATGAGTATGTTTCTATACCTCATTCGAGAACATATACGATTACTTTCGCTACACTAACTCTAATTAATTATTAATAAAGCCTTCGAACCACTTCTTACGTATATTGACATCGACTATTTTACGTTGTTTATAGAGTACGTAGATCGTGAGGATACCCACTAGTGTTCTTGTTCGTGTGCGTAATTTGTGAGGCTTGCTTATCAAGGTAAGTTACTATGTTCACTGTTTTGCCAAACCCTGTAAAAATTGGATTTTGACGTGCGTATGTGACATCCGTATATGTATTATGATTTTGGTGAAAAATATATTGCACCGTCTTCCAACTATGTGGGTTCTCTGCCTTTGGTGATTGATTATTCATGACGTATTTCACCTTGGATATATAGTGCCAACTAATAACCAAAGCTCAACAATACCAATATTTGAGTATCTGACGTACATGTATCATGTATAGTAATTCTCTATATCACAGGGATTGTAATGTGAAACAATGAGAAGCAATATAGTTGATCACATATAGTTAACTTGTTAATAATGAAAGCCGAGATGCTTTTAAATGATTTCGTGCAATATAGCTCAATGTTAGATCTTTTCGTGTATTATATGGCCACGAGTAACCCCTTTAACAATAACCATTTACAGTGAAATACACTTGGTTGGTAAGGCATCTTAGGTAGGATCCCCTAAGGTGGTGAACATATTGGTGGTACGACACAATGTGTCTTGATATTTTGGTCGAAGCTAACTAGCACGACCTAGGCTTAATCTACTCCTTTGAGTTAAAAACACTCACTGGGGGGTGTGCACACTTAAGGACTAAGACCTATTTTGGTGGTTACACCCATTAGGGTGGTAGTCTCGAACTACAATTATGGTGGAATTATCTTGTTCTCTTACCTCTAAGTAATTAATTAACTGTTAATTATGGACTGAGTGCGTGTGCTTGTTACGTGCTATTTGTGCATGAAATGTTTTTAAGATAAAATTTTTTCCAAAGTAAGAAAAAGGTTTTCGAAAATGTTTTACAGGGTGAAGTAGTACTTACTCAATTTCCACTGATTTGTGGTTTCCCTTCTGTATATGTTTTTCCAATTTACAGGTATGCGTGGCACGTCCTGAGCGACCGTTTCACAACAACTAGTAGCAAGTTATTAATAACGTAAATCACCTTAAGACAATCAGTTGGGTTTTATTTAATTCAGTTTGTAACTATATTTTGGGTAGTTGGTTTAAGTTATTTAATTATGACAATGTTGGTTTATTTATAAAGGTTGGATTATTGATGGATAATATAGCCTTACATTTGGGTTGTAACCTAAATGTGGCGGTAATACGCTTAATTTATTATTTTATGCTTCCGCTATAAGACCTAAACAGGTATGGAAATTGGGGGTGTTACAGGTAACACGTAGCGTCCATTGCTTTGAGCGTGCAAGTTATATGAGCGAATCGCATAAAATTAAAATTTTAATTTCAAAATTAATGACAAATTAATAAATCATATTAATTTCATAATTTTAGGGCGAAAAATCGAAAATTTATTAATCAATTGATTTCCGATTAACATGGATTCAAGTCTAGGTCATAAAAATTTGAAATTTAACACAAATTTACAATTTTTATGGTGTTTTTTAATCATAGGTATCTAATTAAATTATTAATTAATTATGAAAATCAAATCAATTCTAAATTATTCGAATTTCAACAAATTAATCATAATTACAAATTAGATTGCATAATTAACAAGGCTAGGCATTCAAACTTGTTAAACATATACAGTAGGTCAATCAAAAATTCAAGATTTATCAACAAGAATCGCAAATATTTAATTTAACATTTTAAAGTTACAAACTTTTGCGTTCGAAAAACTAAAACCTCCGAAAAGTCACAGTTAGGCTTCGAATTTGAGAATTCTGCGTTCGGCCGAAAACTACTTTTTTTGTCAAAATTTTAGAATGCCTTTTACATGCGGAATTTACACAAAAATCACTCGACTTGGATGAGTAACGAAGAAACTGCCGAAAAACTGCGTACATATAATTAAATAAACGCAATTTGCAATTAATTAACAATTACGAAAATTAATCACCCCTTTTAATTTTTTGCAAATTTGTATAATTTAACCATGTTTATGCAATTTAGATTATGAAAATAATAAGAGGCTCTGATACCACTGTTAGGTTATGATACATATGACAATACATAAATCATGCGGAAAAACCATAAAGCCACGAAAGCATATTATTTACACATAATCATTTAGCATAGAATAGATGCATACATGTTGTAGCGTGCCTTCCCTAGCTGCGCCCGACCGAACAAGAACAAGTCTTTAGGACTTCAAGTGTCGTCCCTCCGTAGATAGTCCACAGTACGTTCGGATCCGCCTTAAGTTAGACCAACTAGAATCGCCCTTAAGGTGCTTAGGAATTTTCGGCTATTATGCAAGAATGTGGCTGAATTTTCTTTCAAAACTTACCCTTTTGAATACTTCAATCGTTTTTGTAAATAATGACCCTAGGCCCTTATTTATAGAGGTTTGGAAAGGGAATTGGAATCCTAGTAGGATACGATTTAATTAAACTTAGAATCTTTCAAGGACTCTATTTAATTAAATAATCCTAATAGGAATAGGAATTTAATCATACACCAAATCCTAATAGATTTAGGAATTATGCATGGACACAAACACACACACGAGCATGACCCGCAAGCATGCAGGCCATGCCCGCGCACAGCCCACACGCCCACGAAGCCCATGCGAGCTACCGCAGCCCACGAGGCTGCCATGGCCTTAGCTGCGCGCTGGGCCTGCCTTGCGGTAGGCCTGCCGCAACCTTGGGCTGTGTTGTGGCGCGCCATTGCTTGCTGGACGCGGGCCTGGCTTCGTGCTACGCCTTCGTCTAGCAAGCTCGTCCGATGCTAATTCGTACGACGCGCTTCCGATTAAATTCCCGGTTCCGGAATTTATTTCCGATACGAACAATATTTAATATTTCCGATTCCGGAATTAATTTCCGTTTCGATCAAATATTTAATATTTCCGTTTCCGGAATTATTTTCCGATTCCGATAATATTTCCGTTTCCGGCAATATTTCCGATTCCGGCAATATTTCCATTTCCGATTATATTTTCCGATACGTACCATGTTTCCGTTTCCGGCAACATCTACGACTTGGATAATATTTATATTTCCGATACGATCCATATTTCCGTTTCCGGCAATATCATCGTTTCCGGGGTATTCACTTGCTTGTGACGATCTCAGCTCCCACTGAAACCAAGATCCGTCGATTCCGAATATCCATAGATGGAGTATTTAATGCCATTAAATACTTGATCCGTTTACGTACTATTTGTGTGACCCTACGGGTTCGGTCAAGAGTAAGTTGTGGATTAATATCATTAATTCCACTTGAACTGAAGCGGCCTCTAGCTAGGCATTCAGCTCACTTGATCTCACTGAATTATTAACTTGTTAATTAATACTGAACCGCATTTATTAGACTACATTGAATGCATACTTGGACTAAGGGCACTATTTCCTTCAATTTGAGTGATTTCCCCCCTCATTTCCAGTGATCATTTGAGAGCAATAGGAGAAGGCGATTTCCGGCGTCTAACACCCACCGAGATCCACCGTAGCACCGCCACGATCTTCAAAGTCGTGTTCTTGCAGTTCTTCATCAAAGTTCTTTCACAAACTCTCTTTGATCTATCAGGTAAATGCTTTCTTTGGAAAAATTTGTTTGTTGATTTCGATTCTTCCCAATTCTCTTTTCTTAATCATGCAAGGGTCTCGTCAAACTGAAGGCGTCAACTTGTCCCTTTGACGCCTTCTCTTTTCAAGTATGCCCCTGTCTTGAGCCAAGTCTCCAGCCTGTGCAGGATTAAATGGCGCGGATAGAGGACCAAGAGCAGTTCGAAGGAGAATCTTCTTCTCCTATAGAGGACGTCCCTGAATGCACCGATGTCGCGCCGACGAGCACGTCGGGTGGGGAGGAAGGTCACCTTCATCCCAGTGCAATCTTCCCACTTCAAACGTGGCTGAACTTTCTCACCCTCGAGGGGAAGGCCTATGGGAAGTCTCTGAATTTAGGTTCGGAGTACAAGTTTCGTATTCCGGCTGGCATGGACTGCACCAGCTTTGGACTGGTGGACGGAGAGTTCGCCGTGTACGGCTCAGTTCTGAAGCTGGGTATGAGATTCCCCCCTCACCCCTTTGTAGTGGAGTTGCTGGACGGCTTCAATATTGGCCTGAACCAAATGTCCCCCAACTCCTGGGCGGGTGTATTTGGTTATATTGCCCGTTGCGAGCTTGCAGGCATCACCCCTTCCCTTCCGGCGTTCCTAAGGATCGCCTCCATGTCCCAAGTTTCGAGAGCCGCCGCGGGCTGGCTAATTCTTACGTACAAGGGAGCTTACCGGACGGTGATGGGGAAGGCGTCTAAATGGCATCACTGGAGGAAGAAGTGGGTGATCATCAAAACCACAACTCTGGAGATGTGCGAGCGGGTGAGACGTTGGAACGTCAAGCCCAACTTGGTGGGAAAAGGCGCCTCTTTCCCTCCAGTCTCCGCCGATCTCTGGGAACGAATCTTGTCGTTGTTCAAGGCCAAGCCACTCGTCATTAAGGACAAGACGACCTACATACCCGAGGGGTGGTTGCCTCATCTGGATCAACTGGGCAATCCCGTTTTCCTCTCGGCTGTAGGCTTGTGTCCGTATATGCCGAGAGGTAATGTATCTATACTTCCAACCCTTCACTGTTTTATCAAAACCATACTAATGTCTTTATTTGTTTTTTCAGACGAGGCCATGGAGAAGCTGGACGATGCCTCCAAAGGCCAAGTGGATATGCCGTCCTAGTTGGTGAAGGTACTCGACGCCAGCACTTATAAGGCTTGGAAGCGTCAGCAGGCGGCCGAGCAAGCCATCTCTGAGCAAATGGCTCCCCCTCCTGCTGAGGAGAAGGTATTGATCAAACCTTCCTATGTGATTCCCTTTTTTGTTTGCAACTTATATGTTTTCATTTCTTCAGAAGACGAGGAAGGCGGCCACGGACGCGGCTCCTACTTCTAAGTGCAGGGCTGGCGGCACAGGGAAACCCGTCTTCAAGTCAGTGGCTTCGAAGGCTTCTAAGGGGTTTGTCGTCCCTAAGGCTGCATCCGCTTCTCCTAGCTTGCAGAAAGCTGGAGGGACAGCTGATCCTCTTGCGGGGATTCCTGAAGTCGTCCGCCGAAACATCCCTCTGAAGACGGCGGAAAGAGCTAGGAATTCTGGGGGTAAGTTTTACTCCAACATCGTAACCACCTGCCGTTCCTCGTCTAGCAGTTCTCTAGTTTCCCCCAGGGATTCTAAGGCCGTTGTTTTTCCCATAGAGATTCCCGATCCTCAGAAAGACATTGATGCTGAATTGGATCAGATCCCTTCTTCAGGCGGGTTCAATTCTCATGACCGTAGGAAGATAATGACGTTGATGCGCAATGCCATTCCTCCCCAATATGCTGAGACTCTCCCCGAGGCGGCCGAGAATATGCTTGCTGCCATGCAATCCTCGGCACTGGACGTAAGTTTCATTATGCCTTTATTTTTACACACTCGTTTCTTTTTGTTTGACTCTTGCTATTTTTGTGCAGATGTTCATTCTGCTGGACTCACTGAAAAAGTGGTGCACTGCTTTAGTGCATGAAGAAGCTCGACACCGTCTTCTGGCCAGTCAGTGTGGCGACCAGCATTTTGATGCGCTGGAGAAGCTTCGCTTCGACAGGCGGGAGCAGATTGACGCTGTGACTACCGCCCTGGCCTCCCAAAATGCTGAGAACACAGCTCGTCTCCTGCAAATTGATCAGAACTTTTCTAAAATGGAGGACCTTTCCAAGAAAATCAAGGAGAAAGAAGCTGAGTTTTCTCGTCTTCAGACTCAGTTTAAGGAGTTGGAGGTCCAGCTGGAGGCGGCTAGCAAGGAGGTTGCTTCGTCACAGAGCGTTCTCGACAGTCGGCCATGCTAGGTGAAAAATCAATACGAAGGGGTATGGAGCTTGCATGGAATGCTGAATTTGCAAGTGAACGTCCCTTTAGTTGGTTTGAGAAGTTCCTCACCTATCAGATTGAGGTGGAGAAGGCTCAAAAGGAAGGACGCACCCCTCCTGAGTTTGTACCCAGCGAGGATGAGGAATGAGCTCCTACGCGTCTTGTATTTTTTTTGCACATGTTTTCTTGACGCCTTGCTTAGTGGCTTTGTGCATAATTTTTGTAATTATGACTAACTTTTTGGGAATGACATGGCGTCTTTTGAACGTCTTATTGCTTTTTAGCTTTTCTCATCATCATCATCTTTTTTTTTTTTTTTTTTTTTTTTTTTTTTTTTTAATGTCTGACGCCTCCAACTTGAGACGTCAGATGTCTGCCCTGGTCTTTTTGCCGAGGTCTTTTGCTACTTTATATAGCTATGTGTTAGAAATGTGTAACCCCTGTGTTCTAGGTGATCAGCTAGTGAGGGTGCTAATCTGGGCCACTTCTTAGGCCTTCAAACGACTAGTCTTTTTTGGGAGAGCGTTAGTTTGCATTTCTCCGAGGAATTTGATAACATATTTGCCATAAGGATTTCCCAGCAAGGCCGGCTTGCAGGGAATTTTTCATTTAATGTTTAAAACATGCTACATGGTGCGTCTAGGTTCTAGACGTCTTTACAAAGCATATAATCAAGATAAGTGTCAATCTAGAAAAAAGAACTTCTTGAGGTTATCCGTATTCCATGTACGCAAGATCGGACGTCCCTGCATGTCCTGGATCCGCTATGTTCCGTCTCGAACCTCCTCGTAAATCTCATACGGACCTTCCCAAGTAGGGGTGAGTTTTCCTTGTTCATTGGCGCGTCCGACGGCTTCCATTTTCCTAAGTACAAAATCTCCAACTTTAAGTATTCTTCTAGAAACCCTTTTGTTGAACTCCCTCGTCATTCGGATTTTGTATAGCTGCTGTCGTAGAGTCGCGTTCCCTCTGGTTTCTAATAAGAAATCCAAATCCGCCTTCATCATTTCCCAATTGGCATCTTCATTAAACAACATGACGCGCAGGGTTGGTTCACACATTTCAATGGGTAGGACGGCTTCAGCCCCATAAGCTAACAAGAATGGTGTTTCTCCTGTGGAATTTTTTGCCGTGGTCCATATAGACCATAAAAGATTGGGTAACTCGTCGGCCCATAAACCCTTTGCCTCATCAAGCTTCTTCTTCATTCCTTCAGAGATGATTTTGTTGAATGCATCTACTTGTCCGTTAGCTTGGGGGCGTCCTACTGATGCAAAATATGCTGTGATACCATGGTCAGCCAACCAATCTTCCAATTTGGGCGTCTTGAATTGTGACCCATTGTCAAAGACAATAGACCGAGGCACGCCAAATCTTGTGATTATGTTCTTCTAGATGAATGCTCTCTATAGACACCAACTTTTGTCCCCATTCCCGCAAGGGAAAGGTTCGATGATGAAAGCATAAAAACTCCACTTGACAAACGCATCTCCTATAAAATAAACGAATCTCGATTCCCTATTTCATTTCACCTGAAACCTACTATTTATGGAAACCTGCTAAAAATAGTAACTGCCGTAAAAGGTAGCTTCTAAAAGTGGCAAATCATAAAAGATAGAAACCTGTCAGAATTAGGTGTTGCATTCCAACATAAATCCTAAATGAGATAGAAAACTGCGAGAATCCTATTCCTAATAGGATTCGGAAATAAGAGTTACGTATTAATTAAAATCCTAACGAGCCTAGAGTTCGTAACGGGCCCAGACGCATTCCGTCACAAATTGATACGCGCTGAAAGACTCAAATTAATCTCAAACTCTACGGATCTTAGAATCCGAATCTGACTAAACAAAAACTGCCCAGACCATATTTTCAACGCCTGGCTGACAGGCTAAAGTCGTATCACCTAATCAAAAATAACCTAACGTTCACCAACTAAAAATGTAGCAAGGGAAGCAGGGATCGTATCCACAGGGAAACAATGTTCTTTCCACTATTAATTAACTAATCTAGACTACTGGTAACAAAGAATTGGATTGGTTTGTATATTAAGCTAAGGCAAATAATCAAACTGGAATATAACAATATTAAGGGAATCTAGGGCAGCGGTTCACCATAAATGCAGACCGGGATTGGACAACGGACAATAACAATTAATTAACAATCATAACTAGGAAAACATGCATCTCTCGAATCTTATGAATTCCTTAGGATATAACAACTAGCGGGCTCTCGCTACGTACTAGAAATAATTCCTATCTAATAGCCACAGACCAAAAACATCAGATTTATACCTCTCGGCGCATAATCTAAGGTTAATCAAACTCAAATCAAAATAGTCCGGCCGAACAGAATTGACGAGCAATAATAATAAGCTATAGAAATTATAATCAATCAATCAAATAATCAAGTCCACATATAATCCCAATCATGCATTCATGGATCTCCTAAACCCTAGAAATTAAACTACTCACTCATGATAACTAATAACAAAGCGATTAACATAATGGAAAACATGATCAAAGCAATAGAATAAATTAATGTAAGAAACAATACCGACTTGAAGAACAATGGAAATTGAAAGCTTACGTTTTTATATAAATCGAACTAAGTGTTTGAATTGATGTAGAGAGAAAAATAAAACTTAGAGAAATAAACTAAGGGTTTTGTGCTGGAAAATAAGATGTTTACTAAAAATAAAAGGGCTAGTATTTATAGTTTGCCCAAAATACAAGCCAAAAACCGGAAAGAAAAAACGCGAAAAAGCATAAGGGGTTGGCGTCGCCCGATCGGGCGGCTCTTCGCCCGATCGGGCGAATCACTCGATAGTCGGCCCGATCGGGCCAAAATCCGCCCGATCGGGCGGATTGCGAAATCTCCACAAAGCCTCCAGATTGACCGCCCGATCCGCATCGGGCGAGCTGCGCCCGATCGGGCGCGCGTTGATGAACTTGCCTTGCTTATACTTCCTTCCGATGGTTGCATTTCGCCCTCAGCTTCCAGGGCGATTTGCAATCTTCAATGTATCTCGCCCGTATCACCAAGTCTAACTCCCGGGGCTCAACCATAAGCATCTAAGGCTCCCGAAAGTCGACGATGGAGGTCCCGAACTTCTCGGACTCATATAGTGGCCTTGATCAACAATGAAACGGGTCTAAAACGACCCATTTCTCATAATCAAACCTGAAACTCAAGGCACACTCAATAACACACATTAGTACTAGAAACGGCTCCTAAGAGCACGTTTGATACATAGAAGTACTAAGGGACGGGGGTAAAAACTCTATATAAAACGCATATATCAAACTCCCCCAAGCTAGATCTTTGCTTGCCCCTAAGCAAAGAAATCATCGATGAATACATAAATCAATTTCACCCCAAACACATCTTAAAACAATGGATACGATTCAAGGCAAAATCCAACAAGCATGCATCAATGTCAACCAATCAAATTCATTCAGCCGCCAATCCACCTCAACAATCGTCACGCAAAGCGAACCACAAGTGTACAATGGAATTCAAGACTAGTGCTCACACACTCGTCACTCATTTATGTGGCGGATAAAAATTGTACCCGTTCGCTCCCCTCCAAACATATATGTGTACAATGCCCTCCCAAACTCACAACACTCGTGTGTCTAGAAAAACATGCACTCAACCTAGTAGTCGACTCGGAATGTGTCATGTCATAACTTGCATTGATAAACAACTACTTTCACATTAATATGACTCCATGCACAAAGGTCGGAAGGTCTTCAAAGCTTGTAATGATAGGCTTAGGTAGAGGTGCGGTAAATTTGGGTATAATGTGAGCTTTAAAGCCTTGGCTTTGGGGAGCATAAATCCTAAAAACAACCGTGATCAATCAACATAATGACCATAATCTCCCACTCAACACATGACAAAACAACAAATAGCCAACACCATACTTTCTTGCATTTTTTTTTCACAATTGTAACCAATCACTCATAAGGATATGAATTTGCAGAACTTGATTGAAACAACACTTTGAACTTTTTATGAGAGTAATAGATTTTTCTCTTTCTTTTCCTTTTCAATCTCTCTTTTTTTTTCTTTCTTTTTAGAAACCTTCACATTTGTTTTGTTCTTTCATCTCTTTTCATTTTCAACTCATTTTCAACAACAAACATGATAAGACGAACTCCTTTTTCGATACCTACTTTGTGCTCAAAATGTAGCACATTACAACTCCCTCACCTCACTACTATTAGCTCCCCCAAGCTAGGTTTGGGACTAGTAACCAATGGGGTTTTTCATGGGCTTGTAATATGGCTAGTCACCGAATAAAAGGGCACAAGCAACAACATGGGTAGAAAAGGAGAGGACAAATGTATCTAATTTCATCTGAAGGCTACCTAAATAGAAAAATGCCTTCGTCCTCCACAATGTGCATGTATATGAGTCATAAAACACTACTAATAGTTGCAAATCAATACTCAAAATCAATGACACACCAGGAAGCTATCACACATCCTAACCAAATCAACTAGTCAAGCACCAAGTCCACAAATAGTTAGTCGGAGTTGACTCATGTTAAGGCATCAAAGCAATCGAATATCAAATCATGGCTAACACATCTACATTTCCCATCATCAAATACCAAGAATCAAAACAATTTTCGTTCAAGGGGCACAGGGAAGCATGATATTGTATTCATCGGAACGTATTTTTGTATTTTTTTTTCAAAGCAATAAACTACTCTAGAAAACATTAAACACACCAAAATAAACACACAAAAATAAGTAAATGCAAAAATAAAAGGAAAAACATACCTAATATGTACAAGTGAGTGAAACACCCCCCAAGCTAAATCAGACAATGTCCTCATTGGCTCAAGGGGTATCATGAGGAAAGTGAGCAAACCGTGGCTTATTTGTCGCTGATTCGCAAATCGCCCGATCGGGCAGCAGATCGCCCGATCGGGCAGCAGATCGCCCGATCGGGCGAATTTCGAACCTTTCCGTTGAATCTGTGCGCGCCCGATCGGGCGCACCGCGCCCGATCCCGATCGGGCGAAATGCAATGCCTTGTTTTATTGACTTTTCTCAGCCCAGAATCCTTCCTTGACCTTCCTACGACGTCATCATCAACCGCCCGATCGGGCGGAATTTCGCCCGATCGGGCATTTCACTCGCCTTTTGTGTGGATCGGGCAACCGTCGCCCGTTCGGGCGATTTTCCAACATTTTCCTTGAATCGACACGCGCCCGATCGGGCGCTCCTCGCCCGATCCGGATCGGGCAAAACGCAGACTACTCCGTTTGAGCTTGAATTCAACTTTTTCGAACTTGGAGCCTTAGACCTGCACAGCATTGAACGTCCAAACCGTAAAATACCCTCTTCTCACCTCTCTAACACCAAAAACTACAATGAAACACACACTTGCTCAAAAATTATACTAAAACACACAAACAAAAGCGAAAAATACACTACGAAAAGCAATAAATGGATAGTGAAATACTCATCTCCTATTAGATTGATGCAATGTCCCCATTACACAATCTTAGTTTATGTACAGACAACGAAAGGAAGGGGATGAGAGCCACGACAACTCATCGAATGGGGGCACCAAAGATGGTGCCATCTGGTGTCGAATCAATTGCCTTGGATGAGCTTTGTGGCGCGGGAAGTGACAGACCACGACCCCGATCATGAATACGGTGCCCACCGTTCACCAAGCTTTCGGCCTTTCGTGTCTCAGCATCATCAAATCGTGCCTCCCGCAAAGAGATTGGTTAGTAAATAACCAACGAAAGAGCGCAGAAGCTTGTCATGCGCACTCGCACAACTTTCGTGCAACAAGACATGCACGATAATCAACAACAACATTTGCATAAAGTCCGAATGAACTCTATGCCAGTAAGGAGTAGGATGCCTAAAGGAAAAAGAACAAAAAGAAAAAACAACAATAAAAGAAGAATAAGAAAAGGAAGGAAAAGAGAAAGTAGGCATACTCTCCTTGTGGAAGTTGTTTTTACGGACTATTGATTCTTCAACCTCAATGATCAATGAAATAGCTCTCTCTGTGTTTTGGAATTCATGGTGGATAGGCTCTTCACCATATAGAGCTCTCTGCAAAGCTTCCACCTCTTCTTTGTAAGTATTGTAAGTACCTGCGAAAGATTCACAAAGAGGAACATACTCTATTGGGTCATTGGGCTTTTGATTTTCATGGGGAGGAGGAAGATCCTCAAGTAAAGGTTTTACGGGGAAAGAGAAGGGGAGTGAGACGGTGTAAACGGGGCTAAGAATAACCCTTCTTGGACTTGGAATATGAGGGGTAGGGGTTGACACAACAACAAGGGTTTTATCAACTTCAACTTCCTCATGGACTTGCTCTATGACATATGGCTTTTCAGTTTCAACAAATCCTTCATCCATTGATCCAACAGTCAAATCATCATCCTCCCACTCATCCTCAGCCTCTGTTATAAGCTCCTCCCACTCTTGGTTGCCTATGGGTTCACTCAGTTGACCCCCATCCCCAACACAACTCGAATCATTATTTTCAATAATTTCTTGAACTTTTCTAAATCTCTCAAGAGTAGCCTTACTAGCTTTAATAATCTCATTAGTAGCCTCTTGAGATCTAGTACACTGAATCTCAATCTCAGAGTTTAATCTTCTTAATTCCTCTAAGAAGCTATCTCTGCTTTCTGATTCGGGTTGAACAGGATTGAGCAAGGGTTCACAATAATACACGGGAGAAGCAACAGTGGAACCATGAGGCAAAACATTGATATCCATGCAAGGGTTAGATAAGTCGTTAGAATATACATGATTATCATAAACATTAGAATGCACCTCATTATAACAAGCATTCAAGGGAGAGGGGGTAGAAACATGTAGATTATGCTCATAATTTGGATTAGCACATGTAACATGAATCGCCATTTCACGCTCATACAAATCCCTTGCAAACCACATATAGTAATCCCACATATCATCCAAAGACAAGGCTCGAAAATCACCATTAAATCTACTTTCTATCACATTCCTTGTATACTCATTTAAACCACCATAAGCAAAACCACACGAATCCCAAAGATTAAAATTGTGGTAACCAATAAAATCATTTAGCCTATCGAAATACACCCAAAAAGGCTCATTTAAGAATTGAGGGAAAGAATAATAATCCATTTTTTTCAGGGGAAAAAAAATTAAAAAAATTAAAAAAAATAATAAAAAAATAAACTAAAGAAAATAAAATATATACATGGTCTCAAAGAACAGGAAGTTCTATGAGACTCAAGAAAATAATCTAGATCATAAAATTAGTAGCAGAAAATTAAACCGTTTCCCAGGCAACGGCGCCAAAATTTGACAGGCTAAAGTCGTATCACCTAATCAAAAATAACCTAACGTTCACCAACTAAAAATGTAGCAAGGGAAGCAGGGATCGTATCCACAGGGAAACAATGTTCTTTCCACTATTAATTAACTAATCTAGACTACTGGTAACAAAGAATTGGATTGGTTTGTATATTAAGCTAAGGCAAATAATCAAACTGGAATATAACAATATTAAGGGAATCTAGGGCAGCGGTTCACCATAAATGCAGACCGGGATTGGACAACGGACAATAACAATTAATTAACAATCATAACTAGGAAAACATGCATCTCTCGAATCTTATGAATTCCTTAGGATATAACAACTAGCGGGCTCTCGCTACGTACTAGAAATAATTCCTATCTAATAGCCACAGACCAAAAACATCAGATTTATACCTCTCGGCGCATAATCTAAGGTTAATCAAACTCAAATCAAAATAGTCCGGCCGAACAGAATTGACGAGCAATAATAATAAGCTATAGAAATTATAATCAATCAATCAAATAATCAAGTCCACATATAATCCCAATCATGCATTCATGGATCTCCTAAACCCTAGAAATTAAACTACTCACTCATGATAACTAATAACAAAGCGATTAACATAATGGAAAACATGATCAAAGCAATAGAATAAATTAAAGTAAGAAACAATACCGACTTGAAGAACAATGGAAATTGAAAGCTTACGTTTTTATATAAATCGAACTAAGTGTTTGAATTGATGTAGAGAGAAAAATAAAACTTAGAGAAATAAACTAAGGGTTTTGTGCTGGAAAATAAGATGTTTACTAAAAATAAAAGGGCTAGTATTTATAGTTTGCCCAAAATACAAGCCAAAAACCGGAAAGAAAAAACGCGAAAAAGCATAAGGGGTTGGCGTCGCCCGATCGGGCGGCTCTTCGCCCGATCGGGCGAATCACTCGATAGTCGGCCCGATCGGGCCAAAATCCGCCCGATCGGGCGGATTGCGAAATCTCCACAAAGCCTCCAGATTGACCGCCCGATCCGCATCGGGCGAGCTGCGCCCGATCGGGCGCGCGTTGATGAACTTGCCTTGCTTATACTTCCTTCCGATGGTTGCATTTCGCCCTCAGCTTCCAGGGCGATTTGCAATCTTCAATGTATCTCGCCCGTATCACCAAGTCTAACTCCCGGGGCTCAACCATAAGCATCTAAGGCTCCCGAAAGTCGACGATGGAGGTCCCGAACTTCTCGGACTCATATAGTGGCCTTGATCAACAATGAAACGGGTCTAAAACGACCCATTTCTCATAATCAAACCTGAAACTCAAGGCACACTCAATAACACACATTAGTACTAGAAACGGCTCCTAAGAGCACGTTTGATACATAGAAGTACTAAGGGACGGGGGTAAAAACTCTATATAAAACGCATATATCACTGGCTCTGGGCGCCGAAATCTTCGGCGCCCAGGCCTGGGCGCTGAAAATACCTGGGTACGTTTCTTTTCCTAATTCTTTGCGGATTAGAACTCTGCAATTCTATCTTTCCACGAACTCTTCCCTATAAATAGGCCCCTAGTTTCGACGTGAAACAACACACAACAACACATAATATACTCTGAGTATTGACTCTAAACCCCTTAGCCTAAGCCTCTCGCTGCGAAACTGTTCACGCGTTCTGTCGCAATCGATCCATAAATCGAACAGAACGTATCCTGTCCCATAATCGAGATTCGTTAAATAAAAAGGAGAAATAGCAAAGTCAAAGTGGTTAGTTTTCTGAGAACCGTGACGCACCTCTCAAGAGTGCATCGTAATGTGTCCCTTTTCGATGATTTAACTGCTTTCCTCGCCTTTTTTATGAACTGTTAAACTAACCTAATATGATTGTTCTATCACGCCTAACAAATATAATATTTTTGAGAAATCGGATTATCATGCTAGGTCCCTTAATGCTATTTAAATCAGATAATCACGATCGAATTAGTATTATATGCTGCATATTGCTAAAATCAATTCAGATTAGTTTAATAGTTAACGCATGTCCCTTCAATTATTTATGCTGAGCTAGTAAGGATATCCTGCCTCTGGAGTTATCGACGAGCGAATTACTCCTCTCGGTAGTTACAGTCCCCCGAACCCTCTATCTCTACCTTGCGGGTGTATATTGAGAGATCCCCACACCAGGGATCACAAGGGAACCTACGGCCGTCGTGGTCAAACATAATTGCACTCCCTTTATGTCACGATAACCGGGTTTTGTCAGTTTTTCTCATTGTCATTAAAAACGGAATGGCGACTCCTATATTACTAGTCAATTGAGTGTATACTCACAGGAAATCCAATTACACTTCATTGAATACAAAGAATCGTCATACCCACGAGGGACAAGGTCACGCATTAGCCCCGCGCTTTTTCGACCCCCTCACAGTGGCGACTCCACTTGGGATAGTGAAGGAAATACTCATGCTTGTAGGTAATCAAAATAGCCGAAGGGTGAAACGATCCTACCCCGCGTTTATTTCCCCATCAAGTTGGGACGACCTGAAAATCAGCATATTAATGTGAACGGGCAGAACATCATAACGAATCTCGGCTCCCTCGGGAGTTGGGACTAAGGATACCTTTTTTCGCCAACAGGGGGGTGCATACGCCGCGCATGTTTCCCACTCGGTACTTGTGCAGGTAGTACACCTATCCCGAACTCAATCGCTCGCCCATTAGGTCCCTCTCGCCTGCATGCCCCCTTGGCTTGCACTTGCGGGTTGGCCTCTTGAGCGAAATTCGTCTGATGAAGACACTATCTCGACCGGGGCATGTGTTGGATCTACGATAGAAGCGGTACCAAGCCAGGCGCAAATAAACTACCCATAGAAACCTATCATAAACTACGTGGCATATTTAATTTTCAAATCCATGTTTGTAATGTAGTTATGTGTAGCGAAATATGTGATTGTGTGTGAGAAACTATCCTAGAAAACCAATGACCTTAAAAACTGCCCAAACATTCATAGAATAATTTGCCAAAGAGTTATACCGAAGCACGTGTTCCGCAAACCCAAATGATCGCCACAAAATAAGCGACACTCGGGATGGCCTGTAACGAATCCCACAAACGCTGTCACGCGTAAAGGACGTTATTAGGCAAGCACGCAAATCGAAGTCGCATAAACAGAAGACAGAAAACGAGAACCACCCAGGGACGCATTTTCAACGCCCCTGGCTGGGCGCCAAAATTTCTCACGGCCACTGCTGGGCGCTGAAGTTGCTGCTTAACTTTCTGGTCAGGCGTAGCAGCCTCGGTTCCCAAGCAAAAAAAAACAGTACGTAGCACAAAAAATATCAATAAAAAAGAAATTGCTACGAGGGCGTAAGAAAAGCACTCGATTTCAAAAGCGACTCGCGAAAAATTAATAACTCCTTGCGTCGTTGTTAGGCCTCCTACGACGGCAATGCTCGACACTAAAAGTCGACCATGCAAATAATCATGAATGTCACACGGGCAGAGATTTTCAAAAACATAAAGAGTTCAAAGTGCACACATAACAGTCCAAATATACTAGTCCGACTTAAGGGTAGTCATAGAATGCCTAAAAAAAACCGACTCACGAAACAAACTAATGTGTCTCCTACTCCACAACAATAATGCAGGGCCCCTGAGTACTTGCCTGTGATAGCCATCAAGAAACACGATGGAAGAAGCATATCCCGAACATCTGTACCTAGAGGTCGCACAAACCCAAGAGATGCATGCTCTGGGACACGACCCTTTACGTTCTCAAAGGCCACTCGCCCCAAAGAACCATGCTATGCCAAAAACTGCTCCCCAACTCACATGCTTTCGGGCTATTGTTTGGGTTAGAAAAGAAAAGAGCGGAGAAAGAAACAGAAATTATGGCACTAGCTCTCCAAGATGAAGTGTTTGATCCTACTAAGTTGATCGCTCCATCACCCTCAAAAGATGACCAAATCCAACGAGGGTGGCGCAAGACTTTCAAATGGACTAATGCTCGTGGGATAAAGTTCAAGATATCTGCGGGCGAGGGTCCGATGTACGAAGAATTAGAGTCTGAATCCGAGTCTGACTCCGAGTCCGAACCTAGCAAAATTGTAACCCCTCCCAAAAATAGTTTAGACCCGGAAATCTCTACTCCGGGAGATCTTTTTGATGTAATGCTTCATGGCTTTTATAAGATAAACAAAACTTTTGAGTATGTGCCGCTTAAAAATCAGAGTAATAATGCAGAATGTCTCGCCACTAATGAGCACGAAAAAGAGCCAGAAGAGGAATATACCGAACTAATAAAAGCTGTAAATGAAGAAGAACTCAAAACTCCTATAATTGAAGACACAGAATCGGTAAATATTGGAACAGAAGAAAATCCTAAAATTATTAAAATTGGCCTCACCTTAACTCCCACTGAAAAGGCCGATCTAATCTCCACTTTGCGGGAATTCGAGGGTGTCTTTGCTTGGTCCTACAAAGACATGCCGGGAATAGATCGAGAAATCGCTGAGCATAAAATTCCGCTAGATCCCAAAATGACGCCAGTAAAACAAAAGCTACGGCGGCTCAAACCAGAGATAGCCTTGAAAATAAAAGAAGAAGTCACTAAACAATTAGACGCCGACTTTATAAAAGTCTTCAACTACCCAGAATGGGTGGCCAATATTGTCCCCGTAGCTAAAAAAGATGGATGAGTGCGAATGTGCATAGACTTTCGAGACCTCAATAAAGCCAGTCCTAAACATGACTTCCCCCTACCTCACATTGACATACTAGTATACAACACCGCAGAACACGCGCTCCTCTCCTTTATGGACGGGTACGCCGGATATAACCAAATACTCATGGCAGAAGAAGACATGGAAAAAATAACTTTCATTACCCCTTGGGGAACATATTGTTACACTGTAATGCCTTTTGGTTTGAAAAACGCGGGGGCCACCTATCAAAGAACAGCCACCACGTTACTCCATGACATGATCGAGGTCTACGTGGACGACATGATCGTCAAATCTAAAGACCGGCGCGGTCACCTCCCGGCACTTAAAAAATTCTTCACTCGAATCTTGAAATATAACATGAGACTAAATCCACAAAAATGTGTGTTCGGGGTAACCTCAGGAAAATTGCTAGGATATGTTGTTAGTACGCGAGGAATCGAGATTGACCCATCTAAGATCAAAGCCATTACCGAAATGCCCCCACCAAAAACTGAAAAATAGATAAGGGGCTTCCTAGGAAAGCTGCAATACATTAGTAGGTTCATTTCCAAGCTTACTATGACTTGTGAGCCAATATTCAAAAAATTAAGAAAAGAGGAAAAGGCCGAATGGGATGAACAATGCCAAAGTGACTTCGATAAAATCAAAGAATACCTAAGCAAGCCACCCGTCCTCTCCCCACCTTTGCCTGGAATCCCTTTACGCCTATACCTAACCGTCACGGATACTGCAGCAGGAGCTATGCTCTTACAGTGTGTACATGGATCCGAGCGAGCCATTTACTACTTGAGCAAGAAGTTCATACAGTACGAGACGAGATACACAGAACTTGAGAAAACCTGTCTCGCCCTCGTCTGGGCATCCAAAAAACTCAGACATTACCTATTGGCCCACACTGTCCATATAGTGTCATAATTAGATCCCTTAAAATACGTGTTCGAAAAGCCCGCCCTGAGTGGTCGCCTGTCCAGGTGGCTAGTCATGCTCTCAGAATTCGACCTAAAATTCATGCCGGAAAAAACAATCAAAGGAAGAGCGGTAGCCGAATTCCTGGCCGAGCATGCCACGAATGAGGAAACCCCGGAAGCTTACCTCCTCCCCGACGAGGAACTTCTGATGATAAAAGACGACTATTGGACACAATACTTCGATGGCGCGTCCAACCAAAAAGGATGCGGCGTCGGAGTTCTCCTAGTCAGTCCCGAAGGAGCCCATATACCAATTTCCGTCAAACTTGACTTCGAGGCCATAAACAATGCCGCCGAATACAGGGCCTGCATAGTTGGGCTAGACTCCGCAGTTAGCCTCGGAGTCAAATACCTACAAGTCTTCGGGGATTCTTCCCTAATAATCAACCATATATCCAAAAGATGGAAGGTCCGAAGCACTAGTCTCTCAAAATATCAAGCTCACTTGGACCAAGTAGTCGAGCAATTTGAAAAAATCGAGTATACGTACTTGCCAAGAGACGACAACCAATTCGCGGATGCACTAGCTAAGCTAGCTTCAATGCTCAACATCCCGAATGAATGGGACGGAATGACCCTTCGGGTCGAGCGAAGGAAAGAGCCGGCTTATTGTTGTGCCATAGACTCCGAACCTGAAAACACCGAGGAAGAACCATGGTACACGGACATCCTTCGTTACAAAACAAGTGGGGAATTCCCCCCAAACACTTCCCCGCGAGCACAAAAGGCCCTGCGCCTCCTCGCTTCACAATATAGCATAATTCTGGGAGAACTGTACAAATACACGCCGAATAAAATTAAGTTACTTTGTGTCCATCAAAACCAAGCCCAAAGACTAATGGAAGAATACCATAACGGCGTGTGCGGACCCCATATGAACGGAAAATGCTATCCCGAAAAATATCCCGCTCAGGGTACTATTGGACCACTATGGAAACCGATTGCCATCACTTTGTAAAAACTTGCCCAAAATGCCAAATCTTCAGTAACCTTAACCATTTACCTCCCTCAGAACTATGCACCTTCACTTCTCCATGGCCCTTTTCCACCTGGGGTATAGATATAATCGGCAAGGTAACACCAACAGGCGTAGGGGGTCACAAGTACGTTTTAGTTGCAATTGATTACTTCACTAAATGGGTAGAGGCAGTCTCCTATGCAAAGTTAACAGCCAAACATGTCGCCCGATTCCTAGAAAAGAACATATTCTGTCGATACGGGGTTCCACATGAAATCATAAGTGACCAAGGTTCCCACTTCAGGGCCGAAGTCCAAGACCTGCTCAAAAATTATCATGTCAAACACCATAAATCCTCTCCCTACAGGCCGCAAATGAACGGCGCGGT
This sequence comes from Spinacia oleracea, assembly GCF_020520425.1. Lineage (NCBI taxonomy): Eukaryota > Viridiplantae > Streptophyta > Magnoliopsida > Caryophyllales > Amaranthaceae > Spinacia > Spinacia oleracea. The sequence continues at coordinate 149,385,770 of NC_079489.1, forward strand.
AGAGGAGGCCAACAAAAATATTAAAGTCATAATCGAAAAAATGGCCGAAAATTATAAGGATTGGCCCAACAAATTAAACTTCGCATTATGGGGCTATCGAACCTCAATCCACACCTCCATTGGAGTAAAACCCTACTCCTTGGTATACGGAATGGAAGCAGTCCAACCGGTCGAGTTGGAGATTCCCTCCCTCCGGATCGTCCTAGAAAGCAAGCTACCCGAAGCTGATTGGGTTCAAGCTAGGTATGACGAACTCGTCCTTTTAGACGAATGGAGGTTGAGAGCTCTACATCACGTGCAAGTGTATCAAAAGCGCATCGCAAGGCAATTCAACAAAAGAGTCAAACCTCGAAACATCAAAGAAGGCGATTTTGTATTAAAAGAAGTCCGCGCACCTACTACGGACCCTCGAGGAAAATTCCGGCCTAACTGGACAGGACCATATTTTGTAAAGACCATCCTACCTGGCGGAGCAGTCCAACTAGCCGACATAGATGGAGCGGAATTCGCTAACCTCACGAACTTAGACCAATTGAAAAAGTACTATATTTAATAAAATTCAGTCCGGAGTTAAGGCATCTAATAAAACACATTAAAACTCATAAGCAAACATTCTGCGCATTACTCTAAACAAACGACATAAAACTCGATAAAGTAGAAAAAGCGAAGGACAAAACTTCAACGCCCAAGACTGGGCGCTGTTATTTCTAACGCCCAGGCCTGGGCGCCGATATTTCCTTCGCCCTAAATCGGGCGTTGTTCTCTCTTGCCACCTACCCTCCCGCTTCTACAAAGTGTTCGTACTCCTTTTTCTAACCCTCAAAAGAACCACGAACACTTGGGGGGGAAGCAGACGAGTAATGAACACCCTTTCAAAACAGTTTTTTTTAAAAAGCTAGAACTACGCGCGACCTGATTCTGACAAGATACGTAGGCAATCCTTCTCAAGGATTCGGTCCAATAAAAAATTATAAAATAATAAATTCATGCAACACATCAAGAAGAAAAGATATCGCAAAGGGCACTCTACCCTAACCCATGCACGGGCAAGACCAAAAAAATGAAAAAGCCACAAGAGTTTCCAGGAAAAATCCCAACAAAGGAGTATGACACGAGTCGGCAAAAACCAAAAATAGTGAACATGCATATGTAATACCCCAAGTAGTCGGTTAGTCTAAAAATATATGTGCACTCTTATATGAACTCATTATTTTTACGAAAGTCTTTTCCTTTTAAAAAATTCGTCGTTGGTTTAGGAAGCTAATATTGCTATAATATGTTAAAACAAAGCCCACGGAAGGCTCAAAACATTCTTGCACCAAAAATCGCAAAAAATATATATATACATGCGGAACACAAGAATGAATATGTATAAAACAGGAGGTAAGCCTAAGACTCGTCGTCGGCTCCATGTCTCTAAGCCTCGCCGGTCCATCCACTCCACTCCCCGTGGTATGAGGGACCCCAGCCAGAGTCACCCCAAAAATGAGGTTGCGACTGCAACTCGGGGCTAGGCTCTCGGGCCACCGACACGGAACGCCGCCTACGCTCCGGCTCGGACCTCTCCCCGGAAGAACTCACCCCCGCGTCAGAACGGTGATGCCGTAGGGGCGAGTGCTGTGCTCTCTCTCTCTCGCGACGACCGTGCCCCCCACCCGAGGGACCCGCGTCGTCGGCCCCAGCACGCTCAGTAGCCGTCTGCACAAAGGGACAAAAAAATAGAGTGAATAACCGAAAGCCAAACCAAAGGTACAGATCAAAAGAAAAAAGAGAGGGCACATTACCCGAGTAGAGTGGGGGCTCCTGCAAGAAAGTGCAGACCGAGCTCAAACCAACGCGGACTTCAACCGGTTGATCACCCCCACCATCGCATTGGCCGTACGGGCCGGAACCTCAAACAAGAATGTCAGTAAAAGAAGAAAGAAAAAATATAAAGAAGAGTACACAAATGAAAGGTGCATACCGCCTCTACTCCCTCAGGGAGCGGAGCATGGAAAACCCGGTCTTCCGGAAAAGTCTCCACAATCTCGGATCCACTCTCCCCGGTATACGAGGTCCGAGCATCGGGAAGCACCCATCCCCCCAACAAAGGGTCAGGACCCTCCTGCACAAAACACAGTAGGCATAAACACATGGGCACGAACATGAAAACACCAAAATCAATATAAAGAGAGGAGGCAACTTACAGCGCCAGGCTCCGGGAGACGAAGAGAATCCTGGATAAACTAGTAATAGCTAGCTCCCTCTATCACCAACTCTGTCGCCGGCACACCAGTCCTCGAGTGGACCCTCCACGACTCGCCTATCGAACGAGTAGACAGCACCCCGACCGTCTGCATACGTACCCGCTCTCCCAGGTACCAGACAGGGTCCCGGCGGCCAACGAACAAGACCCGCATCTGGCTCAGGGCATAACTCTCCCTGACCGAAGCATGGGTACCCCTAAAAGAGAGCCATGGGGTCCAAACCACCTGTTTTCGTACAAAACGCAGTCAGATCTCGCACATGAAAAGAATGACGAAATACGAGATAAGAGGATAAGATTCTGTACATGCTCAGGGTTCCCGTCCCGGATAAGATCCCACACGGTATCGGGCGGCGGACGCACTGTCAGCTTCTTCTTCCAACCCCAACGGCGACCGGCAGGGAACTCCAAAGGCCTCTTCCCCTTTCGGGGAGCCAGCCAGGGTAAGTGCTCAAAGGCCCACAGCTGCAAAAGAAAAGGATAATAAAACGTTAAAAAAAGAGGCCAGGTAAAAGCGAGAAAAACAAAAGAAAGTCTAGGCACATACCTCGATCAAACGCGGCACTCCCGCTAACGTAATCACAAAGTGACGTATACTCGGGTCCGAGACGCGCACCGACAAACTCATCTGGCCGACAAGCGCCGCATAGCCCAAATCGCCCCAGCGATAGTCACCCAGTGTAGACATGTCCTCCACCATGCCTATCCACCTCGGGTCAAAGGTGTCAGTCGGACCCGATAGAAAAGTGGAAGTAATAAAATGGAGGTAGAACAGCCGAGCCTGTCTCGAAGGCGACTCCTCTACCCCGTGCTCCAAAGCCCACATCAGGTCAGCGAAAGGTATCCCACGGGGATGGTATGAAGGTAACCTACTACCCATCCACGAGCCCAGGAGCCTGGTACCCTCAGCAACAGTCGGCGATGGGCCGTCCGACCTCGAACGAACGGGGTTCCCTGTAAAGGTCAAACCCGTCAAAGCTGTGTAGTCCTCAGGAGTGATCGTCATCTCGCCCCAAGGAAAATGGAAGGTGTTGGTGGTATCCCACCACCACCTCATGAACGACCGCAGAAAGGACAGGGAGATGTTGAGCCGAAGTATCTCCCAGAAGGTCTCAACCACCGGAAACAGTGAGCTCGCCCTCACCAAGGCCTGGGCGTCCGAGCTCAGATAGCTAAAAACGGTCTCACTCGTCGCGGCGCCATAGCCGCGAACCGTAGTCTCTCTCCTCGCGTGAAGGCGGGAAGTCACATGGTGCTCTAAGTCGTAGTGCAGATCACGACCATCGTAAAGCTCAGGCCCACCCATAGGGGACCCGGGCCAGTCGACTGACGCGTCATGCCACGCACCTCGTGGCCACCAGGAGGGGGTAACGACTCGTCAGACATGCTGATCAACAATACAACAAGGAATTATACCTTTGACAAAATCGGCACTCATACCGATCCCTAAAAAGAGTGCATTTCACTCATGAAATGGAGCCATACAATATTTGTTCCCTAAAAAACATGATACTAAGTTCATACTTAGCAAAATTCCCTAAGTAAAAATTAACTCCAGCAAAATCAAAATTCTCCCATAATTTGTCATTGATGAATTATGAGGAACGCAAGCAATATACCAAGAACACCTACATTATAAGAAAATACTAGATTCGTAGGTATACTTGGGGGCTAGCATGAAAATGCCCAAATTCAACAAAAATCAACATACTTGCAAAAATTAACATGCACAAACTAATTAACATGTTATGTGGAACATTTCCAACTATCTAATTGGAGAAAAGGGGCACAAAATCAAAAACCCCCAAATCAATTTCATGCATGAAAATACTTGACAAAAAATACTGAAATTGTCAGAAAAGCTTAAAATCATTGAAAATTACTTACATTGGGAAGATTGGGAAGTAATTTGGAGTAGAATTCGTGAAGGAAAGTGAAGAAAACGAGCGAAAATCAGTAGAGAGAGGTGAAGAAGTTTGAGCGAAAATGGTGGAAATGGGAAAGGAAGGAGACGGTCCGCGAATTTAAAGACCAGTCCCCCTTTCGCATTTTCAACGCCCAGCTCCGGGCGTTAGAAATTCTCGCGCCCAGGCATGGGCGCTGAAAATGCTTCCCAGACAGCGAATATTCGCTGTCGGGCACGCGTACTCCCCTACTTTGTGTAAAGATATCCGTTATCTTATTTCTATCCCAAAAAAGAAAAAAAAACGGTATTTTGAAAAAATAATAATAAATAAAAAAGTAATAAAATAAAATATCGTTAAACAAAAATATACACGATGTGGACCCACTTATAGGACACATCTAATCAGGAAATATTACGACCCACCAACAGGTTGTAATCACAAAAGCCCTTCTACATAGGCAAAATAAGAAATTCAAAATGGGCTCGCCTACCCTCAGCGGGCGGGGTCTGCGTTACTAGCCGCGCAGGTCCTTTGTTTTTCAAAGAATGAAGTCTTTAAATTTAAAAAAGGCTCGCCATCTTCAGCCGGCGGGGTCTACGTCACAAACCGCGTAGGTCCTTATTTTCAAAAAATTTCAAACAGATTCGTCCACTTCTATCGGACGGGGTGTCCACCCTCAGCGGACAAGGTTCGCCACCTTTAGCGGGCGGGGTCTACGTCACAAACCGCGTAGGTCGTTATTTTCAAAAACATCAAACAGATTCGTCCACTTGTATCGGACGGGGGGTCCCCCTCCGAGGACAGGCTCGCCCACCTTCAGCGGGCGAGGTCTGCGTCACTAACAGCGCAGGTCCTTAGTCGCTGCAGCGATAACTTTTATTGGTTTTCCCTTTTTCCAAAAATTAAAGGATTGGTTTGTTGGACTTTCCTTCGTTTTACATCCTATAAAAACAAGGGGGTTTTCTCGTTTAGCTAGCCCTGAAAATGAGAATCTTTAAAAACGTTTTACCTAGTGATTAGGCTTGGCCAGGCCCAATTACACTTTACAGCTTTAATTTCGAAAACATCTGTAGTTACTCCCAATGACAAAGTGAGGGAGTTTCTACGCGTCTTTAGATCCTTCCAATGATAAAGTGTGGAAGTTTCTATACTATCAGTTGACAAATCCCAATGACACGTGAGGGATATGTCGACACTTCAAGTGATGACCCTTAAGTCAAATGTTATCACTCGGGGGCTCGTGAGACCCTCGCAAAACAGGTCACATACACCATGGCTTGTGTGACGCACTCCGTCTAATACTTTGACCATCATCTTAGTCCAAGACTCAGTCAAAGTGGGGGCTAACTGTAGACACCTAATTTTGTCCCCATTCCCGCAAGGGAAAGGTTCGATGATGAAAGCCTAAAAACTCCACTTTACAACGCATCTCCTATAAAATAAACGAATCTCGATTCCCTATTTCATTTCACCCGAAACCTGCTATTTATGGAAACCTGCTATTTATGGAAACCTGCTAAAAATAGTAACTGCCGTAAAAGGTAGCTTCTAAAAGTGGCAAATCATAAAAGATAGAAACCTGTCAGAATTAGGTGTTGCATTCCAACATACATCCTAAATGAGATAGAAAACTGTGAGAATCCTATTCCTAATAGGATTCGGAAATAAGAGTTACGTATTAATTAAAATCCTAACGAGCCTAGAGTTCGTAACGGGCCCAGACGCATTCCGTCACAAATTGATACGCGCTGAAAGAATCAAATTAATCCCAAACTCTACGGATCTTAGAATCCGAATCTGACTAAACAAAAACTGCCCAGACCCTATTTTCAACGCCTGGCTCTGGGCGCCGAAATCTTCAGTGCCCAGGCTTGGGCGCTGAAAATACCTGGGTACGTTTCTTTTCCTAATTTTTTGCGGATTAGAACTCTGCAATTCTATCTTTCCACGAACTCTTCCCTATAAATAGGCCCCTAGTTTCGACGTGAAACAACACACAACAACACATAATATACTCTGAGTATTGACTCTAAACCCCTTAGCTTAAGCCTCTCGCTGCGAAACTGTTCACGCGTTCTGTCGCAATCGATCCATAAATCGAACAGAACGTATCATGTCCCATAATCGAGATTCGTTAAATAAAAAGGAGAAATAGCAAAGTCAAAGTGGTTAGTTTTCTGAGAACCGTGACGCACCTCTCAAGGGTGCGTCGTAATGTGTCCATTTTCGATGATTTAACTGCTTTCCTCGCCCTTTTTATGAACTGTTAAACTAACCTAATATGATTGTTCTATCACGCCTAACAAATATAATATTTTTGGGAAATTGGATTATCATGCTAGGTCCCTTAATGCTATTTAAATCAGATAATCACGATCGAATTAGTATTATATGCTGCATATTGCTAAAATCAATTCAGATTAGTTTAATAGTTAACGCATGTCCCTTCAATTATTTATGCTGAGCTAGTAAGGATATCCTGCCTCTGGAGTTATCGACGAGCGAATTACTCCTCTCGGTAGTTACAGTCCCCCGAACCCCCAATCTCTACCTTGCGGGCGTATATTGAGAGATCCCCATACCAGGGATCACAAGGGAACCTACGGCCGTCGTGGTCGAACATAATTGCACTCCCTTTATGTCACGATAACCGGGTTTTGTCAGTTTTTCTCATTGTCGTTAAAAACTGAATGGCGACTCCTATATTACTAGTCAATTGAGTGTATACTCACAGGAAATCCAATTACACTTGATTGAATAAAAAGAATCGTCACACCCACGAGGGACAAGGTCACGCATTATCCCCGCGCTTTTTCGACCCCCTCACACTCTCACATCTTGTGCCTTAGTGTTCTTTAAAGCTTCAGCTTCTACCCATTTAGTGAAGTAGTCGACTGCTACTATTACATAACGCAGTCTTCCTGGTGCCGTCGTATAGGGGCCTAATAAGTCCATCCCCCACTTGGCAAATGGTATAGGGCTGGTGATTGGCGTCAGTCTCTGTGCTGGTCGTCGAATTTGGTGAGCAAATCGTTGGCATTTATCACACCGCTTGACCAAATTGAGGGCGTCTTCTTTGAGAGTGGGCCAATAGTATCCGGTTCTTAAAGATTTTTCGGCCAGGGCCCTCCCTCCTATGTGAGAGCTGCATAATCCTTGATGAAGATCTTCCAGTACCTCTTGCCCCTTCTCGGGGGTTACGCAGCGAAGGAGAGGCCGTGAGAAGGCTTTTTTGTATAGAGTTCCATTCCATATCTCAAACCAAGTGCATTTCTTCTGTAATCTTTCTGCCTGCTTGGGGTCATCAGGGAGTACTCCATTAATTTTGAAGTTGACTATATCATCCATCCAGGTGGCTGTTCGGTCTAAGATGTCTGTTCTCAAGGCGTCAATGCTTTTGGACAGTTTTACCTCCCAGAATACATGATGTGGCGTGTCGCAGGATGCTGAGCTTGCCAGTTTGGATAAAGCGTCTGCCTTGTTATTTTCAGACCGGGGTATGTGTTGTACTTCAAAGTTAGACAGCTGTTGAACTTCTTGACGGACTCTTTCCAGATATTTTATCAAGGCCTCATCCTTGGCCTCATATTCTCCTTTGACCTGACTGACGATTAACTGCGAGTCAGACAAAATCAGGACGTCTGTTGCCCCTGCGGCTCTGCTCATCTGAATTCCACATATCAGGGCTTCGTATTCAGCTTCGTTGTTTGACGCCTGAAAGTTAAACCACATTGCGTATTCATAGATATCCCCTTCTAGTGATTCGCAGATGATGTCGGCTCCTGACCCGTTCTGAGTGGCAGAGCCGTCCACATGTACTATCCACCGGGTTTTCTCATTCTTTAAATAGGGTGGCTTGGTCAGTTCCGCGATGAAGTCAGCAAATGCCTGTCCCTTTATTGCCTTTCGCGGTTCATACGAGATACCAAACGCGTTAAGCTCAATTGCCCAGTTGAGCATTCTTCCGGACGCTTCAAGATTGGTGAAAGGCCTCTTTAGCGGTTGATCCGTGTATACTACCAGTCGATGAGCCAGGAAATATGGACGAAGCTTCTTACTAGCCAAGAACAGAGCAAAGCCAAACTTTTCGACTGTTGGATATTTGAGTTCAACATTCTGCAGCATGTGACTGACAAAGTAGACAGGTAGTTGCGTCCCATCCCTTTCTGTAAGCAAGACGGCACTTAGTGCGTATTCTGAGATGGCAAGGTACAGACACAAAACCTCCCCTAAGAGAGGGCTGACCAGTCGTGGCAAGGTATGCAGATGTTCTTTTAGGCGAAGGAAAGCAGCCTCAGCTTGCGACGTCCACTCAAACTGGGTGCCCTTTTTGATGGTACTGAAAAAGTAGTGACACTTGTCTCCAGCTCTAGATAAAAATCGTCCCAAGGCGGCAAGGAACCCAGTCAGGCGTTGCACATCTTTGACTGTCCTTGGCGACGTCATATTGATGACCGCCTGCACTTTGTCCGGATTTTCTTCAATGCCCCTTTCGTCAATCAAGAAGCCGAGGAACTTGCGAGAAGATACCCCAAATATGCACTTCTTGGGATTGAGTCTCATCTGGTATATCCTAAGAGTCTCAAAGTTTTCTCTCAAATCGTCGAGGTGATCCATCTTCTGTTTGCTTTTTACAATCATGTCGTCGATGTAGGCTTCTATATTCCTCCCCAGCTGTTTTGCAAAAACTGTGTTCACCAACCATTGGAAGGTGGCGGGGGCATTTTTCAAACCGAACGACATTACTTTGTAGCAGTAGAATCATTGTTCCGTGAAGAATGATGTCTTCTCCTGATCTTCGGGCCATAATGGGATCTGGTGAAATCCGGAGTAGGCGTCCATAAAGCTCATCATGGCATGTCCGGCCGTTGAGTCGACGAGTCGGTCTATCTTTGGCAGTGGGAAACTATCCTTGGGGCAAGCTTTATTGAGATCGATGTAATCAACACACATCCTCCACGTCCCATTGGGCTTGGGTACCAGGACCACGTTAGCTACCCAGTCTGGGTACTGACACGGACGTATGAAGCCTGCATCCATTAGTTTCTTAACCTCGGTAGTGGCGGCCAAATTTCTTGCCTCTCCATGATTCCTCTTCTTTTGTCGTACTGGCTTTACAGCGCTGTCCACATTCAACTTATGCACGGCCCCCGCCGGGTCTATGCCTGGCATCTCCTCTACCGTGAAGGAAAATATCTCCTTGTATTCTCGGAGTAGTTGCACTAATGCTGCTGACATGGGGTCGTCAGGGTGGACCCCAATGGGGACCGTCCGAGACGGGTCCGCTAAGTCCAGAATTATAGCATAGTGTGCTCCCACTTGCTCAGGTCGTCTTTCTGCATTGTGCTCCGTTGGTGTCTCCCGGGTTTTACGACGGCTTATCAGAGGTTTAGCTTGCTCTTTTCCCTTCGGAGAAGCTCCCTAGGTCGTCGGCTCCAACGTCGATAAGTAACAATCCCTGGCCAACTCTTGATTTCCATAGGGAGACCCAACGCGTCCGTTACTTCCGACAAATTTGACCAACAGTAAATGAGGAACGATCACAGCTTTTAGGTCGTTGAGTGTTGGACGGCCAAGTATGATGTTGAATGTGGTGAGGTTTGCTACAATTATAAACCTGATGACAACTTCTTTGGTCACTGGGGGGAACTCCAACAGAGGCCGGAAGTAAAATGGAGCCGATTGGACGAACGATGCTCCCTCCGAATCCTACCAAGGGCCCGTACACTTTTTCTATGTCTTCAGGATTGTGTCGTAATTTCCGCAAACATTGCAGAATGATTATGTCGGACGAGCTCCCCGTGTCCACCAGTACTCTTTTCACCTTGAGGTTAGCCACCTTAATCTCTATAACCAGAGGGTCATCATCACATGGTGCTGCCGTCCTTCTGTAATCGTCTTTGGAAATTTCTACAGAGGGTAGACTCTTATGTGCTGGGCGAAGATGAGATGGACCTTTTTGCCGTCCTTCCTTACATGGTTCTCCTGCAGCTATTCCCCCTGATATTACCATAACTCTTTCGTTTGGATACTTAGAGGTGGGGCTCACTTCTTTGCATGCGTCCTCTAAATGGACGTACTGGCGGAGGTGTCCTTCAGCCGCGCGATCAGTTAATATCTTCCTCAACATCCGAAAACTTTGGGTGTCATGTCCTTCGTCGTTGTGGAAAGCACAGAAAGGGGCTTGTTGGCAGGAGGTGGTCAATCGTCGGGGGGACGGTTCTATTCCCAGACTCGGTCCTTCAGCAAGGAGGATGTTTTCAAGAGCCGTGTTGAACATAAAGGACCCCTAGAGGACGACCTCCTTCGCCCTCTTTTTCCCTCGGAGCCACGACCATTCTTCCTTCGGGTGACGCTCTCATGCTGTCTTCTAGGAGCCTCTAGAGAGTAATGGCCCTGGGCCTCATTTTTCTTCTGTAAAGTTCGTTTCGTCCATCTTCCTGGACGTTCCTCTTTGACATGTCGACTCTCTTCCTCCAGGGTGCGTCTCTTCATAGGTGAGTCGGGATCTTCTGACAAAAACTCTACCATCCTGCCATTATCGTGCTTAGGATTGACTTCGTGAGAACCATCCAACAAGTGCCGCACAGAAATGGCGGCAGCATGCCGGCTAGCTGCCGCGTCACAATGAGTGTAGGACCCATCTTTAGACACCCCTTCTCTGGCTGGGAGTTCTGTTTTGCCCTTGGTTTTTCCGCAGTCAGTTTGAAGTTCAGCCATGACACTGTACCTCCCAACAGACGGCGACAAATGTTGTGGGATCTTTTACGGTGCTGACGTGGCACGCGTTCCTCGGAGGTATCTGTAGACACCTACTTTTGTCCCCGTTCCCGCAAGGGAAAGGTTCGATAATGAAAACGTAAATCTCCACTTGACAACGCATCTCCTATAAAATAAACGAATCTCGATTTCCCATTTCATTTCACCCGAAACCTGCTATTTATGGAAACCTGCTAAAAATAGTAACTGCCATAAAAGGTAGCTTCTAAAAGTGGCAAATCATAAAAGATAGAAACCTGTCAGAATTAGGTGTTGCATTCCAACATCAATCCTAAATGAGATAGAAAACTGCGAGAATCCTATTCCTAATATGATTCAGAAATAAGAGTTACGTATTAATTAAAATCCTAACGAGCCTAGAGTTCGTAACGGGCCCAGACGCATTCCGTCATAAAATTGATACGCGCTAAGAGACTCGAATTAATCTCAAACTCTACGGATTCCAGGAATCCGAATCTGACAAAGAAACGGCCCAAACAGCAATTTCAACGCCCAGCCCTGGGCGCTGAAATTGCCTGGATCATATTTTCAACGCCCAGAGCTGGGCGCCAAAATCTTTGATGCCCGGCCCTGGGCGCTGAAAATACCTGGGTACGTGTTTTTCCCTAATTCTTTGTAGATTAGAACTCTGCAATTCTATCTTTCCACGAACTCTTCCCTATAAATAGGCCCCTAAATTCGACGTGAAAGGAGACAACAACAACACACAATTATATTCTGAGTATTGATTCCAACCCTTAGCCTAAGCCTCTCGCTGCGAAACTGTTCACGCGTTCTGTCGCAATCGATCCATAAATCGAACAGAACGTATCCTGTCCCATAATTGAGATTCGTTAAATAAAAAGGAGAAATAGCAAAGTCAAAGTGGTTAGTTTTCTGAGAACCGTGACGCACCTCTCAAGGGTGCGTCGTAATGTGTCCCTTTTCGATAATTTTACTGCTTTCCTCGCCCTTTTTATGAACTGTTAAACTAACCTAATCTGATTGTTCTATCACGCCTAACAAATATAATATTTTTGGGAAATCGAATCATCATGCTAGGTCCCTTAATGCTATTTAAATCAGATAATCACGATCGAATTAGTATTATATGTTGCATATTGCTAAAATCAACTCAGATTAGTTTAATAGTTAACGCATGTCCCTTCAATTATTTATGCTGAGCTAGTAAGGATATCCTGCCTCTGGAGTTATCGACGAGCGAAGTACTCCTCTCGGTAGTTACAGTCCCCCGAACCCTCAATCTCTACCTTGCGGGTGTATATTGAGAGACCCCCACACCAGGGATCACAAGGGAACCTACGGCCGTCGTGGTCAAACATAATTGCACTCCCTTTATGTCACGATAACCGGGTTTTGTCAGTTTTTCTCATTGTCGTTAAAAACTGAATGGCGACTCCTATATTACTAGTCAATTGGGTGTATACTCACAGGAAATCCAATTACACTTGATTGAATAAAAAGAATCGTCACACCCACGAGGGACAAGGTCAAGCATTAGCCTCGCGCTTTTTCGACCCCCTCACAGTGGCGACTCCGCTGGGGATAGTGAAGGAAATACTCGTGCTTGTAGGTAATCAAAATAGCCAAAGGGTGAAACGATCCTACCCCGCGTTTATTTCCCCATCAAGTTGGGACGACCTGAAAATCAGCATATTAATGTGAACGGGCAGAACCGCATAACGAATCTCGGCTCCCTCGGGAGTTGGGACTAAGGATACCTTTTTTCGCCAATAGGGGGGTGCATACGCCGCGCATGTTTCCCACTCGGTACTTGTGCAGGTAGTACACCTATCCCGAACCCAATCGCTCGCTCATTAGGTCCCTCTCGCCTGCATGCCCCCTTGGCTTGCACTTGCGGATTGGCCTCTTGGGCGAAATTCGTCTGTTGAAGACACTACCTCGACCGGGGCATGTGTTAGATCTACGATAGAAGCGGTACCAAGCCAGGCGCAAATAAACTACCCATAGAAGCCTATCATAAACTACGTGGCACATTTAATTTTCAAATCCATGTTTGTAATGTAGTTATGTGTAGCGAAATATGTGATTGTGTGTGACAAACTATCCTAGAAAACCAACGACCTTAAAAACTGCCCAAACATTCATAGACTAATTTGCCAAAGAGTTATACCGAAACACGTGTTCCGCAAACCCGAATGATCGCCACAAAATAAGCGACGCTCGGGATAGCCTGTAACGAATCCCACAAACGTTGCACAACGCGTAAAGGACGTTATTAGGCAAGCACGCAAAATTAAGTCGCATAAAACAAAAGAATATACGCCAACAGAAAACGAGTACCAGTCAGGGACGCATTTTCAGCGCCCCTGGCTGGGCGCCAATATTTCTCACGCCCACTGCTGGGCGCTGAAGTTGCTGCCTGGCCTTTTGGTCAGGCACAGCAACCTCGGTGCCCACGCATGAAGAAAATACGTAGCAAAAAAAAAAATTTCGTAAAAACAATTGCTACGAGGGCGTATGAAAAAGCACTCGATTCTAAAAGCGACTTGTAAAAAATAAATAACTCTTTGTGTCGTTGTTAGGCCTCCTACGACGACGATGTTCGGCACCAAAGCCGAGCATGCTAATTAAACCTTGAATGTCACATGGGCAAAGTATTCAAAAAATAAATGTTCGAATAAAGTCTTAAAAAAAATAAATGTTCAAATAAATCCGAGTCTAGACTAGGCTATGCCAAAATACAATCCAAATCCTAAGTCTTAGTTGTCTTATCCATAGAATCGGTCCTAATGCTTGGTGTCATTCTGCAAGTTAAAAGGTTAAACCATATTTGAGTCTCCCTTCCTAACATTTAAATCAATGAGCACCCATACGTAATTGTCATCCCTTGCTAGGAATCCACGGCCTCAATACTCTCTCTCACCAATAAAAATAATATATAGTATTTGCAAAATGGAAACAGTCACATTCTGGAAATCATTCCCCTATGGTCGCACAACCCCCAAAGTGAACCTAAGGTGTCAATACCATTAGCAAAAAATTAATGGCCTCAAGGCTTATAATCACATTGGGTCACGACTATCATAGTCCTCTCGAGCCACTCGCTCCTTGAAATACTACTAAGTACGGATTAAAAGATTTTCCATGAATGCAACATGACCAACCATGAAAATACCCAAATCGGCATACCATAAGGCTACCATTGGGGTAAAGCAATACACACTAAGAGAGAAGCCGCACTAATGATTCTAGTCTTGCAAAAATAAAAATTCGATCTCCCCAATTAACTACCTTGCCAACATTAAGCAAAATGGCGCATGACAAATGAACACCCAAGGGTTAAAATCTAAAGTGTCAACCAACGAAAGTTATGGTCCAATTAGCCTAAGTCTAAGAGTTGCTTGGTCAAGTATTATAGGCTTACGCCACGTCATTATTTTGAGTCTAGGCCACCTCCTTGTATTCATACACGGGTTATAATCAGAAAGATTAATGAAAGTTTGAGTCTAAATCACAACTTCCAATTAAATCCCAGAAACTGGAATCTGAAAAGAAACAAAAAATTACTTTCGATGTAATTCTTTCGTTAAAATTCAATAAGGTAAAAACAACATTTTGAATCTACGCTATTTGCATATTTTAAGAAACGACTAAATACGCTTGCAAAGTAAGACAATTTAAAGGTCCACCCTAGGCCTACTAAAATTAAAGGTCCACTATAGGCCTACCAAACGAGGCTCACTCAGTCTCGCCTCGTGACTCAAAGACCACAACCATCTACCTTTTAGCCCAAATTAAAAATTGAAGAATTTATGTTGGGGAGGAATCCCAAGAAAAAAGAAAGAAAAAATAGAAAGAGAAAAGGGAGAGCATAAAGAGCAAGCCATGGAATACTTATCCCGTAGTGCAACATTTACCTAAGTAAACGAAGGAAAAGAATTGAGTCAACCAATCCAAATCATAAAATTCTACGATGTCTACCATTTCCAATCCTTATGCTCTTAGACGCCTTCGCTCTGGGGTCCCTGTTTAGCTCATTTAACCCATCCATGTTCTCATTGCCATAACCCAAGAAACCATTACCTCAACTCTTGTTATCAACCGCAAACCACGCACGGCCATTGACACGTGCGTCATGCTCATCATTTCTAAAGTCCAAACCTGCTCTTACACCACCATTAGCATAATGACAATATAACTTGTTTGGATACATCCTGTTGATATACCCTTGAGTCGTCCCCATGCTACTCATTGGCCTTGGTTGACGTAAACTCATGACACTAGTTTGAGGCTGCAAATAGTGAGTCCTAGCAGATATGATTCTCGTGCTTACCTATACAAATTATCCTACCTCATTCAACCCATCTTTCAAACCGTCTTGAGTCACGAATAAAGAAGAAAACAAATGAAAAGTACAAAATAATAATAAATAATAAAAAAGAAAACTTTGCAAAGCGCCTTAAAAAAAATTCGTTTAAAAAGAAAAAAAAAGCATTTAGCGCACCAGAAAAGATCCGCCTATAAGTCATTTTCAGCGCCCATAGCTGGGCGCCGGAATCTTTAGCGCCCCAGCCTGGGCGCTGAATCTCTCTGCTTGCTAAAATTTGTCCAGAAGTGCTCGTCATTTTATCCGCACATACACGGAAAAATAACGAACACTTGGGGGGTACAGCACGTATTCAGATATACGTACCACCAAAAAATACATGTACTCAAAAAAAAATATATAAAACAAATTTTTGGCTTACGGCAAGGCAGCAGATTAAAATAATAATAGACTTCACTTATTCTACCGTTTCAAATAATATGTTTCCACCTCAGCACATACTTATCAAATTCGGCATTCTAAGAAACCATTTTCTAGGCTAAGAACTACGCAAGACCTGATTCCAAATTAAATCTATTTAAGGCGGATACGTAGGCAATCCATGATTCGGTCCAACCAATTTGCAAAAATATTAAAACCTATAGAATAATAAGAATAAAAATAGAAGTCCCTTATTGAAATTTAATTACTAGCAACCCAAGTCGAAAGAAAAATATAAGTCAAAGGAAGAATCCAACTCATCAAAATGCCAAAACGAGCACACATCGAAAAATAATAAAGGCACTGAAGGAAATAATGCCCTTGGTCCAAGTATGCATTCAATGTTAAGTCTAATAAATGCGGTTCAGTATTAATTAACAAGTTAATAATTCAGTGAGATCAAGTGAGCTGAATGCCTAGCTAGAGGCCGCTTCAGTTCAAGTGGAATTAATGATATTAATCCACAGCTTACTCTTGACTGAACCCGTAGGGTCACACAAATAGTACGTAAACGGATCAAGTATTTAATGGCATTAAATACTCCATCTATGGATATTCGGAATCGACGGATCTTGGTTTCAGTGGGAGCTGAGATCGTCACAGGCAAGAAATGAATACTCCGGAAACGATGATATTGCCGGAAACGGAAATATGGATCGTATCGGAAATATAAATATTATCCAAGTCGTAGATGTTGCCGGAAACGGAAACATGGTACGTATCGGAAAATATTATCGGAAATGGAAATATTGCCAGAATCGGAAATATTGCCGGAAACGGAAATATTGTCAGAATCGGAAATATTATCGGAATCGGAAAATAATTCCGGAAACGGAAATATTAAATATTTGTTCGAAACGGAAATTGATTCCGGAATCGGAAATATTAAATATTGTTCGTATCGGAAATGAATTCCGGAATCGGGAATTTAATCGGAAGCGTATCGTACGAATTAGCATCGGACGAGCTTGCTAGACGAAGGCCCAGCACGAAGCCAGGCCCACGTCCAGCAAGGGAAACGCGCGTCACAACACGCCAGCCCAAGGCTGCGCCAGGCCCATCGCAAGGCAGGCCCAGCGCGCGCCCAAGGCTGCGGCAGTCGTGGGCTGCGTTGCTCGGGCTGTGCGCGCGCGCGCATGGCGCCCCTCGTGGGCTGCTGTGCGTGCGTGTGTGTTTGTGTTCACATACGAAACCTAAAACGTACAGGATTCGTTTAATGATTAAATTCCTAATCCTAAAAGATAAATTAATTAAATAAGAGTTTCACTAGGATTCTAATTTAATTAATTCGTATCCTAATAGGATTACGATTCCCTTTCCATACCTCTATAAATAAAGGCCTAGGGTCATTATTTTGTAAAGAGTTTTTCAAGTATTCAAAGTGAGTTTTTGAGAGAAAAATTCAGTCACATACCTTGCCTAAAAGTGCCGAAATTATTAGTACCTTAAGGGCGATTCTAGTTGGTCAATCTTAAGGCGGATCCGGACGTGCTGTGGACTATCTACGGAGGGACGACACTTGGAGTCCTAAAGACTTGTTCTTGTTCGGTTCGGGCGCAGCTAGGGAAGGCACGCAACAAAGAATATGCATCTAAACTATGCTATATGATTATGTGTAAATAATATGTATTCCTGGCTAAATGGTTTTTCCGCATGATTTATGAATTGTCATATGTATCATAACCTAACAGTGGTATCACGAGCCTCTTATTATTTTCATAATCTAAATTGCATGAACATGGTTAAATATTACAAATTTGCAAGAATTAAAAGGGGTGATTAATTTTCGTAATTGTTAATTAATTGCAAATTGCGTTTATTTAATTATACGTACGCAGTTTTTCGGCAGTTTCTTCGTTACTCATCCAAATCGAGTGATTTTTGTGTCAATTCCGCATGTAAAATGCATTCTAAAATTTTGACAAAAATGGTCTTTTTCTGCCGAACCCAGAATTCACAAATTCGAAGCCTAACTATGACTTTTCGAAGGTTTTAGTTTTTCGAATGCAAAATTTCGTAAATTTAAGATGTTAAATTAAATATTTGCGGTTCTTGTTGATAAATCTTGAATTTTTGATTGACCTACTGTATATGTTTAACAAGTTTGAATGCCTAGCCTTGTTAATTATGCAATCTAATTTGTAATTATGATTAATTTGTTGAAAATTAGAATAATTTAGAATTAATTTGATTTTCATAATTAATTATAATTTAATTAGATACCTATGATTAAAAACCACCATAAAAATTGTAAATTTATGATAAATTTAAAATTTTTATGACCTAGGCTTGAATCCATGTTAATCGGAAATCAATTGAATAATAAATTTTCGATTTTTCGCCCTAAAATTATGAAATTAATATTATTTATTAATTTGTCATTAATTTTAAATATAAATTTTTAAAATTTTATGCGATTCGTTCATATAACTTGCACGCACAAAGCAATGGACGCTACGTGTTACCCTTAAGGGGTGTTGTATAGTGCGGGCATGCGACGACGAGCAAGGAGCTCGTCGCCCATGCGGCACGAATGCAATGAGCAAGGCCATGGTGCACGAGCACAAGGCAGTAGCCCTGCCTTGTGTCGTGGGCTATGAGCAATGGACGAATGGGCATGGGCGAAGGCAAGGCATGGCAATCGCGTGTGGGCAGCAAGCGAGCTGCGCCACAACGTGCACTGCCTCGCGCAAGCGCGCGCAGGCTCGCGCGCAGCGAGCGCAAGCTCGCGTGCCACGAGTGCTGCGCCCAGCGTCGATGCCTCGCGCAGCGAGCGCTGGCTCGCATCAAGCGAGCGCTGGCGAGCGCGCACAGCGAGCACTGGCGAGCGCGCACAGCGAGCCCTGGGTCGCATGCAGCGAGCGCTGGCGAACGAACGCAGCGAGCGATGGCTCGCGTGCATCGAGCGCTGGCGCGCGCGCAGCGAGCACAAGCTCGCGTGGAGCCTTGCGACGGATAGCAGCAGCAGCTATGCGACGCAGCGCATGGGCTGCGCGCACATGGCCAGCGATGGCTGTGTGCGTGTGGCCCATGGGCGTGCGATGCGTAAGGTTGTTGCGTTACGATTAGATCGTTTTGAAATTTTAATTTGAAATTTTCAGTTTACGTAATTTTAATTAATTTTAAAATTAATAATTTAAATTATTTTCTTGGATTTTAATTTTGAATATTGTAATTATAATAAATTTTATTTATTCTAATTATTTTACTAAAATTAAAATCATGAATTAATTTAAATACGACTGAAATTAAATTAAACTTTTGGATTCAATTACAAATTTATATGAGCTTTAAATTTTAATTAAATTTGTATGTTTCCGGTTAGACTAGAAATACATTTTTATGTTTAAAATTAGTAAAGCATATGAATTTAATGGTTTGAGTGGGAGCCCTTTTTAGTCATAAACTCTTGATTAGGTCTGCAAATCCTTAAGGTTAAAACAACTTGATTAGAATTAATAAGGACTGAATAATTGGTAGATTATTGGTGCCCTTGATTAATTGCTGCAAATGTTTACGTGATGCATAATGTGTTTTACTTACCAGCTATGTGGGCCATTCATGATAATGAATGGGTGAATGGTATATATTGTATATGTACTGTTTTGCAGGTTATGAAGTGACTAGTATGGCCCAAATAGGATAGAAAATATGGTCTGCGTACCATTAATTTGAATGTAATTGGTCTAAAGTACCAAAGTTGTTTTTCAATTCAAATATGGTCTGCGTACCATCAAATAGTTGTAATTAGTTTTAATTATAGCTTATCCTATTTGAAGAAAATGGTGCCTCCCACGGAGATTTTCAAGACGGACTTTGAAGTTAAAGCTTCAAGATGAAGTCGGGCCATACTAGATCACATTTATCTTATGCATGTTTTAAGTTATTTATTGCTTTTAAATATGCCTTAAAATGCATGAGATCAAAAGCTTGATTATGTTGCATGATTAAGGATTTTAGTTCACTTAAAATCTAACCAACATAGTAAGAGCCTTAAGTTCCAAACTTAAAAATTGAGTTATAAGGTGTCATGCCAAAATATACATTTGCTTGGATATCCTTTACATCAATCTAGTAATAGTTTTCGCTCAGCGAGGTGTTACTTATTGGTCCTAAAGGGGCAAGGTACACAAATAATTGTGAGTACATGTTAGTTTTGGTGAAACTCAACGATATAAGTAAGGAGTCCTTTTATGTCGTGGCAAAATCGATAGGTTTACCTAATAAGTTCTTAGACGTACCTATCAACCAAGAATAGTTTCTAGACTATTAGCAAAAGGCTTTTGCTTACCTAAGATGTTTTAGGATTAAGTCGACAAACTGTGCTTAGTTCTTCAATGATTTTAGGATCTTGGAATCATTTTATTCACACCTGCCGGAACAATAAATTTGAATAAAATGCTAATAACTTGTTGAAATTGCATGATTGCTTTAATTTTCAAGTTATTACTCATGATAAATGTTTAGACTTTGCATGCTTCAATGTATGTTTTAATTATTGTTTATAATTAAATATCTTGCGCTGCAATAAATCCTTTTAGAAAGGTAACAGTAAATTTCCTCGATTGGTAGTGAATCCAAGAACGATTCACGGAAATGAGAGAAAGTGAGCAATTCAAAATGTACGTTTCTTATAGCGACTTTTATGGTTGTTTTCGAACATCAAAATCGAATGGCAAACCAATTGGTGCTTGTGAAATCAAAATACAATGTAGTTTTGAGATCATAAAGCATTGAGTTTAATACGCTCAGCTTTACCAATGGTTAACAACCTAATATCTTTGTCCATTTAATTCTCGAATGAGTCTAGTCCCTAGACATTCGAATAGATCGATGCTTAGAGAACTTTAGAAGCTTCTGGTAAAATCATCTAGTTGAAACTTAATATTCAACATAAATTAAATGGTAAGAACCTTGTTAGGGTGACATTGGACATGTCTAACAAAGTATAAAAGTCAACACTAAAGAATTCAATTCTTAAGACTATAAGAAAGGGTACAAGAAATAGGAAAACGAGGAACAAAAGAAAGGAATTTACGATTCCGTTTCTACCTATAAGTTTATGTTTAAAGAGAAGTGACCTAGCAATCAAACTTCCTTGGTATCATATACCGCTTGAGGTTCTTACTTCGGTAATAACTCAAACAATGGAAGCTAGGATACACTAATGACCTACAAGTGGGAAATGAAGCATGGAAATGCTACATTAGTTGTAGGGTCATCTAGTTTGTTTTAAGTCCTTTCAAAGGCTGGAACTTAATGGCTATTTTGTTCCAAAATCAACATACCTAAATTTCTGTTTTCAAACACAGAAAGACTCACATTCAAGAAAAACAAAAACAACGTTTGTTTGTTTATTTGAATGAAATGGTCAATTACAGGTTGAGTCAATATGCTTGATTAAAACAAACAACTCTTTAAAGAACTTTACTAGGTTCAAATCAACCCCTTGATTTGAGTTCCACTAATCTTTGGCATTGTTGCTTAGACCATATCAACAAGTTAACATTCAAAAGCTCTATTTTGATGACTTTTGAAAGTTGATTGATTTCTAGATCATTTTAAGACAACTAGTCTTACTTGTTGAAAGTAACAAAAGATATGAACTATTGTTAGAACGCCTAGACAATAGAGTTCAAAGCTAAAGAAAGATTTTATGACTTTATTATTTCACATGGATTTGAGTGAATATAGGTTTATTTACTCAAATGTGATATAAGTTGAATCTGTTTGGCTAGTTCAAAGATTCAGAAGTATAAAATCCACTTGGCAAGAAATCATAAAGATCTAGGTTAGATCATGTTAATGATTACTTGAGACCAAATATGATCATCAATGATTGTGTGTTGTAATTTCACAATCTAGGTCCATAAGATATGGCATATCTTAGTTGGAATAATCGAAGTCAATTAGTACTTGATTCGATTAATGATGAATCATAAAGACTTTTCCTATAATTTCTAAAACAAAATGCTCAACTACCACCAAACTAAACCAAATTCGTCAAAGCTATTGAAAAGTAATTTCAGAATAACTTTTCATAAAATATATCTAGAGAGTTGCAAAACTCAGTGGGAGCTTAGTGTTTGTCATTCGACAAACTAAGGCCCAAGTATAGATATATGTTTCATTATGATTTATTCAAATGAGACACAAGGGTATTGTTTCTACCACGAATTTTTGAGAACATAATGTTTGTTTGCTCGAAATAATGTCCTTTTGGAGATTCGTTTCCAAAATGACAAGTGGGAGAAAATAGACCTCGAAAGTCTTCGAGGCGAACAACAAACATAAACGGACATTCCGGAGGCTTTTTGAAGTGCTTCAGAAAAACCGAACTTATTCTTTAAGGACTTTAGAAGTGGCTTTAAAGAATAGACATCTCTTAGAAGACTTTACAAGTGCTTCAAAGAGAATAGAATATTCAAAGGACTCTCAAAGTGCCTGTTGATATTCTATTGTTTGATGTTCTATACCCAAGTAGGCATAGAGTACAAGTCACTGGAACTATGAGATTCTTCTATTAGATAGTAAAGAAACATAGAGTTCTGGTCAATGAAACTATGAGATTCTTCTATTAGATAGTGAAGAAACCTACAACTTGCAGTCAAACTATTATCATGTAGATTAATGAGTTTGTGACTTGTAAGAAAGCTATGACGAAACCCAGATTCCCTAAAATGGTTAGAGGCCATATATAGACTCAAATGTTTTAAATGGTTAGAGGCCATAAAACATACTCAATGTTTTGATGACAAAATTAAAATTTTGTTGATTTGCAAGAATAGTTTCACACCTATTGGTTGCAAAGTTTGTTTTAAGGATAAAAAACATCAAACATGAAATTATGTTCACACACAAAGCTAGATTAGTTGCTAAAGGTTACAAGCAAATTCACGATGTGGATTGTGTTGAAACCTCATGCAAAATCGTAATGCTTAAAGTCTATAATTCAAGCAATGATTGCATATTGGTACATATGGCAATTGGATGAAAAAACATCTTCCTCAGTCAAATAAACTATGTACATGGTATGTCATAGGATTTGTGGATCCAAATAAATGCTTGAAAAGAAAAGCTAGTTTATAAAATCTAAGTACAGATTTAAGCAAGCAATTGCGAATTAGAAATGTATTTTAGTGAAGCTAAAAAGTATTTTAGTTTCATAAAATGTACATGATTCTTATAGATATATAAGAAGTTTAGTGGGAGTACATAAAACTTAATTGGTCCTATGTGTATCACACACATATCTCTCTATTGTGAAATAACATTCAAATGATAATGACTTAGATTTGAAATTATTCATCAATGACGGACCAAGGCGAAACTTAGTACATACTGGGTATTAAGATCTATTTGCAAAGATCTTATATTAATGTTTTGGATTAAGTAATGGAATTTACTAAATCAAACACGAAAGACTCCATTGGAGATATTCGACCCATGTGAATAAATCTAAGTAAAGGATGTTTGAACTATGTATAAGCATTTACTAAGTTAAACATCAAAGAGTCTAAATGAGATTCTTAAACCTATATTATATGTCAAAGAATTTAGTTGGATTCAGTATCTGCTGAAATTGAATGAGCTAAAGTTACATGAATAGAATTCAATTGGGAATTATTCTGCAAAAGAATTTATCATGTATGATATAATATGAGGATCGCCAAAAACGTATCGTATGACTTTAGGCATGACGAACATATACCAATCTCTATTGATCTAAGTGAAGATCAACTAGATTGAGATCAAGAATACTTATGGTACTTGAAAAGGTACATAGGAATAGTTCTTGATTCAAGGAAATAAAGATATGCTAAATATTGATGCTACACGCATAAACACTGGCAAAGGATCAAGCAAGACCCTTTGGAGTTAACCATTGATAAGGACGAGCTATAGAGCATCGTGTTTTGAAATGGCAACATGGATTGGAGACCATGAGTTGTTGCGTGGGATATTAAAATATTAATTTCTATGTTCTAAGATACAGCTGGAAAGTATTCCACATATCTGTGAACTGCTTGGATAAGTAATTCCAAACAAAGCATCACTAGCAACCTATAAAGTTGAAGTAAAAGTAATTATTGCCTACAAAGCAATAAAACAGAGTTGTTTAAAGTTCTTCACTGAACTTGGGTAGATCACCTATCTGCTGGCTTGATGGTTCTTCATTGAAAAATGCGCAGAACCACTCTTGAAGCAAGAAAAACGTCTGCTAACTTGATGGTCCTTCATTGCAAAATGCGTAGAACCACTAATGTAGCAAGAAAGACTAGATCACAAAATAAACATACTCAAAAGATCTTATCATCATATCTCGAAGAACATTCGATGAAAAAGGATATTAAGATTGGCAAAGCATGATAACTAAACCTATGCAACAAGTGAGAAGCAACACTCACATTGTCGCACTGGAAATCAAGCATAGCTTTGAATTCCATGAATTGTTTTAGAAGATGGGTTTGAGGCCCATGGTTATAAAACATTGGGGTTGAACATTTATCATATATGAAATGTATTTTCATATTCCATTTAATCTTGGTTTAGTATTAAATGATGAGTCCCTTCAAATTTGACGATATATTCAAGATAGACTGTCAGGACCAGTCCTGTGACTAAGAAATGTCTATCAAGTGAACTTGAATGTCAAAGGTTGAAAATGGTCCCTAGTCGGAGTTTTCTATAAAAATTGGACGCATAGAAAACGTTAGACGATTAGAATGCAAGATGACTAGTAGTTCTGTTTCTTGAACTATGTGGACATGGCAATGTCATAATCATTTGCATAGATACTTACTTTGGGAAGACTAGTATCGGACAAGACCTATGAAACTTTACTGTAAGAGATGAAAATCTGTCATAAGTAAATTTCATTAAAATTATTAGACACTAAATCCTCAATACCTGAGTGATTTGAGATTACTTGTTTGAGAACTGGTTGCTTTGACGTTGACCAACCGTCGCACCGTAAAAGGAGGCTATAAAGGCAACGCTCAGGTAATCACCTATCAAACGAAGTCTAATCTCAAGATCGCAAGATTGGGATTGTCCTCCCATAAATCGGGATGAGATGCTTAAAAGTTGTACAAGGCCACTCGGAGAGCTAGAAACTGTGAAATGCATGGCCATGCTCGGATGAATCATAGGCTATGATTATCTGTTTATTTGATCAGTTGAACTCTGAAACCGAGGAACACCTCTGGACATAATAAGGATGACAACTCTTACCTTATGTTCAAGAGCAAGCATCGAGCGACAAAGGAATTAGGAAATGCACACTTGTCCCTAAGGACAAGTGGGAGACTGAAGGAAATAATGCCCTTGGTCCAAGTATGCATTCAATGTTAAGTCTAATAAATGCGGTTCAGTATTAATTAACAAGTTAATAATTCAGTGAGATCAAGTGAGCTGAATGCCTAGCTAGAGGCCGCTTCAGTTCAAGTGGAATTAATGATATTAATCCACAGCTTACTCTTGACTGAACCCGTAGGGTCACACAAATAGTACGTAAACGGATCAAGTATTTAATGGCATTAAATACTCCATCTATGGATATTCGGAATCGACGGATCTTGGTTTCAGTGGGAGCTGAGATCGTCACAGGCAAGAAATGAATACTCCGGAAACGATGATATTGCCGGAAACGGAAATATGGATCGTATCGGAAATATAAATATTATCCAAATCGTAGATGTTGCCGGAAACGGAAACATGGTACGTATCGGAAAATATTATCGGAAATAGAAATATTGCCGGAATCGGAAATATTACCGGAAACGGAAATATTGTCTGAATCGGAAATATTATCGGAATCGGAAAATAATTCCGGAAACGGAAATATTAAATATTTGTTCGAAACGGAAATTAATTCCGGAATCGGAAATGTTAAATATTGTTCGTATCGGAAATGAATTCCGGAATCGGAAAATTAATCGAAAGCGCGTCGTACGAATTAGCATCGGACGAGCTTGCTAGACGAAGGCCCAGCACGAAGCCAGGCCCACGTCCAGCAAGGGAAACGCGCGCCACAACACGCCAGCCCAAGGCTGCGCCAGGCCCACCGCAAGGCAGGCCCAGCGCGCGCCCAAAGCTGCGGCAGTCGTGGGCTACGTTGCTCGGGCTGTGCGCGCGCGCGCATGGCGCCCCTCGTGGGCTGCTGTGCGTGCGTGTGTGTTTGTGTTCACATACGAAACCTAAAATGTACAAGATTCGTTTAATGATTAAATTCCTAATCCTAAAAGATAAATTAATTAAATAAGAGTTTCACTAGGATTCTAATTTAATTAATTCGTATCCTAATAGGATTACGATTCCCTTTCCATACCTCTATAAATAAAGGCCTAGGGTCATTATTTTGTAACGAGTTTTTCAAGTATTCAAAGTGAGTTTTTGAGAGAAAAATTCAGTCACATACCTTGCCTAAAAGTGCCGAAATTATTAGTACCTTAAGGGCGATTCTAGTTGGTCAATCTTAAGGCGGATCCGGACGTGCTGTGGACTATCTACGGAGGGACGACACTTGGAGTCCTAAAGACTTGTTCTTGTTCGGTTCGGGCGCAGCTAGGGAAGGCACGCAACAAAGAGTATGCATCTAAACTATGCTATATGATTATGTGTAAATAATATGTATTCCTGGCTAAATGGTTTTTCCGCATGATTTATGAATTGTCATATGTATCATAACCTAACAGGCACGTACCCTTGCCAGAAGGAACACTCACACTCCTAGGCACTTAGCCAAGACTCAAAAGACCGCTTTGCCTCAATTAAGTGGGGGCTAGCGCAAGCGTCCATGACCTCTAAAGTACTCGACTTGACCCTCCCTAAAGCGAACTAACTCACTTAAAGACTTTCTTTCACCACTAGACACAGTCATGATCGCCAACAAGTAGTAAGGCAGTAGGCTTGCAATAAAGAGAATTGTTCTACGGCATTGCCCCATCGTTCCTTCGAACTCAGGGCACCCGTTCGTGGTAATTCAAATGCTTGCGAATCCCCTTTGAAAAGAGAAAAAAAATCAGACATTGTCAATAAGACTTGGCACTTAACCAAGGCTCACCCTACCCAGACATATGACACGGGCATCTAAAATCGAAATCTGAAAACATTATTAATGGGAAGACATAACAGTAAACTGGGGGATAAAAATTGAAATGAAAGAGATAGGGAAGGAACTAAGTATACCTCGACCTTTTATACAGACATACACCAAGTAAATCTAAGTCAATTTGAAAACGGTTTATATTCCCGCAATGCTGGAAAAGATGGCCTTAAAAGCCTAAAGCATATGCCAAACGGGCACAAGTATATCTTGACGCCTGCACCCTGGCTTCCAGCAAATCCTTAGACAGCATTCCAAAAATCGTAACAGTATTTTGATTCACTCATGTAATCCTGTACGAACTCTTCTATAAGTCAACCTACTTAGGACACCTCGGATTGTACACAGTAGGCGTTTATCTCAATTTTGCAAGTGAGTCAAAAGATTTCCAAATATGATTATGGGTAAAGAAAGGCACCTAGCTTTTGGACAAGGCACACTTCAACATGTGACTACCTTGACCATGGAAATGTCGCACAATACGACATTTACAAGAGAAGCAGCAAAATCACTACTCGAGCGTACCTCGCACTAAACGAGTCTGGTTCAAACTATTCATGATCCATGTCACCATGAATGCACAAAAACGTATGCAGGGCATTATAGCACCAAGCCAATCCCGTAGCTACAATTGGGGGCTTGAGAAAAAACACTCTAAAAATGCTCGAAATGACGATTTTATCGCAAATTCTCGACGCTAATGCTATACATATGTCATAGGGGCTCAATCCTAAGCTTTAAACGTGCAAATTGAACCTTAGAATGGCTACAACCCCTCCCAAATTCTAAAGCACTACTTAGAATATATAAAGTCACCCCACCAACAAGGGTAACTGAAAATCGCGAGTCACCAAAATTCCGATCAAACTACTGCACATAACGCTCGCCCTACAAGCTCCTGTTACACAGTCTACCTCGTTCCAAAGCAAAAGCGAAAGAAAAAAAATCAAGGATAAGAACTGTCAAAATATACCCGGAAATCATTTTCAACGCCCAGAGCTGGGCGCCTATATCTTTAACGCCCCAGCCTGGGCGCTGAATCTCTCTGCTGGCCAAGTTTTGCCCAGATATAAAAATAAGAAAGAAACACCTATGAATCCTCGCATCGAACGAAGTAATAAGCCGTGCAAACCCACGCAGAAGGTGCTACACTTGTTCGAGCACCTGAACGAGGCGTGATGAAATATTCCAATGCAAAAAATAATAATGATATCCCAACACCTGGAGGAATGTTCTAAGACACGCTGTTAGGCCACACAAGCCTACGTCGCACCATAAGTTCAACCATCCCACGGTAAAAGTCTAAAAAAGAGTAAGGCATATTGCACTAATGTGGGCACGACCAAGAGCACGTGTAAAAGAGGCAAAGATTACTTATCGCCCAAATTCAAAATGCAAGCCACACGACTTCTTCATTAAGGATTAAAGGTAGTAAAATATTGCCTACCACGAAAGGGATAGCTCGCACCTACACGAGCGGAACCCCAAGGCATCTTTCTCGAAAGAACCTACAAGAATCATACGCCAAAAGGAAGCATCCCAACATACATACTTGGGGGCTCCAAGCTACGAAACAACCATAGCAAAATAAAGAAATCTCGAAGCAAATGTTTAACAATAGAAAGGGTATGATGTTTGAGCCCACTTCATGAATGGGCCTGAACCCTATCAAGCTTCCAAGCAAACTATTCAAAATTAGTCATTGCTCAAAAAAATGATTCAAGCAAACTGATTAATGGACCGCACACAACGGCCATTCTATGAACACTCGTTCGCACATACATGTCATCATTCACGAACTCATTCAAAAGAAAAAAATATATACAAGAGCGATCAAAGTCTTACGCCTTAAGGTATGTTCCTCGGGCCATATAGACTCGCCCAACTGTTGCAATAACTGTACGCCTTAAAGAGCAATAGTTCCTTAAAATAATCACCCCAAAGCGACAAGCACCGTAGTCCACCAATCGGCTACGGCTTCTCAAGAAAATCATCACGTTCTAAAAATAAAGAAAAAAAAACAACAAAAGAGAAGAGAATACATAGAACTCCCAAGTGAAATAGACGAATGAACAAGAGGCCGACTGTGTCATCAAAAGACCAGCCCAAACAACACTTTCAACGTCCCACCTGG
The DNA here is from genome assembly GCF_020520425.1 of Spinacia oleracea. NCBI lineage: Eukaryota > Viridiplantae > Streptophyta > Magnoliopsida > Caryophyllales > Amaranthaceae > Spinacia > Spinacia oleracea. Next base: position 149,414,714 of record NC_079489.1, read on the forward strand.
GCGCGAATTATTTCAACGCCCAGGCCTGGGCGCCGAAAATGTACCCAGGCTCAAAAAAGGCCCTAACTTCTAATGGGCCCTGCCATACTCATTCGACTTGAAAATTGCCGAAAGTCGCACCTCACGACTTTGTCAAAGTAGCACACCACTACAAAGATCGCTCGCACTTACGAGCACGATCCCAAACACGATCAAAGACATTACAAAATGCGTAGGAACCTCTTTTGACCGTCAAGCACGAGTGCTTGGGGGCTCGAAAGAAAATATATATTATGCAAAGTTAAAAACAATATTCCCAAACTACGCTGTACGAAGTCCCGTGTTTGGATGTCTCAAAAAATAAAACCAGTTTACGACCTCAAGACAAAGGTCGTCGTTGATGCTTGTACATAGTCCCCTGATCAAGGACTCAGGTAATGGCAAAATTGAGCCATAAAGACTAGCTCAAAACCATGAAAGAAGATGACCACGAGACTATGGTCCATCTAAACACATTGTCAACCCACATTCAGGTTGCAACTAAATCCGAGCATCCCTCGGAAGAATTCGCTCCTATAAGAATGAATAAAAAGAAATTCTCAAAAGAAATCACAAGAAAAAAATGAAATAGAACTTGCCCACCTCAATCGGGCAAGATCGAACCACGCGAGTTCCAAATTAAAAACGAATTCAGGGACGTCCACCCTCAGCGGACAGGGCTCGCCCACCTTCAGCGGGCGGGGTCTGCGTCACTAGCCACGCAGGTCATCAGTTTTCAAAAATGAAAAGAAAATAAAATCTTCAAAATAAAACAGGCTCGCCGTCTTCAGCCGGCGGGGTCTGCGTCACTAACCGCGCAGGTCCTCAGTTTTCAAAAAATGAGATCTTCAAAACACAAACAGGCTCGCCATCTTTAGCCGGCGGGGTCTGCGTCACAAACCGCGAAGGTCCTTATTTTCAAAAAAGCAAAACAAATTTCAAAATAGATTCGTCCACTTCTATCGGACGGGGTGTCCACCCTCAGCGGACAAGGTTCGCCATCTTCAGCCGGCGGGGTCTACGTCACAAGCCGCGTAGGTCCTTATTTTCAAAACATCAAAACAGATTCGTCCACTTCTATCGGGCGGGGCGTCCACCCTCAATGGACAGGCTCGCCGACCTTCAGCGGGCGGGGTCTGCGTCACTAACCGCGCAGGTCCTTAATCGCTGCAGCAATAACTTTTAAATGGATTTTCCTTCGTTTTACGTCCTATAAAAATAAGGGTGCTGGATTTTCCTTCGTTTTACGTCCTATAAAAACAAGGGGGTTTTCTCGTTTAGCTAGCCCTGAAAATGAGAATCTTTAAAAACATTTTTTAACTCGTGATTGGGCTTGGCCAGGCCCAATTACACTTTATAGCTTTGATTTCGAAAAACTCTGTAGCTACTCCCAATGACAAAGTGAGGGAGTTTCTACGCACCTTTAGATTCTTCCAATGACAAAGTGAGGAAGTTTCTATACTATCAGTTGACAAATCCCAATGACACGTGAGGGATATGTCGACACTTCAAGTGATGACCCTTAAGTCAAATGTTATCACTCGGGGGCTCGTGAGACCCTCGCAAAACAGGTCACATACACCATGGCTTGTGTGACGCACTCCGTTTAATACTTTGACCATCGTCTTACTCCAAGACTCAATCAAAGTGGGGGCTAACTGTAGACACCTACTTTTGTCCCCGTTCCCGCAAGGGAAAGGTTCGATGATGAAAACGTAAATCTCCACTTGACAACGCATCTCCTATAAAATAAACGAATCTCGATTTCCCATTTCATTTCACCCGAAACCTGCTATTTATGGAAACCTGCTAAAAATAGTAACTGCCGTAAAAGGTAGCTTCTAAAAGTGGCAAATCATAAAAGATAGAAACCTGTCAGAATTAGGTGTTGCATTCCAACATAAATCCTAAATGAGATAGAAAACTGCGAGAATCCTATTCCTAATATGATTCAGAAATAAGAGTTACGTATTAATTAAAATCCTAACGAGCCTAGAGTTCGTAACGGGCCCAGACGCATTCCGTCATAAAATTGATACGCGATAAAAGACTCGAATTAATCTCAAACTCTACGGATTCCAGGAATCCGAATCTGACAAAGAAACGGCCCAAACAGCAATTTCAACGCCCAGCCCTGGGCGCTGAAATTGCCTGGATCATATTTTCAACGCCCAGAGCTGGGCGCCGAAATCTTTGACGCCTGGCCCTGGGCGCTGAAAATACCTGGGTACGTGTTTTTCCCTAATTCTTTGTAGATTAGAACTCTGCAATTCTATCTTTCCACGAACTCTTCCCTACAAATAGGCCCCTAAATTCGACGTGAAAGGAGACAACAACAACACAAAATTATATTCTGAGTATTGACTCCAACCCTTAGCCTAAGCCTCTCGCTGCGAAACTGTTCACGCGTTCTGTAACAATCGATCCATAAATCGAACAGAACGTATCTTGTCCCATAATTGAGATTCGTTAAATAAAAAGGAGAAATAGCAAAGTCAAAGTGGTTAGTTTTCTGAGAACCGTGACGCACCTCTCAAGGGTGCGTCGTAATGTGTGCCTTTTCGATGATTTAACTGCTTTCCTCGCCCTTTTTATGAACTGTTAAACTAACCTAATCTGATTGTTCTATCACGCCTAACAAATATAATATTTTTGGGAAATCGGAAAGACATGCTAGGTCCCTTAATGCTATTTAAATCAGATAATCACGATCGAATTAGTATTATATGTTGCATATTGCTAAAATCAACTCAGATTAGTTTAATAGTTAACGCATGTCCCTTCAATTATTTATGCTGAGCTGGTAAGGATATCCTGCCTCTGGAGTTATCGACGAGCGAAGTACTCCTCTCGGTAGTTACAGTCCCCCGAACCCTCAATCTCTACCTTGCGGGTGTATATTGAGAGACCCCCACACCAGGGATCACAAGGGAACCTACGGCCGTCGTGGTAAAATATAATTGCACTCCCTTTATCTCACGATAACCGGGTTTTGTCAGTTTTTCTCATTGTCGTTAAAAACTGAATGGCGACTCCTATATTACTAGTCAATTGGGTGTATACTCACAGGAAATCCAATTACACTTGATTGAATAAAAAGAATCGTCACACCCACGAGGGACAAGGTAACGCATTAGCCTCGCGCTTTTTCGACCCCCTCACAGTATCAAGTATGACCTGGCACAAACTTCTGGCAACCTGCAAAACAAGAATATTCCCGTAAGAATATTCCCTTCGATGCTTAAGTAAGTATAAGCTAGAGAGATAAGTAATTTGTAGAGAGAAGGCAGAGCAAAGATAAGTTTTTGTTGGTGGGAATGAATTGAATGCCCTTTTACCTTGGGATCTGAGCTATTTATAGTGCTAGGGTTTCTTGGTGACTGTGCCCTCAATCCTAGCTGTGGGGTGCGTGCCCCTTGGGGATTTAGGACACGTGGCATTCGGCCCGCAGTGATGAACCTTCTCCATTTGGACCTGCCTTCTCAGAGAGAATGGGCCTTCCAAAATGGGGCTCTGCTCTTATTTCGGCTGGGTACCAAAATTTGGGCCTTCTTTCTAGGTTTGAGCCCAACTGGCCGGTATTGATCGTCGGCTGCCTCTTTGGGCTTTGTGGTGGAGATATTCAAGCCCACATCAATAATCATTCCACCTTTTTTTTGCTCCCTACCATAATAAAGTGAAACATGCGATTTAGGAAAATATTTTAGGAACGAAGGAAATATTGATCTCTTAAATACCGTATATCTTATTTACGATATTTAGAGTTGTACTATGTGTCTATGTATATCAATTTAATATCATAATTCATTTTGAAAAGGGTTCATCATTTCCTACAAATACTAGTATAAACTCAAACTAAACTAATGTATCGCTATTCGACGCCCGCCCACGCTAAAATTGCCCTACTATTCATAGCGAAAGTACAGAACTACCCTTATAAAAACTTACCCCTCCCTTTCATTTTTTTTACCCTTCTCACCTCACCTTTCCCTCACCTCTCTCTCAACCCCCCCTCCCCACCAAGCTGGCTCCTGGAATTTCGCCGGAAAACTGAAATTCCGGCAAGAAATTTTTTCCCCTCTTTAACTCATTATGGTATCTTAACTTGTAATTTCGTCGGAATCAGTTGTTGGCAACGTTAGTTTCTTCATAATTCATGTGGGAGTTGCGGCGGTGGTTAAAGTCGTGGTAGTTGTCCCGAAAAATCGGTTCCCGGAAAATCTGATCGTAAGCTTCAATGGAGGAGGAAAAAATGGTGTTTTTTTTTATTTATTTTTATTTTATTCGATCATTTCTGGCGCACAAGATTTGCACCGTACACATGGTACGTAGTGGCGCACAGATTTTGCACCATGCACATGGAAGTGGTGCAAAATCTGTGCGTCAGTGACATGGAACTGGCGCACAGAATTTGCGCCACTTCCATGTGCACGGTGCAAAATCTGTGCACCACTACCATGTCGTTCATGCAAAGTTTGTGCGCCAGTCCCATGTCGTTCATGCAAAGTTCGTGCGCGGGAAGTAAATCTGAAATTCAAATTTGTTTAAATAAAATTTTAATTTTTGATGTAAAGTTATTCGAATTAATATTATAATTAGTTAATTTAATTTTTATTTATTTAAGAAAATTATGTTAGTGATTTTAGAAATTTCTAGAAATTATGTAGTTATTTTAGAATGTATTTATTTTAGAATTTATGTATTTTAGAAATTATGTTAGTTATTATGCGCAAAATTAATATTGGGTTTGCGAGCAAATTTGGGGTTTTTTGAGGCAACTCCGGTCGGTTTTGCGATGGCCGACGAGATTGTTGTGATGTTACTATAATGGCGACGGAGATGGGCTGAGATGGCCGACCGGAGTTGGGCTGAGATTGGCGGCGGCGTTGAAGGAGGGGTGCCAGCAGGAGGAAGGGAAGGAGAGAGCAGAGAAGGAGAAGGGTGATGAGGGAGGGGGGGTAAATTTGATTTTAAAGGGCAAAATCGTACTTTCACGTAATAAATTAGGGCGTTATTAACGGAACAAGGTGTCGAATAAAAATCCCCCTAAATTATCCCTCAAGTATCCATTCCGCAAGCATCAAATTTAAAATTACCGTAAGGCATACATTTTACGAAGTATTTTTAAAAGTTTTTTGATGTAATTATTTTTGGGTTGTAAAAAAGCCACCAAAGGTAAAACAACAAATGATGTAGACAAGATTTAATTTCAGATTTTGGGTAACACCCCCTCAAAAATTTATCCACTGAACTATTTACATCCAATATTTGATACTCTTTACAATTTGTACTTCCAGAATGAATGTAGAAAATATTCAATTTTAAGTTTTAGGTAACACCTGCTCAAAACTTTAGCAACTAAACTAATTGACATCCAATATTTGATACGCTTTTTACACTTTACACTTTTAGAATGATGTAGACAAAATTTGATTTTTAGGTAATACTCCTCAAAACTTTAACAATTAAACTAGTTGACATCCAGTATTTGATAAACTTTGCACTTTTAGAATAAGAGAGTTATTTAATTAAAGTCTTGATTAAGGAAGTTCGAATTCTGAATGTATAGAGGAATGTTTCTGACTTTCCCTCCATTATGATGATACACTTCAGCTTGTAATTGGCCCGTATAATATGCCACATCTTATCAAAGATAAAGAAAGCATCATAATCAATCAAATAATATAAACCCAAAGAAACATATCCTTTACCCTTAGATGGTCACTCTCACATTCACATGTGACATTATTATATTCATATCAGTCTTTAACCCATTTGTCAATTTGCATTTGCCACTTGATTAGTGGTCCAACTAAATTATTATTCAAGAAACTTAGTAATTTGTTTTCCCTCCCACATAATTAACATACACCCATTATTCAAACAAGTATCGCAAAAAAATTTAGACAAATAAACTCGATCATGATTAAGCTTATACGTAGTATATAGTACTATATACTAGAACACAAAAATGTTAATTTTTTTTTAAAAGAAATAAAGTACACAAGAGTTAGGATTTTAGTCTTGTAAAAAGTTGGAAAAAAAATGCTTGAAAATAATGGAGAAGAAGAAGAAGAAAAACTTTATTTTTAAGGAAAGGTATGATTGCGCGAAGAGCTATGAGATTATTTTTTCTGACTACGAGTACACTTTGCTTTCTTACATTAGTTAAAAAAAGTATAAAGGTAATTGTTATCCCACTTTTTGGACTAACGACATAACCGTTCTAACGTTTGATCATGTCGTGTCAGCCAGGTCCTGTCGTGTCGCAGGTAAACACAGCTCCAGGGAGATACGTCCGACGTAGCATCGTACGACGAGGTATAACCGACGAAGGGCAGGCGACAAAGTACAGGCAACTGAGACACGTCCTCGAGAGACGGGTTGATGAAGATAAGTTGACCTAAAGCCCATGATAGGCAGCGCCGTCAAGCTAGCAAGAACGAGTCCAAGACACACGCGAGAAGCGCGGAAGCAGTTGAAGGTTGAAGAGTCGTGTGACAAAGATACTCCTATCTTTGTGGGATTTTCTCAACCGATTAGACCGTTGAGAATATCCTATAAAAGGACGAAGATAATGATAAGCAAGGACATTCATTGAAGTACAAAAACTCTTAAGCTATAAACTGTTTCAGTATTCATTCTTGTACTTGAGATTCTTGATATCGATCCTCAGAAAGAAAAGCATAAACAATCATATAGAATACTTAGTGGATTGATAGCCTCATAGCTATCCGCGGTTTTTTACCTTATTCCTAGGTTTTCCGCGTCAACACTCCTCTGTGTCGTGTCTCTTTATTTGTGTCGTTGATTCTTTGCTTAGTTAGTGTCGACCCTAGCCGAAAGTCGCCCCCATACGAATTTTGGCATAAACAGTTTGGCGCCGTCTGTGGGGACATTAACTAGGTTTTACACAAAAGCACCCCTTTCACCATGACTACTGGAGAGATGACGATCGCAGAGATGAAGGCGGCTTACGAGAAAGCCCAAGCCGAGCTAGCCCAAGAGAGGGCATCCAACGAAACCCTCCAGAAAGAGCTCGAATCTGTAAAGAGCAACAAGCACCAGTCCCGCTACAAAGGTGGGAAGCCAAAAAAGCTAACGTTCGAGATGCCCGATGACTTTGAAGACGTGACCGACGATGAGGAGGAAACCCGTGAGGAAGAAGACAAAGAAGCTCCCGATCCGGTGACCCAACGCCTGAACAAGATGGATGCACGCATGACAAAACACTATTCCCGCCTGATGAAGTTGATGACCAGGTTCCCCGGGGCACCTACACCAGTGGAGACCGAGCCGACCGACGGGTATGGCGCGTCGCCGTTCTGTGAAGCGATCGCTAGAGTGAAAGTTCCGCACACACTCCGGCTCCCAACCTGGACCACCCTGTACGACGGGACATCCGACCCCTATAGGCACGTCAACTTCTACAAGCAGCGCATGTGGCAGATCGGGATTCCGCACGACCTAGTGGAACCTGTTATGTGCAAATCATTCGGCGGCACCCTTGATGGAGCAGCTTTGGAATGGCTCACGAACGTCCCTCCCAGATCCATCTCCTGTTTGTTCGACCTCATCAACGCCTTCTATCAACAATTCGCCAGCAGTCGCCAGTTAGAAAAACAAACCAGTGATCTCTATCGGTTGGTTCAAGGGCCAACCGAGTCGGTACGCGATTATTTTAACCGTTTTAATTGTGAAAAAATTGGTATAAAAAATTGTGATGTCAGGACTGCTATTGAGGCGTTCAAGAGAGGCCTCATCCCCAATTCGGAGCTATACCGGGAAATAACCAAATACCCCTGTGCAACTTTCGAAGAGGTGCGATCAAGGGCCACCGCCCAGATGCGAATCGAAGACGACGAGGTTATCCGAACAGCATCTCAACGATCGATAGGGGGCAGCAGCGACAGAAGATCGTACACCCCAAGGAACAACAATTGGCGACACCAACCATATGTTCGGCAAAACCAGGTACAAAGTGTCAATCAGTATTATGATACTAACAATGTTTACAGGAACGAGCGGGTCGAACACCCTAACATCTCCGACTACGGCTTCAACGTCGACATTGGAGGTGTGGTGAACGCCCTTCAAAATGTAGGTGGAACAGTCAGATGGCCCCGGAAGAACGACAGACCGGACTCCATGAAGGACATGAGCAAATGGTGCGACTTCCACCGCGACAACGGACACACAACCGAGGAGTGCATCTCCCTCAGAAAGGAAGTCGCGTACCTCCTGAAACGGGGGCATCTAAAGGAACTGTTGAGCGACAAGGGAAAAGAAACATTTTCCAAAGAGCAAACCACCCTGCCCGGCCCAGCGACAAGCAGCGAGCGACCAGACCCACCACCATTCAGTAAAGTGGTAAATGTTATTTCCGGTGGTTCAGATATTTGTGGACTAACCTCTTCTGCAGCTAAAAAAATTAACAGGGGAGAATCTGAGACCGTAGAAGAGGGACAAACCGAAGACGAGGTCGCACTACACAGGTCCCTGACCGCAATGGCTATCACTTTCGACGATTCAGATTCTGTAGATACACAGCGGGAGCACCACGACGGGTTGGTAATATCTCTCCCAATAGGGAACGCATTGATCAAAAGGATACTGGTCGACAACGGAAGCTCAGCCAACGTACTGTTCTTGGAAGCACTACAAGAAATGGGATTAGAAGAGAAAAACATAGTAAGGAGGTCAACAGTCCTGGTAGGGTTCAGTGGAGAAGCACTACGGACGGTAGGAGAGATATCGCTGCCTACATACGCAGAAGGCGTCAACATGATGACCAAGTTCAACGTCGTCGATTGTCCATCAGCGTACAACGTCATCCTAGGACGACCATGGATCCACAAAATGAAGGCAGTGCCATCAACATATCACCAATCGATCAAGTTTCCAACCAAGTGGGGGGTCATGGAAATCAAAGGGCAGCAAAGGGATGCGAAGAAATGCTACGAGACAGCACTGAAACCATCCAAGTCACCCATCTAGCAATTACAGCCAGGGTCGACGTCGGACGACCCCGACGACCAACAAATCGACGAGATAGTACTAGACCAGACAAAGCCAGACCAAGTCATAAGGATCGGAGCCTCACTACCTGACAGCATCAAAAGTCAGATAGTGTCGTTTCTAAGAGAAAACTCGGACTGCTTCGCTTGGTCGCACGAGGACATGACAGGAATCAGCCCAGACGTGATTACCCACAAGCTCAACGTCGACCCCAGCTTCAGACCAGTAAAGCAGAAACGACGCAAGTTCGCACCCGAAAGGAATAAAATCATAGACGAAGAAGTCCAAAACCTGATAGACTCAGGGAAGATCAGAGAGGTCAAATATCCAGACTGGTTAGCAAACGTCGTCGTCGTCAGCAAAAAGAACGGAAAATGGAGAGTCTGCATCGACTTCACAGATATCAACAAAGCTTGCCCCAAGGACCCATTCCCTCTACCGCACATCGACGCCCTGGTCGACGCCACAGCCGGACACGAGCTACTCACATTCATGGACGCCTACTCAGGATACAACCAAATCCTTATGCACCCAGACGACCAGGAAAAAACGTCTTTTGTAACAGATAGAGGAATTTATTGTTATAAAGTCATGCCTTTTGGTCTTAAAAATGCAGGTGCGACGTACCAAAGATTAGTCAACAAGATGTTTAAAGACCAACTCGGAGACACAATGGAGGTATACATTGACGACATGCTGGTGAAATCAAGGAAGGCTGACGATCACGTGGAACACTTACGACAATCATTCGACATACTAAAAAAGTACGGTATGAAACTTAACCCGACTAAATGTTCTTTCGGAGTGTCCGCAGGAAAATTCTTAGGTTACATCGTCACCCAACGAGGAATCGAGGCCAGCCCCGACCAAGTGCGCGCGATCATCAACATTCAATCCCCGCGGAACATAAAAGAGGTACAACGCTTGACAGGGAGAGTGGCGGCACTGAACCGTTTTATATCACGGTCGTCGGACAAGTGTCGATTATTTTACGACGTCCTGCGCAAAAACAAGGGGTTTAACTGGTCCGACGACCACGAAGCAGCCCTGCAAAACCTCAAAAAATACATGATGTCGCCGCCCCTCCTATCCAAGCCAAAAGAAGGAGAAGTCTTACAACTCTATTTAGCCGTTAGCTCGACGGCAGTGAGCGCGGTCCTGGCTCGAGAGGACGAAGCACAACAACTACCCATTTATTACATCAGTAAGTCACTACTGGAAGCAGAGACCAGGTATTCCTCCCTCGAAAAACTCGTTTTAGCACTCGTTACCGCAGCCAAAAAACTAAGGCATTATTTTGAAACTCACCAAATAGTGGTGATGACTAACTATCCAATTAAGTCCGTGATGCGTAGGCCAGAACTGACAGGTCGAATGGAGAAGTGGACAATGGCACTAGGAAGGTTCGACATCAAGTATCAACCAAGGACGGCTGTAAAATCACAGGCCCTAGCAGATTTTGTGGCAGACTTCAGCCCCGACTTAGAGAGGATAGCAGACGACGAAGTCAAACTCATCAACAACATAGAAGGAATATGGACACTCTTCGTCGACGGCTCATCTAACTTTCGTGGTGCAGGTTTAGGCGTCGTACTAAAGTCACCACAAGGGGACATGATAGCACAGGCAATCTGCTGCGATTTCAAGGCAACTAACAACGAAGCAGAATACGAGGCGATAATTGCCGGAATGACATTAGCTATGGAATTAGGGGCAAGCGGACTCAACATCTTCAGCGACTCACAACTAATCGTCAACCAGATTAACGGCGACTACGAAGCTAAAGACCTAAAAATGACCTTGTATCTCGAGAAAGCAAAAGAGTTAACTTCCAAATTCAAACCCTTCTCCATCAAACAAGTCCCAAGAGACCTAAACACGCAAGCCGACGCCCTTGCCAACCTAGGATCCGCACTCAGAAAATCACCATTCTCGACCATACCTCTAGTACACCTACTGTCGCCCGCCGTCGAAAAAGACATACCACAAGACGCTAGCCTCGTCCTATCAACCTTAAACACAGACAGTTGGACCAAACCCATCTTCGATTACCTAAAGCACGAAACTCTACCCGACGACAAGCTAGACGCCAGAAAGATACTTTTCAAAGCTTCACGATATGTTATTTTGCAGGACGTACTATTTAAGCGATCAGCAAACAGAATGTTGATGCGATGTGCCGAAGAGATCGAATGGGAAATACTATTGAAACAATACCACGAAGGAGAATGCGGAGGACACGAAGGAGGACGAAGCTTATCAACCAGAATCAAAAGAAATGGATACTATTGGCCAACAATGCTTAAGGACGCCATGAGGTACGTATCCAAGTGCGACAAGTGCCAACGACACGCAGGTATGACACATAAACCATCCGAATTCCTGCATCCAACCCTAACTCCGTGGCCTTTCATGAAATGGGGGATGGACATCGTTGGCAAATTTCCCGTCGCCCCAGGACAAAAGGTCTTCATGTTAGCCCTAACAGATTATTTTTCCAAGTGGATAGAAGCAGGTGCATTCCAACAAGTAAGGGACAAAGAGGTATGCTCGTTCATATGGACTAACATAATATGCAGGTTCGGAATACCGTCAGAAATCATCTGCGACAACGGATCACAATTCATCAGCGACAAGACAAGAGCTTTCTGCAAAACATGGAACATCGAGCTAAAGACGTCGACGCCCAGATACCCCCAAGCAAACGGACAGGCGGAATCCAGCAACAAAACGATCATCGCGTCGCTGAAAAAGCGGTTGGACGACAAGAAGGGGCGATGGGCAGAAGAATTGCCATCCATCCTATGGGCCAACAGGACGACGCCTAGGACGGCGACGGGACAGACTCCCTTCTCACTCGTTTACGGGTGCGAAGCGGTACTTCCCCCTGAAGTGACGTTGCCCAGTGCACGATATGGACTCATGACGCCAGAGCAAAACGACGTAGAACTCAGCGAAAACCTCGACAACACAGAAGATCTCAGGGAAGCAGCATTGATAAGAATGGCGTCACAACAACAGATCGTGGCAAAATGCTTCAACAAAAATGTCAAAGTGAAAATGTTCAAAGAAGGAGATTGGGTACTGCGCAGAGTATTTCAAAACACGAAAGAATTAAACGCGGGTAAGTTAGCACCAGCTTGGGAAGGACCGTACTTGATCGACAAAATCGTCGGAAAGGGGGCATACAGACTCATTACCAAAGATGGAAAGTCGGTCCCCCGAAGCTGGAACGCAACACATCTTAAACTCTACCATTTTTGAAATCTCGTCGTGACCAATTTTATCAGTCGTCGTATCGTCATCTTTACTTTTCTTTATCGTTTTATTTTAAAAACCATTACTGACTTAGGCATCGGAGGGCAGTTGGCATCCCCAACGGCCAATCCTCCTAGCGACCCCTGTTTTCTTTTGCAGAATGCAAGACGCACGACGAATGACATCCATAAGCAACAACGTACGACTCAGAACGAGATCGCAAGAGACCACGAACTAACAACGCAGGTATGATTTTACACATCACTCGGTTCAATACTTATTACTTGCAAAGCATTTGCTACACGAAACTAAGACATCAAAACGCGACGGGATAACCATAAAGAACAGACGACTAAGGAAAAGAAAAACAAACTTAACATACACGACGCGCGACCCCTAAGGCCACAACTTCCGAAATTCAAACACAAAACATTATCCAAACACCGCGTCGCCACTACCGACGACGAATAAAAACATTCCAAACACAAAAACAAAACACAAGTCATCCAAACCACCTCGTCGCCGCCATCGACGACGAGTAAAGAAGTTCACCAACAAAACACAAAAACCAACAAAAATTCGAAAACTACAAACTATTACATCCCTTCTTCCTGAGTAGAGACCGCGGCTTCCTGCTCCGACTCTTGCTCTGGGGGCACGACTGGCGCCTCCACCGACGCCACGTCCAACGTCTCGTCTTGAGAAACGACGACGAGGGCCTCCTCTTCGCACCCAACAGCTAAAACCTCCCCCTCTTGGTCCGGAACAGGCGCACTCACCACCAACAAAGCCGCATCCACCTCCGTCGCCTCAGTACTAGCAGTATCAGCCGTCTTCGCCAACTCCTCCGAATCCACCACAGGCACCGACAGGTCAGCCATAGTGTCGCCATTAGCCAGATAGTCATCCACCTCCTTTTGACACGGCCAAAGGCTAGTCTCCCCAATCAGGCAGGAATACATCATCTGCGCCCGCGTCCTCCATATAGCAAGAGCCTCGACGTCCTTCGCCTCCTCCTGCAGGGCGTCGTACAAGCTCCTCAATCCATCCAACTCCTCCGTCGTCGAGGTCAACTCCTCCTTCACTTTCTCCAGATCTTTGGCCACGTCGGCTAACTGCTTATCCTTACCTTTCAATTGATCACCCTTGGCCTTAACCACCGCAGCAAGATCCACGACCTTCTTCTCAGCAGCTTTCCACTTCGCTTCCCACGACGCGGCCGCCTTCTTCGCCGTCGCTGTCAGCTGCCTTGCATTCGTCACCTCATCGCACAGCAACGAACACTGCCTGCGTACAGCCAAGGCAGCCTGCGACGCCTGCGCAAAAACCAATGCCAAAACAGATTCACACAACATACATCTTTCGCAAACAGAAAAGAAGAAAAAACTAAATAAAACTCACCCGCAGACTAAGCTCAGCGGCGTCCGACGCGACAGGAAGAGGATCCACCTCGTGGTATCGTCGATACGTCGTAGGCAAGATCAAGCGATCAGCGAAAGGCCATATAACCGACGCCTCTTCATCACCCAAGAAGCTTGGGGGCAAAGTGATAACCGTCTCCTCGACAGGATCCGTCTCGACAGGTCGCTTCTTGGCCGACGAAGTAGACACTTTACTAACGTCGACAGCAGCAGACGACGCCTTGAACGGCTGTGGAGGCGACGACGAAGCAATCGGATGAAAGCCTTCGGCTCCTATGACGACAGGCGTCTCGGCCGACGAACCTATCGCAGAAAACCGAGGTACGACCGTCATACCTCGTCCACCAGAAGTCGAGGACGACCTCAGTCGCTTCCTTGCACGCTCCTGAATCTCGCTCTGAGACATCCTCGACACAGGACGAGACGAAAGAGTATGCTCTACACCCAATACAAAAAAATAAAGGTCAAACATTACCCAAAGCAAAAACAAAAATATATACAAAACCCCGAAATAAACAAACGACAAATACCTGAGTTGTCAGCCATATCACCTACTTCACCTTCGGCGGACGATGAGTTTGCCACTACCTCCTCAAGCAAATCCAACCTTTTCCGACGACGAGTCAGTTGACCTGATTCCTCGTCTACCTCCTCCTCCTCGGCAACGTCGCCTGACCGGCCCACCTCCTGCTCGTCTAAAAACTCTCCGTCGCGACTGAAAGACCTATCCTCGACAGAACAACCCAAGAACCTCCGATACTTATCCTCAGAATCAGCGTTCAACTCAGTCAACGACGACGCCTTGACAACTGCAAAACAAAACCAAGTAAGGCGACGTTCAGTAAAACGACGAGAAACAAAGATAAAACGACACATTTACCTTCCATCGTCCATCCCTCGACCAGAAACCGCCCTTTATCTCCCAGAGAATCTTTGCCTACAAAGACAAAACGACTCTGCCAACCCCTGTCGTTCACACCTAAACCAACACCTAAGTTCGTCTTCCCCTTCTTCGTAACCAAGGTATACCTACAACACTTCTGCAGTGCTAGGTCGTAAGCGTACATCAAATCAGACAGGTCAAACGGCGTACGCCAGTTCGCAGTAACTCCGTGCACCACCGTGAAAACCCGCCATATCTGGGGCATCAACTGACCCGGACTCAAATGGAAAACCTCGATAAAGGACCTAACTAGAGGAGTGAAAGGAAACTTGAAGCCAATTGTGAACGGATACTCATACATAACCACATACCCCTCTGGACAGTCAAAGGCTTCCTCATCCGAGCCGGGAATCTTCACTTCCGCCGACGGCGGCAAACCAGCAAGTTCAACAAAAGCCGCCGGATCCACCACAGTAGAATATATCGGGTTAAGGGACTTAACCCGAGTGGAACCCGACTCCCCCTTTCCTCTCGCTACAACCGACTTAGATCTACCCATCTCACTTACAAAAATCTACAAGGAAATCGAAAAAGAAAGCAAATTTTACCTGAAATCGAACAAACTCAGTGCGAAAATCGACTTCGCTTTCTCCCTCTTCTCTCTCCTGCTTTCGGATCTAGAAATTTTTTGAAAAACTTGGTGTGAAGAACTTTATTGCATGTCGTGAATTGGTATTTATTACTCTAGAATTTTGAACGGTTTTATCCCACGAACTAGGCAGTTGAAGACGGTTTTTTAATTTGAATTGTTTCTTTTGCTCTGTGTGACTCCGCAAACTCACAATTGGGGGCAAACTGTTATCCCACTTTTTGGACTAACGACATAACCGTTCTAACGTTTGATCATGTCGTGTCAGCCAGGTCCTGTCGTGTCGCAGGTAAACACAGCTCCAGGGAGATACGTCCGACGTAGCATCGTACGACGAGGTATAACCGACGAAGGGCAGGCGACAAAGTACAGGCAACTGAGACACGTCCTCGAGAGACGGGTTGATGAAGATAAGTTGACCTAAAGCCCATGATAGGCAGCGCCGTCAAGCTAGCAAGAACGAGTCCAAGACACACGCGAGAAGCGCGGAAGCAGTTGAAGGTTGAAGAGTCGTGTGACAAAGATACTCCTATCTTTGTGGGATTTTCTCAACCGATTAGACCGTTGAGAATATCCTATAAAAGGACGAAGATAATGATAAGCAAGGACATTCATTGAAGTACAAAAACTCTTAAGCTATAAACTGTTTCAGTATTCATTCTTGTACTTGAGATTCTTGATATCGATCCTCAGAAAGAAAAGCATAAACAATCATATAGAATACTTAGTGGATTGATAGCCTCATAGCTATCCGCGGTTTTTTACCTTATTCCTAGGTTTTCCGCGTCAACACTCCTCTGTGTCGTGTCTCTTTATTTGTGTCGTTGATTCTTTGCTTAGTTAGTGTCGACCCTAGCCGAAAGTCGCCCCCATACGAATTTTGGCATAAACAGTAATGTAATGCATTTATGTTTTACAGTACTATAAGTATATGTTCCTAACCTTTTTTGAGGAAAATTAGGATAGACACGATATTTAATTAATCATATATTCTAATGCACTAATACAAACATACTCTGAGTTAGACATGTCCACCAAATAAAGTAGCGTACTATATGTCTGTCCAACACAAACTTACATCTTAATAACTTAACAACTAACTAATCTTGAAATTAGGAAAAACATAACAAACTTAGACAACTTAGTCAACTATATATGTTGACTTAGTGACTTATATTACCCAACGACCACGGATTGGTAGATCGGTGAGTGCATATTGGGGAGTAGACATTTGAGGGTGATAGTGCACCAAAATTCCACTAAAGCATTTAGAATAAACCAGATAAAAAAGAACAAATATTTTTTTGGTTCTACTACAAGAGTGAGTGGACTAATTTCTCACGTGTTAGACATGAATACTTCGGTGGACAACATTCCTTTCAGGTGAGTTTTTTTCATATCCAAGACTCGAACCCGAGACTATGGTTAAGGAACAAGACTCACACCAACTCCAATTAGTATGAAAAGAACAAGTAGAATACATCTCTAGCTGATCGATCAGAAAATTGACCATTTTTTCATTGATGTATACAACTTTGCCTATAGAGTTCATAAGGTGGCCAAGGTTTGTTGAGAATTCACTGTAATTTAATTTAATTTTCTATATTTATAAGTTGCTGTAAAAAAAATTAAATTAAAAAATTAATAGCCCTAGATACGGACTGATATGACACAAATGTGAACATTTGCAAGTAGAGACTTTGGTAAAAAGAATAATAAATAAGATTCACTGTAAAATTAATCACGTCTTTTCTCAAGAAATTTTATTATTTAAAAATGAATCTATATCTTGATGATTAGTCGGAGTTTAGTAAATTCTTTTTGGACATGCATGCTGCACATGCACATCATTCTAACCAAGTAACAATACTCCGTAGTAGTATAGAGTTATAGACGTATAGTACGGAGTACTAATTAACTCTTCTTATCAATTCCTGCTTGTCTTATGGATAGATGCCGCTAGCTAGCTTCTTTTTTATACTCTTTGACACATTTTAAATGTTCCATATTAAGACATCAAAGACCTACTTTTGTCTCATTTCACACAACATTCTTCTACGGGGTATCTTTAATTTTGATAGAGCAATACAAGTACCAGCCTCTAATTTAAGGAGTACTTTTGAATTCTCGATCAAAAGAAAAAAGACAGGGATGACGACTGCTCTATGTTATATTAGTGACACGTGTAATTCCTGGTGTCGTATTTAAGTGTCCGATTAAGCTTTGTTGCAAGAAAAAAAATCATGATTTTAGTCCAAATGAAGTGTCCAATATCCATACTCATGTCCGAGTGTCGAGGATGGGACACGAGTACTTGAGTAAAATGAAGATTGTAAGTAACATAGACGGAGAAGACATGTGGCGAATCACAACAATCATGTTTTCATTGACAGAAGCAGATTGAGATTGAATTGAAAGACATGGTGAAAAAAAAAAACTCAGTAGTGGATTAGTTGCAAGTTTGCAACAACAATTTTGGCAAAATTAAGAATATGACCGACCAATTAACCTAGCTAATTAAATTAAACATTAAATCATATTCCATCATTAGATTACGTTTACCCCATACAATTCAATAAGAAGGTGTAAAAGCAGTAGCAAAAACAACATTATGACCTTTCCAAGTAAGCACAAGATCCTCCTCTTCCTTCTTCAACCCCCACCCTGTAGCATGTTCCTCTAGCATTGCCTTCACCTCCGCCACCGCCTCCCCCGCCGTAAACCCAACAACCTGAAACTCCGCCTCCACCATCCGCCGCGCCCACCGCGTCCTCGGCTCCTGCCTCTCCACCCTTTGATCCCCTTCATGAGAAATCACATTCTCAATCTTCCAATAAATATCCGCCTCATACCACTCCCTTTGTTTACTCTCCCTTGTCAAGAACGTATCCACCGTATCAAACGGTATCCAAAAATAATTAAGCGCAGATTTCACTCTTCCGACTAAATTCTTCGACGTAAAATCAACGTCTTCCTCCACCACCACCACCATCGTCGGGTTCAAATTCCTCAACGCCTTCAAAAACATCGACCTCATCGACAATTCCTCCACCACCACCGCCGCCGCCACCTCCGCCGCAGTATGGTTTAAGTAATGTAAAGCCATCTGGCAATTTACAATCAAAACTTCTTCTTCTAATTCTTCTTGATGGTGGTTTGAAAAGACGAATCTCGTTTGGTGTTGCCTCCGCCTGACCTCGTCAAGGACGGAGGCGAACCCGTCGGAAGGGGTGGTGGGGACGGCCTTGAACTCAAGCGCCACCCCTTTCGAACGAGCGAAGTTCATGAGCTTAACGGCTAAATCATCATAAGAAACAATATCAAACATAGGCGGAAGAACTTGAGTCGTCACTTGACCCACTTGTTGGGTAAACGCCCCCACCGTTAGCGTCACCGTAGGTGGTGGTTGTCTCCGCCCTTGATAACGAGTAGCAATGGAGTCGATAAGAGTCGGGATTTGCATACAGTGAGTCACACTCAGGTCAACAATGTGGACCCTACTGCGACCCTCAATGGCTTCGAGGATGACTGAGTTAGCCGCTGTGAAACCAAACTGGTGCCATGGGGTTAAGTGGACGAAGTTAGCTAAGTCTAGTAGAGAAAATTTGTGAATATTTAAACCATGATTAGATAGAGTGGCGGTGGTGGTGGAGTTGAGGAGAAATTTGCAGGCGGGGGTACGGGCGGCGCGGAGGATGAGGGCGC
Source organism: Spinacia oleracea (assembly GCF_020520425.1). NCBI lineage: Eukaryota > Viridiplantae > Streptophyta > Magnoliopsida > Caryophyllales > Amaranthaceae > Spinacia > Spinacia oleracea. Next base: position 149,433,666 of record NC_079489.1, read on the forward strand.
GGAGGAAGGCGGAGGTGAGGCGTTGATTGGTGTCGCCGTCGGGTGGGGCGATGTTGTTGAGTACCCAAAGGATTTGTTGAGCAGGGGTAGCGTCGTTGTTTTCGATAGCTTGAGCACAATGGACTAAGAGTTGTTCCATACAATTAGCATCTGTGAAATTATGGTTAATGTTTAAAGAAGATGAAGAAGATAAGGTTGATGAAGTTGGGGTTGGAAAACCAGGCCATGGTTTGATTCTGTTCATGATGGTAGTTTGATGGAGAGAAATTGGGTTTGAGAATTCAGTGAATTGCATCATTATACTGTTTTAGAGAGAGAGAGAGAAACAAGAGGAAGAAAGAGACGAGACTTAAGGGAAGATAGTACGAGTAATAGGGAGACGATCCAAAAGAAATATTTTTGGGGCAAAACGAATCGAAGAAATTGACAGTTCAACTTTAATTTTACTTTTGAAGTAAGACAAAATTAAGAATGGAAACAAAAAAGAGTTCTGTTTTATGAAAGTAATGTATCTATGAAAAGATTGAAAACTGATGAATATATAAAAGAAAAAAGGGTGACTGGTCTGAGAGGGTTCATAACTTCATATACCACTAACAGGGATTGGGTTCTTTGATCAATATATACCCAGGTCCCAGGGTATGAAAGTGATTTTGCTTTAAAAAGGTTAATTGTACATATTTTTTAGTACAAAGTAATCCATCCGTTTCTAAATAAGTGTTCAGTGGATGTGAGGATAAAAAAGTGGGAAAAGTGTAAAGTGACTAAGGAAAAAACAATCATGATTTATGGAAAAGTGTATATCCAAAAATAGAAAGTCGGCAATTATTAAGGAATGTCCGATATAGAATTATGGGCATGCACTAAGTTTATTTGAGACAAAATAAGTTTTTTCAGATAAAACAACTTCAGTTAAATTCGGATAACATAAATTCAAACAAAATAAGTCGAATAGAACGTAGTCTAAGTCAATATGATTAAAAATATGATCTAATATTATTCCTTAATAGTCTTCAAAAACTAATTATTTATCATCTAATTGATTTTTTTTGTACTATCCGGGTTATTGCTCGGGTAGGGGTGCAAACGAGCCGAGCCGAGCCGAGCTTTACCCTGTTCATGTTCATGTTCATTTAACTTATGCGAGCTTGAGCCCGAGCCCGAGCTTTTAACCGAGCTCAAAAATCTGTTCAAGCTTGGTTCGTTTAAAAGAGTTTGTGTTCGTGAATTGTTCGTGAACGGCTCATTTATTAATCGAGCGAGCTTATAAACGAGTTTATTTCATGAACGAGCTTTCTTAAACGAGCTTTCTTAAACGAGCTTAGAGTATAACCACTTGAAATCTAACAAATTATAATCATATCTAATAATAAATATTAAAGTACATTACTTTATTTGATAAACAAACTAATAATTTAGAAAGAGTCAAATTAAAGAGCACTAATTTAGCAATTAAAATTTATTTCAAAATTTTTTTATTCTATTATAGATTTTAAAAGTCAAAAACATGATTTTTATTTATATTTGAAAAACGTATATATGGTGAAATATGATACATAACATAACTAGACGAACTTGTTCGCGAACATAAATGAACGAGTTGTTCATGAACATAAATGAACGAGTTGTTCATGAACTTAAATGAACGAGCATACCTATGTTCATGTTCAAGCTCGTTTATTAAGCGAGCTTCAAAAGTTGTTCAAGCTCGGCTCGTTTAATAAATGAACGAACATGAACGAGCTTTAAACGAGCCCGAGTAGTTTATTAACCGGCTTAGCTCGACTCGGCTCATTTGCACCCCTATCCTCGGCCAAATAACTAGTTAACTTCTAATTGTCCCCGAAATCCTTTAGTTATTACTTATTACGTAGGAATTTGACCTATTCTAGGATTGAGGTAGGGATGCCATTATGATAATTGCACCTACACGTACTAATTGTGTGCCTCTCTACCTAGTTCGAATGTGCATATATACGATCAAAGAGATACAAACTATAGTAAAGCAAGGAATTGAATCATTGATCGTATGATTTGTATCATTGGTACAACACTACTACAAAAATAGCCTAAGAAACCGGGCAAAACAAGGCAAAGAAACCTCACTTTATACGGTGCCTAGGTAGTAGGTCTCTTAGCATAAGAGACCGGAGTTTTGGCCTGGTTTCTTTGATTTATCTAAGAAACCGATTTTGGCAGAAAACTGGTTTCTTAGATCATTTCCTGTGAATTTAAATATAAAGAAAAAGAGACTGAATTGAGAAAATATGCGGTTACTTTGACTGTACTAGGAAACCACTTTGTTACAAAGTGCGGTTCCTTTGATTTTTTTTAAAGAGACTGTATTTTAAGATATACGGTTTCTTTGATGCTCTTTATTAAATATCTGGTTTTTTTGATTTTTTTTATTATATTAAATTTTAAATGGCTGGTACAACCAATAAATTAGTGACAGATAATATATTTTCAAATTACATGGTACCTATTAGATTCCATCCAATATCCAAATTGGTTCAATTTAATGGTAAAAATCCATTAACTCTATATTATATATATGCATAAAAATACTCCAAACCGACCAATGTACCTTCTTGTTCTCCAAAACAATAAATTAAATAAAACTACTGTAATATATAACATTCTCCAAACTCCAATCACAAGCTTAAATCCAAAAGAATACTTCAAATGTATTAACTTGCTATGAGATTCGCAAAACATTTGTTAGAAAGTGTCAATATGCACTAGCTACAAAGATCATTCATGATCAACGTCCAAAATATCATTTTCTTCATCTTCACCAATCTGATCATTGAAAACTTGTTTTTGCTTGAAAAATATGTAACCAAAGTATCCCGTGTCTCGTAAATCATCTCTTGAGAATAAGTGGCAGGAACTTGAGGAAAGTACTGCATACAAGACATAAAAACGATTAGAATAGTTATATGTTAAAGGATATAAAGCCGAATGGAAGTTGAAATTTGCTATGGTGTCTAGAACTGTTTTTTATTTGATTTGTTATCTGCCCTAATAAAAAATCTGCTTTAAAGTTGAAGCCGAATGGAGAAACAACCACCTTCACTATTAAACAAGACAACACAACTCACCATGATCATAACACTCTCATGGAAGAACCATTTGGAAGCAAAGACCCAAAATATATCATAAAAGAACGCACAACTGAGAAGAACTGTGCCAACCTGTCAGAATTAACAAGTTGCTGTGAATTAGCATAGATAACAGACCAAAAATAGTACATTAATGGCAGAAAAGAGAGATTCAGGGAGGAAGAAAGATGATTAGTGGAGAACAAGTAAGGAGATGACTTATTAACGCTAATCAAGTGACTAATCACCAATTACAGCCTTGCTAATCTTTCGAGAGGAATAGAACTCTCCCAAGCTACAAACTTCTGATTACTTTCCACAATACTCAGCATACTCTCTCTCTCTAATAAGCTCTCTATATGTAGTATTTCTTCCCTAACTAACCCGCTAACTTATTCCCCAAGACATCTATAGTCCCGTACTAACTTATAAGGATACTTCCTAAAGCGCCACTCTCCTTAATAATGATTTGTAGCAGAAGTATACAGTTACAAACAGCTAGCAGATGGCCAACAACAAGATTGTGACTCTTGTCTAACTTAAAGGTTCTTACAACAGTTTTAGTAAACTTCAACCTGTTCTTGCTCTCATTAAAATTTCAGCTGTAATCAAAGATGAGACGTATATGTACTTATTTATCCATTAGGCGTCTCACTAGTTGGAGGACTCAAAACCAGTAATAAGCTAACAAAGATCAACTGTTCCACAAAGCAAGAACCCGGAACAACAACCCGACTACATCAATTTAGTTTTGCGTCTCATTTTGTTTTTGCAGGGGAATTTTGATGTAGGGTTGGAAACATCAACGGATGGAATTTAACTGTCAATGGAAAGGACCATGCTTATTCACTGGTTTTTTAATATACAAAAAATGACCCTATTCGGCCATATTGGATTTCAGGATTTATACTCTTGTTTCTTGGTTGCATATTGGATTGCAAGTAACTCCGTTGTAGTATAATGGTGGTTAAACTTCAATGTGTTAGCAGCATTTAACTGTATTTGTTTCCAAGTAATTGTGCAGATATTACATATTTAAGCACATGGGGAATATTTTAAATACCAAGACCAATCTCAGGATCTATCAAATAAGTCTTCAAGACATTTCTCGACAATGGACTAAAGATCATACATGTGATGAGATTCACCAATTGACCAACAAATTCAGACAATGGCTGAATGCTCAGCATAAGAGAGACGCAAAATAAGACGCAAATTAAAGTATGAGAGAAGAAGTACCTCAGTAGCATAGACCTGCCAGCACAAAACACTGCTAGACCAGCACCAGCAGCAACACCAGCTGAAACACCAGCAGCAACACCAGCTGCAACACCAGCAGCAGATGAATGAGATGAGTTGGTAGCAGGAACAGAGGAGAGTACAATAGGTAGAGGCTATGCAACTTATAGGGTAGTTACTCTGGGATGACCTGCTAATTAGCTAGAGTTGGAATCTCAGTCTGAAAATAAATGAACATGGATTAAGGACTACGGAGTAGTAAAGTAATATGAAGTATAAAGAATATTACAAGAAAACTCCTGTGAGTCTGGTAAGGTTTTCTAGCCATCACAGAATAAGATCCAAATTACAATGCTGCAAAGACGATGTACTAATCCTCGGACTCAAAAACAACAGAGAAAATGCAGACTTTACGGTAAACAATGTGCATTGGCCTGTAACATGTTCACTCTACTGGTAACTTCTAACACCAGAAGTAACGACATGGATCTGTAATCTTTAAACTTGCTGCAAGAAACTTGCACACGGGATAGCACATTAAAAATTGCACTATATGTAACCTGTATATTTACTTTAGTTTTCTAACCGCTCTGATATCCAGTCTAAATTATAGACTAGGCTTTTAATGAAGACACCAGACATATGGTAGTAATCTGCATATTGGCCGAAGTCATCCATATAAACTCTCCACTTATATTTTCTGTCTAACAGTCATTTAAGGCATAAAAGAAACAAATAAGTGCCAGTAAAAAAAAGACTAAGTGAATGCTGCTAAGCCACAGAAACATACCTTGAAAGTGCCACATTAATCTGCACCATCTACTTTCGTTTCCTCAGTCCTTGAAAGTAATGACAAGTAACCACAAGGCACCTATCAGTAGATACTACAATAACAAACAAAAATTCATGTTATTCAAACAGCCTGACACACGAAGATGAATCATACACAGATTAAGATATGTCGCAAACCTGTAATAATATAAAACTAATGAAAACATTGCCAGTTCAAGCTCAACCAAGATACACTTCACACGACATAAAGCAGACAAAACAACTTCAATAACTTGCTAATAAAACTCTCATGAAACTGAGCGCAATTAAAGATCAATCATTCAGTGTCAAACAATTCAACGATTGAAGTATTTATAATCATTTAGTTCATAGGCACGTAGCAGCTCAGTCAATCATTATGTACATAAGAACAAATTAAAGAAACCGGACATCGATTTCATTCCTTTAAGAGGTACCAACTCCAAAAGAATCTTGCAGTAAAATGCAATTTAATTAGAAGAAGCAGAATAAAACTAAAGCTAATACAAAAAACAACAAAGTAATCAATCCAAAAAATTTACCCAAATAAGACATTTAACAAAGATTGATAAACAATGAGCCAGAATATAAGTGTAAACCTTTAAGGGGATCCTGCTCAAATAACACACACCCCTTGTATCCGCCTTTTGAGCTTCCTTCATCAAAATCTAGAACCAGATCATACGCCTACATAAAATTAACCAAATTAATCCACATTTCCAAAAAATATAGAACTGCATTATATTCCATGGTATCAATACAAGTAGAAAATTACAATTTGTTTAGTACATAGCTTGAAGTTACAAGAAACAACGATAGACAAGAACTTAACTCAATAATAATCGAAACATATATGATATATGTATGCCAAGGTACAAAATTTCATCTCTCAGAGACAATTCACCAAAGAAATGGAAGTAAAAAACCGGGTAAGATGTCGGCAATTTTTGGTTGTTATTTAACAAATTAGAATCTATAAAACTTAAAACTTCAAATTACTATCATTTACAAGCCTACAAGCCAAAGATTATATTTGTAGTTTAATCAAGAGCAAACAAAAACAATTCAAACCTTAAGATTGATATGGAGAACTCTGTACAATTCATATTTCAGGTGTATGTTGAAACTAGGAAGAAAGAGATCATCGAGAACACAAAATGGGCAATGATTGAAGGGAAGATGGATACAAGTACCAACTTAAGTAATTACACAGATGAGAATACTGGATGCGCTGCTTCTGCTGAAATTAACCCAATCCATAACGATGCATTGCTTGTTGCACGCTTCAGCGTTAAAACGACATGATGGCCGGACCCTAAGCCAGAGACTCCGTCAAATCGAAGTGCGCTACCTGCTTCCTTTGATAATATATACGCATATGTTTAAATCACTCCAATAAACCAACAACAAGCATCTGAAATCAAAATCCTAAACTGAGAGTTCTAAACAATCGACAAAAAATAATCAAAATCCCCAACTAACACAATCAAACCCTAGATTCATTAAAACAATATTAAAAAGTTGCAAAATTAAAAGAATATGGAAATCACGGTAAGGAGAGAGAAAATACCTCAGATCGAAACAAGCTAGGTACTCAAGGACGGTGGGGATGTAAACCGGATCTCCAACAACAACACTCCGACATTTTTCCCACACTTCAAAAACTGAGAAATTTTTCCGATCTAGGAGAAATTTGAAGGGTTTCCTCAACTCTTAAATTTACTGGTAAAATCAACGAAATTTGAAGATCGAATTCGAACAAATTAAGAAATGTAATTTAGGGTTTTGGTTTGCCCAAATGCGTGCTGGGTGTGGAGGGGAAGAAAGAGAGATTGAAGAGGGTTTTCTGAGGTTAGAATATTTTGGGTTAATTAGGAAATTCGTTTTTTCTTGTTCTTATTTTTTTTAATTAACAAGGACACAACCTTAATTAATTACATTAAAAAAATAAAAATGAAAATTTGAAATATATGAGTAAGAGACCGATTTTAAAAAATCTACGGTTTCTTTGATTTTTTTTAAATATAATATTTTCTAGGAAACCATATATTTCACGTACAAGGTTTCTTATATTTTTTCCTAAGAAACCGCACTTCTAAGATAATTGGTTTCTTCATCTAAGAAACCTAATAAGTGACTTATACGGTGCCCTATCAATGGTTCCTTAGCCCATTTTTGTAGTAGTGAAAAGGTGTCCCAGGTTGTTAAATCTGTTCTTTTAAATTGAGACTAAAATTCTGAAATATGGTCTAAAGTTCATTAGTTGTATTTTGTTGTATGGCTTTGGCTGTTGGCAGGGGCTAAAGATGGCTGTGGGCCGGGCCGGCCCGAAGCCCGACCCGACCCGACACGAAAAAAGCACGGCCCGACACGAGCACGTATAAAGCACGGCCCGGCACGGGCACGAAGTCGTGGGCCGTGGGCCGGGCCTGGGCCTTATTTTTTTGTAAAAAGCACGACAAGGCACGGCACGACTCGACCCGGCACGACAAAGCACGTTAAATTTAGTCAAATTAGCCTTAGGCACGCAGGCCGGCCCGGCACGGCACGGAAGCACGTGGGCTTGGGCCGGGCCTGGGCCTTATTTTTAACTTTTCGGCCCGGCACGGCACGTCATGAAACAACGTGCGCCTGACGTGGGCCCGACACGTTTAGGCCCACGACCCGTGGGCTCGGCACGAAGCACGGCCCGGTCCGGCCCACAACCATCTTTAGCAGGGGCTCGTCGTTGCGGCTATCCGTGATTTATTGCAAAAATATAACACTCACTAAATGACAAAAGAAGCAAAGGTAGTAGTAGGAAAATACAAAAAAAAAAAAAAAAAAAATCAGTACCTTTTCGTTAAAAAGAGTACCATTTCATTAAAAAAGTACAATTTCTCTAAAAAGACATACCATTTCTTTGAAAGAAAATACCATTGTAAGCAAGAGGTTCATGTGTTATTTACTGTACAATTTCATTTTCTCCCCAAATTATTTTCATTTCTATTTACCTATACTTTGTTATTTGTTAGCAAACAAATAACGGATAGCCGCAGAGACTTCCTCCTGTTGACTGGTCTGGAAGAGGGGGTCTTTCCTAAAAAGTTGTTCCCTTCTCTTGATATCTTGATTATATGTTTGATTATTTTGATACTATTTTTTTTTGTTTGATAGTGACAATAATATTACTACATTACTTACAGATAAAGAAAAGAAAAAGACACACATTTTTCTCAAACAATTAACTTATTTTAAAGAAAGCACACACAAAGGTTTTTAATACGAGATGGGGAAATGACAACCTCAAGAGACAAGAGATGAACTGAAATCTAAAAAGCCTAACACACGTGATATATACAAGCAACTGAGCAAGTGAACCCAACCCTATCGATCTACAAAACCCCACCATAAATAGACAATTCGACCTTAGCTACCTGCCTCACCAACGAGCAACCACCCACCCTATTTCTCTCTTTTTGTCTATCTATTGCAAATTTTAGATTTTGAAGTTACATTAATTTTATTCTTTAAATGGTCTTCATCGAGGATTTTATCACCAATAATACCCTTATACTTCATCTGTTTGGAAATACGCAAAGTTTGTAATTTTTACACTATTTACATATTCTAGTTTGACTATTGTTGGTGATTTATATGTCAAATAAAACATAGTCATGTGAGATCTGGTCAGATCGTCTCAATATGTATTTTCAAAATATCAACTTTTATAATTTTTGCTTTAAGAGGATTTAAGATATTAACTATCAAAGTTGGTCATTGGCGTACGTGTAACTGACCAACATTGCAAATAAAAACGAATGGATAAAGTATTAAAAAGCGTTTCTAATCAAATATATACATGACACGTGGAACTCCTAACCTAGTAAGCTAGCTATTCTTGAACATGAGATGAACAAGATGTGAGGTATAGAACTATACTTATCATCTTATCCAACTACTACGTATTTCAGTATTTGGTATGACTTTACTGATACTCCATATCTACTTGGAACAACAAATTTTATTAGGGGACTTTTATTCGACATCCTAATCCGTTAAAAACGCCCTTATTTTTTGCATGAAAGTACGAATTTGCCCTCTCTCTTTCCATCTCTCCTTCACCTCTGCTCTTTTCCTCCCTCCATCCTCCTTCGTGCCACCAGTCAGCCACCTCTATTCCGGCAAACAAGTCAGCCACCCCGGTCGGGTTTGTTCTCCCTTCCACACCTCTCTTTTCACCTCCCTCATTTCCCTAAACCCTAAACCAGTCAGCCACCCCTTATTTTCGTCCACAATTGCCGAGCAAAACCCGACCGGAGAAGTGCTCCATCTCGACGCTCCATTCTCTTTTTATCGACCGGAGTAGTGGTTATGGTCGCCGCTCCCCTCTGTACTTATCGTCGGTAAATTCAAGCTTTTTTTAATTTTTTTTTAAAATTTAGTGGTGGCCGCGCACGGGTTTTGCGTGGCTTCCATGACCGCCGCGCACAGCCAGTGCGCCAGCGACACGGGAGTCATGCAGATCTGGTGCACGACTCCCGTGTCACCGGCGCACATATTCTGCGCGGCGGCCAAGGAAATCACGCAAAAGCTGTGCGCAGGCCATGGAAACAGGGGGGAGGTGGAAGAAGGTGGATGGAGATGGTAGTGAAGGAGAGGGGAAGGTGGAAGAAGATGGCAAGAGCATCGCCGGAAAAATATGGTGATGGTAGACGATGTTGCTCGCCGGAAAATAAGAGAGCCGTCGGAGAAAGACAGTTTGAGGTGAAAACAAAAGGAGGTAGAATTGTCCTTTCATATAAATAAAGCGGGCGATTTTAGCGTACGCGGGCGTCGAATAACGATACACTTTTATTATGTACCACTTCGTACGTGCTACTTTTATATTTTCATATTTTGATATTGACGGCAAAACATTTTAATTTTAATACGAAATAGCAATTTTTATTAAGTGCGCCATGATAACAAATAAGCACTGTTGTTGTGAGAATATGTCTTTAATCGATTAAATTACTTTCGAACAACCAAACATGGGGTTCTCGCCAACCAAGTTGAGTCTCATTTCAAACAACCTAGCTAGCACGGGGTCTCGTTGTCAGCTTTAAGTCCCAATTCGAACAACCTAGCACGAGGTCTCGCTGAACGCCTGAACCTGAACGGGTAAAGTCTCATTTCGAACAACCAGGCCAACACGGGGAAGCGTTCCTTCGCTCTTTTGTAAACAAGTTAAGCTAACACATCATTAATAAACCACGTTAAATTTTATATTCTTTATTTACGTTCTTAATTTATCTTTCTCGACTTCGTCATGACCATTATATTAAAACATATCTTCATCTTCTTGTTTTAATAAAAGAAAGATAGTAGCCTTGTAGCTCACGTACGTTGTATATAAATTTCATGTTGACTTGATATTAAAAGAATCTAATTATGATCCATGTAATGAGAATCATGTAATGTCAAAATAACAAAACTTTAAAAAGTAGAATCTGATTATGATTCCAAATTCCAGACATACAAGCTAAGAACTAAAAGACAGTATGTGAATCCTAAACACAATGTGCATACTTTGTAACTTTTACGGGAATAATCCGGTTGCAATATGATAGTCCTCATCGTTGTTTGTTTAGGCTCAGTTTGTTTTGACGAAAATATTTACGGAAAAATAATTTTTTATTTTCTATTACTTAATTAATTTTTCCAACAAAAACTTTGAAGCTGGAAAATATTTTCCTTTTGGAAAGAAGAATGTCGGTGACTTGGCCACGTCTTCCTCTCTACTCCCTTACATTTGTTTTTCTCTCCCCCCATCTATCTTGTCATTTCAAGATGGTTATTAAAATAATAAAATCGCGATTCAAATCATAGAATCTTACGATTTTACGATTCAAATATGTCTTACGATTCGATTTACGATTCTACACTTTTTTCTTGACTAACGAAAATCTTGCAAATTTGAATATGTAGAGAAAGTAAATAATAGAAAAATATTGTTAATTATTACTTATATAACTATTTAACAACTATATATTTCAATTATTAAGTTTTTTCCTATAATATAAGCACTTTAAATAAAATTTGAGAATAAAATCTTGATTATATTTGTTTGTAGAATCTTACGATTCGATTCTAATAGTTCATTCCGATTCAAAGTAGAATCACGATTTTGATAACCCGTAATAACCTTTATTTCAACTTCTATTTCCTCATTCACTAACTTTTCTGGTAAGAAAACAAATATAGAAAAACTACTCCCTCCGTCCCGGAATACTTGACCTGTTTTCCTTATCGGGCCGTCCCTTAATACTTGACCTGTTTCTAAAAATGGAAATATTCTAACAATATTATATTATTTCTCACTCCACCCCTATTAACCCACCTACCCCCTACTCCATACAAAAAATAATTAAAAATTCAACCCCTACTCTCCCCCAACCCCACCCCTTTACACATTTCCCACTAACTACAATAAAATAATACTCCACTATCAACTACTACCTATTAAATTAAATAAGTCAATTCAAGTTCCTTAAACTCTGTGCCGGTCAAACCGGGTCGAGTATTCCGGGACGGAGGAAGTATTTGTTTATTTTCCCTTAAACTTGCGTTTTCCCTTAAACATTATATCTCGTGATAAAAATGTTTTCAGTTGAAACAAATAGCGCCTTAAATTAATGCTTTGAAGTTATGAATGCAAGCATGTGCACAAGATACTTATCGTCTCATCTTAGTACCAGACGCACATATATTCACTGGACTAACATTATATTTTAAACATTCAACTATACTTTAAATATATGGAAGCCAAACGAAAACAGACAACAATGTCATACATTTTTGGTCTGCCCTAACAAAAAGATTACCCTTTTTGTCAAATTTTGGACCTAGCTAGTTGTTCATTTTGGTTTTTGAATGAAATTGGCACTACAAAAAGGACTGGACTAATCATTACCAATGGTTGTTTGGTGATAAGCATTGATTATTAATTTAATAATGGTAAGGTTATGTATCTAATGAACTGAATTAAACTAGAAATCCAAAAGAACAAGGCGTAAATGCAGAAGAAATATTTTGTACTTCGTATTTAATTGCGGTTACCCTATGTCTCTATCAGTAAGAGGATTTTCACCGTATTACTGGTGCTATGTTTTTTTCCATGCATGTGCACGCATGGTAAAAGCTACAAGTACCTGTGGAAAAAGAACAATCTTTGTCATTCCCTGCACAAGGTACAATCGATTATAAATAGAAAAATTATTCATAAAAAACCAGAAGATAAAGTTGACAATATAATATTTTAATGGGCGATTCCCTAAAGGTAACACCGTGTCTACAAAAGAGACATTTTCAAAAAAAAAAAAATCTTTTTAAAAAAAGGTTTAATACTTCCTCGGTTTCTTTAGATGCAAATTAAAGGTTTGTTTTACATTATTCATACACCTTTTTTTTCTTTTTTTTTTTAAGTGACTTTTTCCTTAGGAATTGTATTAGATTATTCACGATGCATATTATCAAAATATCATTATTTAAAATTATGCAAATAATCGGTGGTGTTAACTTACTTCGTACATATACTTATTACTCCCTCCGTTCCTAAATACGTGTCCACTTTGGACATTTACACGGTAATTTATAAAATTGAATGGTGTGTAAGAGGTAATGATTGAGAATGTTTTTTTGGGAGAAAGGAAAAAGTAGATAATTGTTTATTGTATAAAGTACAAAAAGAAATCATAAAAAAGAGGAGAGAAAATCAGAAAAGTAAAAAGGTGTCAAGTCAGCAATCCACTAACTCAAAAACCAACCAATAGAATTCTGATTCCAAAAATCCAACAGCCAATAAGAAAACAGCAATAAGATTACATGGATCAACCAACAAAAGTGGGGACTTCTCACTTTTTGGGGGGAAATTTTTAGCAGAAAAGGGACTTTTCCCTCCAAAATTTTTATATACATCAGGAGAGAGAATTTTTTATCCAAAAAATACAAAAACACAGAGCATTTCTTCAAAACAGGGGCTGGTAGCTTCATTGCACTTGGCTTCTTCTGCTCAGACAAAATGGAGGAAGATGCTGAATGGGAAGATGCTGCTTGGAACATTAATGATGCGTGGATACCAGAATCAGATGATGATGGTGACCACGTTGATGAGGAGGGGACTTTTTTCGACTTGAATGAAGCAGCAGAAGAAACAGGGGACATGGAACACATAGTGTTTCCATTTGATCTAAATGAGACACCAGTGCAGCATGAACAACATTTTCAGCAACAACATGTAGGAACACGGGGTCATCAACGCAAGAAGAAGCCAAGGCACAGCTGTGACACAAGGGTGCAAATTCTGATGTGGTTGTTGAACAACCATCGAAAAAGGGACAAAAACAAACCATATTATGGAGCATATAAACATATTGCTCAAATGTACAATGTGCATCCAAGAACAGTCAGAAGAATTTGGAAGCAAGCAAGGGCACAAAAAGAGGCATTCTAGATATACAACGTGTCAACAAATGCAAAAAAATGCTTGCAGAAAACGCATTCTAGTTGAACAAGACACAATCACAAGTCTAACCATGGGGGACAGAACATGCATTAGGGACTTGGCAATGATGCTAGGTATTGGACCAACAACACTTTGGAGAATGATAAAAAGGGGTGATGTTAGGGCACACACAAATCCACTACATCCGGGTTTGCAAGACCCCAACATGCTACAAAGGGTCCAGTGGGTCCTAGATTTACTAGAAGGGGACAGTCCACAAACAAAGAGGCAATACCAACCAATGTTTGATTTCTTGCAGATTGATGAAAAGTGGTTCTACTTGAGCAAAAAAACACAAAGGGTGTATTTGGGGAAGCATGAAAGGGGAAAATACAGATCTGGAAAGTCAAGCAAATTCATACTAAAGGTAATGTTCACAGCAGCAGTTGCAAGGCCTAGATTTAATGCTCAAAATGAATGTATATTTGATGGAAAGTTGGGGATCTTTCCATTCACATATCAAGAAGCAGCAAAGAGGAATTCAAAAAACAGAGAGAAGGGGACAATGGTGACTAAAGTAGTTGAATCAGTCAGAAAAGAAGAGACAAGGGACATGCTCATCAATCAAATCGTTCCAGCAATCATGCAAAAATGGCCTCCAAGTGAAGGGCCAAAAACAATATTCATACAACAAGACAACGTAAGAACACACATCACTCAATCTGATGCAATATGGCAACAAGCACATCAACAAGGTGACTTCACTTTCATTCTAGTTCAACAACCACCAAACAGTCCGGACTTGAACATATTAGACTTGGGTTTTTTCAGAAGTATCCAAAGTTTAATGCACAATAAAATGCCAAAGGATGTTGATGACATGATGGATGCAGTTAACCAAGCTTATTATGAGTTAGAGGCAAGAACACTTGAAAATGTTTGGTTATCATACCAATATGTGATGAATGAAATACTAAAAGCCAAGGGTTCAAATGATTATGTGAAGGAAATAATTCTCTTGGTCCAAGTATGCATTCTATTTTAAGTCTAATAAGTGCGGTTCAGTATTAATTAACAAGTTAATAATTCAGTGAGATCAAGTGAGCTGAATGCCTAGCTAGAGGCCGCTTCAGTTCAAGTGGAATTAATGATATTAATCCACGGCTTACTCTTGACTGAACCCGTAGGGTCACACAAATAGTACGTAAACGGATCAAGTATTTAATGGCATTAAATACTCCATCTATGGATATTCGGAATCGACGGGTCTTGGTTTCAGTGGGAGCTGAGATCGTCACAGGCAAGAAATGAATACTCCGGAAACGATGATATTGCCGGAAACGGAAATATGGATCGTATCGGAAATATAAATATTATCCAAGTCGTAGATGTTGCCGGAAACGGAAACATGGTACGTATCGGAAAATATTATCGGAAATGGAAATATTGCCGGAATCGGAAATATTGCCGGAAACGGAAATATTGTCAGAATCGGAAATATTATCGGAATCGGAAAATAATTCCGGAAACGGAAATATTAAATATTTGTTCGAAACGGAAATTAATTCCAAAATCGGAAATATTAAATATTGTTCGTATCGGAAATGAATTCCGGAACCGGGAATTTAATCGGAAGCGTATCGTACGAATAAGCATCGGACGAGGCCTGGCGGACGAGGGCCCAGCACGAAGCCAGGCCATCGCCCAGCAAGCCAAGCGCGCCACACGAACAGCCAAGGCCACGCCAGGCCCAGCAGGCCATGGCAGCGCGCGCAGCGCGCTCAGCAATGGGCTGCGAGCATTGCTGCAGCTCGCGTGGGCTTGTAGCTCGCGTGGGCCGAGCGGCCGTGTGGGCTGTGCGCAGACATGGCCTACACGCTTGCGGGTCATGCTCGTGTAGAGTTTGTGTTCACATACGAAACCTAAAGAGTATAGGATTTGTTTAATGATTAAAATTCCTAATCCTAAAGGATAAATTAATCAAATAAGAATTCTACTAGGATTCTAATTTAATTAATTCGTATCCTAGTAGGATTCGATTACTTATTCCATGGTCTATAAATATGAGTTAAAGGCTCATAATTTACATCGAGTATTCAAGTATTCAAAGTGATTTTTGAGAGCAAAAATTCAGTCATATAATTGCCTACAATAGCCGATAATTCTAAGTACCTTAAGGGCGATCCTAGTTGGTCAAGCTTAAGGCGGATCCGGACGTGCTGTGGACTATCTACGGAGGGACGACACTTGGACTCCTAAAGACTTGTTCTTGTTCGGTTCGGGCGCAGCTAGGGAAGGCACGGAACAAAGTGTATGCATCTAAACTATGCTAAATGATTATGTGTAAATAATATGCTTTCCTGGCTTTATGGTTTTTCCGCATGATTTATGTTTTGTCATATGAATCATAACCTAACAGTGGTATCACGAGCCTCTTATTATTTTCATAATCTAAATTGCATGAACATGGTTAAATATTACAAATTTGCAAGAATTAAAAGGGGTGATTAATTTTCGTAATTGTTAATTAATTGCAAATTGCGTTTATTTAATTATACGTACGCAGTTGTTCGGCAGTTTCTTCGTTACTCATCCAAATCGAGTGATTTTTGTGTCAATTCCGCATGTAAAAGGCATTCTAAAATTTTGACAAAAATATTATTTTTCGGCCGAACCCAGAATTCTCAAATTCGAAGCTTAACTATGACTTTTCGGAGGTTTTAGTTTTTCGAATGCAAAATTTCGTAAATTTAAGATGTTAAATTAAATATTTGCGATTCTTGTTGATAAATCTTGAATTTTTGATTGACCTACTGTATATGTTTAACAAGTTTGAACGCCTAGCCTTGTTAATTATGTAATCTAATTTGTAATTATGATTAATTTGTTGAAAATTGGAATAATTTAGAATTAATTTGATTTTCATAATTAGTTATAATTTAATTAGATACCTATGATTAAAAACCACCATAAAAATTGTAAATTTATGTTAAATTTTAAATTTTTATGACCTAGACTTGAATCCATGTTAATCGGAAATCAATTAAATAATAAATTTTCGATTTTTTCGCCCTAAAATTATGAAATTAATATTATTTATTAATTTGTCATTAATTTTGAATATAAATTTTTAATTTTTATGCGACTCGCTCATATAACTTGCACGCACAAAGCAATGGATGCTACGTGTAACCCTTAAGGGGTGTTGTATAGTGCGGGCATGCGACGACGAGCAAGGGAGCTCGTCGCCCATGCGGTACGAATGCAGCGAGCAAGGGCATGGTGCACGAGCACAAGGCAGTAGCCCTTCCTTGTGTCGTGGGCTGTGAGCAATGGGCGTGTCGGCAGGGGCGAGAGCAAGGCACGAGCAGTCGCGTGTGGGCAGCAAGCGTGCTGCGCCACATCGCGCACTGCCTCGCGCAAGCATGCGGAGCCTCGCGCGCAGCGAGCGCAAGCTCGCGTGCCACGAGCGCTACGCACAGCGTCGATGGCTCGCGCGCAGCGAGCGCCAGCTCGCATACTGCTGCCTCGTGCGATGAGCGCAAGCTCGCGTGCGGGAAAGGCAGGCGCGCAGCGAGCGATGGCTCGCATGGATCGAGCGCTGGCAAGCGAGCGCAGCGAGCGATGGCTCGCGTGCATCGAGCGCTGGCGCGCGCAGCGAGCACCAGCTCGCGTGTTCGATTGATGCCTTGCGATGGTGAGCAGCAGCGATGCGACGCAGCGCATGGGCTGCGCGTACATGGCCAGCGATGGCTGTGTGCGTGTGGCCCATGGGCGTACGTTGCGTGGGATTGTTGCGTTGCGATTAGATCGTTTTGAAATTTTAATTTGAAATTTTCAGTTTACGTAATTTTAATTAATTTTAAAATTAATAATTTAAATTATTTTCTTGGATTTTAATTTTGAATATTGTAATTATAATAAATTTTATTTATTCTAATTATTTTACTAAAATTAAAATCATGAATTAATTTAAATACGACTGAAATTAAATTAAACTTTTTGGATTCAATTATAAATTTATATGAGCTTTAAATTTTAATTAAATTTGTATGTTTCCGGTTAGACTAGAAATACATTTTTATGTTTAAAATTAGTAAAGCATATGAATTTATTGGTTTAAGTGGGAGCCCTTTTTTAGTCATAAACTCTTGATTAGGTCTACAAATCCTTAAGGTTAAAACAACTTGATTAGAATTAATAAGGACTGAATAATTTGTAGATTATTGGTGCCCTTGATTAATTGCTGCAAATGTTTATGTGATGCATAATGTGTTTGACTAACCAGCTATGTGGGCCATTCATGATAATGAATGGGTGAATGGTATATATTGTATATGTACTGTTTTGCAGGTTATGAAGTGACTAGTATGGCCCAAATAGGATAGAAAATATGGTATGCGTACCATTAATTTGAATGTAATTGGTCTAAAGTACCAAAATTGTTTTTCAATTCAAATATGGTCTGCGTACCATCAAATAGTTGTAATTAGTTTAATTATAGCTTATCCTATTTGAAGAAAATGGTGCCTCCCACGGAGATTTTCGAGACGGACTTTGAAGTTGAAGCTTCAAGATGAAGTCGGACCATACTAGATCACATTTATCTTATGCATGCTTTAAGTTATTTATTGCTTTAAATATGTCTTAATTATGCATGAGATTGTGGCTTGATTATGTTGCATGATTAAGGATTTTAGTTCACTTAAAATCTAACCAACATAGTAAGAGCCTTAATTTCCAAACTTAAAAATTGAGTTAAAAGGTGCCATGCCAAAATATACACTTGCTTGGATATCCTTTACATCAATCTAGTAATAGTTTTCGCTCAGCGAGGTGTTACTTATTGGTCCTAAAGGGGCAAGGTACACAAATAATTGTGAGTACATGTTAGTTTTGGTGAAACTCAACGATATAAGTAAGGAGTCCTTTTATGTCGTGGCAAAATCGATAGGTTTACCTAATAAGCTCTTAGACGTACCTATCAACCAAGAATAGTTTCTAGACTATTAGCAAAAGGTTTTTGCTTACCTAAAATGTTTTAGGATTGAGTCGACAAACTGTGCTTAATTCTTCAATGATTTTAGGGTCTTGGAATCATTTTATTCACACCTGCCGGAACAATAAATTCGAATAAAATGCTAATAACTTGTTTAAATTGCATGATTGCTTTTCAAGTTATTACTCATGATAAATGTTTAGAATTTGCATGCTTCAATGTATGTTTTAATTATTGTTTATAATTAAATATCTTGCACTGCAGTAAATCCTTTTAGAAAGGTAACAGTAAATTTCCTCGATTGGTAGTGAATCCAAGAACGATTCACGGAAATGAGAGAAAATGAGCAATTTAAAATGTACGTTTCTTTTATCGACTTTTCTGGTTGTTTTCGAATATCAAAATCGAATGGCAAACCAATTGGTGCTTGTGAATTCAAAATACAATGTAGTTTTGAGATCATAAAGCATTGAGTTTAAACTCTCAGCTTTACCAATGGTTAACAACCTAAAATCCTTTTTCCATTTAATTCTCGAATGAGTCTAGTTCCTAGACATTCGAATAGATCGATGCTTAGAGAACTTTAGAAGCTTCTGGTAAGATCATCTAGTTGAAACAGAATATTCAACATAAATGGTAAGAACTTTGATAAAATGACATTGGATATGTCTAACAAAGTATAAAATTCAACACTAGAGAATTCAATTCTTAAGACTATAAGAAAGGGTACAAGAAATAGGAAAACAAAGGAACAAATGAAAGGAATTTACGATTCCGGTTCTACCTATAAGTTTATGTTTAAAGAGAAGTGGCCTAGCAATCAAACTTCCTTGGTATCATATACCGCTTGAGGTTCTTACTTCGGTAATAACTCAAATAATGGAAGCTAGGCTACACTAATGGCCTACAAGTGAAAAATGAAGCATGGCAATGCTACATTAGTTGTAGGGTCATCTAGTTTGTTTTAAGTCCTTCAAGGCTGGAACTTAATGGCTATTTTGTTCCATAATCAGCATACCTAAATTTCTGTTTCAAACACAGAAAGACTCACATTCAAGAAAACAAAAACAATGTTTGTTTGTTTGTTTATTTGAATGAAATGGTCAATTACGGGTTGAGTCAATATGCTTGATTAAAACAAATAATTCTTTAACAATAAAACTTTACTAGGTTCAAATCAACCCCTTGATTTGAGTTCCACTAATCTTTGGCATTGTTGCTTAGACCATATCAACAAGTTAACATTCAAAAGCTCTATTTTGATGGACTTTTGAAAGTTGATTGATTTCTAGATAAATTTAAGACAACTAGTCTTACTTGTTGAAAGTAACAAAAGATATGAACTATTGTTAGAACGCCTAGACGATAGAGTTCAAAGCTAAAGAAAGATTTTATGACTTTATTATTTCACATGGATTTGAGTGAATATAGGTTTATTTACTCAAATGTGATATAAGTTGAATCTGTTTGGCTAGTTCAAAGATTCAGAAGTATAAAATCCACTTAGCAAGAAATCATAAAGATCTAGGTTAGATCATGTTGATGATTACTTGAGACCAAATATGATCATCAATGATTGTGTGTTGTAATTTCACAATCTAGCTCCATAAGATATGGCATATCTACGTTGGAATGATCGAAGTCAATTAGTACTTGATTCGATCAATGATGAATCCTAAAGACTTTTCCTATAATTTCTAAAACAAAATGCTCAACTACCACCAAACTAAACCAAATTCGTCAAAGCTATTGAAAAGTAATTTCAGAATATCTTTTCATAATATATCTAAAGAGTTCCTAAACTCAGTGGGAGCTTAGTGTTTGTTATTCAACAAACTAAGGCCCAAGTATAGATATATGTTTCATAGTGATTTATTCAAATGAGACACAAGGGTATTGTTTCTACCACGAATTTTTGAGAACATAATGTTTGTTTGCTCGAAATAATGTCCTTTTGGAGATTCGTTTCCAAAATGACAAGTGGGAGAAAATAGACCTCGAAAGTTTTCGAGGCGAACAACAAACATAAACGGACATTCCGGAGGCTTTTCGAAGTGCTTCAGAAAATCCGAACTTATTCTTTAAGGACTTTAGAAGTGGCTTTAAAGAATAGACATCTCTTAGAAGACTTTACAAGTGCTTCAAGGAGAACAGAATATTCAAAGGACTTTCAAGTGGCTATTGATATTCTATTGTTTGATGTTCTATACCCAAGTAGGCATAGAATTCAAATCACTGAAACTATGAGATTCTTCTATTAGATAGTGAAAAACATGGAGTTCGGGTCACTGAAACTATGAAATTCTTCTATTAGATAGTGAAGAAACCTACAATTTACAGTCAAACTATTATCATGTAGATTAATGAGTTTGTGACCTGTAAGAAAGCTATGACGAAACCCAGATTCCCTAACATGGTTAGAGGCCATATATAGACTCAAATGTTTTAAATGGTTAGAGGCCATAAAACATACTCAATGTTTTGATGACAAAATTGAAATTTTGTTGATTTGCAAGAATAATTTCACACCTATTGGTTGCAAGTTTGTTTTAAGGATAAAAACCATCAAACATGAAATTGTATTCACAACACAAAGCTAGATTAGTTGCTAAAAGGTTACAAGCAAATTCACGGTGTGGATTGTGTTGAAACCTCATGCATAATCGTAATGCTCAAGTCTATAATTCAAGCAATGATTGCATATTGGTACATATAGCAATTGGATGACAAAACGTATTCCTCAATCAAATGTTGGAATAAACTATGTACATGGTATTTCATAGGATTTGTGGATCCAAATAAATGCTTGAAAAGGAAAGCTAGCTTATAAAATCTAAGTACAGATTTAAGCAAGCAATTGGGAATTGGAATTGTATTTTAGTGAAGCTAATAAGTATTTTAGTTTCATAAAATGTACATGATTCTTATAGATTTATAAGAAGTTTATGAAGGAAATAATGCCCTTGGTCCAAGTATGCATTCAATGTTAAGTCTAATAAATGCGGTTCAGTATTAATTAACAAGTTAATAATTCAGTGAGATCAAGTGAGCTGAATGCCTGGCTAGAGGCCGCTTCAGTTCAAGTGGAATTAATGATATTAATCCACAGCTTACTCTTGACTGAACCCGTAGGGTCACACAAATAGTACGTAAACGGATCAAGTATTTAATGGCATTAAATACTCCATCTATGGATATTCGGAATCGACGGATCTTGGTTCCAGTGGGAGCTGAGATCGTCAAAGGCAAGCAAATGAATACTCCGGAAACGATGATATTGCCGGAAACGGAAATATGGATTGTATCGGAAATATAAATATTATCCAAGTCGTAGATGTTGCCGGAAACGGAAACATGGTACGTATCGGAAAATATTATCGGAAATAGAAATATTGCCGGAATCGGAAATATTGCCGGAAACGGAAATATTGTCTGAATCGGAAATATTATCGGAATCGGAAAATAATTCCGGAAACGGAAATATTAAATATTTGTTCGAAACGGAAATTAATTCCGGAATCGGAAATATTAAATATTGTTCGTATCGGAAATGAATTCCGGAATCGAGAATTTAATCGGAAGCGCATCGTACGAATTAGCATCGGACGAGGCCTGCCAGACGAAGGCCCAGCACAAAGCCGGGGCCATCGCCCAGCAAGCCAAGCGCAACAACCACACGCCAAGCATACGACCAGGCCCAGCGCAAAAGCCAGGCCCAGCCGAAGCTTGGGCGCGCGCGCGGGGCTGCGACGAGTGGGCTGGCGCTGTGCGTGGGCCGCAAGGCCTGCGTGCGGTGCTAGCGTATTACTCGAAGTGTGTTACTCGAATCCTAAAGCGTATAGAATTCGTTTAATGATTAAATTCCTAATCCTAAAAGATAAATTAATTAAATAAGAGTTCTACTAGGATTCTAATTTAATTAATTCGTATCCTAGTAGGATTCCAATTCTCTTTCCATACCCCTATAAATATGTGGCCTGGGTTCACAATTTATAACGTTTTTTTCAAGTATTCAAAGTGAGTTTTTGAGAGAAAAATTCAGTCACATACCTTGCCTAAAAGTGCCGAAATTATTAGTACCTTAAGGGCGATTCTAGTTGGTCAATCTTAAGGCGGATCCGGACGTGCTGTGGACTATCTACGGAGGGACGACACTTGGAGTCCTAAAGACTTGTTCTTGTCCAGTTCGGGCGCAGCTAGGGAAGGCACGCAACAAAGAGTATGCTTCTAAACTATGCTATATGATTATGTGTAAATAATATGTATTCCTGGCTTAATGGTTGTTTCCGCATGATTTATGAATTGCCATATGTATCATAACCTAACAGTGGTATCACGAGCCTCTTATTATTTTCATAATCTAAATTGCATAAACATGATTAAATATTACAAATTTGCAAGAATTAAAAGGGGTGATTAATTTTCGTAATTGTTAATTAATTGCAAATTGCGTTTATTTAATTATACGTACGCAGTTTTTCGGCAGTTTCTTCGTTACTCATCCAAAATGAGTGATTTTTGTGTCAATTTCGCATGTAAAAGCCATTCTAAAATTTTGACAAAAATAGGTTTTTTCGGCCGAACCCAGAATTCTCAAATTCGAAGCCTAACTATGACTTTTCGAAGGTTTTAGTTTTTCGAATGCAAAATTTTGTAAATTTAAGATGTTAAATTAAATATTTGCAATTCTTGTTGGTAAATCTTGAATTTTTGATTGACCTACTGTATATGTTTAACAAGTTTGAATGCCTAGCCTTGTTAATTATGCAATCTAATTTGTAATTATGATTAATTTGTTGAAAATTAGAATAATTTAGAATTAATTTGATTTTCATAATTAATTATAATTTAATTAGATACCTATGATTAAAAACCACCATAAAAATTGTAAATTTATGATAAATTTTAAATTTTTATGACCTAGACTTGAATCCATGTTAATCGGAAATCAATTGAATAATAAATTTTCGATTTTTCGCCCTAAAATTATGAAATTAATATTATTTATTAATTTTTCATTAATTTTAAGTATAAATTTTTTAAATTTTATGCGATTCGTTTATATAACTTGCACGCACAAAGCAATGGACGCTACGTGTTACCCTTAAGGGGTGTTGTATAGAGCGGGCATGTGACGACGAGCACAAGGCAGCAGCCCTGCCTTGTGTCGTGGGCTATGAGCAATGGACGAATGGGCATGGGCGAAGGCAAGGCACGGCAGTCGCGTGTGGGCAGCAAGCGAGCTGCGCCACAACGCGCACTGCCTCGCGCAAGCGCGCGCAGCCTCGCGCGCAGCGAGCGCAAGCTCGCGTGCCACGAATGCTGCGCCCAGCGACGATGCCGCGCGCAGCGAGCGCTGGCTCGCACCAAGCGAGCGCGCACAGCATGCGCTGGCGAGCGCACGAAGCTAGCGCTGGCCCGCGTGCAGCGAGCGCTAGCGAGCGAACGCAGCGAGCGATGGCTCGCGTGCATCGAGCGCTGGCGCGCGCGCAGCGAGCACCAGCTCGCGGGATGGCTTGCGAAGGGTAGAAGCAGCAGCTATGCGACGCAGCGCATGGGCTGCGCGCACATGGCCAGCGATGGCTGTGTGCGTGTGGCCCATGGGCGTGTGATGCGTGAGGTGTTTGCGTTGCGATTAGATCGTTTTGAAATTTTAATTTGAAATTTTCAGTTTACGTAATTTTAATTAATTTTAAAATTAATAATTTAAATTATTTTCTTGGATTTTAATTTTGAATATTATAATTATAATAAATTTTATTTATTCTAATTATTTTACTAAAATTAAAATCACGAATTAATTTAAATACGACTGAAATTAAATTAATTTTTTTTTTTTGGATTCAATTATAAACTTATATAAGCTTTAAATTTTAATTAAATTTGTATGTTTCCGGTTAGACTAGAAATACATTTTTATGTTTAAAATTAGTAAAGCATATGAATTTATTGGTTTAAGTGGGAGCGCTTTTAGTCATAAACTCTTGATTAGGTCTACAAATCCTTAAGGTTAAAACAACTTGATTAGAATTAATAAGGACTGAATAATTGGTAGATTATTGGTGCCCTTGATTAATTGCTGCAAATGTTTACGTGATGCATAATGTGTTTTACTAACCAACTATGTGGGCCATTCATGATAATGAATGGGTGAATGGTATATATTGTATATGTACTGTTTTGCAGGTTATGAAGTGACTAGTATGGCCCAAATAGGATAGAAAATATGGTCTGCGTACCATTAATTTGAATGTAATTGGTCTACAGTACCAAAGTCGTTTTTCAATTCAAATATGGTCTGCGTACCATCAAATAGTTGTAATTAGTTTTAATTATAGCTTATCCTATTTGAAGAAAATGGTGCCTCCCACGGAGATTTTCGAGACGGACTTTAAAGTTGAAGCTTAAAGATGAAGTCGGGCCAAACTAGATCACATTTATCTTATGCATGTTTTAAGTTATTTATTGCTTTTAAATATGTCTTAAAATGCATGAGATCAAAAGCTTGATTATGTTGCATGATTAAGGATTTTAGTTCACTTAAAATCTAACCAACATAGTAAGAGCCTTAAGTTCCAAACTTAAAAATTGAGTTAAAAGGTGCCATGCCAAAATATACACTTGCTTGGATATCCTTTACATCAATCTAGTAATAGTTTTCGCTCAGCGAGGTGTTACTTATTGGTCCTAAAGGGGCAAGGTACACAAATAATTGTGAGTACATGTTAGTTTTGGTGAAACTCAACGATATAAGTAAGGAGTCCTTTTATGTCGTGGCAAAATCGATAGGTTTACCTAATAAGTTCTTAGACGTACCTATCAACCAAGAATAGTTTCTAGACTATTAGCAAAAGGCTTTTGCTTACCTAAGATGTTTTAGGATTAAGTCGACAAACTGTGCTTAGTTCTTCAATGATTTTAGGATCTTGGAATCATTTTATTCACTCCTGCCGGAACACATAACTTGAATAAAATGCTTAATAAACATTGAATTATGCATGTATGCTAGAATTTAAGTTTATTAAGAGAAACTGTGAATGGTTATTTATTTGTTTATTCTTTTTCAATTGTAGTTTTAAATATGGCAAACAACAATCAAAACATCATCATAGGTTCTGAGCTTATGGTCAAGCTGAACCTGGCAAATTTTCTTGAATGGGAAGCTAAGCTAGTTGAAATAGTCAAACTCAATGGACTTGAGTATGTACTGTCACATCCCAAGCCAAGCTACTATGCCAGAGACATGACCCCTGAGAGATTTTACGCCTGGGATGCGGATCTCAAAAAGGTTATGAGTCTCATGCTGAACAATATCCCTGATGATTGGGCTAGAAGGTTTGTAGCCTATGAACCTTTTACGCTCATCAAGAATCTGAGGGATATCTGTCGTGGAAGCACGGAGGACAGGGACCTGAACGTCCATGAGTTGATTGAATCAATGTCTGGTCTAAAGGTTAGTTCTCCCAACAGGTGTTATAGGATGGAGGTCCAAGAAACACATGTTCAGCTCCTTCGCACTAAACAGAGGGTAGGCGTCCCACTGAGGTTCCATGTGGATCTTATGCGTTCACACTTTGATTGCCTAAGTCTACTAGGAACACCAATAAGCGAAAGGATGGCAGTCTCTATCTTGCTCAATTCACTACACAGTGGGTTTGGTCGCTTCAAGCAACTATACCTAAGTGAACCAAGAGAAGAAACAGTTGCAGAATTTGTTCACCTTGTCAGAAAGGCTGAAATAATACTGGACTGTGAAGCCAAAGATTTACTCAAGGCTACAAGGAGACCGTTCAAGAAAGGTGGAAAGTCCAAGGGCAATGCTAAATCAAAGCAGGACAAATCCACATCAAGCTGTCTTTATTATGATGGAATAGGCCATTACAAAAGAGAATGTCCAAAGCTAAAGGAAGATCAGAAGAACGGAACAGTCGTTCCATCTTCAGGTATTTTCGTTATAGACTGTATACTTGCTAATTCAACTTCTTGGGTATTAGATACAGGTTGTGGCTCACACTTATGTTCCAATCCACAGGGACTAAGAAGAAGTAGAAAGTTAAGCAAGGGTGAAGTCGACCTACGAGTGGGAAATGGAGCACGGATTGCTGCATTAGCTGTAGGAACTTATTATTTGTCGTTGCCCTCCGGGCTAGTTTTGGAACTGGAAGAATGTTTCCATGTTCCAAGTCTTACTAAAAACATCATTTCAGTTTCTTGCTTAGATGCTAAGAGATTTTCCTTTTTAATAAAAGACAATAGTTGTTCGTTTTATTTTAAAGAGATGTTTTATGGATCTGCTAGATTAGTCAATGGACTTTATTTATTAGATCACGACAAACAAGTATATAACATAAATACCAAAAAGGCCAAAAAGGATGATTCAGATCTCACCTATCTGTGGCATTGTCGATTAGGCCATATAAACTTGAAACGCTTAGAAAGACTTCAAAAGGAAGGAATTCTAGAACCATTTGACTTAGAGGATTATGGTAAATGCGAATCATGTTTACTTGGCAAAATGACAAAGCAACCTTTCTCTAAAGTTGGAGAAAGAGCAAATGAAATATTGGGTTTAATCCATACAGATGTATGTGGACCAATGAGTACAAATGCTAGAGGTGGTTTCAGCTACTTTATCACTTTCACTGATGACTTCAGTAGGTATGGTTATGTCTACCTAATGAAGCATAAGTCTGAATCCTTTGACAAATTCAAGGAATTTCAGAGTGAAGTAGAGAATCAATTAGGCAAGAAGATTAAGGCACTGCGGTCTGATAGAGGCGGTGAATATCTGAGCTATGAATTTGATGACCATCTGAAAGAATGTGGAATTCTATCAGAATTGACTCCTCCTGGAACACCACAATGGAACGGTGTGTCGGAACGGAGGAACAGAACCTTGCTAGACATGGTCAGGTCAATGATGGGTCAGGCCAAACTTCCATTAGAATTTTGGGGACATGCACTAAATACAGCTGCACTCACTATAAATAGAGCTCCGTCTAAAGCTGTCGAAAAGACTACATACGAATTATGGTTTGGAAAGCCTCCAAATGTGTCTTTTCTTAAGATTTGGGGATGTGAAGTATACGTCAAACGATTAATTTCAGACAAACTTCATCCAAAATCTGACAAATGTATCCTTGTGGGCTATCCAAAGGAAACAAAGGGGTATTACTTCTACAATACATCTGAGAACAAGGTGTTTGTTGCTCGAGATGGTGTCTTTTTGGAGAAAGATCACATTTCCAAAATGACAAGTGGGAGAAAAGTAGACCTCGAAGAAATTCAAGTCGAACAACAAACTCTAGAGAATGCTCAAGATGACATTCAGGATGAAACTCAGAGATCTTTAGAAGAATCTGGTGAGAATCATGGTCAATCTAGAAATGTTACCCCGCGTAGATCGCAAAGATATAGATCTCAACCGGAAAGGTACTTAGGTATTTTGACGAACGAGAGCTATGACGTTCTATTACTTGAAAGTGATGAACCTGCGACTTACAAACAAGCTATGACGAGCCCTAGCTCCAAGCAATGGCAAGAAGCCATGCAATCTGAATTAGACTCCATGTCTGAAAACCAAGTATGGGATTTGGTCGATTTTCCAGATGGCTACCAAGCCATTGGAAGCAAATGGGTTTTCAAACTTAAAAAGGACAAGGATGGGAAACTTGAAGTTTTCAAAGCTAGATTGGTTGCAAAAGGTTACAGGCAAGTCCACGTTGTGGATTACGATGAAACCTTTTCACCAGTTGCAATGCTAAAGTCTATTCGGATAATGTTAGCAATCTCTGCATATTACGATTACGAAATATGGCAGATGGATGTCAAAACTGCTTTCTTAAACGGCATTTTAACAGAAACTGTGTTTATGACACAGCCTGAAGGTTTTGAGGATCCAAAGAATGCTAAAAAGGTATGCAAGCTAAAGAAGTCAATCTACGGATTGAAGCAGGCATCCAGGAGCTGGAATATACGTTTTGATAAAGCAGTAAGTGACTTTGGTTTCATCAAGAACGCAGACGAATCTTGTGTATACAAGAAGGTCAGTGGGAGCAAAATTTCTTTCCTAGTATTATATGTCGACGACATATTACTTATCGGAAATGACATTCCTATGTTGAACTCTGTCAAGATTTGGCTTGGGAAATGTTTTTCGATGAAAGATCTAGGAGAAGCACAGTACATATTGGGCATCAAGATTTACAGAGATAGATCTAAAAGAATGATTGGACTTAGTCAAAGCACTTATATCAATAAGGTGCTTGATAGGTTCAAGATGGCGGACTCCAAGCGAGGCTACCTACCCATGTCTCATGGAATGACTCTAAGCAAGATTCAGTGCCCAAAAACACTTGATGAGCGTAGACGAATGAATAGGATTCCATATGCATCATTGATTGGTTCAATAATGTATGCTATGATATGTACACGCCCGGATGTTGCGTACGCACTCAGTGCTACGAGCAGATACCAGTCAAACCCAGGAGAGGCGCATTGGACTGCTGCCAAGAATATTCTGAAGTACCTGAAAAGGCACAAAGATGACTTCCTGTTCTATGGTGAAGATGATGAATTAATTGTTAAAGGCTATACGGACGCAAGTTTCCAAACCGACAAAGATGATTTCAGATCACAGTCTGGGTTTGTCTTCTGCCTCAACGGAGGAGCAGTAAGCTGGAAAAGTGCTAAGCAAAGCACCATTGCGGATTCTACAACTGAAGCGGAGTACATTGTTGCACATGAAGCAGCAAAGGAAGCTATTGTTAGGTTATGATACATATGACAATTTCATAAATCATGCGGAAACAACCATTAAGCCATGAATACATATTATTTACACATAATCATATAGCATAATTTAGATGCATACTCTTTGTTGCGTGCCTTCCCTAGCTGCGCCCGAACCGAACAAGAACAAGTCTTTAGGACTCCAAGTGTCGTCCCTCCGTAGATAGTCCACAGCACGTCCGGATCCGCCTTAAGATTGACCAACTAGAATCGCCCTTAAGGTACTAGAATTTTCGGCACTATTGAGCAAGGAATGTGGCTGAATTTTTCTCTCAAAACTCACTTTGAATACTTGAATTAATCTCTGAAAATATGTGACCCTAGGCACGTATTTATAGAGTTATGGAAAGGGAATTGGAATCCTAGTAGGATACGAATTAATTAAACTTAGAATCCTACAAGAACTCTAATTAATTAATTTATCCTTTTAGGAATAGGAATTTAATCATATACTAACTCTAATAGTTTTAGGAATCATGCATGAACACAAACTCACACACACACGGCAGCCACAAGGGCCGCCCATGCGCGTGCGTGCGAGCAGCAGCCCACGCAGCGAGGCCCACGCAGCCGTGGCCTTGGCGCGCGCTGGGCCTGCCTTGCGGTAGGCCTGGGCGCTGCCTTGGCTGGGCTTGTGGCGCGCGTTTGGCTTGCTGGGCGATGGCCCGACTTCGTGCTGGGCCTTCGCCCGGCAGGCCTCGTCCGATGCTAATTCGTACGATACGCTTCCGATTAAATTCCCGGTTCCGGAATTCATTTCCGATACGAACAATATTTAATATTTCCGATTCCGGAATCAATTTCCGTTTCGAACAAATATTTAATGTTTCCGGAATTATTTTCTGATTCCGATAATATTTCCGATTCTGACAATATTTCCGTTTCCGGCAATATTTCCGATTCTGGTAATATTTCCATTTCCGATAATATTTTCCGATACGTACCATGTTTCCGTTTCCGGCAACATCTACGACTTGGATAATATTTATATTTCCGATACGATCCATATTTCCGTTTCCGGCAATATCATCGTTTCCGGAGTATTCATTTCTTGCCTGTGACGATCTCAGCTCCCACTGAAACCAAGATCCGTCGATTCCGAATATCCATAGATGGAGTATCTAATGCCATTAAATACTTGATCCGTTTACGTACTATTTGTGTGAACCTACGGGTTCAGTCAAGAGTAAGCTGTGGATTAATATCATTAATTCCACTTGAATTGAAGCGGCCTCTAGCTAGGCATTCAGCTCACTTGATCTCACTGATTTATTAACTTGTTAATTAATACTGAACCGCATTTATTAGACTTAACATAGAATGCATACTTGGACCAAGGGCATTATTTCCTTCAGTCTCCCACTTGTCCTTAGGGACAAGTGTGCATTTCCTAATTCCTTTGTCGCTTGATGCTTGCTCTTGAACATAAGGTAAGAGTTGTCATCCTTATTATGTCCAGAGGTGTTCCTCGGTTTCAGAGTTCAACTGATCAAATAAACAGATAATCATAGCTTATGATTCATCCGAGCACGGCCATGCATTTCACAGTTTCTAGCTCTCCGAGTGGCCTTGTACAACTTTTAAGCATCTCATCCCGATTTATGGGAGGACAATCCCAATCTTGTGATCTTGAGATTAGACTTCGTTTGATAGGTGATTACCTGAGCGTTGCCTTTATAGCCTCCTTTTACGGTGCGACGGTTGGTCAACGTCAAAGCAACCAGTTCTCAAACAAGTAATCTCAAATCACTCAGGTATTGAGGATTTAGTGTCTAATAATTTTAATGAAATTTACTTATGACAGATCTTCATCTCTTACAGTAAAGTTTCATAGGTCTTGTCCGATACTAGTCTTCCCAAAGTAAGTATCTATGCAAATGATTATGACATTGCCATGTCCACATAGTTCAAGAAACAGAACTACTAGTCATCTTGCATTCTAATCGTCTAACGTTTTCTATGCGTCCAATTTTATAGAAAACTCCGACTAGGGACCATTTTCAACCTTTGACATTCAAGTTCACTTGATAGACATTTCTTAGTCACAGGACTGGTCCTGACAGTCTATCTTGAATATATTGTCAAATTGAAGGGACTCATCATTTAATAAACCACAAATTTAATGGAAAAATGAATTCTTTTCATTTATTGTGAATGATTAACCAATAATGTTTTACAAAGATTTAAACTCTAAAACTTTAAAACATTAAACAGAGACATCAAAGCCATTCTCCAATATGCTTGATTCCCATAGCTGCAGTGTGCGAGTTGTGCTTCGCCTGCGGCAGAGGTTTAGTTAATGGATCTGATATGTTGTCATCAGTTCCAATCTTGCTTATCTCGACTTCTTTTCTTTCAACGAACTCTCGTAGAAGGTGAAATCTACGAAGTACATGCTTGACTCTCTGGTGGTGTCTAGGCTCTTTTGCCTGTGCAATAGCTCCGTTATTGTCACAATACAGGGCTATTGGTCCTTTAATGGAGGGGACTACACCAAGTTCACCTATGAACTTCCTTAGCCATATAGCTTCCTTTGCTGCTTCATGTGCAGCAATGTACTCCGCTTTAGTTGTAGAATCCGCAATGGTGCTTTGCTTAGCACTTTTCCAGCTTACTGCTCCTCCGTTGAGGCAGAAGACAAACCCAGACTGTGATCTGAAATCATCTTTGTCGGTTTGGAAACTTGCGTCCGTATAGCCTTTAACAATTAATTCATCATCTCCACCATAGACCAGGAAGTCATCTTTGTGCCTTTTCAGGTACTTCAGAATATTCTTGGCAGCAGTCCAATGCGCCTCTCCTGGGTCTGACTGGTATCTGCTCGTAGCACTGAGTGCGTACGCAACATCCGGGCGTGTACATATCATAGCATACATTATTGAACCAATCAATGATGCATATGGAATCCCATTCATTCGTCTACGCTCATCAAGTGTTTTTGGGCACTGAGTCTTGCTTAGAGTCATTCCATGAGACATGGGTAGGTAGCCTCGCTTGGAGTCCGCCATCTTGAACCTATCAAGCACCTTATTGATATAAGTGCTTTGACTAAGTCCAATCATCTTTTTAGATCTATCTCTGTAAATCTTGATGCCCAATATGTACTGTGCTTCTCCTAGATCCTTCATCGAAAAACATTTCCCAAGCCAAATCTTGACAGAATTCAACATAGGAATGTCATTTCAGATAAGCAATATGTCGTCGACATATAATACTAGGAAAGCAATTTTGCTCCCACTGACCTTCTTGTATACACAAGATTCGTCCGCGTTCTTGATGAAACCAAAGTCACTGACTGCTTCATCAAAACGTATATTCCAGCTCCTGGATGCCTGCTTCAATCCGTAGATTGACTTCTTTAGCTTGCATACCTTTTTAGCATTCTTTGGATCCTCAAAACCTTCAGGCTGTGTCATAAACACAGTTTCTGTTAAAACGTCGTTTAAGAAAGCAGTTTTGACATCCATCTGCCATATTTCGTAATCGTAATATGCAGCGATTGCTAACATTATCCGAATAGACTTTAGCATTGCAACTGGTGAAAAGGTTTCATCATAATCCACACCGTGGACTTGCCTGTAACCTTTTGCAACCAATCTAGCTTTGAAAACTTCAAGTTTCCCATCCTTGTCCTTTTTCAGTTTGAAAACCCATTTGCTTCCAATGGCTTGGTAGCCATCTGGAAAATCGACCAAATCCCATACTTGGTTTTCAGACATGGAGTCTAATTCAGATTGCATGGCTTCTTGCCATTGCTTGGAGCTAGGGCTCGTCATAGCTTGTTTGTAAGTCGCAGGTTCATCACTTTCAAGTAATAGAACGTCATAGCTCTCGTTCGTCAAAATACCTAAGTACCTTTCCGGTTGAGATCTATATCTTTGCGATCTACGCGGGGCAACATTTCTAGTTTGACCATGATTCTCACCAGATTCTTCTAAAGATCTCTGAGTTTCATCCTGAATGTCATCTTGAGCATTCTCTAGAGTTTGTTGTTCGACTCAAATTTCTTCGAGGTCTACTTTTCTCCCACTTGTCATTTTGGAAATGTGATCTTTCTCCAAAAAGACACCATCTCGAGCAACAAACACCTTGTTCTCAGATGTATTGTAGAAGTAATACCCCTTTGTTTCCTTTGGATAGCCCACAAGGATACATTTGTCAGATTTTGGATGAAGTTTGTCTGAAATTAATCGTTTGACGTATACTTCGCATCCCCAAATCTTAAGAAAAGACACATTTGGAGGCTTTCCAAACCATAATTCGTATGGAGTCTTTTCGACAGCTTTAGACGGAGCTCTATTTATAGTGAGTGCAGCTGTATTTAGTGCATGTCCCCAAAATTCTAATGGAAGTTCGGCCTGACCCATCATTGACCTGACCATGTCTAGCAAGGTTCTGTTCCTCCGTTCCGACACACCGTTCCATTGTGGTGTTCCAGGAGGAGTCAATTCTGATAGAATTCCACATTCTTTCAGATGGTCATCAAATTCATAGCTCAGATATTCACCGCCTCTATCAGACCGCAGTGCCTTAATCTTCTTGCCTAATTGATTCTCTACTTCACTCTGAAATTCCTTGAATTTGTCAAAGGATTCAGACTTATGCTTCATTAGGTAGACATAACCATACCTACTGAAGTCATCAGTGAAAGTGATAAAGTAGCTGAAACCACCTCTAGCATTTGTACTCATTGGTCCACATACATCTGTATGGATTAAACCCAATAGTTCATTTGCTCTTTCTCCAACTTTAGAGAAAGGTTGCTTTGTCATTTTGCCAAGTAAACATGATTCGCATTTACCATAATCCTCTAAGTCAAATGGTTCTAGAATTCCTTCCTTTTGAAGTCTTTCTAAGCGTTTTAAGTTTATATGGCCTAATCGACAATGCCACAGATAGGTGAGATCTGAATCATCCTTTTTGGACTTTTTGGTATTTATGTTATATACTTGTTTGTCGTGATCTAATAAATAAAGTCCATTGACTAATCTAGCAGATCCATAAAACATCTCTTTAAAATAAAACGAACAACTATTGTCTTTTATTAAAAAGGAAAATCCCTTAGCATCTAAGCAAGAAACTGAAATGATGTTTTTAGTAAGACTTGGAACATGGAAACAATCTTCCAGTTCCAAAACTAGCCCGGAGGGCAACGACAAATAGTAAGTTCCTACAGCTAATGCAGCAATCCGTGCTCCATTTCCCACTCGTAGGTCGACTTCACCCTTGCTTAACTTTCTACTTCTTCTTAGTCCCTGTGGATTGGAACCTAAGTGTGAGCCACAACCTGTATCTAATACCCAAGAAGTTGAATTAGCAAGTATACAGTCTATAACGAAAATACCTGAAGATGGAACGACTGTTCCGTTCTTCTGATCTTCCTTTAGCTTTGGACATTCTCTTTTGTAATGGCCTATTCCATCACAATAAAGACAGCTTGATGTGGACTTGTCCTGCTTTGATTTAGCATTGCCCTTGGACTTTCCACCTTTCTTGAACGGTCTCCTTCTAGCCTTGAGTAAATCTTTGGCTTCACAGTCCAGTATTATTTCAGCCTTTCTGACAAGGTGAACAAATTCTGCAACTGTTTCTTCTCTTGGTTCACTTAGGTATAGTTGCTTGAAGCGACCAAACCCACTGTGTAGTGAATTGAGCAAGATAGAGACTGCCATCCTTTCGCTTATTGGTGTTCCTAGTAGACTTAGGCGATCAAAGTATGAACGCATAAGATCCACATGGAACCTCAGTGGGACGCCTACCCTCTGTTTTGTGCGAAGGAGCTGAACATGTGTTTCTTGGACCTCCATCCTATAACACCTGTTGGGAGAACTAACCTTTAGACCAGACATTGATTCAATCAACTCATGGACGTTCAGGTCCCTGTCCTCCGTGCTTCCACGACAGATATCCCTCAGATTCTTGATGAGCGTAAAAGGTTCATAGGCTACAAACCTTTTAGCCCAATCATCAGGGATATTGTTCAGCATGAGACTCATAACCTTTTTGAGATCCGCATCCCAGGCGTAAAATCTCTCAGGGGTCATGTCTCTGGCATAGTAGCTTGGCATGGGATGTGACAGTACATACTCAAGTCCATTGAGTTTGACTATTTCAACTAGCTTAGCTTCCCATTCAAGAAAATTTGCCAGGTTCAGCTTGACCATAAGCTCAGAACCCATGATGATGTTTTGATTGTTGTTTGCCATATTAAAACTACAATTGAAAAGAATAAACAAATAAATAACCATTCACAGTTTCTCTTAATAAACTTAAATTCTAGCATACATGCATAATTCAATGTTTATTAAGCATTTTATTCAAGTTATGTGTTCCGGCAGGTGTGAATAAAATGATTCCAAGATCCTAAAATCATTGAAGAACTAAGCACAGTTTGTCGACTTAATCCTAGAACATCTTAGGTAAGCAAAAGCCTTTTGCTAATAGTCTAGAAACTATTCTTGGTTGATAGGTACGTCTAAGAACTTATTAGGTAAACCTATCGATTTTGCCACGACATAAAAGGACTCCTTACTTATATCGTTGAGTTTCACCAAAACTAACATGTACTCACAATTATTTGTGTACCTTGCCCCTTTAGGACCAATAAGTAACACCTCGCTGAGCGAAAACTATTACTAGATTGATGTAAAGGATATCCAAGCAAGTGTATATTTTGGCATGGCACCTTTTAACTCAATTTTTAAGTTTGGAACTTAAGGCTCTTACTATGTTGGTTAGATTTTAAGTGAACTAAAATCCTTAATCATGCAACATAATCAAGCTTTTGATCTCATGCATTTTAAGACATATTTAAAAGCAATAAATAACTTAAAACATGCATAAGATAAATGTGATCTAGTATGGCCCGACTTCATCTTGAAGCTTTAACTTCAAAGTCCGTCTTGAAAATCTCCGTGGGAGGCACCATTTTCTTCAAATAGGATAAGCTATAACTAATTACAACTATTTGATGGTACGCAGACCATATTTGAATTGAAAAATAACTTTGGTACTTTAGACCAATTACATTCAAATTAATGGTACGCAGACCATATTTTCTATCCTATTTGGGCCATACTAGTCACTTCATAACCTGCAAAACAGTACATATACAATATATACCATTCACCCATTCATTATCATGAATGGCCCACATAGCTGTTTAGTAAAACACATTATGCATCACGTAAACATTTGCAGCAATTAATCAAGGGCACCAATAATCTACCAATTATTCAGTCTTATTAATTCTAATCAAGTTGTTTTAACCTTAAGGATTTGTAGACCTAATCAAGAGTTTTATGACTAAAAGGGCTCCCACTCAAACCAATAAATTCATATGCTTTACTAATTTTAAACATAAAAATGTATTTCAAGTCTAACCGGAAACATACAAATTTAATTAAAATTTAAAGCTCATATAAATTTATAATTGAATCCAAAAAGTTTAATTTAATTTCAGTCGTATTTAAATTAGTTCATGATTTTAATTTTAGTAAAATAATTAGAATAAATAAAATTTATTATAATTACAATATTCAAAATTAAAATCCAAGAAAATAATTTAAATTATTAATTTTAAAATTAATTAAAATTACGTAAACTGAAAAATTTCAAATTAAACATTCAAAACGATCTAATCGTAACGCAAACACCCTACGCATTGCACGCCCATGGGCCGCACGCACACAGCCATTGCTGGCCATGTGCGCGCAGCCCATGCGCTCGTCGCATAGCTGCTGCATCTTCCATCGCAAGCCATCGCACGCTGTGGTGCTCGCTGCGCGCGCGCCAGCGCTCGACGCACACGAGCCATCGCTCGCAATGCGCGCTCGCCAGCGCTCGCTGCGCGCGCTCCATCGCTCGCTGTGCGCGCGAGCCATCGCTCGCTGTGCGCGCGAGCCATCGCTCGCTGTGCGCGCGACATCGCTCGCTGGGCGCAGCGCTCGTGGCACGCGAGCTTGCGCTCGCTGCGCGCGAGGCTGCGCGCTCTTGCGCGAGGCAGTGCGCGTTGTGGCGCAGCTCGCTTGCTGCCCACACGCGACTGCCTTGGCTTGCCTTTCGCCCATGCCCATTTGTTCATAGCTCGCGGCCCACGACACAAGGCAGGGCTGCTGCCTGCCTTGTGCTCGTGCACCATGCCTTGCTCATTGCATTCGTGCCGCACGGGCGACGAGCTCCCTTGCTCGTCGTCGCATGCCCGCACTATACAACACCCCTTAAGGGTAACACGAAGCGTCCATTGCTTTGTGCGTGCAAGTTATATGAACGAATCGCATAAAAATTTAAAATTTATATTTAAAATTAATGACAAATTAATAAATAATATTAATTTCATAATTTTAGGGCGAAAAATCGAAAATTTATTATTCAATTGATTTCCGATTGTCATGGATTCAAGTCTAGGTCATAAAAATTCAAAATTTATCATAAATTTACAATTTTTATGGTGGTTTTTAATCATAGGTTTCTAATTAAATTATAATTAATTATGAAAATCAAATTAATTCTAAATTATTCTAATTTTCAACAAATTAATCATAATTACAAATTAGATTGCATAATTAACAAGGCTAGGCATTCAAACTTGTTAAACATATACAGTAGGTCAATCAAAACTTCAAGATTTATCAACAAGAATCGCAAATATTTAATTTAACATCTTAAATTTACGAAATTTTGCATTCGAAAAACTAAAACCTTCGAAAAGTCATAGTTAGGCTTCGAATTTGAGAATTCTGGGTTCGGCAGAAAAATATTATTTTTGTCAAAATTTTAGAATGCCTTTTACATGCGGAATTGACACAAAAATCACTCGATTTGGATGAGTAACGAAGAAACTGCCGAAAAACTGCGTACGTATAATTAAATAAACGCAATTTGCAATTAATTAACAATTACGAAAATTAATCACCCCTTTTAATTCTTGCAAATTTGTAATATTTAACCATGTTCATGCAATTTAGATTATGAAAATAATAAGGGGCTCGTGATACCACTGTTAGGTTATGATACATATGACAATTTCATAAATCATGCGGAAACAACCATTAAGCCAGGAATACATATTATTTACACATAATCATATAGCATAATTTAGATGCATACTCTTTGTTGCGTGCCTTCCCTAGCTGCGCCCGAACCAAACAAGAACAAGTCTTTAGGACTCCAAGTGTCGTCCCTCCGTAGATAGTCCACAGCACGTCCGGATCCGCCTTAAGATTGACCAACTAGAATCGCCCTTAAGGTACTAGAATTTTCGGCACTATTGAGCAAGGAATGTGGCTGAATTTTTCTCTCAAAACTCACTTTGAATACTTGAATTAATCTCTGAAAATATGTGACCCTAGGCACGTATTTATAGAGTTATGGAAAGGGAATTGGAATCCTAGTAGGATACGAATTAATTAAACTTAGAATCCTACAAGAACTCTAATTAATTAATTTATCCTTTTAGGAATAGGAATTTAATCATATAATAACTCTAATAGTTTTAGGAATCATGCATGAATACAAACTCACACACACACGGCAGCCACAAGGGCCGCCCATGCGCGTGCGTGCGAGTAGCAGCCCACGCAGCGAGGCCCACGCAGCCGTGGCCTTGGCGCGCGCTGGGCCTGCCTTGCGGTAGGCCTGGGCGCTGCCTTGGCTGGGCTTGTGGCGCGCGTTTGGCTTGCTGGGTGATGGCCCGACTTCGTGCTGGGCCTTCGTCCGGCAGGCCTCGTCCGATGCTAATTCGTACGATACGCTTCCGATTAAATTCCCGGTTCCGGAATTCATTTCCGATACGAACAATATTTAATATTTCCGATTCCGGAATCAATTTCCGTTTCGAACAAATATTTAATATTTCCGTTTCCGGAATTATTTTCCGATTCCGATAATATTTCCGATTCTGACAATATTTCCGTTTCCGGCAATATTTCCGATTCTGGTAATATTTCCATTTCCGATAATATTTTCCGATACGTACCATGTTTCCGTTTCCGGCAACATCTACGACTTGTATAATATTTATATTTCCGATACGATCCATATTTCCGTTTCCGGCAATATCATCGTTTCCGGAGTATTCATTTCTTGCCTGTGACGATCTCAGCTCCCACTGAAACCAAGATCCGTCGATTCCGAATATCCATAGATGGAGTATCTAATGCCATTAAATACTTGATCCGTTTACGTACTATTTGTGTGACCCTACGGGTTCAGTCAAGAGTAAGCTGTGGATTAATATCATTAATTCCACTTGAACTGAAGCGGCCTCTAGCTAGGCATTCAGCTCACTTGATCTCACTGATTTATTAACTTGTTAATTAATACTGAACCGCATTTATTAGACTTAACATAGAATGCATACTTGGACCAAGGGCATTATTTCCTTCAGCTATATGGCTAAGGAAGTTCATAGGTGAACTTGGTGTAGTCCCCTCCATTAAAGGACCAATAGCCCTGTATTGTGATAATAACGGAGCTATTGCACAGGCAAAGGAGCCTAGACACCACCAGAGAGTCAAGCATGTACTTCGTAGATTTCACCTTCTACGAGAGTTCGTTGAAAGAAAAGAAGTCGAGATAAGCAAAATTGGAACTGATGACAACATATCAAATCCATTGACTAAACCTCTGCCGCAGGCGAAGCACAACTCGCACACTGCAGCTATGGGAATCAAGCATATTGGAGAATGGCTTTGATGTCTCTGTTTAATGTTTTAAAGTTTTAGAGTTTAAATCTTTGTAAAACATTATTGGTTAATCATTCACAATAAATGAAAGGAATTCATTTTTCCATTTAATTTGTGGTTTATTAAATGATGAGTCCCTTCAATTTGACAATATATTCAAGATAGACTGTCAGGACCAGTCCTGTGACTAAGAAATGTCTATCAAGTGAACTTGAATGTCAAAGGTTGAAAATGGTCCCTAGTCGGAGTTTTCTATAAAATTGGACGCATAGAAAACGTTAGACGATTAGAATGCAAGATGACTAGTAGTTCTGTTTCTTGAACTATGTGGACATGGCAATGTCATAATCATTTGCATAGATACTTACTTTGGGAAGACTAGTATCGGACAAGACCTATGAAACTTTACTGTAAGAGATGAAAGTCTGTCATAAGTAAATTTCATTAAAATTATTAGACACTAAATCCTCAATACCTGAGTGATTTGAGATTACTTGTTTGAGAACTGGTTGCTTTGACGTTGACCAACCGTCGCACCGTAAAAAGAGGCTATAAAGGCAACGCTCAGGTAATCACCTATCAAACGAAGTCTAATCTCAAGATCGCAAGATTGGGATTGTCCTCCCATAAATCGGGATGAGATGCTTAAAAGTTGTACAAGGCCACTCGGAGAGCTAGAAACTGTGAAATGCATGGCCGTGCTAGGATGAATCATAGGCTATGATTATCTGTTTATTTGATCAGTTGAACTCTGAAACCGAGGAACACCTCTGGACATAATAAGGATGACAACTCTTACCTTATGTTCAAGAGCAAGCATCGAGCGACAAAGGAATTAGGAAATGCACACTTGTCCCTAAGGACAAGTGGGAGACTGAAGGAAATAATGCCCTTGGTCCAAGTATGCATTCAATGTTAAGTCTAATAAATGCGGTTCAGTATTAATTAACAAGTTAATAATTCAGTGAGATCAAGTGAGCTGAATGCCTGGCTAGAGGCCACTTCAGTTCAAGTGGAATTAATGATATTAATCCACAGCTTACTCTTGACTGAACCCGTAGGGTCACACAAATAGTACGTAAACGGATCAAGTATTTAATGGCATTAAATACTCCATCTATGGATATTCGGAATCGACGGATCTTGGTTCCAGTGGGAGCTGAGATCGTCAAAGGCAAGCAAATGAATACTGCGGAAACGATGATATTGCCTTAAACGGAAATATGGATCGTATCGGAAATATAAATATTATCCAAGTCGTAGATGTTGCCGGAAACGGAAACATGGTACGTATCGGAAAATATTATCGGAAATAGAAATATTGCCGGAATCGGAAATATTGCCGGAAACGGAAATATTGTCTGAATCGGAAATATTATCGGAATCGGAAAATAATTCCGGAAACGGAAATATTAAATATTTGTTCGAAACGGAAATTAATTCCGGAATCGGAAATATTAAATATTGTTCGTATCGGAAATGAATTCCGGAATCGAGAATTTAATCGGAAGCGCATCGTACGAATTAGCATCGGACGAGGCCTGCCAGACGAAGGCCCAGCACAAAGCCGGGGCCATCGCCCAGCAAGCCAAGCGCAACAACCACACGCCAAGCATACGACCAGGCCCAGCGCAAAAGCCAGGCCCAGCCGAAGCTGGGGCGCGCGCGCGGGGCTGCGACGAGTGGGCTGGCGCTGTGCGTGGGCCGCAAGGCCTGCGTGCGGTGCTAGCGTATTACTCGAAGTGTGTTACTCGAATCCTAAAGCGTATAGAATTCGTTTAATGATTAAATTCCTAATCCTAAAAGATAAATTAATTAAATAAGAGTTCCACTAGGATTCTAATTTAATTAATTCGTATCCTAGTAGGATTCCAATTCTCTTTCCATACCCCTATAAATATGTGGCCTGGGTTCACAATTTATAACGTTTTTTTCAAGTATTCAAAGTGAGTTTTTGAGAGAAAAATTCAGTCACATACCTTACCTAAAAGTGCCGAAATTATTAGTACCTTAAGGGCGATTCTGGTTGGTCAATCTTAAGGCGGATCCGGACGTGCTGTGGACTATGTACGGAGGGACGACACTTGTAGTCCTAAAGACTTGTTCTTGTTCGGTTCGGGCGCAGCTAGGGAAGGCACGCAACAAAGAGTATGCTTCTAAACTATGCTATATGATTATGTGTAAATAATATGTATTCCTGGCTTAATGGTTGTTTCCGCATGATTTATGAATTGCCATATGTATCATAACCTAACAGTTTAGTGGGAGTACGTAAAACATAATTGGTCCTATGTGTATCACACACATATCTCTCTATTGAGAAATAACATTCAAATGCTAATGACTTAGATTTGAGATTATTCATCAATGATGGACCTTTTAGGTTATGATACATATGACATTACATAGATCATGCGGAAACAACCATTAACCCAGGAAACATATTATTTACACATAATCATTTAGCATAGTTTAGATGCATACTCTTTGTTGCGTGCCTTCCCTAGCTGCGCCCGAACCGAACAAGAACAAGTCTTTTAGGACTCCAAGTGTCGTCCCTCCGTAGAAAGTCCACAGCACGTCCGGATCCGCCTTAAGATTGACCAACTAGAATCGCCCTTAAGGTACTCAGAAAATTCGGCACTTTTGGGGCAAGATGGGTGTTTGAATTTCTCTCAAAAACTCACTTTTGAATACTTTGAAACTTGTGTATAAATTATGACCCCTAGGCCTTTATTTATAGAGTTATGGAAAAGGAATCGTAATCCTAGTAGGATGCGAATTAATTGGAATTAGAATTCTACATGAATTCTACTTAATCAATTTATCCAATAGGAATAGACATTTAATCATACACTGACTCTTGCAGATTCAGGAATCTCGCATGAGCTCAAACTCACACACACACGGCAGCCACAAGGGCTGCCCACGCATGCGAGCAGCAGCCCACGCAGCGCGGCCCACGCATGCGTGGCCTTGTGCGCGCTGGGCTGTGGCGTGCGTGCTTGCTGGGCGATGGCCTGGCTTCGTGCTGGGCCTTCGTCCGGCAGGCCTCGTCCGATGCTAATTCGTACGATACGCTTCCGATTAAAATTCCATTTCCGGAATCTATTTCCGATACGAACTGAAGGAAATAATGCCCTTGGTCCAAGTATGCATTCTATGTTAAGTCTAATAAATGCGGTTCAGTATTAATTAACAAGTTAATAATTCAGTGAGATCAAGTGAGCTGAATGCCTAGCTAGAGGCCGCTTTAGTTCAAGTGGAATTAATGATATTAATCCACAGCTTACTCTTGACTGAACCCGTAGGGTCACACAAATAGTACGTAAACGGATCAAGTATTTAATGGCATTAAATACTCCATCTATGAATATTCGGAACCGACGGATCTTGGTTTCAGTGGGAGCTAAGATCGTCACAGGCAAGAAATGAATACTCCGGAAACGATGATATTGCCGGAAACGGAAATATGGATCGTATCGGAAATATGAATATTATCCAAGTCGTAGATGTTGCCGGAAACGGAAACATGGTACGTATCGGAAAATATTGTTGGAAATGGAAATATTACCAGAATCGGAAATATTGCCGGAAACGGAAATATTGTCAGAATCGGAAATATTACCGGAATCGGAAAATAATTCCGGAAACGGAAATATTAAATATTTGTTCGAAACGGAAATTAATTCCGGAATCGGAAATATTAAATATTGTTCGTATCGGAAATAGATTCCGGAAATGGAATTTTAATCGGAAGCGTATCGTACGAATTAGCATCGGACGAGGCCTGCCG
This sequence comes from Spinacia oleracea, assembly GCF_020520425.1. NCBI lineage: Eukaryota > Viridiplantae > Streptophyta > Magnoliopsida > Caryophyllales > Amaranthaceae > Spinacia > Spinacia oleracea. The sequence continues at coordinate 149,477,554 of NC_079489.1, forward strand.
GACGAAGGCCCAGCACGAAGCCAGGCCATCGCCCAGCAAGCACGCACGCCACAGCCCAGCGCGCACAAGGCCACGCATGCGTGGGCCGCGCTGCGTGGGCTGCTGCTCGCATGCGTGGGCAGCCCTTGTGGCTGCCGTGTGTGTGTGAGTTTGAGCTCATGCGAGATTCCTGAATCTGCAAGAGTCAGTGTATGATTAAATGTCTATTCCTATTGGATAAATTGATTAAGTAGAATTCATGTAGAATTCTAATTCCAATTAATTCGCATCCTACTAGGATTACGATTCCTTTTCCATAACTCTATAAATAAAGGCCTAGGGGTCATAATTTATATACAAGTTTCAAAGTATTCAAAAGTGAGGTTTTTGAGAGAAAATTCAAACACCCATCTTGCCCCAAAAGTGCCGAATTTTCTGAGTACCTTAAGGGCGATTCTAGTTGGTCAATCTTAAGGCGGATCCGGACGTGCTGTGGACCTTCTACGGAGGGACGACACTTGGAGTCCTAAAAGACTTGTTCTTGTTCGGTTCGGGCGCAGCTAGGGAAGGCACGCAACAAAGAGTATGCATCTAAACTATGCTAAATGATTATGTGTAAATAATATGTTTCCTGGGTTAATGGTTGTTTCCGCATGATTTATGTAAATGTCATATGTATCATAACCTAACAGTGGTATCACGAGCCCCTTATTATTTTCATAATCTAAATTGCATGAACATGGTTAAATATTACAAATTTGCAAGAATTAAAAGGGGTGATTAATTTTCGTAATTGTTAATTAGTTGCAAATTGCGTTTATTTAATTATATGTACGCAGTTTTTCGGCAGTTTCTTCATTACTCATCCGAATTGAGTGATTTTTGTGTCAATTCCGCATGTAAAAGGCATTCTAAAATTTTGACAAAAATAGTATTTTTCTGCCGAACCCAGAATTCTCAAATTCGAAGCCTAACTATGACTTTTCGAAGGTTTTAGTTTTTCGGATGCAAAATTTCGTAAATTTAAGATGTTAAATTAAATATTTGCGATTCCTGTTGATAAATCTTGAATTTTTGATTGACCTACTGCATATGTTTAACAAGTTTGAATGCCTAGTCTTGTTAATTATGCAATCTAATTTGTAATTATGATTAATTTGTTGAAAATTAGAATAATTTAGAATTAATTTGATTTTCATAATTAATTGTAATTTAATTAGAAACCTATGATTAAAAACCACCATAAAAATTGTAAATTTACGATAAATTTTAAATTTTTATGACCTAGACTTGAATCCATATAAATCGGAAATCAATTGGATAATAAATTTTCGATTTTTTCGCCCTAAAATTATGAAATTAATATTATTTATTAATTTGTCATTAATTTTAAATATAAATTTTAAATTTTATGCGATTCGTTCAAATAACTTGCACGCACGAAGCAATGGACGCTTCGTGTTACCCTTAAGGGGTGTTGTATAATGCGGGCATGCGACGACGAGCAAGGGAGCTCGTCGCCCGTGCGGCACGAATGCAATGAGCAAGGGCGTAGTGCACGAGCGCAAGGCAGCAGCCCTGCCTTGTGTCGTGTGCCACGAGCAATGAACGGATGGGCATGGGCGAGGGGCGAGCCAAGGCAGTCGCGTGTGGGCAGCAAGCGAGCTGCGCCACAGCGCGCGCTGCCTCGCACAACAGCGCGCAACCTCATGCGCAGCGAGCGCAAGCTCGCGTGCCACGAGCGCTGCGCACAGCATCACTCGCGCGCACAGCGCGCGACGTCGCCCGCCCAGCGAGCGATGTCGCGCACCAGCGAGCGATGGCTCGCGCGCGCGCAGCGAGCGATCTCGCGCGCCAGCGAGCGATGGCTCGCGCGCACCAGCGAGCGATCTCGCGCGCCAGCGAGCGATCTCGCGCGCCAGCGAGCGAGCCAGCGCGCCCAGCGAGCGATCTCGCGCGCGCGCTGCGAGCGATAGCTCGCGTGCGGTGGGCGCTGTGCGGAGGCTTGCGATAGGACAGCAGCAGCTATGCGACGAGCGCATGGGCTGCGCGCACATGGCCAGCAATGGCTGTGTGCGTACGGCCCATGGGCGTGCAACGCGTAGGGTGTTTGCGTTACGATTAGATCGTTTTGAATGTTTAATTTGAAAATTTCAGTTCACGTAATTTTTAATTGATTTTAAAATTAATAATTTGAATTAATTTCTTGGATTTTAATTTTGAATATTATAATTATAATAAATGGCATTTATTCTAATTATTTTACTAAAATTAAAATCATAAATTAATTTAAATGTGACTGAAATTAAAATTAAATTTTTGGATTCAATTATAAATTTATATGAGCTTTAAATTTTAATTAAATTTGTATGTTTCCGGTTAGACTAGAAATACAATTTTATGTTTAAAATTAGTAAAGCATATGAATTTATTGGTTTGAGTGGGAGTGCTTTTAGTCATAAACTCTTGATTAGGTCTACAAATCCTTAAGGTTAAAACAACTCGATTAGAATTAATAAGGACTGAATAATTGGTAGATTATTGGTGCCCTTGATTAATTGCTGCAAATGTTTACGTGATGCATAATGTGTTTAACTAACCAGCTATGTGGGCCATTCATGATAATGAATGGGTGAATGGTATATATTGTATATGTACTGTTTTGCAGGTTATGAAGTGACTAGTATGGCCCAAATAGGATAGAAAATATGGTCTGCGTACCATTAATTTGAATGTAATTGGTCTAAAGTACCAAAGTTGTTTTTCAATTCAAATATGGTCTGCGTACCATCAAATAGTTGTAATTAGTTATAACTTATCCTATTTGAAGAAAATGGTGCCTCCCACGGAGATTTTCAAGACGGACTTTGAAGTCAAAGCTTCAAGATGAAGTCGGGCCATACTAGATCACAAATATCTTATGCATGTTTTAAGTTATTTATTGCTTTAAATATGTCTTAAAATGCATGAGATCAAAAGCTTGATTATGTTGCATGATTAAGGATTTTAGTTCACTTAAAATCTAACCAACATAGTAAGAGCCTTAAGTTCCAAACTTAAAAATTGAGTTAAAAGGTGCCATGCCAAAATATACACTTGCTTGGATATCCTTTACATCAATCTAGTAATAGTTTTCGCTCAGCGAGGTGTTACTTATTGGTCCTAAAGGGGCAAGGTACACAAATAATTGTGAGTACATGTTAGTTTTGGTGAAACTCAACGATATAAGTAAGGAGTCCTTTTATGTCGTGGCAAATTCGATAGGTTTACCTAATAAGTTCTTAGACGTACCTATCAACCAAGAATAGTTTCTAGACTATTAGCAAAAGGCTTTTGCTTACCTAAGATGTTCTAGGATTAAGTCGACAAACTGTGCTTAGTTCTTCAATGATTTTAGGATCTTGGAATCATTTTATTCACACCTGCCGGAACACATAACTTGAATAAAATGCTTAATAAACATTGAATTATGCATGTATGCTAGAATTTAAGTTTATTAAGAGAAACTGTGAATGGTTATTTATTTGTTTATTCTTTTCAATTGTAGTTTTAATATGGCAAACAACAATTCATTCAACATTCGATCAATTCTCGAAAAGGAGAAGTTGAACGGGAAAAACTTCCTTGACTGGCAAAGGAACTTGCAAATAGTTCTTATGCAGGAAGAAAAGGAGTATGTCCTAGATGAGGCGATGCCCGAAGCTCCTGGCGACGGGATCACTCAGGCAGCCCTCAATCGTTGGATTGATGCCAACAAGGATGTGAAATGTCTAATGCTCGCCACCATGAGTGCGGATCTGCAGAAAACGTTCATCAACTCAGATGCTTTCACAATCATCAATGAGTTGAAGAACATGTTCCAAGATCTGGCTCGAGTCGAAAGATTCGAGACTCATAGGCAAATTCTTGAGACCAAGCTTAAGAAAGGCGAGCCCGTAAGTCCACATGTTCTCAAAATGATTGGACTCATTGAGAATATGAGTCGGCTGGATCAGCAATTTTCTCAGGAAATGGCTATAGACACCATCCTCCATTCTCTTCATAGCGGGTATGATCAGTTCAAACTGAACTACAGTATGAATAGTCTGGACAAAACGCTCACTGAGCTTCACGGTATGCTGAAGACCGCTGAAAAGACGCTCAAAAGTGATAAGCAGGATGTGCTTATGGTGCGTGGGGGCAAGTTCAAGAAATCTGGAAAGAAGAGGAATGCTAAGAAAGGTGGCAACAAGGCCAGCCCAACTAAGCAAACTGGCGCCAAATCTGCAAAGAGGAAGGTCAGTCAACCCACTTCTGAATCCGAATGCTTCTACTGCAAGAAGAAGGGGCATTGGAAGAGAGATTGCTTGAAGCTAAAGGAAGATCAGAAGAACGGAACAGTCGTTCCATCTTCAGGTATTTTCGTTATAGACTGTATACTTGCTAATTCAACTTCTTGGGTATTAGATACAGGTTGTGGCTCACACTTATGTTCCAATCCACAGGGACTAAGAAGAAGTAGAAAGTTAAGCAAGGGTGAAGTCGACCTACGAGTGGGAAATGGAGCACGGATTGCTGCATTAGCTGTAGGAACATACTATTTGTCGTTGCCCTCCGGGCTAGTTTTGGAACTGGAAGAATGTTTCCATGTTCCAAGTCTTACTAAAAACATCATTTCAGTTTCTTGCTTAGATGCTAAGGGATTTTCCTTTATAATAAAAGACAATAGTTGTTCGTTTTATTTTAAAGAGATGTTTTATGGATCTGCTAGATTAGTCAATGGACTTTATTTATTAGATCACGACAAACAAGTATATAACATAAATACCAAAAGGGCCAAAAAGGATGATTCAGATCTCACCTATCTGTGGCATTGTCGATTAGGCCATATAAACTTGAAACGCTTAGAAAGACTTCAAAGGGAAGGAATTCTAGAACCATTTGACTTAGAGGATTATGGTAAATGCGAATCATGTTTACTTGGCAAAATGACAAAGCAACCTTTCTCTAAAGTTGGAGAAAGAGCAAATGAACTATTGGGTTTAATCCATACAGATGTATGTGGACCAATGAGTACAAATGCTAGAGGTGGTTTCAGCTACTTTATCACTTTCACTGATGACTTCAGTAGGTATGGTTATGTCTACCTAATGAAGCATAAGTCTGAATCCTTTGACAAATTCAAGGAATTTCAGAGTGAAGTAGAGAATCAATTAGGCAAGAAGATTAAGGCACTGCGGTCTGATAGAGGCGGTGAATATCTGAGCTATGAATTTGATGACCATCTGAAAGAATGTGGAATTCTATCAGAATTGACTCCTCCTGGAACACCACAATGGAACGGTGTGTCAGAACGGAGGAACAGAACCTTGCTAGACATGGTCAGGTCAATGATGGGTCAGGCCGAACTTCCATTAGAATTTTGGGGACATGCACTAAATACAGCTGCACTCACTATAAATAGAGCTCCGTCTAAAGCTGTCGAAAAGACTCCATACGAATTATGGTTTGGAAAGCCTCCAAATGTGTCTTTTCTTAAGATTTGGGGATGTGAAGTATACGTCAAACGATTAATTTCAGACAAACTTCATCCAAAATCTGACAAATGTATCCTTGTGGGCTATCCAAAGGAAACAAAGGGGTATTACTTCTACAATACATCTGAGAACAAAGTGTTTGTTGCTCGAGATGGTGTCTTTTTGGAGAAGGATCACATTTCCAAAATGACAAGTGGGAGAAAAGTAGACCTCGAAGAAATTCGAGTCGAACAACAAACTCTAGAGAATGCTCAAGATGACATTCAGGATGAAACTCAGAGACCTTTAGAAGAATCTGGTGAGAATCATGGTCAATCTAGAAATGTTACCCCGCGTAGATCGCAAAGATATAGATCTCAACCGGAAAGGTACTTAGGTATTTTGACGAACGAGAGCTATGACGTTCTATTACTTGAAAGTGATGAACCTGCGACTTACAAGCAAGCTATGACGAGCCCTAGCTCCAAGCAATGGCAAGAAGCCATGCAATCTGAATTAGACTCCATGTCTGAAAACCAAGTATGGGATTTGGTCGATTTGCCAGATGGCTACCAAGCCATTGGAAGCAAATGGGTTTTCAAACTGAAAAAGGACAAGGATGGGAAACTTGAAGTTTTCAAAGCTAGATTGGTTGCAAAAGGTTACAGGCAAGTCCACGGTGTGGATTACGATGAAACCTTTTCACCAGTTGCAATGCTAAAGTCTATTCGAATAATGTTAGCAATCGCTGCATATTACGATTACGAAATATGGCAGATGGATGTCAAAACTGCTTTCTTAAACGGCGTTTTAACAGAAACTGTGTTTATGACACAGCCTGAAGGTTTTGAGGATCCAAAGAATGCTAAAAAGGTATGCAAGCTAAAGAAGTCAATCTACGGATTGAAGCAGGCATCCAGGAGCTGGAATATACGTTTTGATGAAGCAGTCAGTGACTTTGGTTTCATCAAGAACGCGGACGAATCTTGTGTATACAAGAAGGTCAGTGGGAGCAAAATTGCTTTCCTAGTATTATATGTCGACGACATATTGCTTATCGGAAATGACATTCCTATGTTGAACTCTGTCAAGATTTGGCTTGGGAAATGTTTTTCGATGAAGGATCTAGGAGAAGCACAGTACATATTGGGCATCAAGATTTACAGAGATAGATCTAAAAAGATGATTGGACTTAGTCAAAGCACTTATATCAATAAGGTGCTTGATAGGTTCAAGATGGCGGACTCCAAGCGAGGCTACCTACCCATGTCTCATGGAATGACTCTAAGCAAGACTCAGTGCCCAAAAACACTTGATGAGCGTAGACGAATGAATGGGATTCCATATGCATCATTGATTGGTTCAATAATGTATGCTATGATATGTACACGCCCGGATGTTGCGTACGCACTCAGTGCTACGAGCAGATACCAGTCAGACCCAGGAGAGGCGCATTGGACTGCTGCCAAGAATATTCTGAAGTACCTGAAAAGGCACAAAGATGACTTCCTGGTCTATGGTGGAGATGATGAATTAATTGTTAAAGGCTATACGGACGCAAGTTTCCAAACCGACAAAGATGATTTCAGATCACAGTCTGGGTTTGTCTTCTGCCTCAACGGAGGAGCAGTAAGCTGGAAAAGTGCTAAGCAAAGCACCATTGCGGATTCTACAACTGAAGCGGAGTACATTGCTGCACATGAAGCAGCAAAGGAAGCTATATGGCTAAGGAAGTTCATAGGAGAACTTGGTGTAGTCCCTTCCATTAAAGGACCAATAGCCCTGTATTGTGATAATAACGGAGCTATTGCACAGGCAAAAGAGCCTAGACACCACCAGAGAGTCAAGCATGTACTTCGTAGATTTCACCTTCTACGAGAGTTCGTTGAAAGAAAAGAAGTCGAGATAAGCAAAATTGGAACTGATGACAACATATCAGATCCATTAACTAAACCTCTGCCGCAAGCGAAGCACAACTCGCACACTGCAGCTATGGGAATCAAGCATATTGGAGAATGGCTTTGATGTCTCTGTTTAATGTTTTAAAGTTTTAGAGTTTAAATCTTTGTAAAACATTATTGGTTAATCATTCACAATAAATGAAAGGAATTCATTTTTCCATTTAATTTGTGGTTTATTAAATGATGAGTCCCTTCAACTTGACGATATATTCAAGATAGACTGTCAGGACCAGTCCTGTGACTAAGAAATGTCTATCAAGTGAACTTGAATGTCAAAGGTTGAAAATGGTCCCTAGTCGGAGTTTTCTATAAAATTGGACGCATAGAAAACGTTAGACGATTAGAATGCAAGATGACTAGTAGTTCTGTTTCTTGAACTATGTGGACATGGCAATGTCATAATCATTTGCATAGATACTTACTTTGGGAAGACTAGTATCGGACAAGACCTATGAAACTTTACTGTAAGAGATGAAAGTCTGTCATAAGTAAATTTCATTAAATTATTAGACACTAAATCCTCAATACCTGAGTGATTTGAGATTACTTGTTTGAGAACTGGTTGCTTTGACGTTGACCAACCGTCGCACCGTAAAAGGAGGCTATAAAGGCAACGCTCAGGTAATCACCTATCAAACGAAGTCTAATCTCAAGATCGCAAGATTGGGATTGTCCTCCCATAAATCGGGATGAGATGCTTAAAAGTTGTACAAGGCCACTCGGAGAGCTAGAAACTGTGAAATGCATGGCCGTGCTCGGATGAATCATAGGCTATGATTATCTGTTTATTTGATCAGTTGAACTCTGAAACCGAGGAACACCTCTGGACATAATAAGGATGACAACTCTTACCTTATGTTCAAGAGCAAGCATCGAGCGACAAAGGAATTAGGAAATGCACACTTGTCCCTAAGGACAAGTGGGAGACTGAAGGAAATAATGCCCTTGGTCCAAGTATGCATTCTATGTTAAGTCTAATAAATGCGGTTCAGTATTAATTAACAAGTTAATAATTCAGTGAGATCAAGTGAGCTGAATGCCTAGCTAGAGGCCGCTTTAGTTCAAGTGGAATTAATGATATTAATCCACAGCTTACTCTTGACTGAACCCGTAGGGTCACACAAATAGTACGTAAACGGATCAAGTATTTAATGGCATTAAATACTCCATCTATGAATATTCGGAACCGACGGATCTTGGTTTCAGTGGGAGCTAAGATCGTCACAGGCAAGAAATGAATACTCCGGAAACGATGATATTGCCGGAAACGGAAATATGGATCGTATCGGAAATATGAATATTATCCAAGTCGTAGATGTTGCCGGAAACGGAAACATGGTACGTATCGGAAAATATTGTTGGAAATGGAAATATTACCAGAATCGGAAATATTGCCGGAAACGGAAATATTGTCAGAATCGGAAATATTACCGGAATCGGAAAATAATTCCGGAAACGGAAATATTAAATATTTGTTCGAAACGGAAATTAATTCCGGAATCGGAAATATTAAATATTGTTCGTATCGGAAATAGATTCCGGAAATGGAATTTTAATCGGAAGCGTATCGTACGAATTAGCATCGGACGAGGCCTGCCGGACGAAGGCCCAGCACGAAGCCAGGCCATCGCCCAGCAAGCACGCACGCCACAGCCCAGCGCGCACAAGGCCACGCATGCGTGGGCCGCGCTGCGTGGGCTGCTGCTCGCATGCGTGGGCAGCCCTTGTGGCTGCCGTGTGTGTGTGAGTTTGAGCTCATGCGAGATTCCTGAATCTGCAAGAGTCAGTGTATGATTAAATGTCTATTCCTATTGGATAAATTGATTAAGTAGAATTCATGTAGAATTCTAATTCCAATTAATTCGCATCCTACTAGGATTACGATTCCTTTTCCATAACTCTATAAATAAAGGCCTAGGGGTCATAATTTATATACAAGTTTCAAAGTATTCAAAAGTGAGGTTTTTGAGAGAAAATTCAAACACCCATCTTGCCCCAAAAGTGCCGAATTTTCTGAGTACCTTAAGGGCGATTCTAGTTGGTCAATCTTAAGGCGGATCCGGACGTGCTGTGGACCTTCTACGGAGGGACGACACTTGGAGTCCTAAAAGACTTGTTCTTGTTCGGTTCGGGCGCAGCTAGGGAAGGCACGCAACAAAGAGTATGCATCTAAACTATGCTAAATGATTATGTGTAAATAATATGTTTCCTGGGTTAATGGTTGTTTCCGCATGATTTATGTAAATGTCATATGTATCATAACCTAACACGAACAATATTCAATATTTCCGATTCCGGAATTAATTTCCGTTTCGAACAAATATTTAATATTTCCGTTTCCGGAATTATTTTCCGATTCCGGTAATATTTCCGATTCTGACAATATTTCCGTTTCCGGCAATATTTCCGATTCTGGTAATATTTCCATTTACAACAATATTTTCCGATACGTACCATGTTTCCGTTTCCGGCAACATCTACGACTTGGATAATATTCATATTTCCGATACGATCCATATTTCCGTTTCCGGCAATATCATCGTTTCCGGAGTATTCATTTCTTGCCTGTGACGATCTTAGCTCCCACTGAAACCAAGATCCGTCGGTTCCGAATATTCATAGATGGAGTATTTAATGCCATTAAATACTTGATCCGTTTACGTACTATTTGTGTGACCCTACGGGTTCAGTCAAGAGTAAGCTGTGGATTAATATCATTAATTCCACTTGAACTGAAGCGGCCTCTAGCTAGGCATTCAGCTCACTTGATCTCACTGAATTATTAACTTGTTAATTAATACTGAACCGCATTTATTAGACTTAACATAGAATGCATACTTGGACCAAGGGCATTATTTCCTTCAGTCTCCCACTTGTCCTTAGGGACAAGTGTGCATTTCCTAATTCCTTTGTCGCTCGATGCTTGCTCTTGAACATAAGGTAAGAGTTGTCATCCTTATTATGTCCAGAGGTGTTCCTCGGTTTCAGAGTTCAACTGATCAAATAAACAGATAATCATAGCCTATGATTCATCCGAGCACGGCCATGCATTTCACAGTTTCTAGCTCTCCGAGTGGCCTTGTACAACTTTTAAGCATCTCATCCCGATTTATGGGAGGACAATCCCAATCTTGCGATCTTGAGATTAGACTTCGTTTGATAGGTGATTACCTGAGCGTTGCCTTTATAGCCTCCTTTTACGGTGCGACGGTTGGTCAACGTCAAAGCAACCAGTTCTCAAACAAGTAATCTCAAATCACTCAGGTATTGAGGATTTAGTGTCTAATAATTTAATGAAATTTACTTATGACAGACTTTCATCTCTTACAGTAAAGTTTCATAGGTCTTGTCCGATACTAGTCTTCCCAAAGTAAGTATCTATGCAAATGATTATGACATTGCCATGTCCACATAGTTCAAGAAACAGAACTACTAGTCATCTTGCATTCTAATCGTCTAACGTTTTCTACGCGTCCAATTTTATAGAAAACTCCGACTAGGGACCATTTTCAACCTTTGACATTCAAGTTCACTTGATAGACATTTCTTAGTCACAGGACTGGTCCTGACAGTCTATCTTGAATATATCGTCAAGTTGAAGGGACTCATCATTTAATAAACCACAAATTAAATGGAAAAATGAATTCCTTTCATTTATTGTGAATGATTAACCAATAATGTTTTACAAAGATTTAAACTCTAAAACTTTAAAACATTAAACAGAGACATCAAAGCCATTCTCCAATATGCTTGATTCCCATAGCTGCAGTGTGCGAGTTGTGCTTCGCTTGCGGCAGAGGTTTAGTTAATGGATCTGATATGTTGTCATCAGTTCCAATTTTGCTTATCTCGACTTCTTTTCTTTCAACGAACTCTCGTAGAAGGTGAAATCTACGAAGTACATGCTTGACTCTCTGGTGGTGTCTAGGCTCTTTTGCCTGTGCAATAGCTCCGTTATTATCACAATACAGGGCTATTGGTCCTTTAATGGAGGGGACTACACCAAGTTCTCCTATGAACTTCCTTAGCCATATAGCTTCCTTTGCTGCTTCATGTGCAGCAATGTACTCCGCTTCAGTTGTAGAATCCGCAATGGTGCTTTGCTTAGCACTTTTCCAGCTTACTGCTCCTCCGTTGAGGCAGAAGACAAACCCAGACTGTGATCTGAAATCATCTTTGTCGGTTTGGAAACTTGCGTCCGTATAGCCTTTAACAATTAATTCATCATCTCCACCATAGACCAGGAAGTCATCTTTGTGCCTTTTCAGGTACTTCAGAATATTCTTGGCAGCAGTCCAATGCGCCTCTCCTGGGTCTGACTGGTATCTGCTTGTAGCACTGAGTGCGTACGCAACATCCGGGCGTGTACATATCATAGCATACATTATTGAACCAATCAATGATGCATATGGAATCCCATTCATTCGTCTACGCTCATCAAGTGTTTTTGGGCACTGAGTCTTGCTTAGAGTCATTCCATGAGACATGGGTAGGTAGCCTCGCTTGGAGTCCGCCATCTTGAACCTATCAAGCACATTATTGATATAAGTGCTTTGACTAAGTCCAATCATCTTTTTAGATCTATCTCTGTAAATCTTGATGCCCAATATGTACTGTGCTTCTCCTAGATCCTTCATCGAAAAACATTTCCCAAGCCAAATCTTGACAGAGTTCAACATAGGAATGTCATTTCCGATAAGCAATATGTCGTCGACATATAATACTAGGAAAGCAATTTTGCTCCCACTGACCTTCTTGTATACACAAGATTCGTCCGCGTTCTTGATGAAACCAAAGTCACTGACTGCTTCATCAAAACGTATATTCCAGCTCCTGGATGCCTGCTTCAATCCGTAGATTGACTTCTTTAGCTTGCATACCTTTTTAGCATTCTTTGGATCCTCAAAACCTTCAGGCTGTGTCATAAACACAGTTTCTGTTAAAACGCCGTTTAAGAAAGCAGTTTTGACATCCATCTGCCATATTTCGTAATCGTAATATGCAGCGATTGCTAACATTATTCGAATAGACTTTAGCATTGCAACTGGTGAAAAGGTTTCATCGTAATCCACACCGTGGACTTGCCTGTAACCTTTCGCAACCAATCTAGCTTTGAAAACTTCAAGTTTCCCATCCTTGTCCTTTTTCAGTTTGAAAACCCATTTGCTTCCAATGGCTTGGTAGCCATCTGGCAAATCGACCAAATCCCATACTTGGTTTTCAGACATGGAGTCTAATTCAGATTGCATGGCTTCTTGCCATTGCTTGGAGCTAGGGCTCGTCATAGCTTGCTTGTAGGTTGCAGGTTCATCACTTTCAAGTAATAGAACGTCATAGCTCTCGTTCGTCAAAATACCTAAGTACCTTTCCGGTTGAGATCTATATCTTTGCGATCTACGCGGGGTAACATTTCTAGATTGACCATGATTCTCACCAGATTCTTCTAAAGGTCTCTGAGTTTCATCCTGAATGTCATCTTGAGCATTCTCTAGAGTTTGTTGTTCGACTCGAATTTCTTCGAGGTCTACTTTTCTCCCACTTGTCATTTTGGAAATATGATCCTTCTCCAAAAAGACACCATCTCGAGCAACAAACACTTTGTTCTCAGATGTATTGTAGAAGTAATACCCCTTTGTTTCCTTTGGATAGCCCACAAGGATACATTTGTCAGATTTTGGATGAAGTTTGTCTGAAATTAATCGTTTGACGTAAACTTCACATCCCCAAATCTTAAGAAAAGACACATTTGGAGGCTTTCCAAACCATAATTCGTATGGAGTCTTTTCGACAGCTTTAGACGGAGCTTTATTTATAGTGAGTGCAGCTGTATTTAGTGCATGTCCCCAAAATTCTAATGGAAGTTCGGCCTGACCCATCATTGACCTGACCATGTCTAGCAAGGTTCTGTTCCTCCGTTCTGACACACCGTTCCATTGTGGTGTTCCAGGAGGAGTCAATTCTGATAGAATTCCACATTCTTTCAGATGGTCATCAAATTCATAGCTCAGATATTCACCGCCTCTATCAGACCGCAGTGCCTTGATCTTCTTGCCTAATTGATTCTCTACTTCACTCTGAAATTCCTTGAATTTGTCAAAGGATTCAGACTTATGCTTCATTAGGTAGACATAACCATACCTACTGAAGTCATCAGTGAAAGTGATAAAGTAGCTGAAACCACCTCTAGCATTTGTACTCATTGGTCCACATACATCTGTATGGATTAAACCCAATAGTTCATTTGCTCTTTCTCCAACTTTAGAGAAAGGTTGCTTTGTCATTTTGCCAAGTAAACATGATTCGCATTTACCATAATCCTCTAAGTTAAATGGTTCTAGAATTCCTTCCCTTTGAAGTCTTTCTAAGCGTTTCAAGTTTATATGGCCTAATCGACAATGCCACAGATAGGTGAGATCTGAATCATCCTTTTTGGCCTTTTTGGTATTCATGTTATATACTTGTTTGTCGTGATCTAATAAATAAAGTCCATTGACTAATCTAGCAGATCCATAAAACATCTCTTTAAAATAAAACGAACAACTATTGTCTTTTATTATAAAGGAAAATCCCTTAGCATCTAAGCAAGAAACTGAAATGATGTTTTTAGTAAGACTTGGAACATGGAAACATTCTTCCAGTTCCAAAACTAGCCCGGAGGGCAACGACAAATAGTAAGTTCCTACAGCTAATGCAGCAATCCGTGCTCCATTTCCCACTCGTAGGTCGACTTCACCCTTGCTTAACTTTCTACTTCTTCTTAGTCCCTGTGGATTGGAACATAAGTGTGAGCCACAACCTGTATCTAATACCCAAGAAGTTGAATTAGCAAGTATACAGTCTATAACGAAAATACCTGAAGATGGAACGACTGTTCCGTTCTTCTGATCTTCCTTTAGCTTTGGACATTCTCTTTTGTAATGGCCTATTCCATCACAATAAAGACAGCTTGATGTGGACTTGTCCTGCTTTGATTTAGCATTGCCCTTGGACTTTCCACCTTTCTTGAATGGTCTCTTTCTAGCCTTGAGTAAATCCTTGGCTTCACAGTCCAGTACTATTTCAGCCTTTCTGACAAGGTGAATAAATTCTGCAACTGTTTCTTCTCTTGGTTCACTTAGGTATTGTTGCTTGAAGCGACCAAACCCACTGTGTAGTGAATTGAGCAAGACAGAGACTGCCATCCTTTCGCTTATTGGTGTTCCTAGTAGACTTAGGCGATCAAAATATGAACACATAAGATCCACATGGAACCTCAGTGGGACGCCTACCCTCTGTTTAGTGCGAAGGAGCTGAACATGTGTTTCTTGGACCTCCATCCTATAACACCTGTTGGGAGAACTAACCTTTAGTCCAGACATTGATTCAATCAACTCATGGACGTTCAGGTCCCTGTCCTCCGTACTTCCACGACAGATATCCCTCAGATTCTTGATGAGCGTAAAAGGTTCATAGGCTACAAACCTTCTAGCCCAATCATCAGGGATAATGTTCAGCATGAGACTCATAACCTTTTTGAGATCCGTATCCCAGGCGTAAAATCTCTCAGGGGTCATGTCTCTGGCATAGTAGCTTGGCATGGGATGTGATAGTACATACTCAAGTCCATTGAGTTTGACTATTTCAACTAGCTTAGCTTCCCATTCAAGAAAATTTGTCAGGTTCAGCTTGACCATAAGCTCAGAACCCATGATGATGTTTTGATTGTTGTTTGCCATATTAAAACTACAATTGAAAAGAATAAACAAATAAATAACCATTCACAGTTTCTCTTAATAAACTTAAATTCTAGCATACATGCATAATTCAATGTTTATTAAGCATTTTATTCAAGTTATGTGTTCCGGCAGGTGTGAATAAAATGATTCCAAGATCCTAAAATCATTGAAGAACTAAGCACAGTTTGTCGACTTAATCCTAGAACATCTTAGGTAAGCAAAAGCCTTTTGCTAATAGTCTAGAAACTATTCTTGGTTGATAGGTACGTCTAAGAACTTATTAGGTAAACCTATCGAATTTGCCACGACATAAAAGGACTCCTTACTTATATCGTTGAGTTTTACCAAAACTAACATGTACTCACAATTATTTGTGTACCTTGCCCCTTTAGGACCAATAAGTAACACCTCGCTGAGCGAAAACTATTACTAGATTGATGTAAAGGATATCCAAGCAAGTGTATATTTTGGCATGGCACCTTTTAACTCAATTTTTAAGTTTGGAACTTAAGGCTCTTACTATGTTGGTTAGATTTTAAGTGAACTAAAATCCTTAATCATGCAACATAATCAAGCTTTTGATCTCATGCATTTTAAGACATATTTAAAACAATAAATAACTTAAAACATGCATAAGATATTTGTGATCTAGTATGGCCCGACTTCATCTTGAAGCTTTGACTTCAAAGTCCGTCTTGAAAATCTCCGTGGGAGGCACCATTTTCTTCAAATAGGATAAGTTATAACTAATTACAACTATTTGATGGTACGCAGACCATATTTGAATTGAAAAACAACTTTGGTACTTTAGACCAATTACATTCAAATTAATGGTACGCAGACCATATTTTCTATCCTATTTGGGCCATACTAGTCACTTCATAACCTGCAAAACAGTACATATACAATATATACCATTCACCCATTCATTATCATGAATGGCCCACATAGCTGGTTAGTTAAACACATTATGCATCACGTAAACATTTGCAGCAATTAATCAAGGGCACCAATAATCTACCAATTATTCAGTCCTTATTAATTCTAATCGAGTTGTTTTAACCTTAAGGATTTCTAGACCTAATCAAGAGTTTATGACTAAAAGCACTCCCACTCAAACCAATAAATTCATATGCTTTACTAATTTTAAACATAAAATTGTATTTCTAGTCTAACCGGAAACATACAAATTTAATTAAAATTTAAAGCTCATATAAATTTATAATTGAATCCAAAAATTTAATTTTAATTTCAGTCACATTTAAATTAATTTATGATTTTAATTTTAGTAAAATAATTAGAATAAATGCCATTTATTATAATTATAATATTCAAAATTAAAATTCAAGAAATTAATTCAAATTATTAATTTTAAAATCAATTAAAAATTACGTGAACTGAAATTTTCAAATTAAACATTCAAAACGATCTAATCGTAACGCAAACACCCTACGCGTTGCACGCCCATGGGCTGTACGCACACAGCCATTGCTGGCCATGTGCGCGCAGCCCATGCGCTCGTTGCATATCTGCTGCTGTCCCATACGCAAGCCTCCGCACAGCGCCCACCGCACGCGAGCTATCGCTCGCAGCGCGCGCGCGTTACCGCGCTCGCTGGTGCGCGAGATCGCTCGCTGGTGCGCGCGAGCCATCGCTCGCTGGGGCGCTGCATCGCTCGCTGGCGCGCGAGATCGCGCGCTGGCGCGCGAGATCGCTCGCTGGTGCGCGCGAGTGATGCTGGGCGCAGCGCTCGTGGCACGCGAGCTTGCGCTCGCTGCGCACGAGGCTGCGCGCTGTTGTGCGAGGCAGCGCGCGCTGTGGCGCAGCTCGCTTGCTGCCCACACGCGACTGCCTTGGCTCGCCCCTCGCCCATGCCCATCCGTTCATTGCTCGTGGCACACGACACAAGGCAGGGCTGCTGCCTTGTGCTCGTGCACTACGCCCTTGCTCATTGCATTCGTGCCGCACGGGCGACGAGCTCCCTTGCTCGTCGTCGCATGCCCGCATTATACAACACCCCTTTAGGGTAACACGAAGCGTCCATTGCTTCGCGCGTGCAAGTTATTTGAACGAATCGCATAAAATTTAAAATTTATATTTAAAATTAATGACAAATTAATAAATAATATTAATTTCATAATTTTAGGGCGAAAATTCGAAAATTTATTATCCAATTGATTTCCGATTGATATGGATTCAAGTCTAGGTCATAAAAATTTAAAATTTATCGTAAATTTACAATTTTTATGGTGGTTTTTAATCATAGGTTTCTAATTAAATTACAATTAATTATGAAAATCAAATTAATTCTAAATTATTCTAATTTTCAACAAATTAATCATAATTACAAATTAGATTGCATAATTAACAAGACTAGGCATTCAAACTTGTTAAACATATGCATTAGGTCAATCAAAAATTCAAGATTTATCAACAAGAATCGCAAATATTTAATTTAACATCTTAAATTTACGAAATTTTGCATTCGAAAAACTAAAACCTTCGAAAAGTCATAGTTAGGCTTCGAATTTGAGAATTCTGGGTTCGGCAGAAAAATACTATTTTTGTCAAAATTTTAGAATGCCTTTTACATGCGGAATTGACACAAAAATCACTCAATTCGGATGAGTAATGAAGAAACTGCCGAAAAACTGCGTACGTATAATTAAATAAACGCAATTTGCAACTAATTAACAATTACGAAAATTAATCACCCCTTTTAATTCTTGCAAATTTGTAATATTTAACCATGTTCATGCAATTTAGATTATGAAAATAATAAGGGGCTCGTGATACCACTTTTAGGTTATGATACATATGACATTACATAGATCATGCGGAAACAACCATTAACCCAGGAAACATATTATTTACACATAATCATTTAGCATAGTTTAGATGCATACTCTTTGTTGCGTGCCTTCCCTAGCTGCGCCCGAACCGAACAAGAACAAGTCTTTTAGGACTCCAAGTGTCGTCCCTCCGTAGAAAGTCCACAGCACGTCCGGATCCGCCTTAAGATTGACCAACTAGAATCGCCCTTAAGGTACTCAGAAAATTCGGCACTTTTGGGGCAAGATGGGTGTTTGAATTTCTCTCAAAAACTCACTTTTGAATACTTTGAAACTTGTGTATAAATTATGACCCCTAGGCCTTTATTTATAGAGTTATGGAAAAGGAATCGTAATCCTAGTAGGATGCGAATTAATTGGAATTAGAATTCTACATGAATTCTACTTAATCAATTTATCCAATAGGAATAGACATTTAATCATACACTGACTCTTGCAGATTCAGGAATCTCGCATGAGCTCAAACTCACACACACACGGCAGCCACAAGGGCTGCCCACGCATGCGAGCAGCAGCCCACGCAGCGCGGCCCACGCATGCGTGGCCTTGTGCGCGCTGGGCTGTGGCGTGCGTGCTTGCTGGGCGATGGCCTGGCTTCGTGCTGGGCCTTCGTCCGGCAGGCCTCGTCCGATGCTAATTCGTACGATACGCTTCCGATTAAAATTCCATTTCCGGAATCTATTTCCGATACGAACAATATTCAATATTTCCGATTCCGGAATTAATTTCCGTTTCGAACAAATATTTAATATTTCCGTTTCCGGAATTATTTTCCGATTCCGGTAATATTTCCGATTCTGACAATATTTCCGTTTCCGGCAATATTTCCGATTCTGGTAATATTTCCATTTCCAACAATATTTTCCGATACGTACCATGTTTCCGTTTCCGGCAACATCTACGACTTGGATAATATTCATATTTCCGATACGATCCATATTTCCGTTTCCGGCAATATCATCGTTTCCGGAGTATTCATTTCTTGCCTGTGACGATCTTAGCTCCCACTGAAACCAAGATCCGTCGGTTCCGAATATTCATAGATGGAGTATTTAATGCCATTAAATACTTGATCCGTTTACGTACTATTTGTGTGACCCTACGGGTTCAGTCAAGAGTAAGCTGTGGATTAATATCATTAATTCCACTTGAACTGAAGCGGCCTCTAGCTAGGCATTCAGCTCACTTGATCTCACTGAATTATTAACTTGTTAATTAATACTGAACCGCATTTATTAGACTTAACATAGAATGCATACTTGGACCAAGGGCATTATTTCCTTCAGGACCATGGCGGAACTTAGTACATACTGGGTATTAAGATCTATTTACAAAGATTTTATATTATTGTTTTGGATTAAGTAATGGCATTTACTAAATCAAACACGAAATACTCCATTGGAGATATTCGACCCATGTGAATAAATCTAAGTAAAGAATGTTTGAACTATGTATAAGCATTTACTAAGTTAAACATCAAAGGATCTGAGTAAGATTCTTAACCTATATTATATGTCAAAGAATTTAGCTGGATTTAGTATCTACTGAAACTAGATGAGCTAAAGTTACATGAATAGAATTCAATTGGAATTATTCTGCAAAAGAATTTATCATGTATGATATAATATGAGGATCGCCAAAAACGTATCGTATGACTTTAGGCATGACGAACATATACCAATCTCTATTGATCTAAGTAAAGATCAACTAGATTGAGATCAAGAATACTTATGGTACTTGAAAAGGTACATAGGAATAGTTCTTGATTCAAGGAAATAAAGATATGCTAAATATTGATGCTACACGCATAAACACTGGCAAAGGATCAAGCAAAGACCCTTTGGAGTTAACCATTGACAAGGACGAGCTAAAGAGCATCGTGTTTTGAAATGGCAACATGGATTGGAGACCATGAGTTGTTGCGTGGGAAATTAAAATAATTATTTCTATGTTCTAAGATATAGTTGGAGAGTCTTCCACATATCTATGAACTGCTTGGATAGGTAAATCCAAACAAAGCATCACTAGCAACCTAAACAGTTGAAGTAAAAGTACTTATTGCCTAAGAAGCAATAAAACAGAGTTGTTTATATTAATGAGTTCTTCATTGAACTTGGGAAGATCACATGTCTGTTGACTTAATAGTTCTTCATTGCAAAATGCGTAGTACCACTAATGTAGCAAGAAAGACTAGATCACAAAATAAACATACTCAAAAGATCTTATCATCATATCTCGTAGAACATTCGATGAAAAGGATATTAAGATTGGCAAAGCATGATAACTAAACCTATGCAACAAGTGAGAAGCAACACTTACATTGTAGCATTGGAAATCAAGCATAGCTTTGAAATTCCATGAACTGTTTTAGAAGATGGGTTTGAGGCCCATGGTTGTAAAACATAGGGGTTGAACATTTATCATATATGAAATGTATTTTCATATTCCATTTAATCTTGGTTTAGTATTAAATGATGAGTCCCTTCAATTTGACGAAATATTCAAGATAGACTGTCAGGACCAGTCCTGTGACTAAGAAATGTCTATCAAGTGAACTTGAATGTCAAAAGTTGAAAATGGTCCCTGGTCGGAGTTTTCTATAAAATTGGACGCATAGAAAACGTTAGACGACCAGAATGCAAGATGACTAGTAGTTCTGTTTCTTGAACTATGTGGACATGGCAATGTCATAATCATTTGCATAGATACTTACTTTGGGAAGACTAGTATCGGACAAGACCTATGAAACTTTACAGTAAGAGATGAAAGTCTGTCATAAGTAAATTTCATTAAAATTATTAGACACTAAATCCTCCATACCTGAGTGATTTGAGATTACTTGTTTGAGAACTGGTTGCTTTGACGTTGACCAACCGTCGCACCGTAAAAGGAGGCTATAAAGGCAACGCTCAGGTAATCACCTATCAAACGAAGTCTAATCTCAAGATCGCAAGATTGGGATTGTCCTCCCATAAATCGGGATGAGATGCTTAAAAGTTGTACAAGGCCACTCGGAGAGCTAGAAACTGTGAAATGCATGGCCGTGCTCGGATGAATCATAGGCTATGATTATCTGTCTATTTGATCAGTTGAACTCTGAAACCGAGGAACACCTCTGGACATAATAAGGATGACAACTCTTACCTTATGTTCAAGAGCAAGCATCGAGCGACAAAGGAATTAGGAAATGCACACTTGTCCCTAAGGACAAGTGGGAGACTGAAGGAAATAATGCCCTTGGTCCAAGTATGCATTCTATTTTAAGTCTAATAAGTGCGGTTCAGTATTAATTAACAAGTTAATAATTCATTGAGATCAAGTGAGCTGAATGCCTAGCTAGAGGCCGCTTCAGTTCAAGTGGAATTAATGATATTAATCCACAGCTTACTCTTGACTGAACCCGTAGGGTCACACAAATAGTACGTAAACGGATCAAGTATTTAATGGCATTAAATACTCCATCTATGGATATTCGGAATCGACGGATCTTGGTTTCAGTGGGAGCTGAGATCGTCACAGGCAAGAAATGAATACTCCGGAAACGATGATATTGCCGGAAACGGAAATATGGATCATATCGGAAATATAAATATTATCCAAGTCGTAGATGTTGCCGGAAACGGAAACATGGTACGTATCGGAAAATATTATCGGAAATGGAAATATTGCCGGAATCGGAAATATTGCCGGAAAGGAAATATTGTCAGAATCGGAAATATTATCGGAATCGGAAAATAATTCCGGAAACGGAAATATTAAATATTTGTTCGAAACGGAAATTAATTCCAGAATCGGAAATATTAAATATTGTTCGTATCGGAAATGAATTCCGGAACCGGGAATTTAATCGGAAGCGTATCGTACGAATAAGCATCGGACGAGGCCTGCCGGACGAGGGCCCAGCACGAAGCCAGGCCATCGCCCAGCAAGCCAAGCGCGCCACACGAACAGCCAAGGCCACGCCAGGCCCAGCAGGACATGGCAGCGCGCGCAGCGCGCGCAGCAATGGGCTGCGAGCATTGCTGCAGCTCACGTGGGCTTGTAGCTCGTGTGGGCCGAGCGGCCGTGTGGGCTGTGCGCAGGCATGGCCTACACGCTTGCGGGTCATGCTCGTGTAGAGTTTGTGTTCACATACGAAACCTAAAGAGTATAGGATTTGTTTAATGATTAAAATTCCTAATCCTAAAGGATAAATTAATCAAATAAGAATTCTACTAGGATTCTAATTTAATTAATTCGTATCCTAGTAGAATTCGATTACTTATTCCATGGTCTATAAATATGAGTTAAAGGCTCATAATTTACATCGAGTATTCAAGTATTCAAAGTGATTTTTGAGAGCAAAAATTCAGTCATATAATTGCCTACAATAGCCGAAAATTCTAAGTACCTTAAGGGCGATCCTAGTTGGTCAAGCTTAAGGCGGATCCGGACGTGCTGTGGACTATCTACGGAGGGACGACACTTGGAGTCCTAAAGACTTGTTCTTGTTCGGTTCGGGCGCAGCTAGGGAAGGCACGCAACAAAGTGTATGCATCTAAACTATGCTAAATGATTATGTGTAAATAATATGCTTTCCTGGCTTTATGGTTTTTCCGCATGATTTATGTTTTGTCATATGAATCATAACCTAACATTATGATCTACCACATGTGAACAAGGCAAGACTTTTTGCTCAAGGAAGGTTACCCATTCAAGTAATTGCACCAATGTGGGTAGTACATGATGGGTGGGATTTCTTGTATGGAACACAAAATGGGCAACACACTGAAAATGCACAAGATATGCAAGAGGACAACAATGCACAAAGAATTACAAGTGAGGCAGCAATGACAGACATTCCAGAGAGCTCTAATGCACAACAAGGAAGAGGCAATCAAGCATGGGAAGACATTCCAGAGAGCTCAAATGCACAAGCAAACAGATCAAGTCAAGAATGGGAAGTTTGGGAAGACATGCCAGAAACAAACAGAGAATCAACGGGACTAAGGATCATGGATTGATCAAAGGATACAACACTTTTGTGTTTTGGGAACATGTATTTTTGGGGGACAAGTAGTCACTTTTGGAAGCTTGAATGTAAGGAATACATGTATGCAAAACGTTTTGTAAGCAAAGTAACCTTTTGAAATGAAATGAATGAATAGTTTGTTAAATTCGTTTAGTTCAAGTAATATCATTGCATTAGAAAACACATTAACATGCACATTCACAGATCAAACAGAAGACATGAATGATAACAAATGAAAGAATCATCATAGATCAAACAACATAAGATCTCATATTGTCCCCAAGCATCATTGACCGAACCCCTTTCCCATAATACTTAGCTCCTGAAAAGCATCATTGATGCTAATGGTGCACGAGTATTATTGAAAAATAACAGGGTTTCAGCCTCAGCAAAAGAAGTCTCATCATAGATCACACATAAAACCAATAAAGGTAGTAATATCAAACAAACATAAATTTGTTTAGGTACCAAACATGGCAATTTCATTAAGTCAAATGTTGTGGACATATACACAAAAGGATCTCAAAATGTCCCAAAGCATCACAATCACAAATCCAAGAAACAAACACTTAGTCCCGGAGAAGCATCGTAATTGATATTAATGGCAGCAAATGAAAGACTCATCATTGATCACACACAAAGACAAATAAAAGGGACACAATTGGGAATCAACATAGAAATGAATAGGTTTCCCGGTCTAATGCCAGTTTATATGTGTTACGAAACTATCTGTTTCCTAAGACATGAAAACTGGCAAAAGATCGGAAACTTAAACAAATCAGTTAAACATGGTCAAACATATTCAATCATAGTTTGTAACACAAAAGGATCTCAGAATGTCCCCAAGCATCACAGTCACAAATCCAAACTACAAACACTTAGCGCCGGAGAAGCATCGTAATTGATACTAATGGCAGCACGAGTGTTTGTAGTTTATTGGATTTATTTCTCATCCATTGAAAGACTCATCATTGATCACACACAAAGACAAATTAAGGGGACACAATCAAGATTCAACATAGAAATGAATAGGTTTCTCGGTCTAATGTCAGTCTATATGTGTTACGAAACTATTCGGTTCCTAAGACATAAAGACTGGCAAAAGATCGAAAACCTAAACAAATCAGTTAAACATGGTCAAACATATTCAATCACAGTTTTTGACACAAAAGGATCTCAGAATGTCCCCAAGCATCACAGTCACAAATCCAAACTACAAACACTTAGCGCCGGAGAAGCATCGTAATTGATACTAATGGCAGCACGAGTGTTTGAAGTTAATTGGATTTATTTCTCAGCAATTGAAAGACTCATCATTGATCACACACAAGGACAAATTAAGGGGACATAATTAGGAATCAACATAGAAATGAATAGGTTTTCCTATCTAATGCCAGTCTATATGTGTTACGAAACTATTCGTTTCCTAATACATAAAGACTTGCAAAAGATAGAAAACATAAACACATCAGTTTAAGGATCTCAGGTGTCCCCAAGCCTCATTGAAGCACATTATCTTGGCTTCTCAACAAATTGAAAGACTCGTCATCGATCAACACAACAGGGTCAAACAGGGTCAAACAGGGTCAAACAGGGGACATTTCTTCATGGTTAACACAACAAACCAAACACATCAGGGACATTTCTTCATGGTTAACACAACAGACCAAACACATCAGGGACAAATTCATCAAGAAAATCTCAAAAAGGGACCAATTCATCAAGTAAATCTCAAACAGGGACATTTTTACAAGCTAAAACAGAGACAAATTCATCAACTCATTTCATCATTTCATATCATCATTTCATTTCATCAATTCATTTCATGATTTCATCATTTATCATGTCATCATCATTTTTTCATTTCATCAAGTTCATTTCATCAAGATCAAATAGGGACCCATTTATCATTTGTCATCATTTGTTCATTTCATCAAGATCAAATAGGGACAAATTCATCAAGTAAACATCAAGTAAACTTCATTTCTCATGCATCAAACAAACAGGGGAGAAAAACAATGATTGAAAATCAATAAAACCCTCCAAACTCCACATGCATCAACACATTCTCCTTCAACAACAACAAATCCAACCCTTGCCAGCAAGAGATCACACTTGCTGGCCTACAATCATCAACAACTAAACATGCATTCTAAAAGGAAGGCCATAAATAGAGAGAGAGGGAAGAAGAGAAAACTGCCCCTTGTAGACATGCAACACAAACAAAGCTAGGACCTCGAACATGCACCATCAGATTTTGAGCCACTGTCATCAGGATCGCATTTCCCTTTGTCAGCAATTAGGGTTTCAGACCCCCCAACATCGACACCATCAGGGGACTTAGGTGGAGGTTGATCAACTTCATCATCAGGAATTAGGATTTTAGATCCGCCAGGGGACGGTGGCGGTGGCGGTGGCGGTTTACCCTCCACCGTTTTTTCAGATCCGGTGGAAGGAGAAGCACAGAAAGAATCATATCTTTGGCGTAAATAATGGAGATATTCACCACTATAGTTTTGATCGCCTTCACAATACTCACCAAGATCGCAGTGCTCAACGGTGCACTGATACTCAAATGACTCCGTCTTGCCGACGTTATCATCGGAAGAGGAAAACCCATGAAAACTCTCCGTTTCTTTGGAACCCATCAAACTAGAAACTCAATCCAGAAACTCAATCAAATAATCAGAAAACCCAGAAACACAACCAAAAAACCCAGAAACTCAACCCAAAAACTCAACCAAGATCAATCCAAACCCAGAAACTCAACCCAGAAACTCAACCAGGATCAATCAAAACCCAAAAAAATGCAAAAACTCAACGATCGAATCAAGATCTTCAACCCAGAAACCCAGAAACTCAACAAGATTCGAAAAAAACCCAGAAAAACCGGAAACTCAATCAAAACCCAAAAAAACGCACATGCAAACACTTTTATGAAAACTCGGATCACAAAAGTAACCCAGAAACCCTAGATCTTCCCGATCTTCAACCAACTAAACCCAGAAAACAAAGAAACTCAACCAAACTCAATCAAAAGCCAGAAAACAACCCAAAAAACGCACATGCAAATAATTTTTCAGAGAGATCTAAGCAAGAAAACATCAAAATCAAAAGAGAAACCACTTTTTTTTAGGTTTTAATCCCAGAAAACCCAAAACACTCAAGAGATTTTTTCGAATTCTATAGAGAGAAGGAGAGAAACCAGAGAAACAGAGTGAATATTTGAGAGAGGAAGATGAAGAAATGAGAGGAGAGAGAGAGGACTACGGGTGAGAATGGGGTGGTGGGGGGGGGGGGGGGGTTATATGGGGAGACAATTAATGTTCCCCATAAAAGCCCCAACTCCCCATGTCTGACTTCCCCCTTTTAAAAAAAATCAATTTTTTTTTATTATTTTAATATTTTTTCGAATTAAATAATTGGGAGGATTAGGTATTGTTTGTAATTGTTTAGAACTTTAGGGGTATATTCGTAAAGATTTTATGTCCAAAAATGAAAAGTGGACACATAAAAGGGAACGCCATAAATGGAAACTGGACAAGTATTTAGGAACGAAGGGATAAAAAGCATGTCTTATTATCCCTACTGAGAAGACTAGAAACGTGACTCAAATTAGTGCAAGCAAAAACTTTACAAGTAGTCTAGTACTAGAAATACCATGAATTAGTCTAGTATTAGAAATACCATGAACGAGCAAATTCCATTTATGAATTGTGACAACCGAGTGAGGCCAAAATAATTGTTTTCATCCCCTACGACCCTAACTCAGTCCCTAGATGAATAATTTGGTTGAATTACTATTTAAGTAACTAATAAAAAGCCAAATATGTATATACGTAGTATTAATTATTAACTAATAAGGTTTTAGCCTAATAGTGAAGATTGATGGTTTGTGCACAATTAGTTTCAACGATCTGTATTCTTATAATTAATGTGATTATGTGAATCCATAATCATAAACACCTCCCCATCAGTCCATCACATCCTTGCTCTGCATTTGGGCATGTGATTTTTTTTATATATGACATGAGCCCAAAGACAAAAACTTAAGGAAAATTAGAAAATGAAATAAATAGAGTCGGGCTGCCTTGGCAAGGTTCACCCTATCCTGGCCAACGTTGTTGATGCTGCACCATTTGAAGGAACTATTAATATTTCTGATTTTGTTTGTGTCTACATTAGCAGCACATCCAGAATTTCATTAGATAAAAGAAGTTGAAGAAGCCTTTTTTAATCTTAAAGGATTGTGACGCGGACTTGTGAAGCCTAACGAAGCCATAAAGTGGAAGCCTTCATCTGCAAAGCTGAAGAAACAGTTCTCACTCTCTCTACCAAAAACCCTTCCATTCGTAGTATCTTGCCCCTATGAATACCAACATATTCTTGCATTCCTAGTATTTTTCTTCTACAGACCGTCAACTGAGATTAAGGATATATCTCCATTCTCCTCGTTGCCAGTGATAATTCCTCTGAAAAATTATGGCGGTTATTCTGGATCCACCTTTGGAGGGTGAAGAAAACGAAGAAAATGATGATCATGGTGTTGAAGAATCTCGTTCTCCTCAGTTCCTTGTGAAATGAAGGTTTAAACAACTGAAAAGGACGTAGTTTCCCCTCTAAAAACGCGATTATTCCTGACCACCCACATGAACCAATGATGATTATTTAAAATATTTGAAACACACAAAACCATAAATAAATTTTTTTTATATGATTCAATTAGTTTTGCATATACCCTCTTGTAGAACTAATTAAACCAGACATGTTATGATCGATCAGAAATGACGAGACATAAGTGTAGTACTCCCTCTACTATTATTATTATTATTTTATTTGTACCCGTTCTCAAAAAGGAGTGTTTTTTTTTTTTTTTGTTCAACCCACTTCTATTTTTTGGGTACCAATAAAATAAAACAATAATGAAGAGAGTAATTTTTATTAAGAAATACAATTCCAAAAGTGAGGGTTCTTAAAGACTTTATTTAGTATCAACTAATTACGAAGGATAAAGGCCCACGCCATAACACACGTCCTGGGTTTGAAGCCCGTCACATTTGCTCAGCCTAAACAAACCCCGTATCAGCTGGGCCCATTTGGTTGCCACGAAAGTGGGCATTCAATAGTTTGCTTTTGTAATTTTGGGCCTGAGATCATCCATAGTAATTTTACAATACATTTTTGTAAATTTGGCCCTATGAGGCTATGACCTTCTTTTTGTTAAATTTGGACCAAAAAAAAAAACTATTGGATTTATTTTGAGTGAACTTATATTATCTGACTTAACTGAAGTTATTTTATATGGAAAAAAACTTATTTTGTATGAACTTATTTTTGCTGAACTTATATTATCTAAACTTAACTGAACTTACTGAACTTAACTTAACTGAACTGAACTTATCTGAACTTATTTTGTATGAAATAAGTCAAAATAAGTCGAACAGAACAAAGCTTAGGTGTGGACGCTATCTATAGACTAGAGCTGATATACGTGTCGGGTCGTGTTCGTGTTTGACGTCGTGTCGATTTCGTGTTGTTCATAGAATTTATCAAAATTATCTAAAAGGTAAAATAATAACATATGACAAATTAGTCTAAACGGATCGTGTCGGGTTGGTTTCGTGTGAACTTTGCGTTTTCTCTCAGTAACTTCGTGTTCGTGTTGTGCCGGTTTCGATCATGTTGTCGTGTCGTGTCAGAGATTGTCAGCTCTACTGTACGTCCATGCCTAGGAAAGGCGCCCGCCAATGGCGCCCACGTCTAGCTAGAGGCTCCATTCGTGGGCGCCTTTTTTTTTAATTGCCTATGATTCTTGCTGGTTAGTGTGGGTGGTTAGGTGGTGGTGATGTTTATTGGAAGTAAAAGAGTGAAGAGAAAAGGGTAAAACTAATTAAAGCGAGAGCTAAACATGGTATTATCGTGGTTGATAGTAATTTACCGCAATCCGTGGACTATGGACCGTGGTGCACATAGAGCATGGTGCACCAAAAGAACATATGTGCATAAGCAAAAGAACATGAAACTACGGCAAAAGAACATGGGATATAATTTTTCACTTTTTTGTTATAAAAATAATATATTATTTTACTATTTATTAAAAACCTAAATAAAAAAAACTCTCATGTTCTTTTCTCGTAACCCGATGTTCTTTCAATTATATACTAGTGTTCTTAAGGTGCACCATGCTCTATGTGCACCATGGTCCACCTTCTAAATTGCGAATTTACCGCGGTACTTAAACAAATCACTTCTTTTAAGTTTTAAACATAGCAACTAGATTTTTTTGCTGAGAATTACCCAAAAGTTGCATGGAAAACAATTTTGATCTCCATTTCGGTTCAAAAGGTGTAATCCTCGCCCATATGGCCCCCACTGCCCGACCACTCGAGTATCGTTGAGGAAATAAGTTGCAGCATGTGCTCCATTTGGTTAGTTTGGGAGTTGGGTTTCTTACAAGATTTGAACCCTATACATGCCAAACATTTTCAAAAAAATTCCCCTTACTCTTTAACAACTGAGTTACGTGTTTGTCGTCTACTTCCTTCGTTCCATGACGTTCTTAATTATGCTATTCATATACTCAAAGTTTAAAAACTTGACCACATATTAATTTTAATTAATATAAAATTTAAATGATCAGAATAATGTATTGAAAATCGCGCATGATAAAAAAAAGTGATGAACATTATGAAGCATGAGCAGTTGATTGCAGGGGCAGATCTTCCATATAGTGGGGGTTGGCTTTGCCCCCCGATCGAAATATTTCGTACTGTAATTTTGATTTCGCCCCCCTAGACTTTGAATATAATTGTTTATATTCTATATTATATTGCTTACATTTTTTTATGGACAACCTAAAACGGTTCAAGATCCGCCATCGGCTGATCGATCGATATTAGTGGTCATTCCAAAGAGCATGGGCTAGTAAACGGGTGCAATCATAATTGCATAAGCAAGTACGTACTCTAGGTATGAAAGAGGTCAAGTTAAAGTACGAAATAATATTTTTTAATTCGGAATATGCATAAATAAAAATAATAAGAATGCATGGGTCGGGTTACCTTGACCCTTTTTTCCAAATGAAAATGCATGGGTTATCACTCAATTCAAAGCACATACACTTTATCATGTTTTAGTTCCATGGCGTCATCACATTTCCATGCTTCATGGATTAAATATATGCGGATAATCGGATATGCCCCTTTCTCCCTCGACTCAGGAACTCTTTAGGTCTTTCTTTGATTCAATTGGCTTCTCACAATTAAGTTTGAGGTCGAATTATTTGTTTATCCAAAAATGAAGTTCAAAGGTCAAATAAGAATCGACTTATTCTCAAAACGATTAATACAAATGTACCATTAGCATTAAAATAGGTTAACCTATGCTTAAGGGCAGGGAATATATTCAAATTAACCAACTAATTATTAAAAAAACAAATGCATAAACTTCGGCAAAGCATAATTGTAGGCCCTTTGAAATTGCACTAAATTGGTAAATCGAAGAATAATCTTGGAAATTTTAGTATTCTGTATACTACGTTTGTATTATCCCCTGAAATTATTATATAACAGGTCGAAGAGCGAGGGACAACGAATAATTATGAAATGGTAAGAAAATGTTGTTAATTGAAATGACCATAAAATTGCATGAAGGGGCAAATGTTTCTCCATAAATACTAAAGGGCAGGGTGTTTTTGTATAGTTGTAGCAAATTAACCTAAAGATGGATTATAGATTATATAGATACTTATTCTTTTGGACCGTGGCCATGGAATTCGATAAAATGAGAGATCCAAATTAGAAAATGACACTTCCACTTCATCTTAATTTGTTCAATGATCATCATTATATTGTTTGTTGCATGCTGAGTCAAACATCTCTTTCTTACCGTATATCTCCAATAACATAATGTGGTTTTGAGAAGCTACTAATAACTAAGGGGATAAACAATAATAATAATAATAATAATAATAATTATTATTATTATTATTATTATTATTATTATTATTATTATTATTATTATGGGAAAACTCCAAAACGTTACAAGCTTAACAAGCTACAAAGATCAAGTGAACTACAAGAAGTTGGAGGGGAGCCGAGATACAATCTGGGCCCCACTCCTCTAGCTATGGCGAACCCGATCCTGCTGAAAATGTGGGCAGCTGCCTGTGCCCCAATGTCTTGAGCCCTGGAGTACGCCTGGACCCGCTTCAGCAACGAAACAGCCCCTTTCTCTAATTCCCCAAAGGAAGAGAAGGAAAAAGGAAAGAAACCGTAACCCAAAGCCCTACAGCGTGCCGCATACTTATCCTGCTTCCGCTGCGCTGCAACCACCAAAACCCGACCTGGAACGAAGTCTGACAACCCAGATTGCGTCATAGGGGAAGACCCAGTCAAGTCAACACACACATCTTGACCGCCATCCCATGAATAAAGCAATATATCCGCAGGACGAAGAGCTCCATCACTCTCACTAGTCAGCCCAACATCAACCTCCTTGCGAGCAGAAATCCCCGACCGATAGCAAATATCCAAAAGGGTATCACGAACAACATTATGTCGATGTTTGATACCCACCATCCCAGCACAAGACACGGCATGATCCCCATAAATGTCCCCGTCGAAAACCCGAGAGCAAGCAGAACTGAAGGAAATAATGCCCTTGGTCCAAATATGCATTCTATGTTAAGTCTAATAAATGCGGTTCAGTATTAATTAACAAGTTAATAATTCAGTGAGATCAAGTGAGCTGAATGCCTAGCTAGAGGCCGCTTCAGTTCAAGTGGAATTAATGATATTAATCCACAGCTTACTCTTGACTGAACCCGTAGGGTCACACAAATAGTACGTAAACGGATCAAGTATTTAATGGCATTAAATACTCTATCTATGGATATTCGGAATCGACGGATCTTGGTTTCAGTGGGAGCTGAGATCGTCACAAGCAAGAAATGAATACTCCGGAAACGATGATATTGCCGGAAACGGAAATATGGATCGTATCGGAAATATAAATATTATCCAAGTCGTAGATGTTGCCGGAAACGGAAACATGGCACGTATCGGAAATGGAAATATTGCCGGAATCGGAAATATTGCCGGAAACGGAAATATTGTCAGAATCGGAAATATTATCGGAATCGGAAAATAATTCCGGAAACGGAAATATTAAATATTTGTTCGAAACGGAAATTAATTCCGGAATCGGAAATATTAAATATTTGTTCGAAACGGAAATTAATTCCGGAATCGGAAATATTAAATATTGTTCGTATCGGAAATGAATTCCGGAATCGGGAATTTAATCGGAAGCGTATCGTACGAATTAGCATCGGACGAGGCCCGCTAGACGAAGGCCCAGCGCGAAGCCAGGCCATCGCCCAGCGAGCCGCACGCAGCAACGCACACCTCGACCAGGCCCAGCGCAAGGCCAGGCCCAGCCAAGGGCGCGCGCGCGCGCAGCACCG
This sequence comes from Spinacia oleracea, assembly GCF_020520425.1. Lineage (NCBI taxonomy): Eukaryota > Viridiplantae > Streptophyta > Magnoliopsida > Caryophyllales > Amaranthaceae > Spinacia > Spinacia oleracea. The sequence goes on from NC_079489.1 coordinate 149,510,033, forward strand.
CACATGGGCTGTGCGCCTGTCGTGGGCCGCAAGGCCTACGAGGGTGCACGGCTTGTACGATGCGTGTGCGGGAAATCCTAATCCTATTAGGATTTGTGCAAAGATTAAAATCCTAATCCTATTAGATTTGCTTTTGAGAGTCCTAATAAAGTTCTAATTAGCAAATCCACATCCTAGTAGGATTACAATTCCTTTTCCATACTCCTATAAATAATTGCCTAGGGTCACAATTTATGGGTACGATTGAAGTATTCAAAGGGTAAGTTTTTGAAATATAAATCAGCCATACACTTGCAATAAGAGCCGAAAATCCTAAGCACCTTAAGGGCGATTCTAGTTGGTCTAACTTGAGGCGGATCCAGACGTACTGTGGACTATCTACGGAGGGACGACATTTGGAGTCCTAAAGACTTGTTCTTGTTCGGTTCGGGCGCAGCTAGGGAAGGCACGCTACAACATGTATGCATCTATTCTATGCTAAATGATTATGTGTAAATAATATGCTTTCCTGGCTTTATGGTTTTTCCGCATGATTTATGAATTGTCATATGTATCATAACCTCACAAGAACACGGCGTCGAATCAGAGAACAACGGAATACCCAACCGATAGCAAAGAACCGAACGATAAGCCTTACCGTTCATAGTCTGGCCTAAACCCGAGATGGGGACTGCCCGCAACCAAGCTGAGGAGTGATCCCCCTGCTGTGATTTCCATTGGGAAACAAGACGTGAAGATAAGGAGTAGGCGGATTCCGCATCAGCAGTAACCTTCGTGAAATATATGTCTTCCAATTTCTTCATGAGTGTGGGGGCAGCGATCTCACTAGGGCTACGCATAAGATCGGTCTCCACGGTCCTATTGAAAAGACCAAGAGCATCATCAAAGGCCGGTCCCGGACCAACAACACCTGAAAGCCGAAGAAGCGAATCCTGCAAACCAGAAGACTGCAAACGGGATGCAAGAAAAGCATAATGCCGAACATCACCAGCTGAATAAACACCCAATCCTCCTTAAGAATAAGGCAAGGTGGCAAGGCGCCATTGCCAGTCACCGAACCCAGGTCCCGAAGCAGTCACGATGCGCTCTAAAGAAGCCCGCAGAGCCACATCAAAAGATAATTGGGCCACTTCGAAAAGATGAGGCGGACAAGTGCGCATAGCAAAGTAGAGTTTAGAAACTCCAGTACACGCACGAAGAAGCAACAACTCACACTGGGGATCATTAAGCTTGGTTACAACATCCATCAACGCAACAGTCTTCGACACACGCTGCGAAACCAACTCCTTACAAAAAGAGGAATCCGTACTGACTGGACCACCAAGCAACTTAACACCAAGCGCATGACGAGCAATATCCTTAGGAAAGACACCCTCTAGACGACTGCGTGGGTCCTCCGAAGGCCAAAAAACCTCCGTCTTCTCAACATTAACATGGAGACCTAAACGAGGACCCTCCTCCAAAATCAACTCCAAGACCTGTCCAACCACCAAAGTGTCACCAACGATAGTGCCATCGTCCAAGTACCAAGCCTGCAGAGATAGATCAAATGAGTCTCTGATTCGACACACCAATGGATGTAGAACCTGAGAAAAAAGCAAAGGGCCGAGTGGATCCCCTTGCTGCACACCCTGACAAGACCACAAGGTATGCTCCCCATAATACAACCGCGCTGGAGAAGAGTAGCAGAATTCAACCCAACGCGAAAGAGCAGGACAATGGAGCCGGACCTCACGCAACAAAGCCGATCGATCAACTAAATTGAACGCATTCTGAAAATCCACCAATAACATAGATAGGCCAACCTCGGCTCCACGAGCCTCAACCAACCGATTGACAGCATGGAGAATGGCCTCACCACCTGCTGGAACCCCAACTCCAAACTGAAGACCTCCAAAGTAGTTTCCTAAACGCGGACCAATCAAAGCAGCCCCGACCTTAGAAACAAGGCGCCTCCAAATAGTGCCCACGGCAATAGGCCGAATACCCCCACCAGGCTTAACAAGTGGCGTAAGAGGAACACTAGAAATATATCCTCCAAGCTCAGCAGGACACTTTCCAGCAAGAAAGAGATTAACTACCTGAGTGATAGCATCCACCAACTCATCAGAAACAGCTACAGCAGCACCACCCAAGCAATCCAAAAGGTGTTGAGCACGCAAGCCATCTCTACCGCACGAAGTACCACGCGGAAAGCCCCTAATCTGCTCCAAAACAACAGCGAAGGAAGCAGTAAGGTGATGATCAACAGGGATATCCGGTAAGGTAGGGACCGGAACGGAAGGGTGCTTTGCTTGCAAATCTACAGGAGTAGCATCATTGTAAGGGGCAAGACCTGAGGATGAAAGAACCCCAACGGCAGCAGTGTAGTGACCGTCAGAAATCTTTCTCTTGCATTGCTTAATATTACGCTCCGCCAAATCATGGTCTTCGTCAACATCCAATACAGGGGGAGACACGCTAGCCAATGTGTCTATGACAAGTTGCTTAGAACCACCAGGCACACCCCAAGAACGAATAGCAGAGGTGATACTCTCTTCCTGTTGTCGTCGCCTAACACCGGAGGAACACTCACGATTACTTCGTGGAGAAAAAGTCTTGAGGACACAAAGAGGTAACACGAGCAACTGAACCCAACAAGCGATGTCATCTGGTCTGCAAATCACCTTATCAAGCGCCCCTTTCAGAACTCGCGAAAAAACCAAACGACATTTGGGAGGGATGGATTTCACAGAACGCAACCGCTTAGACCATAAAGTGTTTAGAAGAGCAAAATCAAAAGAAAAATGATGTACTCGAGGCGCATCAGAAGTAGACAGCTCGGAAGCAGGAGCTTGTGGTTTTTGAATACTGTAGAGAGTAAAACGAATAGTACCATCCCCAGAATCTGGTGGGTCCACAAAAACCGAACTAGAACCACTGCCATGTCGACACCTAATACGATGAGTATGCGTCTTGAAACAATCTCCACATAGCCAAATTCCCATACGACGAAAGGTCACCTCAGCCGTAGTAAAAACCTGCAAATTGGTAGTAAGGGAATGACGGGTTACATCCCGCACACCAGTGCAACAATGACGATCCCGCAAGTGAGTGATCAGATAACTCCTCACCAAACCACGCCCACCTCCATCCTGGCACCCGCTGAGACCCACAAAAGGGCAATGAAACTTCTCCACGGAAGCCGGCATATCAAAGCACTTCAAGCAAAAAGTAACACCAACGTACCCACTGCCAAGCACACTTACACACCCACACCAACGAACACAGCAAACCCAAACTATAACAAAACACCACGCCCTTAATTCCACCCCCTTGACACCAAGCATGCACCTGCAACACAACAACACAACGCCCTTACTTCCAGCATGCACCCGCAACACAACAACACCACACCCTTAATTCCACCACGCCCTTAATTGTATGCACCACCTTGACACCAAGCCACCAGTAACGGACTTAGCCTGCAGAAGCCACCCCCGAACAATGCCGGAAACACCCGCAACAAACACACAAAAAAAAACCAAACGCACAACGTCGCCGAAAACTGATCGCGAACTGCCCAATAAACACGCTTCAAACCGTCCCGAAACTGACCCAAAACTGCCGAAGAATCCCGCCTGAATCCCCACAAATAACCCAAAACCGACCCCCTGCTGACTGACGAGAAAACAGAACCCCCTGCTGCCTGAAACTGCCGTCGAAAAATGGACCAGAAACCAACGCAAAACGCAATTGTAGCCGCCTATGAAACCGCCTGAAAACACCACGTTTAAACCGCCGAACCCACTGAACCGTGGCTAGACCCGCCGCCGGAATACAACCGTCACAAACTCTCGCTTGCGTCGACACCTGCTGCCACAAACCCCTGCTGACACCAGAGAAAAATTGCCTGACAACCGCCGACTAACACCCGCCTGAACCCGTAGACTCCTGGAAACGCCGCCTGGGAACTGAACCGCCTGGACCGCCGACGCTGACGTCGTAGCCCACCGGATTAACGACGGTGAAGATACGCTAACCGCACATAATCGTGCCCTAATCGCCTAACTTGAGAGAATTATTATTATTATTATTATTATTATTACTATTATTATTATTATTATTATAAAACGTTACAAGCTTAACAAGCTACAAAGATCAAGTGAACTACAAGAAGTTGGAGGGGAGCCGAGATACAATCTGGGCCCCCACTCCTCTAGCTATGTCGCACCCGATCCTGCTGAAAATGTGGGCAGCTGCCCGTGCCCCAATGTCCTGAGCCCTGGAGTACGTCTGGACCCGCTTCAGCAACGAAACACCCTTTCTCTAATTCCCCAAAGGAAGAGAAGGAAAAAGGAAAGAAACCGTAACCCAAAGCCCTACAACGCGCCGCATACTTATCCTGCTTCCGCTGCGCTGCAACCGCCACAACCCGACCCAGAACGAAGCCTGACAACCCAGATTGCGACATAGGGAAAGACCCAGTCAAGTCAACACACACATCTAGACCGCCATCCCATGAATAAAGCAATATATCTGCAGGACGAAGAGCTCCACCACTCTCACTAGTCAGCCCAACATCAACCTCCTTGCGAGCAGAAATCCCCGACCGATAGCAAATATCCAAAAGGGTATCACGAACAACATTATGTCGATGTTTGATACCCACAATCCCAGCACAAGACACGGCATGATCCCCATTAATGTCCCCATCGAAAACCCGAGAGCAAGCAGAACACGGCGTCGAATCAGAGAACAACGGAATGCCCAACCGATAGCAAAGAACCGAACGATAAGTCTTACCGTTCATAGTCTGGCCTAAACCCGAGATGGGTACTGCCCGCAACCAAGCTGAGGAGTGATCCCCCTGCTGTGATTTCCATAGGGCAACAAGACGTGAAGATAAGGAGTAGGCGGATTCCGCAGCAGCAGTAACCTTCGCGAAATATATGTCTGCCAATTTCTTCATGAGTTTGGGGGCAGCGATCTCACTAGGGCTACTCATAAGGTCGGTCTCCACGGTCCTATTGAAAAGACCAAGAGCATCATCAAAGGCCGGTCCCGGACCATCAACACCTGAAAGCCGAAGAAGCGAATCCTGCAAACTAGAAGACTGCAAACGGGATGCAAGAAAAGAATAATGCTGAACATCACCAGTTGAATAAACACCCAATCCTCCATAAGAATAAGGCAAGGTGGCAAGACGCCATTGCCAGTCACCGAACCCAGGTCCCAAAGCAGTCACGATACGCTCTAAAGAAGCCCGAAGAGCCACATCAAAAGATAATTGGGCCGCTTCGAAAAGATGAGGCGGACAAGTGCGCATAGCAAAGTAGAGTTTAGAAACTCCAGTACACTCACGAAGAAGCAACAACTCACACTTGGGATCATTAAGCTTAACTACAGCATCCATCAACACAACATTCTTCGACACACGCTCCGAAACCAACTCCTTACAAAAAGAGGAATCCGTACTGACTGGACCACCAAGCAACTTAACACCAAGCGCAGGACGAAAAATATCCGTAGGAAAGACACCCTCTAGACGACTGTGTGGGTCATCTGAAGGCCAGAAAACCTCTGTCTTCTCAACATTAACGTGGAGACCTAAATGAGGACCCTCCTCCATAATCAACTCCAAGACCTTTCCAACCACCAAAGTGTCACCAACGATAGTGCCATCGTCCAAGTACCAAGCCTGAAGAGATAGATCGAAAGAGTCTCTGATTCGACACACCAATGGATGTAGAACCAGAGAAAAAACCAAAGGGCCGAGAGGATCCCCTTGCTGCACACCTTGATAAGACCACAAGGTATGCTCCCCATAATACAGCCGCGCTGGAGAAGAGTAGCAGAATTCAACCCAACGCGAAAGAGCAGGACAATGTAGCCGAACCTCACGCAACAAAGCCGATCGATCAACTAAATTGAACGCATTCTGAAAATCCACCAATAACATAGAGAGGCCAACATCAGCCTCACGAGCCTCAACCAAACGATTGACAGTATGGAGAATGGCCTCACCACCTGCTGGAACCCCAACTCCAAACTGAAGCCCTCTTAAGTAGTGTCCTAAACACGGACCAATCAAAGCAGCCCCGACCTTAGAAACAAGGCGCCTCCAAATAGTACCCACAATAATAGGCCGAATACCACCACCAGGCTTAACAAGTGGCGTAAGAGGAGCACTAGCAATATATCCTCCAAGCTCACCAGGACACTTTCGAGCAAGAAAGAGATTGACTACCTGAGTAATAGCATCCACCAGCTACAGAAGCACCACCCAAGCAATCCAAAAGGTGTTGAGCACGCAAGCCATCTCTACCACACGAAGTACCACGCGGAAAGCCCCTAATCTGGTCCAACACAACAGCGGAGGAAGCAGTAAGGTGATGATCAACAGGGATATCTGGTAAGGTGGGGACCGGAAAGGAAGGGTGCTTTGCTTGCAAATCTGCAAGAGTAGCATCACTGTAAGGGGCAAGACCAGAGGACGAAAGAACTCTAACAGCAGCAGTGTAGTGACCGTCAGAAATCTTTCTCTTGCATTGCTTAATATTACGCTCCGCCGAATCATGGTCTTCGTCAACATACAATGGAGACATGCTAGCCAATGTGTCTAGACAAGTTTCTCAGAACCACCAGGCTCACCCCAAGAACGAATAGCAGAGGTGATACTCTCTTCCTGTCGTCGCCGCCTAACACCAGAGGAACACTCACGATTACTTCGCGGTGAAAAAGTCGTGAGGACACAAAGAGGTAACACAAGCAACTGAAACCAACAAGCGATGTCATCTGGTCTGCAAATCACCTTATCAAGCGCCCCTTTTAGAACTCGCGAAAAACCCAAACGACATTTGGGAGGGATGGATTTCACAGAACGCAACCGCTTAGACAATAAAGTGTCCAGAAGAGCAAAATCAAAGGAAAAATGATGTTCTCGAGGCGCATCAGAAGAAGACAGCTCGGAAGTAGGAGCTTGCGGTTTTTGAATACCGTAGAGAATAAAACGAATAATACCATCCCCAGAATTAGGTGGGTCCGCAAAAACAGTACTCGAACCACTGCCATGTCGACACCTAGTACGATGAGTATTATTATTATTATTATTATTATTATTATTATTATTATTATTATTATTATTATTATTATTATTATTAGCATTGTATCTCGGCCCAGATTGTATCTCGGCTTCCCACTAACTATTTGTAAAATATTTGACTTTGTTAGCATTTGATTTATAATAATAATAATAATAATAATAATAATAATAATAATAATAATAATAATAATAATAATAATTTAACGTTCTCCTGTGGTGGCGGTTATGGGCGATTATGGTCGCGATTAAGGCAAGATTAGGGCTCGTAATATTTTCCGGCGGGGCTGCGGTGTTTTTCTCCGGCGACGTATCCGACGAAGGGCCCTGCAAAGTGGTCGACGGTGGTTGCAGTGATTTCCAGCGACTTTCAGGGGTCAGTCTAGGCGGTTTTCAGGTGGTTAAATTTGCATTTTCCGGTGTTCTCTGGTGAGTTTTTACGGCAGCAATTGTTCGGGGGTTCAGACGTTTCTTGGACGGAAATTTTGGGTGAGCTTTGGGCACAATTTAGGCGGTTCCTGAGCAGTTTTCGGTTGCGAGGTGTGTTTGCGAGGTGTGTTTGCGAGTTGGGCTGCGAGGTGTGTTCCCGGCAGTTCTATTCCGGCAGAATTTGCGGTGTCCGGAGGTGGTTTGGTTCAGCTTTCCGGTGCTCGTTAAGTTTCACGGCTGTTTTGGTTGGGTATTCACGGCGGTTTTTGGTTTGGTTTTCTCGGCAGTTTTGTTTTCTCGGCAGTTGTTGTTCAGTTTCCGGCAAGTGTTCGTTGTGGTTCAGGCGGCGGGTTGGACGGTTGTTTTGGTTCATTTTCGGGAAGGTTTCAGTCGTGTTTCTTGGGCTGTTTCCGATCAGTTTTTGGCGACGTTTCGTTGGTTTTTTGGTATAGTTTGGGTTTGTTGTGTTCGTTGGTGTGGTGTTGGTGTGTTGTGTGTCTTTGTGGGTGTGTAAGTGTGCTTGGCAGTGGCTACGTTGGTGTTACTTTTTGGTTGAAGTGCTTTGTTATGGCGGCTCCCGTGGAGAAGTTTCATTGCCCTTTTGTGGGTCTTAGCGGGTGTCAGGATGGAGGCGGGCGTGGTTTGGTGAGGAGCTCTCTGATCACTCACTTACGGGATAGTCATTGTTGCACTGGTGTGCGGGATGTAACCCGTCATTCCCTTACTACTAATTCGCAGGTGTTTTCTTCGGCTGAGGTGACCTTTCGTCGTATGGGAATTTGGCTATGTGGAGATTGTTTCAAGACACATACTCATCGTATTAGGTGTCGACATGGCAGTGGTTCTAGTACTTCTTTTGTGGACCCCCCTGATTCTGGGGATGGTATTATTCGGTTTATTCTCTACGGTATTCAAAAACCTCAAGCTCCTACTTCCGAGCTGTGTTCTTCTGATGCGCCTCGAGAACATCATTTTTCTTTTGATATTGCTCTTCTAGACACTTTATTGTCTAAGCGGTTGCGTCCTGTGAAATCCTCCCTCCCAAATGTCGTTTGGGTTTTTCGCGAGTTCTAAAAGGGGCGCTTTATAAGGTGATTTGCAGACCAGATGACATCGCTTGTTGGGTTCAGTTGCTCGTGTTACCTCTTTGTGTCCTCATGACTTTTTCTCCGCGAAGTAATCATGAGTGTTCCTCCGGTGTTAGGCGGCGACGACAGGAAGAGAGTATCACCTCTGCTATTCGTTCTTGGGGTGTGCCTGGTGGTTCTGAGCAACTTGTCATAGACACATTGGCTAGCGTGTCTCCCCCTCTATTGGATGTAGACGAAGACCATGATTTGGCGGAGCGTAATATTAAGCAATGCAAGAGAAAGATTTCTGACGGTCACTACACTACGTCCGTTAGAGTTCTTTCGTCCTCAGGTCTTGCCCCTTACAATGATGCTACTCTTGCAGATTTGCAAGCAAAGCACCCTTCCGTTCCGGTCCCTACCTTACCGGATATCCCTATTGATCATTACCTTACTGCTTCATCCGCTGTTGTGTTGGAGCAGATTAGGGGCTTTCCGCGTGGTACTTCGTGCGGTAGAGATGGCTTGCGTGCTCAACACCTTTTGGATTGCTTGGGTGGTGCTGCTGTAGCTGTTTCTGATGAGTTGGTGGATGCTATCACTCAGGTAGTTAATCTCTTTCTTGCTGGAAAGTGTCCTGCTGAGCTTGGAGGATATATTGCTAGTGCTCCTCTTACGCCACTTGTTAAGCCTGGTGGTGGTATTCGGCCTATTGCTGTGGGCACTATTTGGAGGCGCCTTGTTTCTAAGGTCGGGGCTGCTTTGATTGGTCCGCGTTTAGGAAACTACTTAGGAGGGCTTCAGTTTGGAGTTGGGGTTCCAGCAGGTGGTGAGGCCATTCTCCATGCTGTCAATCGTTTGGTTGAGGCTCGTGGGGCCGATGTTGGCCTCTCTATGTTATTGGTGGATTTTCAGAATGCATTCAATTTAGTTGATCGATCGGCTTTGTTGCGTGAGGTTCGGCTACATTATCCTGCTCTTTCGTGTTAGATTGTATTCTGCTACTCTTCTCCAGCGCGGCTGTATTATGGGGAGCATACCTTGTCGTCTTGTCAAGGTGTGCAGCAAGGGGATCCTCTCGGCCCTTTGCTTTTTTCTCTGGTTCTACATCCTTTGGTGTGTCGAATCAGAGACTCTTTTGATCTATCTCTTCAGGCTTGGTACTTGGACGATGGCACTATCGTTGGTGACACTTTGGTGGTTGGAAAGGTCTTGGAGTTGATTTTGGAGGAGGGTCCTCATTTAGGTCTCCATGCTAATGTTGAGAAGACAGAGGTTTTCTGGCCTTCGGAGGACCCACGCAGTCGTCTAGAGGGTGTCTTTCCTAAGGATATTGCTCGTCCTGCGCTTGGTGTTAAGTTGCTTGGTGGTCCAGTCAGTACGGATTCCTCTTTTTGTAAGGAGTTGGTTTCGCAACGTGTGTCGAAGACTGTTGTGTTGATGGATGTTGTGGCTAAGCTTAATGATCCCCAGTGTGAGTTGTTGCTTCTTCGTGCGTGTACTGGAGTTTCTAAACTCTACTTTGCTATGCGCACTTGTCCGCCACATCTTTTCGTAGCGGCCCAATTATCTTTTGATGTGGCTCTTCGGGCTTCTTTAGAGCGTATCGTGACTGCTTCGGGACCTGGGTTCGGTGACTGGCAGTGGCGTCTTGCCACCTTGCCTTATTCTTATGGAGGATTGGGTGTTTATTCAGCTGGTGATGTTCGGCATTATGCTTTTCTTGCATCCCGTTTGCATTCTTCTGGTTTGCAGGATTCGCTTCTTCGGCTTTCAGGTGTTGATGGTCCGGGGCCGGCCTTTGATGATGCTCTTGGTCTTTTCAATAGGACCGTGGAGACCGACCTTATGAGTAGCCCTAGTGAGATCGCTGCCCCCACACTCATGAAGAAATTGGAAGACATATATTTCATGAAGGTTACTGCTGATGCGGAATCCGCCTACGCCTTATCTTCACGTCTTGTTGCCCAATGGAAATCACAGCAGGGGGATCACTCCTCAGCTTGGTTGCGGGCAGTCCCCATCTCGGGTTTAGGCCAGACTATGAACGGTAAGACTTATCGTTCGGTTCTTTGCTATCGGTTGGGTATTCCGTTGTTCTTTGATTCGACTTCGTGTTCTGCTTGCTCTCGGGTTTTCGATGGGGACATTTATGGGGATCATGCCGTGTCTTGTGCTGGGATTGTGAGTATTAAACATCGACATAATGTTGTTCGTGATACCCTTTTGGATATTTGCTATCGGTCGGGGATTTCTGCTCGCAAGGAGGTTGATGTTGGGCTGACTAGTGAGAGTGGTGGAGCTCTTCGTCCTGCAGATATATTGCTTTATTCATGGGATGGCGGTCTAGATGTGTGTGTTGACTTGACTGAGTCTTCCCCTATGACGCAATCTGGGTTGTCAGACTTCGTTCCGGGTCGGGTTGTGGCGGTTGCAGCGCAGCGGAAGCACGATAAGTATGCGGCACGTTGTAGGGCTTTGGGTTACGGTTTCTTTCCTTTTTCCTTCTCTTCTTTTGGGGAATTAGAGAAAGGGGTTGTTTCGTTGCTGAAGCGGGTCCAGACGTACTCCAGGGCTCAAGACATTGGGGCACGGGCAGCTGCCCACATTTTCAGCAGGATCGGGTTCGCCATAGCTAGAGGAGTGGGGGCCCAGATTGTATCTCGGCTCCCCTCCAACTTCTTGTAGTTTACTTGATCTTTGTAGCTTGTTTAGCTTGTAACGTTTTGGTGTTTTCCTATAATAATAATAATAATAATAATAATAATAATAATAATAATAATAATAAATAATAATAATAATAATAATAATAATAATAATAATAATAATAATAATAATAATAATAATAATTGGTAGTAGTACTATCTTAGTTATATGTTATTTTAAGGACGATAACAATGGCGGTCTTATTGCAGATTTACTCATTTATCATGCGTATTATGTATACGGCTGCATAACCTTTTGTATTATAGAGAGAAATCACCAACATCAGCATGTATGTTTTCAAGTGTCCAACCTGATTTTTTTTTTCCTAATAAAAAAAATAGCATGCATGTTTTTATGTTATTTTGATTGTAACGGATAGGTTTGGTTTTAATCAAATCAAGAATTATTTTATTTTATTTTTTGATAAGAAACTAAAAACTAGATTAGCCCTTAAAATAAGACCAACCTAACTCATCCTTTCAGAATGATTAAAAAAAATTGATAATCAAACCAAGAATGATTCAATTCTGACGAGAGTCTGTATACTTCCTCTGTTACATAAATAAAGCACTATGATTGACTTTACGATTCCTAACGCATACTATGACTCTTAATATCTCGAATTATGTATAAGTAAAAATTATCAAAAATAAAATTATATTTAGAAAATATATAACGATACAAATCTTAAAAAATTCCAAACGACTTGTTAAAGGATCAACTCAACCAAAAGCTTAAGTTAATGGTTGAACCCCTAAGATTAGTTTTATACTCTATCACGCCCCCTCACATGAAAGCCCTTTGGGCTTGAAGTGTGGATGCATCATAGGCTTTTTCATACCCAGCGCGAAATATTCCACTTTGAAAGGAGGGTGGATGAGATTTGAACCCGTGGCCTTTGGGTCACGCTGGCCCTGATACCATGTCAAAGGATCAACTCAACCAAAAGTTTAAGCTAATGGTTGAAATCCCAAGATTAGTTTTATACTCTATCACAACTATATTTTTTTTTCTTATGTAGAATCTCAAAAAATGACCAAAGTTCTAATGTAAGGCCCTGTTCTGTTCACCTTATTTCCACTTATTTCAGAAAAAATAAGTTCAGATAAGATAAGTTCGGGAAAAATAAGGGTCGGCCAAGTACAATTCATAACTAAAATAAATTTTGATAAGTTCAGATAAGTCCAGAAATAATACTCCCTCCATTCCTTTTTTATCTTCCTGTTTCTATAAATGTCGTTCCTATTTGATCTTTCTGTTTCTATTTTTGGACATGACTTTTACCATAAATTTCCCCACCATCCCTTATTTAATTCATTCACATTCCCCATTCACCCACCCAACCCCACTTTTATGATTTTTTTATTACTTTAATAAAAATATCTTCTCTCTCCTTCATTTCTTTATTACTTTCTTCATTTATTTATTATTTTCTCTTACACCCAATCATTACTCTTACACCCAATCATTACAAAATTTCATTTTCTTATTTTCCACCCCAAACACCAAATAGGAAGATTATTTAGGAATGGAGGGAGTAAGTGAAAATCAGGTGAATAGAACACATCCTAAATAGTATAAAAACAAGATGGTACGATATTTATGAAACAGAAGAAGTAAGGAAAAAAAAAAAGTTGATCCAAGATGAGAGGAAGGAAAACGGGAGTTGAGAAAGGAACGTCGGAGGGAATCTAAAAAGACAAGCACATGGCGGGTCCCGGTGGCGAAGATTGGTGGGGCCGGGGGTGGGGGAGTAACATTAAGCTGCGTCATCCACCACCACTACCAAATCCTTTTGAAAAATCAAAAAGTTTTACTTTCATCATGCATGTACTAGCTACAACTTGATTAATGTTGCCTTTTTGTTGTAAAAAGACAATGTTTTTGGTACTCCCTAATGCAGTACAATTTTGTACGTTCAATTCTCCTCCCTTCTTTTTACTATCTCCGCTCCTACTATTGATCTAATCTGATTTTTCTAGTTTTTGATCTGATCTTATTTGATCTTAATCAAATACTTTTGTGATTTTTTTCATTTTGTGTTTTAGTTGGTCAGATTTTTCTGGTGTAATCTGAAGATAACAGATCTGAATGTTTATTTTTTGAATGAGGCTAGAAATGTAATATGAATTACAAATTATAAATGAAGTTAGGGGGTTCAAACATGTAATATATCAGTCTTTAATAACCACTAAGTCATTAAAGCATAAACTAGAAAGGGAGCGAGAAATATTTAGAGAGAGAAACTAGAGAGAAAAGAAGCAAAGATTCAATTGACTTCTACATTTTGAACCCAAAATGGGTTCATCTTCAAAGCCACCAGATGACACGATTATGAAGGAAATTAATCATGGACAAACAACAAATAACAAGGATCAATCATCTCCAAAACCAGCAGTTCCGTTGAACTTCAGAGATGCAGTAGCATCATCATCACAATGGTTTATGGAGGCAAGGAAAATTATAACTACGTCTTTGGAATGGGAAGAAGCAGAGGAAAAAGTACCGGAGAACAGTTTAGCGGTGGCGTTTGATAAGATCACACTGGATAGGTTAAGAGCACCATGGAAGCTTACTCTTATGGGCAAGTGCATGGGAATTCAAGTAAAGGCAAATTATTTGGAAACGAGAGTTCGAGCGATGTGGAGAATAAAAGGTTCATTGGAAGTCATCGATATTGGTAAGCAGGTTTATTTGTTCAAATTCACACAAACTGATGATTATGAGCGTGCGTTGTTCGGAGGTCCTTGGTTCATCATGGACCATTACCTAATGATATCAACTTGGAAACCAAATTTTAGACCATCAGTGAATGAATTTGATTTCATGTCAGCCTGGGTAAGAATTGAAGAATTACCGGTGGAATATTACGATAAAGATGCGTTATATGCGATTGCCAAAGTCATTGGGAAGCCTATTAGGGTTGATTATGCAACTGATAAGGTGTCACGAGCACGGTATGCACGGGTGTGTGTGGAAATTGATCTAAGAAAACCAATTATCACAAAGGTGTGGGTTGGTGGATTTTGGCAGCCTGTGGTATATGAGAACATCACATCTCTTTGTTTTAAATGTGGCAAAATAGGTCACGTTTTGGAGAAATGTGATCACAATGATGGTGTTGAGTTGGACAACACTCAACAGATACCTGAGCCCAATAAGCATGGACAGATCGAGGCCCATACGGAAGTGGATTTGAAGAATCAGCATAATACCATGGATATTAGGGAACCAAAGACACAGGAGTTGGATTTGTATGGGCCATGGACTTTAGTCCAAAACAAGCGAAGCCCAAAACCTAATTTTGGAAAACAACGACAGATTAATACCCGGATTAATGAGTATAAGAAAAACTCCGCATCAAAAGCTGCGACACCCACATCATTAAATGGGGTTTACTTGAAAATACCAAGAGATAAGCAAAACAACCAATTAGAAGGGGAAGTTAAGGAGCCAGTGTTAGTTGCCCCAGATCACACTTTACTGGAGATTAGCGTTGCGCCGGTGTTAATTCAAGAAGAGGATGCAAACACCGTACACTTGGCGAATTCGTTCAACCACTTGGCGAAAACGAATGATTCACCTTCTGCCTTTTCTACTCCTCCTCTTCCTTTTAACAGTATGGTAAACCAAGTTAACAATTCTCCTTCTTTGTTAACCAAACCACTTTCTCCCTCTTCTGATATTCTTCTTCAAGAAGCTACCAACTCTTTTTCTTCAAATGGAAAAACAAAACACAACAAAAACCTCATGCATGCAGACAAACTTTACTCCACATCAAATTCCCAAGAGAAACAACAGAAATTGGATCCAGAGGGGACCAAGACACTTTCGAAATCAGGTCAGTCAACAAATGACGGAGGAAGTTCAGCAGATTCATTGTCCGATCAATCAAATGCCGATGTTGTCACTATTTCCAGAGCACCCAGAGATGAGTGCATGCAGGAGTCAGAAAATACCGAATTCCAGGGGAATGGAGTTCAAGAATGTGAGAATGTTAGCAGCAGAATTGAGGCGGAGGGAGGGGCTGGAGCCGATAGGACCGAGGCCGAGAACAGGGTGGGATGTAGTTTCACCTCAGGGGATGAAACATTTACCTCTACCAGGGGGAGGGCCGAATTTCAATCCAATAAACATGCGTCCCCATATTCCAATTCGACTACCAAAAGAAGTGCAAGTTCATCCCTTGCAATTCGAAACTCAAAGTCAAGAAATGGGGCGAGCGGATCGCCTTATGGCCTTCTACGTCACTCAGAGAGAGGTGGTGGGAGTCCAGGTTCAAGTCAGTATGTTTCAAAAATTACTAGATCCCAGGAAAGTGTTCACGTATGTGACACCAATTCGTCTGGAAGATCTGAATATGATGGGGGTCATGCAATATTGGAGGGATTGGGAGGAGTTCTTCCTTCCACCAAATGACAAAGAGGTAGAACACCCTAGGTTTGGAATTCAGAAACCAATTCCCAATTTACAGATGAAAATATGTTTATGGAATGTTAGGGGAGCAGCACGAGATGATTTTATTCCTAGGGCTTGGAACATCATTCAAGACCAACATCCGTCCATCTTCATCCTTTTAGAGACGAAAAGCGACGATCATAGGGCTAAAGAGGTGATGTTTCAGTTGAAATTTCATGATTTCAGGGTGGTGCAACCAACAAATAGAAGGGGAGGGATATGGTTGTTTTGGAAAAACACTGTCGATTTGACTCTGTTTTCGGAAGAAACAAATTTGTTTCATGTTCTCTTCCACTTTAAAAACATCAAACCAGAGGTTCTGGTAACGGGTATTCATGCTCCCAGTGTTCCTGGTCCACGTCATCAGCTATGGAAGGAGATGGAGCAGAATCTACCACCTGAGGAGACTCCATGGTTGGTTGTTGGGGATTTGAATGAGGTGACCTCCAAGCAGAGAAAAGTGGTGGTTGACCTTTTCGAATAGGACAATGTAGAGATCTTAATAACTTCGTGGATGCAGCAGGATTAGTGGATTTTGGGATACAGTGGATGTCCGTTCACCTGGACCAACGCACGTGATGGAGTGGATATGATAAAGGAAAGATTGGACAGAGCTATGGCAAATGCACGAATGTTGGATACATTCCCCAACATGCAGGTATTACACTTACCTCGTACACACTCTGACCATGCTCCTATTATTGTTTCTTTATTTAATGATTATTGCTCGGGTCCGTTTCCGTTTCGATGTAAGGAAGTTTGGATAGAACACCCGAATTTTAAGGAATTTTTTGTAAAAAGTTGGAGTAATGATAACAATGACTTCCTTATGGGTAGGAAAACTTTCTTAAGAGATATTAAAAATTGGAATACTAATGTTTTTGGTAATTTACATCTCAAAAAAAAGCGTCTTTTAGCTCGTATTAATGGAATCCAGGTTGCCTTAGCTAGACATCACTCTTCTTTTTGATCAATCTGGAAAAAACACTTCTTAAAGAGCTTAATGATATTTTCCGGAAAGAACGTTTAATTTGGGCCCAAAAAGCTGGCATCAATTGGAGAAAATTTGGGGATTTTAATACTAGATATTTTCATTTAATGGCGAAAATAAGAAAAACTAGAGGAAAAATTCTGGCTTTGAAGGGATTAGATGGGACTTGGGTTTCAGATACCTTGGCCTTAAAGAATATGGCCACCACTTACTTCACACAGATGTTTCAAACAACGCATTGTATGAGTAGGAGATTGGCTAATTTAAGTAGTTCTAATAAGATAACTGATCAAGATAGTATTGCTTTGATTAGGCCCATTACTGATACGGAAGTAAAGATTAATCTTTTTCAAATGGACCCAATTAAAAGTCCAGGTCCAGATGGGATCCAACCAATGTTTTATCAAAAGTTTTGGACTGAGGTTGGGCCGAGTATAGTAAAATTCTGTAGCAATTGCTTTAATTTAGCCACTATTCCAGAGGACATTAATGATTCCTATATTACTTTAATTCCTAAATCAGATCAGCCGGAAAGCATGGCGGATTTTAGACCAATAGGGCTGTGCAACACGATATACAAATTAGTCACTAAAATTATCACAAATCGACTTAGACCCATTCTAGATAATTTAATAAGCCCTCTTAAATCAAGTTTTATTAAGGGGAGGGGTATTGAGGATAATGTGATCGTTGTGAAGGAAGTTGCACATCACTTTCATAAATCTAGAAAAGGAAAGAACATAATGGCATTGAAATTAGATTTAACTAAAGCCTATGATAGTCTTGAGTAGAGTTTTATTAGAGATACATTAATTAGCTATAATTTTCCTTTAAAAATTATTGATTTGATTATGTGCTGTATCACTACCCCAAATATTGCTGTTTTATGAAATGGTGAAATCACGGAAAATTTTAGACCCTCAAGAGGCATACGGCAGGGTGATCCTTTGTCATCTTACATTTTTGTGTTATGTTTGGATAGACTTTCTATGCTTATTGAGGAGAGAGTGAAAAAAGGAGAGTGGAGTCCGTTAAAACTAACTAAAAATATCTCTCTTTCTCATGTTTTCTATGCGGACGATGTCTTTTTATTTGGGTCAGCCACTTCTCAGAATATGGAAATTATTATGCAAACTATTGATGATTTTGGAACTATGTCAGGGTTAAAAGTTAATATGAGGAAATCTTCAATTATTTTCCCACTAAAAATGAATCATACTATCAGAAACACTATTGCTCACCCTTATGGGCTTCGCATTTCAACTTGTTTTGGAAAGTATTTAGGAGTGGATATAAGACCAAACAAATTAAAAATAAACAACTACTTTGGACTCTTAGACAAGACGATGGATCGAATAAAGGGTTGGCAAGCTAAGTTATTAAATATGGCGGGAAGGTGTACCCTTATTAAATCAGTTTTAAATACCTACCCACTTTATACGATGCAGACTAATATTATTCCGAACAATGTGATAGATAGATTAGAAAAATCTTGTCGAAAGTTTTTATGGAATAAAGTGGATAGAACCAGATATCTAGCCCGTATTTCTTGGAAAAAAATCACAATTCCTATGGGATTGGGGGGGTTGGGAATAAAAAAGTTAAAGGAATGGAATATTTGTTTTATGGCAAAATTGGGATGGAAATTATTTACTTTGTCGGAAAAACTGTGGGTTCGTATTTTTAAAGACAAATACATTAAAAACGGATCCTTTTTTGATTGTATGTCCAACCCAAGGCATTCCCCGATATGGAGGGACATTTTAAAGGGACGGGACCTTTTAAAAAAGGGAATAAAAATTGGAATTGGGGATGGGAAATCCACTTCGTTTTGGTATCATCATTGGGTCGGAACTGAACCATTATACAAAGTAATAAATAGGGATATTCCGAATGCGGTGGGACATTTATATGTGTGTGATATTATAAAAAATGGAGTCTGGAATTTTCAAAAAGTGGCGCATATTCTCCCTGATCCTATTAAAACTGATATTCTAGCTACTCCATTGGCCAGAGTGTCCCAAGGAAAAGATTTCTACACTTGGGTAAATTCAAAGAATGGAAATTTTAGTATTAAGTCTGCTTATTCCCTCCTTTGTGATTCCCTTTCACATTTCCATATTAGCTCTAATACAGTTTCTTGGAAATCTTTGTGGAAAATTCCTTCACCATTTAAGTACAGAATGTTGTTATGGAATTGTGTTCACCAAATCTTGCCAGTTGCTGATAGTCTATCAAAATATGTAGAATCCATTTCTGGACAATGCTGTAGATGCTCCTGTGATGCAGAAACTCATCTGCACTTGTTTAGAGACTGTGGGGATTCTAGCATCCTTTGGAATTTTATTTTCCAACGTATTTCAGTAGCTAAGGAAGTGTGCTTACATTCTTTTTTTAATTCTAATTGGCACCAATGGATGCAGTACAATCTTAGTTTAAGCACAGCCTGGAAAGTTGTTTTTATAGTGGTTGTGTGGCATATTTGGAAGGCTCGTAATAGAGAAGTTTTTGAGCTAAAAATGATCAAGCCATTCTCTGTTTATAATGCTTTCTATGTGGACTATAGGGAAACTAACTCAATGGTGCAGGCTAAGGTTGCAGGTAACTGGTTGCAGAAGGCTCCAGCTTGTAAGCCTCTAGCTCCTGGTTTTCTGAAACTTAACATTGATGGCAGTTGGAAAGAAAAAGATGAAGCAGGGGGTGGTGGTGTTTTTAGAAGTGAAACAGGGAGCTGGTATATTGGATTTGCAAGTAAATACAATGCCATCACTCCACTGGCAGCAGAGTTGTATGCACTAAGGGAGGGTCTTCAAATGGCACTGGATTATGGGGTGCAGAAATTAGAAGTGGAAACTGATGCAGAACTATTGATTAAGTTGTTAACAGCTATGGAAGATTATTATCATCATGAATTAGCTCCAGTTATCAAAGACGTGGCTTGTCTTATGACAAGGTTCAGTTCGTTTTCAATTTCTCACCTTCCCAGGTTGTTCAACAAACTTGCACATTGTATGGGACAATATGCAATATCTATGGCATTGGGTCATAAAGTGTTTCTCAACCCTCCACCGTTCACAGACGTGGTGTATCAGACACAACTTAAACAAGCAAAAGACAATTTGAGGGAGATAGGTGAATCTTCATCTGGAGCACAACGTCATACACAGTTCATCGATTTGGAGATCCCACCACCACCAGAGGCAGCGCCGTCCACAACAATAACAACAGAGATCATGTTTGGTACAATCCCCACCAAAGTCACAACCCAGTTGATCAATGTCAAGAAGAAATCGGATATGCAGCAAGGAGAGTCGTCGAATGTTAAGGAATGAGTTGGGTGTTTTAGTGATCCTCCTTTCTTTTTTAGATGAAATTAGTTAATGGGGAAATAGTCAGGAGAGGGGGCACTGTTTTTTGGATAGAAATTAGGGTTTGTAATTTAACTAGTTTTTGTGATTACGGGCTACAAGTTTTTGGTGTTTCGCCCGTAGCTTTTGTAACGATTAGATTGTGCTTTAACGATTAATATAATATAACATCTTCGTCTTTGCGTAAAAAAAATATAACCACTAAGTCAAGACAACATTGCTAAGCAAACTACAATGACACCTTAATTGGGTAGAGTCAACAAACAGATTAATCTATCAGGCCAATTGTACATAATATGTAATTAATTCATTCGGGCCGTATTTGAGTTATTCAGTTTAGCTATTCCTGCCATATTAGTTTCCCAATGTCTCTTGTTCAATTTAAGGTTGTGTTTTGTTAAAGATAGTGTTTTGTTAAATTCAACTAATCCAACATCGAAACGATAATTCGACGCAAACAAGGTGCTTAATTGTATTGGCCGATTTCGTTAGTTTTAGGATTATTTCTCAATCTCTTGCCAATGTTTATTCGTCTAATTACTCTCATTGATCGTATGTGAGCGTTTTTAATTCTCCTTTTTCATGAATTTTTATTTATTTGTAGGTTATTAATTAGTAAGGCGCTATGAATTTAAAATGGCTTAGATTTTCTAATCAGTTCTTCAACCCGAACATTTATAACACAAAATCAGATCATGAACATACCTGCACTTAGAAAGATATGAAGACATCGAATAACACTGCTCTCGTCAAGTTTGAAGCGGGTATATATGTACAAAACCACTCCATATTTGTTAGTTGTGACTTGTGATAGTTGTGCTAATTCTTTGATCTGGATTTTACAAATCGTGATATCCGATAATTGTGTTGATAGATGTTGTTTCTAAAAATTATTATGTTTTGGAATATGTATCCAAAATATGAAAATTTTGACAGTAAATTCTCACTATTATATACATCAAACGTTACATGTAAGATTTTGTTAGATTGGTTTGGGTATGTATTTCAAAATATCAACTTTTTATATTTTTTCGCATACGAAATTGGATATATTAGTAATTAAATATTACATTGGAGTCTGTATAAATAGTTACTGTAAAGAACTTAAAAAAATAGAGATAGTACAACTGATTGTTAATGAGAGCTAGTAATTGAATACGAGCTCATGGATTAAAATTTAGAAAAATTAATGGAAGGACAAGATGTGAGCCCATGAGGTTGGAAAATTTGTCGTAGTTGCCAATATTCAATGACAGGAGAAGGTTGGTGAAATCTGAGTCATATTCTCAGTATTTTTTTATTTTATTTTTTGTTTTTAGATAGGAGTCACATTCTCAGTTTATTGTACTCTTACGTTTTTCTCAAAAATTATTTTGATTAATAATTACAATAAAAAAAGGGGGGGGGGGGGGAAGAATAAATTGGCCATTCTTTCTCAAACCTCCAATAATATAACTTATATTATATAAGCCACTATGCCTATATACTAATTAATGTAAGTTGATCTTGTAAGAATATAACTTGGTCATCTTTTAGGGCCCCAATTTAATAAGTTGTTGTTCTTATGCAATTGGTTGATTCACATTTATGTGACAAATAAGAAGGCTCCTTATTTTCTTTATCAATTAGAAATATTATTGTGGTTTTGGGCAACTTTTGTATTAATGGTTGAGCTCCTGCCTCTTGAGCCTTTTTAATTTATTTTTGTTTCGGAAAAAATAAGTTCAACTAATTTAGTTAAGTTCATATGAATATGAATGATAAGATTAATGCAGGAAAAATATGACTTGTCCAGTTGTCCTGGTTCTCCAATTACAATTTTTGAAATATACCTTAACAAATTTAGATAAGTTTAAAATGAAGAAAAAATCAGGTGAATATATCCCACACTATTGGTTTGCCTCGTGCAATAAATGAAGCTTAATTTCATTCGACTTAAACTTTGTCTTAAACAAACTCATTTGTATGTATAAATATATGGGGAAAACTTATTATTTCTTATATGAACTTATCTGAACTGTAGCAATGACGCCTTAGCCTAGTGGTTAAGACAGAGGGTCTGTATACGATATGTCTCATGTTCAAATCCCCTCCCTCGTTTGTAATTTATTATTACCCTTGTGGCTTATTTGCACCCAAATAAAAAAATATAAAAAAAATGAACTATCTGAACTTATTTTGTCCGATAAAAGTCGAACATAACCTAATATTTTAAAATTGGAAAATTTGCTATTGGATGGAAATTACAGGCTAAGCTAGGTAGATGGCGACTGACAAGTGACAACATTGCATCTCCCTGAATGCAAGGAATAGTCTTTAAAAAAATCCAAGTTGTAAAATGTGGTCCAAAATGGAGTACTTCACAAAGATCTAAGGGGCCGTTTGGTTGGAGAAAGGGAAAGGGAAAGAGAATGAGAATGGGAATCAAGGAGAATGGAATGAAAACCCTTTATTTAAGAATGTTGTTTGGTTTGTCCATTCGATCTCTAATTAAATTGTGGCAAATGACAAGTTAATTTATTGGGCAAAGATTACATGGGACATAGAATCCATCATAAATTAAAAACATAACCCAGCTACGTTACTTACACACCTGAAAACGATATGTGCATTGTGGAATGTGGATCGCATGGACGCACACGTACTAGGCCGGTGGAATGCCAGAGCCTCCTAGTAATCGGGCCTCTTATTAGTTATTAGTCCTACACTCCTACGACTCTTACATAAGTACTCCGTATTTCATATGTGTGGTCATATATTCAGGAAGAGGAGGGAGGTAGAAGACGACGTGAAGTAGAGCTGTTAAAAACTGATCCGATAAGAAAACCCCGACTTGAACCGATCGAACTCGTAACCGATCATGATCAAAAAATTTGGTAAGCAGGTAACGTGAAACTCGACATGTAACCAACCCGAAAAAACCGATAACCAGATTTTAACCCGATGTATGACCTGAACCCGACACCCGACCGCAAGATGACCAATAACCAAACTGATCTGACCGAACAATGATTTGAACTCGATTCGATACTCGACCCGACAATGAACTTAACCGGATTTTTACCACATAACCTGTTAGTGACTCGATTCTGTGGAGTAAATATTTTACGCTTGAATATTTTGAGATGATCAAAACCCGTGTCTGAATCCGACCTAAATTTTAACTGATACGAAAATTATCCGATCCGAATTTGACCCCAAACTCGAGATTAACTGCTACAAACTCGATTCAAACCCGACTGTATAAGACCCATACCCGAAATTGAACACGACCTGAACATGAACTGACCCGAACCCGACTTGTACCCGAAATGGGAAAAAACCTGACATGACCCGACCGAACCCGACCTAAACCCGAGTGATAAAGTGATCATGACCCGAGACCCGAGACCCGAGATGACCTCAGACGATGACCTGACAGCTCTAGCGTGAAGAGACTTAGGCTTTGTTTTATTCGACTTACTTTAACATATTCCAGATAAAATAAGTTATGATAAGTTCAGAAAAAATAAGTTTTTTTTAGACATTTTCACACACAAGTAAGTTTTTTTAAGATAAAATAAGATAAGATAAGTTAAGATATATAAGTTCAGACAGTATAAGTCGAATAGAATGGAATCTTACATTTCTCTTTCACTTAAGGCTCTATTTCAATCAATTGTATCTCTTATTATCAATAATTTGGATAATTGATACTTTCACAAATATATATTGGGACTGTTTTAATATTAGCCACATGACTATTTTTCCTTAGGTAAAAATTAATATAGATAGTCAGTGTAGAGCATATGAATAGGACAAACGAATGGGTTTGACAAAGATATATGAGTAGGTTTTAAAAAATGGTTAAAGTAAGAAATTAATAACTAGTTAAAAGTTGTACTCCGTATATATTGCACGTTGGGGGTAATTTATTTAGTTTGGAAACTGTTGTGGGATCTTTTACGGTGATTATGTGTCACGCGTTCCTCGAAGGTATCAAGTATGAGATGGCACGAACTTCCGGCAACCTGCAAAACAAGAATATTCCCGTAGGAATATTCCCTCCGATGCTTAAGTAAGTATAAGCTAGAGAGAGAAGTAATTTGTAGAGAGAAGGCAGAGTAAAAATAGTTTGAGGTTGGTGGGAATGAATTGATTGCCCCCTTTTACCTAGTGCTAGGGTTTCTTGGGAACTGGTCCTGCATGATTGGATGCTCTGTAAGATCAAGACACGTGTCTTGCTAAGTTTTGGGGGCCTGATGATAGACCTGGTGGGCCTCTTAAGCTTTTGGGCCTTTCTTTTTGGGAGATAGCGGAATGGGCTCCTTCTGAGCAAGTGGGTCTCATGACCCATTGATGGGTGTTGACCCTGTGTGTGCATGCGGGTTTATGAGACAATCCCGGATTTGCCTGCTGATGGGCCTTTGGTTCTTCTTTCTGGGCTTTCATGGTACAACCAGGTGGCGTTCTTTTTAGGCCACATCATTTTCTCCTCAAGGAGGATGCCCCTCGCCCCTGTAGGGTAGGCTGCTTGATCGGAGGGAGTGCCACGTGGGGTTGCTTTCCAGAGCTTGATTTCCCCACTTTAAAACCTTCAGAAGATCTCTCATTTTCCTTTTGTTGTTTCAAAGCAATTTTTCGTAGAGAGAGAAAGTGAATTTTGTTTGTCAAAGATCAGTCTGTGCTTGCATTTGGGTGTTCTTGGATTCTTGTTCAGTGTTCTTGAGGCTTTGGACTATTTGCCTAGACTTCCCATCAGTTTGATCATTTTTTGGTAAGTTCTTTATCAAACTCTTGTTTTCTGTATGCTTATGAATTTTCTTTTCTTGTTGTTATAGTATCTTAGGGAGGCGTCTTTGTTAGTTGCGACGCTCTTTCTTTCTTTTTGCTAAAGTTAGACGTCATGTTCCCTATGCAGGACGACATGGCTCGAATTAGGCAAACAAACAATGTGGGTGCATGGGCAGCGCCACGAGAGAGGGACAACAGGGTTCCCTTTTCGATCCCGTCTCAAGGAAATAGGGGTGGAGTCAGCTCTTCTCGTCATTCAGGAGACGGGGCTGTAAGGGCGGCACGTTCTTCAAGGAGAAGAAAAAGCGTGGCTTGCCGTTCTCGCGTTCCACGTGAGGATTTTGAGGATGACTCCTCTAGTTCTTCTGACGAGGAGTTCGCAAGAAACCTTCCTCCTATGGTTCGGGGGAGAGAAGATGTTGATTTGCTTTCTTCTGACATCTTTCCCAGCATGAAATGGTTGAGGTATCTGAGGGAGCAAGGACGTGACTTAGAACGTTTTTTATTCCTGCCCCAAGGCTTTAGTTTTAGGAGCCCTCGACCCCATAATTCTGTAGACCAACTCTCTCTGGGAGAAGTCGCTGTCTACACGGCTGCTTTTAGATTGGGTCTTAGATTTCCTTTGCATCCCTTTGTGATGGACGTACTGGAGGGGTATGATATTGGCCTTGCTCAGCTGACCCCTAACTCTTGAGCAAACGTCTTTGGGTTTATTGCCAAGTGTGCTTTGAGCGGCATTACTCCTTCTTTTCCTGCTTTCCTCAGACTCGTAGATATTTTCCCTTCCTCTCGCTCTCCCCAGGGATGGTTCACCCTCTATAGCCGTCGGGGATATAAGACAGTTGTTGGTAAGACCTCTAACTGGGTTTGATGTAGGAAGAAGTGGTCCGTTATCCGAATGGAGGACCTTTCCCTTTCAAGGCGTCTTTCTAGGTGGAACCAGCGTCCTCGCTATTTTTCTAGGGGTGACGCCTTCCCCCGCCTTTTGCCAAGAGACTGGAGGCTCATAAAGCCCTTGTTTCAGGCCGAGATGTATCGGCTGTCTTCAAAGAGTCATGCATGGGTGCCTAATGCTTGGCTTCCCCATGTGGGTCAGTTCACCAACATAGTTTTCCTTGCGGCCGAAGGTCTTTGCACCTATTTGAGTAGAGGTAGTTTCTCATAGACTTTCATCAAAGCCTTGTTCTTTTTCTTCTACTAACTCTCTCAGTTTTATGTAGATTCTGCCATGGACCGTTTATCCCCCGAAGACAAGGGTTTGGTGGATGTTTCCACTTGGTTGTCCGAGGTGTACACCGAGGACATTCTCAAGGCCGTGGAGGCCAAGAAGAAGGACTCCTCCAAAAAGTCCGACGAGGGTGCCTCTGGTGATGTTGTCAAGGTATGCCCTTGTTTACTTTCAATAGGCTTCTGTTTTCTTCCAAGGTCTATACTTAGTTGTTTATTTGTTGTCTTGTTCAGGAGCCCACTTCGTTAGCTACGAAGAAGCGTCCTGCATCTTCGACGGTGGCTCCCAAGCCTAAACGGCCCTTTTTCAAGAAGCTGAGTACCACCGACGCTGCAACGAAGCCGTCGCTGGTGAAGCCATCTGCTCCTTCGACTGGGGGAGAAGTTCCCCTTTCTCAGGCGTCCACTCCTCTTCCTGAACACAGGGAAGCGTCTTCCAGGTGGGCACCGAAGGGGATGCCGCGGCCAGGGCAACCGTTGACGAGGTGGCGGCCGACCAGGCTGATGCTACTGGAGCTGCTACTTCGTCTAGGGAGAGTAAGGGTAAGGGCAAGGAGGCCGAAGATTCTCCTGCTGGTGACGCTCCCATGCCTCCTCCGGCTCCGTCAAGTGGTTAGTATTTCTGTTCCTTTAGGTTGTCATGACAACTTGGTATTGTTGTATGGTTTTTGACGTTCTGACATTGATTCAGCTGATACGTTCAAACGGATGCGACGTGCTGAAGTGGCGAACATCCCCCCGTCAGGCGGTTTTAGCTCAGAGGAAAAGGATAAGATCCTTTCGGACGTCTATGCTGCCATCCCTGAGTAATATGTGAGGTCGCTTCCCGGGATTGACCTGGGGTACTTTGGGTCTATTCAGTCCCTCGTACTTGATGTGAGATACCTTATTTATTCATTATTATATTTATATATATATATATATATATATATATATATATTTACTAAGTCTATTTTGGTCTTGGCACTCTTCATCCGTTGTGCCGAGAGTAGGCACTACCGCTTTCATAAGCATAAAGAGATGCTCAAGCATAAGGACCAGATTGAGAATCATGTGTAGTATGCTGAAAGGACAGCCAGATTGATCAATATGGACGCGGACAAGAAGATTAAGTCCGAGACAGACGCTTTGAAGAAGGCCGAGGAGGACGCCCAGAACTATGAAAAGAAAATGCTGGAGCATGAGGAGAGGTTGGCCATGCTGAGAAAGGAGTATTCCTCCGTATCGGAGTGGGTGACTAACTTCTCTTCCAAGGTGGACGCCTTGGAGGGTAAGCTTAAGGCTACCCAAGACGAGATTGAGGCCATGGGCAGAGAGGCCGCTAGCTCTTTCAAGTCTAGCGAAGAGTCCAATTTGGAGATTGCTCAGCGGGCGTGGGATCAATCTATGGACGGGAAGGACTTCTCCTGGTTCAAACGTCGTATCTCCTACCAGATGGCCGTCTCGACAGCTAGACGCCTTGATCTGGATCCCCCGGAGATTTTCAGCGAGGGGGAAGATGAGGACGTGGAGGAGGAAGAAGTGAATTCCCCCGAAGGCAAAGACGTTCAGGACGGGAGCTCCACCGCCCCTCATCCCTAGGCGGCCTTTGTTTAATCAGTTTGGATGGCGCCGTGGGCACTTGTAATAACTTTGGTGCCTTTTGGCATTTATTTGTTTTGGTTTGTTTGCGCCTTGTGCGCATGTATGAATATTTTGTGCCTCCTGTGCACTTGTTTTTTTATTCCATTTCAGTTTATTACTGATTTCTTAGGAACTTCCTTTTTGGTCCATTTGATGGACGGGTACCCCAGTGTTTTAGGTGATCAGCCTAATTTGGGGCGCTAATCTAGGCCACTTCTCAGGCCGTCAACCGATTAGTCTTTTTGAGACGCCTTCCAAGGAGGCAGCGTCATATTGAGTGTCTTATCTTGTTGAGTCTTTTAAGTTTTTGTTAGAACATGGTACTTTTAGGGCCGTCAGTTTTTTGGTAAATAATGACGCCACCGTTTATTTTTTGTGGATTTCTCCGCGTCTTAAGAGGCTTTTATTGAGCCTTGTATTCGTCAGATAAGAAAACATTCGTTAATTTACTAAGTAGCAACACTAAATTTACCGCTTCATAGGCGGGCATTTACAGGCCGTTTTGTAGGCTCTAGTACGATAGTTAGGCCGTTTTGTAGGCTCAAGTTACATGAGTTATCCTAATGACATTCTATTTTCAGCCACTTTCCTCTATCTTGACTGGTTCTGCTTTGGCTGGCTTACTCTCATTGGCGGATGGCAGTTCTTCTTCATGCTTTCTTTTGCTTTTGGCTTCGGCCGAATCTTTCTTCCATGCCGACGGGTTGAGGGTGGTGAGGTAACAGTCTCTTGCTTGTAGTTGGTCTCCATGTATGGTTCCTATTGCCCCATCATCACATACAAACTTCAAAAGCATCAGATGGGTGACGACTACTGCTTTAATCTTGTTCAGGGTGGGTCGTCCCAAGATGACGTTTGTATGCTGTCAAGTCCTTAACAATTAGGAAGTTTACTTCCATCTTCCGTCCGTTTTTTCTATCCCCAATCCGAACCGGCAAAGTGATGACGCCTACAGGATGTATAATGCTTCCTCCAAAACCAATGATGGGATAGTGTATGCTATCCATGGTTTTGGGGTCATGTGCTAGGCGGTTGAGGCATTCCACGCTCATTATGTCAGACGAGCTCCCCGTGTCTATTAAGATGCGCTTCACCCTCATATTGGATATTTTGAACTCGACCACAAGGGGATCATCATGCGGAGTGGCTATTCGTCCACCATCTGACTCACATATCTCGATCCGTGGGAATGGGTCCAGAGGTGACTTTCCTGACAGCATTACCTGCCCCAGGCGGCGAGCATAATCTTTCTGTCCCCTCATGGTGGGTCCTCCAGCGGCCGGTCCCCCAGATATGACGGCTACAAACCCCCTTTCGTTGTGATTTCCCTCCGTAGGTGAGACAGGTGACTTGTTCTTTTTGTACTGTTTTTTCCCAGAGCCGTGAGCATTCCTCTGTAAGTAGTTCTTGAGGTGTCCTTTAGAGGTTAGGCCGTCTAGAGCTCTCTTCAAGCTTCTGCAGTTCTTGGTTTCATGCCCTATGTCTTCATGGAACTGGCAATATAACTTAGGGTCTCGACTCTCAGCAGGAGACTTCATGGGGAAAGGCCGTTCAAGGTCATACCTGGTTCCGACGTCTTTCAGTATTGTGAGGAGATCTGTGTTATACTCGAAGTATTCCCTTTCTTGTGGACGTTCTCTCTTGTGTCCAGGAGAATTGTTATCATGCTCTTTTGAGAGTGCCCAAGTACCATTTACTCGTGGGGTTTTTCTGTCTACCTTGTCTTTCTTCCCTGAGGAATCTGTTGCTTCTCCAATCCTTCCATCTTTTGACGCACTGCATATTTCTGTTGCATGGATAAATGCTTCGGCCTCGTCCAAAACCTCAGCCATAGGCCGCACACTTTTCTTGACTAGGTCAAACTTAAAGGATCACTTCTTCAGTCCCCTGATAAAATTATCAAAGGAGACGCCGTCCGGCAAATCTGGAATTTGTCCGGCCTCTAGGTTGAAGCGTTTCACATAGATTCTTAGTGACTCATCCTTCCCCTGTTGAATTCGTCCCAAGTGCATACTTGTTTTCCTTTCTTCCTTGTGTGCCATGAACCTGGTGGAGAACAGAGTCTGCAATTCGTTTAAAGAGGCAATTGACCCTGGGGACAATCGCTCAAACCATTTAGACGATACTCCTTTGAGAGTGGCCGGGAAATATTTGCACCAAGTGGCTTCATTGGTTCCTTGAACATTCATATGATGACGGTATGCAACTAAGTGCATATCGGGATCTGTGGTACCGTCATAGGCTTCAATGGTAGGAGTTTTTACCTTGGGCTCTTTTGGGGCGTTCATGATATCCTCAGAGAAGGGAGTACTCATGTGCCTTAGCGTCAGATTATTAAACCCTTGCTGAATGTGGTAATTTGGTTCACCGCGGCTGGTGAGCAGGCGTGGACGCAGGTTTACCCTGTTGGGCGTCATCTGGGTCTGTCCTCGAGTAGAGGGGTAAAACGGTGGATCTTCCATTACAGGGGTGGACCCAGTGTCTGATAGTTCATACTCAGCTTCATAATATTCTTGACGCTTCGAGGCGGGCCGTAAGACGGCTGGTGGGTTGCCCCTATATGGTGTTTGTGTGACTTGGTCCCTTCGAGGTAGAGAGGTCGGAAGGCCGCGGTCGATCCCCGAGAGCTCAGGCACCGGGCTGATTCCACGGCTAGCCTGCAAACGGGAGCTCTCTCCAGCTCTCCATACATTGGATCTGAGTGGCATTCTGTTTATCCGATTGACGCCCAAGCTGAGGGGTCTCTGTGGAGCCGTCCTCACAGTACTGTAGATTAGCATGTTTCTCCGAATTTCGTCTTGCAACGTGGTGCTCATCTGCTGTCGAAAGGTTTGATTCATTTGCTGTTGGAATCCTGCTAAGATCTCGCGAAGCGACCCCACCGAGACTGGCAAGTCTAAATTCTCATCCAGTACGGCGTCTCGGACGCTGGGGCTTAGGTGGCCACCTGGCGGAAACGCTTCCACAATTGGTTCTTCCTCTACGACCACCTCAGTTTCCTGCACCCGACGTGGTGTGCTTCCTGCATTTGCGATTCGATTGGCTTCTTCTATATGACGTTGACTCCTCTCGAGAGGCCGTCTCTCTTCTTCCTCACCAGTATACTCTTTGTCAGAGTGCGGTTCGGCCATTATACTATACCTCCCCACAGATGGCGCCAAAAGTTATGGGATCTTTTACGGTGATGACGTGTCACGCGTTCCTCGGAGGTATCAAGTATGAGCTGGCACAAACTTCTGGCAACCTGCAAAACAAGAATATTCCCGTAGGAATATTCCCTCCGATGCTTAAGTAAGTATAAGCTAGAGAGAGAAGTAATTTGTAGAGAGAAGGCAGAGTAAAAATAGTTTGAGGTTGGTGGGAATGAATTGATTGCCCCCTTTTACCTAGGGATCTGCACTATTAATAGTGCTAGGGTTTCTTGGGAACTGGTCCTGCATGATTGGATGCTCTGTAAGATCAAGACACGTGTCCTGCTAAGTTTTGGGGGCCTGATGATAGACCTGGTGGGCCTCTTAAGCTTTTGGGCCTTTCTTTTTGGGAGATAGCGGAATGGGCTCCTTCTGAGCAAGTGGGTCTCATGACCCACTGATAGGTCTTGACCCTGTGTGTGCATGCGGGTTTATAAGACAATCCCGGATTTGCCTGCTGATGGGCCTTTGGTTCTTCTTTCTGGGCTTTCATGGTACAGCCAGGTGGCATTCTTTTTAGGCCACATCAGAAACTACTCCCTCTGTATTTATTTAAGGGATACACTTGCCTTTTTCGGCCGTATTTATTAAGAGATACATTTTCCATTTTTAGTAACTTATCAACCCCCACCATCTAATTAAATAATATATCTACACCCCACCCCCACCCCCACTCCCTAAAATGACATGGTCCCCACTTGTTTTTCTTATTAAAATATCTACTCAACTCCACTTATTTTATTACTTTATTTCATTCAATTCTTTTTCTTAATACGCGTGCCCGGTCAAGTGTATCTCTTAAATAAATACGGAGAGACTATAATTTTATTGCCCCCTACTCAACCAACACGATAGAAGGTAATTAAGGATGATAAAATGTGTTTCACCACCATAGAATAGAATAAAATAACAGTGTGTTAAATTAAGTACCTACAAAATTTTCAAACTAAGGAGTGGTCACAAACCTTGAAGTGAGAGAGAAATATTGTTGTTTATAACTTTCTTAAACAAATAAAAGTGGAAAATAAGTTCTAAACATGGTAAATAACTTTTACGGATTTTTCATGAAATACCCCCGAGTTTTTGCAAAATTCACCAAATGCCCCTCGACTTTCAGAAATTCACCAAATACCCTCCACTTTTTAACAAATACACTATATACCCTTAGTGAGCATTTTCTGTAAATTCCGTTAGATTTCCGTCAACTTTAACCTAATTAACTCTATTAATCCATACTTATCTTAATTACCCTAACTAAATTTAAAAATAAAAAACTTTATTTTCCTTTACTTATTTCCCTCACCATCTTCCATCTTATGCCCAATCTCTCTCCCCCACCTTCATTCTTCGGTTCTTCCTCTTCTCCTCACCATTGAAATCCGCCCAATATCTCTCCTCCCCCTTAAATTTGCTTCAAAACCAAAACAAAAAGCTAATTAACACAAAAATTGCAACAATCACCCTTTTACCAGTCATACTAGTAATCCCAGACTCCCTGAACCCACGAGATATAGCCAATGCCACCAAGAACTGAGCCGCACCCACGTCCTTTCACTCAACGACGACGACAAGGGGCTCGAATCGGAACACTCACCCGGACGAGTCTGAGTTGGTCGATTCGGGCGAGTTAGCTGACTCGCCGGCGACGATTGTGGTGGTGGGTGGGAAGATGAGGTCGAGGATCGAATTCGGGTCCACCGGGTCGTGGGAGATGAAAGCCCATGTGCCTCATTTGGGGTTGTTTAGGAGGTGAGAGAAAATGGAGATGCGGCCGGAGCAAGAGGAGGTGGTTTAGTAGGAAGGGTGGTGGTTAATGGTGTTGAAAAGAGGTATGATTGGTGCGTCAATTTGTGAGGAGTATGATTGTGTGCTTCTGCTAATGCTATAGCCACTGAATTTGTGAGGCATTATTTTGATTTTTATTTTCAAATTTGAAAGGGAGAGAGGAGAAAGGTTAGTAGCAGATCGGGACTGGGAGTCCATTGAAGAAGGAGAAAGGGAAGTAGCAGATCGGTATTGGGCATCCATGGAAGAAGGAGAGAGGGAAGATAAAAGGGGTGAGTTAGGAGGAAGGTTAGTTGTGGGTTGGCATTTAAATATTTTTTAGGGTAGTTGATTAGATTAATTAGGAGTTAATTAGTTTAGTTAAGGAAAAAGTTAACGGAAAAGTTAACGGAGCTAACGGAAAATCGTCATTAAGGGCATCTTGTGTATTAAGTTTATAAATAATAGTATATAGTGTATTTGTTAAAAAGTGGAGGGCATTTGGTGAATTTCTGAAAGTCGAGGGGCATTTGGTGAATTTTGCAAAAATTCAGGGGTATTTCATGAAAAATCCGTAACTTTTAATTACTCCGTATTCAGGTAAATAATAGGAGTAATATTTTCAACCCTTTTTACGTGGCCTAATATGATATCGATACTCCATAATAATTAGGTAAATTTACAAGAGTTGCATTATTTACTTAACAATTTAACTCTAATCTATATATATAATATACTAAAAGAGAGAAAATTAATGTGGTGATGACAAATGTCACTCATTGATTGGCCTCTCTTTTAATTTCAAAAAAAAAATTATTAGTCTAAATTTGTTTTGTCTAATTAAGAAAGAATCAGAGAAGATATTTTTGATTTCCATTATAAAACTTAAAGATTATGTTGATAATAGATATTCTAAAATATTTCGTACGTAGTAAAATTGCAAACTTCCAAGAATTCCACTTTTAAAGATTCATATATTATGATAAATATTCTCTCATAAACCTAAAAAGTTGATTATATGTTATTTAATTAAAAAAATATCCATGTCATTATATTATTTTGACTTAGCTAAGAATATTATGCAAAATATATGGACATATACTTATGCACGTAATCAGAGGCTTAGCTAATTAATGCACGAATGTTTCGAAAAGCGGAAAACCAATCCTCACGAGCCCCCGAGTGATAACATTTGATTTAAGGGTCATCACTTGAAGTGTCAACACATTCCTCACGCGTCATTGGAATTTGTTAACTGATAGTATAGAAACTCCCTCACTTTGTCATTGGAAGTATCTAAAGATGTTTTCGAAATCAAAGCTATAAAGTGTAACTAGGCCTGGCCAAGCCTAATCACGAGGTAAAACGTTTTTAAAGATTCTCATTTTCAGGGTTAGCTAAACGAGAAAACCCCCTTGTAAAACGAAGAAAAAATCCAGCACATCGCTCTTTTTTGGAAAAGCGGAAAACCAATCCTTTGATTTTTGGAAAAGGGAAACCATCCTTTGATTTTTGGAAAAGGGAAACCATCCTTTGATTTTTGGAAAAGGGAAACCATCCTTTGATTTTTGGAAAAGGGAAACCATCCTTTGATTTTTGGAAAAGGGAAACCATCCTTTGATTTTTGGAAAAGGATAAACCAGGAAAATGTGTGGTTAGTGACGCAGACCCCGCCCGCTGAAGGTGGGCGAGCCTGTCCGCTGAGGGTGGACGCCCCGTCTGATAGAAGTGGACGAATCTGTTTTGATGTTTTAAAAATAAGGACCTACGCGGTTTGTGACGTAGACCCCGCCGGCTGAAGATGACGAGCCTGTTTTTGTTTTTGAAGAATTTATTTTCTTTTCATTTTCGAAAACTGAGGACCTGCGCGGTTAGTGACGCAGACCCCGCCCGCTGAAGGTGGGCAAGCCCTGTCCGCTAAGGGTGGACGCCCCGCCCGCTGGAGGTGAGCGAACCTGAATTCGTCTTTTCGATTTGGGACTCGTGTGGTACGTGCCGCGATCTTGCCCGATTGAGGTGGGCAAGTCCCTATTTCATTTGTTCTTGTGATTTCTTTTGAGAATTTCTTTTTATTCATTCTTGTAAGAGCGAATTCTTTCGAGGGATGCTCCGATTTAGTTGCAACCTGAATGTGGGTTGACAACGTGCTTAGAAGGACCATTGTCTCGTGGTCATCATCTTTCATGGTTTTGAGCTAGTCTTTACGGCTCAATTTTCCCACTACCTGGTGATATGTTCATATTTTATAGTGTTTTTACCCCCGTCCCTTAGTACTTTTTGATCTCAAATGAGCTCTTCGGAGCGATTTTTAGTACTAATGTGCTCCTTGTAGTGTGTTTGTAGTTTCAGGTTCATCATTGTAGGAATTAGCATGTTTTTGTGCATTTTCTACTCATTTTAATCAATACAAGAGATTATGTACTTTCGAGAGCACACACATTGAGTTGGAAGAGTTTTCGAGCAAAGCGGATAGTGAAAGAACTAGAAAACCAACACTCGTCTACTATTTTGATCATAACTTACGTTTTGCAACTCCAAATGAAGTTATTCCAATTGAGTTGGATTCTAGACTTCAATAGCTTTCCAACGAGTGGTCACTCGGCTAATTCCGACGAATAACGAAGGAGATATGGCGTTTTAAAGATAGAGGATTGTGCAGTTTGTACGCGCGCCCGGCGGACGAATGGCTGCCCGACGGGCGAACGTCTGCCTGACGGGCGGGAGCTGCCCGACCGGGCGCGTGCCGATGATTTCCAGAATTTCTCCCTCCGCCCGGCGGGCAGACCTGCGCCCAACGGGCGGGTTACAAGCTGGTCGCCCGACGGGCGGAAGGCTGCCCGACCGGGCGACGACAACCCAGGGCCCTTTTTCCGCGGTTTTCTTCCGGTTTTTCCTTATGTTTATGGGCAAACTATAAATACTAGGCTTAGTTATTTTAGTTTGACATCTTATTTTCTAGTATTAGCCCCTTAGTTTATTTCTCTTAGCTTTGTTTTCTCTCTAAATTTATGCAAACACTTAATTTTCAATTTCAATAAAAAATCAAGCTTTCTATTTCTCTTGTTCTTCAATTAAGGTATTGTTCTTTATTTAAATTCTTTGTTTAGCTTTAATTATGTTTTCAATCATGCTAATTGCTTTGTTTATTGTTAATATGCTTGAGTAGTCTATTTTCTAGGGTTTGGGGATCCATGAATAATATGAAGGGATATTGAATAATTGTGATTGTTGGCATTGTAATTAATTCCTATTGATTGGTTTATTTCACTATACAATTAGATTTGCGCAGGTTTAATTGTGGTAGTTATGCAATATCAAGTTAAGATTCGAGAGATGCAATTTGATGTTTAGGCTTGTGTCAATAGGTGGAATTAGAGTTAATACGTAGCGAAAGCCCGTTAATTCTAAGTCTATGATTAGTATCGATTCGAGAGAGCATGCTAGTCTAATTAATTACTTTGTTGATTATCGTGATTCTTTATTGTCCTGGATTGTTATCTGTTGGTGAACCTATGCCCTAGATTCCTTAATATATTGATTCCTAGTTGTTTAATTTTCGCCGTAGTTTTAGCAAACCATCAAACCAACTCTTGTTCCCAATAGTCTAGTCTAATTGATTAATAGTAGAAAGAACACTGTTTTCCTGTGGATTCGATCCTGACTTCCCTTGCTACCTAGCTAGTGGACTTAGGTTATTTTCATTAGGTGATACGACTTTAGCCTGTCAAATTTTGGCGCCGTTGCCGGGGAAACGACTTTATTTTCTTTTATTAATTGTTTTTCTAGATTATTGTTTGTTACTTCTCAAGGGACTCCCGTTCCTTGAGACCGGATCTCACGACTGTTTTCTAGTTTTTGCTTGTTTATGCCCAGGACTGTCCATACCAGCGATCTGACTTCGTTCGATCCTGAACCTGAACGGACCTTTCGTAGATGGCGTAGATTCGTTAAACAGTTGAGAGACTATTCTGACTCTGAATCCGACTATCTGATTAACAATCTATTCCATACAGATTCAGAAATGGGTGATCAAGCACCACCACCGCCACCCCCACTTGTGCCAAGGCTTACAGACTACTCTAAACCAAGTCTGTCTATGCTCCCCAAGGCAATCCTGCCTTCCATTGCGGTCGAGAATTTCAAGATCGAACCCCAGCTGATAAACATGATCGAGAGACACCAATTCGGTGGGGAAAAGGGTGAAGATCCTAATCTCCATATTCAGTCTTTCATTCAGTATTGTGCCACCATTAAGCAGAAGAATTTAACACCGGAGCAGACTATGGAGATACTCTTTCCATTTTCATTGAGTGGGAAGGCAAAGCTATGGATTAATAGTCTCAACCACGCAACTATGAAAATCACCGATTGGAATTCTTTGGCCCTTGCATTCTATGTTAAATATTTCCCACCTGAGAAGACAGCTCGTCTAAGGGGACAGATATTAGGTATCTCTCAACAAGCAGATGAGAGTTTGTTCGAGGTTTGGGAAAGATTCAAGGACTTGCAAAGAGAGTGCCCACACCCTGGTTTGGAGGACTGGTTCCTGGTTCAGCAGTTCTATAATGGTCTGGGTAATGAGTCTAGGTGTCTTTTGGATTCAGGTGCTAGTGGGAGATTTATGCAACTGGAGGTGCCTAGAGCTTTAGAGGTGATTGAGGAGATAGCCATCCATAGTGCCCAATATGGGAATCCTAGAGGTTTTGCCGATCGTGGTGTTAAGCATGAGATGAACTCTATTGAACAGCTTACTGCTCAGTTAACTGCCCTACATCACAAGCTGGATAATATGCAAAATGCATCTTCCCAAGCCACCCAACAATCTAGTGTCGCCGCAATGAGTGCTCAGTTGGCCAATGTCTGTAATAGTTGTGGGATGCAAGGTCATTATGCACCGGAATGTAGGAGCTCTATTGAACAATGCAATGCATTCCAGGCCTACAAGCAGAACAATCCGTACTCCAACTCATACAATGAGGGGTATAAAAACAACCCTCTATTATCATATAGGAGTACTAATGTTCAGAACCCCCACCAGATTCAACACCCTCCACCACCACAACAACCTTACCAACCACCCCCACAGCAGCCCTACCAACCGCGAAGTAAATACAACCCGCAGCCTAGTGGACCACCTGGCTTTCCTCCACAGCCTCAACCCACACAGCCTGATCCTATGCTTGTTGAGATGCGGAATATGATGTGAGAATTACAGAAGTCTATGAGCGAAAAGGATGCCAAAATCGATGCCCTCACTGCTCATAACAAGATCATGGATAAACAGTTGGCACAAATGGCTACTACTCTCGCAGAGAGACCCAAGGGTCAACTCCCTTCACAGCCTGTGACCAGAGAGTCTGTAAATGCTGTCACTTTGCGGAGTGGATATGAGTATGATGGGCCACCTATGACTATAGAGGAAGGGGTTGAAGTATCTGTAAGTGGTGCTGTGCCAAGAGAACGTGAGAATGTGGTCAAAGAGAAGGAAGCTGGCACAAGGGTTGAGAAGAAAGTTGAGATACAAGTTCCACCTATCAAACTTCCCTTCCCTCATCGTCAGCTAAAGAACAAGCTAGACAAGCAGTTTGGTAAGTTCTTAGAAGTGGTAAAGAATCTGCAGGTAACGGTCCCTTTCACTGAATTAATTACTCAAGTACCTGCATATGCTAAATACATGAAAGACATCTTGACTAGGAAGAGAGCATTTAGTGAGGTGGAGACTGTTGCATTTACTGAAGAGTGCAGTGCCTTACTACAAAATAAGTCTCCACCCAAGTTGAAGGACCCCGGGAGTTTCTCTATCCCGTGTAATATTGGCAACCTTTTTATTGACAAAGCCTTATGTGATTTAGGTGCCAGTGTTAGTGTCATGCCCTTGTCTGTCTGAACTAAATTGAACATGGGTGATTTAAAAGTTAACAACATAACTCTGCAAATGGCCGATCGATTTGTAAAATACCCCCTATGTGTTCTAGAAGATGTGCCTGTTAGAGTAGGTAACTTTTTTATCCCTGTTGATTTTGTTGTGTTGGACATGGAAGAGGACAGGCAGATCCCTTTTATTTTAGGCCGACCTTTCCTACACACTGCGGGGGCAATCATAGATCTCAAGAATGGCAAGCTGACCTTAAATGTGGGGGATGACAAGGTTACTTTCAATTTAACCCATGTTGCTAAGAGCCCTATGGTAGAGGAGTCATGTTTTGGAGTCAATGTTTCTAATTATTATTTTAATACTAAATTGACTCATACTAAGTCCAACAATCCTTCTGTAATCCCCCGTAAATTTATAAAATTTTATTAATATATTTTTTAACGTATATTATTTATATTTAAATAGAACTTATGAATTTTAGTAATAAATATATAATTAACGTATATTTATTTTATTTTAAGTACGTTTTAAATATTTAACGATTTTTGAACTTTATTATATTTATATATTTAATGTATATTTAATTTTATTTAAATATGTTCGAAATATTTTAACGGCTTGTGCAATCAAAAATGATTTTAGAATTTTACGTGAAAAGAATTCGAATTACGAAAACGCGTTCGATTGAATTTGGATAAACAATCCTAACTATTTTTGGATTCGATTAACCTCAATTCTAGTCCTAGCCCAAGTTGACAAAGCCCAAATAAGTAAACCCATACCCCAACCCATGTTCTAATCTCACGTAAACAACTCTCCCCTCCTTGCTTCAATTTCACGTGAAACCAAAAACACCTAAACCCTCAAACCTTGCTTCCCCTTCACGTGAACTCTCAAGACCTTGCTCTTCTTCACGCCGCTGTCCTTGCTGCTACTTCTCACGCCGCCGACCACCGGCCACCCGCAACCACGCCGGACCACCGCCGGTAATCTCCTTCTCCTTCTCTCACTCGTTTTTCCTTTCTTTTTCTCCTTCGTTTTCTTGCTCTCCTCCTCACATGTTTCTGTTGTTGCGCAGCCACGCACAACCACCGAGCACCGCCACCCACTCGTCGTTCCCCTTCGCTGCGCCGCCCACCTGCAGCGTCGCTGCCGCGCCTGTCCAGCCGGAAACCCTCCTTCTCCTCTTGGGTTTCGGTTTCTCTCTCTCCTTGCGTTTTTGGTTCGACCAACAACCACCAGCAACCACCCTTGCCGACACCTGACCCGACCAGCGCCACCTCTGCTAGCCGCCGCTGTCCCCGCCGTGCCCTAGTCACCGCCGGCCAGCACTCCTCCTCTCCTTTTGGTTGACTTTCTTAAACCCTAAGTTATTTAAATGTTTTAATTAAGTTTATTGATTTTTGTTTATGTTTCTAGAATTAAATTATTAATCTTTATAATTAAATTATAATTTTCAGATTTGGTATTGATATTATAAATTAATTATTTTCAGTTTTGGTTGATTAATACATAAGTTAGGGTTTAAATTAGTTTAGTGATTTAATTCATGATTTGATTTAATAAATTTATGATTTTTAAGATTTAATTACTAATTCTCAGATTATATGTTGTCGAAATTAATTTAATTATTTTCAGATTTGTTAATTACGTTTAAATTAGGGTTTTAATTAAGTTTTATTAATTTAATTCATGTTTCGTGAATATAAATTATAAGTTTTTATGATTAAATTAGATTTTCAGATTATACATTATGCTTAATTGATAATTTAATTTTCAGATTACATAGTTGAATTGAAATAAGGAATTTAATTAGTAAAGCATGGATTTTTAAGGTTTTAATGTTCTAAAATCATAATAGAATGATTATACATTATTAAAGCTATTATTTTTATGATTCTAAGAATGTTAATTATGTTTTGGAGTAGTTTGAAATTAGTTATATTGCTGAAAATTTAAAGTACGATGTTTGCAAAGAGTTTTCAACGAATTTCAATCACTAATTCAATAATTATGATGCTAGGAAATCAAAGGTTTAAGTTTTGATATTGGGGAATGTTCTAAATATGTTTAGGATGCATTTAGAATGCTTTGTTATGGTTGCCAATGATTAGGAATTGATTTGGGTACGTTTCTTGATTATTTTAGGCGGTGAATTCTTTGTGGGTGACTTTTGAATTCGTTAAAGTGGCCTATCAGTTTGTTTACACAAGGTACGTACATACCGTGTGCTTGGATGTGTGTTGTATTGAGAATATGATGAATATATTTATGAACTTGTTTATGTTGGAATTTCATGTTCAATGTCGTTGAATTAATGCGTTGAGCATAGAACTTTATTTATAAGAATTGAATCATGTTAGCATGGAATATTGATGCAAGCATGTTGGTTTTGTGGAACTTTATATTATTTAATATTGGTTTTGATCTTTATTGATCGTTGTTCCTCTTTAGATTTTCAATACTTTATAAGGGCCGAGGACCTTGTTTGGTAGTTGAACCTTATGCCTAATAAAGGTTTTTAAATATGGATAAAGGAAGGATTAAAATAGTTGGAATTGGCTCTTGGTTGAATGTTGTGATCACTGGTTTAATTTAAAGATAAAAGAAGTTGTGTTTACTTGTTGAATATAATATTTATGTTTGATGAGTCATAACCAAGTATTAAAAGTTAAGTCATGTAAAGTGAAAATGAGTAGCAATAGCTTTAGACTGTGCACGTCTAAAGTGACGGACAATCAGGAGTTGGGGTCATGGGTAGCCTATGGCTTTTTCTGGGGCCGGATTGATCACCGGTTCTATTTTTATTTAAAAGTCCCTCGATATCGCAGGTCATTGGGGTTTACGGAGTCGCGCCCGTACCTCGTCTTCCTTAGTGAAGAAGAAGAAGTTTCTAGTAGACAACTCAGTCCATTGACTATTTCAATTAAAATAATGTTAATGATACAAAGGTCTAGTTCAGTCAAATATAGTCTTCAAGTCAATATATCTTGATTATCCTTGCTTATGTTTTATTTAGTACCATGTTAGGTTTGTTCGTTTAATAGATTCATGTTAGGATTATTATTGATTTAGTATGTAGTACTCAGCTTTGCTGATTGCGTGCTTTTGCTTGTGCATGTTGATCATGGCTATGCCTTATTGATCCTGTGATGACCCAATCTTTGGTGAGCAGTCTCTAAGGATCAATAAGCATTGTCCATCTGCAGGTTTGAAGATGTTGCATCATTGGGATCGGGAATAGAGAGCTTGTATTTAGTTTTGATTTGCTAAGTTAACTTGGGTTTGTTAATTGGGACTTTAAACTTGTCGTACTATTTATATTTCCTTATTTTCGTTGGATGATTTTTTTGGGACTAAACCTGTAATCGATTATTTATAAACCTACAGTTAGTTTTATGATTTCCGCTGAAAAATTCTGAATAAGCCGTTACGTTTTCACACGGGCGATAATGCCTTGATAATTCTCTACGTTTTATATTAAAAGATTATTTTAGAAAAGAGAGAATTGTCGGGGTGTTACTGTTAGGTTATGATACATATGACAATTCATAAATCATGCGGAAAAGCCATTTAGCCAGGAATACATATTATTTACACATAATCATATAGCATAGTTTAGATGCATACTCTTTGTTGCGTGCCTTCCCTAGCTGCGCCCGAACCGAACAAGAACAAGTCTTTAGGACTCCAAGTGTCGTCCCTCCGTAGATAGTCCACAGCACGTCCGGATCCGCCTTAAGATTGACCAACTAGAATCGCCCTTAAGGTACTAAAGATTTTCGGCACTTTTAGTCAAGGAATGTGTCTGAATTTTCTCTCAAAAACTCACTTTGAATACTTGAATAATCTATGAAAATATGTGACCCTAGGCACCTATTTATAGAGTTATGGAAAGGGTTTTGGAATCCTATTAGGATACTAATTTATTTAATTATAACCCTACTAGGACTCTAATTAAATAATCATTATCTAATAGTTTTAGGATTTAATCACACTTCGAATCCTGATTGCTTCAGGATTCCCGCACAAGCATTGCACGAGCACCGTACACCCGCGCAAGCCTTGCGGCCCACGCTAGGCGCACAGCGCTCGGCCCACTGCTGTGCTCCCGCGCGCGCGCCCAAGGCCTTGGCTGGGCCTGGCCTTGCGCTGGGCCTGGTCGAGGCTTGGCGTGCGATGGTGCGCGTTGGCTCGCTGGGCGACGGCCTGGCTTCGTGCTGGGCCTTCGTCTAGCGGGCCTCGTCCGATGCTAATTCGTACGATACGCTTCCGATTAAATTCCCGATTCCGGAATTCATTTCCGATACGAACAATATTTACGTTTCCGTCAATATTTCCGATTCTGGCAATATTTCCATTTCCGATAATATTTTCCGATACGTACCATGTTTCCGTTTCCGGCAACATCTACGACTTGGATAATATTTATATTTCCGATACGATCCATATTTCCGTTTCCGGCAATATCATCGTTTCCGGAGTATTCATTTCTTGCCTGTGACGATCTCAGCTCCCACTGAAACCAAGATCCGTCGATTCCGAATATCCATAGATGGAGTATTTAATGCCATTAAATACTTGATCCGTTTACGTACTATTTGTGTGACCCTACGGGTTCAGTCAAGAGTAAGCTGTGGATTAATATCATTAATTCCACTTGAACTGAAGCGGCCTCTAGCTAGGCATTCAGCTCACTTGATCTCACTGAATTATTAACTTGTTAATTAATACTGAACCGTATTTATTAGACGTAACATAGAATGCATACTTGGACCAAGGGCATTATTTCCTTCAGTCTCCCACTTGTCCTTAGGGACAAGTGTGCATTTCCTAATTCCTTTGTCGCTCGATGCTTGCTCTTGAACATAAGGTAAGAGTTGTCATCCTTATTATGTCCAGAGGTGTTTCTCGGTTTCAGAGTTCAACTGATCAAATAAACAGATAATCATAGCCTATGATTCATCCGAGCACGGCCATGCATTTCACAGTTTCTAGCTCTCCGAGTGGCCTTGTACAACTTTTAAGCATCTCATCCCGATTTATGGGAGGACAATCCCAATATTGCGATCTTGAGATTAGACTTCGTTTGATAGGTGATTACCTGAGCGTTGCCTTTATAGCCTCCTTTTACGGTGCGACGGCTGGTCAACGTCAAAGCAACCAGTTCTCAAACAAGTAATCTCAAATCACTCAGGTATTGAGGATTTAGTGTCTAATAATTTTAATGAAATTTACTTATGACAGATTTTCATCTCTTACAGTAAAGTTTCATAGGTCTTGTCCGATACTGGTCTTCCCAAAGTAAGTATCTATGCAAATGATTATGACATTGCCATGTCCACATAGTTCAAGAAACAGAACTACTAGTCATCTTGCATTCTAATCGTCTAACGTTTTCTATGCGTCCAATTTTATAGAAAACTCCGACCAGGGACCTTTTTCAACCTTTGACATTCAAGTTCACTTGATAGACATTTCTTAGTCACAGGACTGGTCCTGACAGTCTATCTTGAATATATCGTCAAATTGAAGGGACTCATCATTTAATAAACCACAAATTAAATGGAAAAATGAATTCTTTTCATTTATTGTGAATGATTAACCAATAATGTTTTACAAAGATTTAAACTCTAAAACTTTAAAACATTAAACAGAGACATCAAAGCCATTCTCCAATATGCTTGATTCCCATAGCTGCAGTGTGCGAGTTGTGCTTCGCTTGCGGCAGAGGTTTAGTCAATGGATCTGATA
Organism: Spinacia oleracea; assembly: GCF_020520425.1. Classification (NCBI taxonomy): domain Eukaryota; kingdom Viridiplantae; phylum Streptophyta; class Magnoliopsida; order Caryophyllales; family Amaranthaceae; genus Spinacia; species Spinacia oleracea. The sequence continues at coordinate 149,554,343 of NC_079489.1, forward strand.
TGTTGTCATCAGTTCCAATTTTGCTTATCTCGACTTCTTTTCTTTCAACGAACTCTCGTAGAAGGTGAAATCTACGAAGTACATGCTTGACTCTCTGGTGGTGTCTAGGCTCCTTTGCCTGTGCAATAGCTCCGTTATTATCACAATACAGGGCTATTGGTCCTTTAATGGAGGGGACTACACCGAGTTCACCTATGAACTTCCTTAGCCATATAGCTTCCTTTGCTGCTTCATGTGCAGCAATGTACTCCGCTTCAGTTGTAGAATCCGCAATGGTGCTTTGCTTAACACTCTTCCAGCTTACTGCTCCTCCGTTGAGGCAGAAGACAAACCCAGACTGTGATCTGAAATCATCTTTGTCGGTTTGGAAACTTGCGTCCGTATAACCTTTAACAATTAATTCATCATCTCCACCATAGACCAGGAAGTCATCTTTGTGCCTTTTCAGGTACTTCAGAATGTTCTTGGCAGCAGTCCAATGCGCCTCTCCTGGGTCTGACTGGTATCTGCTCGTAGCACTGAGTGCGTACGCAACATCCGGGCGTGTACATATCATAGCATACATTATTGAACCAATCAATGATGCATATGGAATCCCATTCATTCGTCTACGCTCATCAAGTGTTTTTGGGCACTGAGTCTTGCTTAGAGTGATTCCATGAGACATGGGTAGGTAGCCTCGCTTGGAGTCCGCCATCTTGAACCTATCAAGCACCTTATTGATATAAGTGCTTTGACTAAGTCCAATCATCCTTTTAGATCTATCTCTGTAAATCTTGATGCCCAATATGTACTGTGCTTCTCCTAGATCCTTCATCGAAAAACATTTCCCAAGCTAAATCTTGACAGAGTTCAACATAGGAATGTCATTTCCGATAAGTAATATGTCGTCGACATATAATACTAGGAAAGCAATTTTGCTCCCACTGACCTTCTTGTATACACAAGATTCGTCCGCGTTCTTGATGAAACCAAAGTCACTGACTGCTTCATCAAAACGTATATTCCAGCTCCTGGATGCCTGCTTCAATCTGTAGATTGACTTCTTTAGCTTGCATACCTTTTTAGCATTCTTTGGATCCTCAAAACCTTCAGGCTGTGTCATAAACACAGTTTCTGTTAAAACGCCGTTTAAGAAAGCAGTTTTGACATCCATCTGCCATATTTCGTAATCGTAATATGCAGCGATTGCTAACATTATCCGAATAGACTTTAGCATTGCAACTGGTGAAAAGGTTTCATCGTAATCCACACCGTGGACTTGCCTGTAACCTTTTGCAACCAATCTAGCTTTGAAAACTTCAAGTTTCCCATCCTTGTCCTTTTTCAGTTTGAAAACCCATTTGCTTCCAATGGCTTGGTAGCCATCTGGCAAATCGACCAAATCCCATACTTGGTTTTCAGACATGGAGTCTAATTCAGATTGCATGGCTTCTTGCCATTGCTTGGAGCTAGGGCTCGTCATAGCTTGTTTGTAAGTCGCAGGTTCATCACTTTCAAGTAATAGAACGTCATAGCTCTCTTTCGTCAAAATACCTAAGTACCTTTCCGGTTGAGATCTATATCTTTGCGATCTACGCGGGGTAACATTTCTAGTTTGACCAAGATTCTCACCAGATTCTTCTAAAGATCTCTGAGTTTCATCCTGAATGTCATCTTGAGCATTCTCTAGAGTTTGTTGTTCGACTCGAATTTCTTCGGGGTCTACTTTTCTCCCACTTGTCATTTTGGAAATGTGATCTTTCTCCAAAAAGACACCATCTCGAGCAACAAACACCTTGTTCTCAGATGTATTGTAGAAGTAATACCCCTTTGTTTCCTTTGGATAGCCCACAAGGATACATTTGTCAGATTTTGGATGAAGTTTGTCTGAAATTAATCGTTTGACGTATACTTCACATCCCCAAATTTTAAGAAAAGACACATTTGGAGGCTTTCCAAATCATAATTCGTATGGAGTCTTTTCGACAGCTTTAGACGGAGCTCTATTTATAGTGAGTGCAGCTGTATTTAGTGCATGTCCCCAAAATTCTAATGGAAGTTCGGCCTGACCCATCATTGACCTGACCATGTCTAGCAAGGTTCTGTTCCTCCGTTCCGACACACCGTTCCATTGTGGTGTTCCAGGAGGAGTCAATTCTGATAGAATTCCACATTCTTTCAGATGGTCATCAAATTCATAGCTCAGATATTCACCGCCTCTATCAGACCGCAGTGCCTTAATCTTCTTGCCTAATTGATTCTCTACTTCACTCTGAAATTCCTTGAATTTGTCAAAGGATTCAGACTTATGCTTCATTAGGTAGACATAACCATACCTACTGAAGTCATCAGTGAAAGTGATAAAGTAGCTGAAACCACCTCTAGCATTTGTACTCATTGGTCCACATACATCTGTATGGATTAAACCCAATAGTTCATTTGCTCTTTCTCCAACTTTAGAGAAAGGTTGCTTTGTCATTTTGCCAAGTAAACATGATTCGCATTTACCATAATCCTCTAAGTCAAATGGTTCTAGAATTCCTTCCTTTTGAAGTCTTTCTAAGCGTTTCAAGTTTATATGGCCTAATCGACAATGCCACAGATAGGTGAGATCTGAATCATTCTTTTTGGCCTTTTTGGTATTTATGTTATATACTTGTTTGTCGTGATCTAATAAATAACGTCCATTGACTAATCTAGCAGATCCATAAAACATCTCTTTAAAATAAAACGAACAACTATTGTCTTTTATTAAAAAGGAAAATCCCTTAGCATCTAAGCAAGAAACTGAAATGATGTTTTTAGTAAGACTTGGAACATGGAAACATTCTTCCAGTTCCAAAACTAGCCCGGAGGGCAACGACAAATAGTAAGTTCCTACAGCTAATGCAGCAATCCGTGCTCCATTTCCCACTCGTAGGTCGACTTCACCCTTGCTTAACTTTCTACTTCTTCTTAGTCCCTGTGGATTGGAACATAAGTGTGAGCCACAACCTGTATCTAATACCCAAGAAGTTGAATTAGCAAGTATACAGTCTATAACGAAAATACCTGAAGATGGAACGACTGTTCCGTTCTTCTGATCTTCCTTTAGCTTCAAGCAATCTCTCTTCCAATGCCCCTTCTTCTTGCAGTAGAAGCATTCGGATTCAGAAGTGGGTTGACTGACCTTCCTCTTTACAGATTTGGCGCCAGTTTGCTTAGTTGGGCTGGCCTTGTCGCCACCTTTCTTAGCATTCCTCTTCTTTCCAGATTTCTTGAACTTGCCCCCACGCACCATAAGCACATCCTGCTTATCACTTTTGAGCGTCTTTTCAGCGGTCTTCAGCATACCGTGAAGCTCAGTGAGCGTTTTGTCCAGACTATTCATACTGTAGTTCAGTTTGAACTGATCATACCCGCTATGAAGAGAATGGAGGATGGTGTCTATAGCCATTTCCTGAGAAAATTGCTGATCCAGCCGACTCATATTCTCAATGAGTCCAATCATTTTGAGAACATGTGGACTTACGGGCTCGCCTTTATTAAGCTTGGTCTCAAGAATTTGCCTATGAGTCTCGAATCTTTCGACTCGAGCCAGATCTTGGAACATGTTCTTCAACTCACTGATGATTGTGAAAGCATCTGAGTTGATGAACGTTTTCTGCAGATCCGCACTCATGGTGGCGAGCATTAGACATTTCACATCCTTGTTGGCATCAATCCAACGATTGAGGGCTGCCTGAGTGACCCCGTCGCCTGCGGCTTCGGGCATCGCCTCATCTAGGACATACTCCTTTTCTTCCTGCATAAGAACTATTTGCAAGTTCCTTTTCCAGTCAAGGAAGTTTTTCCCGTTCAACTTCTCCTTTTCGAGAATTGATCGAAAGTTGAATGAATTGTTGTTTGCCATATTAAAAACTACAATTGAAAAGAATAAACAAATAAATAACCATTCACAGTTTCTCTTAATAAACTTAAATTCTAGCATACATGCATAATTCAATGTTTATTAAGCATTTTATTCAAGTTATGTGTTCCGGCAGGTGTGAATAAAATGATTCCAAGATCCTAAAATCATTGAAGAACTAAGCACAGTTTGTCGACTTAATCCTAAAACATCTTAGGTAAGCAAAAGCCTTTTGCTAATAGTCTAGAAACTATTCTTGGTTGATAGGTACGTCTAAGAACTTATTAGGTAAACCTATCGATTTTGCCACGACATAAAAGGACTCCTTACTTATATCGTTGAGTTTCACCAAAACTAACATGTACTCACAATTATTTGTGTACCTTGCCCCTTTAGGACCAATAAGTAACACCTCGCTGAGCGAAAACTATTACTAGATTGATGTAAAGGATATCCAAGCAAGTGTATATTTTGGCATGGCACCTTTTAACTCAATTTTTAAGTTTGGAACTTAAGGCTCTTACTATGTTGGTTAGATTTTAAGTGAACTAAAATCCTTAATCATGCAACATAATCAAGCCATAATCTTATGCATAATTAAGACATATTTAAAGCAATAAATAACTTAAAGCATGCATAAGATAAATGTGATCTAGTATGGCCCGACTTCATCTTGAAGCTTTGACTTCAAAGTCCGTCTTGAAAATCTCCGTGGGAGGCACCATTTTCTTCAAATAGGATAAGCTATAATTAAAACTAATTACAAATCTTTGATGGTACGCAGACCATATTTGAATTGAAAAATAACTTTGGTACTTTAGACCAATTACATTCAAATTAATGGTGCGCAGACCATATTTTCTATCCTATTTGGGCCATACTAGTCACTTCATAACCTGCAAAACAGTACATATACAATATATACCATTCACCCATTCATTATCATGAATGGCCCACATAGCTGGTTAGTAAAACACATTATGCATCACGTAAACATTTGCAGCGATTAATCAAGGGCACCAATAATCTACCAATTATTCAGTCCTTATTAATTCTAATCAAGTTGTTTTAACCTTAAGGATTCGTAGACCTAATCAAGAGTTTATGACTAAAAGCGCTCCCACTTAAACCAATAAATTCATATGCTTTACTAATTTTAAACATAAAAATGTATTTCAAGTCTAACCGGAAACATACAAATTTAATTAAAATTTAAAGCCCATATAAATTTATAATTGAATCCAAAAATTTTAATTTGATTTCAGTCGAATTTTAAATTAATTCATGATTTTAATTTTAGTAAAATAATTAGAATAAATAAAATTTATTATAATTACAATATTCAAAATTAAAATCCAAGAAAATAATTTAAATTATTAATTTTAAAATTAATTAAAATTATGTGAACTGAAAATTTCAAATTAAACATTCAAAACGATCTAATCGCAACGCAAACACCCTACGCATCGCACGCCCATGGGCCACACGCACACAGCCATCGCTGGCCATGTGCGCGCAGCCCATGCGCTCGTCGCATAGCTGCTGCATCTTCCCATCGCAAGCCATCGCACAAGTGGTGCTCGCTGCGCGCGCGCCAGCGCTCGACGCACGCGAGTCATCGCTCGCTGTGCGCGCTCGCCAGCGCTTGCTGCGCGCGCTCCAGCGCTTGATGCACGCGAGCCATCGCTCGCTGTGCGCGAGCAATTGCGCGCGATCAACGCTGGGCGCAGCGCTCGTGGCACGCGAGCTTGCGCGAGGCAGTGCGCGTTGTGGCGCAGCTCGCTTGCTGCCCACACGCGACTGCCATGCCTTGCCTTCGCCCATGCCCATTCATCCATAGCTCGTGGCCCACGACACAAGGCAGGGCTGCTGCCTTGTGCTCGTGCACCATGCCCCTGCTCATTGCATTCGTGCCGCACGGGCCATGAGCTCCCTTGCTCGTCGTTGCATGCCCGCACTATACAACACCCCTTAAGGGTAACACGAAGCGTCCATTGCTTTGTGCGTGCAAGTTATATGAACGAATCGCATAAAAATTTAAAATTTATATTTAAAATTAATGACAAATTAATAAATAATATTAATTTCATAATTTTAGGGCGAAAAATCGAAAATTTATTATTCAATTGATTTCCGATTATTATGGATTCAAGCCTAGGTCATAAAAATTTAAAATTTATCATAAATTTACAATTTTTATGGTGGTTTTTAATCATAGGTTTCTAATTAAATTATAATTAATTATGAAAATCAAATTAATTCTAAATTATTCTAATTTTCAACAAATTAATCATAATTACAAATTAGATTGCATAATTAACAAGGCTAGGCATTCAAACTTGTTAAACATATACAGTAGGTCAATCAAAAATTCAAGATTTATCAACAAGAATCGCAAATATTTAATTTAACATCTTAAATTTACGAAATTTTGCATTCGAAAAACTAAAACCTTCGAAAAGTCATAGTTAGGCTTCGAATTTGAGAATTCTGGGTTCGGCCGAAAAAAACTTTGCCTTATTGATCCTTATTGATCCTGTGATGACCCAATCTTTGGTGAGCAGTCTCTAAGGATCAATAAGCATTGTCCATCTGCAGGTTTGAAGATGTTGCATCATTGGGATCGGGAATAGAGAGCTTGTATTTAGTTTTGATTTGCTAAGTTAACTTGGGTTTGTTAATTGGGACTTTAAACTTGTCGTACTATTTATATTTCCTTATTTTCGTTGGATGATTTTTTTGGGACTAAACCTGTAATCGATTATTTATAAACCTACAGTTAGTTTTATGATTTCCGCTGCAAAATTCTGAATAAGCCGTTACGTTTTCACACGGGCGATAATGCCTTGATAATTCTCTACGTTTTATATTAAAAGATTATTTTAGAAAAGAGAGAATCGTCGGGGTGTTACTGTTAGGTTATGATACATATGACAATTCATAAATCATGCGGAAAAACCATTTAGCCAGGAATACATATTATTTACACATAATCATATAGCATAGTTTAGATGCATACTCTTTGTTGCGTGCCTTCCCTAGCTGCGCCCGAACCGAACAAGAACAAGTCTTTAGGACTCCAAGTGTCGTCCCTCCGTAGATAGTCCACAGCACGTCCGGATCCGCCTTAAGATTGACCAACTAGAATCGCCCTTAAGGTACTAAAGATTTTCGGCACTTTTAGTCAAGGAATGTGTCTGAATTTTCTCTCAAAAACTCACTTTGAATACTTGAATAATCTATGAAAATATGTGACCCTAGGCACCTATTTATAGAGTTATGGAAAGGGTTTTGGAATCCTATTAGGATACTAATTTATTTAATTATAACCCTACTAGGACTCTAATTAAATAATCATTATCTAATAGTTTTAGGATTTAATCACACTTCGAATCCTGATTGCTTCAGGATTCCCGCACAAGCATTGCACGAGCACCGTACACCCGCGCAAGCCTTGCGGCCCACGCTAGGCGCACAGCGCTCGGCCCACTGCTGTGCTCCCGCGCGCGCGCCCAAGGCCTTGGCTGGGCCTGGCCTTGCGCTGGGCCTGGTCGAGGCTTGGCGTGCGATGGTGCGCGTTGGCTCGCTGGGCGACGGCCTGGCTTCGTGCTGGGCCTTCGTCTAGCGGGCCTCGTCCGATGCTAATTCGTACGATACGCTTCCGATTAAATTCCCGATTCCGGAATTCATTTCCGATACGAACAATATTTACGTTTCCGTCAATATTTCCGATTCTGGCAATATTTCCATTTCCGATAATATTTTCCGATACGTACCATGTTTCCGTTTCCGGCAACATCTACGACTTGGATAATATTTATATTTCCGATACGATCCATATTTCCGTTTCCGGCAATATCATCGTTTCCGGAGTATTCATTTCTTGCCTGTGACGATCTCAGCTCCCACTGAAACCAAGATCCGTCGATTCCGAATATCCATAGATGGAGTATTTAATGCCATTAAATACTTGATCCGTTTACGTACTATTTGTGTGACCCTACGGGTTCAGTCAAGAGTAAGCTGTGGATTAATATCATTAATTCCACTTGAACTGAAGCGGCCTCTAGCTAGGCATTCAGCTCACTTGATCTCACTGAATTATTAACTTGTTAATTAATACTGAACCGCATTTATTAGACTTAACATAGAATGCATACTTGGACCAAGGGCATTATTTCCTTCAGTTACACCTTCGGAAAAAGAGCATGTTTCAAATTGTTTTGCAGGTGGAGGTAATCGGAGTATGAACTCTTCGGCATGGGTTCGAAGGCAAGCACGATTTGATGATGCTGAGACCCGAAAGGCCGAAAGTTTGGTGAACGGTGGGCATCGCATTCATGATCGGGGTCGTGGTCTGTCACCCCCCGCGCCACATAGCTCATCCAAGGCAATTGATTTGACACCAGATGGCACCATCTTTGGTGCCTCCATTCGATGAGTTGTCGTGGTTCTCATCCCCTTCTTTTCGTTGTCTGCACATAAACTGAGATTGTGTAATGGGGACATTGCATCAATCTAATCGGGATGAGTACTTCACTATCCATTTATTGCTTTTCGTAGTGTACTTTTTGCTTTCGATAGTATAGTTTAGTTTGTGATCTTATAGTTTATTCTTTGCTTTAGAGAAGTGAGGAGAGGGTATTTTCACTATTTTGGGTGTTTGATGATGTACAGGTGTTAGCTCCTAGTGCGAAAAGTTATAAAACATTGTAAGGAGCAAGTTCGCAAATGGCCCGACGGGCGAAGGCCGCCCGACCGGGCGCGTGCAGAAGAAATTTATTTTGCGCCCTCCGCCCGTCGGGAGGGCGTTGGCCCGGCGGGCGAGAGGAGAAAAGGCTGATTTAAACACGGGATTCACTCCCATTATTTCACTACTCCTTTCAATCATCTCCTTTTTGAGCCAATGAGGACATTGTCTGATTTAGCTTGGGGGGTGTTTCACTCACTTGTACATTTTAGGTATGTTTTCTTATTATTTTTGCATTTACTTATTTTGGTGTGTTTATTTTTATGTGTGTTTATTTTTGTGTGTTTATTGCTTTCTAGAGTAGTTTATTGCTTTGAAAAAAAAAATATAAAAATACGTTCCGATGAATACAAAACCATGCTTCCCTGTGCCCCTTGATCGAAAGTTGTTTTGATTCTTGGTATTTGATGATGAGCAATGTAAATGTGTTTTCCATGATTTGATATCCGATTGCTTTGATGCCTTAACATGAGTCAACTCTGACTAACTATTTGTGGACTTGGTGCTCGGCTAGTTGATTTGGTTAGGAATGTGTGATAGCTTCCTGGTGTGTCATTGATTTTGAGTATTGATTTGCAACTATTAGTAGTGTTTTATGACTCATATACATGCACATTGTGGAGGACGAAGGCATTTTTCTATTAAGGTAGCCTTCAGATGAAATTAGATACATTTGTTCCCTCCTTTTCTACCCATGTTGTTGCTTGTGCCCTTTATTCGGTGACTAGCCACATTACAAGCCCGCGAAAACCCCATTGGTTACTAGTCCCAAGCCTAGCTTGAGGGAGCTAATAGTAGTGAGGTGAGGGAGTTGTAGTATTGTTGAAAAAAGGAGTTCGTCTTATCATGTTTGTTGTTGAAAAATGAGTTGAAAATGAAAGAAATGAAAGAACAAAAAAAATGTGAAGGTTTCTAAAAAAAAGGAAAAAAAAAAGAGAGATTGAAAAAGAAAAGAAAGAGAAAAATCTATTACTCTCAGAAAAAGTTCAAAGCATTGTTTCAATCGAGTTTTGCAAATTCATATCCTTATAAGTGATTGGTAATAATTGTGAAAAAGGCAAGAAAGTATGGTGTTGGTTATTTGTTGTTTTGTCATGTGTTGAGTGGGAGAGTTATGGTCATTATATTGGTTGATCATGGTTGTATTTAGGATTTATGCTCCCCAAAGCCAAGGCTTTAAGCTCACATTTTTCCCAAATTTACCGCATCCTTACCTAAGCCTAACATTACAAGCTTTGAAGACCTTCTGACCTTTGTGCATAGAGTCGTACTTATGTGAAAATAGTTGTTTATCAATGCAAGTTATGACATGACACATTCCGAGTTGACCATTAGGTTGAGTGTATGTTTTTCTAGACACACGAGTGTTGTGAGTTTGGGAGGGCATTGTTCACTTATATGTTGGGAGGAGAGCGAACGGGTACATCTTTTATCCGCCACATAAAAGAGTGACGAGTGTGTGAGTACTAGTCTTGAATTCCATTGTGCATTTGTGGTTCGCTTTGCGTGACGATTGTTAAGGTGGATTAGCGGTCGAATAGATTTGATCGGTTGACATTGATGCATGCTTGTTGGATTTTACCTTGAATCGTATCCATTGTTTTTTAAGATCTGTTTGGGGTGAAGTTGATTTATGTATTCATCGATGATTTCTTTTCTTAGGGACAAGAAAAGATCTATTTTGGGGGAGTTTGATATGTTCATATTTTATAGTGTTTTTACCCCCGTCCCTTAGTACTTTTTGATCTCAAATGAGCTCTTCGGAGCGATTTTTAGTACTAATGTGCTCCTTGTAGTGTGTTTGTAGTTTTAGGTTCATCATTGTAGGAATTAGCATGTTTTGTGTATTTTCTACTCATTTTAATCAATACAAGAGATTATGTACTTTCGAGAGCACACACATTGAGTTGGAAGAGTTTTCGAGCAAAGCGGATAGTGAAAGAACTAGAAAACCAACACTCGTCTACTCTTTTGAACATAACTTACGTTCTACAACTTTAAATGAAGTGATTCCAATTGGGTTGGATTCTAGACTTCAGAAGCTTTCCAAAGAGTGGTCACTCGCCTAATTCCGACGAATAACGAAGGAGATATGGCGTTTTAAAGATAGAGGATCGTGTAGTTTGTACGCGCGCCCGGCGGGCGAATGGCTGCCCGACTGGCGAACGTCTGCCCGACGGGCGGGAGCTGCCCGACCAGGCGCATGCCGATGATTTCCAGAATTTCTACCTCCGCCCGGCGGGCAGACCTGCGCCCGACGGGCGGGTTACGAGCTGGTCGCCCGACGAGCAGAAGGCTGCCCGACCGGGCGACGACAACTCAGGGCCCTTTTTCCGCGGTTTTCTTCCGGTTTTTCCTTATGTTTATGGGCAAACTATAAATACTAGGCTTAGTTATTTTAGTTTGACATCTTATTTTCTAGTATTAGCCCCTTAGTTTATTTCTCTTAGCTTTGTTTTCTCTCTAAATTTATGCAAACAGTTAATTTTCAATTTCAATAAAAATTCAAGCTTTCTATTTCTCTTGTTCTTCAATTAAGGTATTGTTCTTTATTTCAATTCTTTGTTTAGCTTTAATTATGTTTTCAATCACGCTAATTGCTTTGTTTATTGTTAATATGCTTGAGTAGTCTATTTTCTAGGGTTTGGGGATCCATGAATAATATGAAGGGATATTGAATAATTGTGATTGTTGGCATTGTAATTAATTCCTATTGATTGGTTTATTTCACTATACAATTAGATTTGCGCAGGTTTAATTGTGGTAGTTATGCAATATCAAGTTAAGATTCGAGAGATGCAATTTGATGTTTAGGCTTGTGTCAATAGGTGGAATTAGAGTTAATACGTAGCGAAAGCCCGTTAATTCTAAGTCTATGATTAGTATCGATTCGAGAGAGCATGCTAGTCTAATTAATTACTTTGTTGATTATCGTGATTCTTTATTGTCCTGGATTGTTATCTGTTGGTGAACCTATGCCCTAGATTCCTTAATATATTGATTCCTAGTTGTTTAATTATCGCCGTAGTTTTAGCAAACCATCAAACCAACTCTTGTTCCCAATAGTCTAGTCTAATTGATTAATAGTAGAAAGAACACTGTTTCCCTGTGGATTCGATCCTGACTTCCCTTGCTACCTAGCTAGTGGACTTAGGTTATTTTTGATTAGGTGATACGACTTTAGCATGTCACCTGGGTCCTTGATTAGGGGACTATGTATAAGTATCAACAGCGGCCTTTGTCTTGAGGTCGTAATCCGGTTTTATCTTTTGAGATTATCCAAACACGGGACTTCGTACAGCGTAGTCTGGGAATATTGTTTTAACTTTGCATACTCTCTTTTGAAATATATATTTTCTTTCGAGCCCCCAAGCACTCATGCTTGACGATCATTTCTTGTCAAAGAGGTTCCTTGGGGATACGCATTTTGTAATGTCCTTGATCGTGTTTGGGATCGTGCTCGTAAGTGCGAGCGATCTTTGTAGTGGTGTGCTACTCTTAACAAAGCCGTGAGGTGCGACTTTCAGTAAAGAAATCGGCAATTTTCGAGTCGAATGGATACAGCAGGACCCTATAGAAGTCAGGGCTTTTTTTGAGCCTAGGCTCATTTTCGGCGCCCAGGCCTGGGCGTTAGAAATAATTCACGCCCAAGTGGGGCGTTGAAAATATTGTTTGGGCTGGTCTTTTGATGACACAGTTGGCCTCTTGTTCGTTCGTTTATTTCACTTGGAAATTCTACGTATTCACTTCTCTTTTGGTTTTCTTTATTTTTGGAACGTAGAATTTTATTAGAGATCACAATGAGTTGAGTGATCGTGATGATTTCTCGAGAATCCGTAGCCGATGGGTGGACTACGGTGTTTGTCGCTTTGGGGCGATTATTTAAAGGAACTGTCGCTCTTAAGGCGTACAGTTATTGCAATAGTTGGGCGAGTCTATATGGCCCGAGGAACATACCTTGAGGCGTAAGAATTTGATCGCGTATATATTTTTTAATTTTGCTACGGTCGTTTTGTAGCTTGGAGCTCCCAAGTATGCATGTTGGGATGCTTCCTTTTGGCGTACGAGTTTTGTAGGTTCTTTCGAGAAAGATGCCTTGGGGTCCCGCTCGTGTAGGTGCGAGCTATCCCTTCCGTGGTAGGTAATATTTTGCTACCTTTAATCCTTAATGTAGAAGTCGTGTGGCTTGCATTTTGAATTTGGGCGATAAGTAGTCTTTGCCTCATACTCTTGGTCGTGCCCGCATTAGTGCAATATGCCTTACTGTGAGGGGGTCGAAAAAGCACGAGGCTAATGCGTGACCTCGTCCCTCGTGGGTGTGACGATTCTTTTTATTCAATCAAGTGTAATTGGATTTCCTGTGAGTTTACACCCAATTGACTAGTAATATAGGAGTCGTCATTCAGTTTTTAACGACAATGAGAAAAACTGACAAAACCCGGTTATCGTGACATAAAGGGAGTGCAATTATGTTTGACCACGGCGGCCGTAGGTTCCCTTGTGATCCCTGGTGTGGGGATCTCTCAACATACACCCGCAAGGTAGAGATTGAGGTTTCAGGGGACTGTAACTACCGAGAGGAGTACTTCGCTCGTCGATAACTCCAGAGGCAGGATATCCTTACTAGCTCAGCATAAATAATTGAAGGGACATGCGTTAACTATTAAACTAATCTGAATTGATTTTAGCAATATGCAACATATAATACTAATTCGATCGTGATTATCTGATTTAAATAGCATTGAGGGACCTAGCATGATAATCCGATTTCCCAAAAATATTATATTTGTTAGGCGTGATAGAACAATCAGATTAGGTTAGTTTAACAGTTCATAAAAAGGGAGAGGAAAGCAGTTAAATCATCGAAAAGGGACACATTACGACGCACCCTTGAGAGGTGCGTCACGGTTCTCGGAAAACTAACCACTTTGACTTTGCTATTTCTCCTTTTTATTTAACGAATCTCAATTATGGGACAGGATACGTTCTGTTCGATTTATGGATCGATTGCGACAGAACGCGTGAACAATTTCGCAGCGTGAGGCTTAGGCTAAGGGTTGGAGTCAATACTCAGAATATGAATTGTGTGTGTTGTGTTCTTTTCACGTCGAATTTAGGGGCCTATTTATAGGGAAGAGTTCGTGGAAAGATAGAATTGCAGAGTTCTAACCCACAAAGGATTAGGAAAAAACACGTGCCCAGGTATTTTCAGCGCCCAGGCCTGGGCGCCGAAGATTTCGGCGCCCAGAGCCAGGCGTTGAAAATAGGGTCTGGGCTGTTTTCTTTAGTTAGATTCGGATTCCTGAAATCCGTAGAGTTTGAGATTAATTCGAGTATTTTAGCGCGTATCAATTTTATGACCGAATGCGTCTGGGCCCGTTACGAACTCTAGGCTCGTTAGGATTTTAATTAATACGTAACTCTTATTTCCGAATCATATTAGGAATAGGATTCTCGCAGTTTTCTATCTCGTTTAGGATTTATGTTGGAATGCAACACCTAATTCTGACAGGTTTCTATCTTTTATGATTTGCCACTTTTAGAAGCTACCTTTTACTGCAGTTACTATTTTTAGCAGGTTTCCATAAATAGCAGGTTTCGGGTGAAATGAAAAGGGGGATTGAGATTCGTTTATTTCATAGGAGATGCGTTGTCAAGTGGAGATTTATGCTTTCATCATCGAACTTTTCCCTTTTGGGAATGGGGACAAAAGTAGATGTCTACAGTTAGCCCCCACTTTGACTGAGTCTTGGAGTAAGACGACGGTCAAAGTATTTAGACGGAGTGCATCACACAAGCCATGGTGTATTGTGACCTGTTTTGCGAGGGTCTCACGAGCCCCCGAGTGATAACATTTGACTTAAGGGTCATCACTTGAAGTGTCGACATATCCCTCACGTGTCATTGGGATTTGTCAACTGATAGTATAGAAACTTCCTCACTTTGTCATTGGAAGGATCTAAAGGTGCGTAGAAACTCCCTCACTTTGTCATTGGGAGTAGCTACAGAGTTTTTCAAAATCAAAGCTGTAAAGTGTAATTAGGCCTAGCCAAGCCCAATCACGAGGTAAAAATGTTTTTTAAAGATTCTCATTTTCAGGGCTAGCTAAACGAGAAAACCCCCTTGTTTTTATAGGACGTAAAACGAAGGAAAATCCAGCACCCTTGTTTTTATAGGACGTAAAACGAAGGAAAATCCAGCACCCTTGTTTTTATAGGACGTAAAACGAAGGAAAATCCAGTAAAAGTTATCGCTGCAGCGACTAAGGACCTACGCGGTTTTAATGGCGCAGACCCCGCCGGCTAAAGATGGCGAGCCTGTCCGCTAAGGATGGACACCCCGTCCGATAGAAGTGGACGAATCTGTTTTTGAAATTTGAAAATAAGGACCTACGCGGTTTGTGGCGTAGACACCGCCGGCTAAAGATGGCGAGCTTGTCCGCTAAGGGTGGACACCCCGTCCGATAGAAGTGGACGAATCTGTTTTTGAAATTTGAAAATAAGGACCTACGCGGTTTGTGGCGTAGACCCCGCCGGCTAAAGATGGCGAGCCTGTCCGCTAAGGGTGGACACCCCTACCGATAGAAGTGGACGAATTTGTTTTGAAATTTGTTTGTGCTTTTTGAAAGTAAGGACCTACGTGGTTTGTGACGTAGACCCCGCCGGCTGAAGAGGGCGAGCCTATTTTAAATTTGAAGACTTTATTTTTCGAAAACTGAGGACCTGCGCGGCTAGCGACGCAGACCCCGCCCGCTGAAGGTGGGCGACCCCTGTCCGCTAAGGGTGGACGCCCCGCTCGCTGGAGGTGAGCGAACCTGAATTCGTCTTTTCGATTTGGGATTCGTGTGCCGCGATCTTGCCCGATTGAGGTGGGCAAGTCCCCATTTCATTTCTTTTCTTGTGATTTCTTTTGAGAATTTCTTTTCATTTATTCTTGCAGGAGCGAATTCTTTCGAGGGATGCTCGGATTTAGTTGCAACCTGAATGTGGGTTGACAATATGCTTAGACGGACCATTGTCTTGTGGTCATCATCCTTTATGGTTTTGAGTTAGTCCTTACGGCTCAATTCTGCCACTACCTGGGTCCTTGATTAGGGGACTATGCATAGGTATCAACGGCGACCTTTGTCTTGAGGTCGTAAACCGGTTTATTTTTTATTTTTTATTTTTTGAGACATCCAAACACGGGACTTCGTATAGCGTAGTCTGGGAATATTGTTTTTAACTTTGTATACTCTATATTTTCTTTCGAGCCCCCAAGAATTCGTGCTTGACGGTCATTTCTTGTTGAAGAGGTTCCTTGGGGATACGCATTTCGTAATGTCCTTGATCGTGTTTGGGATTGCGCTCGTAAGTGCGAGCGATCTTTGTAGTGGCGTGCTACTTTTAACAAAGCCGTGAGGTGCGACTTTCGGCAATTTTAAAGTCGAATGAATATGGCAGGGCCCTATAGAAGTCAGAGATGTTTTTTTTTTGGGTCTGTGATCATTTTCGGCGCCCAAGCCTGAGCGTTAAAGATTTCGGCGCCCAGCGCTGGGCGCTGAAAATAATTTCTGGCGAGGTTTCTTGATGACATAGTTGGCCTCTTGTTCATTCGCTTATTTCACTTGGAAGTTCTATGTATTCTCTCTTCTTTTGTTTTTTTCTTTGTTTTTAGAACGTGATGATTTTCTTGAGAAGCCGTAGCCGATTGGTGGACTACGGTGCTTGTTGCTTTGGGGCGATTATTTTAAGGAACTGTTGCTCTTAAGGCGTACAGTTATTGCGATAGTTGGGCGAGTCTATATGGCCCGAGGAACATACCTTGAGGTGTAAGACTTTGATCGCTCTTATATTTTTTTGAACGTGTTCGTGAATGATGATATGTATGTGCGAACGAGCGTTCATAGAATGGCCGTTGTGTGCGGTCCATTAATCAGATTGCTTGAATTGTTTCATTTTTTTTTTGAGCAACGACTGATTTTGAATAGTTTGCTTAGAAGCTTGATAGGGTTCAGGCCCATTCATGAAGTGGGCTCAAACATCGTGCCCTTTCGATTGTTCAAACATTTGCTTCGAGATTTTTTTTATTTTGCTATGGTTGTTTCGTAGCTTGGAGCTCCCAAGTATGCATGTTGGGATGCTTCCTTTTGGCGTACGATTTTTGTAGGTTCTTTCGAGAAAGATGCCTTGGGGTTCCGCTCGTGTAGGTGCGAGCCATCCCTTCCGTGGTAGGTAATATTTTGCTACCTTTAATCCTTAATGTAGAAGTCGGGTGGCTTGCATTTTGAATTTGGGCGATAAGTAGTCTTTGCCTCTTTTACACGTGCTCTTGGTCGTGCCTACATTAGTGCAACATGCCTTACTCTTCTTTTAGACTTGTACCGTGGGACGGTTGAACTTATGGTGCGACGTAGGCTTGTGTGGCCTAACGGCGTGTCTTAGAACATTCTTCCAGGTGTTGGGATATCATTTGCATTGGAGTATTTCATCATGCCTTGTTCAGGTGCTCGAATAAGTGTAGCACCTTCTGCGTGGGTTTGCACGGATTATTACTTCGTTCGATGCGAGGATTCCTAGGTGTTTCTTTCTTGTTTTTATATCAGGGCAAGATTTAGCAAGCAGAGATATTCAGCGCCCAGGCTGGGGCGTTAAAGATATCGGCGCCCAGCTCTTGGCGTTGAAAATGATTTTTGGGCAGAACTTTGACAGTTTTTTTTTTTTTTTTTTTTCTTTCGCTTTTGCTTTGGAACGATGTAGACTGTGTAACGGGCGCTTTATAGGGCGAGCGTTATGTGCAGTGGTTTGATCGGAGTTTTGGTGACTCGCGATTTTCAGTTACCCTTGTTAGTGGGGTGACTTTATATATTCTAAGTAGTGCTTTAGAATTTGGGAGGGGTTGTAGCCATTCTAAGGTTCGTTTTGCACGATTAAAGCTTAGGATTGAGCCCCTATG
Organism: Spinacia oleracea; assembly: GCF_020520425.1. Lineage (NCBI taxonomy): Eukaryota > Viridiplantae > Streptophyta > Magnoliopsida > Caryophyllales > Amaranthaceae > Spinacia > Spinacia oleracea. The sequence goes on from NC_079489.1 coordinate 149,571,898, forward strand.
ACATATGTATAGCATTAGCGTCGAGAATTTGCGATAAAATCGTCATTTCGAGCATTTTTAGAGTGTTTTTCTCAAGCCCCCAATTGTAGCTACGGGATTGGCTTGGTGCTATAATGCTTTGCATACGTTTTTATGCATTCATGGTGACACGGATCATGAATAGTTTGAACCAGACTCGTTTAGTGCGGGGTATGTTCGAGTAGTGATTTGCTACTTCTCTTGTAAATGTCGTATTGTGTGACATTGCCATGGTCAAGGTAGTCACATGTTGAAGTGTGCCTTGACTAAAAGTTAGGTGCCTTTCTTTACCCATAATCATATTTAAAAATCTTTTTAACTCACTTGCAACGTTGAGATGGACGCACACTAAGCTTAAACCAACGACACTTTATTTGTCCGAAGAAGTCTTTAAAAATCATTTGAAATTCGAGTCCTACTGTGTACAATCCGGGGTGTCCTAAGTAAGTTGACTTATAGAAGGGTTCGTACAGGATTACATGAGTGAATCAAAATACTGTTACGATTTTCGGAATGCTGTCTAAGGATTTGCTGGAAGCCAGGGTGCAGGCGAAAAGATATTACTTGTGACCAGGTGGCACATGCTTTAGGCTTTTAGGGCCATCATTTCCAGAATTGCGGGAATATAAACCGCTTTCAAATTGACTTAGATTTACTTGGTGTATGTCTGCACAAAATGTCAAGGTATACTTAGTTCTTTCCCTAGTTCTTTCATTTCAATTTTTAGCCCCCAGTTGCAATTATGTCTTTTCATTAATGATGCTTTCAGATTTCGATTTTAGATGCCCGTGTCATATGTCTGAGTAGGGTGAGCCTTGGTTAAGTGCCAAGTCCTATTGACAATGTACCATTTTTTTATTTTTTTTCAAAGGGGTTTAGCAAGCATTTGAATTACCATGAACGGGTGCCCTGAGTTCGAAGGAACGATGGGGCGATGCCGTAGAACAATCCTCTTTATTGCAAGCTTACTGCCCTTACTACTTGTTGGCGATCATGACTGTGTCTAGTGGTGAAAGAAGGTCTTTAAGCGAACGACTATGTCTAGTGGTGAAAGAAAGTTTTTAAGTGAGTTAGTTCGCTTTAGGGAGGGTCAAGTCGAGTACTTTAGAGGTCATGGACGCTTGCGCTAGCCCCCATTCAATTGAGGCAGAGCGATCTTTTGAGTCTTGGCTAAGTGCCTAGGAGCGTGAGTACTCCTTCTGGCAAGGGTACGTGCCTTTATTATTTTTCGATGTGTGCTCATTAATTTTGGCATCTTGGTGACTTGGATTCTTCCTTTGACTTAAATTTTTCTTTCGACTTGGGTTGCAAGTAATTAAATTTCAATAAGGGACTTCTATTTTTATTCTTGTTATTCTATAGGCTTTAATATTTTTGCAAATTGGTTGGACCGAATCATGAATTGCCTACGTATCCGCTTTAAATAGATTTAATTTGGAATCAGGTCTTGCGTAGTTCTTAGCCTAGAAAATGGTTTCATAGAATGCCGATTTTAAACAAGTATGTTCTGAGGTGGAAACATATTATTTGAAACGGTAGAATAAGTGAAGTTTATTATTATTTTAATCTGCTGCCTTGCCGTAAGCCAAAAATTTGTTTTATATATTTTTTTTTGAGTACATGTATTTTTTGGTGGTACGTATGTCTGAATACGTGTTGTACCCCTCCAAGTGTTCGTTATTTTTCCGTGTATGTGCGGATAAAATGACGAGCACTTCTGGACAAATTTTAGCAAGCAGAGAGATTCAGCGCCCAGGCAAGGGCGCTAAAGATTTCGGCGCCCAGCCCTGGGCGCTGAAAATGACTTCTGGGCGGATCTTTTTTGGTGCGCTAAATGCTTCTTTTTCTTTTTAGACTAACTTTAGAGGCGCTTTGCAAAGTTCCTTTTTTATTATTTATTACTTTTTTGTACTTTTTATTTGTTTTCCTTTTTTATTCGTGACTCAAGACGGTTTGAAGGATGGGTTGAATGAGATAGGATAATTTGTATAGGTATTGGTCAAGCATGAGGATTATATCTGCTAGGGCTCAATTTGCAGCCCCAAGCTAGTGTCACGAGTTTACATCAATCAAGGCCAATGAATAGCATGAGGACGGCTCAAGGGCATATCAACAGGATGTATCCACACAAGTTATATGGTCATTATGCTAATGGTGGTGTAAGAACAGGTTTGGGCTTTGGAAATAATGGGTATGACGCGCGTGTCAATGGCCGTGCGTGGTTTGCGGTTGACAACAAGTTCGAGAACAAGAGTCGAGGTAATGGTTTCTTGGGTTATGGCAATGAGAACATGGATGGGTTAAATGAGCTGAACAGGGACCCCAGAGCGAAGGCGTCTAAGGGCATAAGGATTGGAAAGGGTAGAGATCGTAGAATTTTATGATTTGGATTGGTTGACTCAATTCTTTTCCTTCGTTTACTTGGGTAGATTTCGTACTTAGGGAGGTACGGGCTAAGTATTTCATGGCTCTTTTCGCTTCCCTTTTCTCTTTCTCTTTTTTCTTTTTGCTTGGGATTTCTCCCCAACATAAATCCTTCAATCAATTTTTTGTTTGGGCTAAAAGGTAGATGGTTGTGGTCTTTGAGTCACGAGGCGAGACTGAGTGAGCCTCGTTTGGTAGGCCTATAGTGGACCTTTAATTTTAGTAGGCCTAAGGTGGACCTTTAATTTTAGTAGGCCTAGGGTGGACCTTTAAATTGTCTTACTTTGCAAGCGTATTTAGTCGTTCCTTAAAATGTGCAAATAGCGTAGATTCAAAATGTTGTTTTTACCTTATTGAAATTTAACGAAAGAATTACACCGAAAATAAATTTTTTTTTGCTTCTTTTCAGATTCTAACTAGTATAGTACCCGTGCGATGCACGATTTTATGATCTAAATATAAATTTATATGAAATCTGTTAAACAATTATCATCAAAATAAGTTTATACTCCTTTGTCCCAAAATATAGTGTCTGTTTTCCTAAAATGGTGTCCCTAAATGATATGTCTATTTCTATTTTAATTCATTAATTTTTACACATCATACCCACATGCACTAATTGTAATAACAACATTGTCCTAAAAAAGTCAGAAATTTTACTTTGAAATTGTACTTTCTGACTTGTATTCAACCCATGTGCTTGATTTTTGTCTTTTTGAGGCTCGTTTATTATGTACACGCCTTTAATACTTAATTTTTCTCTCCATAAAACTCACCTAACATGTACTTTATCTTGAAAGTACAAATAGTTATTGTTTTATTATCAATGCTATCTTTTTCCTTAATTCCGTGTTTTTAGTCAAACGGACACTATATTTTAGGACGGAGAGAGTAGATATTCTCCAAATAAAAATTAATTAATGATGGATAAATTTGTTATTGCTCATTCCGTGTTTTACTTATTACAATAATTAAAACAAATAAGGGTACGTACATAGATAAAACTATTTTCATTCTCATTCAATCACTTGTGTCAAACATAAAGTTATCTCACCCGCCCTTCATTTCGATAGTATATAATACCCACTTAAACTCTCACAATCGTCCCTTCAACCTCAATACCCGGTCACTTAACACCTATCCACACCATTTCCTTTATTGAGTTAGAGATGACTTTGAGATGGAGTCGGGCCTCCACACCCGCACCCGCCTATAATTCTCATCTTCATCCCCTCCGTCCACGATAGGAACGATACCCACTCCTCACAACCCCTGTCGCGAGAGGTACAAAATAAAATTTCTCCACTCTTTAATTCATAACCTCCATTCCTGTGTATCCACACCTACCCCTAGACTCGACTTTTTTTGTGGTAAGAGAGTTTTGAATTTTAAAACTCTATTATAGAGTATCTGAAAATTCGTTTTTGTGATTAGAGTTATTGAGTAAATAAACAAAAAATTATAATATGTAAGTTAATAGTACTTTTTTATATATATATTCATAATCAATCAGATGAAGGATTAGCGACTCGGGCGGGTCCAATCTACAATCCATAATCACCCCTTTACCAGCGACGATTACATTTTTTAACACCATCACCCAATAAACTTTCCTCCATTGCCGCCCACTTGGGGCGGATGCATAGGGGGATCTCCCAAAAAACTCGCCCCACTGATAGTCTGACATCACTATATTCACTAAATAATCCAATTCTTTCAACTAAATATATTGACATAAGCTTATTGTGAAGTATCATAACTGACTGTATTAGCTATAATATTGGAAAAAATATTAAAAGTGACATACATAATAAGGATTGCATGAGTGTTCTCAAATCCGATCAATTCAAACTCGCCCCATCACCAAGGTGAGTACATGTTATCCTTATACCCATCCACCAAAAATCTCTTTTTTTAGTTAACATTAGTCAATCCTCTACGTTAACTTTGTCCTCAGACCAATCTAAAATTCAAACTCACCCCATCATCAAGTGTAATTCACCATTTACATTTATAAATTTTATTTTTCACTTAAAGTGATATTTCAATCATTTACATTAATATATAAAAAATGTTTTGTCATTGCAAACATATTAATAATAAGGAAACTTAATCATCTAGAATATCTTATGGCTTTGGATATAGTTGATTATGGTATTAATGAAAATTTCAATCAACATGCTCTTAAGACTTCAATAATATGAGGCAATAAATTATTACCCCTTATTGCGATAATAAGAATGTGGAAAAGTTATTTTTGATATTTAAGATTAAGTCTATGTTTCGTACAAAAGAAATTATATGGCGAGGTGGCTCTTTTTGTTAGTTAACAAAGGGCCTATACAATGTTTGAGACGACCTTGTTAAATACATTAAATCAATAGTTAACTTTTGTTGTGCAATTCGTATTCATTATATGACACAAATCCTTAAAAAGTTGATAGTATTATAATAATATAATTGATAGTCCAAGTTAAACTATTATAAGATTTTCTATATCGGTTATCATAAATTGTATGCAAAGATTTTTTTTGTTTGATTACAAATAATAACCGATCAAATGAACGTTCGAACATATCTGCACCCAGAATATGACACAATTTCTAAATGAAACTTGATAGTACTTAAAATTAGTCATTATTTATGTTATAAGAGAGACAAATCAGAGAGAGAATTTTGTCATCTCTACATCGATTTGCCTCTCTTTTAGTATAGTACGGAGTATATATATAGAATTAAATTAAGAAATTTATTAACATGAGTAAATAAGTAATTAGAAGATTTTAGGTAAAATATATTTAAAGTATATTAATTATTTTATCATAGGTTATTTACCAATATTACAAGGCAAATCAAAGTGGCATTTGTCAGCTCCCCATTAATTTTCTTCTCTTTTAGTATAGTACTCTGTATACAGATGTTTGTTAAAAATCGGCTAAAATATGCAGAGTAAGTCAATTGATTAGCCTAAAATATTTAGAGGGGCTTTTTTAAGTAGAAAGGACTACGTAGTCGCGCATCATTTTTGTTTTTTACAACTTCTTCCATTTTTGTTGGATAAATCAGTTTTATTTTCACGGTTATTAGTAAATAACTTCAATTATGAATATCTTAAATTATAGATTAGTAAAAATTCTTAAAAAAAATGGTAGTATTATGTAAGTATTTAGTAAAATACAACAAAATGTTACGGAGTACATGACTATGTTCATCATAAAGTATTAATAATCACAAAAAAAAAGGAAAAAGTAGAGGTATGTGTGAATATAATAGCTAGTGTTAAAATCAAATACTTGCATCTAAAAAATTTAGGACTTACGTAGTAAAGTAGTAGATTGATTAGATTACACAAGTTTTTCTCATGTTTAATAAGTTACATAATTTTATTTTATTTAAGTATTAAAATATTACTATCAATGACGGTGATAATTATCGAATTTAGTTGCTAAATATACTACGTATAAAAAAGTACAATCAATGACGGTTATAATTATCGCATTTATTGTTAAAATATTATAGATTACTATTGAAATTTTGTATACACTCTTATTCACACTTGATTGATTTTCTAATTTATTTGTATTCGAATTATGTAAATACGAAATACAAATCAGTAGACTACTCTTAATTTTTTATAAAAATCTTACTACGTAATTCGTATAATGGATTGCTTTTTTTTAATATAAAAATATAATTTTATATTGGTTATATTTGTTTCCAAATATAGAAAAGATATATAATTTTAAAAATATTCATTATGTATAGAATGAAATCTTTTTTTTTATTTTGAGGAAAAGAGCATCAAATATTACTTTCGAGGTAAGAGTTAACAAAATAATTATAGAATCAATTACTCTATTTTATAAAAAATTTAATATCTATAAGAGAGGCCAATCAATGAGTGACATTTGTCATCACCACATTGATTTCCTCTCTTTTAGTATAATATATAGATTTTCGGGATTTAATTGGAAGTTGTGATTTACACTCGAACTTTCATTAATCTTTCTGATTATAACCCGTGTATGAATATAAGAAGGTGGCCTAGACTCAAAACAATGACGTGGCGTAAGCCTATAATACTTGACCAAGCGACTCTCAGACTTAGGCTAATTGGACCATAACTTTTGTTGGTTGACACTTTAGATTTTAACCCTTGGGTGTTCATTTGTCATGCGCCATTTTGCTTAATGTTGGCAAGGTAGTTAATTGGGGAGATCGAATTTTTATTTTTGCAAGACTAGAATCATTAGTGCGGCTTCTCTCTTAGTGTGTATTGCTTTACCCCAATGGTAGCCTTATGGTATGCCGATTTGGGTATTTTCATGGTTGGTCATGTTGCATTCATGGAAAATCTTTTAATCCGTACTTAGTAGTATTTCAAGGAGCGAGTGACTCGAGAGGACTATGATAGTCGTGACCCGGTGTGATTATAAGCCTTGAGGCCATTAATTTTTTCTTCGCCAATGGTATTGACACCTTAGGTTCACTTTGGGGGTTGTGCGACTATGGGGGAATGATTTTCAGAATGTGACCGTTTCCATTTTGCAAATACTACAATATATTATTTTTATTGGTGAGAGAGAGTATTGAGGCCGTAGACACTTAGCGAGGGATGACAACTACATATGGGTGCTTATTGACTTAAATGTGAGGAAGGGAGACTCAATATGGTTTAACCTGTTAAATTGCAGAACGACACCAAGAATTAGGACCGATTCTATGGATAAGACATTTTAGGATTTAGTTTGTACTTTGGCATAGGCTAGTCTAGACTCGGATTTATTTATTTTATTTGAACATTATTTTTTTTCTTGAATTCTTTATTCGAACATCATTTTTTGAATTCTTTGCCCATGTGACATTCATAATTATTAGCATGTTCGGTTTTGATGCCGAGCATTGTCGTCGTAGGAAGCCTAACAACGACACAAAGAGTTATTTATTTTTTTATAAGTCGCTTCTAGAATCGAGTGCTATTTCATACGCCCTCGTAGCAATTATTTTTTTCACGAAAAGTTTTTTTTTTTTTTTTGCTACGTATTTTCTTCATGCCTGGGCACCGAGGCTGCTGTGCCTGACCAAAAGGCCAGGCAGCAACTTCAGCGCCCATCTATGGGCGTGAGAAATTTCGGCGCCCAGCCAGGGGCGTTGAAAATGCGTCCCTGGCAGGTTCTCGTTTTCTGTTTGCGTCTACCTTTGTTTATGCGACTTCGATTTGCGTGCTTGCCTAATAACGTCCTTTACGCGTTGTGCAGCGTTTGTGGGATCGTTACAGGCCAGCCCGAGCGTCGCTTATTTTTGTGGCGATCATTCGGGTTTGCGGAACACGTATTTCGGTATAACTCTTTGGCAAATTAGTCTATGAATGTTTGGGCAATTTTTAAGGTCGTTGGTTTTCTAGCATTATTTGTCTAGCATTATTCGTACGCACAATCATAACATAGTCACATAGTTCGCTACACATAACTACATTACAAACATGGATTTGAAAATTAAATATGTCATGTAGTTTATGATAGGTTTCTATGGGTAGTATTTGCGCCTGGCTTGGTACAGCTTCTATCGTAGATCCAACACATGCCCCGGTCGAGGTAGTGTCTTCAACAGACGAATTTCGCTCAAGAGGCCAACCCGCAAGTGCAAGCCAAGGGGGCATGCAGGCGAGAGGGACCTAATGAGCGAGAGATTGGGTTCGGGATAGGTGTACTACCTGCACAAGTACCGAGTGGGCAACATGCGCGGCGTATGCACCCCCCTATTGGCGAAAAAAGGTATCCTTAGTCCCAACTCCCGAGGGAGCCGAGATTCGTTATGCGGTTCTGCCCGTTCACATTAATATGCTGATTTTCAGGTCGTCCCAACTTGATGGGTAAATAAACGCGGGGTAGGATCGTTTCACCCTTCGGCTATTTTGATTACCTACAAGCACGAGTATTTCCTTCACTATCCCCAGCGGAGTCGCCACTGTGAGGGGGTCGAAAAAGCACGAGGCTAATGCGTGACCTCGTCCCTCGTGGGTGTGACGATTCTTTTTATTCAATCAAGTGTAATTGGATTTCCTGTGAGTTTACACCCAATTGACTAGTAATATAGGAGTCGCCATTCAGTGTTTAACGACAATGAGAAAAACTGACAAAACCCGGTTATCGTGACATAAAGGGAGTGCAATTATGTTTGACCACGACGGCCGTAGGTTCCCTTGTGATCCCTGGTGTGGGGATCTCTCAACATACACCCGCAAGGTAGAGATTGAGGGTTCGGGGGACTGTAACTACCGAGAGGAGTACTTCGCTCGTCGATAACTCCAGAGGCAGGATATCCTTACTAGCTCAGCATAAATAATTGAAGGGACATGCGTTAACTATTGTGAGGGGGTGGAAAAAGCGCGAGGCTAATGCGTGACCTTGTCCCTCGTGGGTGTGACGATTCTTTTTATTCAATCAAGTGTAATTGGATTTCCTGTGAGTATACACCCAATTGACTAGTAATATAGGAGTCGCCATTCAGTTTTTAACGACAATGAGAAAAACTGACAAAACCCGGTTATCGTGACATAAAGGGAGTGCGATTATGTTTGACCACGACGGCCGTAGGTTCCCTTGTGATCCCTGGTGTGGGGATCTCTCAATATACACCCGCAAGGTAGAGATTGAGGGTTCGGGGGACTATAACTACCGAGAGGAGTACTTCTCTCCTCGATAACTCCAGAGGCAGGATATCCTTAATAGCTCAGCATAAATAATTGAAGGGACATGCGTTAACTATTAAACTAATCTGAGTTGATTTTAGCAATATGCAACATATAATACTAATTCGATCGTGATTATCTGATTTAAATAGCATTAAGGGACCTAGCATGATAATCCGATTTCCCAAAAATATTATATTTGTTAGGCGTGATAGAACAATCAGATTAGGTTAGTTTAACAGTTCATAAAAAGGGCGAGGAAAGCAGTTAAATCATCGAAAAGGGACACATTACGACGCACCCTTGAGAGGTGCGTCACGGTTCTCAGAAAACTAACCACTTTGACTTTGCTATTTCTCCTTTTTATTTAACGAATCTCAATTATGGGACAGGATACGTTCTGTTCGATTTATGGATCGAGTGCGACAGAACGCGTGAACAATTTCGCAGCGAGAGGCTTAGGCTAAGGGGTTTAGAGTCAATACTCAGAATATAATTATGTGTTGTTGTGTCCTTTCACGTCGAATTTAGGGGCCTATTTATAGGGAAGAGTTCGTGGAAAGATAGAATTGCAGAGTTCTAATCCACAAAGAATTAGGAAAAAACACGTACCCAGGTATTTTCAGCGCCCAGTCCTGGGCGCCGAAGATTTCGGCGCCCAGAGCCAGGCGTTGAAAATAGGGTCTGGGCTGTTTTCTTTAGTCAGATTCGGATTCCTGAAATCCGTAGAGTTTGAGATTAATTCGAGTCTTTTAGCGCGTATCAATTTTATGACGGAATGCGTCTGGGCCCGTTACGAACTCTAGGCTCGTTAGGATTTTAATTAATACGTAACTCTTATTTCCGAATCCTATTAGGAATAGGATTCTCGCAGTTTTCTATCTCATTTAGGATTTATGTTGGAATGCAACACCTAATTCTGACAGGTTTTTATCTTTTATGATTTGCCACTTTTAGAAGCTACCTTTTACGGCAGTTACTATTTTTAGCAGGTTTCCTTAAATAGCAGGTTTCGGGTGAAATGAAATGGGGAATCGAGATTCGTTTATTTTATAGGAGACGCGTTGTCAAGTGGAGTTTTTATGCTTTCATCATCGAACCTTTCCCTTGCGGGAATGGGGACAAAAGTAGGTGTCTACAACTATTAAACTAATCTGAATTGATTTTAGCAATATGCAACATATAATACTAATTCGATCGTGATTATCTGATTTAAATAGCATTGAGGGACCTAGCATGATAATCCGATTTCCCAAAAATATTATATTTGTTAGGTGTGATAGAACAATTAGATTAGGTTAGTTTAACAGTTCATAAAAAGGGCGAGGAAAGCAGTTAAATCATCGAAAATGGACACATTACGACGCACCCTTGAGAGGTGCGTCACGGTTCTCAGAAAACTAACCACTTTGACTTTGCTATTTCTCCTTTTTATTTAACGAATCTCAATTATGGGACAGGATACGTTCTGTTCGATTTATGGATCGATTGCGACAGAACGCGTGAACAATTTCGCAGCGTGAGGCTTAGGCTAAGGGTTGGAGTCAATACTCAGAATATGAATTGTGTGTGTTGTGTTCTTTTCACGTCGAATTTAGGGGCCTATTTATAGGGAAGAGATCGTGGAAAGATAGAATTGCAGAGTTCAAACCCACAAAGAATTAGGAAAAAACACGTGCCCAGGTATTTTCAGCGCCCAGGCCTGGGCGCCGAAGATTTCGGCGCCCAGAGCCAGGCGTTGAAAATAGGGTATGGGCTGTTTTCTTTAGTCAGATTCGGATTCCTGAAATCCGTAGAGTTTGAGATTAATTCGAGTCTTTTAGCGCGTATCAATTTTATGACGGAATGCGTCTGGGCCCGTTACGAACTCTAGGCTCGTTAGGATTTTAATTAATACGTAACTCTTATTTCCGAATCATATTAGGAATAGGATTCTCGCAGTTTTCTATCTCATTTAGGATTTATGTTGGAATGCAACACCTAATTCTGACAGGTTTCTATCTTTTATGATTTGCCACTTTTAGAAGCTACCTTTTACGGCAGTTACTATTTTTAGCAGGTTTCCATAAATAGCAGGTTTCGGGTGAAATGAAAAGGGGGATTGAGATTCGTTTATTTCATAGGAGATGCGTTGTCAAGTGGAGATTTATGCTTTCATCATCGAACCTTTCCCTTTCGGGAATGGGGACAAAAGTAGGTGTCTACACTTACTCTATTTTTTTTAGACTTGTACCTTGGGATGGTTGAACTTATGGTGCGACGTAGGCTTGTGTGGCCTAACAGCGTATCTTAGAACAGTCCTCCAGGTGTTGGGATATCATTATTATTTTTTGCATTGGAGTACTTCATCACGCCTCGTTCAGGTGCTCGAACAAGTGTAGCACCTTCTGCGTGGGTGTGCACGGCTTATTACTTCGTTCGATGCGAGGATTCCTTGATTTTTCTTTCGCTTTTGCTTTGGAACGACGTAGACTGTGTAACGGGCGCTTGTAGGGCGAGCGTTATGTGCAGTAGTTTGATCGGAGTTTTGGTGACTCGCGATTTTCAGTTACCCTTGTTAGTGGGGTGACTTTATATATTCTAAGTAGCGCTTAGAATTTGGGAGGGGTTAGCCATTCTAAGGTTTGTTTTACACGATCAAAACTTAGGATTGTGCCCCTATGACGTGTGTATAGCATTAGCGTCGAGAATTTGCGATAAAATCGTCATTTCGAGCATTTTTAGAGTATTTTTCTCAAGCCCCCAATTGTAGCTACGGGATTGGCTTGGTGCTATAATGCTTGGCATACGTTTTTATGCATTCATGGTGACATGGATCATGAATAGTTTGAACCAGACTCGTTTAGTGCGAGGTACGTTCAAGTAGTGATTTGCTACTTCTCTTGTAAATGTCGTATTGTGCGACATTGCCATGGTCAAGGTAGTCACATGTTGAAGTGTGCCTTGACCAAAAGCTAGGTGCCTTTCTTTACCCATAATCATATTTAGAAATCTTTTTGACTCACTTGCAACATCGAGATAAACTCATATTTAGCTTAAACCAACGACACTTTATTATGTTCGAAGAAGTCTTTGAAAATTATTTGAAATTCGAGTCCTACTGTGTACAATCCGGGGTGTCCTAAGTTAGTTGACTTATAGAAGGGTTCGTACAGGATTACATGAGTGAATCAAAATACTGTTACGATTTTCGGAATGCTGTCTAAGGATTTGCTGGAAGCCAGGGTGCAGGCGAAAAGATATTACTTGTGACCAGGTGGCACATGCTTTAGGCTTTTAGGGCCATCATTTCCAGAATTACGGGAATATAAACCGCTTTCAAATTGACTTAGATTTACTTGGTGTATGTCTGCACAAAATGTCAAGGTATACTTAGTTCTTTCCCTAGTTCTTTCATTTCAATTTTTAGCCCCCAGTTGCAATTATGTCTTTTCATTAATGATGCTTTCAGATTTCGATTTTAGATGCCCGTGTCATATGTCTGAGTAGGGTGAGCCTTGGTTAAGTGCCAAGTCCTATTGACAATGTCTGATTTTTTCAAAGGGGATTCGCAAGCATTTGAATTACCATGAACGGGTGCCCTGAGTTCGAAGGAACGATGGGGCGATGCCATAGAACAATCCTCTTTATTGCAAGCTTACTGCCTTTACTACTTGTTGGCGATTATGACTGTGTCTAGTGGTGAAAGAAGGTCTTTAAGTGAGTTACTTTGCTTTAGGGAGGGTCAAGTCGAGTACTTTAGAGGTCATGGACGCTCGCGCTAGCCCCCATTCAATTGAGGCAAAGCGATCTTTTGAGTATTGGCTAAGTGCCTAGGAGTGTGAGTGCTCCTTCTGGCAAGGGTACGTGCCCTTATTATTTTTCGATGTGTGCTCATATTTGCATCTTGATGACTTGGATTCTTCCTTTGACTTAAATTTTTCTTTCGATTTGGATTGCAAGTAATTAAATTTCAATAAGGGACTCTATTTTTTATTCTTGTTATTCTATAGGCTTTAACATTTTTGCAAATTGGTTGGAACGAATCATGGATTGCCTACGTATCCGCCTTAAATAGATTTAATTTGGAATCAGGTCTTGCGTAGTTCTTAGCCAGAAAATGGTTTCTTAGAATGCCGATGTTAAACAAGTACGTTCGAGTGGAACCGTAATGTTTGAAATAGGGTGAAATAAGTGTACGAAAATTTTGGAGCGCGCGTATTTTGCGTATTTTATATGATCTTCTACCCCCAAGTGTTCGTTATTCTTCCGCATGTAAATTGGAAAATATACGAACACTTTTAGGAATTGGGAGTTGAAAAGTGATAAGCAAGAACGGCACCCAGAGCTGGGCGTTATTATTTTTGGCGCCCAGGGCTGGGCGTTGAAAACGTGTTTTGGGCTGCCTTTTTGTGCTGCTCCTTTTCGTTTTGTGCCAAATATTTGTGAATCTTTTTTGTGCGCTAAATGCTTTTTTTTTTAGATGAACTTTAAAGGCGCTTTGCAAAGTTTCTTTTTTTATTATTATTATTATTATTTTTTACGTTAAGCGTAGAATGTACTTTTCATTTGTCCTTTTTTTTTTATTCGTGACTCAAGATGGCTTGAAAGATGGGTTGAATGAGATAGGATAATTTGTATAGGTATTAGTCAAGCATGAGGATTGGAAAGGGTAGACGATCGTAGAACTTTATGTAGTTTTTGTAGTATGATTTGGATTGGTTGACTCAATTCTTTTCCTTCGTTTACTTGGGTAAATTTCGCACTTAGGGAAGTACGGGCTAAGTATTTCATGGCTCGCTCTTTTCGCTCTCCCTGTTCTCTTTCTCTTTTTTCTTTTTTACTTGGGATTTCTCCCCCTTTTTATTTGGGCTAAAAGGTAGTTGGTTGTGGTCTTTGAGTCACGAGGCGAGACTGAGTGAGCCTCGTTTGGTAGGCCTATAGTGGACCTTTAATTTTAGTAGGCCTAAGGTGGACCTTTAAATTGTCTTACTTTGCAAGTGTATTTAGTCGTTTCTTAAAATGTGCAAATAGCGTAGATTCAAATTTTTGTTTTTATTTTATTGAAATTTAACTAAAGGATTACATCGAAAATAATTTTTTTGCTTCTTTTCAGATTCCAGTTTCCGGGATTTAATTGGAAGTTGTGATTTAGACTCGAACTTTCATTAATTTTTCTGATTATAACCCGTGTATGAATACAAGGAGGTGGCCTAGACTCAAAATAATGTCGTGGTGTAAGCCTATAATACTTGACCAAGCGACTTTCAGACTTAGGCTAATTGGACCATAACTTTCGTTGGATGACACTTTAGATTTTAACCCTTGGGTGTTCATTTGTCATGCGCCATTTTGCTTAATGTTGGCAAGGTAGTTAGTTGGGGAGATCGAATTTTTATTTTTGTAAGACTAGAATCATTAGTGCGGCTTCCCTCTTAGTGTGTATTGCTTTACCCCAATGGTAGCCTTATGGCATGCCGATTTGGGTATTTTCATGGTTCGTCATGTTGCATTCATGGAAAATCTTTTAGTCCGTACTTAGGAGTACTTCGAGGAGCGAGTGGCTCGAGAGGACTATGATAGTAGTGACCCAATGTGATCATAAGCCTTGAGGCCATTAATTTATTTTTATTTTTTTTTTGGCCAATGGTATTGACACCTTAGGCTCACTTTAGGGGTTGTGCGACTATGGAGGAATGATTTTCAGAATGTGACTGTTTCCATTTTGCAAATACTTGAATTACATAATATATTCTTTTTATTGGTGAGAGAGAGTATTGAGGCCGTAGATTCTTAGCAAGGGATAACAATTACATATGGGTGCTTATTGATTTAAATGTTAGGAAGGGAGACTCAATATGGTTTAACCTTTTAACTTGCGGAACGACACCAAGCATTAGGACCGATTCTATGTATAAGACAACTAAGACTTAGGATTTAGATTGTACTTTGGCCTAACCTAGTCTAGACTCGGATTTATTTATTTTTTATTCGAACATTATTTTTCCTTGAAAACTTTATTTGAACATCATTTTTTGAATACTTTGCCCATGTGAAATTCAAGGTCATTTAATCAGCGTGCTCGGTTTAGTGCCGAACATAGTCGTCATAGGAGGCCTGGTGACGACACAATGAGTTGTTTAGTTTATAAGTCGTGTTTCAAAGTCGAGTGCCTTTTTTCATACGTCCTCGTAGCAAATTTGTTACGAATTTTTTATTGCTACGTATACTTTATGCGCGGGTACCGAGGCTGCTGTGCCTGACCAAAAGGCCAGGCAGCAACTTCAGCGCCCAGCAGGGGCGTTGAAAATGATCGGCGCCCAGCCAGGGGCGCTGAAAATGCGTCCCTGATTGGTACTCGTATTCTGTTCGCGTATCCTTTTTTCGTATATACGACTTGATTTTGCGTTTTTGCCTAATAACGTCCTTTACGCGTTGTGCGGCGTTGTGGGATCCGTTACAGGCTGTCATGGGCGTCGCTTATTTTTGTGGCGATCGCCCGGGGCTGCGGAACACGTATTTTGGTACAACTCTTTGGCCAATTGGTGTTTATGAATGTTTGGGCAATTTTAGGGTCGTTGGTTTTCTAGTATTATTTGTCACACACAATCACATAATTCGCTACACACAACTAACATTACAACATGAAGCAAAATAATATGTCACGTAGTTTATGATAGGATTCTATGGGTAATATTTGCGTCGGCTTGGTACCTCCTCTATCGTCGATCCAACACATGCCCCGGTCGGGGAAGTGCATTCACGAGCGAATTTCGTCCCAAGAGGCCAATCACGATGTAAGCCAAGGGGGCATGCACCAATGAGAGGGACCTAGTGGGCGAGCGATTGGGTTTGGGATAGGTGTACTACTAGCGAAAGTGCCGAGTGGACAACATTCGAAGCGTATGCACCCCCCGGGTGGCGATTGGTATCCTTATTCCCAACTCCCGAGATGAAACATGCCAAGGGAGCCAAGATTCGTTATGCGGTTCTGTTCGTTCACATTAATATGCTGATTTTCAGGTCGTTCCAACTTGATAGGGAAATAAACGCGGGGTAGGATCGTTTCACCCTTCGGCTATTTTGATTACCTACGAGCACGAGTATTTCATTAACGTCCCCAGCGGAGTCGCCACTATGAGGGGGGTCAAAAAAGCACGAGGCTAATGCGTGACCACGTCCCTCGTGGGCGTGACGTTGTCAGATCAAGTGTAATTAGATTTCCTGTGAGTTTACACCCAATCGACTAGTAATATAGGAGTCGCCATTCAGTTTTTAACGACAATGAGAAAAACTGACAAAACCCGGTTATCGTGACATAAAGGGAGTGCAATTATGTTCGACCACGACGGCCATAGGTTCCCTTGTGATCCCTGGTGTGGGGATTGCTCAACGTACACCCGCAGGGAAGAGATTGAAAGTTCGGGGGACTGTAACTACCGAGAGGAGTGATCATCGATAATACTCCAGAGGCAGGTTATCCTTACTAGCTCAACATAAATAATTGAAGGGACATGCGTTAAACTATTAAACTATTCTGAATTGATTTTAGCAATATGCAACACATAATACTAAATGGATCGTGATTATCTTATTTAGATTGATTTAAGGTACCTAGCATGATAATTCAATTGTCCAAGGTATTATCTTATTAGGCGTGATAATCAATCAAATTAATAGTTTGACAATTTTATAAAAGGGTGCAAAAGCGATTAAATCATATGAGGGACACATTACAACGCACCCTTGAGAGGTGCGTTGTGGTTCTCAGAAAACTAACCACTTGGCTTTGCTATTTCTCCTTTTATTTAACGAATCTCAGGTTTCTAAGCAATGTTCCAGTATTTAGGCTTAATTCATCAAGCTACAAGGGGCAGGATGCGTTCTGTTCGACTTTGGGGTCGATTGCGACAGAACGCTGGATTAATTTCGCAGCGTGAGGCTTAGGCTTAAGGCTATAGTCAATACTCAGATTATGGAATTGTGTGTTGTGTTCACGTCGGTTTTAGGCTATATTTATAGGAAAAGAGTGTGTGGAAATATAGATTTTAAGATACGAATCCAAAAAGAATCCGGAGATAAAACGGCCCCAGGCACTTTCAGCGCCCAGGGCTGGGTGCCGAAGATTTCGGCGCCCACATCCAGGCGTTGAAATTGGGATCTGGGCCGAGTTATTGTCAGATTTGGACTCTTAGAACACGGAGCTTTTTGGGAGATTTATCCGAGTCTTTTAGTGCGTATTAACTCATGACGGAATGCGTCTGGGCCCGTTACGAACTCTAGGTTCGTTAGGAATTTAATTAATACGTAACTCTTATTTTCGAATTATACCAGGAATGCAAATTCTATCTCTTTTAGGATTTATGTTGGAGTGCAACACCTAATTCTGACAGGTTTCTATCTTTTATGACTTTGCCACTTTTAACAACTACCTTTTACGGTAGTTACTTTTCTTAGCATGTTTCTATAAATAGCAGCTTTGGCTGAAATGAAAGGGTGATTGAGATCCGTTATTTTATAGGAGATGCGTTGCCAAGTGGAGATTTATGTTCTCATCATCGAACCTTCACTTTCGGGAATGGGGACAAAAGTAGGCGTCTTCAGTGATGCATTTTAGATTGGACATTTCTTCCTTGATTATCCTTCAACTAATCCATTATAAATATATCAACATTATTTTACTACTCCTTTTATTCCAATTTCATCGTCACACTTTCTTTTTTCGAGCGCCCAATTTAATTTTCATACTTCTTTTATGACATGAACTCACCAATACATTACATCTCTCTTCTCACTATCAAAAATTAAGGTCTCACTTATTCCCTCATTCAATTACAATACTTTTGTGTTCAAATATTACAAATAAGCTAAAATCAATGTGGTGATGACAAATTTCACTCATTGATTGGCCTCTCTTTTAATTTTTTAAAAAAATTATTAGTCTAAATTTGTTTTGTCTTATTAAGAAAGAATCAGAGAAGATATTTTTGATTGCCATTATAAAACTTAAAGATTATATTGATAATAGATATCCTAAAATATTACGTACGTAGTAAAATTGCAAACTTCCAAGAATTACATTCTTAAATATTCATATATTATGCTAAATATTCTCTCCTAAACCTAAAAAGTTTATTATATGCTATTTAATTAAAAAAAATATCCATGTCATTATATTATTTTGACTTAGCTAAGAATATTATGAAAAATATATGGACATATATTTATGCACGTAATCAGAGGCTTAGCTAATTAATGCACGAATTTTTTGATTATCTACGCTATTATATAATAAATTATGGCAAATTAACATGCAAAGATGAAAATGCTAATATGTTTCTTGATTATTTAAGGCATGAAATTGGAAATTATATAATTTATATACTCCGTGTATATATATTATCATGAATGTCACAACCAAAGAGTTTTTATATTAGCGGATTTTTTTTTATTAATGTCGTTTATCATATATTATAAGATAAAGGAATTGTCTCCCGTATAATTAATATAATATAAGTGATACGGGTGCAATATTCGAAGTATGTCATAGTCATATATACATAGTAGCTTTTCGGTTTAGTATTCTTATATGGCGAATTATGATTAAAGTTAATCATCTACTATTGACCATCTAAGTATGCATATTCAGAAAGGCATATATACGCGTAAATTTGCAATCGCGGCATACATTGCTAATAATTAATATATTTTTTTATATATATTTTAAGTGTGTAATTAATATCAAACTATAAAGTAAAATATGTTCTAAAATGATCATTCATATTGCTGTAAATAATCATGATCATCTTAAAGTATTTGAACGACTATTTTCTAAAATATGCTTAGCTTGCCCATTATCTAAAGATGTTTAAATTACAAAATATTACTTAGCTTTATATGACTATCTAGATCATTTTAAAAAATCACCAAATATGACCTCTATTCTATAAGAGAAAATTGGATGATTTGGTGCCCATGTAAAAAGATTAAAATGTACTCATTAAGTAATACATATCACATTTAATAAAATATTCATTTCAAACAAAATCATATTGTTAAGAAAGTATTTATTTATTTAAGAAATAGACTTAAATTAAGCAAAGAAAATAAGCTAAGTTAAAAATTTAGAAAAATAGGAAAGTAAGGAAATTATCAATAAATACAACTTATGTTAAAATTTTCTAAAAAAACTTAGATGATAATTAATGTTGAGATTCCTCTGAAAGTAAAAGAAAAATTAGTCAAAATTGTGCAACTACTAAAAAACGTTGGTAGTATTATTATAAAATTATTATATTATTAATATGCTTGCAACAACATAAATATTTTAAATATGTTAATGCAAAGGATTGCCATTTAACTTGTATATAAAATTTCGTGCAAACTTAACATTTTGGTATGTAAAAACTTTATGATTGGGCGAGTTTGGTTTTAGGTTGGGATGACGAAGAAGATAGACATAGATGCATGATTGACTAATATTCACTAATAAATAGAGATTTGGTATTGATGAGCGGGTTTAAGGATATCATATACCCACCTTGGTGATGGAACGAGTTTAAATTTACTAGATTTGAAAACACTCACTACATCCTAATTATGTATGTCACTTTTTAAATAATTTTATCAACATAATCAATTTTAATAACCCGTAATAAATTTATGTCAATATATTCCAAAGTTAGCTGAAAAATAAGGTAAACTATCTATCAAATATAGGGATGTTAGATTGTTAGCGAGGCGGGTTTTTTGGGAGATCCCCTGCGGATCCGGGCGGGGATGGAAGAAAGTTTGGTGGGTGATGTGATTAAAAATTGTATTCCACGCGGGTGATGAGGCAGTGATGGATTTTAGATTGGACATTTCTTCCTTGATTATCCTTCAACTAATCCATTATAAATATATCAACATTATTTTACTACTCCTTTTATTCCAATTTAATCGTCACACTTTATTTTTCGAGCACCCAATTTAATTTTCATACTTCTTTTATGGCATGAACTCACTAATACATTACATCTCTCTTCTCACTGTAAAAAATTAAGGTCTCACTTATTCCCTCATTCAATTAAAACACTTTTGTGTTTAAATATTATGAAGGAAATAATGCCCTTGGTCCAAGTATGCATTATATGTTAAGTCTAATAAATGCGGTTCAGTATTAATTAACAAGTTAATAATTCAGTGAGATCAAGTGAGCTGAATGCCTAGCTAGAGGCCGCTTCAGTTCAAGTGGAATTAATGATATTAATCCACAGCTTACTCTTGACTGAACCCGTAGGGTCACACAAATAGTACGTAAACGGATCAAGTATTTAATGGCATTAAATACTCTATCTATAGGTATTCGGAATCGACGGATCTTGGTTTCAGTGGGAGCTGAGATCGTCACAAGCAAGAAATGAATACTCCGGAATCGATGATATTGCCGGAAACGGAAATATGGATCGTATCGGAAATATAAATATTGTTAGGTTATGATACATATGACAATTCATAAATCATGCGGAAAAACCATTTAGCCAGGAATGCATATTATTTACACATAATCATATAGCATAGTTTAGATG
The DNA here is from genome assembly GCF_020520425.1 of Spinacia oleracea. Classification (NCBI taxonomy): domain Eukaryota; kingdom Viridiplantae; phylum Streptophyta; class Magnoliopsida; order Caryophyllales; family Amaranthaceae; genus Spinacia; species Spinacia oleracea. The sequence goes on from NC_079489.1 coordinate 149,592,580, forward strand.
CATACTCTTTGTTGCGTGCCTTCCCTAGCTGCGCCCGAACCGAACAAGAACAAGTCTTTAGGACTCCAAGTGTCGTCCCTCCGTAGATAGTCCACAGCACGTCCGGATCCGCCTTAAGATTGACCAACTAGAATCGCCCTTAAGGTACTAAAAATTTCGGCACTTTTGAGCAAGGAATGTGACTGAATTTTTCTCTCAAACCTCACTTTGAATACTTGAATACTTGTTATAAATTGTGAACCCAGGCCACATATTTATAGGGGTATGGAAAGAGAATTGAAATCCTATTAGGATACGAATTAATTAAATTAGAATCCTAATGAAACTCTTATTTAATTAATTTATCAAATAGAATTAGGAATTTAATCATTAAACGAATCCTGTACGTTTTAGGTTTCGTATGTGAACACAAACACCTACGCACGCACAGCAGCCCACGAGGGGCGCCATGCGCGCGCGCGCACAGCCCGAGCATCGCAGCCCACGACTGCCGCAGCCTTGGGCGCGCGCTGGGCCTGCCTTGCGGTGGGCCTGGCGCAGCCTTGGGCTGGCGTGTTGTGGCGCGCGTTTCCCTTGCTGGACGTGGGCCTGGCTTCGTGCTGGGCCTTCGTCTAGCAAGCTCGTCCGATGCTAATTCGTACGACGCGCTTCCGATTAATTTTCCGATTCCGGAATTCATTTCCGATACGAACAATATTTAACATTTCCGATTCCGGAATTAATTTCCGTTTCGAACAAATATTTAATATTTCCGTTTCCGGAATTATTTTCCGATTCCGATAATATTTCCGATTCAGACAATATTTCCGTTTCCGGCAATATTTCTATTTCCAATAATATTTCCCGATATGTACCATGTTTCCGTTTCCGGCAACATCTACGACTTGGATAATATTTATATTTCCGATACGATCCATATTTCCGTTTCCGGCAATATCATCGTTTCCGGAGTATTCATTTCTTGCCTGTGACGATCTCAGCTCCCATTGAAACCAAGATCCGTCGATTCCGAATATCCATAGATGGAGTATTTAATGCCATTAAATACTTGATCCGTTTACGTACTATTTGTGTGACCCTACGGGTTCAGTCAAGAGTAAGCTGTGGATTAATATCATTAATTCCACTTGAACTGAAGCGGCCTCTAGCTAGGCATTCAGCTCACTTGATCTCACTGAATTATTAACTTGTTAATTAATACTGAACCGCATTTATTAGACTTATCATTGAATACATACTTGGACCAAGGGCATTATTTCCTTCAGTCTCCCACTTGTCCTTAGGGACAAGTGTGCATTTCCTAATTCCTTTGTCGCTCGATGCTTGCTCTTGAACATAAGGTAAGAGTTGTCATCCTTATTATGTCTAGAGGTGTTCCTCGGTTTCAGAGTTCAACTGATCAAATAAACAAATAATCATAGCCTATGATTCATCCGAGCACGGCCATGCATTTCACAGTTTCTAGCTCTCCGAGTGGCCTTGTACAACTTTTAAGCATCTCATCCCGATTTATGGGAGGACAATCCCAATCTTGCGATCTTGAGATTAGACTTCGTTTGATAGGTGATTACCTGAGCGTTGCCTTTATAGCCTCCTTTTACGGTGCGACGGTTGGTCAACGTCAAAGCAACCAGTTCTCAAACAAGTAATCTCAAATCACTCAGGTATTGAGGATTTAGTGTCTAATAATTTTAATGAAATTTACTTATGACAGATTTTCATCTCTTACAGTAAAGTTTCATAGGTCTTGTCCGATACTAGTCTTCACAAAGTAAGTATCTATGCAAATGATTATGACATTGCCATGTCCACATAGTTCAAGAAACAGAACTACTAGTCATCTTGCATTCTAATCGTCTAACGTTTTCTATGCATCCAATTTTATAGAAAACTCCGACTAGGGACCATTTTCAACCTTTGACATTCAAGTTCACTTGATAGACATTTCTTAGTCACAGGACTGGTCCTGACAGTCTATCTTGAATATATCGTCAAATTGAAGGGACTCATCATTTAATAAACCACAAATTAAATGGAAAAATGAATTCTCTTCATTTATTGTGAATGATTAACCAATAATGTTTTACAAAGGTTTAAACTCTAAAACTTTAAAACATTAAACAGAGACATCAAAGCCATTCTCCAATATGCTTGATTCCCATAGCTGCAGTGTGCGAGTTGTGCTTCGCCTGCGGCAGAGGTTTAGTCAATGGATCTGATATGTTGTCATCAGTTCCAATTTTGCTTATCTCGACTTCTTTTCTTTCAACGAACTCTCGTAGAAGGTGAAATCTACGAAGTACATGCTTGACTCTCTGGTGGTGTCTAGGCTCCTTTGCCTGTGCAATAGCTCCGTTATTATCACAATACAGGGCTATTGGTCCTTTAATGGAGGGGACTACACCAAGTTCACCTATGAACTTCCTTAGCCATATAGCTTCCTTTGCTGCTTCATGTGCAGCAATGTACTCCGCTTCAGTTGTAGAATCCGCAATGGTGCTTTGCTTAGCACTTTTCCAGCTTACTGCTCCTCCGTTGAGGCAGAAGACAAATCTAGACTGTGATCTGAAATCATCTTTGTCGGTTTGGAAACTTGCGTCCGTATAGCCTTTAACAATTAATTCATCATCTCCACCATAGACCAGGAAGTCATCTTTGTGCCTTTTCATGTACTTCAGAATATTCTTGGCAGCAGTCCAATGCGCCTCCCCTTTCATGAGCCGCACGAACACTTCAGTTCCAAAGAAGGCTTTGGGAGATTGCAAGCAGACTACAAAGGAAAGTGTTGATGAGTATTATGGGCGTCTGTCATCCATATGGAAAGATCTTCTTTTGTATATGCGTGTCCCGAAGTGTTCGTGCGGCTCATGTACGTGCAATGTGGCTGGACAAGTGGCCGACATTAGAGAGGAAGACTATCTACATCACTTCTTGATAGGGCTGGATACTCCGTATGAGGCGATTCGCGCTCAACTTCTCGCACAAACGCCTCTGCCAGGGGTAGAAGAAGCTTACAATTCTGTAATTAATACGGAGAATTTACGAGTAGACAACGTAGGCACTACACAGGAGGTGATGGCCTTCAAAGTAGACACACGTGGCAACTCGAGGTATGAGGATAACAGCAATAAATTATGCAACCATTGCAATCGTGTTGGCCATGAAGAGGAAGGATGTTATCAATTAATTGGATTTCCGGAGTGGTGGGATCCAAATCGTAGGGGAGGTCGTGGTTTTGGAAGGACTGGAAATAGAGGAGGACGTGGAGGCCGTGGTGGTCGCACTAATACTAGCAGCAACAATATGGGAAGCAGTAGCTCTGGCGGTTCGAAGCCCTCTGTGCGTGCCAATAAGGTTACAAACGGGCAGCAAGGTGCGGGCACAATGGCAGGATTGACAGACGGTCTTGCAGGGGTTTCAAACACCCAAGTACAACAAATTCTAGACATACTGCAGCCAAATGCAAAGTCCAAATTAAAGGGTAAGACAAATAATTTAATGTGGATTGTCGACACAGGTGCATCAAACCATGTCACAGGAGACCTCTCATTATTGACGAATGTTAAATTAGTACCGAATCAATCTGTCGGCCTTCCAGATGGACAATCCGCGACAGCTAATCAAGTTGGTTCGGTAAAATTAGAAGGAGGATTGGTGATTAATAATGTGTTATTTGTGCCTAGACTAAATTGCAATTTAATTTCTATAACGCAGTTAAATGATGAATTAAATTGTTCTGCTCAATTTACTGACAAAATATGTGTTATACAAGACCGGTCGACGAGGAAGATGATTGGCCTGGGTGAACGAGCAGATGGACTTTTCTTTTTCCGTGGGGTTCCGTCCGTCAAGGTGCACGCAATTGGGGGTGGTTGTGTAGTGGATTTATGGCATCAACGTATGGGGCATCCATCGGATAAAGTTTTGAGGCTCCTTCCTCCAGTACGTGGAGCTGTTAGGATGACAAATAAAATATGTGATGTATGTCCTCGTGCAAAACATACTAGGAATAGCTTTCCTGTTAGTGAGAGTAAATCTAGTAGAATGTTCGAACTAGTTCATTTAGATTTATGGGGGCCCTACAAGACACACTCATCTTGTGGAGCTCGGTATTTTTTAACTATTGTTGATGATTTTTCTAGAGCCGTGTGGATTTATTTACTTCGTAATAAAACTGAGGTTAAGGATATGTTTATGAATTTTGTTGAAATGAGTAAACGACAATTTAATCAAGACATTAAAATAATACGAAGTGATAACGGAACAGAGTTTAATTGTCTGCAAGGTTATTTCTTTCATAATGGTATTTGGTTTGAGTCATCGTGTGTTGGTACCCCTCAGCAAAATGGTAGGGTAGAACGGAAACATCAACACCTTTTAAATGTGGCCCGGGCATTGCGTTTTCAGGCAAAGTTACCTAAAAATTTTTGGGGGGAGTGCGTTTTAGCTGCGTGTTATTTAATTAATCGTACACCTACCCCATTGCTTGACAATAAATCTCCGTATGAAATGTTGTTTGGAAAGGCTCCGTCATATGAGTTGATTCGAGTTTTCGGTTGTTTGTGTTATGCTCACGACCAAAGGAGCAAAGGGGATAAATTTGACTCTCGAAGTAGACGATGTATTTTAATTGGCTATCCGTTTGGAAAAAAGGGGTGGCAACTCTTTGACTTAGAAACTCGAGAATTTTTTGTTTCTCGCGACGTAAAATTTCATGAAGAGTTGTTTCCATATAATGAGGGAGTGCATGAAGTTGATGAACGTTTTGAGGGTGAATTCTTATTTTATGGGAGTGATGATGACAGGGACATGTGTGGTAATAGTGTGGGTCAGGAACCTGCAGTGAGTAGAGAAGCACCCCATGTTGAGAGTGAATTACAACAGGGACGTATTGTAGATGCAATGAATACCATACCACAAAGTGCGCTACAAGGAAGCTACGAGGCGCTGCAATCAGGCGCTGACGAGGCGCTGCACACAGGCCCTCCAGCCACGCCTCAAGCAGACAATCATGAGCAGCAGCGTCATGTGCAATCTGCAGTACCCAGTCAGCGTGTAATAACTGATGCAATGTCTTGTCCGCATACTCTAACTGATGGTGAAGCAGTGCAGAGGCCTACGAGTGATAGTGGGCCATGTGTTGTGGACAGGAGTACGACTCTTACTGGTGAGGAAGAGTTGGGGAGAGGGAAGCGACAAAAGTTACCATCGTCCAAATTAAACGACTTTGTATTACACACCATACGGAAAAGTGAAAGTCCATTAGCAAGTTCATCCTCGACTTCGTCCTCCTCAGGTACTCCCTATCCTATAACATATTTTGTTAATTATGAGCATTTTTCTGCGAAACATAGAAATTTTATTGCAGCAATTACAGATGGAAAAGAGCCGAAATCTTTTAAAGAGGCTATGAAGTACGGAGCATGGAGAGAGGCTATGAGTGCAGAAATAAGCGCACTTGAAGGACAAGGAACATGGGTATTGCAAGAATTACCTCCCGGGAAGAAAGCACTTGGAAGCAAGTGGGTGTATACAGAGAAAAGAGATGAGGATGGAAATTTGATTCGGAATAAGGCAAGACTGGTCTGCTTAGGAAATCACCAGGTAGAAGGTACAGACTATAACGAAACTTTTGCTCCAGTTGCTAAAATGTCGACAGTTCGTACTTTCTTGGCTGTTGCAGCAGTAAAAAATTGGGAGGTACAACAAATGGATGTCCACAATGCTTTTCTTCATGGCGATTTAGAGGAAGAAATCTACATGAAAATTTCCCCTGGTTTTCATAAAGATAATACTAACAAGGTTTGCAGGATGAAAAAATCATTATATGGATTAAAGCAGGCTCCTCGATGCTGGTTTGAAAAATTGTCTACTGCGTTGAAACAATATGGGTTTAAGCAATCATACTCGGATTATTCATTATTTACTTTGTCAAAGAATGAGGTACAATTAAGCGTACTAGTTTATGTAGATGACATGATAATTGCAGGAAACAATGTGTTTGCGTTGAATAGCTTTAAAGCATACTTAAGTCAATGTTTTAAAATGAAGGATCTGGGACGTCTGAAATATTTTTTAGGATTAGAAGTTGCACGCAGCAAGAGCGGATTTTATATCTGTCAGCGTAAGTATGCACTAGACATTATTACAGAAACAGGTCTTTTAGGAGCAAAGCCTGCAGATTTTCCAATGGAGCAGAATCACAAACTGGCACTTGCAGAGGGGAAAGAGCTCAAAGATGGAGAAAAATATAGACGCCTAATTGGTCGTCTAATATATCTAGCTGTGACCAGACCAGATTTAGCATACTCAGTTCATATATTGTCCCAGTTTATGCAGGCGCCGAAGGAGGAGCATTGGGAAGCAGCATTGAGAGTGGTACGATACTTGAAAAAGTGTCCGGGTCAGGGCATTCTTTTACGGTCTGACAGTGCATTGTGTCTAGAGGGGTGGTGTGATTCGGATTGGGCAAGTTGTCCATTAAGTCGTCGTTCATTAACTGGATGGTTTGTACTACTTGGTATGTCACCTGTGTCTTGGAAGACCAAGAAGCAACATACAGTTTCTCGTTCTTCTGCAGAAGCAGAGTATCGTTCAATGGCAGCATTAACATGTGAGTTAAAATGGTTAAAACAACTACTGAGAGACTTAGGAGTAGGACACAAACAAGGTATGAATGTATTCTGTGACAGTCAGTCAGCACTTCATCTTGCACAAAATCCGGTGTTTCATGAGAGGACAAAACATATTGAGGCTGACTGTCACTTTATTCGGGATGCGATCAAAGAAGGAATAATTTGCCCCTCATACGTGTCGACGAAGGTACAATTAGCAGATATTTTTACAAAGGCGCTAGGAAAGGCACAATTTGAATTTTTTCTCGGCAAGATGGGCATTCGAAATCTTCACGCTCTACCTTGAGGGAGGATGTTACGATAGGTTTAGAGTATTAGACTTTCACAAGGATACGGAAGTATTAGAGCAGTAGAATACCAACAACATAACACATCCAGTAATTAGAATTTGATATGGAATAGGTTGCCTTATATATTGTAGTATATATATTTAACAATTATCAATAATACAGGCGACGATCTTGAGATTATAATCAATATTTGTCTATCAAAATTTTGAATTTGGACCAAAATTTTGAATTTCTATAAAAAAAAAAAATCGATTAAAAATATTCAATTCTGAGTGTTTTTCTTTTGGTAAGAATAATTAATAAGGGGGATATAAGTTATATATGAGAGAGGAAGGATTCAAAACTTTGACTTATTGTATACAAACCTTCAGTCTTAACCTAGTCGTTGGTATTTCAATCCGAATGCATGATTTCGCATTAAGTTAAATTGAATTTTGGTTTATATTCGAATATTAGATAACCCTAAACATATGCACTTACTGTTCCATTTGTCCTTAAAATATTACCTAGTTTTTCTTTTTGAGTCGTTCCACAAAGAGTTGTGTTGAGAATTTTGGTACATTTGTCTTTTAACTTGCGGTTACTAAATATACTCTTAACAAAGTAAAACCCGGGATTAGATTGTCTGGGACCGGAGATGAGTAAGATTTAAGAGAGGATATATACATGTTTACGAATTCTTAGGTTCATTTGAGCGAGGGCATTTTTATGCGATTTGATAGACCTCGCGTTTTATCCTTACGCATGTGACTATATGAGCGAATGCACTTAAAACTAGGTGAGTGTTTTATCTTTTTTCCTACTCCGGCTTTTATTTCTATCCCGAGAAAAGAATACCCGACTCGTAACCGTAAAATGAGACAATTTTAAAGGGACGGAAAAGGGAGACAGCCAAAAACAACGCTGACATGGATCGTACGCTTGGGTGCAAGTGGTGAAGTTGGATAGAGAAATGATGATGACGTTGAAATACTACTCTCTGTACCAAATAAATTTTGATTCTTTTCAAGATTTAATAAGATATGGGACCCTTCAACCATGTCTATGAAATTACTTTTTTACCCTCTTAATAATATACGACTCTTTCAACTCTTCAAAAGCCACCTCAACAAACACAAATCTTCTCTCTGAACTCTCTCTTTATCTGAGAAGCTCAAAGCCATTACGCCAATAGTTTTGGAGCTCTCACCTTTTTCTTTTATTTTTTTATTTTTTTATTTCAAAAAGGAAATTCTTTTATTATTTCCCTTTTCTTTATTGTTGTATTGAATGCAGCTGCAATGATATGTGGATTTTAGTCCTTTTGGATAATATTATAAGTTAGTGGATTCAATACGCAATAATCGTAGTAGTACAACGCTAAAGATGTGATCTTGGAATATTAATCTTCCAAAGATTGTTTCTTTCTGCCAATAGCCCATGCTCTCTAGTTGGTGATTTGGTGGTACACAATAAAACTAAGGAGTATTCGGTAATTAAACTATAGCCGGTTAGTCCGTTTAAGTTTGAGTTGTGACTGATTGATACTCCGTATATTGATATGACTTGAATATGACCTATACCAATTCAAATTAACTTGACTATGACTAAATAAGCATTTATAATTCACTAAACCCAAATAATCCAAACTTGCAATAATGTCGATAACTATTCATCCAAATAGGTCTTTAATGAAATTGACTCTTATCAAATACAGTCCTAATTAATCATTACGGAGTATTTACATTAGAATGGTGCCAGTGTAAAATTAGTGATAACACAAGGAAACTACAGGAATAAATGATCTCACACGCGCTTATTAAAAGTGAGGTTGGATTATCCTTCATTAATGAAGAATGACAACGCCCGACATTGAACTACCTTGCACTATTCTCTTACAAATGTTATAATGTTGCTTATTTTTTCTTGAAAATTATATATACTTCTCTAAAAAAAGAAGAAGTTAATGTAGTAATTAAGTTGGGAAATCTACTGGTGTCATGTTTGAGGAAATGTTAGGTAAGACTGCCATAGAAATGTATTATTCGTAGTAAATTTTTTAATTCATAATTTCATAGACAGAGTCACAAGTTATTGTTGTTCTACTAATATCTAAACAACATCTCCAAATAACCATACCTCAACTTTCAAAACAAGATAAAATAATTAAATAAAAATTACCATGATGAGTTAAAAATAAATTCTTATTTAAGTTCTATTCCGTACTTCGTAACATAATAGTCATAGTCACAGATCAAAAAGAGTGACTTGGCCAATGAGAATCGAGAGAATCCCCGAATAACCCAAAAAGAAAATTCAAAAAGAAAAAAAAAAAAAAAAGACGCCGTCCAGCATTCATCTTCCTTTCACCGCATTTTAAGGGTAAGAAATCTTTGCCGCCGGTCATTTACAAAAATCTCCCCGGAAATCTAATACCGAAAATAGCCTCTCTTACCAGAATAAAATCAAACACAAAATTTCCCAACCGCTACGAAGGGTAAAAAGGTCTCTAAAGTTAATTAACTTTCTTTTTAAACCAAAACGCTGCGTTTTTACTACCAGTTCAACCTTTAATGGAACAAGTTCAAGAGCTTAGGTTGGTAGTTGTAATTATCACTCTCGAAACTGACGGTGGTGGCGGCTGACTCCTCGGAGTTCAACGACGGCGTACCGGGTCGTTGTTGTGACGGCGCGTGGAGAAAGGTAGGTGGTGTAAGACTTAGATCGAGCTGCTTATAATCTTCCTCCTCTTTCTTGAATTTCGGAGGAGGTGGGGATGATCGTGACCTTTTGTTATTATTGTAGTTTCCGTTGAGATCTTGCTTCATCATGTTTACGCCGATCTGTTTCCTCCACGTGTTGGGGTTGGGGTTGGTGGCGGCGGTGGTGGTGTTAGGTTTCGGCGGACAAAATACCTCAGAAATCTCATCGGTTTCAACAGAAGTCGGTATCGGAGACGGCGGAGCTCCGACAAGAAATTCAGAGATAGGACGGAGAGTTCCGCCGCGAAGGATGGTCTCAACGCCGGCTTGACATAAATGCCAGTTTCCAGTCCAGAGTAACCCGACGGCGCCGCTTACTGGGTTTACTGTACGGCCGCATGCTTCGTAGAGAAGAGACTGGAATAAAGCTGTAATTTCCCAAAAAAAATTGAAATTAAAATTAGATAATTAATTAGCTTCAATTCAATTAAATACTCCATTAACAATTAATTACCAGGTCGTTGAGAGTCAGGGACGTTGGAGATGAAGGACATGAGACCAGCACGGCCGAAGAATTTAGCGACGAAAACGGTGGCGTGGCCTTGAGATTCCGGTGTGTCTATCCATTGAAGACAAGGTCTTAAGATGCAAGATTCACTGCATCCTTTTCGAAGAACTCGGCAACCATTGCAGCTCATTTTTTAACAAAAGAGAGATTAATTAGGTTGTCGTCAAGTAGTGTAGTGCATTAACCAGGAAGAAAGAAGAAGAAGAAGGTTCTGGAGAATTAAGGTTTTGAGGAAGAAGAAGTTGCAGAAAACTTGGAGGAAAAGAAAGAGAGATTAAGAGAACAAGGGGAGAAAAGGAGGAATAATCGGGTGTGAAGGGAACAGAAGAAGGGAGATTTATAGATTAATAGAGAGGAGAGAGAAAGAGAAAGAGAAAGAGAGGGGTTTGGTTTGGTTAAGTTTAACTCCAGGGTGGAGTTAGTTTGGTGGTGGGAGTGGTAATGAACAAGGGGCAACTTGTTTTATTGTCCTAATATAGCAAATTTTACTTTAGAAAATAAAGAGAAACTTTAAACTTCACTTTGGGTAAATTGTACGGAGTGTAAGTGGGTTGTTAAAAACTTAAAATGAGTTCGAGACAAGAGATAGAGACTATGTTCTGTTCGACTTATTTTAACTTATTTCATCAGTTTAGTTAAATTCAGATAAGTTCAGATAATATAAGGTAAAATTAAGTTTTTTTTTCAGACGTTTTCACACACAATTAAGTTTATTTCAGACAAAATAAGTTGTTTTCAGATAAAATAAGTTCAGTTAAGTTCAGTTAAATTCAGATAAGTTCAGATAATATAAGTTCAGCAAAATTAAGTTTTTTTCAGACATTTTCGCACACAAATAAGTTTATTTCAGACAAAATAAGTTGTTTTTCAGATAAAATAAGTTCATTAAGATAAGTTCAGTTAAGTTTAGTTATGTTCATATAAGTTCAGTCAAAATAAGTCCAATAGAGCGGAGCCAAAATCAACGAGAAATTTTAACATTTAAAAGACGGGGCATATTCAGAAGAGTAATCTCTTGGCCGACCTTGTATTGTCATTATAATAACGCGATCCAATAACAACACCACATGTATCACTGTATGGTCTCATAATTTACAACAACAAAAAAGAAGTTAAACTCTACTACAAGTAAAAAAATTTAAAGCAACGTCTGGATAATAAACTAGTTCCAGGGATGGATCTTAGTTATGTTAGGGGTGGGCCCGAACCCTCGACCGGAAAATTTTATAGTGTATTTTTAGTTACAGACCCCAAAATTTGTGTATAATTATAATTTCATAGTATATTGCTTAATTTTTCAACCAATTCCCCTCGTAAAATTGTTCAAGAGCCGTCACTGACTAATTTAACATTTTTTTAAATGATGGGAAATCTGAAAGAAGTAATCTAAGGAAGAATTAGTGGCAATAAAAAAATACGGAGTAAAATAAAAAAAATTGAATTATAGAATATTAATTAAAAATAAAGGAAATAAAAGAAGAAGAAAGGGGTCAGATTCCAAAAGACTGGGGAGGAGAGAGAAGAGGGGCAAGCGGCCGCGTTTCTCCGCAAATGGGGAAATAGAGTCCACCGTTGGATTCCTTTCCACTTCCTTCACCCAATGAGAGAGAGAATAGAACTCAACTTGCTTTTTTTTTTTTAAATAATTAAATAATTAAATATAAATATAAATTATTTCTTGTTGGGAGGTTTTATTGATTGCTAACTATTCACGTCTTCCTATACTTTGACATTCCTAAAAAAATGCCACTTTCATGATGTATCTAGATCTTCCATTTTTTATCTTAAATCTTTTTTCTTTTTAAAATAATATGTGTAAGTTCAACTATTGAACTTTGAACATCCAATCTTTGTATTTTCTTAAATTTCTTTACAAATTGAATACAAGTATAAACAATGTGTTTTTAAATGATTAATTATAAGGTGTTAAAAATGATTCTATCTTAAGTTAAAGTTGTATTTCTCTTTGAAGAATTCAAAGGGAAAATTTGCAGGACTCCTGCTCAAAAATGAATCGCGCAAATAAATATATGAGCATTATTGAGATTTATAGCCTATGTTCCATAATAGTGTCCTTGATTTGTTGTTAACAACAACAAAAAAACCATAGGTGGTACACACATGTGATTATCAAGGTCTTGTATTATTTGTCTTAGTTATAGAAAATAAGTCTATATAAGCTCATACTCCGATAAGTTAACACAAGTTACAGTAAGATAATATAAGGTAAAATAAGATAGATTTTATATAAAATAATTTTTTCAGGACAATTTCACTCACAATAAGTATATTTCAAAAAACGTGAGGTGAGACAAGTTAGATAAATTAAGAACAATTTACCCCTACAAGTAGGCTACAACTCAACAAGTATTATGTTATGTAGCTACCGCGGTATCGCCTACCGAGCTTTAACGTTAGAATCCTTATTCTACAGTGTGAGACAATAGTCGTAGTTACTCACATATAGACTAACAAATTAAGCTAAAAATAGAGGTGACTAGATGTGTTGGGGTTTGATGTAATATGGAGATGAGTTTGATGAGAAATCAACTAAGGAGGCATAAGGAGAGGCTTGGAAGGTGGAAGAAAGGTTGTGCAGGAAGGTCATCGACCTCTTGGTACCCAGCGGGGCCGTTTGGTTTCCAACGGGCAAAGCAATAGCGAAATTCTTCTTCCTAAGGTGATCAAGTGGGTGGTCAGTGGACCTGCTGGTCCACCAGATATTGCTAGTTTCATCTCTGTATGTTTTGATCAAGAGATATGACTTGTTTATGGCCCTTGGATTGTAAGTTTACCATGATTCTATATATACTTAGTGTAAGCATTCTAATTAGAGGATTGTGAGCGAAAGAGAGCAAAAATGTAGCCTCGTATAAGCTCATACACTTAGAGGTTAAGTGATGCAGAGTTTGAGGGGGGAACTTTCATGGTTGATGAAAAGCTCCAAATCTTTATTGTTGTTTATCATCATCATCATCATCATGTTCTTCATAATGGATTAGTGAGTTCTCTCCCGACACTCGGATTTCGACGGTATTTTCTTCCTCCGTTTACATGTTTGGTTTATTTGTTTAATTTGTTCGTTATTGTTAATTGTTGTTAATCACGTACAACTTAGTACTACACGGTATTCCGCTATCCCCAATTCCCTATCATAATGCGGGTGTTCTAGAACTTCAAACTAAAATAAAGCGGTTATTATGAGTAATATTTTTTCTCGTCATTAAATCAAGCAAGTGATGTTAATTATCATTCCATTACAATTTATTTATTTATTTTTAAAAAAGGATCATCCTATATTCCTATTCCTATCTCTTTGGATGTGAGACATGCAATTGGGTTTTGTTTTTCATAATTCGTGTTCATGATGGAGCAGCAATTCAACGAACTAGGGGTAAGGCCCACTACGTATTCAACTAGGAATAATAAAATAATATTAATAATATTATTAATAATAATAATAATAAATAATAATGATTAATAAAAAAAAGGAAATTGATATCCAAGTCAGTTCCACATGGGTGGTGAAGTCATTGAGCATGCTCGCCAAAACTCTTTAATGTTAAAAACTTTTGTTTAATGGTTATGGAGTACAAAGAAAAACTGCATTTGCATTTCTATGATGACGTGTATTTATATGGACTCTCAAAAATAAAAAATAACCAAATATTATTGTAATTTAGATCGACAAATAAGGAGGATGTTGTAGTTGTTGGCCACTCAAAACTGTTTCGGGTTTTCCGCGTATTGAATTATTTATACTTCATGTTTCATTTTTTTTGTCAAGTTTAATTCATTAATCAAAGTTTCTAATTATCAAATGGATTTGGATTAAATTAGACGACACTACTCAAAGTCCAAGCCCCAAAAGTTGACCTCAAACTCCTCCCTACCATTGTACTCACTACACTTTAGTTTACGCAACTTCTAAGTGCACAACGAATAAACTAATACGGAGCATTTTTTAGGTACTTGTGCAAGTCGGTTGTACCTTGTTGTCAATGGTATATCCGTAATTATTTTTTAGCTAATTAATGTGTTTATTCTGCGTGAGCATATGAACCAATGAATAGGATGTTATGGTTGTAACTTGTAAGGTACAATTTGTCATGTGAATATTATGAAGTATATAGTATTTCAAACTACTAACAATATCAAAAACCAACATATATTTGTACTTCTTGAACTCGGGTGAAGCAAGTGTCGTAATTAGGGACCATATGGGAAACAATATAGTTAGTCGCTCTTACAATATGGGGGCTACCCCCCTTTTCATGCAGAAGGTATTGCACTTCGCAATGACTTATTGTTGTCAATGGGAAACAATATTCGACATACTTTTATTGAGGGAGATAACTTACTTAATTCAGATTTTGCAGCAACGTGCTCAATGTTCGTGGAAAACAAAATTTCTTATGGACGACATCAAACAACTGCTTCTTAATTTTGACAGTCATATTTTGCGGCATGTATATCGAGAAGCTAACCGCGCAGCTGATATGTTGTGCATCCATTGGTCACCACATTACATACCACCAAAACATAAATCCTTTTATAGACAAATACTTTTCCATATTTTATTTTCTTAGATAAGTTAGGACATAGTCTTAAGAGAAAACTGTCTTGTCCTAACGTCTATGCACTTTTCCTTTTTCAAAAAAAATACTTGTACTTTTGAATCTAAAAAATATCTAAATAGTTGAGGATAACGTAATTATCCTAGATGATAGAATATCGTATGTGATAGAGTTATGATATATATCTTTGCTATATGATATAAGATAGAAGTCTATATGACTTAGAAAACCTGCGAAACGTAGAATATCTAATTTTGTAATACGAATAGAGGTGTATGCCCACGAATAATACTCACACGTACAACAACAATATGTTTCCTCTCTATAATATTTCACGCTTAATAATATATGGAGGGAGTGTTCAGGAAAAATAAATAAAAATCAAGTGAATAGAACGCACCTTAAAAGTCATATGTTTCACAAAATTCTTTTCACATACATATAAAGTAGTATATGAAGGGAAACAAATGAATAAAATAACCTAGATCTACTTAAACTAGACATGATCAAAGCTACAAGACAATTACTGAATGAACTGAACTCAAACTAAAGTCGATATCAAGTCTCGAACCCAAATGGATCCTAATAAAAATTGTTGGTTAGCTACATAATTAAGGTGAAAGCAATAAGAGAAATGAATGGAAATGGACCAATAGGATGAGCCCCAAGATGAAAGGACCATGTTGTTATGAATAAATGAATAGATTAACAAGTTCCAAAGGACAAGGTTGAAGATACAAAGGTTGGCTTGGCTATAGAGAGAGCCCAGAAGTCAGGAGGAGTTTATATCAACTGGGATACTGCCAAATTTCAGCCAAGTCTTTTTCCTTTGCTTATGTGTCATCCTTATCCACCGCACCCTCACTTTTTAACTAAGCATTACTATCTTCTATACTTTCTAGCTATTTTATAGCAGTACCCTGGCGGTTTGTTTGGTAGCCGATAATAAATGAAATGAGAGATTATGGATTACGTTAATGATGTTGTTAGATTGAAGTGTTTTCTATTGATTCATACAAAATAATTATAAGGGGTACAATGCACTAAGCTTGATTATATTAGGAAAACGAATGCATTAATACTTTTGTGGGTTCAGTCTACTTATGTGCATAAGTAATGTTAATACTTATGCTTGTGTTTTAAGTGGAAGCTCAACTATAATTATTGTTGTGGCCCAAAGATGGGTTAAGTTAAAACTTCTTTGAAAAGTTTAGGTTTTTATTTTGGCTGACGAAAGAGGCAAGAAAGGAGTGTGAAAGAAAAATCAGAGAAACACACACAAAAGGAGATGAGAGATGGAGGAAATAGTGCCCTTGGTCCAAGTATGCATATAATATTAAGTCTAATAAATGCGGTTCAGTATTAATTGACAAGTTAATAATTCAGTGAGATCAAGTGAGCTGAATGCCTAGCTAGAGGCCGCTTAAGTTCAAGTGGAATTAATGATATTACAGCTTACTCTTGACTGAACCCGTAGGGTCACACAAATAGTACGTAAACGGATCAAGTATTTAATGGCATTAAATACTCTATCTATGGATATTCGGAATCGACGGATCTTGGTTCCAGTGGGAGCTGAGATCGTCATAAGCAAGAAATGAATACTCCGGAAACGATGATATTGCCGGAAACGGAAATATGGATCGTATCGGAAATATGAATATTATCCAAGTCGTAGATGTTACCGGAAACGGAAACATGGTACGTATCATAAAACATTAATGGAAATGGAAATATTGCCGGAAACGGAAATATTGTCAGAATCGGAAATATTATCGGAATCGGAAAATAATTCCGGAAAAGGAAATATTAAATATTTGTTCGAAACGGAAATTAATTCCGGAATCGGAAATATTAAATAATGGTCGTATCGGAAATGAATTCCGGAACCGGGAATTTAATCGGAAGCGCATCGTACGAATTAAGCATCGGACGAGGCTTGCAAGACGAAGGCCCAGCACGAAGCCAGGCCCGTGCCCAGCAAGCCAAGCGCCCAACACGAAGGCCACAGCCTCGCCAGGCCCAACGCAAGGCCAGCCCCAACAAGGCCGTAGGCGCGCGCGCTGGAGCGTGTGCTCGTGGGCTGCGAGGCAGCGCCCACTCGTGTGGGCCGCAAGGCCTGCGCGGGTGCGTGCGTCCCTCGTGGTCGTGCGACACTCGTGTTCGTAACGAATCCTAATCCTATCGGAATTCGTGCAATGATTAAATCCTAATCCTAATAGATTAAATTTATTATTTAGAGTTCAAATAGGATTCTAATTAATAAATCCATATACTAGTAGGATTATAATTCCTTTCCATAAGTTCTATAAATATAGGCCTAGGGTCACATATTTAACAGACGATTATTGAAGTATTTGTTAGGTTATGATACATATGACAATTCATAAATCATGCGGAAAAACCATAAAGCCAGGAAAGCATATTATTTACACACAATCATTTAGCATAGTTTAGATGCATACACTTTGTTGCGTGCCTTCCCTAGCTGCGCCCGAACCGAACAAGAACAAGTCTTTAGGACTCCAAGTGTCGTCCCTCCGTAGATAGTCCACAGCACGTCCGGATCCGCCTTAAGCTTGACCAACTAGGATCGCCCTTAAGGTACTTAGAATTTTCGGCTAGTATAGGCAATTGTATGACTGAATTTTTGCTCTCAAAAATCACTTTGAATACTTGAATACTCTATAAAAAATAATGACCCTAGGCCTTTATTTATAGAGGTATGGAAAGGGAATCGTTATCCTATTAGGATACGAATTAATTAAACTAGAATCCTAATAGAATTCTTATTTAATTAATTCATCCTTTTAGGGTTAGGAATTTAATCATTAGTCGAAACCTGATAGCTTTAGGATTCGTATAGCACACCAACACACACGCACGCACAGCAGCCCACGAGGGGCGCCATGCGCGCGCGCGCAGCCCGCGAGCTCGCAGCCCATTGCTGCGAGGCCCACACGCTGCCGCAGCGTTGGCGCGCGCTGGGCCTGCCTTGCGGTGGGCCTGGCGCAGCCTTGGCTGGTGCGTTGTGGCGCGCTGGCTTGCTGGGCGATGGCCCGGCTTCGTGCTGGGCCTTCGTCTGGCAGGCCTCGTCCGATGCTAATTCGTACGATACGCTTCCGATTAATTTCCCGATTCGGGAATTCATTTCCGATACGAACAATATTTAATATTTCCGATTCCGGAATTAATTTCCGTTTCGAACAAATATTTAATATTTCCGTTTCCGGAATTATTTTCCGATTCCGGCAATATTTCCGATTCTGACAATATTTCCGTTTCCGGCAATATTTCCGATTCCGGCAATATTTCCATTTCCGATAATATTTTCCGATACGTACCATGTTTCCGTTTCCGCTAACATCTACGACTTGGATAATATTTATATTTCCGATACGATCCATATTTCCGTTTCCGGCAATATCATCGTTTCCGGAGCATTCATTTCTTGCCTGTGACGATCTCAGCTCCCACTGAAACCAAGATCCGTCGATTCCGAATATCCATAGATGGAGTATTTAATGCCATTAAATACTTGATCCGTTTACGTACTATTTGTGTGACCCTACGGGTTCAGTCAAGAGTAAGCTGTGGATTAATATCATTAATTCCACTTGAACTGAAGCGGCCTCTAGCTAGGCATTCAGCTCACTTGATCTCACTGAATTATTAACTTGTTAATTAATACTGAACCGCATTTATTAGACTTAACATAGAATGCATACTTGGACCAAGGGCATTATTTCCTTCAGTATTCAAGGTAAGATTTTAAGCAAAAAAATCAGCCAAACACTTGCATCCAAATAGCCGAAAATCTTAGAACCTTGAGGGCGATTCTAGTTGGTCAAGCTTAAGGCGGATCCGGACGTGTTGTGGACTATCTACGGAGGGACGACACTTGGAGTCCTAAAGACTTGTTCTTGTTCGGTTCGGGCGCAGCTAGGGAGGGCACGCTACAAAGTGTATCTGAATTATGCTAAATGATTATGTGTAAATAATATGTTTCTTGGCTTTATGGTTTTTCCGCATGATTTATGTTTATTCATATGTATCATAACCTAACAGTGGTATCACGAGTCTCTTATTATTTTCATAATCTAAATTGCATGAACATGGTTAAGTTTTACAAATTTGCAAAGAATTAAAGGGGTGATTAATTTTCGTAATTAATTGCAAATTGCGTTTATTTAATTATATGTACGCAGTTTTTCGGCAGTTTTTTCGTTACTCATCCAAATCGAGTGATTTTTGTGTCAATTCCGCATGTAAAAGGCATTCTAAAATTTTGACAAAATTAATATTTTTCGCCGAAACCCAGAATTCCCAAATTCGAAGCCTAACTTTGACTTTTCGGAGGTTTTAGTTTTTCGAACGCAAAAGTTTGTAAATTTAAGATGTTAAATTAAGTATTTGCGATTCTTGTTGATAAATCTTGAGTTTTTGATTCACCTACTGTATATGTTTAACAATTATGAATGCCTAGACTTGTTAATTATACAACCTAATTTGTAATTATGATTAATTTGTTGAAATTCGAATAATTTAGAATTGATTTGATTTTCATGATTAATTAATAATTTAATTAGGTACCAATGATTAAAATCCATCATAAAAATTGTTAATTTATGTTAAATTTTTAATTTTTATGACCTAGATTTGAATCCATGTTAATCGGAAATTAATTGATTAATAAATTTTCGATTTTTCGCCCTAAAAATATGAAATTAATATGATTTATTAATTTGTCATTAATTTTGGAAATAAAAGTTTTAATTTTTATACAATTCGCTCATAAAACTTGCACGCACAAAGCAATGGACGCTACGTGTTACCCTTAAGGGGTGTTGTATAGTGAGGGCATGCGACGACGAGCAAAGGAGCTCGTCGCCCATGCGGTACGATGCAACGAGCAAGAGCCATGGCACACGAGCACAAGGCAACACGCTGCCCTGTGTTGAGTGCTGTGCGGATATGGGCGAGTGGGCAAGGGCGAAGGGCCAAGGCGCAAGCCATCGGGCAGACGCGTGTGGGCAGCAAGCGTGCTGCGCCACAGCGCGCGCTGCCACGCCCAGCAAGCAAGCAGACGCGAGGCAAGCAGGCGCGACGAGCGAGCGGGCGCGCGCAGCGTTGCCTGCACTGCTGCGTTGCGTGTGGCCTGCTTGCGTATTGCTACACGAACAGTCGAGGGGCGCTAAGCCTCCTGCACTCGACGGGGCTTGAGCGCAAGCCCAAGTGCTCGTCGTGTTACGATTGTCGCGTTTTAAATTTTAATTTGAGGTTTTCAGTTCAAGTAATTTTAATTAATTTTAAAATAAATAATTTAAATTGTTTTCTTGGATTTTAATTTTGAATATTATAATTATTATAAATTTTAATTTATTCTAATTATTTAACTAAAATTAAAAACCTTGAATTAATTTAAATTCATTTAATTCAACTGAAAATAAATTAAATAAAATGGATTCAATTATAAATTTATATGAGCTTTAAATTTTAATTAAATTTTTATGTTTCCGGTTAGACTAGAAATACATTTTTATGTTTAAAATTAGTAAAGCATATGAATTTATTGGTTTAAGTGGGAGCAATTTTAGTCATAAACTCTTGATTAGGTCTACAAATCCTTTAAGGTTAAACAACTTGATTAGAATTAATAAGGACTGAATAATTGGTAGATTATTGATGCCCTTGATTAATTGCTGCAAATATTTATGTGATGCATAACATGTTTTACTAACCAGCTATGTGGGCCATTCATGATAATGAATGGGTGAATGGTATATATTGTATGTGTACTGTTTTGCAGGTTATGAAGTGACTAGTATGGCCCAAATAGGATAGAAAATATGGTCTGCGTACCATTAATATGAATGTAATTGGTCTAAAGCACCAAATTTGTTTTTCAATTAAAATATGGTCTGCGTACCATCAAATAGTCGTAATTAGTTTAATTATAGCTTATCCTATTTGAAGAAAATGGCGCCTCCCACGGAGATTTTCAAGACCGACTTTGAAGTTGAAGCTTCAAGATGAAGTCGGGCCATACTAGATCACATTTATCTTATGCATGTTTTAAGTTATTTATTGCTTTTAAATATGGCTTAAATATGCATGAGATCGAAGCTTGATTATGTTGCATGATTAAAGATTTTAGTTCACTTAAAATCTAACCAACACAGTAAGAGCCTTAAGTTCCAAACTTAAAAATTGAGTTAAAAGGTGCCATGCCAAAATAACACTTACTTGGATATCCTTTTTTTTCATCGATCTTAGTAATAGTTTTCCGCCATAGCGAGGTGTTACTTATTGGTCCTAAAGGGGTAAGGTACACAAATAATTGTGAGTACATGTTAGTTTTGGTGAAACTCAACGATATAAGTAAGGAGTCCTTTTATGTCGTGGCAAAATCGATAGGTTTACCTAGTAAGTTCTTAGACGTACCTATCAACCAAGAGTAGTTTCTAGACTATTAGCAAAAGGCTTTTGCTTACCTAAAAGATTTTAGAATTGAGTCTAAATACATAATGTGCTTAATTCTTCAATGGTTTTTAGGATCTTGGAATCATTTTATTCACACCTGCCGGAACACATAACTTGAATAAAATGCTTAATGAACATTGAATTATGCATGTATGCTAGAATTTAAGTTTATTAAGAGAAACTGTGAATGATTATTTATTTGTTTATTCTTTTCAATTGTAGTTTTAATTATAGCAAACAACAATTCATTCAACATTCGATCAATTCTCGAAAAGGAGAAGTTGAGCGGGAAAAACTTCCTTGACTGGCAAAGGAACTTGCAAATAGTTCTTATGCAGAAAGAAAAGGAGTATGTCCTAGAAGAGGCGATGCCCGAAGCTGCAGGCGAAGGGGTCACTCAGGCAGCCCTCAATCGTTGGATTGATGCCAACAAGGATGTGAAATGTCTAATGCTTGCAACCATGAGTGCAGATCTACAGAAAACGTTCATCAACTCAAATGCTTTCACGATCATCAGTGAGTTAAAGAACATGTTCCAAGATCTGGCTCGAGTTGAAAGATTCGAGACTCATAAGCAAATTCTTGAGACCAAGCTTAAGAAAGGCGAGCCCGTAAGTCCATATGTTCTCAAAATGATTGGACTCATTGAGAATATGAGTCGGCTGGATCAGCAATTCTCTCAGGAAATGGTTGTAGACACCATCCTCCATTCTCTTCATAACGGGTATGATCAGTTAAAACTGAACTACAGTATGAATAGTCTGGACAAAACGCTCACTGAGCTTCACGGTATGCTGACGACCGCTGAAAAGATGCTCAAAAGTGATAAGCAAGATGTGCTTATGGTGTGTGGGGGCAAGTTCAAGAAATCTGGAAAGAAGAGGAATGCTAAGAAAGGTGGCAACAAGGCCAGCCCAACTAAGCAAACTGGCGCCAAGTCTGAAAAGAGGAAGGTCAGTCAACCCACTTCTGAATCCGAATGCTTCTACTGCAAGAAGAAGGGGCATTGGAAGAGAGATTGCTTGAAGCTAAAGGAAGATCAGAAGAACGGAACAGTCGTTCCATCTTCAGGTATTTTCGTTATAGACTATACACTTGTTAATTCAACTTCTTGGGTATTAGATACAGGTTGTGGCTCACACTTATGTTCCAATTCACAGGGACTAAGAAGAAGTAGAAAGTTAAGCAAGGGTGAAGTCGACCTACGAGTGGGAAATGGAGCACGGATTGCTGCATTAGCTGTAGGAACTATTTGTCGTTGCCCTCTAGGCTAGTTTTGGAACTGAAAGAATGTTTCCATGTTCCAAGTCTTACTAAAAACATCATTTCTGTTTCTTGCTTAGATGCAACGGGATTTTCCTTTTTAATAAAAGACAATAGTTGTTCGTTTTATTTTAAAGAGATGTTTTATGGATCTGCTAGATTAGTCAATGGACTTTATTTATTAGATCACGACAAACAAGTTTATACATAAATACCAAAAAGGCCAAAAAGGATGATTCAGATCTCACCTATCTGTGGCATTGTCGATTAGGCCATATTAACTTGAAACGCATGGAAAGACTTCAAAAAGAAGGAATTCTAGAACCATTTGACTTAGAGGATTATGGTAAGTGCGAATCATGTTTACTTGGCAAAATGACAAAGCAACCTTTCTCTAAAGTTGGAGAAAGAGCAACTGAACTATTGGGTTTAATCCATACAGATGTATGTGGACCAATGAGTACAAAGGCTAGGGGTGGTTTCAGCTACTTTATCACTTTCACTGATGATGTTAGGTTATGATACATATGATATTACATAAATCATGCGGAAACAACCATTAACCCAGGATTACATATTATTTACACATAATCATATAGCATAATTTAGATGCATACTCTTTGTTGCGTGCCCTCCCTAGCTGCGCCTGAACCGAACAAGAACAAGTCTTTAGGACTCCAAGTGTCGTCCCTCCGTAGATAGTCCACAGCACGTCCGGATCCGCCTTAAGATTGACCAACTAGAATCGCCCTTAAGGTACTAGAATTTTCGGCACTTTTGAGCAAGATGTGTGGCTGAATTTTTCTCTCAAAAACTCACTTTGAATACTTTGAAACTCGTTATAAATTGTGAACCCAGGCCACATATTTATAGGGGTATGGAAAGGGAATTGGAATCCTATTCAGATACAAATTGATTAAACCTAGAATCCTACAAGAACTCTAATTTAATTAATTTATCAAATAGAATTAGGAATTTAATCA
This sequence comes from Spinacia oleracea, assembly GCF_020520425.1. Taxonomy (NCBI): domain Eukaryota; kingdom Viridiplantae; phylum Streptophyta; class Magnoliopsida; order Caryophyllales; family Amaranthaceae; genus Spinacia; species Spinacia oleracea. The sequence goes on from NC_079489.1 coordinate 149,616,060, forward strand.
TTAACCGAACTCTGCACGTTTTAGGAAACGTGCACGAACACAAACACTTACACACGCACACACGGCAGCCACGATGGGCCGCCCATGCGTGCGCACGAGCAGCAGCCCACGCAGCGAGGCCTGCGCGAGCTGCAAGCCCACGCAGCTCCCGCGCGCGCTGCGCGCGCTGTGCGCGCTGCCACGGCCTGCTGGGCCTGGCCTTGCGCTGGGCCTGGCGTGGCTGTTTGTGCGGCGCGCTTGGCTTGCTGGGCGATGGCCTGGCTTCGTGCTGGGCCTCGTCCGGCAGGCCTCGTCCGATGCTTATTCGTACGATACGCTTCCGATTAAATTTCCGATTCAGGAATTCATTTCCGATACGAACAATATTTAACATTTCCGATTCCGGAATTAATTTCCGTTTCGAACAAATATTTAATATTTCCGTTTCCGGAATTATTTTCCGATTCCGGTAATATTTCTGATTCTGACAATATTTCCGTTTCCGGCAATATTTCCGATTCTGGTAATATTTCCATTTCCGATAATATTTTCCGATACGTACCATGTTTCCGTTTCCGGCAACATCTACGACTTGGATAATATTTATATTTCCGATACGATCCATATTTCCGTTTCCGGTAATATCATCGTTTCTGGAGTATTCATTTCTTGCCTGTGACGATCTCAGCTCCCACTGAAACCAAGATCCGTCGGTTCCGAATATCCATAGATAGAGTATTTAATGCCATTAAATACTTGATCCGTTTACGTACTATTTGTGTGACCCTACGGGTTCAGTCAAGAGTAAGCTGTGGATTAATATCATTAATTCCACTTGAACTGAAGCGGCCTCTAGCTAGGCATTCAGCTCACTTGATCTCACTGAATTATTAACTTGTTAATTAATACTGAACCGCATTTATTAGACTTAACATAGAATGCATACTTGGACCAAGGGCATTATTTCCTTCAGTCTCCCACTTGTCCTTAGGGACAAGTGTGCATTTCCTAATTCCTTTGTCGCTCGATGCTTGCTCTTGAACATAAGGTAAGAGTTGTCATCCTTATTATGTCCAGAGGTGTTCCTCGGTTTCAGAGTTCAACTGATCAAATAAACAGATAATCATAGCCTATGATTCATCCGAGCACGGCCATGCATTTCACAGTTTCTAGCTCTCCGAGTGGCCTTGTACAACTTTTAAGCATCTCATCCCGATTTATGGGAGGACAATCCCAATCTTGCGATCTTGAGATTAGACTTCGTTTGATAGGTGATTACCTGAGCGTTGCCTTTATAGCCTCCTTTTACGGTGCGACGGTTGGTCAACGTCAAAGCAACCAGTTCTCAAACAAGTAATCTCAAATCACTCAGGTATTGAGGATTTAGTGTCTAATAATTTAATGAAATTTACTTATGACAGACTTTCATCTCTTACAGTAAAGTTTCATAGGTCTTGTCCGATACTAGTCTTCCCAAAGTAAGTATCTATGCAAATGATTATGACATTGCCATGTCCACATAGTTCAAGAAACAGAACTACTAGTCATCTTGCATTCTAATCGTCTAACGTTTTCTATGCGTCCAATTTTATAGAAAACTCCGATTAGGGACCATTTTCAACCTTTGACATTCAAGTTCACTTGATAGACATTTCTTAGTCACAGGACTGGTCCTGACAGTCTATCTTGAATATATCGTCAAATTGAAGGGACTCATCATTTAATAAACCACAAATTAAATGGAAAAATGAATTCCTTTCATTTATTGTGAATGATTAAACAATAATGTTTTACAAAGATTTAAACTCTAAAACTTTAAAACATTAAACAGAGACATCAAAGCCATTCTCCAATATGCTTGATTCCCATAGCTGCAGTGTGCGAGTTGTGCTTCGCTTGTGGCAGAGGTTTAGTTAATGGATCTGATATGTTGTCATCAGTTCCAATTTTGCTTATCTCGACTTCTTTTCTTTCAACGAACTCTCGTAGAAGGTGAAATCTACGAAGTACATGCTTGACTCTCTGGTGGTGTCTAGGCTCTTTTGCCTGTGCAATAGCTCCGTTATTATCACAATACAGGGCTATTGGTCCTTTAATGGAGGGGACTACACCAAGTTCACCTATGAACTTCCTTAGCCATATAGCTTCCTTTGCTGCTTCATGTGCAGCAATGTACTCCGCTTCAGTTGTAGAATCCGCAATGGTGCTTTGCTTAGCACTTTTCCAGCTTATTGCTCCTCCGTTGAGGCAGAAGACAAACCCAGACTGTGATATGAAATCATCTTTGTCGGTTTGGAAACTTGCGTCCGTATAGCCTTTAACAATTAATTCATCATCTCCACCATAGACCAGGAAGTCATCTTTGTGCCTTTTCAGGTACTTCAGAATATGCTTGGCAACAGTCCAATGTGCCTTTCCTGGGTCTGACTGGTATCTGCTCGTAGCACTGAGTGCGTACGCAACATCCGGGCGTGTACATATCATAGCATACATTATTGAACCAATCAATGAAGCATATGGAATCCCACTCATTCGTCTACGCTCATCAAGTGTTTTTGGGCACTGAGTCTTGCTTAGAGTCATTCCATGAGACATGGGTAGGTAGCCTCGCTTGGAGTCTGCCATCTTGAACCTCTCAAGCACCTTATTGATATAAGTGCTTTGACTAAGTCCAATCATCCTTTTAGATCTATCTCTGTAAATCTTGATGCCCAATATGTACTGTGCTTCTCCTAGATCCTTCATCGAAAAACATTTCCCAAGCCAAATCTTGACAGAGTTCAACATAGGAATGTCATTTCCGATAAGCAATATGTCGTCGACATATAATACTAGGAAAGCAATTTTGCTCCCACTGACCTTCTTGTATACACAAGATTCGTCTGCGTTCTTGATGAAACCAAAGTCACTGACTGCTTCATCAAAACGTATATTCCAGCTCCTGGATGCATGCTTCAATCCGTAGATTGACTTCTTTAGCTTGCATACCTTTTTAGCATTCTTTGGATCCTCAAAACCTTCAGGCTGTGTCATAAACACAGTTTCTGTTAAAACGCCGTTTAAGAAAGCAGTTTTGACATCCATCTGCCATATTTCGTAATCGTAATATGCAGCGATTGCTAACATTATTCGAATAGACTTTAGCATTGCAACTGGTGAAAAGGTTTCATCGTAATCCACAACGTGGACTTGCCTGTAACCTTTTGCAACCAATCTAGCTTTGAAAACTTCAAGTTTCCCATCCTTGTCCTTTTTCAGTTTGAAAACCCATTTGCTTCCAATGGCTTGGTAGCCATCTGGCAAATCGACCAAATCCCATACTTGGTTTTCAGACATGGAGTCTAATTCAGATTGCATGGCTTCTTGCCACTGCTTGGAGCTAGGGCTCGTCATAGCTTGTTTGTAAGTCGCAGGTTCATCACTTTCAAGTAATAGAACGTCATAGCTCTCGTTCGTCAAAATACCTAAGTACCTTTCCGGTTGAGATCTATATCTTTGCGATCTACGCGGGGTAACATTTCTAGATTGACCATGATTCTCACCAGATTCTTCTAAAGATCTCTGAGTTTCATCCTGAATGTCATCTTGAGCATTCTCTACAGTTTGTTGTTCGACTCGAATTTCTTCGAGGTCTACTTTTCTCCCACTTGTCATTTTGGAAATGTGATCTTTCTCCAAAAAGACACCATCTCGAGCAACAAACACTTTGTTCTCAGATGTATTGTAGAAGTAATACCCCTTTGTTTCCTTTGGATAGCCCACAAGGATACATTTGTCAGATTTTGGATGAAGTTTGTCTGAAATTAATCGTTTGACGTATACTTCACATCCCCAAATCTTAAGAAAAGACACATTTGGAGGCTTTCCAAACCATAATTCGTATGGAGTCTTTTCGACAGCTTTAGACGGAGCTCTATTTATAGTGAGTGCAGCTGTATTTAGTGCATGTCCCCAAAATTCTAATGGAAGTTCGACCTGACCCATCATTGACCTAACCATGTCTAGCAAGGTTCTGTTCCTCCGTTCCGACACACCGTTCCATTGTGGTGTTCCAGGAGGAGTCAATTCTGATAGAATTCCACATTCTTTCAGATGGTCATCAAATTCATAGCTCAGATATTCACCGCCTCTATCAGACCGCAGTGCTTTAATCTTCTTGCCTAATTGATTCTCTACTTCACTCTGAAATTCCTTGAATTTGTCAAAGGATTCAGACTTATGCTTCATTAGGTAGACATAACCATACCTACTGAAGTCATCAGTGAAAGTGATAAAGTAGCTGAAACCACCTCTAGCATTTGTACTCATTGTTCCACATACATCTGTATGGATTAAACCCAATAGTTCATTTGCTCTTTCTCCAACTTTAGAGAAAGGTTGCTTTGTCATTTTGCCAAGTAAACATGATTCGCATTTACCATAATCCTCTAAGTCAAATGGTTCTAGAATTCCTTCCTTTTGAAGTCTTTCTAAGCGTTTCAAGTTTATATGGCCTAATCGACAATGCCACAGATAGGTGAGATCTGAATCATTCTTTTTGGCCTTTTTGGTATTTATGTTATATACTTGTTTGTCGTGATCTAATAAATAAAGTCCATTGACTAATCTAGCAGATCCATAAAACATCTCTTTAAAATAAAACGAACAACTATTGTCTTTAATTAAAAAAGAAAATCCCTTTGCATCTAAGCAAGAAACTGAAATGATGTTTTTAGTAAGACTTGGAACATGGAAACATTCTTCCAGTTCCAAAACTAGCCCGGAGGGCAACGACAAATAGTAAGTTCCTACAGCTAATGCAGCAATCCGTGCTCCATTTCCCACTCGTAGGTCGACTTCACCCTTGCTTAACTTTCTACTTCTTCTTAGTCCCTGTGGATTGGAACATAAGTGTGAGCCACAACCTGTATCTAATACCCAAGAATTTGAATTAGCAAGTATACAGTCTATAACGAAAATACCTGAAGATGGAACGACTGTTCCGTTCTTCTGATCTTCCTTTAGCTTCAAGCAATCTCTTTTCCAATGCCCCTTCTTCTTGCAGTAGAAGCATTCGGATTCAGAAGTGGGTTGACTGACCTTCCTCTTTGCAGATTTGGCGCCAGTTTGCTTAGTTGGGCTGGCCTTGTTCCCACCTTTCTTAGCATTCCTCTTCTTTCCAGATTTCTTGAACTTGCCCCCACGCACCATAAGCACATCCTGCTTATCACTTTTGAGCGTCTTTTCAGCGGTCTTCAGCATACCGTGAAGCTCAGTGAGCGTTTTGTCCAGACTATTCATACTGTAGTTCAGTTTGAACTGATCATACCCGCTATGAAGAGAATGGAGGATGGTGTCTATAGCCATTTCCTGAGAAAATTGCTGATCCAGCCGACTCATATACTCAATGAGTCCAATCATTTTGAGAACATGTGGACTTACGGGCTCGCCTTTCTTAAGTTTGGTCTCAAGAATTTGCCTATGAGTCTCGAATCTTTCGACTCGAGCCAGATCTTGGAACATGTTCTTCAACTCACTGATGATTGTGAAAGCATCTGAGTTGATGAACGTTTTCTGCAGATCCGCACTCATGGTGGCGAGCATTAGACATTTCACATCCTTGTTGGCATCAATCCAACGATTGAGGGCTGCCTGAGTGACCCCGTCGCCTGCAGCTTCGGGCATCGCCTCATCTAGGACATACTCCTTTTCTTCCTGCATAAGAACTATTTGCAAGTTCCTTTGCCAGTCAAGGAAGTTTTTCCCGTTCAACTTCTCCTTTTCGAGAATTGATCGAATGTTGAATGAATTGTTGTTTGCCATATTAAAAACTACAATTGAAAAGAATAAACAAATAAATAACCATTCACAGTTTCTCTTAATAAACTTAAATTCTAGCATACATGCATAATTCAATGTTTATTAAGCATTTTATTCAAATTATGTGTTCCGGCAGGTGTGAATAAAATGATTCAAAGATCCTAAAATCATTGAAGAACTAAGCACAGTTTGTCGACTTAATCCTAGAACATCTTAGGTAAGCAAAAGCCTTTTGCTAATAGTCTAGAAACTATTCTTGGTTGATAGGTACGTCTAAGAACTTATTAGGTAAACCTATCGAATTTGCCACGACATAAAAGGACTCCTTACTTATATCGTTGAGTTTCACCAAAACTAACATGTACTCACAATTATTTGTGTACCTTGCCCCTTTAGGACCAATAAGTAACACCTCGCTGAGCGAAAACTATTACTAGATTGATGTAAAGGATATCCAAGCAAGTGTATATTTTGGCATGGCACCTTTTAACTCAATTTTTAAGTTTGGAACTTAAGGCTCTTACTATGTTGGTTAGATTTTAAGTGAACTAAAATCCTTAATCATGCAACATAATCAAGCTTTTGATCTCATGCATTTTAAGACATATTTAAAAGCAATAAATAACTTGAAACATGCATAAGATATTTGTGATCTAGTATGGCCCGACTTCATCTTGAAGCTTTAACTTCAAAGTCCGTCTTGAAAATCTCCGTGGGAGGCACCATTTTCTTCAAATAGGATAAGCTATAACTAATTACAACTATTTGATGGTACGCAGACCATATTTGAATTGAAAAATAACTTTGGTACTTCAGACCAATTACATTCAAATTAATGGTACGCAGACCATATTTTCTATCCTATTTGGGCCATACTAGTCACTTCATAACCTGCAAAACAGTACATATACAATATATATACCATTCACCCATTCATTATCATGAATGGCCCACATAGCTGGTTAGTAAAACACATTATGCATCACTTAAACATTTGCAGCAATTAATCAAGGGCACCAATAATCTACCAATTATTCAGTCCTTATTAATTCTAATCAAGTTGTTTTAACCTTAAGGATTTGTAGACCTAATCAAGAGTTTATGACTAAAAGCGCTCCCACTTAAACCAATAAATTCATATGCTTTACTAATTTTAAACATAAAAATGTATTTCTAGTCTAACCGGAAACATACAAATTTAATTAAAATTTAAAGCTCATATAAATTTATAATTGAATCCAAAAAGTTTAATTTAATTTCAGTCGTATTTAAATTAATTCATGATTTTAATTTTAGTAAAATAATTAGAATAAATAAAATTTATTATAATTACAATATTCAAAATTAAAATCCAAGAAAATAATTTAAATTATTAATTTTAAAATTAATTAAAATTACGTGAACTGAAATTTTCAAATTAAACATTCAAAACGATCTAATCGTAACGCAAACACCCTACGCATTGCACGCCCATGGGCCGCTCGCACACAGCCATCGCTGGCCATGTGCGCGCAGCCCATGCGCTCATCGCATAGCTGCTGCATTTCCACCGCAAGCCATCGCACGCTGCGCGCGCGCCAGCGCTCGTCGCACGCGAGCCATCGCTCGCAGTGCGCGCGACATCGCTTGCTGGGCGCGCGACATCGCTCGCTGTGCGTGCGAGCCATCGCTCGCTGGGCGCGCGACATCGCTCGCTGGGCGCGCGACATCGCTCGCTGTGCGCGCGAGCAACGCTGGGCGCAGCGCTCGTGGCACGCGAGCTTGCGCTCGCCGCGCGCGAGGCTGCGCGCTCTTGCGCGAGGCAGTGCGCGTTGTGGCGCAGCTCGCTTGCTGCCCACACGCGACTGCCTTGGCTCGCCCTTCGCCCATGCCCATTCGTCCATTGCTCGTGGCCCACGACACAAGGCAGGGCTGCTGCCTTGTGCACGTGCACCATGCCTTGCTCATTGCATTCGTGCCGCACGGGCGACGAGCTCCCTTGCTCGTCGTCGCATGCCCGCACTATACAACACCCCTTAAGGGTAACACGAAGCGTCCATTGCTTTGTGCATGCAAGTTATATGAACGAATCACATAAAAAATTTAAAATTTATAAAATTAATGACAAATTAATAAATATTATTAATTTCATAATTTTTAGGGCGAAAAAATCGAAAATTTATTATTCAATTGATTTCCGATTGTTATGGATTCAAGTCTAGGTCATAAAAATTTAAAATTTATCATAAATTTACAATTTTTATGGTGGTTTTTAATCATAGGTTTCTAATTAAATTATAATTAATTATGAAAATCAAATTAATTCTAAATTATTCTAATTTTCAACAAATTAATCATAATTACAAATTAGATTGCATAATTAACAAGGTTAGGCATTCAAACTTGTTAAACATATGCAGTAGGTCAATCAAAAATTCAAGATTTATCAACAAGAATCGCAAATATTTAATTTAACATCTTAAATTTACGAAATTTTGCATTCGAAAAACTAAAACCTTCGAAAAGTCATAGTTAGGCTTCGAATTTGAGAATTCTGGGTTCGGCAGAAAAATATTTATTTTTGTCAAAATTTTAGAATGCCTTTTACATGCGGAATTGACACAAAAATCACTCGATTTGGATGAGTAACGAAGAAACTGCCGAAAAACTGCGTACGTATAATTAAATAAACGCAATTTGCAATTAATTAACAATTACGAAAATTAATCACCCCTTTTAATTCTTGCAAATTTGTAATATTTAACCATGTTTATGCAAATTAGATTATGAAAATAATAAGGGGCTCTGATACCACTGTTAGGTTATGATACATATGATATTACATAAATCATGCGGAAACAACCATTAACCCAGGATTACATATTATTTACACATAATCATATAGCATAATTTAGATGCATACTCTTTGTTGCGTGCCCTCCCTAGCTGCGCCCGAACCGAACAAGAACAAGTCTTTTAGGACTCCAAGTGTCGTCCCTCCGTAGATAGTCCACAGCACGTCCGGATCCGCCTTAAGATTGACCAACTAGAATCGCCCTTAAGGTACTAGAATTTTCGGCACTTTTGAGCAAGATGTGTGGCTGAATTTTTCTCTCAAAAACTCACTTTGAATACTTTGAAACTCGTTATAAATTGTGAACCCAGGCCACATATTTATAGGGGTATGGAAAGGGAATTGGAATCCTATTCAGATACAAATTGATTAAACCTAGAATCCTACAAGAACTCTAATTTAATTAATTTATCAAATAGAATTAGGAATTTAATCATTAACCGAACTCTGCACGTTTTAGGAAACGTGCACGAACACAAACACTTACACACGCACACACGGCAGCCACGATGGGCCGCCCATGCGTGCGCACGAGCAGCAGCCCACGCAGCGAGGCCTGCGCGAGCTGCAAGCCCACGCAGCTCCCGCGCGCGCTGCGCGCGCTGTGCGCGCTGCCACGGCCTGCCGGGCCTGGCCTTGCGCTGGGCCTGGCGTGGCTGTTTGTGCGGCGCGCTTGGCTTGCTGGGCGATGGCCTGGCTTCGTGCTGGGCCTCGTCCGGCAGGCCTCGTCCGATGCTTATTCGTACGATACGCTTCCGATTAAATTTCAGATTCCGGAATTCATTTCCGATACGAACAATATTTAACATTTCCGATTCCGGAATTAATTTCCGTTTCGAACAAATATTTAATATTTCCGTTTCCGGAATTATTTTCCGATTCCGGTAATATTTCCGATTCTGACAATATTTCCGTTTCCGGCAATATTTCCGATTCTGGTAATATTTCCATTTCCGATAATATTTTCCGATACGTACCATGTTTCCGTTTCTGGCAACATCTACGACTTGGATAATATTTATATTTCCGATACGATCCATATTTCCGTTTCCGGTAATATCATCGTTTCCGGAGTATTCATTTCTTGCCTGTGACGATCTCAGCTCCCACTGAAACCAAGATCCGTCGGTTCCGAATATCCATAGATAGAGTATTTAATGCCATTAAATACTTGATCCGTTTACGTACTATTTGTGTGACCCTACGGGTTCAGTCAAGAGTAAGCTGTGGATTAATATCATTAATTCCACTTGAACTGAAGCGGCCTCTAGCTAGGCATTCAGCTCACTTGATCTCACTGAATTATTAACTTGTTAATTAATACTGAACCGCATTTATTAGACTTAACATAGAATGCATACTTGGACCAAGGGCATTATTTCCTTCAGATGACTTCAGTAGATATGGTTATGTCTACCTAATGAAGCATAAGTCTGAATTCTTTGACAAATTCAAGGAATTTCAGAGTGAAGTAGAGAATCAATTAGGCAAGAATATTAAGGCACTGCGGTCTGATAGAGGCGGTGAATATCTGAGCTATGAATTTGATGACCATCTGAAAGAATGTGGAATTCTATTAGAATTGACTCCTCCTGGAACACCACAATGGAACGGTTGTGAGGTTATGATACATATGACACTACATAGATCATGCGGAAACAACCATTAACCCAGGACAACATATTATTTACACATAATCATATAGCATAATTTAGATGCATACTCTTTGTTGCGTGCCCTCCCTAGCTGCGCCCGAACCGAACAAGAACAAGTCTTTTAGGACTCCAAGTGTCGTCCCTCCGTAGATAGTCCACAGCACGTCCGGATCCGCCTTAAGATTGACCAACTAGAATCTCCCTTAAGGTACTAGAAAATTTCGGCACTTTTGAGCAAGATGTGTGTTTTAATTTTCTCTCAAAAACTCACTTTTGAATACTTTGAAACTTATGTATAAATTATGACCCCTAGGCCTTTATTTATAGAGTTATGGAAAAGGAATCGTAATCCTGGTAGGATGCGAATTAATTGGAATTAGAATCCTACATGAATTCTATTTAATTAATTTATCCAATTAGGAATAGAAATTTAATCATACACTGACTCTCGTAGATTCAGGAATCACGCATGAGCACAAACTCACACACACACGGCAGCCACAAGGGCTGCCCATGCGCGTGCGAGCAGCAGCCCGCGTAGCACGGCCCACGCAGCCGTGGCCCTTGGCGCGCGCTGGGCCTGCCTTGCGGTAGGCCTGGGCGCTGCCTTGGCTGGGCTTGTGGCGTGCATGCTTGCTGGGCGATTGGCCCCGGCTTCGTGCTGGGCCTTCGTCCGGCAAGCCTCGTCCGATGCTAATTCGTACGATACGCTTCCGATTAAATTTCCATTTCCGGAATCTATTTCCGATACGAACAATATTTAATATTTCCGATTCCGGAATTAATTTCCGTTTCGAACAAATATTTAATATTTCCGTTTCCGGAATTATTTTCCGATTCCGGCAATATTTCCGATTCTGACAATATTTCCGTTTCCGGTAATATTTCCGATTCTGGTAATATTTCCATTTCCAATAATATTTTCCGATACGTACCATGTTTCCGTTTCCGGCAACATCTACGACTTGGATAATATTCATATTTCCGATGCGATCCATATTTCCGTTTCCGGCAATATCATCGTTTCCGGAGTATTCATTTCTTGCCTGTGACGATCTTAGCTCCCACTGAAACCAAGATCCGTCGGTTCCGAATATTCATAGATGGAGTATTTAATGCCATTAAATACTTGATCCGTTTACGTGCTATTTGTGTGACCCTACGGGTTCAGTCAAGAGTAAGCTGTGGATTAATATCATTAATTCCACTTGAACTGAAGCGGCCTCTAGCTAGGCATTCAGCTCACTTGATCTCACTGAATTATTAACTTGTTAATTAATACTGAACCGCATTTATTAGACTTAACATAGAATGCATACTTGGACCAAGGGCATTATTTCCTTCAGTCTCCCACTTGTCCTTAGGGACAAGTGTGCATTTCCTAATTCCTTTGTCGCTCGATGCTTGCTCTTGAACATAAGGTAAGAGTTGTCATCCTTATTATGTCCAGAGGTGTTCCTCGGTTTCAGAGTTCAACTGATCAAATAAACAGATAATCATAGCCTATGATTCATCCGAGCACGGCCATGCATTTCACAGTTTCTAGCTCTCCGAGTGGCCTTGTACAACTTTTAAGCATCTCATCCCGATTTATGGGAGGACAATCCCAATCTTGCGATCTTGAGATTAGACTTCGTTTGATAGGTGATTACCTGAGCGTTGCCTTTATAGCCTCCTTTTACGGTGCGACGGTTGGTCAACGTCAAAGCAACCAGTTCTCAAACAAGTAATCTCAAATCACTCAGGTATTGAGGATTTAGTGTCTAATAATTTAATGAAATTTACTTATGACAGACTTTCATCTCTTACAGTAAAGTTTCATAGGTCTTGTCCGATACTAGTCTTCCCAAAGTAAGTATCTATGCAAATGATTATGACATTGCCATGTCCACATAGTTCAAGAAACAGAACTACTAGTCATCTTGCACTCTAATCGTCTAACGTTTTCTATGCGTCCAATTTTATAGAAAACTCCAATTAGGGACCATTTTCAACCTTTGACATTCAAGTTCACTTGATAGACATTTCTTAGTCACAGGACTGGTCCTGACAGTCTATCTTGAATATATCGTCAAATTGAAGGGACTCATCATTTAATAAACCACAAATTAAATGGAAAAATGAATTTCTTTCATTTATTGTGAATGATTAACCAATAATGTTTTACAAAGATTTAAACTCTAAAACTTTAAAACATTAAACAGAGACATCAAAGCCATTCTCCAATATGCTTGATTCCCATAGCTGCAGTGTGCGAGTTGTGCTTCGCTTGCGGCAGAGGTTTAGTTAATGGATCTGATATGTTGTCATCAGTTCCAATTTTGCTTATCTCGACTTCTTTTCTTTCAACGAACTCTCGTAGAAGGTGAAATCTACGAAGTACATGCTTGACTCTCTGGTGGTGTCTAGGCTCTTTTGCCTGTGCAATAGCTCCGTTATTATCACAATACAGGGCTATTGGTCCTTTAATGGAGGGGACTACACCAAGTTCACCTATGAACTTCCTTAGCCATATAGCTTCCTTTGCTGCTTCATGTGCAGCAATGTACTCCGCTTCAGTTGTAGAATCCGCAATGGTGCTTTGCTTAGCACTTTTCCAGCTTACTGCACCTCCGTTGAGGCAGAAGACAAACCCAGACTGTGATCTGAAATCATCTTTGTCGGTTTGGAAACTTGCGTCCGTATAGCCTTTAACAATTAATTCATCATCTCCACCATAGACCAGGAAGTCATCTTTGTGCCTTTTCAGGTACTTCAGAATGTTCTTGGCAGCAGTCCAATGTGCCTCTCCTGGGTCTGACTGGTATCTGCTCGTAGCACTGAGTGCGTACGCAACATCCGGGCGTGTACATATCATAGCATACATTATTGAACCAATCAATGATGCATATGGAATCCCACTCATTCGTCTACGCTCATCAAGTGTTTTTGGGCACTGAGTCTTGCTTAGAGTCATTCCATGAGACATGGGTAGGTAGCCTCGCTTGGAGTCCGCCATCTTGAACCTATCAAGCACCTTATTGATATAAGTGCTTTGACTAAGTCCAATCATCTTTTTAGATCTATCTCTGTAAATCTTGATGCCCAATATGTACTGTGCTTCTCCTAGATCCTTCATCGAAAAACATTTCCCAAGCCAAATCTTGACAGAGTTCAACATAGGAATGTCATTTCCGATAAGCAATATGTCGTCGACATATAATACTAGGAAAGCAATTTTGCTCCCACTGACCTTCTTGTATACACAAGATTCGTCTGCGTTCTTGATGAAACCAAAGTCACTGACTGCTTCATCAAAACGTATATTCCAGCTCCTGGATGCCTGCTTCAATCCGTAGATTGACTTCTTTAGCTTGCATACCTTTTTAGCATTCTTTGGATCCTCAAAACCTTCAGGCTGTGTCATAAACACAGTTTCTGTTAAAACGCCGTTTAAGAAAGCAGTTTTGACATCCATCTGCCATATTTCGTAATCGTAATATGCAGCGATTGCTAACATTATTCGAATAGACTTTAGCATTGCAACTGGTGAAAAGGTTTCATCGTAATCCACACCGTGGACTTGCCTGTAACCTTTTGCAACCAATCTAGCTTTGAAAACTTCAAGTTTCCCATCCTTGTCCTTTTTCAGTTTGAAAACCCATTTGCTTCCAATGGCTTGGTAGCCATCTGGCAAATCGACCAAATCCCATACTTGGTTTTCAGACATGGAGTCTAATTCAGATTGCATGGCTTCTTGCCACTGCTTGGAGCTAGGGCTCGTCATAGCTTGCTTGTAAGTCGCAGGTTCATCACTTTCAAGTAATAGAACGTCATAGCTCTCGTTCGTCAAAATACCTAAGTACCTTTCCGGTTGAGATCTATATCTTTGCGATCTACGCGGGGTAACATTTCTAGATTGACCATGATTCTCACCAGATTCTTCTAAAGATCTCTGAGTTTCATCCTGAATGTCATCTTGAGCATTCTCTAGAGTTTGTTGTTCGACTCGAATTTCTTCGAGGTCTACTTTTCTCCCACTTGTCATTTTGGAAATGTGATCCTTCTCCAAAAAGACACCATCTCGAGCAACAAACACTTTGTTCTCAGATGTATTGTAGAAGTAATACCCCTTTGTTTCCTTTGGATAGCCCACAAGGATACATTTGTCAGATTTTGGATGAAGTTTGTCTGAAATTAATCGTTTGACGTATACTTCACATCCCCAAATCTTAAGAAAAGACACATTTGGAGGTTTTCCAAACCATAATTCGTATGGAGTCTTTTCGACAGCTTTAGACGGAGCTCTATTTATAGTGAGTGCAGCTGTATTTAGTGCATGTCCCCAAAATTCTAATGGAAGTTCGGCCTGACCCATCATTGACCTGACCATGTCTAGCAAGGTTCTGTTCCTCCGTTCTGACACACCGTTCCATTGTGGTGTTCCAGGAGGAGTCAATTCTGATAGAATTCCACATTCTTTCAGATGGTCATCAAATTCATAGCTCAGATATTCACCGCCTCTATCAGACCGCAGTGCCTTAATCTTCTTGCCTAATTGATTCTCTACTTCACTCTGAAATTCCTTGAATTTGTCAAAGGATTCAGACTTATGCTTCATTAGGTAGACATAACCATACCTACTGAAGTCATCAGTGAAAGTGATAAAGTAGCTGAAACCACCTCTAGCATTTGTACTCATTGGTCCACATACATCTGTATGGATTAAACCCAATAGTTCATTTGCTCTTTCTCCAACTTTAGAGAAAGGTTGCTTTGTCATTTTGCCAAGTAAACATGATTCGCATTTACCATAATCCTCTAAGTCAAATGGTTCTAGAATTCCTTCTCTTTGAAGTCTTTCTAAGCGTTTCAAGTTTATATGGCCTAATCGACAATGCCACAGATAGGTGAGATCTGAATCATCCTTTTTGGCCTTTTTGGTATTTATGTTATATACTTGTTTGTCGTGATCTAATAAATAAAGTCCATTGACTAATCTAGCAGATCCATAAAACATCTCTTTAAAATAAAACGAACAACTATTGTCTTTTATTATAAAGGAAAATCCCTTAGCATCTAAGCAAGAAACTGAAATGATGTTTTTAGTAAGACTTGGAACATGGAAACATTCTTCCAGTTCCAAAACTAGCCCGGAGGGCAACGACAAATAGTAAGTTCCTACGGCTAATGCAGCAATCCGTGCTCCATTTCCCACTCGTAGGTCGACTTCACCCTTGCTTAACTTTCTACTTCTTCTTAGTCCCTGTGGATTGGAACATAAGTGTGAGCCACAACCTGTATCTAATACCCAAGAAGTTGAATTAGCAAGTATACAGTCTATAACGAAAATACCTGAAGATGGAACGACTGTTCCGTTCTTCTGATCTTCCTTTAGCTTCAAGCAATCTCTCTTCCAATGCCCCTTCTTCTTGCAGTAGAAGCATTCGGATTCAGAAGTGGGTTGACTGACCTTCCTCTTTGCAGATTTGGCGCCAGTTTGCTTAGTTGGGCTGGCCTTGTTGCCACCTTTCTTAGCATTCCTCTTCTTTCCAGATTTCTTGAACTTGCCCCCACGCACCATAAGCACATCCTGCTTATCACTTTTGAGCGTCTTTTCAGCGGTCTTCAGCATACCGTGAAGCTCAGTGAGCGTTTTGTCCAGACTATTCATACTGTAGTTCAGTTTGAACTGATCATACCCGCTATGAAGAGAATGGAGGATGGTGTCTATAGCCATTTCCTGAGAAAATTGCTGATCCAGCCGACTCATATTCTCAATGAGTCCAATCATTTTGAGAACATGTGGACTTACGGGCTCGCCTTTCTTAAGCTTGGTCTCAAGAATTTGCCTATGAGTCTCGAATCTTTCGACTCGAGCCAGATCTTGGAACATGTTCTTCAACTCACTGATGATTGTGAAAGCATCTGAGTTGATGAACGTTTTCTGCAGATCCGCACTCATGGTGGCGAGCATTAGACATTTCACATCCTTGTTGGCATCAATCCAACGATTGAGGGCAGCCTGAGTGACCCCGTCGCCAGGAGCTTCGGGCATCGCCTCATCTAGGACATACTCCTTTTCTTCCTGCATAAGAACTATTTGCAAGTTCCTTTGCCAGTCAAGGAAGTTTTTCCCGTTCAACTTCTCCTTTTCGAGAATTGATCGAATGTTGAATGAATTGTTGTTTGCCATATTAAAAACTACAATTGAAAAGAATAAACAAATAAATAACCATTCACAGTTTCTCTTAATAAACTTAAATTCTAGCATACATGCATAATTCAATGTTTATTAAGCATTTTATTCAAGTTATGTGTTCCGGCAGGTGTGAATAAAATGATTCCAAGATCCTAAAATCATTGAAGAACTAAGCACAGTTTGTCGACTTAATCCTAGAACATCTTAGGTAAGCAAAAGCCTTTTGCTAATAGTCTAGAAACTATTCTTGGTTGATAGGTACGTCTAAGAACTTATTAGGTAAACCTATCGAATTTGCCACGACATAAAAGGACTCCTTACTTATATCGTTGAGTTTCACCAAAACTAACATGTACTCACAATTATTTGTGTACCTTGCCCCTTTAGGACCAATAAGTAACACCTCGCTGAGCGAAAACTATTACTAGATTGATGTAAAGGATATCCAAGCAAGTGTATATTTTGGCATGGCACCTTTTAACTCAATTTTTAAGTTTGGAACTTAAGGCTCTTACTATGTTGGTTAGATTTTAAGTGAACTAAAATCCTTAATCATGCAACATAATCAAGCTTTTGATCTCATGCATTTTAAGACATATTTAAAGCAATAAATAACTTAAAACATGCATAAGATATTTGTGATCTAGTATGGCCCGATTTCATCTTGAAGCTTTGACTTCAAAGTCCGTCTTGAAAATCTCCGTGGGAGGCACCATTTTCTTCAAATAGGATAAGCTATAACTAATTACAACTATTTGATGGTACGCAGACCATTTTGAATTGAAAAATAACTTTGGTGCTTTAGACCAATTACATTCAAATTAATGGTACGCAGACCATATTTTCTATCCTATTTGGGCCATACTAGTCACTTCATAACCTGCAAAACAGTACATATACAATATATACCATTCACCCATTCATTATCATGAATGGCCCACATAGCTGGTTAGTAAAACACATTATGCATCACGTAAACATTTGCAGCAATTAATCAAGGGCACCAATAATCTACCAATTATTCAGTCCTTATTAATTCTAATCGAGTTGTTTTAACCTTAAGGATTTGTAGACCTAATCAAGAGTTTATGACTAAAAAGCGCTCCCACTCAAACCAATAAATTCATATGCTTTACTAATTTTAAACATAAAATTGTATTTCTAGTCTAACCGGAAACATACAAATTTAATTAAAATTTAAAGCTCATATAAATTTATAATTGAATGCAAAAATTTAATTTAATTTCAGTCGCATTTAAATTAATTCATGATTTTAATTTTAGTAAAATAATTAGAATAAATTCCATTTATTATAATTATAATATTCAAAATTAAAATCCAAGAAATTAATTCAAATTATTAATTTTAAAATTAATTAAAATTTCGTGAACTGAAATTTTCAAATTAAACATTCAAAACGATCTAATCGTAACGCAAACACCCTACGCGTTGCACGCCCATGGGCCGCACGCACACAGTCATTGCTGGCCATGTGCGCGCAGCCCATGCGCTCGTCGCATAGCTGCTGCTGTCCTATCGCAAGCCTCCGCACAGCGCCCCATCGCACGCGAGCTATCGCTCGCAGTGCGCGCGCGCGAGATCGCTCGCTGGGCGCGCTGGCTCGCTCGCTGAGCGCGCGAGCCATCGCTCGCTGGGGCGCGACATCGCTCGCTGGGCGAGCGACATCGCGCGCTGCGCGCGCGAGCAGTGCTGGGCGCAGCGCTCGTGGCACGCGAGCTTGCGCTCGCCGCGCGCGAGGCTGCGCGCTCTTGCGCGAGGCAGTGCGCGTTGTGGCGCAGCTCGCTTGCTGCCCACACGCGACTGCCTTGGCTCGCCCTTCGCCCATGCCCATTCGTCCATTGCTCGTGGCCCACGACACAAGGCAGGGCTGCTGCCTTGTGCACGTGCACCATGCCTTGCTCATTGCATTCGTGCCGCACGGGCGACGAGCTCCCTTGCTCGTCGTCGCATGCCCGCACTATACAACACCCCTTAAGGGTAACACGAAGCGTCCATTGCTTTGTGCATGCAAGTTATATGAACGAATCACATAAAAAATTTAAAATTTATAAAATTAATGACAAATTAATAAATATTATTAATTTCATAATTTTTAGGGCGAAAAATCGAAAATTTATTATTCAATTGATTTCCGATTGTTATGGATTCAAGTCTAGGTCATAAAAATTTAAAATTTATCATAAATTTACAATTTTTATGGTGGTTTTTAATCATAGGTTTCTAATTAAATTATAATTAATTATGAAAATCAAATTAATTCTAAATTATTCTAATTTTCAACAAATTAATCATAATTACAAATTAGATTGCATAATTAACAAGGTTAGGCATTCAAACTTGTTAAACATATGCAGTAGGTCAATCAAAAATTCAAGATTTATCAACAAGAATCGCAAATATTTAATTTAACATCTTAAATTTACGAAATTTTGCATTCGAAAAACTAAAACCTTCGAAAAGTCATAGTTAGGCTTCGAATTTGAGAATTCTGGGTTCGGCAGAAAAATATTTATTTTTGTCAAAATTTTAGAATGCCTTTTACATGCGGAATTGACACAAAAATCACTCGATTTGGATGAGTAACGAAGAAACTGCCGAAAAACTGCGTACGTATAATTAAATAAACGCAATTTGCAATTAATTAACAATTACGAAAATTAATCACCCCTTTTAATTCTTGCAAATTTGTAATATTTAACCATGTTCATGCAATTTAGATTATGAAAATAATAAGGGGCTCGTGATACCACTGTTAGGTTATGATACATATGACACTACATAGATCATGCGGAAACAACCATTAACCCAGGACAACATATTATTTACACATAATCATATAGCATAATTTAGATGCATACTCTTTGTTGCGTGCCCTCCCTAGCTGCGCCCGAACCGAACAAGAACAAGTCTTTTAGGACTCCAAGTGTCGTCCCTCCGTAGATAGTCCACAGCACGTCCGGATCCGCCTTAAGATTGACCAACTAGAATCTCCCTTAAGGTACTAGAAAATTTCGGCACTTTTGAGCAAGATGTGTGTTTTAATTTTCTCTCAAAAACTCACTTTTGAATACTTTGAAACTTATGTATAAATTATGACCCCTAGGCCTTTATTTATAGAGTTATGGAAAAGGAATCGTAATCCTGGTAGGATGCGAATTAATTGGAATTAGAATCCTACATGAATTCTATTTAATTAATTTATCCAATTAGGAATAGAAATTTAATCATACACTGACTCTCGTAGATTCAGGAATCACGCATGAGCACAAACTCACACACACACGGCAGCCACAAGGGCTGCCCATGCGCGTGCGAGCAGCAGCCCGCGTAGCACGGCCCACGCAGCCGTGGCCCTTGGCGCGCGCTGGGCCTGCCTTGCGGTAGGCCTGGGCGCTGCCTTGGCTGGGCTTGTGGCGTGCATGCTTGCTGGGCGATTGGCCCCGGCTTCGTGCTGGGCCTTCGTCCGGCAAGCCTCGTCCGATGCTAATTCGTACGATACGCTTCCGATTAAATTTCCATTTCCGGAATCTATTTCCGATACGAACAATATTTAATATTTCCGATTCCGGAATTAATTTCCGTTTCGAACAAATATTTAATATTTCCGTTTCCGGAATTATTTTCCGATTCCGGCAATATTTCCGATTCTGACAATATTTCCGTTTCCGGTAATATTTCCGATTCTGGTAATATTTCCATTTCCAATAATATTTTCCGATACGTACCATGTTTCCGTTTCCGGCAACATCTACGACTTGGATAATATTCATATTTCCGATGCGATCCATATTTCCGTTTCCGGCAATATCATCGTTTCCGGAGTATTCATTTCTTGCCTGTGACGATCTTAGCTCCCACTGAAACCAAGATCCGTCGGTTCCGAATATTCATAGATGGAGTATTTAATGCCATTAAATACTTGATCCGTTTACGTGCTATTTGTGTGACCCTACGGGTTCAGTCAAGAGTAAGCTGTGGATTAATATCATTAATTCCACTTGAACTGAAGCGGCCTCTAGCTAGGCATTCAGCTCACTTGATCTCACTGAATTATTAACTTGTTAATTAATACTGAACCGCATTTATTAGACTTAACATAGAATGCATACTTGGACCAAGGGCATTATTTCCTTCAACGGTGTGTCGGAAAGGAGGAACAAAACCTTGCTAGACATGGTTAGATCAATGATGGGTCAGGCCGAACTTCCAATATAATTTTAGGGACATGCACTAAATACAGCCGCACTCACTATAAATAGAGCTCCGTCTAAAGCTGTTGAAAGACTCCATATGAGTTATGGTTTGGAAAGCCTCCAAAAGTGTCTTTTCTTAAGATTTGGGAATCTGAAGTATACGTCAAACGATTAATTTCAGACAAACTTCATCCAAAATCTGACAAATGTATCCTTGTGGGCTATCCAAAGGAAACAAAGGGGTATTACTTCTACAATACATCTGAGAACAAGGTGTTTGTTGCTCGAGATGGTATCTTTTTGGAAAAGGACCAGGTTTCCAAAATGACAAGTGGGAGAAAAGTAGACCTCGAAGAAATTCGAGTTGAACAACAAACTCTAGAGAATGCTCAAGATGACATTCAGGATGAAACTCAGAGATCTTTAGAAGTTTCTGGTGAGAATCATGGACAATCTAGAAATGTAACCCCGCGTAGATCGCAGAGATATAGATCTCAACCGGAAAGGTACTTAGGTATTTTGACGAACGAGAGCTATGACGTTCTATTACTTGAAAGTGATGAACCTGCGACTTACAAACAAGCTATGACGAGCCCTAGCTCCAAGCAATGGCAAGAAGCCATGCAATCTGAATTAGACTCCATGTCTGAAAACCAAGTATGGGATTTGGTCGATTTGCCAGATGGCTACCAAGCCATTGGAAGCAAATGGGTTTTCAAACTGAAAAAGGACAAAGATGGGAAACTTGAATTTTTCAAAGCTAGATTGGTTGCAAAAGGTTACAGGCAAGTCCACGGTGTGGATTACGATGAAACCTTTTCACCAGTTGCAATGCTAAAGTCTATTCGGATAATGTTAGCAATTGCTGCATATTACGATTACGAAATATGGCAGATGGATGTCAAAACTGCTTTCTTAAACGGCGTTTTAACAGAAACTGTGTTTATGACACAGCCTGAAGGTTTTGAGGATCCAAAGAATGCTAAAAAGGTATGCAAGCTAAAGAAATCAATCTATGGATTGAAGCAGGCATCAAGGAGCTGGAATATACGTTTTGATGAAGCAGTCAGTGACTTTGGTTTCATCAAGAACGCAGACGAATCTTGTGTATACAAGAAGGTCAGTGGGAGCAAAATTGCTTTTCTAGTATTATATGTCGATGACATATTACTTATCGGAAATGACATTCCTATGTTGAACTCTGTCAAGATTTGGCCTGGGAAATGTTTTTCGATGAAGGATCTAGGAGAAGCACAGTACATATTGGGCATCAAGATTTACAGAGATAGATCTAAAAGGATGATTGGACTTAGTCAAAGCACTTATATCAATAAGGTGCTTGAGAGGTTCAAGATGGCAGACTCCAAGCGAGGCTACCTACCCATGTCTCATGGAATGACTCTAAGCAAGACTCAGTGCCCATAAACACTTGATGAGCGTAGACGAATGAGTGGGATTCCATATGCTTCATTGATTGGTTCAATAATGTATGCTATGATATGTACACGCCCGGATGTTGCGTACGCACTCAGTGCTACGAGCAGATACCAGTCAGACCCAGGAAAGGCACATTGGACTGTTGCCAAGAATATTCTGAAGTACCTGAAAAGGCACAAAGATGACTTCCTGGTCTATGGTGGAGATGATGAATTAATTGTTAAAAGGCTATAGGGAAGCAAGTTTCCAAACCGACAAAGATGATTTCATATCACAGTCTGGGTTTGTCTTCTGCCTCAACGGAGGTGCAGTACGCTGGAAAAATGCTAAGCAAAGCACCATTGCGGATTCTACAACTGAAGCGGAGTACATTGCTGCACATGAAGCAGCAAAGGAAGCTATATGGCCAAGGAAGTTCATAGATGAACTTGGTGTAGTCCCCTCCATCAAAGGACAATTTGCCCTGTATTGTGATAATAACGGAGCTATAGCATAGGCAAAGGTGCCTAGACACCACCAAAGAGTCAAGCATGTACTTCGTAGATTTCACCTTCTACGAGAGTTCGTTGAAAGAAAAGAAGTCGAGATAAGCAAGATTGGAACTGATGAAAACATATCAGATCCATTTACTAAACCTCTACCGCAGGCGAAGCACAACTCCCACACTGCAGCTATGAGAATCAAGCATATTGGAGAATGTCTTTGATGTCCTTGTTTGATGTTTTAAAGTTTTAGAGTTTAATTCTTTGTAAAACATTATTGGTTAATCATTCACAATAAATGAATAAAATTCATTTTTCCATTTAATTTGTGGTTTATTAAATGATGAGTCCCTTAAATTTGAAGAAATATTCAAGATAGACTGCCAGGACCAGTCCTATGACTAAGAAATGTCTATCAAGTGAACTTGAATGTCAAAAGTTGAAAATGGTCCCTGGTCGGAGTTTTCTATAAAATTGGACGCATAGAAAACGTTAGACGACTAGAATGCAAGATGACTAGTAGTTCTGTTTCTTGAACTATGTGGACATGGCAATGTCATAATCATTTGCATAGATACTTACTTTGGGAAGACTAGTATCGGACAGACCTATGAAACTCTATTGTAAGAGATGAAAATCTGTCATAAGTAAATTTCATTAAAATTATTAGACACTAAATCCTCAATACCTGAGTGATTTGAGATTACTTGTTTGAGAACTGGTTACTTTTGAAGGAAATAATGCCCTTGGTCCAAGTATGCATTCTATGTTAAGTCTAATAAATGCGGTTCAGTATTAATTAACAAGTTAATAATTCAGTGAGATCAAGTGAGCTGAATGCCTAGCTAGAGGCCGCTTCAGTTCAAGTGGAATTAATGATATCAATCCACAGCTTACTCTTGACTGAACCCGTAGGGTCACACAAATAGTACGTAAACGGATCAAGTATTTAATGGCATTAAATACTCCATCTATGAATATTCGGAACCGACGGATCTTGGTTTCAGTGGGAGCTAAGATCGTCACAGGCAAGAAATGAATACTCCGGAAACGATGATATTGCCGGAAACGGAAATATGGATCGTATCGGAAATATGAATATTATCCAAGTCGTAGATGTTGCCGGAAACGGAAACATGGTACGTGTCCGAAAATATTATTGGAAATGGAAATATTACCAGAATCGGAAATATTGCCGGAAACGGAAATATTGTCAGAATCGGAAATATTGCCGGAATCGGAAAATAATTCCGGAAACGGAAATATTAAATATTTGTTCGAAACGGAAATTAATTCCAGAATCGGAAATATTGAATATTGTTCGTATCGGAAATAGATTCCGGAAATGGAAATTTAATCGGAAGCGTATCGTACGAATTAGCATCGGACGAGGCTTGCCGGACGAAGGCCCAGCACGAAGCCGGGGCCAATCGCCCAGCAAGCATGCGCGCCACAAGCCCAGCCAAGGCAGCGCCCAGGCCTACCGCAAGGCAGGCCCAGCGCGCGCCAAGGGCCACGGCTGCGTGGGCCGTGCTACGCGGGCTGCTGCTCGCACGCGCATGGGCAGCCCTTGTGGCTGCCGTGTGTGTGTGAGTTTGTGCTCATGCGTGACTCCTGAATCTACAAGAGTCAGTGTATGATTAAATTTCTATTCCTAATTGGATAAATTAATTAAATAGAATTCATGTAGGATTCTAATTCCAATTAATTCGTATCCTACTAGGATTACGATTCCTTTTCCATAACTCTATAAATAAAGGCCTAGGGGTCATAATTTATAAACAAGTTTTAAAAGTATTCAAAAGTGAGTTTTTGAGAGAAAATTAAAACACACATCTTGCTCATAAAGTGCCGAAATTTTCTAGTACCTTAAGGGCGATTCTAGTTGGTCAATCTTAAGGCGGATCCGGACGTGCTGTGGACTATCTACGGAGGGATGACACTTGGAGTCCTAAAAGACTTGTTCTTGTTCGGTTCGGGCGCAGCTAGGGAGGGCACGCAACAAAGAGTATGCATCTAAATTATGCTATATGATTATGTGTAAATAATATGTTGTCCTGGGTTAATGGTTGTTTCCGCATGATCTATGTAGTGTCATATGTATCATAACCTAACAGTGGTATCACGAGCCCCTTATTATTTTCATAATCTAAATTGCATGAACATGGTTAAATATTACAAATTTGCAAGAATTAAAAGGGGTGATTAATTTTCGTAATTGTTAATTAATTGCAAATTGCGTTTATTTAATTATATGTACGCAGTTTTTCGGCAGTTTCTTCATTACTCATCCGAATTGAGTGATTTTTGTGTCAATTCCGCATGTAAAAGGCATTCTAAAATTTTGACAAAAATACTATTTTTCTGCCGAACCCAGAATTCTCAAATTCGAAGCCTAACTATGACTTTTCGAAGGTTTTAGTTTTTCGAATGCAAAATTTCGTAAATTTAAGATGTTAAATTAAATATTTGCGATTCTTGTTGATAAATCTTGAATTTTTGATTGACCTACTGCATATGTTTAACAAGTTTGAATGCCTAGTCTTGTTAATTATGCAATCTAATTTGTAATTATGATTAATTTGTTGAAAATTAGAATAATTTAGAATTAATTTGATTTTCATAATTAATTGTAATTTAATTAGAAACCTATGATTAAAAACCACCATAAAAATTGTAAATTTACGATAAATTTTAAATTTTTATGACCTAGACTTGAATCCATATCAATCGGAAATCAATTGGATAATAAATTTTCGATTTTTCGCCCTAAAATTATGAAATTAATAATATTTATTAATTTGTCATTAATTTTAAATATAAATTTTAAATTTTTATGCGATTCGTTCAAATAACTTGCACGCACGAAGCAATGGACGCTTCGTGTTACCCTTAAGGGGTGTTGTATAATGCGGGCATGCGACGACGAGCAAGGGAGCTCGTCGCCCGTGCGGCACGAATGCAATGAGCAAGGGCGTAGTGCACGAGCACAAGGCAGCAACCCTGCCTTGTGTCGTGTGCCACGAGCAATGAACGAATGGGCATGGGCGAAGGGCGAGCCAAGGCAGTCGCGTGTGGGCAGCAAGCGAGCTGCGCCACAACGCGCGCTGCCTCGCACAAGTGCGCGCAGCCTCGCGCGCAGCGAGCGCAAGCTCGCGTGCCACGAGCGCTGCGCCCAGCACTACTCGCGCGCACAGCGCGCGATGTCGCCCGCCCAGCGAGCGATGTCGCGCCCCAGCGAGCGATGGCTCGCGCGCACAGCGAGCGAGCCAGCGCGCCCAGCGAGCGATGTCGCGCGCCCAGCGAGCGATCTCGCGCGCGCGCACTGCGAGCGATAGCTCGCGTGCGATGGGGCGCTGTGCGGAGGCTTGCGATAGGACAGCAGCAGCCATGCGACGAGCGCATGGGCTGCGCGCACATGGCCAGCAATGGCTGTGTGCGTACGGCCCATGGGCGTGCAACGCGTAGGGTGTTTTGCGTTACGATTAGATCGTTTTGAATGTTTAAATTGAAAATTTCAGTTCACGTAATTTTAATTAATTTTAAAATTAATAATTTGAATTAATTTCTTGGATTTTAATTTTGAATATTATAATTATAATAAATGTTATTTATTCTAATTATTTTACTAAAATTAAAATCATGAATTAATTTAAATGCGACTGAAATTAAATTAAACTTTTTGGATTCAATTATAAATTTGTATGAGCTTTAAATTTTAATTAAATTTGTATGTTTCCGGTTAGACTAGAAATACAATTTTATGTTTAAAATTAGTAAAGCATATGAATTTATTGGTTTGAGTGGGAGCGCTTTTTAGTCATAAACTCTTGATTAGGTCTACAAATCCTTAAGGTTAAAACAACTCGATTAGAATTAATAAGGACTGAATAATTGGTAGATTATTGGTGCCCTTGATTAATTGCTGCAAATGTTTACGTGATGCATAATGTGTTTTACTAACCAGCTATGTGGGCCATTCATGATAATGAATGGGTGAATGGTATATATTGTATATGTACTGTTTTGCAGGTTATGAAGTGACTAGTATGGCCCAAATAGGATAGAAAATATGGTCTGCGTACCATTAATTTGAATGTAATTGGTCTAAAGCACCAAAGATATTTTTCAATTCAAAAATGGTCTGCGTACCATCAAATAGTTGTAATTAGTTATAGCTTATCCTATTTGAAGAAAATGGTGCCTCCCACGGAGATTTTCAAGACGGACTTTGAAGTCAAAGCTTCAAGATGAAGTCGGGCCATACTAGATCACAAATATCTTATGCATGTTTTTAAGTTATTTATTGTTTTAAATATGTCTTAAAATGCATGAGATCAAAAGCTTGATTATGTTGCATGATTAAGGATTTTAGTTCACTTAAAATCTAACCAACATAGTAAGAGCCTTAAGTTCCAAACTTAAAAATTGAGTTAAAAGGTGCCATGCCAAAATATACACTTGCTTGGATATCCTTTACATCAATCTAGTAATAGTTTTCGCTCAGCGAGGTGTTACTTATTGGTCCTAAAGGGGCAAGGTACACAAATAATTGTGAGTACATGTTAGTTTTGGTGAAACTCAACGATATAAGTAAGGAGTCCTTTTATGTCGTGGCAAATTCGATAGGTTTACCTAATAAGTTCTTAGACGTACCTATCAACCAAGAATAGTTTCTAGACTATTAGCAAAAGGCTTTTGCTTACCTAAGATGTTCTAGGATTAAGTCGACAAACTGTGCTTAGTTCTTCAATGATTTTAGGATCTTGGAATCATTTTATTCACACCTGCCGGAACACATAACTTGAATAAAATGCTTAATAAACATTGAATTATGCATGTATGCTAGAATTTAAGTTTATTAAGAGAAACTGTGAATGGTTATTTATTTGTTTATTCTTTTCAATTGTAGTTTTTAATATGGCAAACAACAATTCATTCAACATTCGATCAATTCTCGAAAAGGAGAAGTTGAACGGGAAAAACTTCCTTGACTGGCAAAGGAACTTGCAAATAGTTCTTATGCAGGAAGAAAAGGAGTATGTCCTAGATGAGGCGATGCCCGAAGCTCCTGGCGACGGGGTCACTCAGGCTGCCCTCAATCGTTGGATTGATGCCAACAAGGATGTGAAATGTCTAATGCTCGCCACCATGAGTGCGGATCTGCAGAAAACGTTCATCAACTCAGATGCTTTCACAATCATCAGTGAGTTGAAGAACATGTTCCAAGATCTGGCTCGAGTCGAAAGATTCGAGACTCATAGGCAAATTCTTGAGACCAAGCTTAAGAAAGGCGAGCCCGTAAGTCCACATGTTCTCAAAATGATTGGACTCATTGAGAATATGAGTCGGCTGGATCAGCAATTTTCTCAGGAAATGGCTATAGACACCATCCTCCATTCTCTTCATAGCGGGTATGATCAGTTCAAACTGAACTACAGTATGAATAGTCTGGACAAAACGCTCACTGAGCTTCACGGTATGCTGAAGACCGCTGAAAAGACGCTCAAAAGTGATAAGCAGGATGTGCTTATGGTGCGTGGGGGCAAGTTCAAGAAATCTGGAAAGAAGAGGAATGCTAAGAAAGGTGGCAACAAGGCCAGCCCAACTAAGCAAACTGGCGCCAAATCTGCAAAGAGGAAGGTCAGTCAACCCACTTCTGAATCCGAATGCTTCTACTGCAAGAAGAAGGGGCATTGGAAGAGAGATTGCTTGAAGCTAAAGGAAGATCAGAAGAACGGAACAGTCGTTCCATCTTCAGGTATTTTCGTTATAGACTGTATACTTGCTAATTCAACTTCTTGGGTATTAGATACAGGTTGTGGCTCACACTTATGTTCCAATCCACAGGGACTAAGAAGAAGTAGAAAGTTAAGCAAGGGTGAAGTCGACCTACGAGTGGGAAATGGAGCACGGATTGCTGCATTAGCTGTAGGAACTTACTATTTGTCGTTGCCCTCCGGGCTAGTTTTGGAACTGGAAGAATGTTTCCATGTTCCAAGTCTTACTAAAAACATCATTTCAGTTTCTTGCTTAGATGCTAAGGGATTTTCCTTTATAATAAAAGACAATAGTTGTTCGTTTTATTTTAAAGAGATGTTTTATGGATCTGCTAGATTAGTCAATGGACTTTATTTATTAGATCACGACAAACAAGTATATAACATAAATACCAAAAAGGCCAAAAAGGATGATTCAGATCTCACCTATCTGTGGCATTGTCGATTAGGCCATATAAACTTGAAACGCTTAGAAAGACTTCAAAGGGAAGGAATTCTAGAACCATTTGACTTAGAGGATTATGGTAAATGCGAATCATGTTTACTTGGCAAAATGACAAAGCAACCTTTCTCTAAAGTTGGAGAAAGAGCAAATGAACTATTGGGTTTAATCCATACAGATGTATGTGGACCAATGAGTACAAATGCTAGAGGTGGTTTCAGCTACTTTATCACTTTCACTGATGACTTCAGTAGGTATGGTTATGTCTACCTAATGAAGCATAAGTCTGAATCCTTTGACAAATTCAAGGAATTTCAGAGTGAAGTAGAGAATCAATTAGGCAAGAAGATTAAGGCACTGCGGTCTGATAGAGGCGGTGAATATCTGAGCTATGAATTTGATGACCATCTGAAAGAATGTGGAATTCTATCAGAATTGACTCCTCCTGGAACACCACAATGGAACGGTGTGTCAGAACGGAGGAACAGAACCTTGCTAGACATGGTCAGGTCAATGATGGGTCAGGCCGAACTTCCATTAGAATTTTGGGGACATGCACTAAATACAGCTGCACTCACTATAAATAGAGCTCCGTCTAAAGCTGTCAAAAAGACTCCATACGAATTATGGTTTGGAAAGCCTCCAAATGTGTCTTTTCTTAAGATTTGGGGATGTGAAGTATACGTCAAACGATTAATTTCAGACAAACTTCATCCAAAATCTGACAAATGTATCCTTGTGGGCTACCCAAAGGAAACAAAGGGGTATTACTTCTACAATACATCTGAGAACAAAGTGTTTGTTGCTCGAGATGGTGTCTTTTTGGAGAAGGATCACATTTCCAAAATGACAAGTGGGAGAAAAGTAGACCTCGAAGAAATTCGAGTCGAACAACAAACTCTAGAGAATGCTCAAGATGACATTCAGGATGAAACTCAGAGATCTTTAGAAGAATCTGGTGAGAATCATGGTCAATCTAGAAATGTTACCCCGCGTAGATCGCAAAGATATAGATCTCAACCGGAAAGGTACTTAGGTATTTTGACGAACGAGAGCTATGACGTTCTATTGCTTGAAAGTGATGAACCTGCGACTTACAAGCAAGCTATGACGTGCCCTAGCTCCAAGCAATGGCAAGAAGCCATGCAATCTGAATTAGACTCCATGTCTGAAAACCAAGTATGGGATTTGGTCGATTTGCCAGATGGCTACCAAGCCATTGGAAGCAAATGGGTTTTCAAACTGAAAAAGGACAAGGATGGGAAACTTGAAGTTTTCAAAGCTAGATTGGTTGCAAAAGGTTACAGGCAAGTCCACGGTGTGGATTACGATGAAACCTTTTCACCAGTTGCAAAGCTAAAGTCTATTCGAATAATGTTAGCAATCGCTGCATATTACGATTACGAAATATGGCAGATGGATGTCAAAACTGCTTTCTTAAACGGCGTTTTAACAGAAACTGTGTTTATGACACAGCCTGAAGGTTTTGAGGATCCAAAGAATGCTAAAAAGGTATGCAAGCTAAAGAAGTCAATCTACGGATTGAAGCAGGCATCCAGGAGCTGGAATATACGTTTTGATGAAGCAGTCAGTGACTTTGGTTTCATCAAGAACGCAGACGAATCTTGTGTATACAAGAAGGTCAGTGGGAGCAAAATTGCTTTCCTAGTATTATATGTCGACGACATATTGCTTATCGGAAATGACATTCCTATGTTGAACTCTGTCAAGATTTGGCTTGGGAAATGTTTTTCGATGAAGGATCTAGGAGAAGCACAGTACATATTGGGCATCAAGATTTACAGAGATAGATCTAAAAAGATGATTGGACTTAGTCAAAGCACTTATATCAATAAGGTGCTTGATAGGTTCAAGATGGCGGACTCCAAGCGAGGCTACCTACCCATGTCTCATGGAATGACTCTAAGCAAGACTCAGTGCCCAAAAACACTTGATGAGCGTAGACGAATGAATGGGATTCCATATGCATCATTGATTGGTTCAATAATGTATGCTATGATATGTACACGCCCGGATGTTGCGTACGCACTCAGTGCTACGAGCAGATACCAGTCAGACCCAGGAGAGGCGCATTGGACTGCTGCCAAGAATATTCTGAAGTACCTGAAAAGGCACAAAGATGACTTCCTGGTCTATGGTGGAGATGATGAATTAATTGTTAAAGGCTATACGGACGCAAGTTTCCAAACCGACAAAGATGATTTCAGATCACAGTCTGGGTTTGTCTTCTGCCTCAACGGAGGAGCAGTAAGCTGGAAAAGTGCTAAGCAAAGCACCATTGCGGATTCTACAACTGAAGCGGAGTACATTGCTGCACATGAAGCAGCAAAGGAAGCTATATGGCTAAGGAAGTTCATAGGAGAACTTGGTGTAGTCCCCTCCATTAAAGGACCAATAGCCCTGTATTGTGATAATAACGGAGCTATTGCACAGGCAAAAGAGCCTAGACACCACCAGAGAGTCAAGCATGTAATTCGTAGATTTCACCTTCTACGAGAGTTCGTTGAAAGAAAAGAAGTCGAGATAAGCAAAATTGGAACTGATGACAACATATCAGATCCATTAACTAAACCTCTGCCGCAAGCGAAGCACAACTCGCACACTGCAGCTATGGGAATCAAGCATATTGGAGAATGGCTTTGATGTCTCTGTTTAATGTTTTAAAGTTTTAGAGTTTAAATCTTTGTAAAACATTATTGGTTAATCATTCACAATAAATGAAAGAAATTCATTTTTCCATTTAATTTGTGGTTTATTAAATGATGAGTCCCTTCAATTTGACGATATATTCAAGATAGACTGTCAGGACCAGTCCTGTGACTAAGAAATGTCTATCAAGTGAACTTGAATGTCAAAGATTGAAAATGGTCCCTAATTGGAGTTTTCTATAAAATTGGACGCATAGAAAACGTTAGACGATTAGAGTGCAAGATGACTAGTAGTTCTGTTTCTTGAACTATGTGGACATGGCAATGTCATAATCATTTGCATAGATACTTACTTTGGGAAGACTAGTATCGGACAAGACCTATGAAACTTTACTGTAAGAGATGAAAGTCTGTCATAAGTAAATTTCATTAAATTATTAGACACTAAATCCTCAATACCTGAGTGATTTGAGATTACTTGTTTGAGAACTGGTTGCTTTGACGTTGACCAACCGTCGCACCGTAAAAGGAGGCTATAAAGGCAACGCTCAGGTAATCACCTATCAAACGAAGTCTAATCTCAAGATCGCAAGATTGGGATTGTCCTCCCATAAATCGGGATGAGATGCTTAAAAGTTGTACAAGGCCACTCGGAGAGCTAGAAACTGTGAAATGCATGGCCGTGCTCGGATGAATCATAGGCTATGATTATCTGTTTATTTGATCAGTTGAACTCTGAAACCGAGGAACACCTCTGGACATAATAAGGATGACAACTCTTACCTTATGTTCAAGAGCAAGCATCGAGCGACAAAGGAATTAGGAAATGCACACTTGTCCCTAAGGACAAGTGGGAGACTGAAGGAAATAATGCCCTTGGTCCAAGTATGCATTCTATGTTAAGTCTAATAAATGCGGTTCAGTATTAATTAACAAGTTAATAATTCAGTGAGATCAAGTGAGCTGAATGCCTAGCTAGAGGCCGCTTCAGTTCAAGTGGAATTAATGATATCAATCCACAGCTTACTCTTGACTGAACCCGTAGGGTCACACAAATAGTACGTAAACGGATCAAGTATTTAATGGCATTAAATACTCCATCTATGAATATTCGGAACCGACGGATCTTGGTTTCAGTGGGAGCTAAGATCGTCACAGGCAAGAAATGAATACTCCGGAAACGATGATATTGCCGGAAACGGAAATATGGATCGTATCGGAAATATGAATATTATCCAAGTCGTAGATGTTGCCGGAAACGGAAACATGGTACGTGTCCGAAAATATTATTGGAAATGGAAATATTACCAGAATCGGAAATATTGCCGGAAACGGAAATATTGTATGAATCGGAAATATTGCCGGAATCGGAAAATAATTCCGGAAACGGAAATATTAAATATTTGTTCGAAACGGAAATTAATTCCGGAATCGGAAATATTGAATATTGTTCGTATCGGAAATAGATTCCGGAAATGGAAATTTAATCGGAAGCGTATCGTACGAATTAGCATCGGACGAGGCTTGCCGGACGAAGGCCCAGCACGAAGCCGGGGCCAATCGCCCAGCAAGCATGCGCGCCACAAGCCCAGCCAAGGCAGCGCCCAGGCCTACCGCAAGGCAGGCCCAGCGCGCGCCAAGGGCCACGGCTGCGTGGGCCGTGCTACGCGGGCTGCTGCTCGCACGCGCATGGGCGGCCCTTGTGGCTGCCGTGTGTGTGTGAGTTTGTGCTCATGCGTGACTCCTGAATCTACAAGAGTCAGTGTATGATTAAATTTCTATTCCTAATTGGATAAATTAATTAAATAGAATTCATGTAGGATTCTAATTCCAATTAATTCGTATCCTACTAGGATTACGATTCCTTTTCCATAACTCTATAAATAAAGGCCTAGGGGTCATAATTTATAAACAAGTTTTAAAAGTATTCAAAAGTGAGTTTTTGAGAGAAAATTAAAACACACATCTTGCTCATAAAGTGCCGAAATTTTCTAGTACCTTAAGGGCGATTCTAGTTGGTCAATCTTAAGGCGGATCCGGACGTGCTGTGGACTATCTACGGAGGGACGACACTTGGAGTCCTAAAAGACTTGTTCTTGTTCGGTTCGGGCGCAGCTAGGGAGGGCACGCAACAAAGAGTATGCATCTAAATTATGCTATATGATTATGTGTAAATAATATGTTGTCCTGGGTTAATGGTTGTTTCCGCATGATCTATGTAGTGTCATATGTATCATAACCTAACAACTTTGACGTTGACCAACCGTCGCACCGTAAAAGGAGGCTATAAAGGAAACGCTCAGGTAATCACCTATCAAACGAAGTCTAATCTCAAGATCACAAGATTGGGATTGTCCTCCCATAAACCGGGATGAGATGCTTAAAAGTTGTGCAAGGCCACTCGG
Organism: Spinacia oleracea; assembly: GCF_020520425.1. Taxonomy (NCBI): domain Eukaryota; kingdom Viridiplantae; phylum Streptophyta; class Magnoliopsida; order Caryophyllales; family Amaranthaceae; genus Spinacia; species Spinacia oleracea. The sequence continues at coordinate 149,649,936 of NC_079489.1, forward strand.
AGAGCTAGAAACTGTAAAATGCATGGCCGTGCTCGGATGAATCATAGGCTATGATTATCTGTTTATTTGACCAGTTGAACTCTGAAACCGAGAAACACCTCTGGACATAATAAGGATGACAACTCTTACCCTATGTTCAAGAGCAAGCATCGAGCGACAAAGGAATTAGGTAATGCACACTTGTCCCTAAGGACAAGTGGGAGACTGAAGGAAATAGTGCCCTTGGTCCAAGTATGCATATAATATTAAGTCTAATAAATGCGGTTCAATATTAATTGACAAGTTGATAATTCAGTGAGATCAAGTGAGCTGAATGCCTAGCTAGAGGCCGCTTCAGTTCAAGTGGAATTAATGATATTAATCCACAGCTTACTCTTGACTGAACCCGTGGGGTCACACAAATAGTACGTAAACGGATCAAGTATTTAATGGCATTAAATAATCCATCTATGGATATTCGGAATCGACGGATCTTGGTTCCAGTGGGAGTTGAGATCGTCATAAGCAAGAAATGAATACTCCGGAAACGATGATATTGCCGGAAACGGAAATATGAATATTATCCAAGTCGTAGATGTTACCGGAAACGGAAACATGGTACATATCGGAAAATATAAATGGAAATGGAAATATTGCCGGAATCGGAAATATTGCCGGAAACGGAAATATTGTTAGAATCGGAAATATTATCGGAATCGGAAAATAATTCCGGAAACGGAAATATTAAATATTTGTTCGAAACGGAAATTAATTCCGGAATCGGAAATATTAAATATTCGTCGTATCGGAAATGAATTCCGGAACCGGGAATTTAATCAGAAGCGCATCGTACGAATTAAGCATCGGACGAGGCTTGCCAGACGAAGGCCCAGCATGAAGCCAGGCCCGCGCCCAGCAAGCCAAGCGCCCAACACGAAGGTGTTAGGGTATGATATATATGAATAAACATAAATCATGCGGAAAAACCATAATGCCAGGAAACATATTATTTACACATAATCATTGAGCATAGTTTAGATGCATACACTTTGTTGCGTGCCCTCCCTAGCTGCGCCCGAACCGAACAAGAACAAGTCTTTAGGACTCCAAGTGTCGTCCCTCCGTAGATAGTCCACAGCACGTCCGAATCCGCCTTAAGCTTGACCAACTAGAATCGCCCTTAATGTTGCTTAGGAATTTCGGCTATTTAGGTGCAAGTGTATGGCTGATTTTTCTTCAAAATCTTACCTTTAGAATACTTCAATTGTATATATAAATTATGACCCTAGGCACCTATTTATAGAGGCATGGAAAATGAACTGGAATCCTACTAGGATACGAATTAATTAAACTAGAATCCTAGTAGAACTCTTTATTTAATTAATTTATCCTTTTAGGATTAGGAATTTAATCATATATCGAATCCTGATAGCTTTAGGATTCGTATATAAACACAAACACACACACGCAAGCACATCAGCCCACGAGGGGCGCCAGGCGCGCGGGCGCAGCCCGCGAGCACTCGCAGCCCATTGCCACGAGGCCCATACGCTGCTGTAGCCTTGGCGCGCGCTGAAGCTGCCTTGCGGTGGGCCTGGCGCAGCCTTGGCTGGTGCGTTGTGGCGCGCTGGCTTGCTGGGCGATGACCCAGCTTCGTGCTGGGCCTTCGTCTGGCAGGCCTCGTCCGATGCTAATTCGTACGATACGCTTCCGATTAAATTCCTGATTCTGGAATTTATTTCCGATACGAACAATATTTAATATTTCCGATTCCGGAATAAATTTCCGTTTCGAACAAATATTTAATATTTCCGTTTCCGGAATTATTTTCCGATTCCGATAATATTTCCGATTCTGACAATATTTCCGTTTCCGGCAATATTTCCGATTCCGGCAATATTTCCATTTCCATTAATATTTTCCGATACGTACCATGTTTCCGTTTCCGGCAACATTTACGACTTGGATAATATTTATATTTCCGATACGATCCATATTTCCGTTTCCGGTAATATCATCGTTTCCGGAGTATTCATTTCTTGCTTGTGACGATCTCAGCTCCCACTGAAACCAAGATCCGTCGATTCCGAATATCCATAGATGGAGTATTTAATGCCATTAAATACTTGATCCGTTTACGTACTATTTGTGTGAACCTACGGGTTCAGTCAAGAGTAAGCCGTGGATTAATATCATTAATTCCACTTGAACTGAAGCGGCCTCTGGCTAGGCATTCAGCTCACTTGATCTCAGTGAATTATTAACTTGTTTAATTAATACTGAACCGCATTTATTAGACTTAATATTATATGCATACTTGGACCAAGGGCACTCTTTCCTTCAGTCTCCCACTTGTCCTTAGGGACAAGTGTGCATTACCTAATTCCTTTGTCGCTCGATGCTTGCTCTTGAACATAAGGTAAGAGTTGTCATCCTTATTATGTCAAGAGGTGTTCCTCGGTTTCAGAGTTCAACTGATCAAATAAACAGATAATCATAGCATATGATTCATCCGAGCACGGCCATGCATTTTACAGTTTCTAGCTCCCCGAGTGGCCTTGTACAACTTTTAAGCATCTCATCCCGATTTATGGGAGGACAATCCCAATCTTGTGATCTTGAGATTAGACTTCGTTTGATAGGTGATTACCTGAGCGTTGCCTTTATAGCCTCCTTTTACGGTGCGACGGTTGGTCAACGTCAAAGTAACCAGTTCTCAAACAAGTAATCTCAAATCACTCAGGTATTGAGGATTTAGTGTCTAATAATTTTAATGAAATTTACTTATGACAGATTTTCATCTCTTACAGTAAAGTTTCATAGGTCTGTCCGATACTAGTCTTCCCAAAGTAAGTATTTATGCAAATGATTACGACATTGTCATGTCCACATAGTTCAAGAAACAGAACTACTAGTCATCTTGCTTTCTAGTCGTCTAACGTTTTATATGCGTCCATCTTTATAGAAAACTCCGACCAGGGACCATTTTCAACTTTTGACATTCAAGTTCACTTGATAGACATCTTAGTCACAGGACTGGTCCTGACAGTCTATCTTGAATATATCGTCAAGTTGAAGGGACTCATCATTTAATACTAAACCAAGATTAAATGGAATATGAAAACACATTTCATATAGGATAAATGTTCAACCCCAATGTTTTACAACCATGGGCCTCAAACCCATCTAAGTAAAGGATATTTGAACTATGTATAAGCATTTACTAAGTTAAACATCAAAGAGTCTAAATGAGATTCTTAACCTATATTATATGTCAAAGAATTTAGCTGAATTTAGTATCTACTGAAACTAGATAAGCTAAAGTTACATGAATAGAATTCAATTGGGAATTATTCTGCAAAAGAATTTATCATGTATGATATAATATGAGGATCGCCAAAAACGTATCGTATGACTTTAGGCATGACGAACATATACCAATCTCTATTGATCTAAGTGAAGATCAACTAGATTGAGATCAAGAATACTTATGGTACTTGAAAAGGTACATAGGAATAGTTCTTGATTCAAGGAAATAAAGATATGCTAAATATTGATGCTACACGCATAAACACTGGCAAAGGATCAAGCAAAGACCCTTTGGAGTTAACCATTGACAAGGACGAGCTAAAGAGCATCGTCTTTCGAAATGGCAACATGGATTGGAGACCATGAGTTGTTGCGTGGGAAATTAAAATATTAATTTCTATGTTCTAAGATACAGCTGGAAAGTCTTCCACATATCTGTGAACTGCTTGGATAAGCAAATCCAAACAAAGCATCACTAGCAACCTAAACAGTTGAAGTAAAAGTACTTATTGCCTAAGAAGCAATAAAACAGAGTTGTTTATATTAATGAGTTCTTCATTGAACTTGGGAAGATCACATGTCTGTTGACTTAATGGTTCTTCATTGCAAAATGCGTAGTACCACTAATGTAGCAAGAAAGACTAGATCACAAAATAAACATACTCAAAAGATCTTATCATCATATCTCGAAGAACATTCGATGAAAAGGATATTAAGATTGGCAAAGCATGATAACTAAACCTATGCAACAAGTGAGAAGCAACACTTACATTGTAGCACTGGAAATCAAGCATAGCTTTGAAATTCCATGAACTGTTTTAGAAGATGGGTTTGAGGCCCATGGTTGTAAAACATTGGGGTTGAACATTTATCATATATGAAATGTATTTTCATATTCCATTTAATCTTGGTTTAGTATTAAATGATGAGTCCCTTCAATTTGACGAAATATTCAAGATAGACTGTCAGGACCAGTCCTGTGACTAAGAAATGTCTATCAAGTGAACTTGAATGTCAAAAGTTGAAAATGGTCCCTGGTCGGAGTTTTCTATAAAATTGGACGCATAGAAAACGTTAGACGACTAGAATGCAAGATGACTAGTAGTTCTATTTCTTGAATTATGTGGACATGGCAATGTCATAATCATTTGCATAGATACTTACTTTGGGAAGACTAGTATCGGACAAGACCTATGAAACTTTACTGTAAGAGATGAAAATCTGTCATAAGTAAATTTCATTAAAATTATTAGACACTAAATCCTCAATACCTGAGTGATTTGAGATTACTTGTTTGAGAACTGGTTGCTTTGACGTTGACCAACCGTCGCACCGTAAAAGGAGGCTATAAAGGCAACGCTCAGGTAATCACCTATCAAACGAAGTCTAATCTCAAGATCGCAAGATTGGGATTGTCCTCCCATAAACCGGGATGAGATGCTTAAAAGTTGTACAAGGCCACTCGGAGAGCTAGAAACTGTGAAATGCATGGCCGTGCTCGGATGAATCATAGGCTATGATTATCTGTTTATTTGATCAGTTGAACTCTGAAACCGAGGAACACCTCTGGACATAATAAGGATGACAACTCTTACCTTATGTTCAAGAGCAAGCATCGAGCGACAAAGGAATTAGGAAATGCACACTTGTCCCTAAGGACAAGTGGGAGACTGAAGGAAATAATGCCCTTGGTCCAAGTATGCATTCAGTGTTAAGTCTAATAAATGCGGTTCAGTATTGATTAACAAGTTAATAATTCAGTGAGATCAAGTGAGCTGAATGCCTAGCTAGAGGCCGCTTCAGTTCAAGTGGAATTAATGATATTAATCCACAGCTTACTCTTGACTGAACCCGTAGGGTCACACAAATAGTACGTAAACGGATCAAGTATTTAATGGCATTAAATACTCTATCTATGGATATTCGGAATCGACGGATCTTGGTTTCAGTGGGAGCTGAGATCGTCACAGGCAAGAAATGAATACTCCGGAAACGATGATATTGCCGGAAACGGAAATATGGATCGTATCGGAAATATAAATATTATCCAAGTCGTAGATGTTGCTGGAAACGGAAACATGGTACGTATCGGAAAATATTATCGGAAATGGAAATATTGCCGGAATCGGAAATATTGCCGGAAACGGAAATATTGTCAGAAACGGAAATATTACCGGAATCGGAAAATAATTCCGGAAACGGAAATATTAAATATTTGTTCGAAACGGAAATTAATTCCGGAATCGGAAATATTAAATATTGTTCGTATCGGAAATAAATTCCGGAATCGGGAATTTAATCGAAAGCGTATCGTACGAATTAGCATCGGACGAGGCTCGCTAGACGAAGGCCCAGCACGAACCCAGGCCATCGCCCAACAAGCCACACGCATCACCAACACACGCCAAAGCCTCGACCAGGCCCAGCGCAAGCCAGGCCCAGCCGAAGCCATGGGCGCGCGCGGACAGTAGCATGGGCTGAGCGCTGTGCGCTCAGCGTGGGCCGCAAGGCCTGCGCGGGTGTACGGTGCTCGTGCGATGCTCGTGTGCGAATCCTAAAGCTATCGGGATTCGATAAAAGATTAAATCCTAAACCTATTAGATAAAGTTTATTTAAATAGAGTCCTAGCAGGATTCTAATTAAATAAATTAGTATCCTAATAGGATTCCAATTCCTTTTCCATACCTCTATAAATAAGGGCCTAGGGTCATTATATATACACAAGTTTTCAAGTATTCAAAGCTAGGATTTTTAAGCAGAAAAATCAGCCATAACTCTTGCCCATTTAGCCGAAAATAAGTAGTACCTTAAGGGCGATTCTAGTTGGTCAATCTTAAGGCGGATCCGGACGTGCTGTGGACTATCTACGGAGGGACGACACTTGGAGTCCTAAAGACTTGTTCTTGTTCGGTTCGGGCGCAGCTAGGGAAGGCACGCAACAAAGAGTATGCATCTAAACTATGCTAAATGATTATGTGTAAATAATATGTTTTCCTGGCTTTATGGTTTTTCCGCATGATTTATGAATTGTCATATGTATCATAACCTAACACGCGCAGCCTCTGTGCTGTGTCGCGTCTGCTGCTGCTCACTCTCGCAAGGCACCGCTCGCAGCACGCGAGCCAGCGCTCGCTGCGCGAGCCTTCGCTCGCATGCGCGAGGCAGTGCGCGCTGTGGCGCAGCTCGCTTGCTGCCCACACGCGACTGCTTGCTTGCCTTGCCCTCGCCCATGCCCATTGCATAGCACACACGGCCATGTCCTTTGCTTTGCGCGCGCTACGCTATGTTGCTCGCTGCATTCGTACCGCACGGGCAACGAGCTCCCTTGCTCGTCGTCGCGTGCCCGCACTATACAACACCCCTTAAGGGTAACACGTAGCTTCCATTGCTTTGTGCGTGCAACATTCATGAGCGTTTTCATAAAAATTTAAAATTTTTAATTTAAAATTAATGACAAATTAATAAAACATATTAATTTCATAATTTTAGGGCGAAAAATCGAAAATTTATTAATCAATTAATTTCCGATTAACATGGATTCAAATCTAGGTCATAAAATTAAAATTATAACATAAATTAACAATTTTTATGGTGGATTTTAATCATTGGTACCTAATTAAATTATTAATTAATCATGAAAAATAAATCAATTCTAAATTATTCGAATTTCAACAAATTAATCATAATTACAAATTAGGTTGTATAATTAACAAGTCTAGGCATTCATAATTGTTAAAAATATACAGTAAGTCAATCAAAAACTCAAGATTTATCAACAAGAATCGCAAATACTTAATTTAACATCTTAAATTTACAAACTTTTGCGTTCGAAAAACTAAAACCTCCGAAAGTCATAGTTAGGCTTCGAATTTGGGAATTCTGGATTCGGCCGAAATTTTTTGTTTTTGTCAAAATTTTAGAATGCCTTTTACATGCGGAATTGACACAAAAATCACTCGATTTGGATGAGTAACGAAGAAACTGCCAAAAAACTGCGTACATATAATTAAATAAACGCAATTTGCAATTAATTACGAAAATTAATCACCCCTTTAATTCTTTGCAAATTTGTAAAACTTAACCATGTTCATGCAATTTAGATTATGAAAATAATAAGAGACTCGTGATACCACTGTTAGGTTATGATACATATGAATAAACATAAATCATGCGGAAAAACCATAAAGCCAAGAAACATATTATTTACACATAATCATTTAGCATAATTCAGATACACTTTGTAGCGTGCCCTCCCTAGCTGCGCCCGAACCGAACAAGAACAAGTCTTTAGGACTCCAAGTGTCGTCCCTCCGTAGATAGTCCACAGCACGTCCGGATCCGCCTTAAGCTTGACCAACTAGAATCGCCCTTAAGGTTGCTTAGGAATTTCGGCTATTTATGTGCAAGTGTATGGCTGATTTTTCTTCAAAATATTACCTTTAGAATACTTCAATTGTATATATAAATTATGACCTTTGACACCTATTTATAGAGGTATGGAAAAGGAACTGGAATCCTACTAGGATACGAATTAATTAAACTAGAATCCTAGTAGAACTCTTTATTTAATTAATTTATCCTTTTAGGATTAGGAATTTAATCATATATCGAATCCTGATAGCTTTAGGATTCGTATATGAACACAAACACACACACGCACGCACATCAGCCCACGAGGGGCGCCATGCGCGCGCGCGCAGCCCGCGAGCACTCGCAGCCCATTGTCACGAGGCCCATACGCTGCCGCAGCCTTGGCGCGCGCTGGGCCTGCCTTGCGGTGGGCCTGGCGCAGCCTTGGCTGGTGCGTTGTGGCGCGCTGGCTTGCTGGGCGATGGCCCGGCTTCGTGCTGAGCCTTCGTCTGGCAGGCCTCATCCGATGCTAATTCGTACGATACGCTTCCGATTAAATTCCCGATTCCGGAATTTATTTCCGATACGAACAATATTTAATATTTCTGATTCCGGAATTAATTTCCGTTTCGAACAAATATTTAATATTTCCGTTTCCGGAATTATTTTCCGATTCCGATAATATTTCCGATTTTGACAATATTTCCGTTTCCGGCAATATTTCCATTTCCATTAATATTTTCCGATACGTACCATGTTTCCGTTTCCGGCAACATTTACGACTTGGATAATATTTATATTTCCGATACGATCCATATTTGATACGATCCAGGCCCAGCAAGGCCGTCGGCGCGCGCGCTGGAGCGTGTGCTCGTGGGCTGCAAGGCAGCGCCCACTCGTGTGGGTCGCAAGGCCTGCGCGGGTGCGTGCGTCCCTCGTGGTCGTTCGACACTCGTGTTCGTAACGAATCCTAATCCTATCGGAATTCGTGCAATGATTAAATCCTAATCCTAATAGATTAAATTTATTATTTAGAGTTCAAATAGGTTTTTAATTAATAAATCCATATCCTAGTAGGATTATAATTCCTTTCCATAAACTCTATAAATATAGGCCTAGGGTCACATATTTAACAGACGATTATTGAAGTATTCAAGGTAAGATTTTAAGCAAAAAATCAGCCAAACACTTGCACCCAAATAGCCGAAAATCTAAGAACCTTAAGGGGGATTCTAGTTGGTCAAGCCTAAGGCGGATCCGGGCGTGTTGTGGACTATCTACGGAGGGACGACACTTGGAGTCCTAAAGACTTGTTCTTGTTCGGTTCGGGCGCAGCTAGGGAGGGCACGCTACATAGTGTATGCATCTGAATTATGCTAAATGATTATGTGTAAATAATATGTTTCCTGGCTTTATGGTTTTTCCGCATGATTTATGTTTATTCATATGTATCATAACCTAACAAGAGAGACAAGTGAATGCTAGAATTTTCAAGAACAACTTCTACGAAGTTGTCTATTGCTGGAATTTGGTCAGCTTGTTAGGGACACATAGCCACACAGGGGCTCGTTTTGACCGATTGGATCGTCCTTTTCAGCTTCGGTTTATCCATGGTCACAGTTTGATAAATTCTATGAATTTGGGTAATATTTTTCATCTTTTATCTCTTAATTGTAGATCTCTTGTGCATTGAAGTATTGGTAGGTTGTGAATCTTTACATGAATGATTTGAATTCCCGCCTACAATTTTATCATAATAAGAGAATGTGACAAGGGTGTGCTTTGTGTAAACTTGGATGAATTCTCCTGAAGGAGGCTATGTATTATTATTAACATATATATAGGATACAACGTGGATTAGGGTTACATATTACCATAAATACAAGGCTAAATATGGACAAATAATATTTACATATTATTATGTCTAACACACCCCCTCAGTCGGAGTGGGAGGAGGACGAACGGTCAGACTGACGCGAAAATCCACGAACAAAGGGGAAGGAAGACCCTTGGTGAAAATATCAGCGTACTGAAAAGATGAAGGCACATGAAGTACTCGAATATGACCAAGAGCAACCTTCTCACGCACAAAGTGAATATCCATTTCCACGTGCTTAGTGCGTTGATGATGCACTGGTACAACGTGGATTAGGGTTACATATTACCATAAATACAAGGCTAAATATGGACAAATAATATTTACATATTATTATGTCTAACACTTTGTACAAGTTCCGTGATTTGTACTCTTCACATCGAAGAGGTTTTCGACATATAGTTCATGTGTGTTGATTGCATTTATCCTCTTGCCTTTGATTGTTTATTACTATCCATTCTTGGTTGTTTGCTTGGTGGTTTTGGTGAATTATTTGTGGTGTATTGGAGTAATATTGTTTGGTTGCTCTGAGTACTCCGTATATCATAAGAGAATTCTATTGTCTATCACACTTTACAGTCATCACAAAAAATCAGCATACTTTCGATACCAAACACGAGGTGTTTGTTTCAGACTATATAATGCCTCACGAAGTAGGCAATCATGCCCAAGAACATGACGATTAACAAAGTATAGAGATTAATGTATATATACAGTCTCTTTACACTTTTAAATCACCATGATAAGACAATACCTACATTACTCCAATAAATATTTATATGGGTATCAGTTAACAAGTTCTCTGTTATACTATTTACGCAATTCACTTTGACTTTTTTTTTTCTTCTAGTATATGAAAATAAATTTTATTATATAATATATTGTTGGGTTCATCTTAATATATATTTTAAAAATATTAAGCTTTTATAATATATAGTTAAAGATATTAGAAGTTAAAGTTGTGCATTAATAAACGTGTCTAGTAAAAATGGTACAAGTATTTCGGGACGAAGGGAGTAATATTTTTGTAAAATACTGCAATTCGTAAAGTGTGTACTTGTGATGTCACTACAAGAAATTGTACTATTAACGATGGATAATCCCGCCGCGAAAGGCCAATATTCGTTGATTAACGGCGGGATTTCCTGTCGCGAGCCCGTCATAAAAGGGGGCCGTCGTTAATAGAAATCCCGTCGTTAAACCGTCGTAAAAGACATTTTGCGACGGTTATTCCCGTCATTGTTTGGTTGTTAGCCCCGTCGCAAAAGGCTTTTACGACGGAATTTTTAACCCGTCGTAATTAGGTTGTCGTTAAAGATACAAAATCTTATCCATATATGACCCATGACTCACCGCCGTGCCGAATTTATAACTGGCTCATGTCGTGTCCGACTAATTTCGTATCAGACTAGGTTAGCCCGTCTGATGGCCCAACCTATGTCCAACTCGGATGCTTTTGACAAATTTAAAAGAAAGATTCTGTTGTTTCCTCAATGTGATTTTATTTGGTAAACATGATAATCACAAGATTGGATTCCCATCAAGCCATCAATAAAGGCAATAACAAAGTGATTTTATTTGAGTTCAATATGCTACTCACCTACTGAAGTACTGAGGCACAAAGTAATGCAAAGCTGGTTGTATGATTTTACAATTATGGCCATCTATTATCATGTAAACGTGTACATCCTTACAGTAGGGATGTCAGTGGGGCGGGTTTTGTGGGAGACCCGCCCCGCATCCGCTCCAAGTAGGCGGGGATGGAGGTAGGTTTGGCGGGTGATGGGGCGGGGATGGGTATAGAAATCGTACCCGCCATGGGTAATGGGGCGGGTGTGGATTTTGTGTTAAACCCGCCCCATCCCCATCCCCGCCCCGCCCCGCCCCATCCCCACTCGCCCCGCTTCATACCCGCCGTGGATGATAGGGCGGATGTGGATTTATTTGTTTGTAGGTAATAATATGAATTTAGGTGAGACTTTTAAGTTTTTTTTGTTTGGATTTTTTTGTTATTACGAGTATTTTTTTCCAATTATATATGATACTTTTAGTAATAAGGTACTTTTCTAAAGTAAAATTTTAGTTACTTCGTATATATGGCAAAGATTTTCTAAATAAGAAAAATTAGGCGGGGATGAGACGGGGATGGATACCCAGGTGGGTGGTGGGGCGGGGATGGATTTTAGTTTGTACCCGTTGGGGCGGGGATGGGGATGAATTTTGTACCCGCCATGGGTGATGGGGCGGGGATAGGGATGAAAATTTTAGGCGGGGATGGGGATGAAAATTTTAGGCGGGGATGGGGATGGAGGGACCTACATCCGCATCCGCCCCGCCCCATTGACATCCCTACCTTACAGCCTTACTCATATTACTAGATTAGTTTCGGTGCATGCACATAAATTCTAAAATTATTTGAACAACTTTTTATAATATACTAGTTTTTGGCCCGTGCGATGCACGGTTTTCTTATATGTTTAAGGTTATATTTTGTTAAATTTATTTTATAAAAATTATGAGCTAATATTCCAAAAATAAACAAATAAATTATGAAGTAGCTTCCTTAAATTCAGACGACTCTAATTAAACATAATTACAACTTTACAATCTTTTATATTGTTGTTAGTTAGTTACCCCTTTGAAACATAGTCACACGATATGACTTACAACTTATTATATAGTAGGATTCTGAAGCAATAAAAAGAAACAATAAAAGATATATTATTTAATATGGAGTAACAATTTCAAACAATAGTATGAAGAAAAAAAAAATACTCATAACAAATGCTTTACAAAATTACGCAAGAATTAAAAATTTGCATATGTTGTACATAGTGGTTCGGCGTAAAATAGGTGTAATATACATTTCTAGGCAACTCTTAATTTTTTAGTGTAAAGTGAATCTTCACTTTAACAGATTTTGTGAATTATTGCTTCGGGGATGAATTGGCCTTCTCTTTACTTGATTGGTGTTCTTCTGAAGCAGTACTTCCCTATCAAAAGGCAATATGAGGAACACTAAAACTACACAAATAATTATACTACGTATATGTATATGAATGATCAAGTTTCATTAGAGAATGATAGGGAGCTTGTATATACATTTATCCATATCCTATATTAGACAGTAAGCACAATACAACAATAATTAAACAAAGTTGAAGACATTTGAAGTTTATCAAAAGGGAGATGCAGAAGGCATGAAAACCTCATTCAAATTATGTTCCATGCGATGCACGAACATTATGTGCTACGTTTTGTATAAGATCAATTAAAAAGCATTGTCTTTTTAAGTGACTTGTGCACACTTTTATCTTTTGGTATATTCCGGAAAATGACATCCCTTCCGAGCCCATAGTACTATGAAAAAACTTGAAATTATAGCAAACTTACTTTGCTCAATTGGCGTTTGAACTACGGAGGATAAATTTCTTGTAAAGAAGAAACATACCCCAGTAATGTTAGATGTATTTATCCGTCTATAAAACTCTAAACAATTGTTTTCCCACAATATTATGGTAACTTCAACGATGTTAGTTTCTCCACAAGATAATATTAGAAAAAGGGAACAAATATCACTCATAAAATTCATAGGTTACTTTTTTGGATTCATTTGTTACCACCATTCAAGATCATCCACAAATCAAACCAAAAAAAGGTTAAATAATTAAATTAAGTTGGGCTTTAATATTACCCCGTAATATAAAAGAGGAAAATACCCATTTGAATGATATGGTTCATACTGAATAAAGAGTACAAAATGAAAAATCAAACATGAATTACATTCTATATTCATGATATAAACTACTGCTACTGTCAGCAATCATAGCATAAGAAAATACAGAGTATATAGAACAGACTTATATAGTGGAACCACAAGGTTCTCTCCCATCATCAGTTACATCTCCCTTCCCCCCTTCCTTAATCCATAACTTTCACTACTTAAGTCTTTTTTGCGGCAAAATATTAGACCAAGGAGTGGTTGGTGTTGTTGTTGCCTAGGTCTTAAACTAAGAAATTAGCAAGGATCTGACTTAAACTAAGGTAAAAGCTTATACTTCCAATATAAGGGAGTAACTTTTTTTCCCGAAAAACTTCATGATTTCTAAAATTTAACTCAAACAAAAAAAAAAAAAAGTTCAATTTCGTTTTATTCAATTTCAATCAGACCATCAAATGGTGTCGTCGTCATAAACAAAGGAGTCACCTTGTAACGATCTGTGCCTTCATTCTACACCTGACAATGCTACTAAAAACTCCATTACGCAGCAAAATGTATACATCTTTTCTCTTAAACAATTTCATACTCATTCAATAAATCAAATACTTCAAAGTAGAATATAAGATAAAATTCAATCAAAGAGGTAATTTTCATAATTGATTGCAATTAAACCTCAATCTTTCTGATTAAAATCTGCCCAAAACAAACTAATTTTCCTAAATTTCTAACAAACACCAAAGCAATCAATAGAACAAAGAATTACCTAATTTTGTAAATTGATCCTGAAAAATTACATGTACCGTGAAGAAGTTCAAGAATTACAAAGGATAAGAAATTCTTCTCGAAATTATACCCTAAATTAATGTAAAATCATCTAAAATCTTAAACAATCAAAACAATACCACAATCTTTTCCCACTAAAATCCGCCCAAAATAAGTAGGCCAAATTCCATAACAACATAAGGGAAAAAATTAATTGAACATGCAATACCATTTAGTCCTTGTTCTTCAATGGTAACAAACTCGCGTATGAGCGAGGACGAAATTTGAAAATTTGAGGAATTTAAGAAGATGGGAGATCCTATAAAGAGAAATAAATGAATGGGAGAGGAATTTGATGAGAGCAGGAATTTAAGAAGATGGGAGCAGTTTTTGAAAGGAATGGAGGATAAAAGACAGGAAATCGAAATCCGAAGGAAGGTGTCTTTTTGGAGACGGTAGCCGAAAAGATATGATGTTGGGTTTTTGTTTGTTTTGAAATTAAAAGCTTGGAGATCGAAAATATACTTTGATACTTGAATGGGTGAATTCATGCAATTTGGTTTTAGTGATTTCTCAGATGCGAAGGTTGAAGGAGGGAGTTGAAGTTGGAGAAGACAATGACTTTAGATCTTCTAATGTTTACTCCGTATGTTTTAGTTGTTGTTTTTGTTTTTTTTTTTTAAAAATAAAATAAAATATTGAAATTCCAGGAAGGGGCCACGTGGCACTTCAACTTCCCTGCTATTAAATATTAGAATAGATTTGACTTAAGTATTCCTCTCCCTAACGTTACAACATAATTAATAAATCTTGAACACACTCATTTAATCATCCAATACGGAGTAATTACTTTTATATAATATGATGCACTCTTTTATTGCTTTCTAATTTATAGAGTACGTGAAACACGAGCACAAGCTAATGTTAGACATTACTCCATCTGTTCCTCTTTGTTGTTTACGTTTGTGCACACGATTAACGATTAATTAATGTGGATTGAAATTCTTCTATTTTTTTAAACAATGTAAATTACGTTTATTTATAATATTTTCACTTTTATTCAAAATCTGACATTGAGAAAGTGTGGAAGAAAAATTTAATGCCTTAAATGAAAAAGTACGTGAGATTAATGCTTCTATGAGTTTAATTGGTTAAAACAATCATTTATAATATTTTTTGACAAAATATTATGGCCATATGTGATAATATAAACATAAATATTACAAATGTAGAGATTAAAATGACACACCTAAAATAAAATACGTAAAGAATAAAAAGACGCTGACGGTAGCCGTATAATTTTGTTGTTTAACTTTTTTTTTTTTTCCCATCGAGTTTAATTGTTACCAAAGAGTTATTTCGTTTTCACATAAAAATGGGCGTGCCAATCAATGAAGAGCAAAAATTCTGTTGATGGGACGCACTCCATCTTCACATAACAAACAAGCTCCTGGGACCATCCTTTTGTCATTTTCAAATAAAGCTGTTGGTTTAGGATCGATTTCGAGTCCAGTAAAAAATATCAGAAATAATGTAAAATTTTAATATTATTAGGAGTATAAAATGTGATAAATTGGTTAATTCAGGTCGAATTCAGGTCATTCGGTTCATATCGGGTTCAAATTTCTCTCAGTAAATTTCAGATCGAATACTAATCGGGTTATTGAATTGGGTCGGAAATTACTAGCTCTTATATTAGATGTGCCAAAATAACTTCTCACGTTTATAACACAACAATGAGACATGAGAATATGAGATTAGTACTAGAGCACTTCAAAATTTAAAAAAGATTGCAAATGAAAAACACCCACTCTGGCCCAAAACTTCTGCCAAACATTCCCTAAAATTAGGCCCGAAAGGCCCATAAATTTGATCCTGACCTTATGTTCTCCCCTTCTTCAAATAATATCCAATTTTAAGGAAACACTACCATTATACCTTATTTTTTTAACAAAAAGGTTTCCACATAGTTGGCAATTTTATTCTTAAAATAAACCAAAGAATAAAATAACCTAAAAATAGTTTTTTTTTTTTAAGGAACCTAATAATATAGTTAAGATAAGTTCAGTTAATTTCGTTGAAATGTAAATAAATTATGTACAAGTTTTCCTGACAAGTTTAAATTTAACATTTGCAAAAAAAAGAAAAATGAAGCTCTAAATTAAAATAAAGACAATATTTTCTAAAACATATGTTGTTTTCTAAAAAATATGTTCAGAATTTGAAAATGACTATTCTAACCCTTTGATAGCACATATATTTAGTGGTTTCACAAGTGTAATGTGTGATTGATTTCATTGAAAATTCCTTCCTTTTTTCTTATATGTTTATTAAAAAGAAAAATGTTAAAAAGAGAGGTCCTTTCCTATAATCGTCACCTGTACTGAAATCTAATAATAAAGTATTCCTGTTTGATTAAGATTTAAGATCCACTAATGACAACATCCCTATCTAATGGCTGTCTAACCTAACTTTTGGGGATGATTAATTAATGGCCATTGACAAACAATACTAACATTTTAAGTGCATGGACCCAAGTTAATTACACATTTCCAAACACCTTGGCTTGCCAATTTCATTTCCATGGAGTAGTTAGAATGATATTTGCTTACTTTGTCTAAATTTATCCGAACTTTTCTCAAATCAATCCATATCAAATTATTAAAAAAAATAAAATTTAGTTTGTCTGAAATTAATTATTCGAAATAAATTTATTGCGGAAGAAGTTCTATGGCCCAACCGCTTGTGTTCTAAAGTGTACGTTTAATCCTATGTCAAAAAAAAGAAGTTTATTACCAACAAATTTACACTAATCTTTACTTGAAACAAAGACAAAATGAATGGAACAAAACAAAACCTTGCTACTTGGCTCATTTGTGAAATAAATATGAGTTAGGAAACCTACTTGTAGAAGAGTTTGGTTTAACATAATCTAAACCCAACATGTTTGAATTATATCATTATCTTCACAGTTTGATAGGACTAGTTTTAATGTGGAGTATAATACTTTGGTGCAACTGAAATTAACTTATCTGAAACTATATTTATTGAAAAGAACTTGTTTGTAGGTTAAACTTATTTGAATTGAACATGAGTTTAGCCTCTATTCTATTCAACTTAGTTTGACTTATTTCAGACAAAATAAATTAAGATAAGTTAAAATAAGTTCAGTTGAATTAAAAATAAGTTCAAAAATAGGTAAGATTCCCCGACATTTGCACACATAAATAAATTATTTCATATAAAACAAGTTCATATAAATTTTGCTAATACAAAATAAATTAAGCCCAAAATAAGTCGAATAGAATGAAGCCTTATCTGGATCGAGTATGAACTTACGAAAACCATTTTAATTGTCCCATTTTGACCAAAAAGCTTTTACGAAAATCGGTCAAATGAAGCAAGTAAAATGAGTCAGAGGAGATATTTTTGATAAAATAAGTCAAAATAAGCTTTTACGTTTTAAGTGTAGATTAAAATAATACGGGTTTTTCATGAAATGCCCCTGAGGTTTGCAATAATGCACCAAATACCCCTGCGCGTTTCAAAATTCATATAATACCCCTATTTTTTCCGTACTGTTCACCAAATACCCCTATTATGATTTTCCGTTAGTCCTCCGTTAAGTCATGTTTATAATTCATTCAATACACCTACATATAAAGTTTTTCCATAGTATACACTTATTTATAAAGTTTTTTGCACCAAATACCCAATCTTGGAAGAAGATGCTCCATTCCTTCGTTATGGCTATTTGTCTGTTGAGAATTCTGTTGTAGTAAGACAAGAGGTGATTAAGCTCTGCAGTGCGTCCTCACACCCTTGCATTGGTCAGTTCTTTCGGCATACCAGATGTGTTCCTGAGTCCTATTGCGTTTGATTGGATTGATGCAAATTCATGGTCCTCGGTTCAACAGTGATTCAACTACTCAATAATGATTTCAGTTGGTTACAAATGTTAGTCTGCATTATGTATCTTTTCAATTAGATTGAAGGTCGTTCATTCAATTTGATCCATGCCTCCCTCGCGATGCAATTACAGCAGCATACAATTAGGTAGACAGTAACTGCAGAAACCTCCTCATTCTTTCCTTGAAAAACTGTTGTCAAGTAATTGTACATCTCTACAAGAAACTTATTCCCAATAAGAGAATTATCAAAACATGCACAGGCTAATAACCAGACTAGCATTTACAGCGTTCTTCTCTACCTCAATTTTTTCCCTACCAAGCAACTCCATCCACACTTCAGGGCTCACAAATGCACCCATGTTCAACATCTTTTGAATTAGTAATTGAGCCTCAGAGCCATTGATTTCACGCCCACCTTTGCCTTCCTCCACAACACACTCACGTAACTTCCTTCCTATCACCAAGGCCTCACATATGTCAACACAAACATGCCCAAACTCATCAAAGAAAACGCAAGACAAACCCAAACAACCACAAACAAAGCCCAACTTATTTCGTGTCTTTTATCAACATTCATCCAACTAACAATACTCATAATTTTGCCCATATAGCTGTACTCCAACAATTTATCATTCAAACTCAAACTGTCCGATTTTAACAAGACCCACCACCTGATTTTGGACTAAACGACACCGCATAATTGCGGACGGCAAACTCAAATCCATAAAAGTTGAACCAATTCTAATCCTACTAGTAGTAGTAACCAATCCATCCTCCGTCGAAACCGCACCATCGGGCAGAATCCAGTCCTTCCCAGAAGCATAGAGCTCCTCCGACCATATTCGCGGCGAAAAACGATGTATGAGAGAGGAATTGACATTGAGTAGCGGGATGTTGGCATTTTCATTTAGGGGTTTTGAGTTGGGGTCTTGTTGTTGAAGGAGGAGAGAGAAACGGAGAAGGTCGATGTTCTTGGGGAGAGCAGTGGGGCCATGCGCATGAGGGTACTTGACGAGCTGAGTGCAAGACGGGCAACACAGGGTGTTCGGAAGGGTAGAAGGGCGGAGTCGAGTACGCGTGAATTGCAGAGTCGCCGTCGTAGGATTGCAAGCAAACTAGACATTCCGGTGGCTCTATTGCCGGTGACGAGGTTGAAGAACAGGGGCAGAGGAGAGAGAAAGAGAAGTTGGGATTTTTTTTTTTTGGAATTTCTGTCACAATTGTTACCTAAGTCGCACCAAATAAGAATTAAGGGCAAATTGGTAAAACACAACTAACGGCAAGCTAACGTCCGTTAAATCCAGGGGTATTTAATGAACAATACGGAATTATAGGGGTATTCTATGAATTTTGAAACGCGCAGGGGTATTTGGTGCATTATTGCAAACCTCAGGGGCATTTCATGAAAAAACCGAAAATAATATTCTCCGTACAAAAATGAGTCATTTTACTCAAAAGGCAACACAACGTAATTGAGATGATATCAACAAAAATATTCCACAAAAGAAATGAATGTTGTCCTTTGAAAGAGCGAAAGTTCCAATCAGAAAAGGACTATTGATTCCTTAATGAATAAATGACGTGATTTCCCACTTCATTATTATTCCCTAATTGTAAGAGACAAATGCGAATTGATTGAGAGACAAATGAGTTTCAATTCAATCAAACTCAAAGGGAAGCAATACAAACCACCAATGCCAAATATTTAGATACCAAACCATATATTCTTAATCGTAACTCAAATATCAACTTACTAGTTGTATCAACGTACTCTTTATATCTACGGAATATGGAGTACTACGTAACAATTATCTAACGACGATACCATATATAAGAACGTACGTAGATCGACCTTGAGATGAAGCTACGTACGGTAGCAGAGAATTCCCCGTCCTTCGGTACCGGTGGCACGCTGATAAACTCAGCAGAAGTGAAGGTTTGGGAGGTTTTCACTTATGCTCCGTTTGGTAGGGCGTAAAACGTTTTCATCGTAAAATGATTTTCTATGGAAAACATTTTTCAAGGGAAAACACAATTCCAAACTAGTTTTCCTTTGTTTGGTAACTTAAAGGGAAATGGGAGAAGATGGTGAAGATTGAGGGGAAGAAAGGAGAGGGAGGTAAGGAGGAAAGAAGGAAAAGTGGTTTCCCTCCCTTTCAAATGGAAAAAGGTTTTCCACCTTTGAGGGAGTCATGGAAAATTGTTTTACATCCCTTACCCGACCAAACAGCGTAAAACGATTGAAAAGGGAAAAATCTTATTCCATGAAAACATTTTACGCCCTACCAAATGGGGCCTTAGGATCAAGCTTGCTTACATTTCTGTTGCCTATCCTTAATTTTCCACTTTGTATTCACTGATGAACAAATTATGGTGGGACTCTCCAAATTAGGTTACTTTTGAAGTAACTTTTTGGAGCGATTTCCCGTAGAAAATGATTAAAGATGTCAAAATTCCCAAAATTCAACCCTTTTTTTTAAATATAATTCTCAATCTACTATCCATGACAACAATGAATTAGGTCTGTTTTTTATTTAACAAAGTCACACAAAATCGTCAACTCAAATGGCGGTTAACACCGTTAATAGAAACCACTAATTGGCGGTTTATAAGTGAACCAAAAGAGAAAAAAAAATCTAAAACACTGGATGACGTGAAAGGTAGATTGAGAATTATATTGAAAAGTGATGCATTTTGGGAATTTCGACATCTTTTAGCATTTTCTACGGAAACCGCTCAACTTTTTGGAAGGTGAAAGTATACACAACTTCATAGTGTGAAAGTACTTCTGTAACCCTACCATTCACCGCACCGGTCAATGCGGTCCAAATTGGTAGGTTGGGCCCTTGACACATAGAGCACTCACAAGCATATTGCATATATATTGCATACATATTGATACAACAAGTTACAGAGTACTAAGCAAGAATTGACTCACTTGGTAAGAATCTTAACTAAGATTCTAGATGTATAGGGTTTTTGATTCCTACCACTTTGTGCTTAGCCTCTTAGCGATAGGTTTTCCTTACCTTCCCCTTACTCCTAACTACACGGACCTCAAATATTGGGCCAAAAGATCCACGAGGGTTGAGGTCTGGTCAGGGTCATCCTCCTTACCTTAAAAGAAAAAAGAAAAAATGAACACAATAAGTTACTTGCTTTTATTAGAGCAAATATAAATATCTGTCTAATTATAATGTTTTCGATAATACAATCAAAAGATACATGATTTACATAGACAAACAGCAAGAAAGTTGTTCTGAAAAGATATTCATCATCTTTCAAAGAAGCAATCAGAACCCTAAACGTCTGTTTTTTTTCTTTTCTTTTTTGTAATTGTGCAATACAGGAATAAATTTGAGAAAATAAGGACCACCAGAAAAGAAAAAAACAAAGGTCACTAAAATTTTGTCTCTGAAAAAGAATTTTCAACCATCTAAGGAATTTAAATGGAAAGTTTAAGCTTGACTTGTCAGAAACACAATACTACTACTATGCTAAGTAAACTAAAATCACAAAAAAAATGGCTCCTCAAACACCAAGATTAGTGATACCAGTAGACCTGAAGAAGCAACCATGGGAGCAAGAGTTACCTCTTCATAATCGTTGGCACCCTCAAATACCTCCAGTAGTGGAGGTAAAACAAGGGGAATTCTTCAGAGTTGAAATGGTGGATTGGACGGGAGGTCTTATCTGCGATAATGACTCTGCATCTGATGTCAAATTCATTGACCTCTCAACTGTAAGAACCAAACACCCTTTGATCTAGACTCTAGACTAAGATACTGAACTTTATGCACACAGATATTTGATCATAACAAGTTTTGAAAGCAAACTTGTTATAATTCAATAACTGTGCATGAATTAGAAGTTTTGGAGCTAAAGGTTCCATTTGGGAGGGTGTAAAACGTTTTCATGGAAAATGATTTTTCCTTTTTTAATCATTTTAAGCTTTGTTTTGTTGGGTGTAAAACATTTTCAATGTAAAAATGATTTTCATGGAAAACAATTTACAACGGAAAACACAATTCCACAATTAGTTTTCCGTTGTTTGGTTCAATGTAAGAAAAATGATGAAATGAAAGGGAAAGTAAGCAGGTAATGAGAAGAGTGCACAAGAGAGATAAGGAAAAGGAAAGAAAACAATTTTCCCTTTATTTTGAAGGAATTTTACTCTTAGGGAAAATGGTTTTACACTCCTTTGTAAACCAAACAATGTAAAATTGAAAATAGAGGAAAATTGTTCTCCGTGAAAACGTTTTACGCCCTACCAAACAGAGTCTTTTCTACTTTGAGAGAGTTATGAAAATTTGAAAAGGGTTTTTACTCTCTCAAAGGTGGAAAAACCCTTTCCATCTGTAAAGGAGGGAAACCACTTTTCTACTTTCTCACTTTTCCTCCTTACCTCCCTCTCCCTTCTTCCCATCATTCTTCACCCATCTTCCCATCATTCTTCACCCATCTTCTCTCATAATCTTTTTTCTTTTAAGTAACCAAACAAAGGAAAACTAGTTTGGAATTGTGTTTTCCCTTGCAAAATGTTTTCCATAGGAAGTCATTTTTCACTGAAAACGTTTTACACCACACTAAACGGAGCCTTAGTTGAATTTACAACTTACTTGAGTTGAACCAGGTTCATTACTTAAGTGGGCCAATCAAAGTTTTGGATGAAGATGGGGTTCCTGCTAAACCAGGTGATCTTCTTGCAGTGGAAATATGCAACTTGGGTCCTCTGCCTGGGGATGAATGGGGATACACTGCGACATTTGACAGAGAAAATGGGGGTGGATTTTTGACTGACCATTTCCCTTGTGCTACTAAAGCTATTTGGTATTTTGAAGGGATTTACGCATACTCACCTCACATACCAGGTGAAAGCAAACATAATTAATATTGTAAAAGTTTATTTTGATTAACTCTTTTCCAATCTATGTTTCTTTTTCATAAAAGGTAAGCTTTTATTAATCAATAGTGCACAAAACCAAGTGAAGCTTATAACAGGCAAAAACCTTACTCTCCCTTGGCAAAACCCCCCTCCAATCTATGTTACTTGGACACTTTGACCTCAAGTACCCATGTCTATTTTTCAACACACTGACATGAATATCACTTGATATTTTCATTTTGAATAAAAAGAAGAAATAAGTTCATAAAATAGTCAAGTGTGATAATTTGACAAATACCCCTATCTAACATGAATTACCCGAATTCAAGCCTATTGGTTAGCTTCAAATCTAGCAGATATTTGAGGTTGCTTTCATGTGCACATGTATCAGGAGTGCGATTCCCAGGTCTAACCCACCCTGGAATAATTGGGACAGCTCCATCAAAGGAGCTCCTGGATATATGGAATGAAAGGGAAAATGAAGTCGAAGAAAATGGTCTCAAGTCGCTAAAGCTGTGTGAGGTTCTGCATACTAGACCACTAGCAAACTTGCCATCACCCAACGGCTGCCTACTGGGGAAGGTAAGGCTGCCACAAATTAGAAGGTGCACCTGGTTGTATGTAATTCTATATGCAACCGGGTTAAAAGCACATTTTTTTATGGTTTAAAAGCACATTTTTCCAATGTCAAAGCACATTGTTGCGGTTTAAAAGCACAATTTTACAATTTAAGAACGCATTTTTACAGTTTAAGGCTCCGTTTGGTAGGGCGTAAAACGTTTTCATGGAAAACGTTTTTTCCATTTTCAACCATTTTACGTTGTTTGGTTGGGTAAGGGATGAAAAACAATTTTCCATGACTCCCTCCAAGTGGAAAATCCTTTTCCATTTGAAAGGGAGGGAAACCACTTTTCCTCCTTACCTCCCTCTCCTTTTTTCCCCTCAATCTTCACCATCTTCTCCCATTTTCCTTTAAGGTACCAAACAAAGGAAAACTAGTTTGAAATTGTGTTTTCCCTTGAAAATTGTTTTCCATGGAAAATCATTTTACAATGAAAACGGTTTACGCCCTACCAAACGGAGCATAAGCACATACATTTTTTGCAGAAAGATTCTTTTTATTTTAGTGATTGGTTTGTATTTAACAATATGTTTCTTTAGTGGGTTGATTGTTCTGATGGAATATAATGATCACGAGTAGGTAGAAAAGGGGACAGTAGAATGGGAAAGAGTTGCTAAAGAGGCAGCAAGAACAATTCCAGGAAGAGAGAATGGTGGAAACTGTGACATCAAGAATCTTAGCAAAGGTTCAAAGATATACCTTCCAGTGTTTGTAGAAGGAGCTAATCTTAGCACAGGTGATATGCACTTCTCTCAGGGGGATGGTGAAGTCTCTTTCTGTGGCGCTATTGAAATGAGCGGCTTTCTTGAGCTCAAGTAACTTGTCTCTACTCCGCCTTTCTACATTTATGTTGCAATCAAAACTGGATTTTGAGTATAACTAGATTAAATCCGGTGCACGCATGATATACAAAAAAAAACATTATTTTACCGTGTTTTTTTGTAAAATATTTCAGTAACAAAAGAATAGTTCAAAATTAAGTAGTACGAACTACGAAGTGCAAACAATCTTGCAGATTTTCAGTAGATTAATAAAGTTGGACATGTTTTACGATTTTACAAATATTATTTTTGAGAAATAAAATTAATTACAGTTGAAAAATTATATTGAAGATCAAATAAATAGGGAATTATACAATTTTAGTCAAAATATTTAATCTTTTCCATAAATAAATAAAGAAAAATTTTGGCGGGAAAATTTTTCACCAGGAGGTGACACGTGTCACTCCTGGTGTGTGTTTTAGTATAATGTAAAAGATGACAGACCATTGCCACCTAGAAACTCTTGATTAATAGCACATAAACAAACCTGCTAGTGTAAATAAAAACTCAAATAATAGTTCTACTACTTCTGTCACAAAATAATTGCCCACATTACGTACCAAAACAATAAACAAACCCTAATTCTTTTAGGAGTGCAAATTTGAACTTCCCCAAATTCCTTTAAACTTCCCCAAATCCGCCACAAAAGAGTTCAGATGACAGTTCTGTTTCAGAAAGGATAGTACATTTTCTACACCTAGGAAGTGAATGATGCTAAAAAATGCTACAGTACTTACTAATACGCAATTAAGCAGGTGTAATGAATGATGATATAAGATGATTAAACAGACATAACATCACAACCAAAGCTAATAACAAACTACAATCACTTATCAGGTGTGAGATTATAAGAGGTGGGATGAAGGAATACCTAACACCAATGGGACCAACTCCTCTGCATGTAAACCCCATCTTCGAGATAGGCCCTGTTGAACCAAGGTTCTCAGAATGGTTAGTATTTGAGGGCATTAGTGTTGATGAGAGTGGAAGGCAACACTATCTTGATGCAAGCGTCGCTTACAAGCGTGCAGTACTCAATGCCATTGACTATCTGTCCAAATTTGGTTACTCCAAGGAGCAGGTTTGATTCGCTTACATAAAAATGCAGTTGCTAATTCAAAAATCTAATTGGAAAAAAAAGAAGAAGTTAACTTACCCATTGAAGCTGTTGGAATGCTTGTCAGGTCTATCTCCTGCTATCTTGCTGCCCTTGTGAAGGAAGAATATCTGGCATAGTTGACTCCCCAAATGCTGTTGTTACTCTTGCCATACCAACAGCCATCTTTGATCAGGTATCTAAAAGAAAAAAAAGTTAAACAACAAACTTTACACTTACATTGGTATACCCTATGCTGCTCGGACTCTTCATTTCACCTCAAATACCCATGTCAGATTCTCAACCTCCGACATGGCTATGGATACTCGACACTTCACTTTGGACCCAAAAAATAACTTTTTTATGCAATAGTAAATTTGACATTATGACACATTCCTGTGCCTAACACGAAAAACCGAGTCCAACTAGATTGTACCATTTAGCAGATTTCATTATTTGATCAAAAGATTTTCCCCTTTTCCAGAATTTTTATGTGCTTATACTATGCTGTCATTGCTGTGGCTGCAGGACATTCGTCCAAAAAGCAGAAAAGTTCCAGTTGGGCCGAGGTTAGTGAAAAAACCAGATGTGTTGAAATGCACTTACGATGGTAATTTGCCCATTACAAGGAACCCAGCTGCTTCAACATGACCAAGATTGCAATCAAAAAACACTGTTGCTCTTGAGCAGGCGCTTATTTTACAACTGTGGATGTTCAAAAGCAATAGAAGGGAAAAATTGTGCCATTTTCTAATCTCATACTAATTCCATGTTATCGATATTAAAACAAAAAAAACACTAAACATCAGAAGAGAAAGTTGAGTGATTCCTGTTTGTGCAGCCAGAAAGAAGGATGCAAATCCTGCACTGATGTGGATTCCACAAAATATGACCAAAATGACTTGCATAGTTGCATTAGCTTAATGAATCCAGTAATCATCCTAATTTAACAATATCATAAGACTTCATGCTAATTCCCCCCCCCCCCCCCTATCCTTCAACATGTACAAAAGGGTAAGAGATAAAAAGAGTTTGGCAATAGCATAGCTTCAGTAGTATATGGAAAGTGTCCTGTGGTGAGCGAGAGAAGGCAACTGTATGCCATATGACCATAGCCAAAGATCCAGCTCCACACTTGACACCTGATATCATAAACGATAAAAAAAAAGAAGTAAATAAGTACTAAGGAAGAACAGTAGAAAAATAAGTTTGATTTCATGGAAATAGAAACTTATTAGTGTTTATGAGACACTCTCGGCTCTTGAGACTCAGAAAATCATAGGCATCTACAGTCCTGAAGGCTGAAGCATACAAGTCCCTTCTAAATCCCTAATCCAACTAATTTCACATCCTTTTTATGTCAATTTTAGTGCCTGAAAAGATCTCCTGCATCTCCATGCTTGTTAAAACTCCTTGCTCAGAGCAAGTATATAAGTTCGGTAACAGAACAGACAGGATGAAAGCTGACGGGAAAGGGAGTTTTTTTTTTAATTGTTCTGTTCTCTTGCAATAGGGAAGAACTCTCAGCACCTTTCTTTGAAGAAACCAGCCGTTCTATTTCTAATCCTTACTATCATTCACATTGCGAAAAAAAATGTACAGGCACCTAAGAGCAAAGTTCAAACACTGCAAAGACAATCAGTAGAATCTTGGTTGGTAGATCTCCTGATTCATCACTTTTTCAACAAAAACTCTAGGCTAACAGAAACCCTCGCCAAATATTCAACTAGCACCAAACCATTAGCTGCAGAATGATGCCTCTTGGTTGAAGTTTAGGAAAGGCTTTTACTGCACTTGAAAGTTTCGACAAGTCCACCAGTAATTTTTCTAGAACTAAATATGTTAAACACATTGGTCAGGTTGGTTTAAGTTCAGATATAGGTCAGGCCTCCGGTTCCAGGGTGCAAAATCTATGTTGATGATGACTGGATATGTTGTATTATTTCCTTTTTGATATTTCAACGTTCTGTGTTTCTTTTGAGTCAAACTTTCATGTAATTGACCCAACCGATCAAATCTGAACCATGTCCAAATGAATTTCAGGCTAGAAGCCTAGAAAATTGAGATCAAAAACCCATTTTCAGGTTAATTTGAGACATCTCTCAAATGAACAGATAGCACGTCAGTCTCCAGGTATTTAGGAAATTGGATCCTCCCCCCAGGTCCCCCACCCACCAAGACCATACCCTAAGTGAATTTCTAATAATTCATCGCTGGTGTTAAGAACTTAGGTGATGTTTGGTTGCACTTTGAAAGTTATATTCCCTTGTATTTGCAATTCCCATGTGTTTAACTTCCTAGGAATTGAGTGTTCTTGTTTGGTTGGGCATAGCCGCATAGGAAGTTACAATTCCCATGGGAAGTTCTACTTAACTGGGGGTTTTGGGGGAAGTTTTACTTTCTATGCTCATGTCAACCAAACAACTACTTTGCTCTTCACTTCCCATGCATTAAAATGTCGACCAAACTAGCTCTTAAGATAGTCCATCAACAAATCCAACTTACCTATCCCTCCTCCCAACCCCTCATCCATGCAACATATGGTAGTAGGTGCATTACATGATCTCGCTTCAAAGGTGAGTACATATGATCTTAAGGCTAACACCTGACAAAAAAATAATCGCAAAAGATTTAACAAAAAAGGGATATTATGATTCACCTGCTTTCCATATTTTATCTGGATCAAATCCTTCATCATTTCCACAACATGGATGGAGCAAGCTCGCAACTCTACCTCCTCCTCAGTGCCAGAACCTATTTCACTATTTGATTCAACCATGCTAGCAAGGGATGCACTGTAGTTTAACACACCAAAATGCTGCAGAACAGCGGGGACAATGTAGTCGGCGAATATTGTGACCGAACCTATGTCACTGAACTCCCCGAAACCCTGGCCCTTGAATGCACCCCACAAATCTGCAACAAATATCTGGGCTCGTTTGTACAAAAAAACCTGATGACCTTTATATACTGTGTGATCTCTAAAACCTGCAGCATAAATACAATGTGAATCAAGTGAGATAAAGATGCAGAAATCTTGTGTACTTTCAAAACAAAACGGTTAGAATTAACAATACAGTGTAGGGAAAGAGAGAAACCAGGAA
Organism: Spinacia oleracea; assembly: GCF_020520425.1. Classification (NCBI taxonomy): domain Eukaryota; kingdom Viridiplantae; phylum Streptophyta; class Magnoliopsida; order Caryophyllales; family Amaranthaceae; genus Spinacia; species Spinacia oleracea. The sequence goes on from NC_079489.1 coordinate 149,678,372, forward strand.
AGTGACGAGTTACAAGAGCTACTAGTTTAACCGCTGATTTTTCACATGATTCCACAAGATTGGACGCTTTCCCCTCAAAGTTCTTCTCCAGTACACGGCCAACCTATGTATGGTGCATACTCATTTTAGAAAATGCTAAGACTAGTAGACTATTGAGACAATCATAAAGTTACATATGAAAAACATCGAGAACAGATAATATGAACAGATGCAATATAACACATGGACACCAAGATGAGAAGTACCTCGTGAAGTAGGCGAACTCGTTCATCTTCTAAAGGAAGTGGCCTCGGCCATTTCAACATCTCTCTTAGTTCAGGGCCTGAAACAACCAGTCACCTATATGAGTTCATGTAACCTAAAAGTATGGGTGGATTTTTTATATACATTTGCAATCGGAAATGCCACTCCAAATTTCAATCTGTTCAATATCCTAGCAATAACAACTGAAACCTATGTAGCTAATGTAACAGTGTAAGCATGTGATTGATCCGTTCCCACTGCCACATATAGACGTAAGGAAAACAACTTAAAGTATGGTGTAGCTTCCAAGGACATTGGCGGCAAAAGCTTATAATTTCAAAGGAAAAATTATGAGTAACTCAAAAGCAATACAAACACCAAACCTGTGTACTTTTGTAGACGATCTGCATCGAAGGCAGATTTGTCATGCTCCAGAGCTCTCTTTAACCCCAAAGCAAGATGATCATATTTTAACTCCTCATCTACCACGAAAGGATGATGATATATAATAAGATGATTTGAGAAAGACCGTGAACATCAGAAAGTAACACAAAAATGCATCTTATGTAGCTGAAAAGTAGAATTATCGATTTGAAAAATTCTGATTTCTGGAATTCTTGAAAGAATGTCTAATGCATTAAATTGTAAGGATGAATTTAAAGGTACACCATGTGGTGAGCGTGAGATTATCCTCAAAGACATTGATCTTAGTCTCATTAGAGTATACCATGTGACCCATTAGACTATTATAGCATCACATTGTTCCCTTACACATTAATTATGCCATACCATGTACCAAAAGTGGTGATACTATGTAATCAAGAGATGTTTCGTATCATACAATAACAGTATAACATAAAACTATAAATTTTAAGCGAGTAGTAGAGGTGATAATTGGTCAGAATGTGGCCAAATGGTTGAAATAAACGATCCAAACACGGTAAAGTCGGTGGCAAGAAGCTGAGTCAACATTATAATAGTGACGTTGACACCAATCATGTCAATGACAACTAGAAGTAGGCTTGTTGTTAAATCCAACCTTCCTTTACTTGTATTTTGCTTATCTAATGCTTTCTATGACTTTTATAATAGTTTTCTAGGCTTTAGATAGAATTATTATGTTTCTGTCAATTCAGCGTTCAAGGAAATTTTAAAGCTAATTCAAAATAAACCTCTATGAGGGTTATGGAACAATACCTGTCATCAGAAGTTGTTTTTGCTTAATTATCAGCGTTGTTGTCTCCCCAAAACAGATGCATTCTCATCGTCAATCTCGCTTGTGTTTGTTGTGCACACACAAGCGCCCCGATCGACCATCGGCCTCGCTCTTGTCGACAATAGGCAAGAGTGTCCATTATGAATCAATCACCCGATCGTGCCCCCCAACTTCCAAGCCTTGAGATACACTTTCAGCACAAGGCTTACGCCCTCGCCGCCCCAAAGGCAAAAGCGCGTTGCACGATTCGGTGTCAAAACAACCGGAACGTGACACTTGTTCAAATCAACTTATTTTGTATAAACTTAGGCCAGTTTCTATTCATTTATTCATCAAGTACAATTTTTCACGAGATTATGTTTCAATAAGTTCTAATAAGAGAAAATCAGGTGAATATAACACAAACTTGTATTATTTTAATTTGTGTTTTACCACCTAAAAAAATTTCGAATTTGTGTTTACCACCTAAAAATCTCAAACTTTTATTTTACCACCCAAAAAATAAAAAAGTATGTCTTACCACCTTTTAACAACAAAGTTAACTGCACTGTTGATAATACTTAATGATTATTAAGCATGTTGTTTTATACAAGTTTTTAGTTTGATTAATTTGGAGATTTTGGAGTGCAAAAATAGGTGGTAAAGAATTGAAGAGGAGTAAAGAAGAAAGGAGGAGTACTGAAGTAAATTGCAGAAATTGGGCAGGAAAAACTTAATTTGTGGGCTCACGAACGCCGTAGTTAACTTTTTTCTGTTAAAAAGTGTTAAAATGATTTTTTAAAACAAAAAAAATCGGTGGTAAAATAAAAATTTGAGATTTTTAGGTGATAAAACACAAATTCAGATTTTTCTTAGGTGGTAAAACACAAAAAATCCTTACACCAATAACAATTACCTCAAAAATATATGGAGTAAATAGTAAATTTGTCATGCTTATGTATAAGCTAGGAAGCAAGGACACGTCGTCTGACCCGCGTGCCCCGTGTCGGACACATATAGGACACAGATACTCCATGGACACGCGAAAATATGTGTCTGACACGCGAAAGCAAGTGTCTAGATTTTTTTGAAATATTTGGACGCGGGGACACCAGACCGGATACGCAGTAGACACACTTGTTGGACACATTTTAATATTAATCAAAATTTCAAGTTTTTACTTTCTTTTTTCAATTCTTTCAAAAGCCCCCATAAACTCATTCTCAAAGACTCAAACCCTCACACTCTTTGTTATCGTGGTGCAACCGTCAATACTTCACTCTTTTGATCTATGACTCATCTTTTTGTTGCTTCCGTTGTCTTAATTAGTAAGCATATATTTGCATTTTAAATATAAAAGGTCGATTTATGATGTATGCAGCTTCGTATGTGTAATTAACCAATTGTGTTACTCCATATTTGGTGATTGTAATTGGGAAATAAGATAAAATACTTTGTATTAATGGAAATATAATATTTTTTATTTTTAATTAATGATTGTGATTTTCTTAATATATTAATATTATTATAATTTCCCGTGTCCATCATTTTTAAGATGACGTTTTTCCGTACCTATATGTGTCCGTTTTGATGCAACCTAGTGTATAAGAGAACTTAAGACCAAAAAGTAGTCTACAACTAGTCTTGTATGCACGCGATGCGTGCGAAAATATTAAAAAATGTGTTGTTACAACTAACATATCCCAACAAAAAATCAAAATCTCAATAGTTAAGTAACGTAATTAAATAGTGTGTATCACTTTCTTCTAATATACTTGCTTAACTACATGCACTCCTCCGCCCAATCATGTGCAACACATAACTAACATTATAAAAATATTATGGATTAAAGTCTTCAATTGGTGGAGGTATGACCCATGAAAAAAGGTTTTTGTTTCTGAATCATCAAAATACTTTTTCCATGACCCGAGTGCGCCGATTAGGCTGCAAGATCGGTAAAAAATATTTTTTTAATGTTAAATACAACATGAGCTAATAAATTATGAAGTTTATGTAGTCAGAGTATTAGATTGAAGCCTGTTGAAATAGTGATTTTATTTCAGTAGCTAAGCAGCCTAATAGGTGTTATGCAAGGTCATGTAATATTGTTACTCTCAAATTACCACTTTTATCAAATATGGTAAGTCGAAGCAATAACCTATAAAACGAAATTAAAAAATTAATTTAGACATTTTACATTATAATGTGAGTCTAAGTATAAAAAAAATCTAGATAGTTACCTTGGAATAGGTACAACATTAATGAGATTGCAAGATTAACATTTTTGAAGTCCTTGAAAAATGATAACCTTTTTGAGGCAACGATTGCATGTTTCATATATGACGTTATCAACATGATCTACACGACATGTATATGCAACAACTCGGCTTGTACCTATAAAAGAAGCAAAGTTAAACCATCATGTACATAGTACTGCTATTTATTTTGTTGACAACACTCAAACTTCAAGGTTAGAACAATACCTTTCTCACGGTAAGAAATTGAGATAATCGGATCCAGGGAGCATTAGAAATATCAATAGACGACTTTAACGAAAATGCCAACGAACGAAATCATGTTCTCCTTATCTTTGCCAATTTCCTTTGCATGGTTTCGTTCGTTGACATTTTCATTAAAATCGTTTATTGATATTTCTAATGCTCCCCGAATCCGATTATCTCAATTTCCTACCGTGAGAAAGGTATTGTTCTAACCTTAAAGTTTGAGTGTTGTGAACAAAATAATTACAGTACTACATACATGATTGTCTAACTTTGCTTCTTTTATAGGTACAAGCCGAGTTGTTGCATATGCATGTCGTGTTGATCATGTTGATAACGTCATATATGAAGCATGCAATCGTTGCCTAAAAAAGGTTATCATTTTTCAAGGACTTCAAAAGGGTCAATCTTGCAATCTCATTTAATGTTGTAACTATTCCAAGACAACTATCTAAATCATTTTTATACTTAGGCTCACATTATAATATAAAATATCTAAATTAATTTTTTTATTTCGTTTTATAGGTTATTGTTTCGACTTACCATATTTGATAAAAGTGGTAATTTGAGAGTAACAATATTACATGACCTTGCACAACACCTTTTAGGCTGCTTAGCTATTGAAATAAAATCACTACTTCAACGGGTTTCAATCTAATACTCTGACTACATAAACTTCTAAATTAATTAGCTCAAGTTGTATTTAACATTAAAAATATTTTTTACCAATCATGCAGCCTAATGGACGCAATCGGGTCATGGAAAAAGTATTTTCATGCTTCGGAAACAAAGCTTTTTCATGGGTGCTACCTCCACCAATTAGAGATTTTAATACAGAACATTCTTATAATGTTAGTTATGTGTTGCACATCGATTGGGCGGAAGAGTGCATATGGTTAAGCAAATATATTGCGAGCAAGAAAATAAGGTGATACACACTATTTTATATGTTTAATTACATTACGTCAGTAATGAGATTTTCGGTGGGATATGTTAGTTGTAACAACGTAATTTTTAATTTTTAATATTTTCGCATGCATCGCATCGCGTCCACACAAAAACTAGTAGAACAGAGATATGGATACCTAGTTTTTTTTTGTTTTTAGAGAACATTATACATTGTTTCATGCTTCGGAAACAAAGCTTTTTCATGGGTGCTACCTCCACCAATTAGAGATTTTAATACAGAACATTCTTATAATGTTAGTTATGTGTTGCACATCGATTGGGCGGAAGAGTGCATATGGTTAAGCAAATATATTGCGAGCAAGAAAATAAGGTGATACACACTATTTTATATGTTTAATTACATTACGTCAGTAATGAGATTTTCGGTGGGATATGTTAGTTGTAACAACGTAATTTTTAATTTTTAATATTTTCGCATGCATCGCATCGCGTCCACACAAAAACTAGTAGAACAGAGATATGGATACCTAGATTTTTTTTGTTTTTAGAGAACATTATACATTGTTGTTAGAAAAAACAAACTAATACAGATTAGATAACTATTTTATTAACACCCGACTCAAAATCCCTTGTTCCGCCGCCTTGAGTACCGTCTTCTCACAAAGGCCTTGTTCTCTTCAACTTATAGGACCTTATTTTCAGGTCCTATAAGTTCAGATAAATTCCGATAAGTTCCAATCATTTCAGATAAATTTAAAAAAGGTTCTATAAGTTCCAATAAGGTGCTATAAGTTTAATAAGGTTCTATAAGTTCCAATAAGGTCCTATAAGTTCTAATAAAGTCGTATAAGTTTCTATAAGTTCTTAAATAAAATATGTAATATTATTATTATTATTTGCGTTTGTTATTAAATACATCATATTTATGTTATTATATTAAAAGTCTTTGTGATCACTAATTGAAGTTAAAAATTATCGATTATTTGTAAGTATTAATTAATATATTATTATTATCAATATAATTTTAAGGGAAAAACTTATTTTTAAATATTACGTGTACATCACAAATCAATTGACGATCTTTTTGGTGAGACATACAAAAAATAACATGTACGTAGTAGTAATCACAACGTTTTGCAACACCGCCTGTAAATATTTAGAGGAAACATATTAATATATCTTATCAATTGATTGCTTCAATCATCAGAGTATAAATTTTGGATAATTATTTTCAATATTCTAATGGTTAAAAGTTTAGTAATAATCTAATAAACTTTAAATAAAGTCTAATAAGGTCAAATAAGGTCTTATAAGGTCAAATAAGGTCCTATAAGATCAAATAAGGTCCTATAAGGTCAAATAAGGTCCTATAAGTTTCAACAAGGTCCTATAAAGTTGTATAAGTTCCTATAAGGTCGTATAAGTTCCTATAAATTCCAATAAGGACATATAAGTTCCAATAAGATCTTATAAGTTCCTATAAGGTCCTATAAGGTAAATAAGTTCATATAAGTTCAGATAAGATAAATTCAGGTCTTATAAGTTGAAGAGAACACACCCAAAATCAATGCAGTCCGACTTTTCCCTTCCCCAAAAACTTGATACGGTGTGTTTGGGTAGTCTATAGTACTACTCGCTTAAAAGTTAAACTGTTATTGTATGAGTAAAAACAACATGTGAATGTCATCCAAACATAGTGTAAAAGAGAATTGAGGAAATACCAGGCCAAAAGCAAAAGTTCAAGGAATCCAAGACGAGAAGATACTGAATAGAGAGAGGTCCATCATCAAAGTAATGTATCCCTTCATAATCCCATTCTACTTTGGGTATTGCGTCCTTTGTTTTCTCCACCACCTTCTCTAATTCTTCTCAATTTCAAAATTAAAATATCAAAATTAATCATCAATTGAAAACACAATTGATGCATTTTAACATTAACAACCACCTTCTCTAGTTCTTCACAATTGATAATACAATGCTGCATTTTAACATTAACGATTTAACATTAACAACCACCTTCTCTAATTCTTCCCAATTTCAAAATTAAAATATCAAAACTAATCATCAATTGATAATACAATGCTGCATTTTAACATTAACAACCACCTTCTCCAATTCTTCACAATTTCAAAATTAAAATATAAAAAATAATCATCAATAGAAATTACAATGCTGCATTTTAACACTAACATTAACATGCAAATAAATTAAGAGAGATTGAGAACCTGAAGAATCGATGAAGACATGAGAAGCCTGGGAAGCAACCCAAGCGGCGCTCGCTTTTACCTCTTTCATTTTTCTGAGCGATACCGATACCAGAGAATAATGCAGTAGATATTTTATAATTTTGATTTAGAGCAAAAAGTAAATTAGGAAAAAGTTCCAAAGTTTCGTTTTTATTTTTCGGCAAGTTTGACAAAAAGATCTTGAAATTTAAGGAAGGATCTTTTTATAATTTGGGTGAAATCAGACCTTAAATTTAAATTTTTTTTGCGAGAAATAATTTGAGATTATTTTTTGGTATTGACTTCCGTTTTTCGATTACTATTATTATATGCACGCGATGCGTACGAGATAATATCATAGCATTAAATTGTTTTATTGCAACTAATCACCAAAAATAATATGCCACAAAATTTGTTCATAAAGTTCATCTGAATAAAAAATATACATCCCTATTTTTTGGTAAAATAGTGAACTTTATTACCAAAAGTAGAAAATAATGAAAATCCAAAAGCTATTATAAACATAAGTTATGCATCTAAACTCCACGTATAGGAGGTAGAAAGTATCACATATCAAACATTGATAGGTAACAATGAGGCAGATGAGAACAACGTCCAGGCACCCGATTCACCTCAACTATAATAATTAAACCCTACTACAGTTAAGTAAAAACATCAGCATTGCTACTGAAAGATAGCCATGCCATCGTTCACGTCCTATCAAAAAGGATAGCCCGGGGTTAATTCCATATCCTTCCAAGGTATCCCTTCCCCTAAACGATCTAGCCTTGAGACCACCCTGGCCGAGCCAATATCAGAAAGTTTACACTTTCTCCCTTGTGAGGGTTGAGAAGCCTCATTTAAGTAGAGGTCGAAGATCATGGAAACACAATGAACTTGATGCGACAAAATATTGTTTTTTTGATCAGGAGGTAACATCTTTAGTATGTGAACATTCATCTACAATAAGAGAATCAACCATTTACGACAATATAAAAAAGAAACCTATTCATGTGACCAAAAATATCAGCCTGAAATAGATGTTAATGCTCCTCAGGCAGCTCCTTTTAAGCCCTAAAATAAATTATTCAATTATCCAACAGTAATTAAGTTTGGGCAAGATAGAAAATAATCAAAATCCAACCACAAAAGCAACAAACACCAGTTAAAGGATCACATCTGCACCCTCAACAAAACAAAAAACAAAGCAGCAGATTGGCATCCAGCTGCACAGAGTCAACGACATAACCAAACCATCCTACAATCGAAGAAACTGCAGCAGATTAGCATCCAGCTGCACAGTGTCAGCGGATTTTTCTGCACAGAATCAACCATTTAAGTTGATTTTAGTTCAACAATTTGTCATAGAAATTCTCAACCTTATAGAAACAAAAATAATAAACCACCTTAACACTCAAAATCCCATACCAAACCTAACAAAAAAGAGTAATTTAATTTGCAGGAAGAAAACATGTGAAACTGAAGAATTCTGAGATCTAGACTTTTAAAAGGGATCAATTGATACCTTGTATTTGGCAATCTCCTCCCTAACTTCCTTCAAATCACCCTTGGTAAAGATTCCAAACAAAATCCAATCATCACGATCTACTTCTGATTTCAATCAAGGTATACCAAATCATAGTTTAACCACAAATTATTTATGCTAAACAATCTAGTCCGAGTAAATCCGTACAACTAACAATACTGGCTCTTTCTTTATCTGCAAATATTAGTTAAAATATCCCAACACCTAATTTAGGCCACTTGCTCAAGAGTAATTGCAGATTTTTAGAAATTAACCCTAACAAAAGAATAATAGCAAACACAAAATTATCAAATCAATGCATCTATCCGATTCAAGAATACAAACATATCAAATCAACAAAAGCGAATTGTCGAATTCATAACAAATTTCGTTCTTGAACAAATTCAAGAATAAAAAACCTAAAAGAATAATTGCAGATTTTAGTTAAAACATCCAACACCTAATTTATGCCACTTGCTCAAGAGTAATTGCAGATTTTAGAAATTAACCCTAACTAAAAAATAATAGCAAACACAAAATTATCAAATCAATGCATCTATTCGATTCAAGAATACAAACATATCAAGTCAACAAAAGCGAATTGTCGAATTCATAACAAATTTCGTTCTTGAACAAATTGAAGAATAAAACACCTAAAAGAATAATTGCAGATTTTAGTTAAAACATCCAACACCTAATTTAGGCCACTTGCTCAAGAGTAATTGCAAATTTTAGAAATTAACCCTAACAAAGGAATAATAGCAAACACAAAATTATCAAATCAAAATGCATCTATTCGATTCAAGAATGCAAACAGATCAAATGAACAACAGCGAAATGTCGAATTCATAACAAATTTCGTTGTTGAACAAATTGAAGATTCAAAAAATTCAAATGTGCAATATTTTTAACCTTTTCCAAATTTCAAAAATTCCAAAATGAAAAAAAAATCTGACCTTTTTTCGATCAACCTTGGAAGAATCCTCAATCCATAGCTACTGGCTGCTACCTTCCGATTTTGAATCAAACTAAACTCACAAAATAAACCAAAATCAAAATTCATAGCCGATCTATTCGGAATAAATCTATCCAAATCCAACTGTTTTTCATTCAAATCATCACAAAACACAAAATTTCAGTAAAAGTTTACCTAATTTTAACTATAAATCGTATAAGTAAGATAGAGAATTAAGTAATTGATGAATTAAATTGATAATACGAAGAAAACCCAGATTAAGCAATTGATGAATTACAACCGAAAATCTTATCAATAAAAGTGTTAATAATACGAAGAAAACCCAGATATTGGGATTAATCAAAGAATTTCCGGTTCCGAAGAAACTTACCGATCTTCGCAAGTACACTATTGTAGCCGGCGCCGAAGAAATTTTTGGTGGATTCAAAGAAATTTCCGATCTTCGCATCCATTATTGGTGCCCTAGAAATTTATATTGTAACATATTATTGGTGCCCTAGAGATTTGGGATGAACAAAGATTAGGTCTCGAAGTTTTCAATTAGATCTCGATTTTTTTTATGGAATTTTTCGAACAGGAGATGAAGAAGATCAAAGGAGAGGATGTGAGGGAGGAGAGAGAAGACGGGAGGGAGGAGAGAGGAGAAAACGGGAGGGAGGAGAGATGAAGTTGAGAGAGGGAGGGGACGATGAAGTTGAGAGAGAGAGGGGACGATGAAGTTGAGAGAGGCACGACATTTTAGGATTTGGAATGGGATGTGTTTTAATTATGGGTGGGGGTATTTTCATCTTTTTATTTGTGGACACGAAAAGTGGTGTTACTGAATTGCCCATCCCCTCTTGACTTATATAATAGAGATTAACCATTATGTGCAGGGCACTGGGCACATGACCTCACTTTTGACTATTCCCACCATTTTTCCTCCAAAATTCCAAACTTTAAAAGCAAAACAAAAAATCGAAAGTCAATGTTGGAAATTGGGTGAACATAACCAACTTCGACAATAAGTGACCTGCACGTGATGGTTAAAGGCCAAAAAATTAAAGTCAATGCCGGAAAGTGCGATCAAGCTATCTCTTGCAAAGAATTTTTACTGACTTCACCCAAAAATTTATGTAAGGTTTTTTCTCGCAAATTTTGAGCTATAAAATGTCCTTTTTGGTAAATTTGCCTTATTTATATTACTTTAGGCCTTGTTCTTTCGGGATTTTTCGCTGAACTTAATTGAATAAATAGTAATAATAAAATAAATAATATATACGGAGTAATAAATAATATATAGTGAATAATAATAATTAATATATAACAATAGTAATAATAATAATAAACACGTTTAGATTAGGGCGATCGAGTATGGCGATTAGGGCACGTTCAGATTAGGGCTCGTCGTATTCCGGCGGAGGCTACGACGAAGGGTCCGGCGAAGGGGCGGTTAAGGGACGGCGAAGGGGCGGATAAGGAGCGCGTTTTGTAGAGTGTTTCAGGCGGTTTTCTTTGCGTTTCTTGGTGGCTTCTTATGCGAATTTCGACGACAATATTGGTTCATTGTTCACGGCAAACTTGGTTAAGTTCTCAGGCGAGTTTAATTTAAGGTTCAAGCGGCATTGAACGGCTGTGCGGGAAGGAATTAAGCGGGTTTGGAAGGTTCGGCAGTGTCAGTTTACTGGCGACATTTTAGTTTCAGTTCCTTGGTCCTGGTGTTTGAAGTTGTTCGTCGGTCGCGTTGGTTTTGCAGTGGTTCGTCGGAATTTTGTCGGTGGGTCTGTAGTGATTCGTCGGAGTTGCAGCAGTGGTAGTTTCAGCATTGTTTGTTGTTTGTCGGTGTATCAATTGTTGTTTAGTGTTGGTTCGTTCGTAGCTGCACGGTATTGCATTGTTGGTTCGTCGGTATTGCATTGTTGAAGTGTTGTGTTTGGTGTGCATTGTCTCCAGCCATCACCATGGCATAACCGTGGAAATTTCAAGCACCAAGTACTTTGGTCTGTTAGCGGTTTTTGTTCTTTGTGGATATCTCAGTGTTCTTTGTTAGTGGCTTTTGTTTTATTTTTTATTTTTTTGGTGTTGCTGTGATTGGGAGTTGTTGTGGGCTGTGATTGGATTTTGTTTGGTGTTGTTGTGTTGGCTAGCTTTTTATGATGCCTACTGGTGTGGTGCGTTTTCATTGTCCATTTGTGGGTCTTAGTGGGTGTCAAGATGGCGGTGGAAATGGGCTTACTAAGAGCTCTTTGATCACTCATCTTCGTGATCGTCATTGTAAGGGTGATGGCTCAAGTGGTCACACGATACTCTCTAACCACTGACTTGGCAATTTTTTCTGAGGCAGAGTTGACCTTCCGCCGTATGGATATTTGGCTTTGTGGGGATTGTTTCAAGACGCATTCTCTTCGTGCCAAATGTCGTCATGGTTCCGATTTTGTGGCCCCACCTGTTGTTGAGGATGGTGTTGTTCGATTTGTGCTCAATGGTTTTTCTAAACCGTCACTTGCTTCTGATGTTCGCATTGATACTACGGTGCAAGAACAAGATTGTGGTTTTATCGTCACTCTTCTTGACAGATTGTTTTCTAAACGGCTTTGCACAGTGAAATCATCCCTCTGAAATGTCGTTTGGGTTTTTCCTGGGTTTTGAGAGGCGCGCTTGATAGGGTTATTTGCAGGCCTGATGACATCTCTTATTGGGTTAAACTTCTCGTGTTGCCTCTATGTATCCTTAAGACCTTTAGTCCGAGAAGTAATCGTGAGTGCACATCTGCCGTAAGGCGGCAACGGCAGGAGGAGAGCATTGTTAATGCTATTCGTACTTGGTGTGAGCCGGGTGGTGATATGCTTCTTTTGCGGGAAGCTTTGGCAGCTGGATTCCTACTTTGATGGATGCTGATGAGGGTCTTGATTTAGCAGAGCGTAATATCAAGCAGTGTCGTAGGAAGATTGGTGATGGCCATTACACTGCCGCAGTCCGTGTTCTTTCTTCTTCTGGCGTTGCGCCTTATAATGAGGCCACTCTTGCGGATTTGCAGTCGAAACATCCTTCGTTTCCAGCTCCATCCTTGCCTGATATTCATGTTGATGACCACCATCTCATGGCTACTTCTGCTGTTGTTTTGGACCGGATTAGGAGTTTTCCTCGTGGCACATCTTGTGGGAGGGACGGTTTATGAGCTCAGCACCTTATGGATTGCTTGAGTGGGGCTGCTGTGGCTGTTTCTGATGAGTTAGTTGACTCCATTTCTGGGGTGGTTAATCTCTTTTTAGCTGGGAAATGCCCTATAGGTTTGGGTGAGTATGTTGCTAGTGCTCCCCTCACCCCTCTTGTCAAGCCCGGTGGTGGTATTCGTCCTATTGCAGTTGGTATTGTTTGGCGACGTCTGGTTTCGAAGGTTGGTGCTGTTATGGCTGGTTCTTCTTTGGTAAGTTATTTTGATGGTCTACAATTTGGTGTCGGGGTATCTGCGGGTGGTGAGGAAATTCTTCATGCTGTGAACAGGTTGATTGAGGATCGGGGTTCTGATGTGGGTCTTTCAATGTTGTTGGTGGATTTTCAAAATGCCTTCAACTTAGTTGATCGAGCGGCCATGTTGCGTGAAGTTCGTCTTCGTTATCCGGTTATTTCGCGATGGGTTGAATTCTGCTACTCTACTCGACCAGCCAGATTGTATTATGGGGAGCATACGTTATGGTCATCTCAGGGTGTGCAGCAGGGTGATCCCCTTGGTCCTCTGCTCTTTGTTTTGGTTTTACAACCCCTGGTTTGTAAAATCAGGGACGCGTTTGATGTATGTCTTCAGGCATAGTATTTGGATGACGACACTATTATTGGTGATACCTTGGTGGTGGGGAAGGTTCTGCAGTTGATTATGGAGGACGGGCCTTGTCTCGGGTTACATCTTAATGTGGAGAAGACCGAGGTTTTCTGGCCTATAGAGGACCCTCGTAGCAGGCTTGTGGGAGTCTTTCCTCCTGATATTGCTCGTCCTTTGCATGGTGTTAAGTTGCTTGGTGGTGGCGCTAGTTCCAATCCAGTTTTTAGTGGTGAGCTTGTGATGCAGAGGGTAATCAAGACCATTGGGCTTATGGATAAAGTTGCTCAGCTTGATGATCCTCAGTGTGAGTTGTTGTTACTTAGGGCATGTACCGGAGTTTCTAAACTCTACTTTGCTTTGCGTACTTGTCCTCCTGGTATTTTTGAGGCTGCTCAGCGCACTTTTGATGAGGCTCTTCGATCTTCTTTGGAGCGTATTGTTACTGCTTCGGGGCCTGGATTTGGCGATTGGCAGTGGCGACTTGCCACCTTACCTTTTTCTTTTGGCGGAGTTGGTGTTTATTGCGCGGGTGATGTTCGGCATTATGCTTTTCTTGCTTCTCGGTTGCAGTCTTTTGGTTTGCAGACACAGCTTCTACGGCATGCTGATATTGTTGGTCCAGGTCGAGCATTTGAAGATGCGTTGAGTCTATTTAGTGGAACGGTGGAGTATGACATTATGAGTAACCCTAGTGAGGTCGCTGCCCCAAAACTTATGAAGAAATTGGCAGATATATATTTCACAAAGGTTACTGCATCTGCAGAATCCACCTTCTCTTTATCGTCTCGGCAGTCGGCGTTGTGGAAATCGCAGCAGGGAGATCACACCTCTGCTTGGCTTCGTGCCGTCCCAATATCAGGTTTGGGACAGACGATGAATGCTAAGGTTTATCGATGTGTGTTGTGTTACCGGTTGGGGGTTCCTTTGTTCTTTGTTACGGTGCCATGTTCTGCTTGCTCCAGGGTCTTTGCGGGAGACATCTTTGGTGATCATGCGGTGTCATATGCTGGCATCGTGGGTATTAAACATCGGCATAATGTGGTTCGGGATACCCTTATTGATGTTTGTTATCGGTCTGGGATCTCGGCACGGAGAGAGGTTGATATTGGTCTATCTGGAGGGAACGATGGAGCTCTCGGACCAGCAGACGTGTTGCTCTACTCTTGGGACCGGGGCTGTGATGTGTGTGTTGACTTGACGGGATCTTCTCCTTTGACGCAGTCTGGATTGTCTGGCTTTGCCCCAGGCCGGGTTGTGGCTGATGCGGCTATTCAGAAGCGGGCCTAGTACGAAGCACGTTGCAGGGCCATTGGTTATGGCTTTCTTCCGTTCTCTTTCTCTTCTTTGGGGGAGCTGGATAAGGATGCTGTTGCGTTGCTGAAGCGAATTCATAAGTTTTCTAGGACACAGGACATTGGGGCTCGTGCTGCAGCTCATAATTTCACCAGGATAGGTTTTGCAATAGCCATATGAGTGGGGGCCCAGATTGTATCTTGGCTGCCCACTAATTATTTGTAGAATGTTTGACTTTGTTAACATTTGATTTATAATAATAATGATAATAATAATAACTCCTTTGTTCTCTATTACGACGTCATGTTCTGCTTGCTCCAGGTAGGGCTGAGCACGAATCGGATATCCGATCCGAAATCACACTTTGGATCGGATATCCGTATCCGAAAATTTCAGAAAATGATATCCGTATCCGATCCGACAACATTCGGATATCTGTTATCCGATATCCGAAAATTTCGGATCAAATATCATCGGATATCCAATATCCAACTTTTTTTGTTCAATTCATCTTCATCCTGCGTGTGCTTGTGGGGTTGCTAACATTCATTTTTCATCAAAATTTCTGGCATCGTTTTTAATGCTAGGATATTACTTTAAAAAGAAGATATGCAATTAATTTAACAACTTTATCAACGTTTGCAATTGAAATTAGGCTCATCAAGGAATTCAAATGACTAAAACGCTGAGTTTGAATCTCAGATCTCGTAAAAAATAGAAAATTTAAGAGATTAAGTATATTCCCACAATAAGAAAGCGAGACAAAGATTTAAAAAATACAGAGAGATGAGGAAGATTTATACACTTATACGAAGGTAGTTTGATGAAAATACAAGAGAATGAAAAGGAAGCTTAGAGAGTTAGAGGTAGGGTGGCGGGGGGGGGGGGGGGGTTACTGGGTAAGCATAATGGTTTTAGGTTTTGAGTTATGATATCTCAATTGAGGAAATAGAAAAAGGAGTCCAAATTAAAAGTGGTGGAAATGACTAATGAGTCAAGGAGTACATGATTTGGGTTGGGCAAGTTTTTAGGTGGGCTTTATTCGGTAAGTCTTTTTGTTCCGAAATATTAAAATATTTCGGATATTTTTCAGATATCGGATATCCAAATTTTCTAAAATTGATATCCGTATGGGAATCCAATATCCAAAAAATCGGATCGGATATCTGATTCGAATTGCGATTTCTGATCAGATATCCAAAAAATCGGATCAGATACGAATCGGGTTTTCGGATTTTCGGATAATCAGATAGTTTTGCTCAGTCCTAGCTCAAGGGTCTTGCGGGAGATATCTTCGGTGATCATGCGGTGTCATGTGCTGGCATTGTGGGTATTAAACATCGGCATAACGTGGTTCGGGATACCCTTGTTGATGTTTGTTATCGGTTTGGGATTTCGGCGCGGAAAGAGGTTGATATTGGTCTATCTGGAGGGAACGATGGAGCTCTCCGACCTGTAGACGTGTTGTTCTGCTATTGGGAACGGGGATTGTAGACACCTACTTTTGTCCCCATTCCCGAAAGGGAAGGTTCGATGATGAGAACATAAATCTCCACTTGGCAACGCATCTCCTATAAAATAACGAATCTCAATCACCCTTTCATTTCAGCCAAAACTGCTATTTATAGAAACCTGCTAAGAATAGTAACCGCCGTAAAAGGTAGTTGTTAAAAGTGGCAAAGTCATAAAAGATAGAAACCTGTCAGAAATAAGGTGTTGCACTCCAACATAAATCCTAAAAGAGATAGAATTTGCATTCCTAGTATAATTCGAAAATAAGAGTTACGTATTAATTAAATTCCTAACGAACCTAGAGTTCGTAACGGGCCCAGATGCATTCCGTCATAAGTTAATACACACTAAAAGACTCGGATAAGTCTCAAAAGCTCCGTATTCTAAGAGTCCAAATCTGACAAAGAACTCGGCCCAGATCCCATTTTCAACGCCTGGATCTGGGCGCCGAAATCTTCGGCGCCCATCCCTGGGCGTTGAAAGTGCCTGGGGCCGTTTATCTCCGGATTCTTTTTGGATTCGTATCTTAAAATCTATCTTTCCACACACCCTTTTCCTATAAATACAGCCTAAAACCGACGTGAAAATAACACACAATTCCATAACCTGAGTATTGACTCTAGCCTTAAGCCTAAGCCTCACGCTGCGAAATTGATCCAGCGTTCTGTCGCAATCGACCCAAAAGTCGAATAGAACGCGTCCTGCCCCTTGTAGCTTGATGAATTAAGCCTAAATACTGGAACATTGCTTAGAAACCCGAGATTCGTTAAATAAAAGGAGAAATAGCAAAGCCAAGTGGTTAGTTTTCTGAGAACCACAACGCACCTCTCAAGGGTGCATTGTAATGTGTCCCTTATATGATTTAATCGCTTTCATCACCCTTTTATAAAATTGTCAAACTATTAATTTGATTGATCTATCACGCCTAATAAGATAATACCTTGGACAATTGAATTATCATGCCAGGTACCTTAAATCAATCTAAATAAGATAATCACGATCGATTTAGTGTTATGTGTTGCATATTCCTAAAATCAATTCAGAATAGTTTAATAGTTTAACGCATGTCCCTTCAATTATTTATGCTGAGCTAGTAAGGATAACCTGCCTCTGGAGTATTATCGATGAGCACTCTTCTCGGTAGCTACAGTCCCCCGAACTCTCAATCTCTGCCCTGCGGGTGTACGTTGAGCGATCCCCACACCAGGGATCACAAGGGAACCTATGGCCGTCGTGAACATAATTGCACTCCCTTTATGTCACGATAACCGGGTTTTGTCAGTTTTTCTCATTGTCGTTAAATACTGAATGGCGACTCCTATATTACTAGTCGATTGGGTGTAAACTCACAGGAAATCCAATTACACTTGATCTGACAACGTCACACCCACGAGGGACGAAGTCACGCATTAGCCTCGTGCTTTTTCGACCCCCTCACAGTGGCGACTCCACTGGGGGCGTTAATGAAATACTCGTGCTCGTAGGTAATCAAAATAGCCGAAGGGTGAAATGATCCTACCCCGCGTTTATTTCCCTATTAAGTTGGGACGACCTGAAAATCAGCATATTAATGTGAACGGACAGAACCGCATAACGAATCTTGGCTCCCTTGGCATGTTTCATCTCGGGAGTTGGGAATAAGGATACCCATCGCCACCCGGGGGGTGCATACGCTTCGAATGTTGTCCACTCGGCACTTTCGCTAGTAGTACACCTATCCCAAACCCAATCGCTCGCCCACTAGGTCCCTCTCATTGGTGCATGCCCCCTTGGCTTACATCGTGATTGGCCTCTTGGGACGAAATTCGCTCGTGAATGCACTACCCCGACCGGGGCATGTGTTGGATCGACGATAGAAGAGGTACCAAGCCGGCGCAGATATTACCCATAGAAGCCTATAATAAACTACGTGATATATTATTTTGCTTCATGTTGTAATGTTAGTTGTGTGTAGCGAATTATGTGATTGTGTGTGACAAATAATACTAGAAAACCAACGACCTTAAAAGTTGCCCAAACATTTATAAACACCAATTGGCCAAAGAGTTATACCAAAATACGTGTTCCGCAACCCCGGGCGATCCCCACGAAAATAAGCGACGCCTAGGACAGCCTGTAACGGATTCCACAACGCTGCACAACGCGTAGAGGACGTTATTAGGCAAGCACGACAAAATTAAGTCGTATGTACGAAAAAAGGATAGACGAACAGAATACGAGTACCAGTCAGGGACGCATTTTCAGCGCCCCTGGCTGGGCGCCAATCATTTTCAACGCCCCTGCTGGGCTCTGAAGTTGCTGCCTGGCCTTTTGGTCAGGCACAACAGCCTCGGTACCCGCGCATAAAGTATACGTAGCAATAAAAAATTCGTAACAAATTCGCTACGAGGACGTATGAAAAAAGGCACTCGATTCTAAGAACGACTTATAAAATAAACAACTCCTTGTGTCGTCATTAGGCCCCCTATGACGACAATGTTCGGCACCAAAACCGAGCATGCATGCTAATTAAAATAACTTTGAATGTCACACGGGCAAATGTTTCGAAAATCCAAAGAATAACCAAAAGAAGAGCCAAAAGTGTACCAATAAAAAGTGAGAATAGAAAACCAATAGAAAGAGTCAGAAGTCTAGACTAAGTAATGCTTAACTTTGGGCCTAAACTTTAGCTTGTCTTGATTAGGGTTGGTTCTGCCACTTGGTGTCGATCTGAAAATCAAAGGTTAGTGCGTCTCGAAGCTACATCACCAACACAAGGTTTAGTAACTCCAAGCTCCATCCGTCATTTCCCCTTTCAAGGATCTCTGCTTCCCCAACCTCGATTCGCACCCTCAAACATGTCCATGGAAGAATTACGAGACCAAATGGTCCAAATGACCCAACTTATGAGTCACCTGAAAATGGAAAACGAATCCTTAGCGGCTGCGCAAGCCAAATATGACCTCGATAACGAGAAGAAGATCGAAAACATGGTTCTGCAGCAAACCATGGGGAGCAAGTATTTCTCCCTCGATCCTAAACCTTTTCCCGGCAAACTACTGGAAAAGTTCAGTTCATCTGACTTACCAAAGTTCAAAGCCACGGACAGTCCCCGTGATCATCTCTTGAGCTTCGTGAATGCCATGAACTTGAAAGGTGTGGACAAGTCCATATATTTGCATGCCTTTCCTTTGTCCTTGGAACCTGTGCCACTTAAATGGTACTACCACAAGGACCCTAAGCTCTTCCCCACTTGGGAGGACTTTGTCAATGTCTTCATCAAGCAATACTCGTCAAACATGGATTTTCAAGTCACCATGCGTGAGTTGGAAGTCCTTTTCCAAAAGAAAAATGAAGGTTTCACGACCTATTTTGCTAGATGGAGAGACCAAGCGGCCCAACTAATCAATAGGCCTCCTGAAACTGAATTGGTCCAAAAATTCATTGACAACCTAGACCCAGCTTATAAACAACACCTTAGGTACTTGGGCCTTGATACCTTCAAAAGGGTTTACGATGTAGGAATAAAGATCGAGGATGACCTCGCAAAAACAGTACAAAGCAAGCCTGCATACAAAAGTAACACCTACAACAGGGGCCACACGCCTCAAGCCCAAGAGGTCCACGCCATAGAAGAAACCCCAACCCGAAGGAGCCCTGGAAGATGGACCCGAGATTGGAAGTTTGCCCCACTCGGGTCGACTCTGGTACAAGCCTTCTAAAGACTAACCAATCAAGGAAAGCTAAGGCCCATAGGCCCCACACCCGACCCTTCATTCAAAAATAAATATTGGGTCGAGGGCACCTATTGCAAATTCCATCAAGGAAATGGGCATGATACTGAAAACTGCTAGAATCTAAAAAACACGATCCAGGATATGATAGAGGATGAAGTAATACCTCTCCCTAACGTTGGCAAACCCAACAACAACAAGAGCCCACTCGGTTCTTGTCACATCTCTCTCGATCAACCAGAAAATAAGAACTTTGACCCTACGGTGTATATTACGCCTCAAGGTGCACCACTCACCATGGTCCCTATGGATCAAATGGAGAGAGAAGTGTGCGGTGTGTGGGATGATGATGCAGAAGATGTCTACCTGTCTCAAGTATCGGGCCAGGACCTCTTTACTGAAACTTGGCCTGGGCATGCTCCCATTGACACCACCCCTCAAGAGCCTGAAGTTGACAATCTCACTCGGTCCGGAAGGGTATACCAACAGGATATTCGCCCACCTCCCGGGGACGACATTCCAGTCAGACAGACTCCTGAAAACGTACGGCACACCACCCTCGCAGAAGTCATCGAAAATCCTCTCTTGAAGCAACTAAAAAGAACTAAAGCCGAGATTACCATATGGGATCTCATGTGCACTTCAAAGGAACATCGTGAAAAACTTATTCGCTCACTTGACCTCATCTCAGTCCCTACGGACATCACACTTGACTCGTTGGTTAACCACGTCACAAGAGATGTTGAGGAAAAAGCAATAGTTTTTACTAACAAAGACTTACCTAAAGAAGGAGGCGCCCACAATAAGTCCCTCTATCTAGTGGTTGGATGCAAAGGACAAAACATCCCCCTAGCACTCGTAGATAACGGTTCAGCGGTAAATTTTTGTTAGGTTATGATTCATATGACAAAACATAAATCATGCGGAAAAACCATAAAGCCAGGAAAGCATATTATTTACACATAATCATTTAGCATAGTTTAGATGCATACACTTTGTTGCGTGCCCTCCCTAGTTGCGCCCGAACCGAACAAGAACAAGTCTTTTAGGACTCCAAGTGTTGTCCCTCCGTAGATAGTCCACAGCACGTCCGGATCCGCCTTAAGCTTGACCAACTAGGATCGCCCTTAAGGTACTTAGAATTTTCGGCTATTGTAGGCAATTATATGACTGAATTTTTGCTCTCAAAAATCACTTTGAATACTTGAATCATCATGTGCAAATAATGACCCTAGGCCCTTATTTATAGAGGTATGGAAAGGGAATTGTAATCCTACTAGGATGTGGATTTGTTAATTAGAACTTTATTAGGACTCTAAATAACAAAGTAAATCTAATAGGATTAGGATTTTAATCTTCGCACGAATCCTAATAGGATTAGGATTTCCCGCACACGCATCGTACAAGCCGTGCACCCGCGCAGGCCTTGCGGCCCAAGACAAGCGCACACCCCATGTGCGGTGCTGCGCGTGCGCGCGCCCTTGGCTGGGCCTGGCCTTGCGCTGGGCCTGGTCGAGGCGTGCGTTGCTGCGTGCGGCTCGCTGGTTGATGGCCTGGCTTCGTGCTGGGCCTTCGTCTAGCGGGCCTCGTCCGATGCTAATTCGTACGATACGCTTCCGATTAAATTCCCGATCCCGGAATTCATTTCCGATACGAACAACATTTAATATTTCCGATTCCGGAATTAATTTCCGTTTCGAACAAATATTTAATATTTCCGTTTCCGGAATTATTTTCCGATTCCGATAATATTTCCGTTTCTGACAATATTTCCGTTTCCGGCAATATTTCCGATTCTGACAATATTTCCGTTTCCGGCAATATTTACGATTCTGACAATATTTCCGTTTCCGGCAATATTTCCGATTCCGGCAATATTTCCATTTCCGATAATATTTTCCGATACGTACCATGTTTCCGTTTCCGGCAACATCTACGACTTGGATAATATTTATATTTCCGATACGATCCATATTTCCGTTTCCGGCAATATCATCGTTTCCGGAGTATTCATTTCTTGCTTGTGACGATCTCAGCTCCCACTGAAACCAAGATCCGTCGATTCCGAATATCCATAGATAGAGTATTTAATTCCATTAAATACTTGATCCGTTTACGTACTATTTGTGTGACCCTACGGGTTCAGTCAAAAGTAAGCTGTGGATTAATATCATTAATTCCACTTGAACTGAAGCGACCTCTAGCTAGGCATTCAGCTCAATTGATCTCACTGAATTATTAACTTGTTAATTAATACTGAACCGCACTTGTTAGACTTAACATAGAATGCATACTTGGACCAAGGGCATTATTTCCTTCAGTCTCCCACTTGTCCTTAGGGACAAGTGTGCATTTCCTAATTCCTTTGTCGCTCGATGCTTGCTCTTGAACATAAGGTAAGAGTTGTCATCCTTATTATGTCCAGAGGTGTTCCTCGGTTTCAGAGTTCAACTGATCAAATAAATAGGTAATCATAGCCTATGATTCATCCGAGCACGGCCATGCATTTCACAGTTTCTAGCTCTCCGAGTGGCCTTGTACAACTTTTAAGCATCTCATCCTGATTTATGGGAGGACAATCCCAATCTTGCGATCTTGAGATTAGACTTCGTTTGATAGGTGATTACCTGAGCGTTGCCTTTATAGCCTCCTTTTACGGTGCGACGGTTGGTCAACGTCAAAGCAACCAGTTCTCAAACAAGTAATCTCAAATCACTCAGGTATTGAGGATTTAGTGTCTAATAATTTTAATGAAATTTACTTATGACAGATTTTCATCTCTTACAGTAAAGTTTCATAGGTCTTGTCCGATACTAGTCTTCCCAAAGTAAGTATCTATGCAAATGATTATGACATTTCCATGTCCACATAGTTCAAGAAACAGAACTAGTAGTCATCTTGCATTCCAGTCGTCTAACGTTTTCTATGCGTCCAATTTTATAGAAAACTCCGACCAGGGACCAGTCTCAACCTTTGACATTCAAGTTCACTTGATAGACATTTCTTAGTCACAGGACTGGTCCTGACAGTCTATCTTGAATATATTGTCAAATTGAAGGGACTTATCATTTAATACTAAACCAAGATTAAATGGAATATGAAAATACATTTCATATATGATAAATGTTCAACCCCAATGTTTTACAACCATGGGCCTCAAACCCATCTTCTAAAACAGTTCATGGAATTTCAAAGCTATGCTTGATTTCCAGTGCTACAATGTAAGTGTTGCTTCTCACTTGTTGCATAGGTTTAGTTATCATGCTTTGCCAATCTTAATATCCTTTTCATCAAATGTTCTTCGAGATATGATGATAAGATCTTTTGAGTATGTTTATTTTGTGATCTAGTCTTTCTTGCTACATTAGTGGTACTACGCATTTTGCAATGAAGAACCATTAAGTCAACAGACATGTGATCTTCCCAAGTTCAATGAAGAACTCATTAATATAAACAACTCTGTTTTATTGCTTCTTAGGAAATAAGTACTTTTACTTCAACTGTTTAGGTTGCTAGTGATGCTTTGTTTGGATTTTCTTATCCAAACAGTTCACAGATATGTGGAAGACTTTCCAGCTGTATCTTAGAACATAGAAATTAATATTTAATTTCCCACGCAACAACTCATGGTCTCCAATCCATGTTGCCATTTCAAAACACAATGCTCTATAGCTCGTCCTTGTCAATGGTTAACTTCAAAGGAATCTTGCTTGATCCTTTGCCAGTGTTTATGCGTGTAGCATCAATATTTAGCATATCTTTATTTCCTTGAATCAAGAAGTAATCCTATGTACCTTTTCAAGTACCATAAGTTTTTCTTGATCTCAATCTAATTGGTCTTCACTTAGATCAATAGAGATTGGTATATGTTCGTCATGCCTAAAGTCATACGATACGTTTTTGGCGATCCTCATATTATATCATACATGATAAATTCTTTTGCAGAATAATTCCCAATTGAATTCTATTCATGTAACTTTAGCTCATTCAATTTCAGTAGATACTGAATCCAGCTAAATTCTTTGACATATAATATAGGTGAAGAATCTCATTAGATTCTTTGATGTTAACTTAGTAAATGCTTATACATAGTTCAAACATTCTTTTACTTAGATTTATTCACATGGGTCGAATATCTCCAATGGAGTATTTCGTGTTTGATTTAGTAAATGCCATTACTTAATCCAAAACAATATTATAAGATCTTTGTAAATAGATCTTAGTACCCAGTATGTACTAAGTTTCGCCTTGGTCCATCATTGATGAATAATCTCAAATCTAAGTATTTAGCATTTGAATGTTATTTCACAATAGAGAGATATGTGTGTGATACACATAAGACCAATTAAGTTTTATGTACTCCCACTAAACTTCTTATATATCTATAAGAATCATGTACATTTTATGAAACTAAAATACTTATTAGCTTCACTAAAATACATTTCTAATTCCCAATTGCTTGCTTAAATCTGTACTTAGATTTCATAAGCTAGCTATTCTTTTCAAGCATTTATTTGGATCCACAAATCCTATGACATACCATGTACATAGTTTCTTCCAACATTTGACTGAGGAAGATGTTTTGTCATCCAATTGTCATATGTACCAATATGCAATCATTGCTTGAATTATAGACTTGAGCATTACGATTATGCATGAGGTTTCAACACAAACCACGCCGTGAATTTGCTTGTAACCTTTAGCAACTAATCTAGTTTTGTGTGTGAACACAATTTCATGTTTGATGGTTTTTATCCTTAAAACAAACTTGCAACCAATAGGTGTGAAACTATTTTGCAAATCAACAAAATTTCAATTTTGTCATCAAAACATTGAGTATGTTTTATGGCCTCTAACCATTTAAAAAACATTTGAGTCTATATATGGCCTCTAACCATTTTAGGGAATCTAGGTTTCGTCATAGCTTTCTTACAAGTCACAAACTCATTAATCTACATGATAATAGTTTGACTGCAAGTTGTAGGTTTCTTCACTATCTAATAGAAGAATCTCATAGTTTCATTGACCAGAACTCTATGTTTCTTTACTATCTAATAGAAGAATCTCATAGTTCCAGTGACTTGAACTCTATGCCTACTAGGGTATAGAACATCAAAAAATAGAATATCAATAGCCACTTGAAAGTCCTTTGAATATTCTGTTCTCCTTGAAGCACTTGTAAAGTCTTCTAAGAGATGTCTATTCTTTAAAGCCACTTCTAAAGTCCTTAAAGAATAAGTTCGGTTTTTCTGAAGCACTTCGAAAAGCCTCCGGAATGTCCTTTTATGTTTGTTGTTCACCTCGAAGACTTTCGAGGTCTATTTTCTCCCACTTGTCATTTTGGAAACGAATCTCCAAAAGGACATTATTTCGAGCAAACAAACATTATGTTTTCAAAAATTCGTGGTAGAAACAATACCCTTGTGTCTCATTTGAATAAATCACAATGAAACATATATCTAGACTTGGGCCTTAGTTTGTTGAATAACAAACACTAAGCTCCCACTGAGTTTAGCAACTCTTTAGATATATATAATTGAAAAGATATCCTGAAATTACTTTTCAATAGCTTTGACGAATTTGGTTTAGTTTGGTGGTAGTTGAGCATTTTGTTTTAGAAATTATAGGAAAAGTCTTTATGATCCATCATTGATCGAATCAAGTACTAATTGACTTCGATTATTCCAACTAAGATATGCCATATCTTATGGACCTAGATTGTGAAATTACAACACACAACCATTGATGATCATATTTGGTCTCAAGTAATCATCAACATGATCTAACCTAGATCTTTATGATTTCTTGCCAAGTGGATTTTATACTTCTGAATCTTGGAACTACCCAAACAGATTCAACTTATATCACATTTGAGTAAATAAACCTATATTCACTCAAATCCATGTGAAATAATAAAGTCATAAAACCCTTCTTTAGCTTTGAACTCTATCGTCTAGGCGTTCTAACAATAGTTCATATTCTTTGTTACTTTCAACAAGTAAGACTAGTTGTCTTAAATTGATCTAGAAATCAATCAACTTTCAAAAGTCTATCAAAATAGAGCTTTTGAATGTTAACTTGTTGATATGGTCTAAGCAACAGTGCCAAAGATTAGTGGAACTCAAATCAAGGGGTTGATTTGAACCTAGTAAAGTTTTTATTTAAAGAGTTGTTTGTTTTAATCAAGCATATTGACTCAAACCGTAAATGACCATTTCATTCAAATAAACAAACAAACAAACAAGCATTGTTTTCGTTCTTCTGAATGTGAGTCTTTCTGTGTTTGAAGCAGAAATTTAGGTATGCTGATTATGGAACAAAATAGCCATTTAAGTTCCAGCCTTTGAAAGGACTTAAAACAAACTAGATGACCCTACAACTAATGTAGCATTGCCATGCTTCATTTCCCACTTGTAGGTCATTAGTGTATCCTAGCTTCCATTGTTTGAGTTATTACCGAAGTAAGAACCTCAAGCGGTATATGATACCAAGGAAGTTTGATTGCTAGGTCACTTCTCTTTAAACATAAACTTATAGGTAGAAACGGAATCGTAAATTCCTTTCATTTGTTCCTCGTTTTCCTATTTCTTGTACCATTTCTTATAGTCTTAAGAATTGATTTCTTTAGTGTTGACTTTTATACTTTGTTAGACATGTCCAATGTCACTCCAACAAGGTTCTTACCATTTAATTTATGTTGAATATTCTGTTTCAACTAGATGATCTTACCAGAAGCTTCTAAAGTTCTCTAAGCATCGATCTATTCGAATGTCTAGGGACTAGACTCATTCGAGAATTAAATGGACAAAGATATTAGGTTGTTAACCATTGGTAAAGCTGAGTGTTTAAACTCAATGCTTTATGATCTCAAAACTACATTGTATTTTGAATTCACAAGCACCAATCGGTTTGCCATTCGATTTTGATATTCGAAAACAACCATAAAAGTCGATATAAGAAACGTACATTTTAAATTGCTCATTTTCTCTCATTTCCGTGAATCGTTCTTGGATTCATTACCAATCGAGGAAATTTACTGTTAGCTTTCTAAAAGGATTTACCGCAGTGCAAGATATTTAATTATAAACAATAATTAAAACATACATTGAAGCATGCAAAGTCTAAACATTTATCATGAATAATAACTTGAAAATTAAAGCAATCATGCAATTAAAACAATTTATTAGCATTTTATTCGAATTTATTGTTCCGGCAGGTGCGAATAAAATGATTCCAAGATCCTAAAACCATTGAAGAATTAAGCACAGTTTGTCGACTCAATTCTAAAACATTTTAGGTAAGCAAAAGCCTTTTGCTAATAGTCTAGAAACTATTCTTGGTTGATAGGCACGTCTAAGAACTTATTAGGTAAACCTATCGATTTTGCCACGACATAAAAGGACTCCTTACTTATATCGTTGAGTTTCACCAAAACTAACATATACTCACAATTATTTGTGTACCTTGCCCCTTTAGGACCAATAAGTAACACCTCGCTGAGCGAAAACTATTACTAGATTGATGTAAAGGATATCCAAGCAAGTGTATATTTTGGCATGGCACCTTTTAACTCAATTTTTAAGTTTGGAACTTAAGGCTCTTACTATGTTGGTTAGATTTTAAGTGAACTAAAATCCTTAATCATGCAACATAATCAAGCCACAATCTCATGCATAATTAAGACATATTTAAAGCAATAAATAACTTAAAGCATGCATAAGATAAATGTGATCTAGTATGGCCCGACTTCATCTTGAAGCTTTAACTTCAAAGTCCGTCTTGAAAATCTCCGTGGGAGGCACCATTTTCTTCAAATAGGATAAGCTATAATTAAAACTAATTACAACTATTTGATGGTACGCATACCATATTTGAATTGAAAAACAACTTTGGTACTTTAGACCAATTACATTCAAATTAATGGTACGCAGACCATATTTTCTATCCTATTTGGGCCATACTAGTCACTTCATAACCTGCAAAACAGTACATATACAATATATACCATTCACCCATTCATTATCATGAATGACCCACATAGCTGGTTAGTAAAACACATTATGCATCACATAAATATTTGCAGCAATTAATCAAGGGCACCAATAATCTACAAATTATTCAGTCCTTATTAATTCTAATCAAGTTGTTTTAACCTTAAGGATTTGTAGACCTAATCAAGAGTTTATGACTAAAAAAGGGCTCCCACTTAAACCAATAAATTCATATGCTTTACTAATTTTAAACATAAAAATGTATTTCTAGTCTAACCGGAAACATACAAATTTAATTAAAATTTAAAGCTCATATAAATTTATAATTGAATCCAAAAAGTTTAATTTAATTTCAGTCGTATTTAAATTAATTCATGATTTTAATTTTAGTAAAATAATTAGAATAAATAAAATTTATTATAATTACAATATTCAAAATTAAAATCCAAGAAAATAATTTAAATTATTAATTTTAAAATTAATTAAAATTACGTAAACTAAAAATTTCAAATTAAAATTTCAAAACGATCTAATCGCAACGCAACAATCCCACGCAACGCACGCCCATGGGCCACACGCACACAGCCATCGCTGGCCATGTGCGCGCAGCCCATGCGCTGCGTCGCATCGCTGCTGCTCACCATCGCAAGGCATCAATCGAACACGCGAGTTGGTGCTCGCTGCGCGCGCCAGCGCTCCATGCACGCGAGCCATCGCTCGCTGCGCTCGCTCGCCAGCGCTCGCTCGCCAGCGCTCGATCCATGCGAGCCATCGCTCGCTGCGCGCCTGCCTTTCTCGCACACGAGCTTGCGCTCATCGCACGAGGCAGCAGTATGCGAGCTGATGCTCGCTGCGTGCGAGCCATCGACGCTGTGCGTAGCGCTCGTGGCACGCGAGCTTGCGCTCGCTGCGCGCGAGGCTCTGCATGCTTGCGCGAGGCAGTGCGCGCTGTGGCGCATCACGCTTGCTGCCCACACGCGACTGCTCGTGCCTTGCTCTCGCCCCTGCCCACACGCCCATTACTCACAGCCCACGACACAAGGCAGGGCTGCTGCCTTGTGCTCGTGCACCATGCCCTTGCTCGCTGCATTCGTACCGCATGGGCGACGAGCTCCCTTGCTCGTCGTCGCATGCCCGCACTATACAACACCCCTTAAGGGTAACACGTAGCGTCCATTGCTTTGTGCGTGCAAGTTATATGAGTGAGTCGCATAAAAATTGAAAATTTATATTCAAAATTAATGACAAATTAATAAATAATATTAATTTCATAATTTTAGGGCGAAAAATCGAAAATTTATTATTTAATTGATTTCCGATTAACATGGATTCAAGTCTAGGTCATAAAAATTTAAAATTTAACATAAATTTACAATTTTTATGGTGGTTTTTAATATAGGTATCTAATTAAATTATAACTAATTATGAAAATCAAATTAATTCTAAATTATTACAATTTTCAACAAATTAATCATAATTACAAATTAGATTGCATAATTAACAAGGCTAGGCATTCAAACTTGTTAAACATATACAGTAGGTCAATCAAAAATTCAAGATTTATCAACAAGAATCGCAAATATTTAATTTAACATCTTAAATTTACGAAATTTTGCATTCGAAAAACTAAAACCTCCGAAAAGTCATAGTTAGGCTTCGAATTTGAGAATTCAGGGTTCGGCCGAAAAATAATAATTTTGTCAAAATTTTAGGATGCCTTTTACATGCGGAATTGACACAAAAATCACTCGATTTGGATGAGTAACGAAGAAAGTGCCGAAAAACTGCGTACGTATAATTAAATAAACGCAATTTGCAATTAATTAACAATTACGAAAATTAATCACCCCTTTTAATTCTTGAAAATGTGTAATATTTAACCATGTTTATGCAATTTAGATTATGAAAATAATAAGAGGCTCGTGATACCACTGTTAGGTTATGATTCATATGACAAAACATAAATCATGCGGAAAAACCATAAAGCCAGGAAAGCATATTATTTACACATAATCATTTAGCATAGTTTAGATGCATACACTTTGTTGCGTGCCCTCCCTAGCTGCGCCCGAACCGAACAAGAACAAGTCTTTTAGGACTTTAAGTGTCGTCCCTCCGTAGATAGTCCACAGCACGTCCGGATCCGCCTTAAGCTTGACCAACTAGGATCGCCCTTAAGGTACTTAGAATTTTCGGCTATTGTAGGCAATTATATGACTGAATTTTTGCTCTCAAAAATCACTTTGAATACTTGAATCATCATGTGCAAATAATGACCCTAGGCCCTTATTTATAGAGGTATGGAAAGGGAATTGTAATCCTACTAGGATGTGGATTTGTTAATAAGAACTTTATTAGGACTCTAAATAACAAAGCAAATCTAATAGGATTAGGATTTTAATCTTCGCACGAATCCTAATAGGATTAGGATTTCCCGCACACGCATCGTACAAGCCGTGCACCCGCGCAGGCCTTGCGGCCCACGACAAGCGCACAACCCATGTGCGGTGCTGCGCGTGCGCGCGCCCTTGGATGGGCCTGGCCTTGCGCTGGGCCTGGTCGAGGCGTGCGTTGCTGCGTGCGGCTCGCTGGGCGATGGCCTGGCTTCGTGCTGGGCCTTCGTCTAGCGGGCCTCGTCCGATGCTAATTCGTACGATACGCTTCCGATTAAATTCCCGATTCCGGAATTCATTTCCGATACGAACAACATTTAATATTTCCGATTCCGGAATTAATTTCCGTTTCGAACAAATATTTAATATTTCCGTTTCCGGAATTATTTTCCGATTCCGATAATATTTCCGATTCTGACAATATTTCCGTTTCCGGCAATATTTCCGATTCTGACAATATTTTCGTTTCCGGCAATATTTCCGATTCTGACAATATTTCCGTTTCCGGCAATATTTCCGATTCCGGCAATATTTCCATTTCCGATAATATTTTCCGATACGTACCATGTTTCCGTTTCCGGCAACATCTACGACTTGGATAATATTTATATTTCCGATACGATCCATATTTCCGTTTCCGGCAATATCATCGTTTCCGGAGTATTCATTTCTTGCTTGTGACGATCTCAGCTCCCACTGAAACCAAGATCCGTCGATTCCGAATATCCATAGATAGAGTATTTAATGCCATTAAATACTTGATCCGTTTACGTACTATTTGTGTGACCCTACGGGTTCAGTCAAGAGTAAGCTGTGGATCAATATCATTAATTCCACTTGAACTGAAGCGGCCTCTAGCTAGGCATTCAGCTCACTTGATCTCACTGAATTATTAACTTGTTAATTAATACTGAACCGCACTTATTAGACTTAACATAGAATGCATACTTGGACCAAGGGCATTATTTCCTTCAATTTTTGCCCATTGCGAACCGCCCATTGCTTGGGGCTAGGAAGCGATGACTTCCAAACCTCCACGCAAGGGGTACGAGCTTATGATAACTCTCAAAGGCCTGTGTTGGGAAAAATCAACCTCATAATACAAACCGGGCCCGTGGCACGCACCACGGAGTTTCAAATAATCAACATCAAGCCCACTTTTAACCTCCTCTTAGGACGCCCTTGGCTCCATGACTTAGGAGGTGTGGCTTCCACCTTGCACCAAATGGTTAAACTTAACCATAACGGAGTAATTCTGGAAATACGCTCCCCTCCTCTCGACGTCAGTTGTACTATGGTTGGAACGGCCGAAACTGCAGAAGACCTTTACGGTTTTCAAGTGGATGAAGCCATCCAAGTCATTGAGGACTATAATTTAGCATTTCTAGATCCACGTGCATCATGGGTCATCCCTAAAATATTGCTAGCTCAGAGCTATTTCCCGGGAACTCCATTGGGCATAAGGAAGAAGAACTACATGTTCCATCCCCCACCTAACAAATCTACTCCCTTTGGCCTAGGCTATGAACCAACGAAGGAAGATATTGCTGACCACTTATCTAGGCTACGCCTTAAGCCAGCCAAGACAAAACAAGCCACCCTTCTTCCCCCATATCAAAGAACCCTTAACGGTATGTTTGTCCGGGAAGGAGAAGAACACCCATGCTGTGACTTCCCTAAACCCTTCGTTCAGGATGGCCTGCTAAAGCCTGGATTTGAAATTTTCCATGACTGTCATACTTTGGATAAGGAACCCCACCTCACCAAGACTGAAACAGCTGAAATATTGGACAACCAAGCTCTATGGACATTGTTTAACGAATCGAGGCCTATGGAGGACGAGACTGTGATGGCTGTTAGGTTATGATACATATGACAATACATTAATCATGCGGAAAAACCATAAAGCCAGGAAAGCATATTATTTACACATAATAAATTAGCATAGTATAGATGCATACACTTTGTAGCGTGCCTTCCCTAGCTGCGCCCGAACCGAACAAGAACAAGTCTTTAGGACTCCAAGTGTCGTCCCTCCGTAGATAGTCCACAATACGTCCGGATCCGCCTCAAGATTGACCAACTAGAATCGCCCTTAAGGTGCTTAGGAATTTTCGGCTATTATTGTGCAAGAGTGTGGCTGAATTTTCTTTCAAAAACTTACCCTTTGAATACTTCAATCGTGCGTATAAATTATGACCCTAGGCCCTTATTTATAGAGGTTTGGAAAGGGAATTGGAATCCTATTAGGATACGATTTAATTAAACTTAGAATCCTACAAGGACTCTAATTAATTAAATAATCCTAATAGGAATAGGAGTTTAATCATACACCAAATCCTAATAGATTTAGGAATTGTGCATGGACACAAACACACACGCACGGAGCCACGAGGGGGCCCGCACGCATGCGCTCGGCCCACGCAGCTTGCGCTGGGCCACCTTGCCTTAGCGCGCTGGGCCTACCTTGCGGTGGGCCTGGCGCTGCCTTGGGCTGGGCGTTGGCGCGCGTCCTTGCTTGCTGGGCAATGGCCTGGCTTCGTGCTGGGCCTTCGTCCGGCAGGCCTCGTCCGATGCTTATTCGTACGATACGCTTCCGATTAAATTCCCGGTTCCGGAATTCATTTCCGATACGAACAATATTTAATATTTCCGATTCCGGAATTAATTTCCGTTTCGAACAAATATTTAATATTTTCGTTTCCGGAATTATTTTCCGATTCCGATAATATTTCCGATTCTGACAATATTTCCGTTTCCGGCAATATTTCCGATTCCGGCAATATTTCCATTCCCGATAATATTTTCCGATACGTACCATGTTTCCGTTTCCGGCAAAATCTACAACTTGGATAGTATTTATATTTCCGATACGATCCATATTTCCGTTTCCGGCAATTTCATCGTTTCCGGAGTATTCATTTCTTGCTTTGTGACGATCTCAGCTCCCACTGAAACCAAGATCCGTCAATTCCGAATATCCATAGATAGAGTATTTAATGCCATTAAATACTTGATCCGTTTACGTACTATTTGTGTAACCCTACGGGTTTAGTCAAGAGTAAGCTGTGGATCAATATCATTAATTCCACTTGAACTGAAGCGGCCTCTAGCTAGGCATTCAGCTCACTTGATCTCACTGAATTATTAACTTGTTAATTAATACTGAACCGCATTTATTAGACTTAACATTGAATGCATACTTGGACCAAGGGCATTATTTCCTTCAGTCTCCCACTTGTCCTTAGGGACAAGTGTGCATATCTTAATTCCTTTGTCGCTCGATGCTTGCTCTTGAACATAAGGTAAGAGTTGTCATCCTTATTATGTCCAGAGGTGTTTCTCGGTTTCAGAGTTCAACTGATCAAATAAGCAGATAATCATAGCCTATGATTCATCTGAGCACGGCCATGCATTTAACAGTTTCTAGCTCTCCGAGTGGCCTTGTACAACTTTTAAGCATCTCATCCCGATTTATGGGAGGACAATCCCAATCTTGCGATCTTGAGATTAGACTTCGTTTGATTGGTGATTACCTGAGCGTTGCCTTTATAGTCTCCTTTTACGGTGCGACGGTTGGTCAACGTCAAAGCAACCAGTTCTCAAACAAGTAATCTCAAATCACTCAGGTATTGAGGATTTAGTGTCTAATAATTTTAATGAAATTTACTTATGACAGATTTTCATCTCTTACAATAAAGTTTCATAGGTCTGTCCGATACTAGTCTTCCCAAAGTAAGTATCTATGCAAATGATTGCGACATTGCCATGTCCTGCTTTGATTTAGCATTGCCCTTGGACTTTCCACTTTTCTTGAACGGTCTCCCTCTAGCCTTGAGTAAATCTTTGGCTTCACAGTCCAGTATTATCTCAGCCTTTCTTACAAGGTGAACAAATTCTGCAACTGTTTCTTCTCTTGGTTCACTTAGGTATAGTTGCTTGAAGCGACCAAACCCACTATGTAGTGAATTGAGCAAGATAGAGACTGCCATCCTTTTGCTTATTGGTGTTCCTAGTAGACTTAGGCGATCAAAGTATGAACGCATAAGATCCACATGGAACCTCAGTGGGACGCCTACCCTCTGTTTAGTGCGAAGGAGCTGAACATGTGTTTCTTGGACTTCCATCCTATAACACCTGTTGGGAGAACTACCCTTTAGACCAGACATTGATTCAATCAACTCATGGACGTTCAGGTCCCTGTCCTCCGTGCTTCCACGACAGATATCCCTCAGATTCTTGATGAGTGTAAAAGGTTCATAAGCTACAAACCTTCTAGCCCATTCATCAGGGATATTGTTCAGCATGAGACTCATAACCTTTTTGAGATCCGCATCCCAGGCGAAAAATCTTTCAGGGGTCATGTCTCTGGCATAGTAGCTTGGCATGGGATGTAATAGTACATACTCAAGTCCATTGAGTCTGATTATTTCAACTAGCTTAGCTTCCCATTCAAGAAAATTCGATAGGTTCAGCTTGACCATAAGCTCAGAACTCATGATGATGTTTTGATTGTTGTTTGCCATAGTTAAAACTACAATTGAAAAGAATAAACAAATAAATAACCATTCACAGTTTCTCTTAATAAACTTAAATTCTAGCATACATGCATAATTCAATGTTCATTAAGCATTTTATTCAAGTTATGTGTTCCGGCAGGTGTGAATAAAATGATTCCAAGATCCTAAAATCATTGAAGAATTAAGCACAGTTTGTCGACTCAATCCTAAAACATCTTAGGTAAGCAAAAACCTTTTGCTAATAGTCTAGAAACTATTCTTGGTTGATAGGCACGTCTAAGAACTTATTAGGTAAACCTATCGATTTTGCCACGACATAAAAGGACTCCTTACTTATATCGTTGAGTTTCACCAAAACTAACATGTACTCACAATTATTTGTGTACCTTGCCCCTTTAGGACCAATAAGTAACACCTCGCTGAGCGAAAACTATTACTAGATTGATGTAAAGGATATCCAAGCAAGTGTATATTTTGGCATGGCACCTTTTAACTCAATTTTTAAGTTTGGAACTTAAGGCTCTTACTATGTTGGTTAGATTTTAAGTGAACTAAAATCCTTAATCATGCAACATAATCAAGCCACAATCTCATGCATAATTAAGACATATTTAAAGCAATAAATAACTTAAAGCATGCATAAGATAAATGTGATCTAGTATGGCCCGACTTCATCTTGAAGCTTCAACTTCAAAGTCCGTCTCGAAAATCTCCGTGGGAGGCACCATTTTCTTCAAATAGGATAAGCTATAATTAAACTGTTAGGTTATGATACATATGATATTACATAAATCATGCGGAAACAACCATTAACCCAGGATTACATATTATTTACACATAATCATATAGCATAATTTAGATGCATACTCTTTGTTGCGTGCCCTCCCTAGCTGCGCTCGAACCGAACAAGAACAAGTCTTTAGGAATCCAAGTGTCGTCCCTCCGTAGATAGTCCACAGCACGTCCGGATCCGCCTTAAGATTGACCAACTAGAATCGCCCTTAAGGTACTAGAATTTTCGGCACTTTTGAGCAAGATGTGTGGCTGAATTTTTCTCTCAAAAACTCACTTTGAATACTTTGAAACTCGTTATAAATTGTGAACCCAGGCCACATATTTATAGGGGTATGGAAAGGGAATTGGAATCCTATTCAGATACAAATTAATTAAACCTAGAATTCTACAAGAACTCTAATTTAATTAATTTATCAAATAGAATTAGGAATTTAATCATTAACCGAACTCTGCACGTTTTAGGAAACGTGCACGAACACAAACACTTACACACGCACACACGGCAACCACGATGGGCCGCCCATGCGTGCGCTCGAGCAGCAGCCCACGCAGCGAGGCCTGCGAGCTGCAAGCCCACGCAGCTCCCGCGCGCGCTGCACGCGCTGTGCGCGCTGCCACGGCCTGCTGGGCCTGGCCTTGCGCTGGGCCTGGCGTGGCTGTTTGTGCGGCGCGCTTGGCTTGCTGGGCGATGGCCTGGCTTCGTGCTGGGCCTCGTCCGGCAGGCCTCGTCCGATGCTTATTCGTACGATACGCTTCCGATTAAATTTCCGATTCCGGAATTCATTTCTGATACGAACAATATTTAACATTTCCGATTCCGGAATTAATTTCCGTTTCGAACAAATATTTAATATTTCTGTTTCCGGAATTATTTTCCGATTCCGGTAATATTTCCGATTCTGACAATATTTCCGTTTCCGGCAATATTTCCGATTCTGGTAATATTTCCATTTCCGATAATATTTTCCTATACGTACCATGTTTCCGTTTCCGGCAACATCTACGACTTGGATAATATTTATATTTCCGATACGATCCATATTTCCGTTTCCGGTAATATCATCGTTTCCGGAGTATTCATTTCTTGCCTGTGACGATCTCAGCTCCCACTGAAACCAAGATCCGTCGGTTCCGAATATCCATAGATAGAGTATTTAATGCCATTAAATACTTGATCCGTTTACGTACTATTTGTGTGACCCTACGAGTTCAGTCAAGAGTAAGCTGTGGATTAATATCATTAATTCCACTTGAACTGAAGCGGCCTCTAGCTAGGCATTCAGCTCACTTGATCTCACTGAATTATTAACTTGTTAATTAATACTGAACCGCATTTATTAGACTTAACATAGAATGCATACTTGGACCAAGGGCATTATTTCCTTCAGTCTCCCACTTGTCCTTAGGGACAAGTGTGCATTTTCCTAATTCCTTTGTCGCTCGATGCTTGCTCTTGAACATAAGGTAAGAGTTGTCATCCTTATTATGTCCAGAGGTGTTCCTCGGTTTCAGAGTTCAACTGATCAAATAAACAGATAATCATAGCCTATGATTCATCCGAGCACGGCCATGCATTTCACAGTTTCTAGCTCTCCGAGTGGCCTTGTACAACTTTTAAGCATCTCATCCCGATTTATGGGAGGACAATCCCAATCTTGCGATCTTGAGATTAGACTTCGTTTGATAGGTGATTACCTGAGCGTTGCCTTTATAGCCTCCTTTTACGGTGCGACGGTTGGTCAACGTCAAAGCAACCAGTTCTCAAACAAGTAATCTCAAATCACTCAGGTATTGAGGATTTAGTGTCTAATAATTTAATGAAATTTACTTATGACAGATTTTCATCTCTTACAGTAAAGTTTCATAGGTCTTGTCCGATACTAGTCTTCCCAAAGTAAGTATCTATGCAAATGATTATAACATTGCCATGTCCACATAGTTCAAGAAACAGAACTACTAGTCATCTTGCATTCTAATCGTCTAACGTTTTCTATGCGTCCAATTTTATAGAAAACTCCGACTAGGGACCATTTTCAACCTTTGACATTCAAGTTCACTTGATAGACATTTCTTAGTCACAGGACTGGTCCTGACAGTCTATCTTGAATATATCGTCAAATTGAAGGGACTCATCATTTAATAAACCCCAAATTAAATGGAAAAATGAATTCTTTTCATTTATTGTGAATGATTAACCAATAATGTTTTACAAAGATTTAAACTCTAAAACTTTAAAACATTAAACAGAGACATCAAAGCCATTCTCCAATATGCTTGATTCCCATAGCTGCAGTGTGCGAGTTGTGCTTCGCCTGCGGCAGAGGTTTAGTTAATGGATCTGATATGTTGTCATCAGTTCCAATTTTGCTTATCTCGACTTCTTTTCTTTCAACGAACTCTCGTAGAAGGTGAAATCTACGAAGTACATGCTTGACTCTCTGGTGGTGTCTAGGCTCTCTTGCCTGTGCAATAGCTCCGTTATTGTCACAATACAGGGCTATTGGTCCTTTAATGGAGGGGACTACACCAAGTTCACCTATGAACTTCCTTAGCCATATAGCTTCCTTTGCTGCTTCATGTGCAGCAATGTACTCCGCTTCAGTTGTAGAATCCGCAATGGTGCTTTGCTTAGCACTTTTCCAGCTTACTGCTCCTCCGTTGAGGCAGAAGACAAACCCAGACTGTGATCTAAAATCATCTTTGTCGGTTTGGAAACTTGCGTCTGTATAGCCTTTAACAATTAATTCATCATCTCCACCATAGACCAGGAAGTCATCTTTGTGCCTTTTCAGGTACTTCAGAATATTCTTGGCAGCAGTCCAATGCGCCTCTCCTGGGTCTGACTGGTATCTGCTGGTAGCACTGAGTGCGTACGCAACATCCGGGCGTTTACATATCATAGCATACATTATTGAACCAATCAATGATGCATATGGAATCCCATTCATTCGTCTACGCTCATCAAGTGTTTTTGGGCACTGAGTTTTGCTTAGAGTCATTCCATGAGACATGGGTAGGTAGCCTCGCTTGGAGTCCGCCATCTTGAACCTATCAAGCACCTTATTGATATAAGTGCTTTGACTAAGTCCAATCATCTTTTTAGATCTATCTCTGTAAATCTTAATGCCCAATATGTACTGTGCTTCTCCTAGATCCTTCATCGAAAAACATTTCCCAAGCCAAATCTTGACAGAGTTCAACATAGGAATGTCATTTCCGATAAGCAATATGTCGTCGACATATAATATTAGGAAAGCAATTTTGCTCCCACTGACCTTCTTGTATACACAAGATTCGTCTGCGTTCTTGATGAAACCAAAGTCACTGACTGCTTCATCAAAACGTATATTCCAGCTCCTGGATGCCTGCTTCAATC
The DNA here is from genome assembly GCF_020520425.1 of Spinacia oleracea. Classification (NCBI taxonomy): domain Eukaryota; kingdom Viridiplantae; phylum Streptophyta; class Magnoliopsida; order Caryophyllales; family Amaranthaceae; genus Spinacia; species Spinacia oleracea. The sequence continues at coordinate 149,717,338 of NC_079489.1, forward strand.
CGTAGATTGACTTCTTTAGCTTGCATACCTTTTTAGCATTCTTTGGATCCTCAAAACCTTCAGGCTGTGTCATAAACACAGTTTCTGTTAAAACGCCGTTTAAGAAAGAAGTTTTGACATCCATCTGCCATATTTCGTAATCGTAATATGCAGCGATTGCTAACATTATTCGAATAGACTTTAGCATTGCAACTGGTGAAAAGGTTTCATCGTAATCCACACCGTGGACTTGCCTGTAACCTTTTGCAACCAATCTAGCTTTGAAAACTTCAAGTTTCCCATCCTTGTCCTTTTTCAGTTTGAAAACCCATTTGCTTCCAATGGCTTGATAGCCATCTGGCAAATCGACCAAATCCCATACTTGGTTTTCAGACATGGAGTCTAATTCAGATTGCATGGCTTCTTGCCATTGCTTGGAGCTAGGGCTCGTCATAGCTTGTTTGTAAGTCGCAGGTTCATCACTTTCAAGTAATAGAACGTCATAGCTCTCGTTCGTCAAAATACCTAAGTACCTTTCCGGTTGAGATCTATATCTTTGCGATCTACGCGGGGTAACATTTCTAGATTGACCATGATTCTCACCAGATTCTTCTAAAGATCTCTGAGTTTCATCCTGAATGTCATCTTGAGCATTCTCTAGAGTTTGTTGTTCGACTCGAATTTCTTCGAGGTCTACTTTTCTCCCACTTGTCATTTTGGAAATGTGATCCTTCTCCAAAAAGACACCATCTCGAGCAACAAACACTTTGTTCTCAGATGTATTGTAGAAGTAATACCCCTTTGTTTCCTTTGGATAGCCCACAAGGATACATTTGTCAGATTTTGGATGAAGTTTGTCTGAAATTAATCGTTTGACGTATACTTCACATCCCCAAATCTTAAGAAAAGAGACATTTGGAGGCTTTCCAAACCATAATTCGTATGGAGTCTTTTCGACAGCTTTAGACGGAGCTCTATTTATAGTGAGTGCAGCTGTATTTAGTGCATGTCCCCAAAATTCTAATGGAAGTTCGGCCTGACCCATCATTGACCTGACCATGTCTAGCAAGGTTCTGTTCCTCCGTTCCGACACACCGTTCCATTGTGGTGTTCCAGGAGGAGTCAACTCTGATAGAATTCCACATTCTTTCAGATGGTCATCAAATTCATAGCTCAGATATTCACCGCCTCTATCAGACCGCAGTGCCTTAATCTTCTTGCCTAATTGATTCTCTACTTCACTCTGAAATTCCTTGAATTTGTCAAAGGATTCAGACTTATGCTTCATTAGGTAGACATAACCATACCTACTGAAGTCATCAGTGAAAGTGATAAAGTAGCTGAAACCACCTCTAGCATTTGTACTCATTGGTCCACATATATCTGTATGGATTAAACCCAATAGTTCATTTGCTCTTTCTCCAACTTTAGAGAAAGGTTGCTTTGTCATTTTGCCAAGTAAACATGATTCGCATTTACCATAATCCTCTAAGTCAAATGGTTCTAGAATTCCTTCCTTTTGAAGACTTTCTAAGCGTTTCAAGTTTATATGGCCTAATCGACAATGCCACAGATAGGTGAGATCTGAATCATTCTTTTTGGCCTTTTTGGTATTTATGTTATATACTTGTTTGTCGTGATCTAATAAATAAAGTCCATTGACTAATCTAGCAGATCCATAAAACATCTCTTTAAAATAAAACGAACAACTATTGTCTTTTATTAAAAAGGAAAATCCCTTAGCATCTAAGCAAGAAACTGAAATGATGTTTTTAGTAAGACTTGGAACATGGAAACATTCTTCCAGTTCCAAAACTAGCCCGGAGGGCAACGACAAATAGTAAGTTCCTACAGCTAATGCAGCAATCCGTGCTCCATTTCCCACTCGTAGGTCGACTTCACCCTTGCTTAACTTTCTACTTCTTCTTAGTCCCTGTGGATTGGAACATAAGTGTGAGCCACAACCTGTATCTAATACCCAAGAAGTTGAATTAGCAAGTATACAGTCTATAACGAAAATACCTGAAGATGGAACGACTGCTCCGTTCTTCTGATCTTCATTTAGCTTTGGACATTCTCTTTTGTAATGGCCTATTCCATCACAATAAAGACAGCTTGATGTGGACTTGTCCTGCTTTGATTTAGCATTGCCCTTGGACTTTCCACCTTTCTTGAATGGTCTCTTTCTAGCCTTGAGTAAATCTTTGGCTTCACAGTCCAGTACTATTTCAGCCTTTCTGACAAGGTGAATAAATTCTGCAACTGTTTCTTCTCTTGGTTCACTTAGGTATAGTTGCTTGAAGCGACCAAACCCACTGTGTAGTGAATTGAGCAAGACAGAGACTGCCATCCTTTCGCTTATTGATGTTCCTAGTAGACTTAGGCGATCAAAATATGAACACATAAGATCCACATGGAACCTCAGTGGGACGCCTACCCTCTGTTTAGTGCGAAGGAGCTGAACATGTGTTTCTTGGACCTCCATCCTATAACACCTGTTGGGAGAACTAACCTTTAGACCAGACATTGATTCAATCAACTCATGGACGTTCAGGTCCCTGTCCTCCGTACTTCCACGACAGATATCCCTCAGATTCTTGATGAGCGTAAAAGGTTCATAGGCTACAAACCTTTTAGCCCAATCATCAGGGATATTGTTCAGCATGAGACTCATAACCTTTTTGAGATCCGCATCCCAGGCGTAAAATCTCCCAGGGGTCATGTCTCTGGCATAGTAGCTTGGCATGGGATGTGACAGTACATACTCAAGTCCATTGAGTTTGACTATTTCAACTAGCTTAGCTTCCCATTCAAGAAAATTTGTCAGGTTCAGCTTGACCATAAGCTCAGAACCCATGATGATGTTTTGATTGTTGTTTGCCATATTAAAACTACAATTGAAAAGAATAAACAAATAAATAACCATTCACAGTTTCTCTTAATAAACTTAAATTCTAGCATACATGCATAATTCAATGTTTATTAAGCATTTTATTCAAATTATGTGTTCCGGCAGGTGTGAATAAAATGATTCCAAGATCCTAAAATCATTGAAGAACTAAGCACAGTTTGTCGACTTAATCCTAGAACATCTTAGGTAAGCAAAAGCCTTTTGCTAATAGTCTAGAAACTATTCTTGGTTGATAGGTACGTCTAAGAACTTATTAGGTAAACCTATCGATTTTGCCACGACATAAAAGGACTCCTTACTTATATCGTTGAGTTTCACCAAAACTAACATGTACTCACAATTATTTGTGCACCTTGCCCCTTTAGGACCAATAAGTAACACCTCGCTGAGCGAAAACTATTACTAGATTGATGTAAAGGATATCCAAGCAAGTGTATATTTTGGCATGGCACCTTTTAACTCAATTTTTAAGTTTGGAACTTAAAGCTCTTACTATGTTGGTTAGATTTTAAGTGAACTAAAATCCTTAATCATGCAACATAATCAAGCTTTTGATCTCATGCATTTTAAGACATATTTAAAAGCAATAAATAACTTAAAACATGCATAAGATATTTGTGATCTAGTATGGCCCGACTTCATCTTGAAGCTTTAACTTCAAAGTCCGTCTTGAAAATCTCCGTGGGAGGCACCATTTTCTTCAAATAGGATAAGCTATAACTAATTACAACTATTTGATGGTTCGCAGACCATATTTGAATTGAAAAATAACTTTGGTACTTTAGACCAATTACATTCAAATTAATGGTACGCAGACCATATTTTCTATCCTATTTGGGCCATACTAGTCACTTCATAACCTGCAAAACAGTACATATACAATATATACCATTCACCCATTCATTATCATGAATGGCCCACATAGCTGGTTAGTAAAACACATTATGCATCACGTAAACATTTGCAGCAATTAATCAAGGGCACCAATAATCTACCAATTATTCAGTCCTTATTAATTCTAATCAAGTTGTTTTAACCTTAAGGATTTGTAGACCTAATCAAGAGTTTATGACTAAAATACGCTCCCACTTAAACCAATAAATTCATATGCTTTACCAATTTTAAACATAAAAATGTATTTCTAGTCTAACCGGAAACATACAAATTTAATCAAAATTTAAAGCTCATATAAATTTATAATTGAATCCAAAAAGTTTAATTTAATTTCAGTCGTTATTTAAATTAATTCATGATTTTAATTTTAGTAAAATAATTAGAATAAATAACATTTATTATAATTACAATATTCAAAATTAAAATCCAAGAAAATAATTTAAATTATTAATTTTAAAATTAATTAAAATTACGTGAACTGAAATTTTTAAATTAAACATTCAAAACGATCTAATCGTAACGCAAACACCCTACGCATTGCACGCCCATGGGCCGCTCGCACACAGCCATCGCTGGTCATGTGCGCGCAGCCCATGCGCTCGTCGCATAGCTGCTGCATCTCCATCGCAAGCCATCGCAAGCCATCGCACGCTGTGGTGCTTGCTGCGCGCGCGCCAGCGCTCGTCGCACGCGAGCCATCGCTCGCAGTGCGCGCTCGCCAGCGCTCGCTGTGCGCGCGAGCCATCGCTCGCTGGGCGCGCGACATCGCTCGCTGTGCGCGCGACATCGCTCGCTGGGCGCGCGACATCGCTCGCTGTGCGCGCGACATCGCTCGCTGGGCGCGCGACATCGCTCGCTGTGCGCGCGAGCAACGCTGGGCGCAGCGCTCGTGGCACGCGAGCTTGCGCTCGCTGCGTGCGAGGCTGCGCTCTCTTGCGCGAGGCAGCGCGGGTTGTGGCGCAGCTCGCTTGCTGCCCACACGCGACTGCCTTGGCTTGCCTTTCGCCCATGCCCATTCGTCCATTGCTCGTGGCCCACGACACAAGGCAGGGCTGCTGCCTTGTGCTCGTGCACTACGCCCTTGCTCATTGCATTCGTGCCGCACGGGCGACGAGCTCCCTTGCTCGTCGTCGCATGCCCGCATTATACAACACCCCTTAAGGGTAACACGAAGCGTCCATTGCTTTGTGCGTGCAAGTTATATGAACGAATCGCATAAAAAATTCAAAATTTATAAAATTAATGACAAATTAATAAATATTATTAATTTCATAATTTTAGGGCGAAAAAATCGAAAATTTATTATCCAATTGATTTCCGATTGTTATGGATTCAAGTCTAGGTCATAAAAATTTAAAATTTATCATAAATTTACAATTTTTATGGTGGTTTTTAATCATAGGTTTCTAATTAAATTATAATTAATTATGAAAATCAAATTAATTCTAAATTATTCTAATTTTCAACAAATTAATCATAATTACAAATTAGATTGCATAATTAACAAGGCTAGGCATTCAAACTTGTTAAACATATACAGTAGGTCAATCAAAAATTCAAGATTTATCAACAAGAATCGCAAATATTTAATTTAACATCTTAAATTTACGAAATTTTGCATTCGAAAAACTAAAACCTTCGAAAAGTCATAGTTAGGCTTCAAATTTGAGAATTCTGGGTTCGGCAGAAAAATACTAATTTTGTCAAAATTTTAGAATTCCTTTTACATGCGAAATTGACACAAAAATCACTCGATTTGGATGAGTAACAAAGAAACTGCCGAAAAACTGCGTACGTATAATTAAATAAACGCAATTTGCAATTAATTAACAATTACGAAAATTAATCACCCCTTTTAATTCTTGCAAATTTGTAATATTTAACCATGTTCATGCAATTTTAGATTATGAAAATAATAAGGGGCTCGTGATACCACTGTTAGGTTATGATACATATGATATTACATAAATCATGCGGAAACAACCATTAACCTAGGATTACATATTATTTACACATAATCATATAGCATAATTTAGATGCATACTCTTTGTTGCGTGCCCTCCCTAGCTGCGCCCGAACCGAACAAGAACAAGTCTTTAGGACTCCAAGTGTCGTCCCTCCGTAGATAGTCCACAGCACGTCCGGATCCGCCTTAAGATTGACCAACTAGAATCGCCCTTAAGGTACTAGAATTTTCGGCACTTTTGAGCAAGATGTGTGGCTGAATTTTTCTCTCAAAAACTCACTTTGAATACTTTGAAACTCGTTATTAATTGTGAACCCAGGCCACATATTTATAGGGGTATGGAAAGGGAATTGGAATCCTATTCAGATACAAATTAATTAAACCTAGAATTCTACAAGAACTCTAATTTAATTAATTTATCAAATAGAATTAGGAATTTAATCATTAACCGAACTCTGCACGTTTTAGGAAACGTGCACGAACACAAACACTTACACACGCACACACGGCAGCCACGATGGGCCGCCCATGCGTGCGCTCGAGCAGCAGCCCACGCAGCGAGGCCTGCGAGCTGCAAGCCCACGCAGCTCCCGCGCGCGCTGCGCGCGCTGTGCGCGCTGCCACGGCCTGCTGGGCCTGGCCTTGCGCTGGGCCTGGCGTGGCTGTTTGTGCGGCGCGCTTGGCTTGCTGGGCGATGGCCTGGCTTCGTGCTGGGCCTCGTCCGGCAGGCCTCGTCCGATGCTTATTCGTACGATACGCTTCCGATTAAATTTCCGATTCCGGAATTCATTTCTGATACGAACAATATTTAACATTTCCGATTCCGGAATTAATTTCCGTTTCGAACAAATATTTAATATTTCCGTTTCCGGAATTATTTTCCGATTCCGGTAATATTTCCGATTCTGACAATATTTCCGTTTCCGGCAATATTTCCGATTCTGGTAATATTTCCATTTCCGATAATATTTTCCGATACGTACCATGTTTCCGTTTCCGGCAACATCTACGACTTGGATAATATTTATATTTCCGATACGATCCATATTTCCGTTTCCGGTAATATCATCGTTTCCGGAGTATTCATTTCTTGCCTGTGACGATCTCAGCTCCCACTGAAACCAAGATCCGTCGGTTCCGAATATCCATAGATAGAGTATTTAATGCCATTAAATACTTGATCCGTTTACGTACTATTTGTGTGACCCTACGGGTTCAGTCAAGAGTAAGCTGTGGATTAATATCATTAATTCCACTTGAACTGAAGCGGCCTCTAGCTAGGCATTCAGCTCACTTGATCTCACTGAATTATTAACTTGTTAATTAATACTGAACCGCATTTATTAGACTTAACATAGAATGCATACTTGGACCAAGGGCATTATTTCCTTCATAAACTAATTACAACTATTTGATGGTACCCAGACCATATTTGAATTTGAAAAACAATTTTGGTACTTTAGACCAATTACATTCAAATTAATGGTACGCAGACCATATTTTCTATCCTATTTGGGCCATACTAGTCACTTCATAACTTGCAAAACAGTACATATACAATATATACCATTCACCCATTGATTATCATGAATGGCCCACATAGCTGGTTAGTAAAACACATTATGCATCACATAAATATTTGCAGCAATTAATCAAGGGCACCAATAATTTACAAATTATTCAGTCCTTATTAATTCTAATCAAGTTGTTTTAACCTTAAGGATTTGTAGACCTAATCAAGAGTTTATGACTAAAAGGGCTCCCACTTAAACCAATAAATTCATATGCTTTACTAATTTTAAACATAAAAATGTATTTCTAATCTAACCGGAAACATACAAATTTAATTAAAATTTAAAGCTCATATAAATTTATAATTGAATCCGCTTATTTAATTTAATTTTCAGTCGTATTTAAATTAATTCATGATTTTAATTTTAGTAAAATAATTAAAATAAATGAAATTTATTATAATTATAATATTCAAAATTAAAATCCAAGAAAACAATTTAAATTATTAATTTTAAAATTAATTAAAATTACGTAAACTGAAAATTTCAAATTAAAATTTTAAAACTCGACAATCGTGCGAACGAGCACTTGGGCTTGCGCCCAAGCCCCGTCGAGTGCACGACCCATCGATGTCCATGGCACAACGTCGCAGCAGCCACGCGCAAGGCAGCAAGGCAAGCCACGCTTGCGCGCAGCCTGCCTGCCCACAGCATCGCAGCTGGTACGATGCTCCTCGCTCGCTCGCTCGAGGCCACGCGTTGTGGTGCGCAGAGCAGCGATCGCTGGGCGACCAGCTCTCGCTCGCTCGCGCGCCCACAACGTGCCATGGCTTCGCCCATCGCCCATCGCGCACAGCGCTCGACACAAGGCAGGGCTTCTGCCTTGTGCTCGCGCGCCATCGACTTGCTCGCTGCATTCCTACCGCGTGGGCGACGAGCTCCCTTGCACGTCGTCGCACGCCCGCACTATACAACACCCCTTAAGGGTAACACGTAGCGTCCATTGCTTTGTGCGTGCAAGTTTTATGAGCAATTGCATAAAATAAAAAAATTTTAATTCAAAATTAATGACGAATTAATAAAACATATTAATTTCATAATTTTAGGGCGAAAAATCGAAAATTTATTAATCAATTAATTTCCGATTGATCATGGATTCAAATCTAGGTCATAAAAATTTAAAATTTAACACAAATTTACAATTTTTATGGTGGTTTTTAATCATAGGTATCTAATTAAATTATTAATTAATTATGAAAATCAAATTAATTCTAAATTATTCCGATTTTCAACAAATTAATCATAATTACAAATTAGATTGCATAATTAACAAGGCTAGGCATTCAAACTTGTTAAACATATACAGTAGGTCAATCAAAAATTCAAGATTTATCAACAAGAATCGCAAATATTTAATTTAACATCTTTAATTTACGAAATTTTGCGTTCGAAAAACTAAAACCTCCGAAAAGTCATAGTTAGGCTTCGAATTTGAGAACTCTGGGTTCGGCCGAAAAAGACTTTTTTTATCAAAATTTTAGAATGCCTTTTACATGCAGAATTGACACAAAAATCACTCGATTTGGATGAGTAACGAAGAAACTGCCGAAAAACTGCGTACGTATAATTAAATAAACGCAATTTGCAATTAATTAACAATTACGAAAATTAATCACCCCTTTTAATTCTTGCAAATTTGTAATATTTAACCTTGTTTATGCAATTTAGATTATGAAAATAATAAGAGGCTCGTGATGAAGGAAATAATGCCCTTGGTCCAAGTATGCATTCTATGTTAAGTCTAATAAATGCGGTTCAGTATTAATTAACAAGTTAATAATTCAGTGAGATCAAGTGAGCTGAATGCCTAGCTAGAGGCCGCTTCAGTTCAAGTGGAATTAATGATATTAATCCACAGCTTACTCTTGACTGAACCCGTAGGGTCACACAAATAGTACGTAAACGGATCAAGTATTTAATGGCATTAAATACTCCATCTATGGATATTCGGAATCGACGGATCTTGGTTTCAGTGGGAGCTGAGATCGTCACAGGCAAGAAATGAATACTCCGGAAACGATGATATTGCTGGAAACGGAAATATGGATCGTATCGGAAATATAAATATTATCCAAGTCGTAGATGTTGCCGGAAACGGAAACATGGTACGTATCGGAAAATATTATCGGAAATGGAAATATTGCCAGAATCGGAAATATTGCCGGAAACGGAAATATTGTCAGAATCGGAAATATTATCGGAATCGGAAAATAATTCCGGAAACGGAAATATTAAATATTTGTTCGAAACGGAAATTGATTCCGGAATCGGAAATATTAAATATTGTTCGTATCGGAAATGAATTCCGGAATCGGGAATTTAATCGGAAGCGTATCGTACGAATTAGCATCGGACGAGGCCCGCTAGACAAAGGCCCAGCACGAAGCCAGGCCGTCGCCCAGCGAGCCAACGCGCACCAGCGCACGCCAAGCCTCGACCAGGCCCAGCGCAAGGCCAGGCCCAGCCAAGGCCTTGGGCGCGCGCGCGCTGAGCACAGCAGTGGGCCGAGCGCTGTGCGCCTAGCGTGGGCCGCAAGGCTTGCGCGGGTGTACGGTGCTCGTGCAATGCTTGTGCGGGAATCCTGAAGCAATCGGGATTCAAAGTGTGATTAAATCCTAAAACTATTAGATACTGATTATTTAATTAGAGTCCTAGTAGGGTTATAATTAAATAAATTAGTATCCTAATAGGATTCCAAAACCCTTTCCATAACTCTATAAATAAGTGCCTAGGGTCACATATTTTATAGATTATTCAAGTATTCAAAGTGAGTTTTTGAGAGAAAATCCAGACACATTTCTTGACTATAAGTGCCGAAAATCTTTAGTACCTTAAGGGCGATTCTAGTTGGTCAATCTTAAGGCGGATCCGGACGTGCTGTGGACTATCTACGGAGGGACGACATTTGGAGTCCTAAAGACTTGTTCTTGTTCGGTTCGGGCGCAGCTAGGGAAGGCACGCAACAAAGAGTATGCTTCTAAATTATGCTATATGATTATGTGTAAATAATATGTATTCCTGGCTAAATGGTTTTTCCGCATGATTTATGAATTGTCATATGTATCATAACCTAACAGTGGTATCAGAAGCCTCTTATTATTTTCATAATCTAAATTGCATGAACATGGTTAATTATTACAAATTTGCAAGAATTAAAAGGGGTGATTAATTTTCGTAATTGTTAATTAATTGCAAATTGCGTTTATTTAATTATACGTACGCAGTTTTTCGGCAGTTTCTTCGTTACTCATCCAAATCGAGTGATTTTTGTGTCAATTCCGCATGTAAAAGGCATTCTAAAATTTTGACAAAAATATTATTTTTCTGCCGAACCCAGAATTCTCAAATTCGAAGCCTAACTATGACTTTTCGAAGGTTTTAGTTTTTCGAATGTAAAATTTCGTAAATTTAAGATGTTAAATTAAATATTTGCGATTCTTGTTGATAAATCTTGAATTTTTGATTGACCTACTGTATATGTTTAACAAGTTTGAATGCCTAGCCTTGTTAATTATGCAATCTAATTTGTAATTATGATTAATTAGTTGAAAATTAGAATAATTTAGAATTAATTTGATTTTCATAATTAATTATAATTTAATTAGAAACCTATGATTAAAAACCACCATAAAAATTGTAAATTTATGATAAATTTTAAATTTTTATGACCTAGGCTTGAATCCATAATAATCGGAAATCAATTGAATAATAAATTTTCGATTTTTCGCCCTAAAATTATGAAATTAATATTAATTTATTAATTTGTCATTAATTTTAAATATAAATTTTAGATTTTTATGCGATTCGTTCATATAACTTGCACGCACAAAGCAATGGACGCTTCGTGTTACCCTTAAGGGGTGTTGTATAGTGCGGGCATGCGACGACGAGCAAGGTGGCTCGTCGCCCGTGCGGCACGAATGCAATGAGCAGGGGCATGGTGCACGAGCACAAGGCAGCAGCCCTGCCTTGTGTCGTGGGCCACGAGCTATGGATGAATGGGCATGGGCGAAGGCAAGGCATGACAGTGGCGTATGGGCAGCAAGCGAGCTGCGCCACAACGCGCACTGCCTCGCGCAAGCGCGCGCAGCCTCGCGCGCAGCGAGCGCAAGCTCGCGTGCCACGAGCGCTGCGCCCAGCGTTGATCGCGCGCAATTGCTCGCGCACAGCGAGCGATGGCTCGCGTGCATCAAGCGCTGGAGCGCGCGCAGCAAGCGCTGGCGAGCGCGCACAGCGAGCGATGGCTCGCGTGCTTCGAGCGCTGGCGCGCGCGCAGCGAGCACCACTTGTGCGATGGCTTGCGATGGGAAGATGCAGCAGCTATGCGACGAGCGCATGGGCTGCGCGCACATGGCCAGCGATGGCTGTGTGCGTGCGGCCCATGGGCGTGCGATGCGTAGGGTGTTTGCGTTGCGATTAGATCGTTTTGAATGTTTAATTTGAAATTTTCAGTTTACGTAATTTTAATTAATTTTAAAATTAAATAATTTAAATTATTTTCTTGGATTTTAATTTTGAATATTGTAATTATAATAAATTTTATTTATTCTAATTATTTTACTAAAATTAAAATCATGAATTAATTTAAATACGACTGAAATTAAATTATACTTTTTGGATTCAATTATAAATTTATATGAGCTTTAAATTTTAATTAAATTTGTATGTTTCCGGTTAGACTAGAAATACATTTTTATGTTTAAAATTAGTAAAGCATATAAATTTATTGGTTTAAGTGGGAGCCCTTTTAGTCATAAACTCTTGATTAGGTCTACAAATCCTTAAGGTTAAAACAACTTGATTAGAATTAATAAGGACTGAATATTTGGTAGATTATTGGTGCCCTTGATTAATTGCTGCAAATGTTTACGTGATGCATAATGTGTTTTACTAACCAGCTATGTGGGCCATTTATGATAATGAATGGGTGAATGGTATATATTGTATATGTACTGTTTTGCAGGTTATGAAGTGACTAGTATGGCCCAAATAGGATAGAAAATATGGTATGCGCACCATTAATTTGAATGTAATTGGTCTAAAGTACCAAAGTTATTTTTCAATTCAAATATGGTCTGCGTACCATCAAATAGTTGTAATTAGTTATAGCTTATCCTATTTGAAGAAAATGGTGCCTCCCACGGAGATTTTCAAGACGGACTTTGAAGTAAAAGCTTCAAGATGAAGTCGGGCCATACTAGATCACATCTATCTTATGCATGCTTTAGGTTATTTATTGCTTTAAATATGTCTTAATTATGCGTAAGATTGTGGCTTGATTATGTTGCATGATTAAGGATTTTAGTTCACTTAAAATCTAACCAACATAGTAAGAGCCTTAAGTTCCAAACTTAAAAATTGAGTTAAAAGGTGCCATGCCAAAATATACACTTGCTTGGATATCCTTTACATCAATCTAGTAATAGTTTTCGCTCAGCGAGGTGTTACTTATTGGTCCTAAAGGGGCAAGGTACACAAATAATTGTGAGTACATGTTAGTTTTGGTGAAACTCAACGATATAAGTAAGGAGTCCTTTTATGTCGTGGCAAAATCGATAGGTTTACCTAATAAGTTCTTAGACGTACCTATCAACCAAGAATAGTTTCTAGATTATTAGCAAAAGGCTTTTGCTTACCTAAGATGTTCTAGGATTAAGTCGACAAACTGTGCTTAGTTCTTCAATGATTTTAGGATCTTGGAATCATTTTATTCACACCTGCCGGAACACATAACTTGAATAAAATGCTTAATAAACATTGAATTATGCATGTATGCTAGAATTTAAGTTTATTAAGAGAAACTGTGAATGGTTATTTATTTGTTTATTCTTTTCAATTGTAGTTTTTAATATGGCAAACAACAATTCATTCAACATTCGATCAATTCTCGAAAAGGAGAAGTTGAACGGGGAAAACTTCCTTGACTGGCAAAGGAACTTGCAAATAGTTCTTATGCAGGAAGAAAAGGAGTATGTCCTAGATGAGGCGATGCCCGAAGCCGCAGGCGACGGGGTCACTCAGGCAGCCCTCAATCGTTGGATTGATGCCAACAAGGATGTGAAATGTCTAATGCTCGCCACCATGAGTGCGGATCTGCAGAAAACGTTCATCAACTCAGATGCTTTCACAATCATCAGTGAGTTGAAGAACATGTTCCAAGATCTGGCTCGAGTCGAAAGATTCGAGACTCATAGGCAAATTCTTGAGACCAAACTTAAGAAAGGCGAGCCCGTAAGTCCACATGTTCTCAAAATGATTGGACTCATTGAGAATATGAGTCGGCTGGATCAGCAATTTTCTCAGGAAATGGCTATAGACACCATCCTCCATTCTCTTCACAGCGGGTATGATCAGTTCAAACTGAACTACAGTATGAATAGTCTGGACAAAACGCTCACTGAGCTTCACGGTATGCTGAAGACCGCTGAAAAGACGCTCAAAAGTGATAAGCAGGATGTGCTTATGGTGCGTGGGGGCAAGTTCAAGAAATCTGGAAAGAAGAGGAATGCTAAGAAAGGTGGCGACAAGGCCAGCCCAACTAAGCAAACTGGCGCCAAATCTGTAAAGAGGAAGGTCAGTCAACCCACTTCTGAATCCGAATGCTTCTACTGCAAGAAGATGGGGCATTGGAAGAGAGATTGCTTGAAGCTAAAGGAAGATCAGAAGAACGGAACAGTCGTTCCATCTTCAGGTATTTTCGTTATAGACTGTATACTTGCTAATTCAACTTCTTGGGTATTAGATACAGGTTGTGGCTCACACTTATGTTCCAATCCACAGGGACTAAGAAGAAGTAGAAATTTAAGCAAGGGTGAAGTCGACCTACAAGTGGGAAATGGAGCACGGATTGCTGCATTAGCTGTAGGAACTTACTATTTGTCGTTGCCCTCCGGGCTAGTTTTGGAACTGGAAGAATGTTTCCATGTTCCAAGTCTTACTAAAAACATCATTTCAGTTTCTTGCTTAGATGCTAAGGGATTTTCCTTTTTAATAAAAGACAATAGTTGTTCGTTTTATTTTAAAGAGATGTTTTATGGATCTGCTAGATTAGTCAATGGACTTTATTTATTAGATCACGACAAACAAGTATATAACATAAATACCAAAAAGGCCAAAAAGGATGATTCAGATCTCACCTATCTGTGGCATTGTCGATTAGGCCATATAAACTTGAAACGCTTAGAAAGACTTCAAAAGGAAGGAATTCTAAACCATTTGACTTAGAGGATTATGGTAAAAGCGAATCATGTTTACTTGGCAAAATGACAAAGCAACCTTTCTCTAAAGTTGGAGAAAGAGCAAATGAACTATTGGGTTTAATCCATACAGATGTATGTGGACCAATGAGTACAAATGCTAGAGGTGGTTTCAGCTACTTTATCACTTTCACTGATGACTTCAGTAGGTATGGTTATGTCTACCTAATGAAGCATAAGTCTGAATCCTTTGACAAATTCAAGGAATTTCAGAGTGAAGTAGAGAATCAATTAGGCAAGAAGATTAAGGCACTGCGGTCTGATAGAGGTGGTGAATATCTGAGCTATGAATTTGATGACCATCTGAAAGAATGTGGAATTCTATCAGAATTGACTCCTCCAGGAACACCACAATGGAACGGTGTGTCGGAACGGAGGAACATAACCTTGCTAGACATGGTCAGGTCAATGATGGGTCAGGCCGAACTTCCATTAGAATTTTGGGGACATGCACTAAATACAGCTGCACTCACTATAAATAGAGCTCCGTCTAAAGCTGTCGAAAAGACTCCATACGAATTATGGTTTGGAAAGCCTCCAAATGTGTCTTTTCTTAAGATTTGGGGATGTGAAGTATACGTCAAACGATTAATTTCAGACAAACTTCATCCAAAATCTGACAAATGTATCCTTGTGGGCTATCCAAAGGAAACAAAGGGGTATTACTTCTACAATACATCTGAGAACAAGGTGTTTGTTGCTCGAGATGGTGTCTTTTTGGAGAAAGATCACATTTCCAAAATGACAAGTGGGAGAAAAGTAGACCTCGAAGAAATTCGAGTCGAACAACAAACTCTAGAGAATGCTCAAGATGACATTCAGGATGAAACTCAGAGATCTTTAGAAGAATCTGGTGAGAATCATGGTCAAACTAGAAATGTTACCCCGCGTAGATCGCAAAGATATAGATCTCAACCGGAAAGGTACTTAGGTATTTTGACGAACGAGAGCTACGACGTTCTATTACTTGAAAGTGATGAACCTGCGACTTACAAACAAGCTATGACGAGCCCTAGCTCCAAGCAATGGCAAGAAGCCATGCAATCTGAATTAGACTCCATGTCTGAAAACCAAGTATGGGATTTGGTCGATTTGCCAGATGGTTACCAAGCCATTGGAAGCAAATGGATTTTCAAACTGAAAAAGGACA
Source organism: Spinacia oleracea (assembly GCF_020520425.1). Lineage (NCBI taxonomy): Eukaryota > Viridiplantae > Streptophyta > Magnoliopsida > Caryophyllales > Amaranthaceae > Spinacia > Spinacia oleracea. The sequence goes on from NC_079489.1 coordinate 149,733,065, forward strand.
AGGATGGGAAACTTGAAGTTTTCAAAGCTAGATTGGTTGCAAAAGGTTACAGGCAAGTCCACGGTGTGGATTATGATGAAACCTTTTCACCAGTTGCAATGCTAAAGTCTATTCGGATAATGTTAGCAATCGCTGCATATTACGATTACGAAATATGGCAGATGGATGTCAAAACTGCTTTCTTAAACGGCGTTTTAACAGAAACTGTGTTTATGACACAGCCTGAAGGTTTTGAGGATCCAAAGAATGCTAAAAAGGTATGCAAGCTAAAGAAGTCAATCTACGGATTAAAGCAGGCATCTAGGAGCTGGAATATACGTTTTGATGAAGCAGTCAGTGACTTTGGTTTCATCAAAAACGCAGACGAATCTTGTGTATACAAGAAGGTCAGTGGGAGCAAAATTGCTTTCCTAGTACTATATGTCGACGACATATTACTTATCGGAAATGACATTCCTTTGTTGAACTCTGTCAAGATTTGGCTTGGGAAATGTTTTTCGATGAAGGATCTAGGAGAAGCACAGTACATATTGGGCATCAAGATTTACAGAGATAGATCTAAAAGGATGATTGGACTTAGTCAGAGCACTTATATCAATAAGGTGCTTGATAGGTTCAAGATGGCAGACTCCAAGCGAGGCTACCTACCCATGTCTCATGGAATGACTCTAAGCAAGACTCAGTGCCCAAAAACACTTGATGAGCGTAGACGAATGAATGGGATTCCATATGCATCATTGATTGGTTCAATAATGTATGCTATGATATGTACACGCCCGGATATTGCGTACGCACTCAGTGCTACGAGCAGATACCAGTCAGACCCAGGAGAGGCGCATTGGACTGCTGCCAAGAATATTCTGAAGTACCTGAAAAGGCACAAAGATGACTTCCTGGTCTATGGTGGAGATGATGAATTAATTGTTAAAGGCTATACGGACGCAAGTTTCCAAACCGACAAAGATGATTTCAGATCACAGTCTGGGTTTGTCTTCTGCCTCAACGGAGGAGCAGTAAGCTGGAAAAGTGCTAAGCAAAGCACCATTGCGGATTCTACAACTGAAGCGGAGTACATTGCTGCACATGAAGCAGCAAAGGAAGCTATATGGCTAAGGAAGTTCATAGGTGAACTTGGTGTAGTCCCCTCCATTAAAGGACCAATAGCCCTGTATTGTGACAATAACGGAGCTATTGCACAGGCAAATGAGCCTAGACACCACCAGAGAGTCAAGCATGTACTTCGTAGATTTCACCTTCTACGAGAGTTCGTTGAAAGAAAAGAAGTCGAGATAAGCAAAATTGGAACTGATGACAACATATCAGATCCATTAACTAAACCTCTGCCGCAGGCGAAGCACAACTCGCACACTGCAGCTATGGGAATCAAGAATATTGGAGAATGGCTTTGATGTCTCTGTTTAATGTTTTAAAGTTTTAGAGTTAAAATCTTTGTAAAACATTATTGGTTAATCATTCACAATAAATGAAAAGAATTCATTTTTCCATTTAATTTGTGGTTTATTAAATGATGAGTCCCTTCAATTTGACGATATATTCAAGATAGACTGTCAGGACCAGTCCTGTGACTAAGAAATGTCTATCAAGTGAACTTGAATGTCAAAGGTTGAAAATGGTCCCTAGTCGGAGTTTTCTATAAAATTGGACGCATAGAAAACGTTAGACGATTAGAATGCAAGATGACTAGTAGTTCTGTTTCTTGAACTATGTGGACATGGAAATGTCATAATCATTTGCATAGATACTTACTTTGGGAAGACTAGTATCGGACAAGACCTATGAAACTTTACTGTAAGAGGTGAAAATCTGTCATAAGTAAATTTCATTAAAATTATTAGACACTAAATCCTCAATACCTGAGTGATTTGAGATTACTTGTTTGAGAACTGGTTGCTTTGACGTTGACCAACCGTCGCACCGTAAAAGGAGGCTATAAAGGCAACGCTCAGGTAATCACCTATCAAACGAAGTCTAATCTCAAGATCACAAGATTGGGATTGTCCTCCCATAAATCGGGATGAGATGCTTAAAAGTTGTACAAGGCCACTCGGAGAGCTAGAAACTGTGAAATGCATGGCCGTGCTCGGATGAATCATAGGCTATGATTATCTGTTTATTTGATCAGTTGAACTCTGAAACCGAGAAACACCTCTGGACATAATAAGGATGAAAACTCTTACCTTATGTTCAAGAGAAAGCATCGAGCGACAAAGGAATTAGGAAATGCACACTTGTCCCTAAGGACAAGTGGGAGACTGAAGGAAATAATGCCCTTGGTCCAAGTATGCATTCTATGTTAAGTCTAATAAATGCGGTTCAGTATTAATTAACAAGTTAATAATTCAGTGAGATCAAGTGAGCTGAATGCCTAGCTAGAGGCCGCTTCAGTTCAAGTGGAATTAATGATATTAATCCACAGCTTACTCTTGACTGAACCCGTAGGGTCACACAAATAGTACGTAAACGGATCAAGTATTTATGGCATTAAATACTCCATCTATGGATATTCGGAATCGACGGATCTTGGTTTCAGTGGGAGCTGAGATCGTCACAGGCAAGAAATGAATACTCCGGAAACGATGATATTGCCGGAAACGGAAATATGGATCGTATCGGAAATATAAATATTATCCAAGTCGTAGATGTTGCCGGAAACGGAAACATGGTACGTATCGGAAAATATTATCGGAAATGGAAATATTGCCAGAATCGGAAATATTGCCGGAAACGGAAATATTGTCAGAATCGGAAATATTATCGGAATCGGAAAATAATTCCGGAAACGGAAATATTAAATATTTGTTCGAAACGGAAATTGATTCCGGAATCGGAAATATTAAATATTGTTCGTATCGGAAATGAATTCCGGAATCGGGAATTTAATCGGAAGCGTATCGTACGAATTAGCATCGGACGAGGCCCGCTAGACGAAGGCCCAGCACGAAGCCAGGCCGTCGCCCAACGAGCCAACGCGCACCAGCGCACGCCAAGCCTCGACCAGGCCCAGCGCAAGGCCAGGCCCAGCCAAGGCCTTGGGCGCGCGCGCGCGGAGCACAGCAATGGGCCGAGCGCTGTGCGCCTAGCGTGGGCCGCAAGGCTTGCGCGGGTGTACGGTGCTCGTGCAATGCTTGTGCGGGAATCCTGAAGCAATCGGGATTCAAAGTGTGATTAAATCCTAAAACTATTAGATAATGATTATTTAATTAGAGTCCTAGTAGGGTTATAATTAAATAAATTAGTATCCTAATAGGATTCCAAAACCCTTTCCATAACTCTATAAATAAGTGCCTAGGGTCACATATTTTATAGATTATTCAAGTATTCAAAGTGAGTTTTTGAGAGAAAATTCAGACACATTTCTTGACTATAAGTGCCGAAAATCTTTAGTACCTTAAGGGCGATTCTAGTTGGTCAATCTTAAGGCGGATCCGGACGTGCTGTGGACACTAGTAGAAAAAACCCTTGTTGCAACCCCCTTGTTGCAGCGTACAAGTATTAATACGCTTCAACAACCAGTCGGTCAACGCGGGTCAAACCCTTTAAAGGGTTGTTGCAGCGTACAAATTAATTGCCCCCTGCAAAAGAGATTTTTGCAGCGTACATAATAAAAGCCCCCTGCAATAGGCCTTTTATTTTGCAGCGTACATGGTAAAAGCCCCCTGCAATAACATATTTGTAAATTTTTTTCGCTGCAACTTTAACTCAGACCAAACATTTCTATCTCAAATCTCATAGCAGCGAATATCCCACGTACTCTCAGTACTCCCTTCTTCTTCTCTCGGCTTACCCTGCTTCTCGCCGGTGGTTCTCACCAGTGGTCGTCGCCGCTGGGTGTCGCCCGTCGCCGGTGGTACTCCAGCAAGAGTCTATTTAACTTCCTCGCCTCTCACTGGTGGTTCCCTACTCGAACAAACAACCGGCGAAGTCATTCCCTGCTCGGAAAACTAAGCTATATCCAGACTCTATCTCCTCCTATAGTTCGTTTGTCTTTGCTATCTCAATTCGTAAGAAACGTCGTCGATTGCACAGGTATATTTCTAATCTATTCGTCAATTAACATGTCTGTGGTGTTGGGGTTTGTGTATGGTTCAAATCGCCAGATCTGGAGTTGATTTAGCAACTTTTTGTATGTTGGTGTATACCTATTATTTTTGGTCCATTTCGTTAATTGTTTGGGGGAAATGATTGGTTTTTTTTAGGGTTTGTTCGAATGATTGAATTCTTTTAGGGTCTGTTCGAATGATTGGGTTTTTTTGGGTTTGTTAAGTATAAGATACTTCCAAATGATTTTTTTGGGGTTTTAATCATAGATGCACGATCGTGATTTGTGGAAATGTGTTCTGTGTAATATTTGTTCTGTCCAGTTCGTTTGAGAGTTGTTGATTTAATCTAATTTTTGTAGGACGATTTGATCTAGTTTTTGTTTTCTTTTACTGAATTTCGTGACAAATTGGTACAATTGTGTGAAATTGGCAGAGGATTTGTGGGTTGAGACAGCAATGGGTGGATCCCTTATTTATGAGGATAGCAAATTTGCTAATATTGGCAATATCGCAGTATGAAGGGTAAGAGATCATAATTTTCCTGTATTTCAGTTTTAATGTTTCTTCTTTCACTTGCCTTCTCTGAGCTGGTTCTGTGAACTAGATGTAAAATATGTTAATCTTTGCTGTGCATAATTTCAGAATTTAGGACTTTCAGTTCCATAAGTACCTAATCCGGTTGCAATATGGTAGGTGTATGGATAAGGTTGATTTTCTTGTAGTAAGAGAAACGATAACTTGTTCTTTAAGATAACAAGGTGTACATGCTCAGGCTGTTTGACTGTTGGAGTCCCCTAGTCCTAGGCAGTATGTAATTTCCTTTTGTTTTCATTGTGTGCTTATCTGTGGTAATATGACATGGGGGATGGATGGGAAATGGCGATGGAGAGGCAAGTGATGGAGGTGGGATTGCGGGAATCAGACCCATACCTTCAACTGTTATTGGTGAATTGGTGTCAGTATATACATAGTGAATTATATTCAATGTTTTTTACTCTAGAAATACTACTGTAGACTCTATACTTGAATAAATGAGCTAAGAATCACTGAACAAATGACCCAAGGATCACTTTCTTACCGTGTGATTGTTTTGTTATATCTTTAGGCAACTGGCAGAGTCTGGTGCACATGTTGTCATGGCTCTGAGGAATCCTAAAGCAGCTAATGAGCTGATCCAAAAATGGCAAACTGACTGGTCTGGGAAAGGCCTTCCTCTAAATATTGAGGTACTAAGAACTTGTTTGATTTGTCTTAGACATTATGTCCAGGGAAGTTTCTTGTTTCTGTTATCCAGGTAATTGGTATGACACCGACACCCTGTTTGGTTACATGTTTTTTAATGTTTTCGTTTTATTTCAACAAAACATGTTCAGACAAATTCAAATAAAATGAGGTTTTTTCATACAATTTCAGACAATTTCACAAACAAAGAAGCAATTTCAGATACTTTTAAACAAGTTCAAATAATTTCTGATAATTTTAAATACGTTCAGATAAGTCAGGCAATAAGTTGAGTCAAACAATGACATCGTTGACAGTTCTTTTTATTGTGAAACACTGCATATATGTAAATTAATTCTTTCTCATTGTTTTTGTTTGCCACCCTTTTTATGTGCTACTGAATATGTGTTAATTCAACTTTTTCATCGTTGGCATGTATGATATTCTGGGGTTTTAGTACGAGCAACTAATTAGAGGACTTTATGTTTTTCTTCCCTATAAATGGGGGAGAGAAAAGATAGAAGTCTCATTTTGCATCCAACACTACTTCGTTGCTGAAAGATTAGCTTTTAATCCTTCCTTTGTAGGTTATGGAACTTGATTTGCTATCTTTGGACTCTGTTGCGCAATTTGCAGAAGCCTGGAATGCAGGATTAGGACCTTTGCATGTACTAATAAATAATGCTGGAATATTTTCCATTGGAGGTTCGTTTCCTTATTACTTGTATATCCTTTCCCCTGATATTTGCTACAGGATAACCTTAGTCATTGTCATGGTCTTTTCTATTTTATGTTCTCACCACTTGCTTTTCTGCCTCCTTTTTGCGAATGCAACTTTCTTGTAAATGGGAACTTTTTTATGGTTGGAACACTATCATCACTTTTTTTTTAAAAAAAAAAACTCCCTATGTCCCAAATTACTTTTTTAGACTTTCATTTTTATTTGTTCCATATTGGTTTTTACAGTTCTATTTCGATAAATGTCTCACTATTATTATAATGACATTTTCGCTCCAAACTATGAACTAAAGAACCTAAGGACTCATTTTAAACTTACTAAATGTTTTATATGCTTATTTTTAACTTTCTAGAACTCATTCCAATCCATTTATGCATATTTAAGGCTCATTGTGTCGTTATAGGTCATATTTAGGCTAAAGTGCCATTTTCGCTCCCAACTTTGAACTTAAGAACCTAATGACTCATTTTAAACTTATTATATGATAAATATGCTTAGTTTTAAGTTTCTAAGACTTATTCTAATCTATTTATGCACATTTAATGCTTGTTTTATCGTTATAGGTCATATTTAGGATAAAATAAGGCATTTTCGCTCCCAACTTTAAAATAAAGAACCTAAGGACTTATTTTAAACTTATTACATGTTTAATATGCTTAGTTTTAAGTTTCTAAGACTTATTCTAACTACTTATACACATTTAAGGCTTGTTTGGTCGTTATAGGACATATTTAGGCTAAAATGACATTTTCGCTCCCAACTATGAACTAAAGAACCTAAGGACTCATTTTAAACCTACTAAATGTTTTATATTCTAGTTTTAACTTTCTAGGACTCATTCCAATCCATTTATGCCCATTTAAGGCTCATTGTGTCGTTTTAGGTCATATTTAGGCTAAAATGACATTTTCGCTCCCAACTTTGAACTTAAGAACCTAAGGACTCATTTTTAAATTATTATATGATTAATAAGCTTAGTTTTGAGTTTCTAGGACTTATTCTAATCTACTTATACCCATTTAATGCTTGTTTGATCGTTATAGGTCATATCTAGGCTAAAATAAGGCATTTTCGCTCCCAACTTTAAAATAAAGAACCTAAGGACTCATTTAAAACTTATTACATGTTTAAGATGCATAATTTTAACGATCTAAGACTCGTTCCAATCTATTTATGCACCTATAGGCTCATTGGGTCGTTATAGGTCATATTTAGGCTAAAATGACATTTTCGCTCCCAACTTTGAACTAAAGAACCTAAGGACTCATTTTAGACTATTAGGACATTGTCGTTAGTTTCTTGAATGTTAAAATGTGATATTTAATTTGTATTTAATCTAATGTTTAATTTAAATTTCTGTTTTTGTAAAGGTCTACACTCCGAGGATTGCGCCTTATGCGAGGAATTTGATGTGGTTCGTGAGCAATGGGCTAAGTTTTTTACCAGCAAGTATTTATTATTGGCTTTAGCGCGCTTGATCGAGTTGGTTTAGTTGTTATAGAATAAATTTTATATTAAAATGTATGTTTATGTTGAAATTGGAACATATATTTAAATGTAATATGTGCACTTTGGTTTTGGGATATATAGTATACAAAACTCCAGTTGTTGTGTTTATATTTGTTATACAGGTTGCGTTATTCTATTATTGTTTTGACAGGTTTCTATATTTGGTGCAAGGCACTCTAGGTATCCCTAAACAAAATTAGAATTTTCCCGCCAAAAGTGCTTTTTTGCAGCGTACATATATGTTGTACGCTGCAACAAGGGAAAAAAATTTCGCAAAAATTCAGACTTGTTGCAGCGTACAAATAAATGTACGCTGCAAAAATTGAGTAATTCAGACTTGTTGCAGCGTACAAATAAATGTACGCTGCAAAAAGTTGAGTCTTTTGCAGCGTACATATATATGTATGCTGCAACAAGTCCAAAATTTTGCCAATTTTTTGGCACTTGTTGCAGCGTACATCTAAAAGCCCGCTGCAACAAATCACTTTTTGCAGCGAACATTGTACGCTGCAACAAGTTCAGACTTGTTGCAGGCCCCCCAGTTGCAGCATACGATGTACGCTGCAACAGGGGTCTAAAAGCCCGCTGCAATAAGGGTTTTTTCTACTAGTGGGACTATCTACGGAGGGACGACATTTGGAGTCCTAAAGATTGTTCTTGTTCGGTTCGGGCGCAGCTAGGGAAGGCACGCAACAAAGAGTATGCATCTAAATTATGCTATATGATTATGTGTAAATAATATGTATTCCTGGCTAAATGGTTTTTCCGCATGATTTATGAATTGTCATATGTATCATAACCTAACACGTGATACCACTGTTAGGTTATGATACATATGACAATACATAAATCATGCGGAAAAACCATAAAGCCAGGAAAGCATATTATTTACACATAATCATTTAGCATAGTATAGATGCATACACTTTGTAGCGTGCCTTCCCTAGCTGCGCCCGAACCGAACAAGAACAAGTCTTTAGGATTCCAAGTGTCGTCCCTCCGTCGATAGTCCACAGTACGTCCAGATCCACCTCAAGATTGACCAACTAGAATCACCCTTAAGGTGCTTAGGAATTTTCGGCTATTATTGTGCAAGAGTGTGGCTGAATTTTCTTTCAAAAACTTACCCTTTGAATACTTCAGTCGTGCGTATAAATTATGACCCTAGGCCCTTATTATAGAATTATAGAGGTTTGGAAAGGGAATTGGAATCCTAGTAGGATACGATTTAATTAAACTTAGAATCCTACAAGGACTCTAATTAATTAAATAATCCTAATAGGAATAGGAGTTTAATCATACACCAAATCCTAATAGATTTAGGAATTGTGCATGGACACAAACACACACGCACGGAGCCACGAGGGCGCCCGCACGCATGCGCTTGGCCCACGCAGCCTGCGCTGGGCAGCCTTGCCTTGGCGCGCTGGGCCTGCCTTGCGGTGGGCCTGGCGCTGCCTTGGGATGGGCGTTGGCGCGCGTCCTTGCTTGCTGGGCGATGGCCTGGCTTCGTGCTGGGCCTTCGTCCGGCAGGCCTCGTCCGATGCTTATTCGTACGATACGCTTCCGATTAAATTCCCGGTCCCGGAATTCATTTCCGATACGAACAATATTTAATATTTCCGATTCCGTAATTAATTTCCGTTTCGAACAAATATTTAATATTTCCGTTTCCGGAATTATTTTCCGATTCCGATAATATTTCCGATTCTGACAATATTTCCGTTTCCGGCAATATATCCGATTCCGGCAATATTTCCATTTCCGATAATATTTTCCGATACGTACCATGTTTCCGTTTCCGGCAACATCTACGACTTGGATAATATTTATATTTCCGATACGATCCATATTTCTGTTTCCGGCAATATCATCGTTTCCGGAGTATTCATTTCTTGCTTTGCGACGATCTCAGCTCCCACTGAAACCAAGATCCGTCAATTCCGAATATCCATAGATAGAGTATTTAATGCCATTAAATACTTGATCCGTTTACGTACTATTTGTGTGACCCTACGGGTTCAGTTAAGAGTAAGCTGTGGATCAATATCATTAATTCCACTTGAACTGAAGCGGCCTCTAGCTAGGCATTCAGCTCACTTGATCTCACTGAATTATTAACTTGTTAATTAATACTGAACCGCATTTATTAGACTTAACATTGAATGCATACTTGGACCAAGGGCATTATTTCCTTCAATGACTACCCTAGCTCTACAAGATGAAGGTTTCGATCCAACTCGGTTAATCGCTCCTACATCAACACTAGAAGAGGCCGAGAACGGATGGGTGAAGACATGTTAGTGGGTCAACGCAAAGGGAATAGAGTTCAAGATGAGTACAGGCGAAGGACCAAGGTTCTACGAGACTAAACCCAAGGCCTGAGCCGTAGAGAGCACTTTAGCAAAACGCCTAGTAGTTCTTTAGATGATAGAAAGAATAAAGCTTTAGATATGGTCCTAAGAACCCTTAGAATATTGATTAATTTATTTCAGTGTGTTTTCCTTACTTTCCAAATTAATAAAGGCGTAAAATTTCTCCTAAAATATTATTCTAACACTAAATAAGCACTAATCATACTTGCAAATATAAAAATCAAAAAATATAAGGAAGCGGCCCATTGTAGGCCCAATAGCAAGGCCCAGTCGGTCTTGAATCGTGACATCGAAACCAATTCCCGAAAATCCACAAAATAAACCACACCATCCCCTTCATATTTCCAAGACATAAGGGTCAAACCCGTGCAACCCAAAGAAACCAAAAGAAATCAAATCCAAACAATGCAAATGTTGCTCAAAAAAAAAAAAAAAAATTTAAAAACATGAACCCATCATCCCCATAATTAACAACACGCACCTCAACCCACCCAAAAAGCCTACGCAAAGATCTTCATATCTTCCGCACCCTAACTCCATTTTCAAAGCCGTTTCGAGTCACGAATAGAGAAAATTAATCCGGACGAAAATGCGTCTAACGCTAACAGTCCAAAAAGCTTCGGAAATAGCGTCAAAATTGATTTATGACGAATAAAAAGTAAAATGAAACAAAGAAAAAGAAATAAATGCAAGAACATGTGAAGCAACGCGCTAAGAAATCTCCCGAGGAAGCATTTTCAACGCCCAGAGCTGGGCGCCGAAATCTTTAACGCCCCAGCCTGGGCGCTGAATCTCTCTGCTTGCCAAATTTTGCCCAGAAGTGCTCATCATTTTATCCGCACATACACGGAAAAATAACGAACACTTGGGGGGTACAACACGTATTCATGTATTTAGACATACGTACCAAAAAAAAACACATGAAAAAATGATGTGCAAAATACATGTACTCAAAAAATAAAACAAATTTTTGTTTTACGACAAAGCAGCAGATAAAAAATAATAATAATAAACTTCACTTATTCTACCGTTTCAAATAATATGTTTCCATCTCAGAACATACTTATCAAATTCGGCATCCTAGAATTTATTCTACGGTTTTTTCATGAAATGCCCCCGAGGTTTCACGGAATGCACCAAATACACCTGCGTGTTTCAAATTACATAATATACCCCTATTTTTTAAAAAATGCACCAAATACCCTTGGATTTAACGGAAGACTAACGCCGTTAGTGATTAGCCGATAATCAGCCTTAATTAACCTTATTAACTACATATAATTAACCCTATATCAATTCCAATGAAATATAACTAATATTTTCTTTTTTCTTTTTTCCTTTCTCTTTTCTTCGATTATTTCTAATCTTTCGATCCCTTCTCTTTTCATGATTCATCTTCTCCAGTGCCCTTCACCAAGAACAACACTCCATTGTTCTCCATTCTTCCTTCAACTCCATCCTCCAAACCCAATATCAGATCAGATTGCCTACCTCCAACATTACATTACCACCACTGCTCCCCAATTAAAACCCCAATTTCTACAATTTCTACAATTCGGAGTATTGATGAAGGGGACAAAAAAATTTTGAGGCGGAGAAGTAGTAGCGGCGGGGGCGAGGAGTTGACAAGGGTGGTGTTTTAATACTTGATTTTTGATCAAATTGTGTGATTTATTTAGTCAGTTTTGTTGGTAATATTTGAGTGAATTCATGGGAGATCGGACGAATTATGGATGAGATTAGAGGAGTTGCAGCAAAACGAAGAAGAAGGAAGTGAATCTCAATTGAATTGCACCAATTGAAATACTCAAGATTAAATACTCCCAATTGAATCTCACCGGAAGGAAGTGCCCAATTGAATCTCACCAACTGAATTACTGAAATACTCAAGATTAAATACTCCATTTTCTATGAGATTCGAGGATGGATGTGAACGGGGATGATGTCGGTTGTTGTTAAAATATGGGCATTAATGGCTTCTCAAAAACAAGAAGACCGAAGAAGAAGGAAGAGGAGGCGGCGTCAGGGTGGTGGTTGGATCGGGGAAGTGCAATAATGTGGATGGCCAGAGGAGAGATAAAACAAAGAAGAGTAGAGGTCAGAGATGAGAAAAAAAGAAAAAAAAAAGGGGGAAAAAAGTTAATGAAAAGTAATTAGATAATTAAAAAATGGTTAAATTTAGGGTTAATTAGGTTAATTAAGGGTTAATTAGGATAATTAAGGGCTAATTCAAACTAAATACTAACGGCGTTAGACATCTGTTAAGTCTAGGGGCATCTGGTGCAAATAAGTTTAAATAGGGGTATATTATGTGATTTGAAACACGCAGGTGTATTTGGTGCATTCCGTGAAACCTCAGGGGCATTTCATGAAAAAACCGTTTATTCTAGCTAGAACTACGCGCGACCTGATTCTAAGTTAAAGTTATTTAACAAGGATACGTAGGCAATCCTATTTATGGATTCGGTCCAATCAAATGAAAATATAATGTGTATAAGTGTTGGAAATGAGAAAATAAAAGAAAAGGGAGAAGCAAAACGAAAACAAGAAAAATGAAATTACGCCTTTATTAATATTTAAAAATAATAAGAAGGAAAACAAAAAGTGCTAAGGAATGAAAAACAAACACAACTGAAATAAATAAAGGGCACCTACACCCTAACAAGAACTACACTACTCGAGTTCTTCCAGATCATCAAATAAAGTTTTGTAGAGGGCAATGTTCGCAGGGTCCACCTCCACAGCTTCTGCGCTGCCCCTATATCAATCTCCATAAGAACAGGCTCCTTGTCACTAACTTCCAAGGATGCCAAGGCCTCAGAAACATTTTCAGTTTGAACAGCTATAGCCCGCTCAGCCTCAAGGGCACAAACAATGGTAGGGGAAGGATTATCAACATCAATTGGATTAGCCACTGGTTCTACTAGGGGCTGAACTTTCCTAACCCATACATTATTCCGGCGATGATCTCGGCGAGAGCTTGCATTTCTTTTGTGAACAACGGGCCCCTTCATGTTAGGCACCTTTTTAGGCCTAGAACTGGAAAGGGGAGGAACTTCCTTTCGTTTTCGTTTTCGCTTGAACCCGTGCTTGGGAAAAGACCGCTACTTTAGGTGGTACCGTATCGGAAAACGGGATAGTCTTCCTTAAGCCGTATTGTCGCATGACTCGGTAAGGAAAGATGTAAACGGGCCGAGATAGCCCCAACAAAGAAACATAAACTAACACCTCGGAACCCCCCGTCATATTAGTCAAACCCCACCACGGTACCACCCACTTAATAGAGCATACGCCATGAGTGAAATAGGAGGCCCACTCGGCCTCGTCCTGGCCTTGGTGCAAATACTTTCGGTTACCCAAGGCTATAGGGCGATAATGTTTAGGATCGGCATGAGCTTCTAAAAGCCTAAGTCGTTCCATGAGCTAAATCTGCAAAAAACGGGTACGATCAGAAAAATAATAATAAACGAAAGTCCTGCCTGGGACGCACTTTCAACGCCCAGGACCAGGAGCCAGAAATTTCGACGCCCAGCTCTGGGCGCTGAAAATCAGCTCCATGCAGGGGGCTGTCGAGGCAAACGAAAAAAAAAGAATAAAAAATATGTGCGAATAAACGATCGATTACCTGCAGCAATAGGGTCTCCCCTTAAAAATTTCAGACTTGGCATCCTTTTTTAACTCATCCGCGCTCAGTAAGGTCTCGGCAACAACCAACGGCATAATGGAATAGCAACTCTCCATCTGGCTAATCAAGGGGATCAACCTTATGTCACCGAACTCGCCATTGTTATTCGATAGTAAATAGTGGTTCAACAAGCAGAGTACAAGTGCTCGAATATTCAATTTCTGTTCGGTCATATTTTTACTAGGTCTAAAGTGATGTTTTACAAGCTTTGCCAAATTAACCTTATCACCCACAACGATCTCAGCAAGCATGTTAGCATCTAGTCCTAGGAAAGCCCTTATGGTTGTTTTACCCTCTTCAACAGTGTCAGGGGTAGCAGGAGTAGCATTGGTAGGATAACCAAGGATCGCGGCAAATTCATCTGGCAAAGGGCATACTTCATTGCCCCGAAAGACAAAAACATGGTGGTCAGAATACCAAAAGTCTAGGGCCGCATACAGAAAATTATAATCAATATTAATTTGTTGTAAGCCTAAGAATGCCTCTAAGTGGTATCCTTTCAACAAAGCCTTTTCTGTGGGATTAATGGCTCTTAGCCAGCGCCTAACAACTCGTTGGAGGGAGAAGGGAGGAATCGACATGGCAAGATCAGGGAAGAATAAAAGCTAAGCAATTGCAAAAGAGAGGAAGATTGAGAGTGGTGAAAAAGAAAGACGTACTTGACCCCTATATATACACGAAAGCATCAAGTGACATCCTGATCCCATTCGGAAACGCGTTAAGAAATCCGGGAACTGCCAAAGTAGAATTTCCAGCGCCCAAGGCTGGGTGCCGAAATTTTAAACGCCTGGCCAGGGGCGCCGGAAATGTAGCCCAAGGCCCGGATCCTTCAAAACGCGGAGCAGGAAAGGACTTAAAACCGTGTTGGTAAACACGAGGCCCTGCTGCAATCAAGATCAAGCCCAAAGCACCTTTAGAGCCCGAATAGTGAAAACAAATGTTAAAGCTTGTCGAAACTTAGACTCATCTCAAGAAAAAATATGTATACATTTTTCAAGGCAATATAGAAAAAAATAAAAATCAAGGTCATTCTTCGAAACACAAAAAACAAAAAATCAAGTCGTTGGTTTCTCAAAATTAAAAAAGTGTTTTTTTGTCAAAAGATCAATCCGGGCCAAAGTAAGCTCGATGTATTAACTATTGAAAAATGAAGCAAAACTTTGTCGCCCGAAAAATGAAGTCGCACTCCACGACTTCATCAAAGTAGCATACCACTACAAAGATCGCTCGCACGTACGAGCACGATCCCAAACACGATTAAGGACGTTATAAAATACGCACTTCTCTTGGCAAAGAACGACCACCAAGTACAAATGCTTGGGGGCTCGAAAGAAAATATATATTTCAAAAGAGAGTATGCAAAGTTAAAGCAATATTCCCAGACTACGCTGTACGAAGTCCCGTGTTTGGATAATCTCAAAAGATAAAACCGGATTACGACTTCAAGACAAAGGTCGCCGTTTATACTTATACATAGTCCCCTAATCAAGGACCCAGGTAGTGGCAAAATTGAGCCGTAAAGACTAGCTCAAAACCAAGAAAGATGAGGACCACAAAAGAATGGTCCGTCTAAGCACGTTGTCTACCCACATTCAGGTTGCAACTAAACCCGAGCATCCCTCGAAAGAATTCGCTCTTACAAGAATGAATAAAAAGAAATTCTCAAAAGAAATCACAAGAACAAATGAAATAGGGACTTGCCCACCTCAATCGGGCAAGATCACGGCACGTACCACGCGAGTCCCAAATCGAAAGGACGAATTCAGGTTCGCTCACCTCCAGCGGGAGGGGCGTTCACCCTTAACGGACAGGGCTCGCCCACCTTCAGCGGGCGGGGTCTGCGTCACTAACCGCGCAGGTCCTCAGTTTTCGAAAATGAAAAGAAAGTAAAATCTTCAAAAACAAAATAGGCTCGCCATCTTCAGCCGACGGGGTCTACGTCACAAACCGCGTAGATCCTTATTTTCAAAACATCAAACCAGATTCATCCACTTCTATCGGACGAGGCGTCCACCCTCAGCGGACAGGCTCGCCCACCTTCAGCGGCGGGGTCTGCGCCACTAACCGCGCAGGTCCTTAGTCGCTGCAGCGATAAATTTTCCCGGTTTATCCTTTTCCAAAAATCAAAGGATGGTTTCCCTTTTCCAAAAATCAAAGGATGGTTTCCCTTTTCCAAAAATCAAAGGATTGGTTTTCCGTTTTTCCAAAAAAGAACGATGTGCTGGATTTTCCTTCGTTTTACGTCCTATAAAAACAAGGGGGTTTTCTCGTTTAGCTAACCCTGAAAATGAGAATCTTTAAAAAAAACGTTTTACCTCGTGATTGGGCTTGGCCAGGCCTAGTTACACTTTATAGCTTTGATTTCAAAAACATCTTTAGACACTTCCAATGACAAAGTGAGGGAGTTTCTATACTATCAGTTAACAAATTCCAATGACGCGTGAGGAATGTGTTAACATTTCAAGTGATGACCCTTAAGTCAAACATTATCACTCGGGGGCTCGTGAGACCCTCGCAAAACAGGTTACATACACCATGGCTTGTATGACGCACTCCGTCTAGTACTTTGACCATCGTCTCATCTCGAGACTCAGTCAAAGTGGGGGCTAACTGTAGACAACTACTTTTGTCCCCATTCCCGAAAGGGAAGGTTCGATGATGAGAACATAAATCTCCACTTGGCAACGCATCTCCTATAAAATAACTGACAGGCTTAATCGCACTCCTATCAAAGATAAACCTAACGTTCACCAACTAAAAATATAGCAAGGGAAGCAGGGATTGTATCCACAGGGAAACAACGTTCTTCTACTATTAATGGACTAATCTAGACTACTGGTAACGAGAGTTGGAATGGTTTGTGTATTAAACTAAAACAAGTAATCAGATCGGAAAATAACAATATTAAAGGAATCTAGGGCAGCGGTTCACCATAAATGCAGACCGGGATTGGACAATGGACAATAACAATCAATTAACAATCATAACTAGGAAAACATGCATCTCTCGAATCTTATGAATTCCTTAGGATAGAACAACTAGCGGGCTTTCGCTACGTACTAGAAATAATTCCTATCTAATAGCCACAGACCAAAAACATTAGATTTATACCTCTCGGCGCATAATCTAAGGTTAATCAAACTCAAATCAAAATAGTCCGGCCGAACAGAATTGACGAACAATAATAATAAGCTATAGAAATTATAATCAATCAATCAAATATCATGTCCACATATAATCCCAATCATGCATTCATGGATCCCCTAAACCCTAGAAATTAAACTACTCACTCATGATAATAAATAACAAAGCAATTAACATAACATAATAGAAAACATGATTAAAGCAATAAACTAAATTAGAACAAGAAGCAATACCTAATTGAAGAACAATGAATAATGAAAGCTTGAATTTTTGATTGAAAATAAAACTAAGTGTTGGAACAAATTTGAGAGAATAATAAGCTAAGGAAATAAACTAAGGTTCCAAACTAAAATAAAAGGTGTCCTCCAAAAATAAACAAGGTTAACTTATATAGTTTTCCTAAAGTAAAGCTTAAAAACGGAAAAGAAACCACGCGAAGAAGCTGCAGAGGTTGGCGTCGCCCGATCGGGTGACGCTTCGCCCGATCGGGCGAAGTGCTCGATAGTCGGCCCGATCGGGCCAAATTCCGCCCGATCGGGCGGTTTGCGAAGAGTCAGTATTTGCCTCCTGATGGGCGCCCGATGCGAACCGGGCGAGCTGCGCCCGATCGGGCGCGTGTTGATGGCTGCAATTGTCATTTAATTCCGCCCGATGGTCGCATTTCGCCCTCAGCTCTCAGGCCGATTTGCAATCTTCAACATCCTTCGCCCATATCACCGATTCTAACTCTCGGGGCTCAACCATAGACATCTAGGGCTCCCGAAAGTCGACGATAAATGTCCCGAAATTCCTCGTGTTAGGTTATGATACATATGACAATTCATAAATCATGCGGAAAAACCATAAAGCCAGGAAAACATATTATTTACACATAATCATATAGCATAGTTTAGATGCATACTCTTTGTTGCGTGCCTTCCCTAGATGCGCCCGAACCGAACAAGAACAAGTCTTTAGGACTCCAAGTGTCGTCCCTCCGTAGATAGTCCACAGCACGTCCGGATCCGCCTTAAGATTGACCAACTAGAATCGCCCTTAAGGTACTAAAGATTTTCGGCACTTTTAGTCAAGGAATGTGTCTGAATTTTCTCTCAAAAACTCACTTTGAATACTTGAATAATCTATGAAAATATGTGACCCTAGGCACCTATTTATAGAGTTATGGAAAGGGTTTTGGAATCCTATTAGGATACTAATTTATTTAATTATAACCCTACTAGGACTCTAATTAAATAATCATTATCTAATAGTTTAAGGATTTAATCATACTTCGAATCCCGATTGCTTCAGGATTCCCGCACAAGCATTGCACGAGCACCGTACACCCGCGCAAGCCTTGCGGCCCACGCTAGGCGCACAGCGCTCGGCCCACTGCTGTGCTCTCGCGCGCGCGCCCAATGCCTTGGCTGGGCCTGGCCTTGCGCTGGGCCTGGTCGAGGCTTGGCGTGCGATGGTGCGCGTTGGCTCGCTGGGCGACGGCCTGGCTTCGTGCTGGGCCTTCGTCTAGCGGGCCTCGTCCGATGCTAATTCGTACGATACGCTTCCGGTTAAATTCCCGATTCCGGAATTCATTTCCGATACGAACAATATTTAATATTTCCGATTCCGGAATCAATTTCCGTTTCGAACAAATATTTAATATTTCCGTTTCCGATAATATTTCCGATTCTGACAATATTTCCGTTTCCGGCAATATTTCCGATTCTGGCAATATTTCCATTTCCGATAATATTTTCCGATACGTACCATGTTTCCGTTTCCGGCAACATCTACGACTTGGATAATATTTATATTTCCGATACGATCCATATTTCCGTTTCCGGCAATATCATCGTTTCCGGAGTATTCATTTCTTGCCTGTGACGATCTCAGCTCCCACTGAAACCAAGATCCGTCGATTCCGAATATCCATAGATGGAGTATTTAATGCCATTAAATACTTGATCCGTTTACGTACTATTTGTGTGACCCTACGGGTTCAGTCAAGAGTAAGCTGTGGATTAATATCATTAATTCCACTTGAACTGAAGCGGCCTCTAGCTAGGCATTCAGCTCACTTGATCTCACTGAATTATTAACTTGTTAATTAATACTGAACCGCATTTATTAGACTTAACATTGAATGCATACTTGGACCAAGGGCATTATTTCCTTCAGTCTCCCACTTGTCCTTAGGGACAAGTGTGCATTTCCTAATTCCTTTGTCGCTCGATGCTTGCTCTTGAACATAAGGTAAGAGTTGTCATCCTTATTATGTCCAGAGGTGTTCCTCGGTTTCAGAGTTCAACTGATCAAATAAACAGATAATCATAGCCTATGATTCATCCGAGCACGGCCATGCATTTCACAGTTTCTAGCTCTCCGAGTGGCCTTGTACAACTTTTAAGCATCTCATCCCGATTTATGGGAGGACAATCCCAATCTTGCGATCTTGAGATTAGACTTCGTTTGATAGGTGATTACCTGAGCGTTGCCTTTATTTGCGTCGCAGTTTACTAATTCTGCGACGCACTTGAGGTAAAAAAATTTCGGATTTTTAATTTTGGTTTCCCTCCTCCATCCCGCAATTCTCTACATACTGACCTAAGTCTTCTACAATTCCCTCCTAAACCAAATTAAGCCCAAACACTGAACCTCACTGGCGCTGCACCGCCATCGGACCTCACTGCCGTCGTTCATTGCTGTCGTCGTTCCATCTCCGGCAGGCCTGCGTTGTTCTCGTCGTTCCATCCCCGTCGTTCACTGCTAAAAAACGCAAGTCTCCCGGGTTTTTTCGTGTTGAAAACGCAGCCCAGCCACCACGGCAGCTGCTGCTTGTATCGCCGCCGACCACCTCAGCCTGTCGTTGTGACGCCGCCGACCACGCCACCGCCCACTCCGCCGGCGCCCCTGCTCAGTTCTTCCCTCCTCTCTTAGGTACGATTTAAATTGTTTTTAAATATTAAAACTTTCAATAATTAGGTTTAAATTGAGTGTTGTGGATTTTATTTAGTTGTTTACATTTAAGATTGAATTTAAATTTTGATATTAAGATTGAAAGTTTGTGGATATTATTTAGTTAAATTTAAAATGAATTTTAAGGGTGCATTTTGATTTGAATTGTGGATATTATGATTGAATTTTAGTTGTACATGCATTTGAATTGAAATTTAAGATTGAATTTTAATTGTGGATATTATTTAGTTGAATTTTAATTGGGTACATTTTAGGATTTAGGTTTTGTTGAATTTTAATTGTAGTTTTTGATGAATTGGAATATGTTATTATAATAGTTGGTTTTGTTGAATTTTAATTGTTTATTACATTTAGGATTTGTTGAATTAAAAGTTATGAAATGAAGTTTTGGGTTTGTGTAGGTTTATGAGATGGTTTGTGTAGGTTATGAAATGAATTTAGGTTATGAAATGAATTTAGGTGATACATGAAATCATGTTTTGGGTTTGCTACAAAATTTGGGTTTGTGAATTTGTTATGTGAAATGAATTGTACGTTATGGGAACTTGTTATTAGTTATGGTAGGTTTAGTTGGAAGCTATAAAGCCATGGATTTAAAATGATATGAATATCCTAGTTTATATTCTAACCTTCTACAAAATTTGGTCGTATTATTTTTTCTTTAGTGGTTGAAAATGGATCGAAGTTGGATGTATGGTAGTAAACGATTTTCTACAAGGTTCTTACAAGGGATTCAAGAGTTCAGTAAGGTTGCCTTGAAACATCAATCAGAACATGAATCAAGTTTAATTCAATGTCCTTGTTGTGATTGCAATAATTCAAGGGGGTATCGGGATATTGATGATATTGTTGATCACATAATTCGTCGCGGTTTTAAGAGTAACTACACGACGTGGACATGGCATGGTGAGAGCATAGATCATGGGGCAAGCTCTAGTATGCCGAGCTCGAGTCAGCATAATCATTGTGATAATGGTGATGAAAATGAAATTGAGGATGATATTGGTGTTGAAAGTGAGGAAGAAGAGGAGAAAGATAGGATAGATGAGATGATGCATGATGTGGAAGACCATCAATTCGTTGAGCGTCCCCGTATGTATGAGAGTATAATCAAAGCTTCCGCAACACCGTTATATCCTGGTTCTACACAAACTCTACTTGGTGCTGTCATCAAATATTTCAACTTAAAGGTGGAAAACGGTTGGACCAACAAGAGTTTTTCACAGTTTTTGGAGGCCACGTCCGATAATCTTCCCGAAGGAAACAAACTTCCAAGGTCTAACTATGAGGCCCAGAAGCTTATTTGTCCTTTGGGTATGGATTATGAGAAGATACATGCATGTCCAAATGATTGTGTGTTGTATCGAAAGCAGTATGCAAATCTGCATGAGTGTCCAAGATGCGGATCGTCTCGTTACAAGATCGTGGATAATAATTCAACATCAACTAAGAAGAAACCTACTCCGGCTAAGGTGCTTTGGTATCTTCCAATTATACCAAGATTTAAGCGCCTTTTCTCAGAAGCGAAAACTGCAAAACTCTTGAGGTGGCATGCCGAAGGGAGGAAGAAAGATGGGTTAATGAGGCATCCTGCTGATTCTCCACAATGGAGGAACATTGATCGAAGGTACAAGGTCTTTAGTGAAGAAGTTCGGAATCTTAGGCTTGGTCTTTGCACGGATGGAATGAACCCATTTGGGACACTTAGTACCCAATATAGCACTTGGTCGGTTCTTCTCACCATATACAATTTGCCGCCTTGGTTATGCATGAAGCGTAGATACATCATGTTGTCTCTCTTGATCTCTGGGCCTAAACAACCCGGAAATGACATAGATGTGTATCTAGAGCCACTCATTGAAGATTTGAAATTGTTGTGGGATGAAGGGGTGTTGATGTTTGATGCATACACCAAAACCTATTTCACATTACGTGCCATGATTTTTTGTACGATAAATGACTTTCCAGCTTATGGAAATTTGTCAGGGTATTCTGTAAAGGGAAAGAAGGCATGTCCAGTTTGTCATGATGATTTGGTCTCGAGGCGCCTAAAGTTTTGTGGGAAAGATGTATACATGGATTATCGGATGTATCTTCCTGAAGATCACCCCTTTCGAAAAGAGAAGAAAGCTTTTAATGGAGAAGTGGAGAAGAGAGAAGCTCCTACTCCCTTATGTGCGTGTGAGGTTTATGAACGGGTTAAAGACATTGAGACAGAGTTTGGTAAGCCTTATAAAGGTCAGTCAAGTGGTGGTTACAAGAAGAGGTCTACGCTTTGGGATCTCCCATATTGGAGACATTTGGAAGTTAGGCATTGTTTGGATGTAATGCATATTGAGAAGAATGTTTGTGATGCCATTGTTGGGACATTGTTGAATATGCAAGGGAAAACGAAGGATGGGCCTAAAGTTAGAAAAGATATGGCTGCTATGGGTCGCTCCGAGTTGGCACCTCAAGAGAGGGGAAAACGCTGGTACCTTCCCCCAGCTTGCTTCACCTTGTCTAAAAAGGAGAAAGTTAGCTTTTGTGAGTCTTTGCATGGCTTAAAGGTCCCTGCTGGATACTCTTCAAATTTTCGTAGCCTTGTGTCCATGTCTGACTTGAAATTAGTTGGAATGAAATCTCATGATTGTCACGTGTTGATGCAACAATTGTTGCCGGTTGCAAATCGAGGAATATTGCCGCCACCAGTGAGGTATACCATTACAAGATTGTGTTTCTTTTTTAACACGATTTGTAGCAAGGTGATCAATCCAACAATACTGGATGATTTGCAGGCGGATGTACTTGAGACCATGTGTCGGTTTGAAAAGTATTTTCCGCCATCATTCTTTGACATGATGCCTCATTTGATTATTCATCTTGTTCGTGAAATTAAGCTTTGTGGGCCAGTTTGTATGAGGTACATGTATCCCTTTGAACGAGAGATGGGTACCTTGAAAGATAGAGTGATGAATCCGGCCAAACCTGAAGCTAGTATTGTCAAACGAACCGTTGCTGAGGAAGTTGCCGCATGGGTTGCTCAATATTTGAATAATTTGAAAGAAATTGGAGTACCAAAGTCTCGACATGAAGGGAGACTTGGGGGTCAAGGTACAATCGGCAGGAAAAGGATATCAATCGGTTCAGAAATGATGAGTAAGATTGAGTTGTTTGTGGTGCAAACTGTTAGTGAAGTCCATCCATATGTGGATGAGCACATGGAGTTTCTTAGAGAGCAATATCCTTCAAAAAATGGTCCTCAACTGATAACAGAGCATAATCGTTCGTTCCTCACATGGTTCAAGAGTCGAGTGATGGATCAAATCACCGAAACGCCTGAGGTTGTATCTGACACGTTGAGATGGTTGGCATATGGTCCTAAATGTCAAGTCATCTCTTATGAGGGGTACGACATCAATGGCTATTCTTTTTACACTAAGCGACAAGATGACAAAACGACGATGCAAAATAGTGGTGTTACGGCAATGGGCTTGTCTTCGGAATATGCTAGTGCGAGAGATAGAACACTTGTAGATAAGAAGTATTGTTACTATGGAGTAATTGAAGAAATATTAGAGTTGCAATATAAGGAATTTAAGATACCTCTATTCCGGTGCAAGTGGGTTGATATTAGTCGCGGTGTCAAAAGTGATGAACATGGGTACTTGACACTTGTAAACTTTAGTCGAGTCGGGCATCTTGAAGATCCATTCATATTAGCATCACAGGCAAAACAAGTCTTTTATGTTGTTGACCCTGCCGATCGTAGTTGGTCAGTTGTTCTTGAAGGCAAAAGAAGAATACTTGGGGTCGAGGATGTAGATGATGAAGAAGAATATGATGAACAGTTTAATGAGACTCCACCTTCCTCGTGGCATATTCCTAAAACAATTGATGATGTTAACATGAGTCTTACTCGTCGAGATCACGGTGAAGGATTTTATGTTGCAAAAGAGAAAGAGTGAGAGAGGTAAGCCGATTCCATGAAATTGATTTTGTAATTTTTATCGGTTTTGATTTTTAAAAAAGGGAAATTTTGATGGAGTTCCAAGGATTATGAGATTGTCATGACCTTTAAACGTGCATAAATGGATTTCAATGAGTCTTATAACCTTTTTCTAATCATATTAAACTTATAAGTGGTTTAAAAAGAGTCCTTAGGTTCATTTTAGGAAAACCGGGAGCGAAAATGCCATTTTAAGTCTACATATGACCTATAACGACCCAAACGACCTTTAACCGTGCATAAATGGATTTCAATGAGTCTTATAACCTTTTTCTAATCATATTAAACTTATAAATGGTTTAAAAAGAGTCCTTAGGTTCATTTTAGGAAAACCGGGAGCGAAAATGCCATTTTAAGTCTACATATGACCTATAACGACCCAAACGACCTTTAACCGTGCATAAATGGATTTCAATGAGTCTTATAACCTTTTTCTAATCATATTAAACTTATAAATGGTTTAAAAAGAGTCCTTAGGTTCATTTTAGGAAAACCGGGAGCGAAAATGCCATTTTAAGTCTACATATGACCTATAACGACCCAAACGACCTTTAACCGTGCATAAATGGATTTCAATGAGTCTTATAACCTTTTACTAATCATATTAAACATATAAATGGTTTAAAAAGAGTCATTAGGTTCATTTTGGGAAAATCGGGAGCGAAAATGTCATTTTAGGCTTCATTTTCTTTCTTTTTAATTTTATTTTTATGAATTATATTATGAAATAGTTTTGAATTTGCATGAACTCTTGTTTACTTCGTATTGGTTGTTGAATGCAAGTCCCGGATCGGTTTTAATGTGCAGACCAGTTCTGATCTGCACAGATCAGAACTGATCTGCACAGACCAGGACTGGTCTGCACAGACTAGGACTGGTCTGCACAGATCAGTTCTGGTCTGTGCAGATCAGTCCTGGTCTGTGCAGATCAGTTCTGGTCTGCACAGATCAGAACTGATCTGCACAGACCAGAACTGATCTGTACAGACCAGAACTGATCTGTGCAGATCAGTCCTGGTCTGTGCAGATCAGTCCTGGTCTGTGCAGACCAGTTCTGGTCTGTGCAGATCAGTTCTGGTCTGCACAGATCAGAACTGATCTGCACAGACCAGAACTGATCTGCACAGACCAGAACTGATCTGTGCAGACCAGTCCTGGTCTGTACTGGTCTGCACAGACCAGGACTGATCTGCACAGATCAGTTCTGGTCTGTGCAGATCAGTTCTGGTCTGTGCAGACCAGTTCTGGTCTGTGCAGATCAGTTCTGGTCTGTTCAATTTTGCACATTTTTGGTCTAATTTGTGTGCCGTAGTTGACTGGTTTGCCACTTAATTATTCAGGTCAGAAGTTGTTGAATTGGTTCACCTTGATACTTATTTCATGGAGAATGAAGATATGTATGCCCTTGAGGACCCAAATGGACAGGAGCCATCAAATCAAGAGGCAAATCAAGGGAACCAAAAGAAGAAAAGGAAGCCAAGAGGTCCTTCAAAAGGGATCAAAGACATGCCCGGGGTTCCAAGAATAATTGAGTGAGATTTCTTTAACCAACCCATAGGAAAATGGGTAAAAGAATTCAAGACTCACATTGGCGAGATAAGCCGCACAAAAGTCTCTATATTGATTAAAGATTGGGAACACGTTTCGCAAGGAATCAAAGACACATTGTGGGAAGATGTCAAGGTAACCGAAAATGTCATTATTTTAGAATATGCATTCCTCAATTGTCTATACATGTTACTCATTTGCTAAAACCTTTGTATTTCTTTTTCTATTTCATTTAGAGAGAGTTTCATATCCAAGATGAGACTAAGAAAGAAGAAGTCTTAAAGAGGTGTGATAAGGCTTGGAGGGGTTTCAAATCGAAATTACATACAGGTTGGATCACAGAGACAAGGAAAATGCCTGCAAATAAAAAGATGCCTTATAACTTGTATGATTTCATAACTAAAGATATGTGGGAGGAATTTGTGAAGTATCGTACATCAGAAGAATATATGGTATAAAAATCATTATCAATTAAAGTTTTGACTATATTAAAGTTCTTTTTTGGTTGTAATTAATAATTTATATTTTTCTCCCAACATTAGGAAATAAGCAAGAAAGCAAGAGCGAGCCAATCTTTCAACATACATCCTCATCATATGGGACAAAAATCGTATGCCGAAAAGTCCATTGAATGGCGTAGCAAAGGGTACCTTCCCTCGGTTTCTTCGTCATCCATTGGTTCCTCTAGTTCTACAGTTGTTTCAAGTTTCTCGGAAAGGACACACTTATGGCTTCTTGGAAGATCAGTAGAAGATGATAAAGGAAATACATACTTGCCGGATGAGCAAACACAAAAGGTCAAAGATACCATTGTAAGTGTTAATTTTCTCTAACAGTTTTTGGTTTCATTCATTTCATTTTCTAAGGTCAAAAACAAAAGGATGCAGAAGCAATAATTTTCCCTAACACTATTTGGTTTCATGTAGGATGAATGGAAACAAAAAGAAGCGGAAGGGACATTTGTTCCTCATCGGTTTGATGATGCTTTAACTCGTGCACTTAATAAGACTAAGACTAGGAGACCACTTACATTTGGTAGTACAGTAGGCATCAAAGCTGTGTGGGGGACCGGAGAGCGGCGTAGATACCGACCAATTGAAAATGTAGATCTCATGGAAATGGAAGCAAGAGTAACCCAAAGGGTTAGAGAGGAGACAATATAAGAGATGAACTCAAAGATGGATGTCATGGTTAAGGAGAAATTCATCACATTCGCTAAAGAGCTGGGTCTCTCAATACCGAGTCATATGACGAGGGATGTTCGAGTTCCTAGTAGTTGTCAATCTGGGGGTGTTGATCCATTTGCAAACATTCAGGTATATAAGATTATTTTTTTCTTTTAAATAATTAGTTTTAAGAAAGTTGGGAGCGAAAATGCCATTTTAGGCTACATATGACCTATAACGACCTAAACGACCTTTAACCGTGCATAAATGGATTTCAATGAGTCTTATAACCTTTTAGTAATCATATTAAACTTATAAATGGTTTAAAATGAGTCCTTAGGTTCATTTTAGGAAAATCGGGAGCGAAAATGCCATTTTAGGCTACATATGACCTATAACGACCTAAACGACCTTTAACCGTGCATAAATGGATTTCAATGAGTCTTATAACCTTTTAGTAATCATATTAAACTTATAAATGGTTTAAAATGAGTCCTTAGGTTCATTTTAGGAAAATCGGGAGCGAAAATGCCATTTTAGGCTACATATGACCTATAACGACCTAAACGACCTTTAACCGTGCATAAATGGATTTCAATGAGTCTTATAACCTTTTAGTAATCATATTAAACTTATAAATGGTTTAAAATGAGTCCTTAGGTTCATTTTAGGAAAATCGGGAGCGAAAATGCCATTTTAGGCTACATATGACCTATAACGACCTAAACGACCTTTAACCGTGCATAAATGGATTTCAATGAGTCTTATAACCTTTTAGTAATCATATTAAACTTATAAATGGTTTAAAATGAGTCCTTAGGTTCATTTTAGGAAAATCGGGAGCGAAAATGAGTCCTTAGGTTCCTCTCCTTGATTAACTATGTTTACTTGCCTAGCTTTTAACTTATTTCAACTGTTTTTATTTTTTATGTTTACTTGTTTTTTGCATCAATAATAAAACTTATTCCCAGTTACCTGATCTGCACAGACCAACAAAATCCCCTAGAACTGGTCTGCACAGACCAGAACTGGTCTGCACAGATCAGTTCTGGTCTGTGCAGATCAGTTCTGGTCTGTGCAGATCAGTTCTGGTCTGCACAGATCAAAACTGATCTGCACAGACCAGGACTGATCTGCACAGACCAGAACTGATCTGTGCAGACCAGTTCTGGTCTGTGCAGACCAGTTCTGGTCTGTGCAGATCAGTTATGGTCTGCACAGATCAGAACTGATCTGCACAGACCAGAACTGATCTGCACAGACCAGTTACCTGATCTGTGCAGACCAGAACTGATCTGTGCAGACCAGTTCTGGTCTGTGAAGACCAGTTCTGGTCTGTGCAGATCAGTTCTGATCTGTTCAGTTTTGCATATTTAGGTTATATTGAACTTATAAATGGTTTTGAATGAGTCCTAGCTTAGGTTCAATATTGAACTTATAAATGGTTATAAATGGTTGCGAAAATGGCATTTTTCTAACATGTTGTTTTTTTCAAATAAAGGAACCTACCTCCTGCCGGCTATACTTGTTGATAAACTCAGAGAAAGTCTTTGTTGCCTTTGGTACTATACATCCGGAATTGACTCTTGATCACCATAACAACCTCGTTGCCGATAACGTGAAGGTGAGCGTTGATGAATTTGAGCCCGCGTATAAAGAAGCTTCAGTCCCCGTGCCTTCTCAATTTATAAAGAAACTTGGACAAGCTCTTGGTACTTTCACTCAGTGGCCAACAAATTTGGTTTCGCTTGTGACGAGTCCTGAGGTAACTTATCATTATGCATCAAATTTGACTCGAAAATATTATATCATACACTTATGTTCACTAATATGTATATGGTTATTTGAAATTCATAACTCAGGTAAATGAGCCTGCAAGAAAAGAGCCTAACGAGAAAAGGGCTACAAGCAAAGAGCCTAAAGGGAAAGAGGTAATGGTTGAAAGTCAACGCGAGACAAAAGGGTCCAACACTAAGGCAAACAAACAATTTCTTCCCAAATTTAGCTCGCAAAAATTGGGAGTTCAGTGCAATTGTATGAAAACTATGGTTTCTAAATTAAAAGAAGGGGAGGATGTTAAGTTGCAAGCTAGTAAAAGGGGATTCAATTTTGACAACGACCGTGAACTTATTATCGCCGTTGAAGACATCAATCAACTTCTCTCGGGAGCATGGCTCAATATATCGATATTGCAAGTTCTTATACTGTGAGTTTCCTAAATTAAATTTTCTCTCCTAATTATTATATTTTCAATTGTCTTAACGTTATTGAGCTATGTAGGGCTTTATATGAGTCGTGGGATGAATTTGATCATTCTACCAATGCTTTGGGATTCATGTGCCCGGAGATGATCTCGGAAACCATGTTGTATAGTGATATAAATCGTGTTCTATTATACATGTCGCAATCCATGGCAACACTCAGTTCTAAGTCATTCATCTTATGTCCATACTTCGAAAAGTAAGAACATTTTAAATTTATTTTTCATATTATATTGTTGATTGTTGTTAATATTTTTTTTCTAACGACATAATTTTATTGTTTGTACGTAGGAGGCATTGGATTCTTTTAGTTATTTGCTTGGCTAAATCTCAGGTCTACATATTTGATTCTATGCAGAAGAAGAGAAATTTGATGATTAAGAACCAATTGAACCTGTAAGTAAAGTATTTTATGAATTCTTTGCATTTACATGATACAAAAATATAATAAAGTATATAGCTATAAGTCCCCTTTTGTCAAACGTGTAGGGCTTTTCGGACTTACAAGGCACAAAATGGAAAATCTAAAGGAACTAAATTGAATTGGATTGCGGCACAGGTATAATTAGTTTAATACTTACCGAAATATCAAGTTTTTCAAAATTACTACGTATAATTTCATATAAAATTTACTTGTGTTGTTTTTTTTAATCATGTAGTGTCCTCAACAACCGGGATCACTAGAGTGTGGCTACTACGTCATGCGTTTTATGTACGATATATTTACAAAGCATCGTGATAGTCAAGATCTTACTACGGTATGTGATATACTTTAATAAATTGAAGTAGCTCTAGGCATAACTATTGATTGTTGACCTAATTATTTATATACTTGCATGTGTATTTTTAGGATTATTCAAGAACAAAGCCTTTTTCATTCGAGGAGATTAATGAGGTTAAAGAATTTTGGGCTGATTACTTTTTGACCAATTCCGATGTAAATCTAGCTAGCTAGTTTGTTGTAATATTGGTTTGTTAGGTTCGTTATCAACATGTTGGTTGAACGATATGATATGATGGATTGCCTTTTAATGGGGTTGTAAAACTATATTTGACAGGTGCATGTATTATAATTCCCGATTATTGGGAAGTGTTATATTACAAAGGAGATTCTGTCAAAATTTTCAACTATATTCCACTATTTTTTTTATGCATGTATATATAATACTGTGATCCAGATACATGAAATATGAAGTTGTTCAATAAAAAAAATGAAAAAAAAAGAAGAAATAAGGTCATTTGCGTCGCAGTTTAGTAAACAAATGACCTTATTATTTTTTGTCATTTGCGTCGCAGTTTTACAAAACAGCGACACAAATGACTTTTTTTTTGACATCCTGGATAGTCATTTGCGTCGCAGTTTAGTAAAACAGCGACACAAATGACTTTTTCTGGATGTCAAAAAAAAAGTCATTTGCGTCGCTGTTTAGTAAAACTGCGACGCAAATGACTCAAATTTGCGTCGCACAAAAGTGCGACGCAAATGACTTTTTCATTTGCGTCGCGGCCAGTTGCGTCGCACCAATGTGCGACGCAAATGGGCTTAAATGACCGACGCAAATGACTGTTTTTCCACTAGTGATTTTAATGAAATTTACTTATGACAGATTTTCATCTCTTACAGTAAAGTTTCATAGGTCTTGTCCGATACTAGTCTTCCCAAAGTAAGTATCTATGCAAATGATTATGACATTGCCATGTCCACATAGTTCAAGAAACAGAACTACTAGTCATCTTGCATTCTAATCGTCTAACGTTTTCTATGCGTCCAATTTTATAGAAAACTCCAACCAGGGACCTTTTTCAACCTTTGACATTCAAGTTCACTTGATAGACATTTCTTAGTCACAGGACTGGTCCTGACAGTCTATCTTGAATATATCGTCAAATTGAATGGACTCATCATTTAATAAACCACAAATTAAATGGAAAAATGAATTCTTTTCATTTATTGTGAATGATTAACCAATAATGTTTTACAAAGATTTAAACTCTAAAACTTTAAAACATTAAACAGAGACATCAAAGCCATTCTCCAATATGCTTGATTCCCATAGCTGCAGTGTGCGAGTTGTGCTTCGCTTGCGGCAGAGGTTTAGTCAATGGATCTGATATGTTGTCATCAGTTCCAATTTTGCTTATCTCGACTTCTTTTCTTTCAACGAACTCTCGTAGAAGGTGAAATCTACGAAGTACATGCTTGACTCTCTGGTGGTGTCTAGGCTCCTTTGCCTGTGCAATAGCTCCGTTATTGTCACAATACAGGGCTATTGGTCCTTTAATGGAGGGGACTACACCAAGTTCACCTATGTACTTCCTTAGCCATATAGCTTCCTTTGCTGCTTCATGTGCAGCAATGTACTCCGCTTCAGTTGTAGAATCCGCAATGGTGCTTTGCTTAGCACTTTTCCAGCTTACTGGTCCTCCGTTGAGGCAGAAGACAAACCCAGACTGTGATCTGAAATCATCTTTGTCGGTTTGGAAACTTGCGTCCGTATAGCCTTTAACAATTAATTCATCATCTCCACCATAGACCAGGAAGTCATCTTTGTGCCTTTTCAGGTACTTCGGAATGTTCTTGGCAGCAGTCCAATGCGCCTCTCCTGGGTCTGACTGGTATCTGCTCGTAGCACTGAGTGCGTACGCAACATCCGGGCGTGTACATATCATAGCATACATTATTGAACCAATCAATGATGCATATGGAATCCCATTCATTCGTCTACGCTAATCAAGTGTTTTTGGGCACTGAGTCTTGCTTAGAGTCATTCCATGAGACATGGGTAGGTAGCCTCGCTTGGAGTCTGCCATCTTGAACCTATCAAGCACCTTATTGATATAAGTGCTTTGACTAAGTCCAATCATCTTTTTAGATCTATCTCTGTAAATCTTGATGCCCAATATGTACTGTGCTTCTCCTAGATCTTTCATCGAAAAACATTTCCCAAGCCAAATCTTGACAGAGTTCAACATAGGAATGTCATTTCCGATAAGTAATATGTCGTCGACATATAATACTAGGAAAGCAATTTTTCTCCCACTGACCTTCTTGTATACACAAGATTCGTCCGCGTTCTTGATGAAACCAAAGTCACTGACTGCTTCATCAAAACGTATATTCCAGCTCCTGGATGCCTGCTTCAATCCGTAGATTGACTTCTTTAGCTTGCATACCTTTTTAGCATTCTTTGGATCCTCAAAACCTTCAGGCTGTGTCATAAACACAGTTTATGTTAAAACGCCGTTTAAGAAAGCAGTTTTGACATCCATCTGCCATATTTCGTAATCGTAATATGCAGCGATTGCTAACATTATCCGAATAGACTTTAGCATTGCAACTGGTGAAAAGGTTTCATCGTAATCCACACCGTGGACTTGCCTGTAACCTTTTGCAACCAATCTAGCTTTGAAAACTTCAAGTTTCCCATCCTTGTCCTTTTTCAGTTTGAAAACCCATTTGCTTCCAATGGCTTGGTAGCCATCTGGGAAATCGACCAAATCCCATACTTGGTTTTCAGACATGGAGTCTAATTCAGATTGCATGGCTTCTTGCCATTGCTTGGAGCTAGGGCTCGTCATAGCTTGTTTGTAAGTCGCAGGTTCATCACTTTCAAGTAATAGAACGTCATAGCTCTCGTTCGTCAAAATACCTAAGTACCTTTCTGGTTGAGATCTATATCTTTGCGATCTACGCGGGGTAACATTTCTAGTTTGACCATGATTCTCACCAGATTCTTCTAAAGATCTCTGAGTTTCATCCTGAATGTCATCTTGAGCATTCTCTAGAGTTTGTTGTTCGACTCGAATTTCTTCGAGGTCTACTTTTCTCCCACTTGTCATTTTGGAAATGTGATCTTTCTCCAAAAAGACACCATCTCAAGCAACAAACACCTTGTTCTCAGATGTATTGTAGAAGTAATACCCCTTTGTTTCCTTTGGATAGCCCACAAGGATACATTTGTCAGATTTTGGATGAAGTTTGTCTGAAATTAATCGTTTGACGTATACTTCACATCCCCAAATCTTAAGAAAAGACACATTTGGAGGCTTTCCAAACCATAATTCGTATGGAGTCTTTTCGACAGCTTTAGACGGAGCTCTATTTATAGTGAGTGCAGCTGTATTTAGTGCATGTCCCCAAAATTCTAATGGAAGTTTGGCCTGACCCATCATTGAACTGACCATGTCTAGCAAGGTTCTGTTCCTCCGTTCTGACACACCGTTCCATTGTGGTGTTCCAGGAGGAGTCAATTCCGATAGAATTCCACATTCTTTCAGATGGTCATCAAATTCATAGCTCAGATATTCACCGCCTCTATCAGACCGCAGTGCCTTAATCTTCTTGCCTAATTGGTTCTCTACTTCACTCTGAAATTCCTTGAATTTGTCAAAGGATTCAGACTTATGCTTCATTAGGTAGACATAACCATATCTACTGAAGTCATCAGTGAAAGTGATAAAGTAGCTGAAACCACCTCTAGCATTTGTACTCATTGGTCCACATACATCTGTATGGATTAAACCCAATAGTTCATTTGCTCTTTCTCTAACTTTAGAGAAAGGTTGCTTTGTCATTTTGCCAAGTAAACATGATTCGCATTTACCATAATCCTCTAAGTCAAATGGTTCTAGAATTCCTTCCTTTTGAAGTCTTTCTAAGCGTTTCAAGTTTATATGGCCTAATCGACAATGCCACAGATAGGTGAGATCTGAATCATCCTTTTTGGCCTTATTGGTATTTATGTTATATACTTGTTTGTCGTGATCTAATAAATAAAGTCCATTGACTAATCTAGCAGATCCATAAAACATCTCTTTAAAATAAAACGAACAACTATTGTCTTTTATTAAAAAGGAAAATCCCTTAGCATCTAAGCAAGAAACTGAAATGTTGTTTTTAGTAAGACTTGGAACATGGAAACATTCTTCCAGTTCCAAAACTAGCCCGGAGGGCAACGACAAATAGTAAGTTCCTACAGCTAATGCAGCAATCCGTGCTCCATTTCCCACTCGTAGGTCGACTTTACCCTTGCTTAACTTTCTACTTCTTCTTAGTCCCTGTGGATTGGAACATAAGTGTGAGCCACAACCAGTATCTAATACCCAAGAAGTTGAATTAGCAAGTATACAGTCTATAACGAAAATACCTGAAGATGGAACGACTGTTCCGTTCTTCTGATCTCCTTTAGCTTCAAGCAATCTCTCTTCCAATACCCCTTCTTCTTGCAGTAGAAGCATTCGGATTCAGAAGTGGGTTGACTGACCTTCCTCTTTATAGATTTGGGGCCAGTTTGCTTAGTTGGGCTGGCCTTGTTGCCACCGTTCTTAGCATTCCTCTTCTTTCCAGATTTCTTGAACTTGCCCCCACGCACCATAAGCACATCCTGCTTATCACTTTTGAGCGTCTTTTCAGCGGTCTTCAGCATACCGTGAAGCTCAGTGAGCGTTTTGTCCAGACTATTCATACTGTAGTTCAGTTTGAACTGATCATACCCGCTATGAAGAGAATGGAGGATGGTGTCTATAGCCATTTCCTGAGAAAATTGCTGATCCAGCCGACTCATATTCTCAATGAGTCCAATCATTTTGAGAACATGTGGACTTACGGGCTCGCCTTTCTTAAGCTTGGTCTCAAGAATTTGCCTATGAGTCTCGAATCTTTCGACTCGAGCCAGATCTTGGAACATGTTCTTCAACTCACTGATGATTGTGAAAGCATCTGAGTTGATGAACGTTTTCTGCAGATCCGCACTCATGGTGGCGAGCATTAGACATTTCACATCCTTGTTGGCATCAATCCAACGATTGAGGGCTGCCTGAGTGACCCCGTCGCCTGCGGCTTCGGGCATCGCCTCATCTAGGACATACTCCTTTTCTTCCTTCATAAGAACTATTTGCAAGTTCCTTTGCCAGTCAAGGAAGTTTTTCCCGTTCAACTTCTCCTTTTCGAGAATTGATCGAATGTTGAATGAATTGTTGTTTGCCATATTGAAAACTACAATTGAAAAGAATAAACAAATAAATAACCATTCACAGTTTCTCTTAATAAACTTAAATTCTAGCATACATGCATAATTCAATGTTTATTAAGCATTTTATTCAAGTTATGTGTTCCGGCAGGTGTGAATAAAATGATTCCAAGATCCTAAAATCATTGAAGAACTAAGCACAGTTTGTCGACTTAATCCTAAAACATCTTAGGTAAGCAAAAGCCTTTTGCTAATAGTCTAGAAACTATTCTTGGTTGATAGGTACGTCTAAGAACTTATTAGGTAAACCTATCGATTTTGCCACGACATAAAAGGACTCCTTACTTATATCGTTGAGTTTCACCAAAACTAACATGTACTCACAATTATTTGTGTACCTTGCCCCTTTAGGACCAATAAGTAACACCTCGCTGAGCGAAAACTATTACTAGATTGATGTAAAGGATATCCAAGCAAGTGTATATTTTGGCATGGCACCTTTTAACTCAATTTTTAAGTTTGGAACTTAAGGCTCTTACTATGTTGGTTAGATTTTAAGTGAACTAAAATCCTTAATCATGCAACATAATCAAGCCACAATCTCATGCATAATTAAGACATATTTAAAGCAATAAATAACTTAAAGCATGCATAAGATAAATGTGATCTAGTATGGCCCGACTTCATCTTGAAGCTTTGACTTCAAAGTCCGTCTTGAAAATCTCCGTGGGAGGCACCATTTTCTTCAAATAGGATAAGCTATAACTAATTACAACTATTTGATGGTACGCAGACCATATTTGAATTGAAAAATAACTTTGGTACTTTAGACCAATTACATTCAAATTAATGGTGCGCAGACCATATTTTCTATCCTATTTGGGCCATACTAGTCACTTCATAACCTGCAAAACAGTACATTATACAATATATACCATTCACCCATTCATTATCATGAATGGCCCACATAGCTGTTTAGTAAAACACATTATGCATCACGTAAACATTTGCAGCAATTAATCAAGGGCACCAATAATCTACCAATTATTCAGTCCTTATTAATTCTAATCAAGTTGTTTTAACCTTAAGGATTTGTAGACCTAATCAAGAGTTTATGACTAAAAGGGCTCCCACTTAAACCAATAAATTCATATGCTTTACTAATTTTAAACATAAAAATGTATTTCTAGTCTAACCGGAAACATACAAATTTAATTAAAATTTAAAGCTCATATAAATTTATAATTGAATCCAAAAAGTTTAATTTAATTTCAGTCGTATTTAAATTAATTCATGATTTTAATTTTAGTAAAATAATTAGAATAAATAAAATTTATTATAATTACAATATTCAAAATTAAAATCCAAGAAAATAATTTAAATTATTAATTTTTAAAATTAATTAAAATTACGTAAACTGAAAATTTCAAATTAAACATTCAAAACGATCTAATCGCAACGCAAACACCCTACGCATCGCACGCCCATGGGCCACACGCACACAGCCATCGCTGGCCATGTGCGCGCAGCCCATGCGCTCGTCGCATAGCTGCTGCATCTTCCCATCGCAAGCCATCGCACAAGTGGTGCTCGCTGCGCGCGCGCCAGCGCTCGACGCACGCGAGCCATCGCTCGCTGTGCGCGCTCGCCAGCGCTTGCTGCGCGCGCTCCAGCGCTTGATGCACGCGAGCCATCGCTCTCTGTGCGCGAGCAATTGCGCACGATCAACGCTGGGCGCAGCGCTCGTGGCACGCGAGCTTGCGCTCGCTGCGCGGGAGGCTGCGCGCGCTTGCGCGAGGCAGTGCGCGTTGTGGCGCAGCTCGCTTGCTGCCCACACGCGACTGCCATGCCTTGCCTTCGCCCATGCTTATTCATCCATAGCTCGTGGCCCACGACACAAGGCAGGGCTGCTGCCTTGTGCTCGTGCACCATGCCCCTGCTCATTGCATTCGTGCCGCACGGGCGACGAGCTCCCTTGCTCGTCGTCGCATGCCCGCACTATACAACACCCCTTAAGGGTAACACGAAGCGTCCATTGCTTTGTGCGTGCAAGTTATATGAACGAATCGCATAAAAATTTAAAATTTATATTTAAAATTAATGACAAATTAATAAATAATATTAATTTCATAATTTTAGGGCGAAAAATCGAAAATTTATTATTCAATTGATTTCCGATTATCATGGATTCAAGCCTAGGTCATAAAAATTTAAAATTTAACATAAATTTACAATTTTTATGGTGGTTTTTAATCATAGGTTTCTAATTAAATTATAATTAATTATGAAAATCAAATTAATTCTAAATTATTCTAATTTTCAACAAATTAATCATAATTACAAATTAGATTGCATAATTAACAAGGCTAGGCATTCAAACTTGTTAAACATATACAGTAGGTCAATCAAAAATTCAAGATTTATCAACAAGAATCGCAAATATTTAATTTAACATCTTAAATTTACGAAATTTTGCATTCGAAAAACTAAAACCTTCGAAAAGTCATAGTTAGGCTTCGAATTTGAGAATTCTGGGTTCGGCAGAAAAATAATATTATTTTTGTCAAAATTTTAGAATGCCTTTTACATGCGGAATTGACACAAAAATCACTCGATTTGGATGAGTAACGAAGAAACTGCCGAAAAATTGCGTACGTATAATTAAATAAACGCAATTTGCAATTAATTAACAATTACGAAAATTAATCACCCCTTTTAATTCTTGCAAATTTGTAATATTTAACCATGTTCATGCAATTTAGATTATGAAAATAATAAGAGGCTCTGATACCACTGTTAGGTTATGATACATATGACAATTCATAAATCATGCGGAAAAAC
Source organism: Spinacia oleracea (assembly GCF_020520425.1). NCBI lineage: Eukaryota > Viridiplantae > Streptophyta > Magnoliopsida > Caryophyllales > Amaranthaceae > Spinacia > Spinacia oleracea. The sequence goes on from NC_079489.1 coordinate 149,770,527, forward strand.
CATAAAGCCAGGAAAACATATTATTTACACATAATCATATAGCATAGTTTAGATGCATACTCTTTGTTGCGTGCCTTCCCTAGCTGCGCCCGAACCGAACAAGAACAAGTCTTTAGGACTCCAAGTGTCGTCCCTCCGTAGATAGTCCACAGCACGTCCGGATCCGCCTTAAGATTAACCAACTAGAATCGCCCTTAAGGTACTAAAGATTTTCGGCACTTTTAGTCAAGGAATGTGTCTGAATTTTCTCTCAAAAACTCACTTTGAATACTTGAATAATCTATGAAAATATGTGACCCTAGGCACCTATTTATAGAGTTATGGAAAGGGTTTTGGAATCCTATTAGGATACTAATTTATTTAATTATAACCCTACTAGGACTCTAATGAAATAATCATTATCTAATAGTTTTAGGATTTAATCATACTTCGAATCCCGATTGCTTCAGGATTCCCGCACAAGCATTGCACGAGCACCGTACACCCGCGCAAGCCTTGCGGCCCACGCTAGGCGCACAGCGCTCGGCCCACTGCTGTGCTCTCGCGCGCGCGCCCAAGGCCTTGGCTGGGCCTGGCCTTGCGCTGGGCCTGGTCGAGGCTTGGCGTGCGATGGTGCGCGTTGGCTCGCTGGGCGACGGCCTGGCTTCGTGCTGGGCCTTCGTCTAGCGGGCCTCGTCCGATGCTAATTCGTACGATACGCTTCCGATCAAATTCCCGATTCCGGAATTCATTTCCGATACGAACAATATTTAATATTTCCGATTCCGGAATCAATTTCCGTTTCGAACAAATATTTAATATTTCCGTTTCCGGAATTATTTTCCGATTCCGATAATATTTCCGATTCTGACAATATTTCCGTTTCCGGCAATATTTCCGATTCTGGCAATAATTCCATTTCCGATAATATTTTCCGATACGTACCATGTTTCCGTTTCCGGCAACATCTACGACTTGGATAATATTTATATTTCCGATACGATCCATATTTCCGTTTCCGGCAATATCATCGTTTCCGGAGTATTCATTTCTTGCCTGTGACGATCTCAGCTCCCACTGAAACCAAGATCCGTCGATTCCGAATATCCATAGATGGAGTATTTAATGCCATTAAATACTTGATCCGTTTACGTACTATTTGTGTGACCCTACGGGTTCAGTCAAGAGTAAGCTGTGGATTAATATCATTAATTCCACTTGAACTGAAGCGGCCTCTAGCTAGGCATTCAGCTCACTTGATCTCACTGAATTATTAACTTGTTAATTAATACTGAACCGCATTTATTAGACTTAACATTGAATGCATACTTGGACCAAGGGCATTATTTCCTTCACCTCGGGCTCGAGTAGTGGCCTAAATCAACATGAAACGGGTCTTAAAAAGACCAATTTCTTATAATCAAAACCTGAAACTCAAGGCACACTCAATAAAGCATATTAGTACTAAAAACGGCTCCTAAGAGCTCATTTGACGCATAAAAGTACTAAGGGACGGGGGTGAAACACTATATAAAACGCGCATATCAAACTCCCCCAAACTAGATCCTTGCTTGTCCCTAAGCAAGGAAATCATCGATGAATACAAGACCAACTTCACCCCCAACATATTTCAAAATGAAAAATATAATTCAAGGCGAAATCCAACGAGCATGCATCAATGTCAACCAATCAAATCCACCCAACCACAAATCCTCCCTAACAATCGTCACGCAAAGCGAACCACAAGTGCACAATGGAATTCAAGACTAGTGCTCACACACTCGTCACTCATTTATGTGGCGGGTGAAAGATGTACCCGTTCGCTCTCCTCCCAACATATAAGTGAACAATGCCCTCCCAAACTCACAACACTCGTGTGTCTAGAAAAACATACACTCAACCTAGTAGTCGACTCGAAATGTGTCATGTCATAACTTGCATTGATAAACAACTACTTTCATATTAGTATGACTCTATGAACAAAGGTCGGAAGGTCTTCAAAGCTTGTAATGTTAGGCTTAGGTAAGGGTGCGGTAAGTTTGGGTATAATGTGAGCTTTAAAGCCTTGGCTTTGGGGAGCATGAATCCTAAATAACCATGATCAACCAAAAGATGATGACCATAAACCTCCCACCCAACACATGATGAAACAACAAACAACAAACACCAACACCATACTTTCTTGCCTTTTTCACAATTAAAACCAATCACTCCTAAGAATAATGAATTTGCAAAACTTGATTGAAACAATGCTTTGAACTTTTTATGAGAGTAATAGATTTCTTTCTCTTTCTTTTCTTTTTCCATCTCTCTTTTTTTTCTTTCTTTTTAGCAACCTTCACATTTATTTTGTTCTTTCATCTCTTCCATTTTCAACTCATTTTCAACAACAACCATGATGAGACGAACTCCTTTTTCCACACTCAAAATGCTCAGAAAAATACACCACACCACAACTCCATCACCTCACTACTATAAGCTCCCCCAAGCTAGGCTTGGGACTAGTAACCGATGGGGTTTTCACAGGCTTGTAATATGGCTAGTCACCGAATAAAGGGCACAAGCAACAACATGGGTAGAAAAGGAGGGAACAAATGTATATAGATTCATCTGAAGGCTACCTAAACAGAAAAATGCCTTCGTCCTCCACAATGTGCATGTATATGAGTCATAAAACACTACTAATAGTCGTAAATCAATACTCAAAATCAATCACACACCAGGAAACTATCACACATCCTAACCAAGTCAACTAGTCAAGCACCAAGTCCACAAAAAGTTAGTCAGAGTTGACTCATGTTAAGGCATCAAATCAATCAAATATCAAATCATGGCCAACACATCTACATTGCCCATCATCAAATACCAAGAATCAAAACAATTTTCGATCAGGGGCATAGGGAAGCATGATATTGTATTCATCGGAACGTATTTTTGTAATTTTTTTTTCCAAAGAAATAAACTACTCTAAAAAGCAATAAACACACCAAAATAAACACACAAAAATAAGTTAAAGCAAAAATAAGAAGAAAACATACCTAATATGTACAAGTGAGTGAAACACCGCCCCAAGCTAAATCAGACAATGTCCTCATTGGCTCAAAGGGTATCGAACCATCTCGATCTCCTCAGCATCAGTGACGGCCTTGGCCATCATCATCATCATCACCATCATTTCTGCCACCATGCCCGCTAGGATCTGCTCCTAACCCTCCGTACTGGGTAGGTGTGAAGGTGCCCATAGAACCAGGAGCTCCATATCCCTCTGCGGGATAAGTAAACCAGGAGGGGTGCTCATAATCTGGGGCAATGTAGCCCTGCCTGGCATACTAATCGTAGAACGGGAACATGGTCCTCTGGTGATCAGCTGCGAACTCATGGAAACCGAGCTCAAGTCTGCTCAACCGCTCATGAATGGACCCCTGCTCCTCCCCTAATGTCGGGCCACCCTGAGGCCTCCCCTCATCCCCTCGACGCCCCCTCCTAAAGTAGGTGCGAGGCTCTGGCTGGTACTGGTGGGGCTCTGGCTGGGGCTGGGGGTCAGGTTGTTGCTCTTGCTCAAATCCAACATATAAGTAATGAGCCTGACCTGGTCTGAAACTAGTGCGGCCTTGAGGGTCAGGCAAGGTGAAAATCCTGTTCCCCTCAAACATCCAATACATGGCTCCCGGCCTAAACAACCCGTGCTCACCTTGTAGTCGGCGGAGTCCAGCAAAGTAGGCCAAGTCAAGTAGGTTGCTACCCAGAACTGGAGTCTGGTTAGCCTCAGTGAAGTTAACCGTGGCCATGGCTATGTGGGTGATCAACCCACCAATGGTAATGCGAGGAGTATGGGTGGTGGTGGCTATGGAATAGAATTGAGAAGCCATATGGTGGGCAAGGTTCATTTTATAACTATTCTCCCCTTCTAAAACAAAGCCACCCAGAATCTCAAGCTCTGTACTCCTGATGTTTTGAGTCTCCTCCCTCCCAAAAATAGTAAACCCCAGAAACCTGTAGAAGACAATAGGGACCGAGTGTTGTATCTTGGAAGCATGCAAATGTTGCATACTCCCGGGATTGGAATTACCCGTAAGCTTTCCCCACATTTCACAGTTATTATGGGCTCCCCCAGGTTTCCTACTAGGTGCGGTAGACAACCCAAAAAGCCTACCAAAATCAGCTAAACTCATAGTAACAGTTTGGTTCATCAAGCGAAATTGAACCGACGACACAGTTCGATAACCATCTTTACGCAAGTTGAAAGAGCTCAAAAATTTCAATGTTAACCGTCTAAATGTAAGACGCAGCATGCTATACATATTTCTCATTCCAACACCAAAAAAGACCCGTTTGACATCACTTTCAATACCCATTTCATGTAAAGATTTTTGGCAAATAAAGCGAGTAGGGATTACCTCCCACAGTTTGAGGTGGATGAAACGTGCTCGTTGCTCCTCCGAAACGAAAATAATATCCGGAAAATCCCGGTCGGGCTCAAATTGGGGCGGCGGAGGTGGTGGTGTCGGTTCCCGAGCTCGGCTCGTTGAAGCTTCATGCTGATTCCTTGGTTGCTTCGTGCAATTCCTTTTTGGTCGGTTAGCCATGGTGAAATCTGAATTTTGAGGTTTTTGAGCTTTTTGGTTGAATTTGGGGGTTTTGTGGAGATTGGAGCAAACTGAAATCGGTTGGGTATAGGTTGTAGAGGATGGTGAGAGGATGATTTTGGTGAAAAGATTGTTGAATTTGGTGGATATTTGAGGGAGATATGGTGGTTGGAAGTTTTTGGAGGTTGGGGTTTAATGGAGGAAGAGAGAGAAAGTGAGGTTGAAGATGAAGAGGAAGTGAAGGAAAAGGAAGTGCCCATGCTTACATATCGCTGAAATCGCACATCGCCCGATCGGGCAGAAGCTCGCCCGATCAGGCAATTTTTGAACAAATTCTTTTGATCTGTGCGCGGCCGATCGGGCGCTCCTCGCCCAATCCGGATCGAGCGAAATGCAATGCCCTTTTTGTTGACTTTTTATTCAGCCCAGAACCCTTCCTTGACTATTCCACGACGTCATCATCAACCGCCTGATCGGGCGGAATTTCGCCCGATCGGGCATTCCACTCGCCATTTGTGTCGATCGGGCCTCCGTCGCCCGGTCGGGCGGTTTGCCAAACTTTCCTTTGCATCGAAACGCGCCCGATCGGGCGCTCCTCGCCCGATCCGGGTCGGGCGAAATGCAGGCTGCTCCGGTTTGCTTTGATTCAACTTTTTTCGAACTTTGAGCCTTAGACCTGCATAACATTAAACACCAAAACCGTAAAATACCCTCATCTCGCCTCTCCAATACCAAAGGCTACACTGAATCACACACTTGATCAAAAGGTATACTAAAACACACAAAATGAAATCAAAAGGTATACTACGGAAACCAATAAATGGATAATGAAATACTCATCCCCTATTAGATTGATGCAATGTCCCCATTACACAATCTCCGTTTATGCGCGGACAATCGACAGGAAAGGGATGACAGCCACGACAGCTCATCGAATGGGGGCACCAAAGATGGTGCCATCTGGTGTCACATCGATTGCCTTGGATGAGCTATGTGGTGCGGGAAGTGACAGACCACGACCACGTTTACAGAACTTTCGGCCTTTTGGGTCGCAGCATCATCAACCCGTGCCTTCTTTCGAACCCATGTTAAGGGGTTCGTGAAGGAAATAATGCCCTTGGTCCAAGTATGCATATAATATTAAGTCTAATAAATGCGGTTCAGTATTAATTAACAAGTTAATAATTCAGTGAGATCAAGTGAGCTGAATGCCTAGCTAGAGGCCGCTTCAGTTCAAGTGGAATTAATGGTATTAATCCACAGCTTACTCTTGACTGAACCCGTAGGGTCACACAAATAGTACGTAAACGGATCAAGTATTTAATGGCATTAAATACTCCATCTATGGATATTCGGAATAGACGGATCTTGGTTTCAGTGGGAGCTGAGATCGTCACAAGCAAGAAATCAATACTCCGGAAACGATGATATTGCCGGAAACGGAAATATGGATCGTATCGGAAATATAAATATTATCCAAGTCGTAGATGTTGCCGGAAACGGAAACATGGTACGTATCGGAAAATATTATTGGAAATGGAAATATTACCGGAATCGGAAATATTGCCGAAAACGGAAATATTGTCAGAATCGGAAATATTATCGGAATCGGAAAATAATTCCGGAAACGGAAATATTTGTTCGAAACGGAAATTAATTCCGGAATCCGAAATATTAAATATTGTTCGTATCGGAAATGAATTCCGGAACCGGGAATTTAATCGGTAGCGCATCGTACGAATTAGCATCGGACGAGGCTTGCTAGACGAAGGCCCAGCACGAAGCCAGGCCCGCGCCCAGCAAGCCGAGCGCCCAACATGGAGCTGCCACAGCCTCGCCAGGCCCAGCGCAAGGCCAGGCCCAGCAAGGCCTTGGCGCGCGCACGCTAGGCGTGCTGTTGGGCTGCGAGCAGCGACTGCTCGTGTGGGCCGCAAGGCCTGCGCGGGTGGTGCGATGCTCGTGGCCTTACGATGCTCATGTTCGTAACGAATCCTAATCCTATCGGAATTCGTGTATTGATTAAATCCTAATCCTAATAGATGAAGTTCATTATTTAGAGTTCAAGTTGGATTTTAATTAATAAATCCAAATCCTAGTAGGATTATAATTCCTTTTCCATACCTCTATAAATAGGTGCCTAGGGTCATAATTTATAGATACAATTTGAAGTATTCTAAAGGTAAGATTTTGAAGAAAAATCAGCCATACACTTGCACCTAATAGCCGAAATTCCTAAGCTACCTTAAGGGCGATTCTAGTTGGTCAAGCTTAAGGCGGATCCGGACGTGCTGTGGACTATCTACGGAGGGACGACACTTGGAGTCCTAAAGACTTGTTCTTGTTCGGTTCGGGCGCAGCTAAGGAGGGCACGCAACAAAGTGTATGCATCTAAACTATGCTAAATGATTGTGTGTAAATAATATGTTTTCCTGGCTTTATGGTTTTTCCGCATGATTTATGTTTTGTCATATGAATCATAACCTAACAGTTCGCACTCCGTTCACCTCCATCTGCAAAACAATTTGAAATACGCACTTTCTCCGAAGAGTTGTCAGAGTTAGTATGAGTCAATTCATTATTGAAATAATCATTAGAAACATTGACTCCATAACATGACTCTTCTACCATCGGGCTTCTAGCAACCTTGGTTAAATTGAAAGTGACTTTGTCATCCCCCACATTTAGAGTCAGCTTGCCGTTCTTGACATCTATAATTGCCCCCGCAGTGTGTAGGAAAGGCCGACCTAAAATAATAGGAATTTTCCTATCCTCTTCCATGTCTAAAACAACAAAATCAACAGGAATAAAAAATTTACCTACTCTAACAGGCACATCTTCTAGAACACCTAGGGGGTAATTCACAGATCGATCGGCCATTTGCAGAGTTATGTTGGTAACTTTTAAATCACCCATGTTCAATTTAGTACAGATAGACAAGGGCATGACACTAACACTGGCACCTAAATCACATAAGGCTTTGTCAATAAAAAGGTTGCCAATATTACACGGGATAGAGAAACTCCCGGGGTCCTTCAACTTGGGTGGAGACTTATTTTGTAGTAAGGCACTGCACTCTTCAGTAAATGCAACAGCCTCCACCTCACTAAATGCTCTCTTCCTAGTCAAGATGTCTTTCATGTATTTAGCATATACAGGTACTTGAGTAATTAATTCAATGAAAGGGACCGTTACCTGCAGATTCTTCACCACTTCTAAGAACTTACCAAACTGCTTGTCTAGCTTGTTCTTTAGCTGACGATGAGGGAAGGGAAGTTTGATAGGTGGAACTTGTATCTCAACTTTCTTCTCAACCCTTGTGTCAGCTTCCTTCTCTTTGACCACCTTCTCACTTTCTCTTGGCACAGCACCACTTACAGATACTTCAACCCCTTCCTCTATAGTCATAGGTGGCCCATCATACTCATATCCACTCCACAAAGTGACAGCATTTACAGACTCTCTGGTCACAGGCTGTGAAGGGAGTTGACCTTTGGGTCTCTCTGCGAGAGTAGTAGCCATTTGTGCCAATTGTTTATCCATGATCTTGTTATGAGCAGTGAGGGCATCGATTTTGGCATCCTTTTCGCTCAGAGACTTCTGCAATTCTAACATCATATTCCGCATCTCAACAAGCATGGGATCAGGCTGTGTGGGTTGAGGCTGTGGAGGAAAGCCAGGTGGTCCACTAGTCTGCGGGTTGTAGTTACTTCGCGGTTGGTAGGGCTGCTGTGGTGGTGGTTGGTAAGGTTGTTGTGGTGGTGGAGGGTGTTGAATCTGGTGGGGGTTCTGAACATTAGTACTCCTATATGATAATAGGGGGTTGTTTTTATACCCCTCATTGTATGAGTTGGAGTACAGATTGTTCTGCTTGTAGGCCTGGAATGCATTGCATTGTTCAATAGAGCTCCTACATTCCGGTGCATAATGACCTTGCATCCCACAACTATTATAGACATTGGCCAACTAAGCACTCATTGCGGCGACACTAGCTTGTTGGGTGGCTTGGGAAGATGCGTTTTGCATATTATCCAGCTTGTGATGTAGGGCAGTTAGCTGAGCAGTAAGCTGTTCAATAGAGTTCATCTCATGCTTAACACCACGATCGGCAAAACCACTAGGATTCCCATATTGGGCACTATGGATGGCTATCTCCTCAATCACCTCTAAAGCTCTAGGCACCTCCAGTTGCATAAATCTCCCACTGGCAGCTGAATCCAAAAGACACCTAGACTCATTACCCAGACCATTATAGAACTGCTGAACCAGGAACCAGTCCTCCAGACCATGGTGTGGGCACTCTCTTTGCAAGTCCTTGAATCTTTCCCAAACCTCGAACAAACTCTCATTTGCTTGTTGAGAGATACCTAATATCTGTCCCCTTAGACGAGCTGTCTTCTCAGGTGGGAAATATTTAACATAGAATGCAAGGGCCAAAGAATTCCAATCGGTGATTTTCATAGTTGCGCGGTTGAGACTATTAATCCATAGCTTTGCCTTCCCACTCAATGAAAATGGAAAGAGTATCTCCATAGTCTGCTCCGGTGTTAAATGTTAGGTTATGATACATATGACAATTCATAAATCATGCGGAAAAACCATAAACCCAGGAAAACATATTATTTACACATAATCATTTAGCATAGATTAGATGCATACTCTTTGTTGCGTGCCTTCCCTAGCTGCGCCCGAACCGAACAAGAACAAGTCTTTAGGACTCCAAGTGTCGTCCCTCCGTAGATAGTCCACAGCACGTCCGGATCCGCCTTAAGATTGACCAACTAGAATCGCCCTTAAGGTACTATTATTTTCGGCACTTTATAGGCAAATGTGTGACTGAATTTTTCTCTCAAAAACTCACTTTGAATACTTTGAAACTTGTGTTGTAAATTGTGAGCCCTAGCCTCATATTTATAGCGGTATGGAAAGGGAATCGAAATCCTATTCAGATACAAATTAATCAAACCTAGAATCCTACAAGAACTCTAATTTAATTAATTTATCAAATAGAATTAGGAATTTAATCATTAACCGAACTCTGCATGTTTTAGGAAACGTGCACGAACACAAACACTTGCACACACACGCACGGCAGCCACGATGGGCCCCATGCGTGCGCGCGAGCAGCACCCCACTCAGCGCCCGCGCGCGCTGCGCGTGCTGTGCGCGCTGTGCGCTGCGCGTGCTGTGCGCGCTGTGCGCGCTGCGCGCTGCGCGCAGCCTGCTGGGCCTGGCCTTGCGCTGGGCCTGGCGTGGCTGTTTGTGCGGCGCGCTTGGCTTGCTGGGCGATGGCCTGGCTTCGTGCTGGGCCTCGTCCGGCAGGCCTCGTCCGATGCTTATTCGTACGATGCGCTTCCGATTAAATTTTCCGATTCCGGAATTCATTTCCGATACGAACAATATTTAATATTTCCGATTCCGGAATTAATTTCCGTTTCGAACAAATATTTAATATTTCCGTTTCCGGAATTATTTTCCGATTCCGGTAATATCTCCGATTCTGACAATATTTCCGTTTCCGGCAATATTTCCGATTCTGGCAATATTTCCATTTCCGATAATATTTTCCGACACGTACCATGTTTCCGTTTCCGGCAACATCTACGACTTGGATAATATTTATATTTCCGATACGATCCATATTTCCGTTTCCGGCAATATCATCGTTTCCGGAGTATTCATTCCTTGCCTGTGACGATCTTAGCTCCCACTGAAACCAAGATCCGTCGGTTCCGAATATTCATAGATGGAGTATTTAATGCTATTAAATACTTGATCCGTTTACGTACTATTTGTGTGACCCTACGGGTTCAGTCAAGAGTAAGCTGTGGATTAATATCATTAATTCCACTTGAACTGAAGCGGCCTCTAGCTAGGCATTCAGCTCACTTGATCTCACTGAATTATTAACTTGTTAATTAATACTGAACCGCATTTATTAGACTTATCATAGAATGCATACTTGGACCAAGGGCATTATTTCCTTCAGTCTCCCACTTGTCCTTAGGGACAAGTGTGCATTTCCTAATTCCTTTGTCGCTCGATGCTTGCTCTTGAACATAAGGTAAGAGTTGTCATCCTTATTATGTCCAGAGGTGTTCCTCGGTTTCAGAGTTCAACTGATCAAATAAACAGATAATCATAGCCTATGATTCATCCGAGCACGGCCATGCATTTCACAGTTTCTAGCTCTCCGAGTGGCCTTGTACAACTTTTAAGCATCTCATCCCGATTTATGGGAGGACAATCCCAATCTTGCGATCTTGAGATTAGACTTCGTTTGATAGGTGATTACCTGAGCGTTGCCTTTATAGCCTCCTTTTACGGTGCGACGGTTGGTCAACGTCAAAGCAACCAGTTCTCAAACAAGTAATCTTCAAATCACTCAGGTATTGAGGATTTAGTGTCTAATAATTTAATGAAATTTACTTATGACAGACTTTCATCTCTTACAGTAAAGTTTCATAGGCCTCGTCCGATACTAGTCTTCCCAAAGTAAGTATCTATGCAAATGATTATGACATTGCCATGTCCACATAGTTCAAGAAACAGAACTACTAGTCATCTTGCATTCTAATCGTCTAACGTTTTCTATGCGCCCAATTTTATAGAAAACTCCGATTAGGGACCATTTTCAACCTTTGACATTCAAGTTCACTTGATAGACATTTCTTAGTCACAGGACTGGTCCTGACAGTCTATCTTGAATATATCGTCAAATTGAAGGGACTCATCATTTAATAAACCACAAATTAAATGGAAAAATGAATTCTTTTCATTTATTGTGAATGATTAACCGATAATGTTTTACAAAGATTTAAACTCTAAAACTTTAAAACATTAAACAGAGACATCAAAGCCATTCTCCAATATGCTTGATTCCCATAGCTGCAGTGTGCGAGTTGTGCTTCGCCTGCGGCAGAGGTTTAGTTAATGGATCTGATATGTTGTCATCAGTTCCAATTTTGCTTATCTCGACTTCTTTTCTTTCAACGAACTCTCGTAGAAGGTGAAATCTACGAAGTACATGCTTGACTCTCTGGTGGTGTCTAGGCTCTTTTGCCTGTGCAATAGCTCCGTTATTATCACAATACAGGGCTATTGGTCCTTTAATGGAGGGGACTACACCAAGTTCTCCTATGAACTTCCTTAGCCATATAGCTTCCTTTGCTGCTTCATGTGCAGCAATGTACTCCGCTTCAGTTGTAGAATCCGCAATGGTGCTTTGCTTAGCACTTTTCCAACTTACTGCTCCTCCGTTGAGGCAGAAGACAAACCCAGACTGTGATCTGAAATCATCTTTGTCGGTTTGGAAACTTGCGTCCGTATAGCCTTTAACAATTAATTCATCATCTCCACCATAGACCAGGAAGTCATCTTTGCGCCTTTTCAGGTACTTCAGAATATTCTTGGCAGCAGTCCAATGCGCCTCTCCTGGGTCTGACTGGTATCTGCTCGTAGCACTGAGTGCGTACGCAACATCCGGGCGTGTACATATCATAGCATACATTATTGAACCAATCAATGATGCATATGGAATCCCATTCATTCGTCTACGCTCATCAAGTGTTTTTGGGCACTGAGTCTTGCTTAGAGTCATTCCATGAGACATGGGTAGGTAGCCTCGCTTGGAGTCCGCCATCTTGAACCTATCAAGCACCTTATTGATATAAGTGCTTTGACTAAGTCCAATCATCTTTTTAGATCTATCTCTGTAAATCTTGATGCCCAATATGTACTGTGCTTCTCCTAGATCCTTCATCGAAAAACATTTCCCGAGCCAAATCTTGACAGAGTTCAACATAGGAATGTCATTTCCGATAAGCAATATGTCGTCGACATATAATACTAGGAAAGCAATTTTGCTCCCACTGACCTTCTTGTATACACAAGATTCGTCCGCGTTCTTGATGAAACCAAAGTCACTGACTGCTTCATCAAAACGTATATTCCAGCTCCTGGATGCCTGCTTCAATCCGTAGATTGACTTCTTTAGCTTGCATACCTTTTTAGCATTCTTTGGATCCTCAAAACCTTCAGGCTGTGTTATAAACACAGTTTCTGTTAAAACGCCGTTTAAGAAAGCAGTTTTGACATCCATCTGCCATATTTCGTAATCGTAATATGCAGCGATTGCTAACATTATTCGAATAGACTTTAGCATTGCAACTGGTGAAAAGGTTTCATCGTAATCCACACCGTGGACTTGCCTGTAACCTTTTGCAACCAATCTAGCTTTGAAAACTTCAAGTTTCCCATCCTTGTCCTTTTTCAGTTTGAAAACCCATTTGCTTCCAATGGCTTGGTAGCCATCTGGCAAATCGACCAAATCCCATACTTGGTTTTCAGACATGGAGTCTAATTCAGATTGCATGGCTTCTTGCCATTGCTTGGAGCTAGGGCTCGTCATAGCTTGCTTGTAAGTCGCAGGTTCATCACTTTCAAGTAATAGAACGTCATAGCTCTCGTTCGTCAAAATACCTAAGTACCTTTCCGGTTGAGATCTATATCTTTGCGATCTACGCGGGGTAACATTTCTAGATTGACCATGATTCTCACCAGATTCTTCTAAAGATCTCTGAGTTTCATCCTGAATGTCATCTTGAGCATTCTCTAGAGTTTGTTGTTCGACTCGAATTTCTTCGAGGTCTACTTTTCTCCCACTTGTCATTTTGGAAATGTGATCCTTCTCCAAAAAGACACCATCTCGAGCAACAAACACTTTGTTCTCAGATGTATTGTAGAAGTAATACCCCTTTGTTTCCTTTGGATAGCCCACAAGGATACATTTGTCAGATTTTGGATGAAGTTTGTCTGAAATTAATCGTTTGACGTATACTTCACATCCCCAAATCTTAAGAAAAGACACATTTGGAGGCTTTCCAAACCATAATTCGTATGGAGTCTTTTCGACAGCTTTAGACGGAGCTCTATTTATAGTGAGTGCAGCTGTATTTAGTGCATGTCCCCAAAATTCTAATGGAAGTTCGGCCTGACCCATCATTGACCTGACCATGTCTAGCAAGGTTCTGTTCCTCCGTTCTGACACACCGTTCCATTGTGGTGTTCCAGGAGGAGTCAATTCTGATAGAATTCCACATTCTTTCAGATGGTCATCAAATTCATAGCTCAGATATTCACCGCCTCTATCAGACCGCAGTGCCTTAATCTTCTTGCCTAATTGATTCTCTACTTCACTCTGAAATTCCTTGAATTTGTCAAAGGATTCAGACTTATGCTTCATTAGGTAGACATAACCATACCTACTGAAGTCATCAGTGAAAGTGATAAAGTAGCTGAAACCACCTCTAGCATTTGTACTCATTGGTCCACATACATCTGTATGGATTAAACCCAATAGTTCATTTGCTCTTTCTCCAACTTTGGAGAAAGGTTGCTTTGTCATTTTGCCAAGTAAACATGATTCGCATTTACCATAATCCTCTAAGTCAAATGGTTCTAGAATTCCTTCTCTTTGAAGTCTTTCTAAGCGTTTCAAGTTTATATGGCCTAATCGACAATGCCACAGATAGGTGAGATCTGAATCATCCTTTTTGGCCTTTTTGGTATTTATGTTATATACTTGTTTGTCGTGATCTAATAAATAAAGTCCATTGACTAATCTAGCAGATCCATAAAACATCTCTTTAAAATAAAACGAACAACTATTGTCTTTTATTATAAAGGAAAATCCCTTAGCATCTAAGCAAGAAACTGAAATGATGTTTTTAGTAAGACTTGGAACATGGAAACATTCTTCCAGTTCCAAAACTAGCCCGGAGGGCAACGACAAATAGTAAGTTCCTACAGCTAATGCAGCAATCCGTGCTCCATTTCCCACTCGTAGGTCGACTTCACCCTTGCTTAACTTTCTACTTCTTCTTAGTCCCTGTGGATTGGAACATAAGTGTGAGCCACAACCTGTATCTAATACCCAAGAAGTTGAATTAGCAAGTATACAGTCTATAACGAAAATACCTGAAGATGGAACGACTGTTCCGTTCTTCTGATCTTCCTTTAGCTTCAAGCAATCTCTCTTCCAATGCCCCTTCTTCTTGCAGTAGAAGCATTCAGATTCAGAAGTGGGTTGACTGACCTTTCTCTTTGCAGATTTGGCACCAGTTTGCTTAGTTGGGCTGGCTTTGTTGCCACCTTTCTTAGCATTCCTCTTCTTTCCAGATTTCTTGAACTTGCCCCCACGCACCATAAGCACATCCTGCTTATCACTTTTGAGCGTCTTTTCAGCGGTCTTCAGCATACCGTGAAGCTCAGTGAGCGTTTTGTCCAGACTATTCATACTGTAGTTCAGTTTGAACTGATCATACCCGCTATGAAGAGAATGGAGGATGGTGTCTATAGCCATTTCCTGAGAAAATTGCTGATCCAGCCGACTCATATTCTCAATGAGTCCAATCATTTTGAGAACATGTGGACTTACGGGCTCGCCTTTCTTAAGCTTGGTCTCAAGAATTTGCCTATGAGTCTCGAATCTTTCGACTCGAGCCAGATCTTGGAACATGTTCTTCAACTCACTAATGATTGTGAAAGCATCTGAGTTGATGAACGTTTTCTGCAGATCCGCACTCATGGTGGCGAGCATTAGACATTTCACATCCTTGTTGGCATCAATCCAACGATTGAGGGCTGCCTGAGTGACCCCGTCGCCTGCAGCTTCGGGCATCGCCTCATCTAGGACATACTCCTTTTCTTCCTGCATAAGAACTATTTGCAAGTTCCTTTGCCAGTCAAGGAAGTTTTTCCCGTTCAACTTCTCCTTTTCGAGAATTGATCGAATGTTGAATGAATTGTTGTTTGCCATATTATAAACTACAATTGAAAAGAATAAACAAATAAATAACCATTCACAGTTTCTTTTAATAAACTTTAAATTCTAGCATACATGCATAATTCAATGTTTATTAAGCATTTTATTCAAATTGTGTGTTCCGGCAGGTGTGAATAAAATGATTCCAAGATCCTAAAATCATTGAAGAACTAAGCACAGTTTGTCGACTTAATCCTAGAACATCTTAGGTAAGCAAAAGCCTTTTGCTAATAGTCTAGAAACTATTCTTGGTTGATAGGTACGTCTAAGAACTTATTAGGTAAACCTATCGAATTTGCCACGACATAAAAGGACTCCTTACTTATATCGTTGAGTTTCACCAAAACTAACATGTACTCACAATTATTTGTGTACCTTGCCCCTTTAGGACCAATAAGTAACACCTCGCTGAGCGAAAACTATTACTAGATTGATGTAAAGGATATCCAAGCAAGTGTATATTTTGGCATGGCACCTTTTAACTCAATTTTTAAGTTTGGAACTTAAGGCTCTTACTATGTTGGTTAGATTTTAAGTGAACTAAAATCCTTAATCATGCAACATAATCAAGCTTTTGATCTCATGCATTTTAAGACATATTTAAAACAATAAATAACTTAAAACATGCATAAGATATTTGTGATCTAGTATGGCCCGACTTCATCTTGAAGCTTTGACTTCAAAGTCCGTCTTGAAAATCTCCGTGGGAGGCACCATTTTCTTCAAATAGGATAAGCTATAACTAATTACAACTATTTGATGGTTCGCAGACCATATTTGAATTGAAAAATAACTTTGGTACTTTAGACCAATTACATTCAAATTAATGGTACGCAGACCATATTTTCTATCCTTTTTGGGCCATACTAGTCACTTCATAACCTGCAAAACAGTACATATACAATATATACCATTCACCCATTCATTATCATGAATGGCCCACATAGCTGGTTAGTAAAACACATTATGCATCACGTAAACATTTGCAGCAATTAATCAAGGGCACCAATAATCTACCAATTATTCAGTCCTTATTAATTCTAATCAAGTTGTTTTAACCTTAAGGATTTGTAGACCTAATCAAGAGTTTATGACTAAAAAGCGCTCCCACTTAAACCAATAAATTCATATGCTTTACCAATTTTAAACATAAAAATGTATTTCTAGTCTAACCGGAAACATACAAATTTAATTAAAATTTAAAGCTCATATAAATTTATAATTGAATCCAAAAAGTTTAATTTAATTTCAGTCGCATTTAAATTAATTCATGATTTTAATTTTAGTAAAATAATTAGAATAAATAACATTTATTATAATTATAATATTCAAAATTAAAATCCAAGAAAATAATTTAAATTATTAATTTTAAAATTAATTAAAATTACGTGAACTGAAATTTTCAAATTAAACATTCAAAACGATCTAATCGTAACGCAAACACCCTACGCGTAGCACGCCCATGGGCCGCACGCATACAGCCATCGCTGGCCATGCGCGCGCAGCCCATGCGCTCGTCGCATAGCTGCTGCATCCCTATCGCAAGCCTCCGCACGCATTGGTGCTCGCTGCGCGCGCCAGCGCTCATCGCACGCGGGCTATCGCTCGCAGTGCGCGCGCGACATCGCTCGCTGGGCGCGCGACATCGCTCGCTGGGCGCGCGAGCCATCGCTCTCTGGGCACGCGACATCGCTCGCTGGGCGCGCGAGCCATCGCTCGCTGGGCGCGCGACATCGCTCGCTGGGCGCGCGAGCCATCGCTCGCTGTGCGCGCGTGCAATGCTAGGCGCAGCGCTCGTGGCACGCGAGCTTGCGCTCGCTGCGCGCGAGGCTGCGCGCTCTTGTGCGAGGCAGCGCGCGTTGTGGCGCAGCTCGCTTGCTGCCCACACGCGACTGCCTTGGCTCGCCCTACGCCCATGCCCATTCGTCCATTGGTCGTGGCACACGACACAAGGCAGGGCTGCTGCCTTGTGCTCGTGCACTACGCCCTTGCTCATTGCATTCGTGCCGCACGGGCGACGAGCTCCCTTGCTCGTCGTCGCATGCCCGCATTATACAACACCCCTTAAGGGTAACACGAAGCGTCCATTGCTTCGTGCGTGCAAGTTATATGAACGAATCGCATAAAAATTTAAATTTTATATTTAAAATTAATGACAAATTAATAAATAATATTAATTTCATAATTTTAGGGCGAAAAAATCGAAAATTTATTATCCAATTGATTTCCGATTGTTATGGATTCAAGTCTAGGTCATAAAAATTTAAAATTTATCGTAAATTTACAATTTTTATGGTGGTTTTTAATCATAGGTTTCTAATTAAATTACAATTAATTATGAAAATCAAATTAATTCTAAATTATTCTAATTTTCAACAAATTAATCATAATTAATAATTAGATTGCATAATTAACAAGACTAGGCATTCAAACTTGTTAAACATATGCAGTAGGTCAATCAAAAATTCAAGATTTATCAACAAGAATCGCAAATATTTAATTTAACATCTTAAATTTACGAAATTTTGCATTCGAAAAACTAAAACCTTCGAAAAGTCATAGTTAGGCTTCGAATTTGAGAATTCTGGGTTCGGCAGAAAAATATTTTTTTTGTCAAAATTTTAGAATGCCTTTTACATGCGGAATTGACACAAAAATCACTCAATTCGGATGAGTAACGAAGAAACTGCCGAAAAACTGCGTACGTATAATTAAATAAACGCAATTTGCAATTAATTAACAATTACGAAAATTAATCACCCCTTTTAATTCTTGCAAATTTGTAATATTTAACCATGTTCATGCAATTTAGATTATGAAAATAATAAGGGGCTCGTGATACCACTGTTAGGTTATGATACATATGACAATTCATAAATCATGCGGAAAAACCATAAACCCAGGAAAACATATTATTTACACATAATCATTTAGCATAGATTAGATGCATACTCTTTGTTGCGTGCCTTCCCTAGCTGCGCCCGAACCGAACAAGAACAAGTCTTTAGGACTCCAAGTGTCGTCCCTCCGTAGATAGTCCACAGCACGTCCGGATCCGCCTTAAGATTGACCAACTAGAATCGCCCTTAAGGTACTATTATTTTCGGCACTTTATAGGCAAATGTGTGACTGAATTTTTCTCTCAAAAACTCACTTGTAAATTGTGAGCCCTAGCCTCATATTTATAGCGGTATGGAAAGGGAATCGAAATCCTATTCAGATACAAATTAATCAAACCTAGAATCCTACAAGAACTCTAATTTAATTAATTTATCAAATAGAATTAGGAATTTAATCATTAACCGAACTCTGCATGTTTTAGGAAACGTGCACGAACACAAACACTTGCACACACACGCACGGCAGCCACGATGGGCCCCATGCGTGCGCGCGAGCAGCAGCCCACTCAGCGCCCGCGCGCGCTGCGCGTGCTGTGCGCGCTGTGCGCTGCGCGTGCTGTGCGCGCTGTGCGCGCTGCGCGCTGCGCGCAGCCTGCTGGGCCTGGCCTTGCGCTGGGCCTGGCGTGGCTGTTTGTGCGGCGCGCTTGGCTTGCTGGGCGATGGCCTGGCTTCGTGCTGGGCCTCGTCCGGCAGGCCTCGTCCGATGCTTATTCGTACGATGCGCTTCCGATTAAATTTTCCGATTCCGGAATTCATTTCCGATACGAACAATATTTAATATTTCCGATTCCGGAATTAATTTCCGTTTCGAACAAATATTTAATATTTCCGTTTCCGGAATTATTTTCCGATTCCGGTAATATTTCCGATTCTGACAATATTTCCGTTTCCGGCAATATTTCCGATTCTGGCAATATTTCCATTTCCGATAATATTTTCCGACACGTACCATGTTTCCGTTTCCGGCAACATCTACGACTTGGATAATATTTATATTTCCGATACGATCCATATTTCCGTTTCCGGCAATATCATCGTTTCCGGAGTATTCATTCCTTGCCTGTGACGATCTTAGCTCCCACTGAAACCAAGATCCGTCGGTTCCGAATATTCATAGATGGAGTATTTAATGCTATTAAATACTTGATCCGTTTACGTACTATTTGTGTGACCCTACGGGTTCAGTCAAGAGTAAGCTGTGGATTAATATCATTAATTCCACTTGAACTGAAGCGGCCTCTAGCTAGGCATTCAGCTCACTTGATCTCACTGAATTATTAACTTGTTAATTAATACTGAACCGCATTTATTAGACTTATCATAGAATGCATACTTGGACCAAGGGCATTATTTCCTTCATTAAATTCTTCTACTTAATGGTGGCACAATACTGAATGAAAGACTGAATATGGAGATTAGGATCTTCACCCTTTTCCCCACCGAATTGGTGTCTCTCGATCATGTTTATCAGCTGGGGTTCGATCTTGAAATTCTCGACCGCAATGGAAGGCATGATTGCCTTGGGAAGCATAGATAGACTTGGATTAGAGTAGTCTGTAAGCCTTGGCACAAGTGGGGGTGGCGGTGGTGGTGCTTGGTCACCCATCTCTGAATCTGTATGGAATAGATTGGTAATCAGATAGTCGGATTCAGAGTCAGAATAGTCTCTCAACTGTTCAACGAATCTACGCCGTCTACAAAAGGTCCGTTCAGGTTCAGGATCGAACGAACTCAGATTGCTGGTATGGACAGTCCTGGGCATAAACAAGCAAAAACTAGAAAACAGTCGTGAGATCCGGTCTCAAGGAACGGGAGTCCCTTGAGAAGTACCAAACAATAATCTAGAAAAATAATTAATAACAGAAAATAAAACCGTTTCCCCGGCAACGGCGCCAAAATTTGACAGGCTTAATCGCACTCCTATCAAAGATAAACCTAACGTTCACCAACTAAAAATATAGCAAGGGAAGCAGGGATCGTATCCACAGGGAAATAGCGTTCTTCTACTATTAATGGACTAATCTAGACTACTGGTAACGAGAGTTGGAATGGTTTGTGTATTAAACTAAAACAAGTAATCAAATTGGAAAATAACAATATTAGAGGAATCTAGGGCAGCGGTTCACCATAAATGCAGACCGGGATTGGACAACGGACAATAACAATCAATTAACAATCATAACTAGGAAAACATGCATCTCTCGAATCTTATGAATTCCTTAGGATAGAACTACTAGCGGGCTCTCGCTACGTACTAGAAATAATTCCTATCTAATAGCCACAGACCAAAAACATCAGATTTATACCTCTCGGCGCATAATCTAAGGTTAATCAAACTCAAATCAAAATAGTCCGGCCGAACAGAATTGACGAGCAATAATAATAAGCTATAGAAATTATAATCAATCAATCAAATATCATGTCCACATATAATCCCAATCATGCATTCATGGATCCCCTAAACCCTAGAAATTAAACTACTCACTCATGATAATAAATAACAAAGCAATTAACATAACATAATAGAAAACATGATTAAAGCAATAAACTAAATTAGAACAAGAAGCAATACCTAATTGAAGAACAATGAATAATAAAAGCTTGAATTTTTGATTGAAAATAAAACTAAGTGTTGGAACAAATTTGAGAGAATAATAAGCTAAGGAAATAAACTAAGGTTCCAAACTAAAATAAAAGGTGTCCTCCAAAAATAAACAAGGTTAACTTATATAGTTTTCCTAAAGTAAAGCTTAAAAACGGAAAAGAAACCACGCGAAGAAGCTGCAGAGGTTGGCGCGCCCGATCGGGCGACGCTTCACCCGATCGGGCGAAGTGCTCGATAGTCGGCCCGATCGGGCGGTTTGCGAAGATTCAGTATTTGCCTCCTGATGGGCGCCCGATGCAGACCGGGCGAGCTGCGCCCGATCGGGCGCGTGTTGATTGCTGCAATTGTCATTTAATTCCCCCCGATGGTCGCATTTTACCCTCAGCTCTCAGGGCGATTTGCAATCTTCAACATCCTTTGCCCATATCACCGAGTCTAACTCTCGGGGCTCAACCATAGACATCTAGGGCTCCCAAAAGTCGATGATAAATGTCCCGAACTTCCTCGGGCTCGAGTAGTTCGGGACATTTATTAACATGAAACGGGTCTTAAAAAGACCAATTTCTCATAATCAAAAGCTGAAACTCAAGGCACACTCAATAAAGCATATTAGTACTAAAAACGGCTCCTAAGAGCTCATTTGACTCATAAAAGTACTAAGGGATGGGGGTGAAACACTATATAAAACGCGCATATCAATAACGAATCACAATCACCCTTTCATTTCAGCCAAAACTGCTATTTATAGAAACCTGCTAAGAATAGTAACCGCCATAAAAGGTAGTTGTTAAAAGTGGCAAAGTCATAAAAGATAGAAACCTGACAGAAATAAGGTGTTGCACTCCAACATAAATCCTAAAAGAGATAGAATTTGCATTCCTGGTATAATTCGAAAATAAGAGTTACGTATTTAATTAAATTCCTAACGAACCTAGAGTTCGTAACGGGCCCAGACGCATTCCGTCATAAGTTAATACGCACTAAAAGACTCGGATAAATCTCAAAAGCTCCGTATTCTAAGAGTCCAAATCTGACAAAGAACTCGGCCCAGATCCCATTTTCAACGCCTGGATCTGGGCGCCGAAATCTTAGGCGCCCATCCCTGGGCGCTGAAAGTGCCTGGGGCCGTTTTATCTCCGGATTCTTTTTGGATTCGTATCTTAAAATCTATCTTTCCACAAACCCTTTTCCTATAAATACAGCCTAAAATCGACGTGAAAATAACACACAATACCATAACCTGAGTATTGACTCTAGCCTTAAGCCTAAGCCTCACGCTGCGAAATTGATCCAGCGTTCTGTCACAATCGACCCAAAAGTCGAACAGAACGCGTCTTACCCCTTGTAGCTTGATGAATTAAGCCTAAATGCTGGAACATTTCTTAGAAACCCGAGATTCGTTAAATAAAAGGAGAAATAACAAAGCCAAGTGGTTAGTTTTCTGAGAACTACAACGCACCTCTCAAGGGTGCGTTGTAATGTGTCCCTCATATGATTTAATCTCTTTCATCACCCTTTTATAAAATTGTCAAACTATTAATTTGATTGATCTATCACGCATAATAAGATAATACCTTGGACAATTGAATTATCATGCTAGGTACCTTAAATCAATCTAAATAAGATAATCACGATCTATTTAGTGTTATGTGTTGCATATTGCTAAAATCAATTCAGAATAGTTTAATAGTTTAACGCATGTCCCTTCAATTATTTATGCTGAGCTAGTAAGGATAACCTGCCTCTGGAGTATTATCGATGAGCACTCCTCTCGGTAGCTACAATCCCCCGAACTCTCAATCTCTGCCCTGCGGGTGTACGTTGAGCGATCCCCACACCAGGGATCACAAGGGAACCTATGGCCGTCGTGGTCGAACATAATTGCACTCCCTTTATGTCACGATAACCGGGTTTTGTCAGTTTTTCTCATTGTCGTTAAAATTTGAATGGCGACTCCTATATTACTAGTCGATTGGGTGTAAACTCACAGGAAATCCAATTACACTTGATCTGACAACGTCACGCCCACGAGGGACGAGGTCACGCATTAGCCTCGTGCTTTTTCGACCCCATCACAGGGATGTGATGTGTGTGTTGACTTGACGGGTTCTTCTCCTTTGACACAATCTGAGTTGTCTAGCTTTGTCCCGGGTCGGGTTGTGACTGATGCGGCTATTCGGAAGCGGGTCAAGTACGAAGCATGTTGCCGAGCAATTGGTTATGGCTTTTTCCGTTCTCTTTCTCCTCTTTTGGGGAGCTGGATAAGGATGTTGAAGCGGGTTTAGAAGTTCTCTAGGGCTCAGGACATTGGGGATCATGATGCAGCTCATATTTTCACCAGTATAGGCTTTGCTATAGTCAGAGGAGTGGGGTCCCAGATTGTATCTCGGCTTCCCACTAATTATTTGTGAAATGTTTGACTTTGTTAGCATTTGATTCATGATATAATAATAATAATAATAATAATAATAATAATAATAATAATAATAATAATAATAATGAACATATAATTAATACGTAGTACATTATAATTATAAACAAAATAATAAAAAAAGATCATTAAAGATGAATATAAACACAATGTTGTTCTTTTGAACTGAACGGAGCTGAGCTGAATTGAATGGACCTGGACTGAACTGAATGAACCTAAACTTAACTTAATGGAACTGAAATCAGGTAAAAAAGAACATAGTCTTATTGTTTTAAGCGACAAGCGTTTTATTATTCCAACTAGATTAGCCCTGTGCATCAAATTCTTTTGAACCATCACTTAACCCCGTTTAAAGAACGTGAAATTATACATATAAATATTGTTTACCCGTCTTTTAAAGTTCTAATTTTATGGTGGGTCTTGTGATTTTAGTGGGAATATATGATTTAAATAGAGGTGGAATTGTAAGGTTGAAAGATTATATAAATTTAATGGTAAATCAATATCGAGTGTTAAAGAGAGGAATGGAGTATATGCGCGTGTGGCCCGGGCGTTTCCCCGGATTTTGACTTTTATTCAGATTTATTTGTTGTAAATATGTGACCACATAGATGGTGTCGTCATAGAATTACGGGGGTGACACAAGATTAGTGGCCGGTTAATAACTTTCCCAAGCTGAAACCCCACATCGGAAAATCAAAACAAAGTCGGATCCTTTTCTTCATCATTAGTGATTAATTACTCCGAAAATTATTAGTGCACCGTGCAACCAAGGGTATTTTTATACCCATTGATGGTCTCTGTCACATTTTCTCCTCCCATGTAAGGAGAAAATGTGAGAGGGTGCACGGTGCACCTGGGTGTATGTAATATTATTGTATAATTACTCAACCACCGTCAATGTTTTCCTTCTTACGCATTAATAATATTTTTATTACCGGCCTCAGTCATTTTTTTTTTTTTGAGGCTTACTATAGGAAAATAATAACTGTACATTTATAAGTTAAGTAACCATTCCCTTTTTTGCATTCATTTGTATTCAATTTGTTATTTATTGTAAAAAGAACATACGCAGTATGCCAGTATATGTTTATATAAAAAAATATAGTAATATAAGGTGTAGTTGGTTAAGATGATAGGAAGTGTAACTTTAAATAAAGAGATTATCATGATTATGGTGTTTCATCCTTGCTACATAGATTTGAGTTCTCTTCTAGTTTTGCGCGCAATTTGCTAGATTGCAGGCTCTTTAAACAATAGTTCTACCAACTTTTTATACTACTCCGTACCTTTTTTTTAATAATAATGTAAGCCTAGCATAATTAATGCTCTTACCAAAATCTAAGCTACAATAAATGTTTAGTTTCGTTAATCGATGAGTACATATTTTTCATAAATTTTGTTTGCTAATTAGATTGCACTATCTTAAGCGACAATTATAAACTTTTATATATGGATGTCTTATATAAAATATCATTTTGGTATCATATAAGTTAAGAAATAAAATCAATTAGTTAAACATTAAAATTAATTAATTAAGTAAGAGAACCAATTGTAGGCACGGAAATTTCGTTAATGTGCCACGTTGGATATTGTTTGGGTCAAAAGTCAAAGTATTGACTCAATAATTATTTGACGGTCAATAAAATTAATTAATTTGGGTACATACGTTAATCTGGCCCATTTTAGTTATTTTAATCAAACCCGAATATTTTTAAACTGTTAAACCTGAAAAAATAGGTTAAACTGTTACAAACGGGTCATGACTACCAAGTCCAAACAAAGAGGCCCAGTGTACATCAAAACCCTAAAAGTCTCTCCATCTTATAAATAAGGCTCTTTACTTCATTTAGAGGGGGAGGAGAAAACAGACGGCAAACCTAACTCTCAAATATTCTCCCTGCCAGTCAAGTCACGACTCCCTCCCTAAAAGAAGAACATCAAGCATCCAAATCGACGTGCAGTTCCATTTTAGAAGATCAACCTTGGACGAGATCAAGCTCGAAGACCCTTATTCAAGAATATCAAAACCCGTTCGTGAGCAACACCAAATCGACATCAAGTCAATCCGGTGGAAGAAGAACAACAAGCATACAAAACTGACGTGTCATTCTATTCTACATCAACATCCTTGAACGAGATCAAGCATGAAGGCCCTCATTCAAGTACAAATCAAAACCAGTCCATGAGACAAGTCAAATTCGAAGTGGAGATCGAATCAGAGGAGCAAATATTAGAGATTGTACCCAAAAATACAAAAATCAATAAAATATATTTTGTTCACATATTTTGGCTTTGTTATTTTGCAGACTCTGAAATTTGTGTTTACAAATTTGGCACGCTCGGTGGGACGATTTCTACCTCTCATCTCTTTCTGCACAAATCCAATTACCGAAGTACTCTCGAGCCATAAAAGCGTAACGATGAAGAAGGAAGGTCCAATCATAGTGGTTAGGAAAAGATCCATGCGTTTTGAGTTGCTCATAAATCCAGGATGTGGTTACAAAAGTAACAAGTACCTTTTTTTGACAACAATCCAAGGTCCATTACAGGAGTCAAGCGATGAAGCGGTCCAAGGTCCGTTACAGGAGCCAAGCAAGGAAGCGGTCCAAAGTTCGTCATTGGAGCCAAGCAATGGAAGAATAGCCGTCGTCATTTTAAACGTCATGGCGATTGAAGCAAACACCATTAAGGAAGAATTGGTCTACATGAAGAAACTCCTTGAAAAACTTGTTAAAGACGGCGAAAAAAAAGGAGCCCGAATCAAACAGCAAGAAGAAAAAATTGCCAAATTGACCAAGAAGTTGGAAAAACGTCCCATTGGCGAATCATACAAAAATAGTGAAACCGAAAGTGAAGGGAAAAGTGATGAGTCTAAATCGACAGTAAGGTCCAAGCCAAGAAGGAGAAGAAAGTCACGTGGTGATTCATTCTGCTTCCAACAAGTACAAGATATGATAGCAAAAACCATCAAACACCAACTTGATGGAAATACTGACGAACGCGACCATTACATCAAACCTTACACAAAAAGGATTGATGCCTTGGAGATGCCTGACGCTTATCAACCTCCAAAATTCATGCAGTTTGATGGAAAAGGCAATCCGAAGCAACATGTTGCACATTTTATTGAAACGTGTAATATCGCAGGCACCGAAGGAGATTTCCTCGTGAAACAGTTTGTACGATCGCTAAAAGAAGTTGCCTTCGATTGGTACGCCGACAGTGAGGGGGTCGAAAAAGCACGAGGCTAATGCGTGACCTCGTCCCTCGTAGGTGTAACGCTTCTTTTTGTCAAATCAAGTGTAATTGGATTTCCTGTGAGTTTACACCCAATTGACTAGTAATATAGGAGTCGCCATTCAGTTTTTAACGACAATGAGAAAAATTGACTAAACCCAATTATCGTGACATAAAGGGAGTGCAATTATGTTTGACCACGACGGCCGTAGGTTCCCTTGTGATCCCAGGTGGTGGGGATCGCTCAACGTACACCCGCAGGGTAGAGATTGAGGGTTCGGGGGACTGTAACTACCGAGAAGAGTACTCGCTCTTCGATAACTCCAGAGGCAGGATATCCTTACTAGCTCAGAATAAATAATTGAAGGGACATGCGTTAACTATTAAACTAATCTGAGTCGATTTTAACAATATGCAACATATAATACTAGATCGAGCGCGATTATCTGATTTAGATTGTATTAAGGGACCTAGCATGATAATCCAATTTCCCAAAAACATAATCTTTATTAGGCGTGATAGAACAATCAGATTTAATTAGTTTAACAGTTCATAAAAGGGCGAGGAAAGCAATTAAATCATAGAAAAGGGACACATTACGACGCACCCTTGAGAGGTACGTCACGGTTCTCAGAAAACTAACCACTTTGACTTTGCTATTTCTCCTTTTATTTAACGAATCTCAAATCATGGGACGGGATACGTTCTGTTCGATTTATAGATCGATTGCGACAGAACGCGTGATCAGTTTTGCAGCGTGAGGCTTAGGCTTAGGGGTTTAGAGTCAATACTCAGAATAATAATTGTGTGTTGTGGTTTTTGTCGAACTTAAGGCCCTATTTGTAGAAAAGAGTTCGTTGAAAGATAGATTTGTAGAACTCTAATCCACGAGGAATTAGGAAAAAACACGTACCAGGTATTTTCAGCGCCCAGGCCTGGGCGCCGAAGATTTCGGCGCCCAGAACCAGGCGTTGAAAATAGGATCTGGGCTGTTTTCTCAGTCAGATTCGGATTCCTAGAATCCGGAGTATTTGAGATTTAATTGAGTCTTTTAGTGCGTATTAACCTCGTGACGGGATGCGTCTGGGCCCGTTACGAACTCTAGGCTCGTCAGGATTTCAATTAATACGTGACTCTTACTTTCGAATCATATTAGGAATAGGATTCTCTCGCAATTTCTATCTCATTTAGGATTTATGTTGGAGTGCAACACCTAATTCTGACAGATTTCTATCTTTTATGACTTGCCACTTTTAACAACTACCATTACGGCAGTTACTATTTTTAGTAGGTTTCCATAAATAGCAGGTTTCTATAAATAGCAGGTTTCGGGTGAAATGAAAAGGGGAATTGAGATTTGTTATTTTATAGGAGATGCGTTGTCAAGTGGAGTTTTATGTTCTCATCATCGAACCTTCCCTTTCGGGAATGGGGACAAAAGTAGGTGTCTACAGTTAGCCCCCACTTTGACTGAGTCTTGGAGTAAGACGATGGTCAAAGTATTAGACGGAGTGCACCACATAAGCCATGGTGTATGTGACCTGTTTTGCGAGGGTCTCACGAGCCCCCGAGTGATAACATTTGACTTAAGGGTCATCACTTAAAGTGTCGACATATCCCTCACGTGTCATTGGGATTTGTCAACTGATAGTATAGAAACTTCCTCACTTTGTCATTGGAAGGATCTAAAGGTGCGTAGAAACTCCCTCACTTTGTCATTGGGAGTAGCTACAGGTGTTTTCGAAATCAAAGCTATAAAGTGTAACTGGGCCTGGCCAAGCCCAATCACGAGGTAAAAATGTTTTTAAAGATTCTCATTTTTAGGGTTAGCTAAACGAGAAAACCCCCTTGTTTTTATGGGACATAAAACGAAGGAAAATCCAGCACATCGTTCTTTTTGGAAAAAACGGAAAACCAATCTTTTAAATTTTTGGAAAAAGGGAAACTACTCACATCGCTTTTTTGGAAAAACGGAAAACCAAAAGCTACTAACATCGTTCTTTTTTGGAAAAAACGGAAAACCAAAAGCTACTCACATCGTTTTTGGAAAAAACTGAAAACCAATCCTTTAATTTTTGAAAAAGGGAAAGCTACTCACATCGCTTTTTTTTTGGAAAAACGGAAAACCAGAAAAAGTTATTGCTGTAGCAATTAAGGACCTGCGCGGTTAGTGACGCATACCCCGCCGGCTAAAGATGGCGAGCCTGTCCGCTAAGGGTGGACACCCCGTCCGATAGAAGTGGACGAATCTGTTTTGAAATTTGAAAATAAGGACCTACGCGGTTTGTGACGTAGACCCCGCTGGCTAAAGATGGCGAACCTGTCCGCTAAGGGTGGACACCCCGTCCGATAGAAGTGGACGAATCTATTTTGAAATTTGTTTATGCTTTTTGAAAATAAGGACCTACGTGGTTTGTGACGTAGACCCCGCCGGCTAAAGATGGCGAGCCTGTTTCATTTTTGTTTTTTTAAGATTCTATTTTTCGAAAACTGAGGACCTGCGCGGCTAGTGACGCAAACCCCGCCCCCTGAAGGTGGGCGAGTCCTGTCCGCTGAGGGTGGACATCCATGAATTCGTTTTTTCGATTTGGAACTCGCGTGGTTCGTGGCGCGATCTTGCCCGATTGAGGTGGGCAAGTCCCTATTTCTTTTGTTCATCGTGATTTCTTTTGAGAATTTCTTTTTATTCATTCTTGTAAGAGCGAATTCTTTCGAGGGATGCTCGGATTTAGTTGCAACCTGAATGTGGGTTGACAACGTGCTTAGACGGACCATTGTCTTGTGGTCATCATCTTTCATGGTTTTGAGCTAGTCTTTTCGGCTCAATTTTGCCACTACTGGGGTCCTTGATTAGGGGACTATGTATAAGTATCAACGGCGACCTTTGTCTTGAGGTCGTAAACCGATTTTATCTTTTGAGACATCCAAACACGGGACTTCGTACACCGTAGTTTGGGAATATTGTTTTTAACTTTGCATAATATATTTTCTTTCGAGCCCCCAAGCATTCGTGCTTGACGGTCATTTCTTGTCAAAGAGGTTCCTTGGGGATACGCATTCTGTAATGTCCTTGATTGTGTTTGGGATTGTGCTCGTAAATGCGAGCGATCTTTGTAGTGGTGTGCTACTCTTAACAAAGCCGTGAGGTGCGACTTTCAGAAATCAGCAATTCTCGAGTCGAACGGATACGGCAGGGCCATATAGAAGTCAGGGGCCCTTTTTTTTGGGTCTGGAATCATTTACGGCGCCCATGCCTGGGCGTTAATGTTTTCGGCGCCCAGCTCTGGGCGCTGAAAATGATTTCTGGCGAGGTTTCTTGATGACACAGTTGGCCTCTTGTTCGTTCGTTCTCTTTTTTTCTTTTGAACGCGTTCGTAAATGTTCGATACTTAGAAAAGATGATATGTATGTGTGAACGAGCGTTCATAGAATGGTCGTTGTGTGCGGTCCATCAATCAGTTTGTTTGAATCAATTTTTTTGAGCAATGACTGATTTTGAATAGTTTGCTTAGAAGCTTGATAGGGTTCAGACCCTTTCACGAGGTGGGCTCAAACATCGTGCCCTTTTGATCGTTAAAACATTTTCTTCGAGATTTTTTATTTTGCTATGGTCGTTTCGTAGCTTGGAGCCCCCAAGTATGCATTTGGATGCTTCCTTTTGGCGTACGATTTTTGT
Organism: Spinacia oleracea; assembly: GCF_020520425.1. Taxonomy (NCBI): domain Eukaryota; kingdom Viridiplantae; phylum Streptophyta; class Magnoliopsida; order Caryophyllales; family Amaranthaceae; genus Spinacia; species Spinacia oleracea. Next base: position 149,800,766 of record NC_079489.1, read on the forward strand.
AGGTTCTTTCGAGAAAGATGCCTTGGGGTTCCGCTCGTGTAGGTGCGAGCTATCCCTTCCGTGGTAGGTAATATTTTGCTACTTTTAAATGTAGAAGTTGTGTGGCTTGCATTTTGAATTTGGGCGATAAGTAGTCTTTGCCTCTTTTACACATGCTCTTTGATCGTGCCCGCATTAGTGCAATATGCCTTACTCTCTCTTTTTTAGACTTGTACCGTGGGATGGTTGAACTTGCTTGTGTGGCCTAACCGCATGTATTAGAACATTTCTCCAGGTGTTGGGATATCATTATTATTTTTTGCATTGGAGTACTTCATCACGCCTCGTTCAGGTGTTCAAACCAGTGTAGCACCTTCTGTGTGGGTTTGCACGGCTTATTACTTCGTTCGATGCGAGGATTCATAGGTGTTTCTTTCTTATTTTTATATCTGGGCAAAACTTGGCTAGCAGAAAGATTCAGCGCCCAGGCTGGGGCGTTAAAGATATCGGCGCCCAGCTCTGGGCGTTGAAAATGATTTATGGGTATATTTTGACAGTTCTTATCCTTGATTTTTTTTCTTTCGCTTTTGCTTTGGAACGAGGTAGACTGTGTAACGGGCGCTTGTAGGGCGAGCGTTATGTGCAGTAGTTTTATCGGAGTTTTGGTGACTCGCGATTTTCAGTTACCCTTGTTAGTGGGGTGACTTTATATATTCTAAGTAGTGCTTAGAATTTGGGAGGGGTTGTAGACATTCTAAGGTTCGTTTTACACGATTGAACTTTAGGATTGTGCCCCTATGACATGTGCATAGCATTAGCGTCGAGAATTTGCGATAAAATCGTCATTTCGGGCATTTCTAGAGTGTTTTTCTCAAGCCCCCAATTGTAGCTACGGGATTGGCTTGGTGCTATAATGCTTTGCATACGTCTTTTTGCATTCATGGTGACATGGATCATGAATAGTTTGAACCAAGCTCGTTTAGTGCGAGGTACGTTCGAGTAGTGATCTGATACTTCTCTTGTAAATGTCATATTGTGCGACATTGCCATGGTCAAGGTAGTCACATGTTGAAGTGTGCCTTGACCAAAAGCTAGGTGCCTTTCTTTACCTATAATCATATTTAGAAATCTTTTCGACTCAATTGCAACATCGAGATAAACGCATACTTAGCCTAAACCAACGACACCTTATTATGTTCGAAGAAGTCTTTGAAAATTATTTGAAAATTATTTAAAATCCGAGTCCTACTGTGTACAATCCGAGGTGTCCTAAGTAAGTTTGACTTATAGAAGGGTTCGTACAGGATTACATGAGTGAATCAAAATACCGTTACGATTTTTGGAATGCTGTCTAAGGATTTGCTGGAAGCCAGGGTGCAGGCGTCAAGATATTACTTGTGCTCGTGCGGCACGTGCTTTGGGCTTTTTAGGGCCATCTTTTCCAGAATTGCGGGAATATAAACCGTTTTCAAATTGACTTAGATTTACTTGGTGTATGTCTGTACAAAAGGTCAAGGTATACTTAGTTCTTTCCCTAGCTCTTTCATTTCAATTTTTTTAGCCCCCAGTTCCTGTTATGTCTTCTCATTAATGATGTTTTCAGATTTCGATTTCAGATGCCCGTGTCATATGTCTGAGTAGGGTGAGCCTTGGTTAAGTGCCAAGTCCTATTGACAATGTCTGATTTTTTTCAAAAGGGATTAGCAAGCATTTGAATTACCATGAACGGGTGCCCTGAGTTCGAGGGAACGATGGGGCGATGCCGTAGAACAATCCTCTTCATTGCAAGCTTACTTCCTTTACTACTTGTTGGCGATTATGACCGTGTCTAGTGGTGAAAGAAAGTCTTTAAGCGAACGACTATGTCTAGTGGTGAAAGAAAGTCTTTAAGTGAGTTAGTTCGCTTTTAGGGAGGGTCAAGTCGAGAACTTTAGAGGTCATGGACGCTTGCGCTAGCCCCCCATTCAATTGAGGCAAAGCGATCTTTTGAGTCTTGGCTAAGTGCCTAGGAGTGTGAGTGCTCCTTCTGGCAAGGGTACGTGCCCTTATTATTTTTCGATGTGTGCTCGTTTTGGCATCTTGAGGACTTAGATTCTTCTTTTGATTTAAGTTTTTCTTTCGACTTGGGTTGCATGTAATTAAATTTTAATAAGGGACTTCTAGTTTTTATTCTTGTTTTTCTATAGGCTTTAATATTTTTGCAAATTGGTTGGACCGAATCATGGATTGCCTATGTATCCGCCTTAAATAGATTTAATTTGGAATCAGGTCTTGCGTAGTTCTTAGCCTAGAAAATGGTTTCTTAGAATGCCGAATTCGATAAGTATGTTCTGAGGTGAAAACATATTATTTGAAACGGTAGAATAAATGAAGTTTGTTATTATTTTAATCTGCTGCTTTGCCGTAAGCCAAAAATTTGTTTTATATTTTTTTTTGAGTACATCTATTTTTTGGTGGTACGTATATCTGAATACGTGTTGTACCCCTCCAAGTGTTCGTTATTGTTCCGTGTATGTGCGGATAAAATGACGAGCACTTCTGGAAAAAAATTTAGCAAGCAGAGAGATTCAGCGCCCAGGCTGGGGCGCTAAAGATTTCGGCGCCCTGCTCTGGGCGCTAAAAATGATTTCTGGGCAGATCTTTTTTTTGGTGCGCTAAATGCTTCTTTTTCTTTTAAGATGAACTTTTAAAGGCGCTTTGCAAAGTTTTTTTTTTTTTTTTTTTGTACTTTTCATTGGTCTTCTTTATTATTCGTGACTCAAGACAGCTTCAAAGATGGGTTGAATGAGTTGGGATAAGTTGTATAGCTATTGGTCAAGCATGAGGATTACATCAACCAAGGCCAATGAATAGCATGGGGACGGCTCAAGGGTATATCAACAGGATGTATCCAAACAAGTTATATGGTCCTTATGCTAATGGTGGTGTAAGAGCAGGTTTGGGCTTTGGATATAATGGGTATGCCGTACGTGTCAATGTCCGTACGTGGTTTGCAGTTGACGACAAGTTCAGGAACAAGAGTCGAGGTAATGGTTTCTTGGGTTATGGCAATGAGAACATGGATGGGTTAAATGAGCTGAACAGGGGGCCCCAGAGCGAAGGCGTCTAAGAACATAAGGATTGGAAAGGGTAGACATCGTAGAACTTTTATGATTTGGATTGGTTGACTCAATTCTTTTCCTTCGTTTACTTGGGTAAATTTCGCACTTTGGGAGGTACGGGCTAAGTATTTCATGGCTCGCTCTTTTCGCTCTCCCTTTTCTCTTTCTATTTTTTCTTCTTTGCTTCGGATTTCTCCCCAACATAAATCTTAAATTTTTTTTTTATTTGGGCTAAAAGGTAGATGGTTGTGGTCTTTGAGTCACGAGGCGAGACTGAGTGAGCCTCGTTTGGTAGGCCTATAGTGGACCTTTAATTTTAGTGGGCCTAGGGTGGACCTTTTAAATTATCTTACTTTGCAAGCGTATTTAGTCGTTTCTTAAAATGTGCAAGTAGCGTAGATTCAAAATGTTATTTTTACCTTATTGAAATTTAACGAAAGAATTACATCGAAAATAATTTTTTTTTGCTTCTTTTCAGATTCCAGTTTTCGGGATTTAATTGGAAGTTGTGATTTAGACTCGAACTTTCATTAATTTTTCTGATTATAACCCGTGTATGAATACAAGGAGGTGGCCTAGAATCAAAATAATGACTTGGCGTAAGCCTATAATCCTTGACCAAGCAACTTTCAGACTTAGGCTAATTGGACCATAACTTCCGTTGGTTGACACTTTAGATTTTAACCCTTGGGTGTTCATTTGTCATGTGCCATTTTGCTTAATGTTGGCAAGGTAGTTAGTTGGGGAGATCGAATTTTTATTTTTGCAAGACTAGAATCATTAGTGCTGCTTCCCTCTTAGTGTGTATTGCTTTACCCCAATGGTAGCCTTATGGTATGCCGATTTGGGTATTTTCATGGTTCGTCATGTTGCATTCATGGAAAATCTTTTAGTCCGTACTTAGTAGTATTTCAAGGAGCGAGTGACTCGAGAGGACTATGATAGTCGTGACCCAATGTGATCATAAGCCTTGAGGCTATTAATTTTGTGCCAATGGTATTGATACCTTAGGTTCACTTTGGGGGTTGTGCGACTATGGGGGAATGATTTTCAGAATTTGACTGTTTCCATTTTGCAAATACTATAATATATTCTTTTTATTGGTGAGAGAGAGTATTGAGGCCGTGGATTCCTAGCAAGGGATGACAATTACATATGGGTGCTCATTGATTTAAATGTTAGGAAGGGAGACTCAATATGGTTTAACCTTTTAACTTGCAGAACGACACCAAGCATTAGGACCGATTCTATGGATAAGACAACTAAGACTTAGGATTTAGATTGTACTTTGGCATAGCCTAGTCTAGACTCGGATTTACTTATTTTTTATTTGAACATTATTTTTCCTTGAAGACTCTATTCGAACATTATTTTTTTTTTTTGAATATTTTGCCCATGTGACATTCAAAATTATTTAAATTAGCATGCTCGGTTTTGGTGCCGAATATTGTCGTCGTAGGAGGCCTAACAACGACACAAAGAGTTATTTTTTATTATTTTTTTAGTCGCTTTTAGAATCGAGTGCTTTTCTTACGCCCTCGTAGCAATTTTTTTTACGAACGGTTTTTTGTGCTACGTATTTTCCTTTTGTGCAGGCACCGAGGCTGCTACGCCAGAACAGAAGGCCAAGCAGCAACTTCAGCGCCCAGCGTAGGGCGTGAGAAATTCTGGCGCCCAGCCAGGGGCGTTGAAAATGCATCCCTGGCTGGTTCTCGTTTTCTGTTTGCGTCTACTTTTGTTTATGCGACTTCGATTTTGCGTGCTTGTGAGGGGGTCGAAAAAGCACGAGGCTAGTGCGTGACCTCGTCCCTCGTGGGTGTGACGATTCTTTTTATTCAATCAAGTGTAATTAGATTTCCTGTGAGTTTACACCCAATTGACTAGTAATATAGGAGTCGTCATTCAGTTTTTAACAACAATGAGAAAAACTGACAAAACCCGGTTATCGTGACATAAAGGGAGTGCAATTATGTTTGACCACGACGGCCGTAGGTTCCCTTGTGATCCCTGGTGTGGGGATCTCTCAACATACACCCGCAAGGTAGAGATTGAGGGTTCGGGGGACTGTAACTACCGAGAGGAGTACTCGCTCGTCGACAACTCCAGAGGCAGGATATCCTTACTAGCTCAGCATAAATAATTGAAGGGACATGCGTTAACTATTAAACTAATCTGAGTTGATTTTAGCAATATGCAACATATAATACAAGATCGATCGTGATTATCTGATTTAAATAGTATTAAGGGACCTAGCATGATAATCCAATTTCCCAAAAATATTATATTTGTTAGGCGTGATAGAACAATCAGATTTAGTTAGTTTAACAGTTCATAAAAAGGGCGAGGAAAGCAATTAAATCATCGAAAAGGGACACATTACGACGCACCCTTGAGAGGTGCGTCACGGTTCTCAGAAAACTAACCACTTTGACTTTGCTATTTCTCCTTTTTATTTAACGAATCTCAAATTATGGGACAGGATACGTTCTGTTCGATTTATGGATCGATTGCGACAGAACGCGTGAACAGTTTCGCAGCGTGAGGCTTAGGCTAAGGGTTGGAGTCAATACTCAGAATATAATTGTGTGTGTGTGTTGTGTGTTCTTTTCACGTCGAATTTGGGGCTGTATTTATAGGGAAGAGTTCGTGGAAAGATAGAATTGCAGAGTTCTAATCCACAAAGAATTAGGAAAAAACACGTACCAGGTATTTTCAGCGCCCAACTTTGGGCGTTGAAAATAGGATCCAGGCAATTTCAGCGCCCAGGGCTGGGCGTTGAAATTGCTGTTTGGGCCGTTTCTTTGTCAGATTCGGATTCCTAGAATCTGGATTGTTTGAGACTTAATCGAGTCTTTTAGTGCGTATAAATTTCATGACGGAATGCGTCTGGGCCCGTTACGAACTCTAGGCTCGTTAGGATTTTAATTAATACGTAACTCTTATTTCCGAATCATATTAGGAATAGGATTCTTGCAGTTTTCTATTTAGGATTTATGTTGGAGTGCAACACCTAATTCTAACAGGTTTCTATCTTTTATGACTTGCCACTTTTAGAAGCTACCCTTTACGACAGTTACTATTTTTAGCAGGTTTCCATAAATAGCAGGTTTCGGGTGAAATGAAAAGGGGAATTGAGATTCGTTTATTTTATAGGAGATGCGTTGTCAAGTGGAGATTTATGTTTTCATCATCGAACCTTTCCCTTTAGGGAATAGGGACAAAAGTAGGTGTCTACAGTTAGCCCCCACTTTGACTGAGTCTCGGGATGAGACGATGGTCAAAGTATTAGACGGAGTGCATCACACAAGCCATTGTGTATGTGACCTGTTTTGCGAGGGTCACACGAGCCCCCGTGTGATAACATTTGACTTTAGGGTCATCACTTGAAATGTCGACATATCCCTCACGTGTCATTGGGATTTGTCAACGGATAGTATAGAATACTCCCTCACTTTGTCATTGGAAGGATCTAAAGAGGCGTAGAAACTCCCTCACTTTGTCATTGGGAGTAGCTACATATGTTTTCGAAATCAAAGCTATAAAGTGTAATTGGGCCTGGCCAAGCCCAACCACGAGGTAAAAAATGTTTTTAAAGATTCTCATTTTCAGGGCTAGCTAAACGAGAAAACTCCCTTGTTTTTATGGGACGTAAAACGAAGGAAAATCCAGCACATCGCTCTTTTTTGGAAAAACGGAAAACCAATCCTTTAATTTTTGGAAAAAGGGAAAACCAGAAAAAGTTATCGCTGCAGTGACTAAGGACCTGCGCGGTTAGTGACGCAGACCCCGCCGGCTAAAGATGGCAAGCCTGTCCGCTAAGGGTGGACACCCCGTCCGATAAAAGTGGACGAATCTGTTTTTGAAATTTGAAAATAAGGACCTACGCGGCTTGTGACGTAGACCCCGCCGGCTAAAGATGGCGAACCTATCCGCTAAGGGTGGACACCTCGTCCGGTAGAAGTGGACGAATCTATTTTGAAATTTGTTTGTGCTTTTTGAAAATAAGGACCTACGCGGTTTTATGATGTAGACCCCGCCGGCTGAAGATGGCGAGCCTATTTTGAATTTGAAGACTTTATTTTTCGAAAACTGAGGACCTGCGCGGCTAGGGACGCAGACCCCGCCATCTGACGGTGGGCGAGCCCTGTCCGCTAAGGTTGGACGCCCCGCTCGCTGGAGGTGAGCGAACCTGAATTCGTCTTTTCGATTTGGGATTTGCGTGTCGCGATCTTGCCCGATTGAGGTGGGCAAGTCCCTATTTCATTTTTTCTTGTGATTTCTTTTGAGAATTTCTTTTTATTCATTCTTATAGGAGCGAATTCTTTCGAGGGATGCTCGGATTTAGTTGCAACCTGAATGTGGGTTGACAATGTGTTTAGATGGACCATAGTCTCGTGGTCATCACCTTTTCATGGTTTTGAGCTAGTCTTTTCGGCTCAATTTTGCCACTACCTGGGTCCTTGATTAGGGGACTATGTATAAGTATCAACGGCGACCTTTGTCTTGAGGTCGTAAACTGGTTTTATTTTTTTTGAGACATCCAAACACGGAACTTCGTACAGCGTAGTCTAGGAATATTGTTTTAACTTTGCATACTCTCTTTTGAAATATATATTTTCTTTTGAGCCCCCAAGCATTCGTGCTTGACGGTCATTTCTTGTCAAAGGGGTTCCTTGGGGATACGCAATTTGTGACGTCCTTGATCATGTTTGGGATTGTACTCGTAAATGCGAGCGATCTTTGTAGTGGTGTGCTACTCTTGACAAAGTCGTGAGGTGCGACTTTCAGTAAGGAAATCAGCAATTTTCGAGTCGAATGGATGCGGCAGGGCCCAATAGAAGTTTGGGCCTTTTTTGAGCCTGGTTTCATTTCCGGCGCCCAGGCCTGGGCGTTGAAATAATTCACGCCCAGGTGGGGCGTTGAAAGTGTTGTTTGGGCTGGTCTTTTGATGACACAGTTGGCCTCTTGTTCATTCGTTTATTTCACTTGGAAGTTCTATGTATTCTCTTCTCTTTTGTTTTTTCCTTTATTTTTAGAACGTGATGATTTTCTCGAGAAGTCGTAGCCGATTGGTGGACTACGGTGCCTGTCGCTTTGGGGCGATTATTTTAAGGAACTGTTGCTCTTAAGGCGTACAGTTATTTTGATAGTTGGACGAGTCTATATGGCCCGAGGAACATACCTTGAGGCGTAAGACTTTGACCGCTCTTGTTGTTGCATATTTTTCCTTTTGAACGCGTTCGTGAATGTTCAATACTTAGAATGATGATATGTATGTGCGAACGAGCGTTCATAGAATGGCCGTTGTGTGCGGTCCATTAATCAGTTTGCTTGAATCATATTTTTTTTTTTTTTAGCAATGACTGATTTTGAATAGTTTGCTTAGAAGCTTGATAGGGTTCAGGCCCATTCATGAAGTGGGCTCAAGCATCGTGCCCTTTTGATTGTCAAACATTTGCTTCGAGATTTTTATTTTTCTATGGTCGTTTCGTAGCTTGGAGCCCCCAAGTATGCATGTTGAGATGCTTCCTTTTGGCGTACGATTTTGTAGGTTCTTTCGAGAAAGATGCCTTGGGGTTCCGCTCGTGTAGGTGCGAGCTATCCCTTTCGTGGTAGGTAATATTTTGCTACCTCTAATCCTTAATGTAGAAGTCGTGTGGCTTGCATTTTGAATTTGCGCGATAAGTAGTCTTTGCCTCTTTTACACATACTCTTTGGTCGTGCCCGCATTAGTGCAGTATGTCTTACTCTCCTTTTTTAGACTTGTACTGTGGGATGGTTAAACTTTATGGTGCGACGTAGGCTTGTGTGGCCTAACGGCGTGTCTTAGAACATTCCTCCAGGTGTTGGGATATCATTATTATTGGAGTACTTCATCACGCCTTGTTCAGGTGCTCGAACAAGTGTAGCACCTTCTGCGTGGGTTTGCACGGCTTATTACTTCGTTCGGTGCGAGGATTCATAGGTGTTTTTTTTTCTTATTTTTATATCTGGGCAAAACTTGGCTAGCAGAAAGAATCAGCGCCCAGGCTGGGGCGTTAACGATATCGGCGCCCAGCTCTGGGCGTTGAAAATGAGTTCTGGGCAGAACTTTGACAGTATTTTTTCTTTCGCTTTTGCTTTGGAACGATGTAGACTGTGTAACGGGCGCTTTATAGGGCGAGCGTTATGTGCAGTGGTTTGATCGGAGTTTTGGTGACTCGCGATTTTCAGTTACCCTTGTTAGTGGGGTGACTTTATATATTCTAAGTAGTGCTTAGAATTTGGGAGGGGTTGTAGCCATTCTAAGGTTTGTTTTTCACAATTTAAAGTTTAGGATTGTGCCCTTATGACGTGTGTATAGCATTAGCGTCGAGAACTTGCGATAAAATCATCATTTTCAGCATTTTTAGAATGTTTTTCTCAAGCCCCCAATTGTAGCTACAGGATTGGCTTGGTGCTATAATGCTTGGCATACGTTTTTGTGCATTCATGGTGACATGGATCATGAATAGTTTGAACCAGACTCGTTTAGTGCGAGGTACGTTCGAGTAGTGATCTGCTACTTCCCTTGTAAATGTCGTATTGTCGACATTGCCATGGTCAAGGTAGTCACATGTTGTAGTATGCCTTGGCCAAAAGCTAGGTGCCTTTCTTTACCCATAGTCATATTTAGAAATATTTTTGACTCACTTGCAACATCGGGATAAACGCATACTTAGCTTAAACCAACGACACTTTATTATGTTCGAAAAAGTCTTTGAAAATTACTTGAAAATTATTTAAAATCCGAATCCTACTGTGTACAATCCGAGGTGTCCTAAGTAAGTTGACTTATAGAAGGGTTATATGAGTGAATCAAAATACTGTTACGTTTTTTGGAATGCTGTCTAAGGATTTGCTGGAAGCCAGGGTGCAGGCGTCAAGATATACTTGTGCCCGTTTGGCATATGCTTTCAGGCTTTTAGGGCCATCTTTTGCGGGAATATAAACCGTTTTCAAATCGACTTAGATTTACTTGGTGTATGTCCGTACAAAAGGTCAAGGTATACCTAGTTCTCTCCCTAGCTCTTTGATTTCAATTTTTAGCCCCCAGTTGCTATCATGTATTCCCATTAATGATGCTTTTAGATTTCGATTTTAGATGCCCGTGTCATATGTCTGAGTAGGGTGAGCCTTGGTTAAGTGCCAAGTCCTATTGACAATGTCTGATTTTTTCCAAAGGGGATTAGCAAGCATTTGAATTACCATGAACGGGTGCCCTGAGTTCGAAGGAACGATGGGGTGATGCCGTAGAACAATCCTCTTTATTGCAAGCTTACTGCCTTTACTACTTGTCGGCGACTATGACTGTGTCTAGGGGTGAAAGAAGGTCTTTAAGCGAACGACTATGTCTAGTGGTGAAATAAAGTCTTTAAGTGAGTTAGTTCGCTTTTAGGGAGGGTCAAGTCGAATACTTTAGAGGTCATGGACGCTTGCGCTAGCCCCCATTCAATTGAGGCAAAGCGATCTTTTTGAGTCTTGGCTAAGTGCCTAGGAGTGTGAGTGCTCCTTCTGGCAAGGGTACGTGCCCTTATTATTTTTCGATGTGTGCTCATTTTGGCATCTTGATGACTTGGATTCTTCTTCGTGCTTTCAATTTTTCTTTCGACTTGGATTGCAAGCAATTAAATTTCAATAAGGGACTTCTATTTTTTATTCTTGTTTTTCTATAGGCTTTAATATTTTTGCAAATTGGTTGGACCGAATCATGGATTGCCTATGTGTCCGCCTTAAATAGATTTAATTTGGAATCAGGTCTTGCGTAGTTCTTAGCTTAGAAATGAAGGAAATAATGCCCTTGGTCCAAGTATGCATTCTATGTTAAGTCTAATAAATGCGGTTTAGTATTAATTAACAAGTTAATAATTCAGTGAGATCAAGTGAGCTGAATGCCTAGCTAGAGGCCGCTTCAGTTCAAGTGGAATTAATGATATTAATCCACAGCTTACTCTTGACTGAACCCGTAGGGTCACACAAATAGTACGTAAACGGATCAAGTATTTAATGGCATTAAATACTCCATCTATGAATATTCGGAACCGACGGATCTTGGTTTCAGTGGGAGCTAAGATCGTCACAGGCAAGAAATGAATACTCCGGAAACGATGATATTGCCGGAAACGGAAATATGGATCGTATCGGAAATATGAATATTATCAAAGTCGTAGATGTTGCCGGAAACGGAAACATGGTACGTATCGGAAAATATTATTGGAAATGGAAATATTACCAGAATCGGAAATATTGCCGGAAACGGAAATATTGTCAGAATCGGAAATATTACCGGAATCGGAAAATAATTCCGGAAACGGAAATATTAAATATTTGTTCGAAACGGAAATTAATTCCGGAATCGGAAATATTAAATATTGTTCGTATCGGAAATAAATTCCGGAACTGGAAATTTAATCGGAAGCGTATCGTACGAATTAGCATCGGACGAGGCCTGCCGGACGAAGGCCCAGCACGAAGCCGGGCCATCGCCCAGCAAGCACGCGCGCCACAAGCCCAGCCAAGGCAGCGCCCAGGCCTACCGCAAGGCAGGCCCAGCGCGCGCCAAGGCCACGGATGCGTGGGCCGCGCTGCGTGGGCTGCTGCTCGCACGCGCATGGGCAGCCCTTGTGGCTGTCGTGTGTGTGTGAGTTTGTGCTCATGCGTGATTCCTAAATCTACAAGAGTTAGTGTATGATTAAATTCCTATTCCTAATTGGATAAATTAATTAAATAGAATTCATGTAGGATTCTAATTTCAATTAATTCGTATCCTACTAGGATTACGATTCCTTTTCCATAACTCTATAAATAAAGGCCTAGGGGTCATTATTTATACACAAGTTTTAAGTATTCAAAACTAAGATTTTTAAGCAGAAAAATCAGCCAATATTCTTGCCTACCTAACCGAAAATATTAGAACCTTAAGGGCGATTCTAGTTGGTCAATCTTAAGGCGGATCCGGACGTGCTGTGGACTATCTACGGAGGGACGACACTTGGAGTCCTAAAGACTTGTTCTTGTTCGGTTCGGGCGCAGCTAGGGAAGGCACGCAACAAAGAGTATGCATCTAAACTATGCTAAATGATTATGTGTAAATAATATGTTTCCTGGCTTTATGGTTTTTCCGCATGATTTATGAACTGTCATATGAATCATAACCTAATAGTGGTATCACGAGCCCCTTATTATTTTCATAATCTAAATTGCATGAACATGGTTAAATATTACAAATTTGCAAGAATTAAAAGGGGTGATTAATTTTCGTAATTGTTAATTAATTGCAAATTGCGTTTATTTAATTATACGTACGCAGTTTTTCGGCAGTTTCTTCGTTACTCATCCAAATCGAGTGATTTTTGTGTCAATTCCGCATGTAAAAGGCATTCTAAAATTTTGACAAAAAAAGGTATTTTTCTGCCGAACCCAGAATTCTCAAATTCGAAGCCTAACTATGACTTTTCGAAGGTTTTAGTTTTTCGAATGCAAAATTTCGTAAATTTAAGATGTTAATTTAAATATTTGCGATTCTTGTTGATAAATCTTGAATTTTTGATTGACCTACTGCATATGTTTAACAAGTTTGAATGCCTAGTCTTGTTAATTATGCAATCTAATTTGTAATTATGATTAATTTGTTGAAAATTAGAATAATTTAGAATTAATTTGATTTTCATAATTAATTGTAATTTAATTAGAAACCTATGATTAAAAACCACCATAAAAATTGTAAATTTACGATAAATTTTAAATTTTTATGACCTAGACTTGAATCCATAACAATCGGAAATCAATTGGATAATAAATTTTCGATTTTTCGCCCTAAAATTATGAAATTAATAATATTTATTAATTTGTCATTAATTTTAAATATAAATTTTAAATTTTATGCGATTCGTTCATATAACTTGCACGCACGAAGCAATGGACGCTTCGTGTCACCCTTAAGGGGTGTTGTATAATGCGGGCATGCGACGACGAGCAAGGGAGCTCGTCGCCCGTGCGGCACGATTGCAATGAGCAAGGGCGTAGTGCACGAGCACAAGGCAGCAACCCTGCCTTGTGTCGTGTGCCACGAGCAATGAACGAATGGGCATGGGCGAAGGGCGAGCCAAGGCAGTCGCGTATGGGCAGCAAGCGAGCTGCGCCACAACGCGCGCTGCCTCGCACAAGAGCGCGCAGCCTCGCGCGCAGCGAGCGCAAGCTCGCGTGCCACGAGCGCTGCGCCCAGCATTACTCGCGCGCACAGCGCGCGATGTCGCCCGCCCAGCGAGCGATGTCGCGCCCCAGCGAGCGATGGCTCGCGCGCACAGCGAGCGATGTCGCGCGCCCAGCGAGCGATGTCGCGCGCCCAGCGAGCGATGTCGCGCGAACAGCGAGCGATGGCTCGCGCGCCCAGCGAGCGATGTCGCGCGCCCAGCGAGCGATGTCGCGCGCGCGCACTGCAAGCGATAGCTCGCGTGCGATGAGCGCTGGCGCGCGCAGCGAGCATCAATGCGTGCGGAGGCTTGCGATAGGGAAGCAGCAGCTATGCGACGAGCGCATGGGCTGCGCGCACATGGCCAGCAATGGCTGTATGCGTACGGTCCATGGGCGTGCAACGCGTAGGGTGTTTGCGTTACGATTAGATCGTTTTGAATGTTTAATTTGAAAATTTCAGTTCACGTAATTTTAATTAATTTTAAAATTAATAATTTGAATTATTTTCTTGGATTTTAATTTTGAATATTATAATTATAATAAATATTATTTATTCTAATTATTTTACTAAAATTAAAATCATGAATTAATTTAAATACGACTGAAATTAAATTAAATTTTTGGATTCAATTATAAATTGATATGAGCTTTAAATTTTAATTAAATTTGTATGTTTCCGGTTGGACTAGAAATACATTTTTATGTTTAAAATTGGTAAAGCATATGAATTTATTGGTTTAAGTGGGAGCGCTTTTTAGTCATAAACTCTTGATTAGGTCTACAAATCCTTAAGGTTAAAACAACTTGATTAGAATTAATAAGGACTGAATAATTGGTAGATTATTGGTGCCCTTGATTAATTGCTGCAAATGTTTACGTGATGCATAATGTGTTATACTAACCAGCTATGTGGGCCATTCATGATAATGAATGGGTGAATGGTATATATTGTATATGTACTGTTTTGCAGGTTATGAAGTGACTAGTATGGCCCAAATAGGATAGAAAATATGGTATGCGTACCATTAATTTGAATGTAATTGGTCTAAAGTACCAAAGTTATTTTTCAATTCAAATATGGTCTGCGAACCATCAAATAGTTGTAATTAGTTATAGCTTATCCTATTTGAAGAAAATGGTGCCTCCCACGGAGATTTTCAAGACGGACTTTGAAGTCAAAGCTTCAAGATGAAGTCGGGCCATACTAGATCACAAATATCTTATGCATGTTTTAAGTTATTTATTGTTTTAAATATGTCTTAAAATGCATGAGATCAAAAGCTTGATTATGTTGCATGATTAAGGATTTTAGTTCACTTAAAATCTAACCAACATAGTAAGAGCTTTAAGTTCCAAACTTAAAAATTGAGTTAAAAGGTGCCATGCCAAAATATACACTTGCTTGGATATCCTTTACATCAATCTAGTAATAGTTTTCGCTCAGCGAGGTGTTACTTATTGGTCCTAAAGGGGCAAGGTACACAAATAATTGTGAGTACACGTTAGTTTTGGTGAAACTCAACGATATAAGTAAGGAGTCCTTTTATGTCGTGGCAAAATCGATAGGTTTACCTAATAAGTTCTTAGACGTACCTATCAACCAAGAGTAGTTTCTAGACTATTAGCAAAAGGCTTTTGCTTACCTAAAATGTTTTAGGATTAAGTCGACAAACTGTGCTTAGTTCTTCAATGATTTTAGGATCTTGGAATCATTTTATTCACACCTGCCGGAACAATAAAATCGAATAAAATGCTAATAACTTGTTTGAATTGCATGGTTGCTTTAATTTCAAGTTATTATTCATGATAAATGTTTAGACTTTGCATGCTTCAATGTATGTTTTAATTATTGTTTATAATTAAATATCTTGCACTGCAATAAATCCTTTTAGAAAGGTAACAGTAAATTTCCTCGATTGGTAGTGAATCCAAGAACGATTCACGGAAAAGAGAGAAAGTGAGCAATTTAAAATGTACGTTTCTTATATCGACTTTTATGGTTGTTTTCGAATATCAAAATCGAATGGCAAACCAATTGGTGCTTGTGAATTCAAAATACACTGTAGTTTTGAGATCATAAAGCATTGAGCTTAAATGCTCAGCTTTACCAATGGTTAACAACCTAATATCTTTGTCCATTTAATTCTCGAATGAGTCTAGTCCCTAGACATTCGAATAGATCGATACTTAGAGAACTTTAGAAGCTTCTGGTAAGATCATCTAGTTGAAACAAAATATTCAACATAAATTAAAATGGTAAAGAACCTTGTTGGTGACGTTGGACATGTCTAACAAAGTATAAAAGTCAACACTAAAGAATTCAATTCTTAAGACTATAAGAAAGGGTACAAGAAATAGGAAAACGAGGAACAAATGAAAGGAATTTACGATTCCGTTTCTACCTATAAGTTTATGTTTAAAGAGAAGTGACCTAGCAATCAAACTTCCTTGGTATCATATACCGCTTGAGGTTCTTACTTCGGTAATAACTCAAACAATGGAAGCTAGGATACACTAATGACCTACAAGTGGGAAATGAAGCATGGCAATGCTACATTAGTTGTAGGGTCATCTAGTTTGTTTTAAGTCCTTTCAAAGGCTGGAACTTAATGGCTATTTTGTTCCATAATCAGCATACCTAAATTTCTGTTTTTCAAAACACAGAAAAACTCACATTCAAGAAAAACAAAAACAATGTTTGTTTGTTTATTTGAATGAAATGGTCAATTACAGATTGAGTCAATATGCTTGATTAAAACAAACAACTCTTTAAAGAACTTTACTAGGTTCAAATCAACTTCTTGATTTGAGTTCCACTAATCTTTGGCATTGTTGCTTAGACCATATCAACAAGTTAACATTAAAAAGCTCTATTTTGATGGACTTTTGAAAGTTGGTTGATTTCTAGATCAACTTAAGACAAGCTAGTCTTACTTGTTGAAAGTAACAAGGAATATGAACTATTGTTAGAACGCCTAGACGATAGAGTTCAAAGCTAAAGAAAGGTTTTATGACTTTATTATTTCACATGGATTTGAGTGAATATAGGTTTATTTACTCAAATGTGATATAAGTTGAATCTGTTTGGCTAGTTCAAAGATTCAGAGGTATAAAATCCACTTGGCAAGAAATCATAAAGATCTAGGTTAGATCATGTTGATGATTACTTGAGACCAAATATGATCATCAATGATTGTGTGTTGTAATTTCACAATCTAGGTCCATAAGATATGGCATATCTTAGTTGGAATAATCGAAGTCAATTAGTACTTGATTCGATCAATGATGAATCATAAAGACTTTTCCTATAATTTCTAAAACAAAATGCTCAACTACCACCAAACTAAACTAAATTCGTCAAAGCTATAGAAAAGAAATTTCAGAATATCTTTTCGATAATATATATCTAGAGAGTTGCTAAATTCAGTGGGAGCTTAGTGTTTGTTATTCGACAAACTAAGGCCCAAGTATAGATATATGTTTCATTGTGATTTATTCAAATGAGACACAAGGGTATTGTTTCTACCACGAATTTTTGAGAACATAATGTTTGTTTGATCGAAATAATGTCCTTTTGGAGATTCGTTTCCAAAATGACAAGTGGGAGAAAATAGACCTCGAAAGTCTTCGAGGCGAACAACAAACATAAACGGACATTCCGGAGGCTTTTCGAAGTGCTTTAGAAAATCCGAACTTATTTTTTAAGGACTTTAGAAGTGGCTTTAGAGAATAGACATCTCTTAGAAGACTTTACAAGTGCTTCAAGGAGAACAGAATATTCAAAGGACTTTCAAGTGGCTATTGATATTCTATTGTTTGATGTTCTATACCCAAGTAGGCATAGAATTCAAGTCACTGAAACTATGAGATTCTTCTATTAGATAGTGAAGAAACATAGAGATCAGGTCAATGAAACTATGAGATTCTTCTATTAAATAGTGAAGAAACCTACAACTTGCAGTCAAACTATTATCATGTAGATTAATGAGTTTGTGACTTGTAAGAAAGCTAT
The DNA here is from genome assembly GCF_020520425.1 of Spinacia oleracea. Lineage (NCBI taxonomy): Eukaryota > Viridiplantae > Streptophyta > Magnoliopsida > Caryophyllales > Amaranthaceae > Spinacia > Spinacia oleracea. The sequence goes on from NC_079489.1 coordinate 149,818,070, forward strand.
GACGAAACCCAGATTCCCTAAAATGGTTAGAGGCCATATATAGACTCAAATGTTTTAAATGGTTAGAGGCCATAAAACATACTCAATGTTTTGATGACAAAATTGAAATTTTGTTGATTTGCAAGAATAGTTTCACACCTATTGGTTGCAAGTTTGTTTTAAGGATAAAAACCATCAAACATGGAATTGTGTTCACACACAAAGCTAGATTAGTTGCTAAAGGTTACAAGCAAATTCATGGCATGGATTGTGTTGAAACCTCATGCAAAATCGTAATGCTTAAGTCTATAATTCAAGCAATGATTGCATATTGGTACATATGGCAATTGGATGACAAAACGTATTCCTCAATCAAATGATGGAATACAATATGTACATGGTATGTCATAGAATTTGTGGATCCAAATAAATGCTTGAAAAGAAAGCTAGCTTACGAAATCTAAGTACAGATTTAAGCAAGCAATTGGGAGTTGGAACTGTATTTTAGTGAAGCTAATAAGTATTTTAGTTTCATAAAATGTACATGATTCTTATAGATGTATAAGAAGTTTAGTGGGAGTACATAAAAACTTATTTGGTCCTATGTGTATCACACACATATCTCTCTATTGTGAAATAACATTCAAATGCTAATGACTTAGATTTGAAATTATTCATCAATGATGGACCATGGCGAAACTTAGTACATATTGGGTATTAAGATCTATTTACAAAGATCTTATAATATTGTTTTAGATTAAGTAATGACATTTACTAAATCAAACACGAAAGTCTCCATTGGAGATATTCGACCCATGTGAATAAATCTAAGTAAAGAATGTTTGAACTATGTATAAGCATTTACTAAGTTAAACATCAAAGAGTCTAAATGAGATTCTTAACCTATATTATATGTCAAAGAATTTAGCTGGATTCAGTATCTACTAGAATTGAATGAGCTAAAGTTACATGAATAGAATTCAATTGGGAATTATTCTGCAAAAGAATTTATCATGTATGATATAATATGAGGATCGCCAAAAACGTATCGTATGACTTTAGGCATGACGAACATATACCAATCTCTATTGATCTAAGTGAAGATCAACTAGATTGAGACCAAGAATACTTATGGTACTTGAAAAGGTACATAGGAATAGTTCTTGATTCAAGGAAATAAAGATACGCTAAATATTGATGCTACACGCATAAACACTGGCAAAGGATCAAGCAAGACCCTTTGGAGTTAACCATTGATAAGGACGAGCTATAGAGCATCGTGTTTTAAAATGGCAACATGGATTGGAGACCATGAGTTGTTGCGTGGGAAATTAAAATAATAATTTCTATGTTCTAAGATATAGTTGGAGAGTCTTCCACATATCTATGAACTGCTTGGATAGGTAAATCCAAACAAAGCATCACTAGCAACCTATACAGTTGAAGTAAAAGTACTTATTGCCTAAGAAGCAATAAAACAGGGTTGTTTGTTTATGTTAAAGAGTTCTTCACTGAACTTGGATGGATCATATGTCTTCTGACTTGATGGTTCTTCATTGCAAGATGCGTAGAACTACTCTTGTAGCTAGAAGGAATAGATCACAAAACAAACACACTCAAAAGATCTTATCATCATATCTCGAAGAACATTCGATGAAAAGATATTAAGATTGGCAAAGCATGATAACTAAACCTATGCAACAAGTGAGAAGCAACACTCACGTTGTAGCACTGGAAATCAAGCATAGCTTTGAATTCCATGAACTGTTTTAAAGATGGGTTTGAGGCCCATGGTTGTAAAACATTGGGGTTGAACATTTATCATATATGAAATGTATTTTCATATTCCATTTAATCTTGGTTTAGTATTAAATGATGAGTCCCTTCAACTTGACGATATATTCAAGATAGACTGTCAGGACCAGTCCTGTGACTAAGAAATGTCTATCAAGTGAACTTGAATGTCAAAGGTTGAAAATGGTCCCTAATCGGAGTTTTCTATAAAATTGGACGCATAGAAAACGTTAGACGATTAGAATGCAAGATGACTAGTAGTTCTGTTTCTTGAACTATGTGGACATGGCAATGTCATAATCATTTGCATAGATACTTACTTTGGGAAGACTAGTATCGGACAAGACCTATGAAACTTTACTGTAAGAGATGAAAGTCTGTCATAAGTAAATTTCATTAAATTATTAGACACTAAATCCTCAATACCTGAGTGATTTGAGATTACTTGTTTGAGAACTGGTTGCGTTGATGTTGACCAACCGTCGCACCGTAAAAGGAGGCTATAAAGGCAACGCTCAGGTAATCACCTATCAAACGAAGTCTAATCTCAAGATCGCAAGATTGGGATTGTCCTCCCATAAATCGGGATGAGATGCTTAAAAGTTGTACAAGGCCACTCGGAGAGCTAGAAACTGTGAAATGCATGGCCGTGCTCGGATGAATCATAGGCTATGATTATCTGTTTATTTGATCAGTTGAACTCTGAAACCGAGGAACACCTCTGGACATAATAAGGATGACAACTCTTACCTTATGTTCAAGAGCAAGCATCGAGCGACAAAGGAATTAGGAAATGCACACTTGTCCCTAAGGACAAGTGGGAGACTGAAGGAAATAATGCCCTTGGTCCAAGTATGCATTCTATGTTAAGTCTAATAAATGCGGTTCAGTATTAATTAACAAGTTAATAATTCAGTGAGATCAAGTGAGCTGAATGCCTAGCTAGAGGCCGCTTCAGTTCAAGTGGAATTAATGATATTAATCCACAGCTTACTCTTGACTGAACCCGTAGGGTCACACAAATAGTACGTAAACGGATCAAGTATTTAATGGCATTAAATACTCCATCTATGAATATTCGGAACCGACGGATCTTGGTTTCAGTGGGAGCTAAGATCGTCACAGGCAAGAAATGAATACTCCGGAAACGATGATATTGCCGGAAACGGAAATATGGATCGTATCGGAAATATGAATATTATCAAAGTCGTAGATGTTGCCGGAAACGGAAACATGGTACGTATCGGAAAATATTATTGGAAATGGAAATATTACCAGAATCGGAAATATTGCCGGAAACGGAAATATTGTCAGAATCGGAAATATTACCGGAATCGGAAAATAATTCCGGAAACGGAAATATTAAATATTTGTTCGAAACGGAAATTAATTCCGGAATCGGAAATATTAAATATTGTTCGTATCGGAAATAAATTCCGGAACTGGAAATTTAATCGGAAGCGTATCGTACGAATTAGCATCGGACGAGGCCTGCCGGACGAAGGCCCAGCACGAAGCCGGGCCATCGCCCAGCAAGCACGCGCACCACAAGCCCAGCCAAGGCAGCGCCCAGGCCTACCGCAAGGCAGGCCCAGCGCGCGCCAAGGCCACGGATGCGTGGGCCGCGCTGCGTGGGCTGCTGCTCGCACGCGCATGGGCAGCCCTTGTGGCTGTCGTGTGTGTGTGAGTTTGTGCTCATGCGTGATTCCTAAATCTACAAGAGTTAGTGTATGATTAAATTCCTATTCCTAATTGGATAAATTAATTAAATAGAATTCATGTAGGATTCTAATTTCAATTAATTCGTATCCTACTAGGATTACGATTCCTTTTCCATAACTCTATAAATAAAGGCCTAGGGGTCATTATTTATACACAAGTTTTAAGTATTCAAAACTAAGATTTTTAAGCAGAAAAATCAGCCAATATTCTTGCCTACCTAACCGAAAATATTAGAACCTTAAGGGCGATTCTAGTTGGTCAATCTTAAGGCGGATCCGGACGTGCTGTGGACTATCTACGGAGGGACGACACTTGGAGTCCTAAAGACTTGTTCTTGTTCGGTTCGGGCGCAGCTAGGGAAGGCACGCAACAAAGAGTATGCATCTAAACTATGCTAAATGATTATGTGTAAATAATATGTTTCCTGGCTTTATGGTTTTTCCGCATGATTTATGAACTGTCATATGAATCATAACCTAACAAGAAAATGGTTTCTTAGAATGCCGAATTCGATAAGTATGTTCTGAGGTGAAAACATATTATTTGAAACGGTAGAATAAATGAAGTTTGTTATTATTTTAATCTGCTGCTTTGCCGTAAGCCAAAAATTTGTTTTATATTTATTGATTGAGTACATGTATTTCTTTGGTGGTACGTATATCTGAATACGTGTTGTACCCCTCCAAGTGTTCGTTATTTTTCCGTGCATGTGCGGATAAAATGACGAGCACTTCTGGACAAATTTTAGCAAGCAGAGAGATTCAGCGCCCAGGCTGGGGCGCTAAAGATTTCGGCGCCCAGCTATGGGCGCTGAAAATGACTTATGGGAGGATCTTTTTTGGTGCGCTAGATGCTTCTTTTCCTTTTTAGACTAACTTTAGAGGCGCTTTGCAAAGTTTGCTTTTGTATTATTTACATTTTTTGTACTTTTCATTTGTCTTTTTTTTTTTATATTCGTGACTCAAGACGGTTTGAAAGATGGGTTGAATGAGATAGGATAATTTGTATAGGTATTGGTCAAGCATGAGGATTATATTTGCTAGGGCTCACAATTTGCAGCCTCGAACTAGTGTCATGAGTTTACATCAACCAAGGCCAATGAGTAGCATGGGGACGGCTCAAGGGTATATCAACATGATGTATCCACACAAGTTATATGGTCATTATGCTAATGGTGGTGTAAGAGCAGGTTTGGGCTTTGGAAATGATGGGCATGACGCACGTGTCAATGGTAGTGTGTGGTTTGCGGTTGACAACAAGTTCAAGAACAAGAGTCGAGTTAATGGTTTCTTGGGTTTTGGCAATGAGAACATGGATGGGTTAAATGAGCTGAACAGGGGCCCCGGAGAGAAAGCGTCTAAGAACATAAGGATTGGAAAGGGTAGACATCTTAGAATTTTATGATTTGGATTGGTTGACTCAATTCTTTTCCTCCGTTTACTTGGGTAAATTTCGCGCTTTGGGAGGTACGGGCTAAGTATTTCATGGCTCGCCTTTTTCGCTCTCCCTTTTCTCTTTCTCTTTTTTCTTTTTGCTTGGGATTTCTCCCCAACATAAATCCTTCAAAAAAAAATTATTTGGGCTAAGAGGTAGATGGTTGTGGTCTTAGAGTCACGAGGCGAGACTGAGTGAGCCTCGTTTGGTAGGTCTATAGTGGACCTTTAATTTTAGCGGGCCTAGGGTGGACCTTTAATTTTAGCAGGCCTAGGGTGGACCTTTAAATTGTCTTACTTTGCAAGCGTATTTAGTCGTTTCTTAGAATGTGCAAATAGCGTAGATTCAAAATGTTATTTTTACCTTATTGAAATTTAACGAAAGAATTACATCGAAGATGGTTTTTTGCTTCTTTTCAGATTCCGGTTTCCAGGATTTAACTGGAAGTTGTGATTTAGACTCGAACTTTCATTAATCTTTCTGATTATAACCCGTGTATGAATACAAGGAGGTGGCCTAGACTCAAAATGATGATGTGGCATAAGCCTATAATACTTGACCAAGCGACTTTTAGACTTAGGTTAATTGGACCATAACTTTCGTTGGTTGACACTTTTAGATTTTAACCCTTGGGTGTCCATTTGTCATGCGCCATTTTGCTTAATGTTGGCAAGGTAGTTAGTTGGGGAGATCGAATTTTTATTTTTGCAAGACTAGAATCATTAGTGCGGCTTCTCTCTTAGTGTGTATTGCTTTACCCCAATGGTAGCCTTATGGTATGCCGATTTGGGTATTTTCATGGTTCGTCATGTTGCATTCATGGAAAATCTTTTAGTCCGTACTTAGGAGTATTTCAAGGAGCGAGTGGCTCGAGAGGACTATGATGGTCGTGACCCAATGTGATCATAAGCCTTGGGGCCATTAATTTTTTCTTTGCCAATGGTATTAACACCTTAGGTTCACTTTAGGGGTTGTGTGACTATGGGGGAATGATTTCCAGAATGTGACCGTTTCCATTTTGCAAATACTATAATATATTCTTTTTATTGGTGAGAGAGAGTATTGAGGTCGTGGATTCCTAGCAAGGGATGATAATTACATATGGGTGCTCATTGATTTAAATGTTAGGAAGGGAGACTCAATATGGTTTAACCTTTTAGCTTGCAGAACGACACCAAGTATTAGGACCGATTCTATGGATAAGACAACTAAGACTTAGGATTTAGATTGTACTTTGGCATAGCCTAGTCTAGACTCGGATTTTTTTTATTCGAACATTATTTTTCCTGAAAACTTCATTTGAACATTATTTTTTGAATACTTTGCCCATGTGACATTCAAGGTTATTTCAATTAGCCTGTTCAGTTTTGGTGCCGAGCATTGTCGTCGTAGGAGGCCTAACAACGACACAAAGAGTTATTTTATTTTTTACAAGTCGCTTTTTAGAATCGAGTGCCTTTTCATACGCCCTCGCATCAATTTTTTCAAAAAGTTTTTTTTTTTTTGCTCTTATATATTTTTTTTTATGCGCGGGCACCGAGGCTGCTGTGCCTGACCAAAAGGCCAGGCAGCAATTTCAGCGCCCAGCTGTGGGCGTGAGAAATTGCGGCGCCCAGCCAGGGGCGTTGAAAATGCGTCCCTGGCTGGTTCTCGTTTTCAGTTTTCCTCTACTTTTGTTTTTGCGACTTTAATTTTGCGTGCTTGCCTTATAACGTCCTTTACGCGTTGTGCAGCGTTTGTGGGATTCGTTACGGCCATCCCGAGCGTCGCTTATTTTTGCGGCGATCGTTCGGGCTTGCGGAACACGTATTTTGGTATAACTCTTTGGCAAATTAGTCTATGAATGTTTGGGCAATTTTTAAGGTCGTTGGTTTTCTAGGATAGTTTGTCACACATAATCACATATTTCGCTACACATAACTAACATTCATCATGAGGCGATAATAACATGCCATGTAGTTTATGATAGGCTTCTATTGGTAGTTATTTGCGCCTGGCTTGGTACTGCTTCTATCGTAGATCCAACACATGCCCCGGTCGAGGTAGTGTCTTCAACAGACGAATTTCGCCCAAGAGGCCAACCCGCAAGTGCAAGCCAAGGGGGCATGCAGGCGAGAGGGGCCTAATGAGCGAGCGATTGGGTTCGGGATAGGTGTACTACCTGCACAAGTACCGAGTGGGCAACATGCGCGGCGTATGCACCCCCCTATTGGCGAAAAAAGGTATCCTTAGTCCCAACTCCCGAGGGAGCCGAGATTCGTTATGCGGTTCTGCTCGTTCACATTAATATGCTGATTTTCAGGTCGTCCCAACTTGATGGGGAAATAAACGCGGGGTAGGATTGTTTCACCCTTCGGCTATTTTGATTACCTACAAGCACGAGTATTTCCTTCACTATCCCCAGTGGAGTCGCCACTGTGAGGGGGTCGAAAAAGCACGAGGCTAATGCGTGACCTCGTCCCTCGTGGGTGTGACGATTCTTTTTATTCAATCAAGTGTAATTAGATTTCCTGTGAGTTTACACCCAATTGACTAGTAATATAGGAGTCGCCATTTAGTTTTTAACAACAATGAGAAAAACTGACAAAACCCGGTTATCGTGACATAAAGGGAGTGCAATTATGTTTGACCACGACGGCCGTAGGTTCCCTTGTGATCCCTGGTGTGGGGATCTCTCAACATACACCCGCAAGGTAGAGATTGAGGGTTCGGGGGACTGTAACTACCGAGAGGAGTACTCGCTCGTCGATAACTCCAGAGGCAGGATATCCTTACTAGCTCAGCATAAATAATTGAAGGGACATGCGTTAACTATTAAACTAATCTGAGTTGATTTTAGCAATATGCAACATATAATACTAGATCGATCGTGATTATCTGATTTAAATAGTATTAAGGGACCTAGCATGATAATCCAATTTCCCAAAAATATTATATTTGTTAGGCGTGATAGAACAATCAGATTTAGTTAGTTTAACAGTTCATAAAAAGGGCGAGGAAAGCAATTAAATCATCGAAAAGGGACACATTACGACGCACCCTTGAGAGGTGCGTCACGGTTCTCAGAAAACTAACCACTTTGACTTTGCTATTTCTCCTTTTTATTTAACGAATCTCAAATTATGGGACAGGATACGTTCTGTTCGATTTATGGATCGATTGCGACAGAACGCGTGAACAGTTTCGCAGCGTGAGGCTTTGGCTAAGGGTTGGAGTCAATACTCAGAATATAATTGTGTGTGTGTTGTGTGTTCTTTTCACGTCGAATTTGGGGCTGTATTTATAGGGAAGAGTTCGTGGAAAGATAGAATTGTAGAACTCTAATCCACGAGGAATTAGGAAAAAACACGTACCCGGTATTTTCAGCGCCCAGCTCTGGGCGTCAAAGATTTCGGCGCCCAGCTCTGGGCGTTGAAAATAGGATCCAGGCAATTTCAGCGCCCAGGGCATCTTGGATAATCAAAAAAATTCAAAAATAATAACTTTATTTGGTATGTAGGCATCTTGGATAATCAAAAAAATTCAAGGCCAGCCACATCAAAAACAAATTTGAAAATATTTTTGGAGTATAATTTGAAATTGTATTCCATGAACAAAAAAAACTCAAAGGAGTACAAATGTTTTTTTAAACACCAAATGTTTTTAAAATTAAGTACGACATGGGGGGCATTAGTAAAAAAAAAAAATTATTATTTTGTCTTCAAAAAACTATTTTTGTAAAATGATGACCATGAAAGTTTGTCGTCATTTACTCAAAGTTTGGAGAAAGCTCAAAAGCACCAAACTACATTGAGATCTGGAGAAAGCTTCCAAGCACCAGAAATTTCAACTTGGGGCATCATTGATTTTGTGATCCAAATAAAAATTTCAACTTGGGCTTCATGAATCATGGTCACTAAAGGAAACAAAAGAACATTTATAATTTTATATGGAGTAGCTACTCACCTCAGAAAAGGCAAGCAGAACAGAAACTCAAATAGATGAATCACAAAGCAGGGACGTAATCACCATGAAAATCAAATAGCATCAAAGTAGTGTGTTTTCAACAAGTACATCAAGGACAAGGCAACAGATAGATGGCACATCACAAGGACAGTAACCGTGATGGAAACGGACTATAATGGTTGGATAATGCTTCTTCGGAGTAGTGTTGTAACACCGACAAGGACGATCCCTCCCTTCATGGCGTCAACTCGTCATTAGTCAAGGTCAAGATAATGGCACCTCCTTGCTTGGTGGCTTCCTTCGACTATGACATTGGGTCAGTTCAATTGCTTATGTGATTTCAAGGTACGATAAACAAGGACATTATGTAGTAGGCAACAACGACATATTTTATTTCGTCTTCGAGATGGCTCTCCGTTGTGAGGTTGTTTTTTCGGATATCAGATATCAGCTAAAAGACAAATAGCTAAAAGACAAAAAAGGAAGTACCATTTATGTTAAAAAAGTATCATTCTGTAAAAAAAAGTACCATTCAGTTAAAAAAAGTACCATTTTTGTTTAAAAAAGTACCATTTAATTTCTTTTTTATCATTTTTCTTATTTTGTCTTTTACTATGATATGTATTTGCCCACACATATCTGATATCCGAAAATACTTCCTCCTCCGTTGTGGCTCCACGGCATATTTTGTTGTTGATAGCGAGTGACAAAAGGTTCCTCCATGGCGTATGATAGCTCCTCCACATATTCATGGTAGCTCTTTCAGAGAATTGACTCTAAACCCCTAAGCCTACAATGACGGCAAGAATGGCACCTCCTATGGAAACGACGTCAAGAATCAAGCTACAGTCATCAAGAATATCTTATGGGCGTCATATAAAACCTCCAATCAGTTGGCACCGTGAGGTATTAGAATGAAGGAATATAGCTTCATATTGGGAGATATATATATATAGCCATGGATTTGATCGTGTTATTTTCTAAGAAGTCTATACATGATATAACTCTTGACTATGGATAAAGTTTGTTTATAATTTCTATCTTTAAGAGAAAGATAAACATTATCCTAAAGAAAAAAAAATTAAAAAGAAAAAAAATTAGCATTTTATTACATGCCGGAATTTCGAAGATATTGCTAGCATGAAATTTGTGAGTTGTGACCCATCAAGTTCGGTTGTACAGAGGCCAAGTAAAAAACAAATTATCGAAACTCGATCATGAGAAAACACTTAAAATCGTGTACGTGATACAGTTTCGAGGGGGAAATTTGTAGGCACGGAAAATTCGTTAATGTGCCACGTTGGATATTATTTGGGTCAAAAGTTAAAGTATTGACTCAATAATTATTTGACGGTCAATAAAATTAATTAATTTGGGTACATACGTTAATCTGGCCCATTTTAGTTATTTTAATCAAACCCGAATATTTTTAAACTGTTGAAAAAATAGGTTAAACTGTTACAAACGGGTCATGACTACCAAGTCCAAACAAAGAGGCTCAATGTACATCAAAACCCTAAAAGTCTCTCCATCTTATAAATAAGGCTCTTTACTTCATTTAGAGGGGAGGAGAAAACAGACGGCAAACCTAAAACTCTCAAATATTCTCCCTGCCAGTCAAGTCACGACTCCCTCCCTAGAAGAAGAACATCAAGCATCCAAATCGACGTGCAGTTCCATTTTAGAAGATCAACCTTGGACGAGATCAAGCCCGAAGGCCCTTATTCAAGAATATCAAAACCCGTTCGTGAGCAACACCAAATCGACATCAAGTCAATCCGGTGGAAGAAGAACAACAAGCATACAAAAATGACGTGCCGTTCTATTCTACATCAACATCCTTGAACGAGATCAGGCATGAAGGCCCTCATTCAAGTACAAATCAAAACCAGTCCGTGAGACAAGTCAAATTCCAAGTGGAGATTGAATCAGAGGAGAAAATATTAGATATTGTACCCAAAAATACAAAAATCAATAAAATATATTTTGTTCACATATTTTGGCTTTGTTATTTTGCAGACTCTGAAATTTGTGTTTACATTAATTAGTTAAGTACTTGAACCAATTAGTTAAACAATCAAAACGGGATAAGGCGGTCTTACACAAAAGTTGTCAAACTGCAATTCATAAAGGCAGAAAATATATAAATACAGATTAATGACATCAACTTTGGATTTGTCATGAAACTTTCCATGTGAAGACGCTTTTTTGTCAGTAGCGATGCCAGCAGTGTTTGCTTTAGTTTAGGTCGGGTCATATTTGAGAGAGTAAACTTTCACTAGAGCATATTAGATGTGTCCCGGTGCACCGTACACTCTCTCACATTTTCTCTCTACATGTGAGGATAAATGGGGTAGGGGCCACCAATGGGCATAAAAATATGTAAGGTTATGATTCATATGACAAAACATAAATCATGCGGAAAAACCATAAAGCCATGAAAGCATATTATTTACACATAATCATTTAGCATAGTTTAGATGCATACACTTTGTTGCGTGCCCTCCCTAGCTGCGCCCGAACCGAACAAGAACAAGTCTTTAGGACTCCAAGTGTCGTCCCTCCGTAGATAGTCCACAGCACGTCCGGATCCGCCTTAAGCTTGACCAACTAGGATCGCCCTTAAGGTACTTAGAATTTTCGGCTATTGTAGGCAATTATGTGACTGAATTTTTGCTCTCAAAAATCACTTTGAATACTTGAATACTTCAATTGTGTGTCTATACATTATGACCCTAGGCACCTATTTATAGAGGTATGGAAAAGGAACTAGAATCCTATTAGGATACGAATTAATTAAACTAGAATCCTAATAGAATTCTTATTTAATTAATTCATCATTTTAGGTTTAGGAATTTAATCATATGTCGAAACCTGACAGCTTTAGGATTCGTATAGCACACAAACACACACACGCACGCACAGCAGCCCACGAGGGGCGCCATGCGCGCGCGCGCAGCCCGCGAGCTCGCAGCCCATTGCCACGAGGCCCACACGCTGCCGCAGCCTTGGCGCGCGCTGGGCCTGCTTTGCGGTGGGCCTGGCGCAGCCTTGGCTGGTGCGTTGTGGCGCGCTGGCTTGCTGGGCGATGGCCCGGCTTCGTGCTGGGCCTTCGTCTGGCAGGCCTCGTCCGATGCTAATTCGTACGATACGCTTCCGATTAATTTCCCGATTCCGGAATTCATTTCCGATACGAACAATATTTAATATTTCCGATTCCGGAATTAATTTCCGTTTCGAACAAATATTTAATATTTCAGTTTCCGAAATTATTTTCCGATTCCGATAATATTTCCGATTCTGACAATATTTCCGTTTCCGACAATATTTCCGATTCCGGCAATATTTCCATTTTCGATAATATTTTCCGATACGTGCCATGTTTCCGTTTCCGGCAACATCTACGACTTGGATAATATTTATATTTCCGATACGATCCATATTTCCGTTTTCGGCAATATCATCGTTTCCGGAGTATTCATTTCTTGCCTGTGACGATCTCAGCTCCCACTGAAACCAAGATCCGTCGATTCCGAATATCCATAGATGGAGTATTTAATGCCATTAAATACTTGATCCGTTTACGTACTATTTGTGTGACCCTACTGGTTCAGTCAAGAGTAAGCTGTGGATTAATATCATTAATTCCACTTGAACTGAAGCGGCCTCTAGCTAGGCATTCAGCTCACTTGATCTCACTGAATTATTAACTTGTTAATTAATACTGAACCGCACTTATTAGACTTAACATAGAATGCATACTTGGACCAAGGGCATTATTTCCTTCAGTCTCCCACTTTTTCTTAGGGACAAGTGTGCATTTCCTAATTCCTTTGTCGCTCGATGCTTGCTCTTGAACATAAGGTAAGAGTTGTCATCCTTATTATGTCCAGAGGTGTTCCTCGGTTTCAGAGTTCAACTGATCAAATAGATAGATAATCATAGCCTATGATTCATCCGAGCACGGCCATGCATTTCACAGTTTCTAGCTCTCCGAGTGGCCTTGTACAACTTTTAAGCATCTCATCCCGATTTATGGGAGGACAATCCCAATCTTGCGATCTTGAGATTAGACTTCGTTTGATAGGTGATTACCTGAGCGTTGCCTTTATAGCCTCCTTTTACGGTGCGACGGTTGGTCAACGTCAAAGCAACCAGTTCTCAAACAAGTAATCTCAAATCACTCAGGTATTAAGGATTTAGTGTCTAATAATTTTAATGAAATTTACTTATGACAGATTTTCATCTCTTACAGTAAAGTTTCATAGGTCTTGTCCGATACTAGTCTTCCCAAAGTAAGTATCTATGCAAATGATTATGACATTGCCATGTCCACATAGTTCAAGACACAGAACTACTAGTCATCTTGCATTCTAATCGTCTAACGTTTTCTATGCGTCCAATTTTATAGAAAACTCCGACTAGGGACCATTTTCAACCTTTGACATTCAAGTTCACTTGATAGACATTTCTTAGTCACAGGACTGGTCCTGACAGTCTATCTTGAATATATCGCCAAATTGAAGGGACTCATCATTTAATAAACCACAAATTAAATGGAAAAATGAATTCTCTTCATTTATTGTGAATGATTAACCAATAATGTTTTACAAAGATTTAAACTCTAAAACTTTAAAACATTAAACAGGGATATCAAAGCCATTCTCCAATATGCTTGATTCCCATAGCTGCAGTGTGCGAGTTGTGCTTCGCCTGCGGCAGAGGTTTAGTCAATGGATCTGATATGTTGTCATCAGTTCCAATCTTGTTTATCTCGACTTCTTTTCTTTCAACGAACTCTCGTAGAAGGTGAAATCTACGAAGTACATGCTTGACTCTCTGGTGGTGTCTAGGCTCCTTTGCCTGTGCAATAGCTCCGTTATTATTACAATACAGGATTATTGGTCCTTTAATGGAGGGGACTACACCAAGTTCACCTATGAACTTCCTTAGCCATATAGCTTCCTTTGCCGCTTCATGTGCAGCAATGTACTCCGCTTCAGTTGTAGAATCCGCAATGGTGCTTTGCTTAGCACTTTTCCAGCTTACTGCACCTCCGTTGAGGCAGAAGACAAACCCAGACTGTGATCTGAAATCATCTTTGTCGGTTTGGAAACTTGCGTCCGTATAGCCTTTAACAATTAATTCATTATCTCCACCATAGACCAGGAAGTCATCTTTGTGCCTTTTCAGGTACTTCAGAATATTCTTGGCAGCAGTCCAATGCGCCTCTCCTGGGTCTGACTGGTATCTGCTCGTAGCACTGAGTGCGTACGCAACATCCGGGCGTGTACATATCATAGCATACATTATTGAACCAATCAATGATGCATATGGAATCCCATTCATTCGTCTACGCTCATCAAGTATTTTTGGACACTGAGTCTTGCTTAGAGTTATTCCATGAGACATGGGTAGGTAGCCTCGCTTGGAGTCTGCCATCTTGAACCTATCAAGCACCTTATTGATATAAGTGCTTTGACTAAGTCCAATCATCCTTTTAGATCTATCTCTGTAAATCTTGATGCCCAATATGTACTGTGCTTCTCCTAGATCTTTCATCGAAAAACATTTCCCAAGCCAAATCTTGACAGAGTTCAACATAGGAATGTCATTTCCGATAAGTAATATGTCGTCGACATATAATACTAGGAAAGCAATTTTGCTCCCACCGACCTTCTTGTATACACAAGATTCGTCTGCGTTCTAGATGAAACCAAAGTCACTGACTGCTTCATCAAAACGTATATTCCAGCTCCTGGATGCCTTCTTCAATCCGTAGATTGACTTCTTTAACTTGCATACCTTTTTAGCATTCTTTGGATCCTCAAAACCTTCAGGTTGTGTCATAAACACAGTTTCTGTTAAAACGCCGTTTAAGAAAGCAGTTTTGACATCCATCTGCCATATTTCGTAATCGTAATATGCAGCGATTGCTAACATTATCCGAATAGACTTTAGCATTGCAACTGGTGAAAAGGTTTCATCGTAATCCACACCGTGGACTTGCCTGTAACCTTTTGCAAACAATCTAGCTTTGAAAACTTCAAGTTTCCCATCCTTGTCCTTTTTCAGTTTGAAAACCCATTTGCTTCCAATGGCTTGGTAGCCATCTGGCAAATCGACCAAATCCCATACTTGGTTTGATAGGTGATTACCTGAGCGTTGCCTTTATAGCCTCCTTTTACGGTGCGACGGTTGGTCAACGTCAAAGCAACCAGTTCTCAAACAAGTAATCTCAAATCACTCAGGTATTAAGGATTTAGTGTCTAATAATTTTAATGAAATTTACTTATGACAGATTTTCATCTCTTACAGTAAAGTTTCATAGGTCTTGTCCGATACTAGTCTTCCCAAAGTAAGTATCTATGCAAATGATTATGACATTGCCATGTCCACATAGTTCAAGACACAGAACTACTAGTCATCTTGCATTCTAATCGTCTAACGTTTTCTATGCGTCCAATTTTATAGAAAACTCCGACTAGGGACCATTTTCAACCTTTGACATTCAAGTTCACTTGATAGACATTTCTTAGTCACAGGACTGGTCCTGACAGTCTATCTTGAATATATCGCCAAATTGAAGGGACTCATCATTTAATAAACCACAAATTAAATGGAAAAATGAATTCTCTTCATTTATTGTGAATGATTAACCAATAATGTTTTACAAAGATTTAAACTCTAAAACTTTAAAACATTAAACAGGGATATCAAAGCCATTCTCCAATATGCTTGATTCCCATAGCTGCAGTGTGCGAGTTGTGCTTCGCCTGCGGCAGAGGTTTAGTCAATGGATCTGATATGTTGTCATCAGTTCCAATCTTGTTTATCTCGACTTCTTTTCTTTCAACGAACTCTCGTAGAAGGTGAAATCTACGAAGTACATGCTTGACTCTCTGGTGGTGTCTAGGCTCCTTTGCCTGTGCAATAGCTCCGTTATTATTACAATACAGGATTATTGGTCCTTTAATGGAGGGGACTACACCAAGTTCACCTATGAACTTCCTTAGCCATATAGCTTCCTTTGCCGCTTCATGTGCAGCAATGTACTCCGCTTCAGTTGTAGAATCCGCAATGGTGCTTTGCTTAGCACTTTTCCAGCTTACTGCACCTCCGTTGAGGCAGAAGACAAACCCAGACTGTGATCTGAAATCATCTTTGTCGGTTTGGAAACTTGCGTCCGTATAGCCTTTAACAATTAATTCATTATCTCCACCATAGACCAGGAAGTCATCTTTGTGCCTTTTCAGGTACTTCAGAATATTCTTGGCAGCAGTCCAATGCGCCTCTCCTGGGTCTGACTGGTATCTGCTCGTAGCACTGAGTGCGTACGCAACATCCGGGCGTGTACATATCATAGCATACATTATTGAACCAATCAATGATGCATATGGAATCCCATTCATTCGTCTACGCTAATCAAGTGTTTTTGGGCACTGAGTCTTGCTTAGAGTCATTCCATGAGACATGGGTAGGTAGCCTCGCTTGGAGTCTGCCATCTTGAACCTATCAAGCACCTTATTGATATAAGTGCTTTGACTAAGTCCAATCATCTTTTTAGATCTATCTCTGTAAATCTTGATGCCCAATATGTACTGTGCTTCTCCTAGATCTTTCATCGAAAAACATTTCCCAAGCCAAATCTTGACAGAGTTCAACATAGGAATGTCATTTCCGATAAGTAATATGTCGTCGACATATAATACTAGGAAAGCAATTTTTCTCCCACTGACCTTCTTGTATACACAAGATTCGTCCGCGTTCTTGATGAAACCAAAGTCACTGACTGCTTCATCAAAACGTATATTCCAGCTCCTGGATGCCTGCTTCAATCCGTAGATTGACTTCTTTAGCTTGCATACCTTTTTAGCATTCTTTGGATCCTCAAAACCTTCAGGCTGTGTCATAAACACAGTTTATGTTAAAACGCCGTTTAAGAAAGCAGTTTTGACATCCATCTGCCATATTTCGTAATCGTAATATGCAGCGATTGCTAACATTATCCGAATAGACTTTAGCATTGCAACTGGTGAAAAGGTTTCATCGTAATCCACACCGTGGACTTGCCTGTAACCTTTTGCAACCAATCTAGCTTTGAAAACTTCAAGTTTCCCATCCTTGTCCTTTTTCAGTTTGAAAACCCATTTGCTTCCAATGGCTTGGTAGCCATCTGGGAAATCGACCAAATCCCATACTTGGTTTTCAGACATGGAGTCTAATTCAGATAGCATGGCTTCTTGCCATTGCTTGGAGCTAGGGCTCGTCATAGCTTGTTTGTAAGTCGCAGGTTCATCACTTTCAATTAATAGAACGTCATAGCTCTCGTTCGTCAAAATACCTAAGTACCTTTCCGGTTGAGATCTATATCTTTGCGATCTACGCGGGGTAATATTTCTAGATTGACCATGATTCTCACCAGATTCTTCTAAAGATCTCTGAGTTTCATCCTGAATGTCATCTTGAGCATTCTCTAGAGTTTGTTGTTCGACTCGAATTTCTTCGAGGTCTACTTTTCTCCCACTTGTCATTTTGGAAATGTGATCTTTCTCCAAAAGGACACCATCTCGAGCAACAAACACCTTATTCTCAGATGTATTGTAGAAGTAATACCCCTTTGTTTCCTTTGGATAGCCCACAAGGATACATTTGTCAGATTTTGGATGAAGTTTGTCTGAAATTAATCGTTTGACGTATACTTCACATCCCCAAATCTTAAGAAAAGACACATTTGGAGGCTTTCCAAACCATAATTCATATGGAGTCTTTTCGACAGCTTTAGACGGAGCTCTATTTATAGTGAGTGCAGCTGTATTTAGTGCATGTCCCCAAAATTCTAATGGAAGTTTGGCCTGACCCATCATTGACCTGACCATGTCTAGCAAGGTTCTGTTCCTCCGTTCCGACACACCGTTCCATTGTGGTGTTCCAGGAGGAGTCAATTCTGATAGAATTCCACATTCTTTCAGATGGTCATCAAATTCATAGCTCAGATATTCACCGCCTCTGTCAGACCGCAGTGCCTTAATCTTCTTGCCTAATTGATTCTCTACTTCACTCTGAAATTCCTTGAATTTGTTAAAGGATTCAGACTTATGCTTCATTAGGTAGACATAACCATATCTACTGAAGTCATTAGTGAAAGTGATAAAGTAGCTGAAACCACCTCTAGCATTTGTACTCATTGGTCCACATACATCTGTATGGATTAAACCCAATAGTTCATTTGCTCTTTCTCCAACTTTAGAGAAAGGTTGCTTTGTCATTTTGCCAAGTAAACATGATTCGCATTTACCATAATCCTCTAAGTCAAATGGTTCTAGAATTCCTTCCTTTTGAAGTCTTTCTAAGCGTTTCAAGTTTATATGGCCTAATCGACAATGCCACAGATAGGTGAGATCTGAATCATCCTTTTTGGCCTTTTTGGTATTTATGTTATATACTTGTTTGTCGTGATCTAATAAATAAATTCCATTGACTAATCTAGCAGATCCATAAAACATCTCTTTAAAATAAACGAACAACTATTGTCTTTTATTAAAAAGGAAAATCCCTTAGCATCTAAGCAAGAAACTGAAATGATGTTTTTAGTAAGACTTGGAACATGGAAACACTCTTCCAGTTCCAAAACTAGCCCGGAGGGCAACGACAATAATAAGTTCCTACAGCTAATGCAGCAATCCGTGCTCCATTTCCCACTCGTAGGTCGACTTCTCCCTTGCTTAACTTTCTACTTCTTCTTAGTCCCTGTGGATTGGAACATAAGTGTGAGCCACAACCTGTATCTAATACCCAAGAAGTTGAATTAGCAAGTATACAGTCTATAACGAAAATACCTGAAGATGGAACGACTGTTCCGTTCTTCTGATCTTCCTTTAGCTTCAAGCAATCTCTCTTCCAATGCCCCTTCTTCTTGCAGTAGAAGCATTCAGATTCAGAAGTGGGTTGACTGACCTTCCTCTTTACAGATTTGGCGCCAGTTTGCTTAGTTGGGCTGGCCTTGATGCCACCTTTCTTAGCATTCCTCTTCTTTCCAGATTTCTTGAACTTGCCCCCACGCACCATAAGCACATCCTGCTTATCACTTTTGAGCGTCTTTTCAGCGGTCTTCAGCATACCGTGAAGCTCAGTGAGCGTTTTGTCCAGACTATTCATACTGTAGTTCAGTTTGAACTGATCATACCCGCTATGAAGAGAATGGAGGATGGTGTCTATAGCCATTTCCTGAGAAAATTGCTGATCCAGCCGACTCATATTCTCAATGAGTCCAATCATTTTGAGAACATGTGGACTTACGGGCTCGCCTTTCTTAAGCTTGGTCTCAAGAATTTGCCTATGAGTCTCGAATCTTTCGACTCGAGCCAGATCTTGGAACATGTTCTTCAACTCACTGATGATTGTGAAAGCATCTGAGTTGATGAACGTTTTCTGCAGATCTGCACTCATGGTGGCGAGCATTAGACATTTCACATCCTTGTTGGCATCAATCCAACGATTGAGGGCTGCCTGAGTGACCCCGTCGCCTGCGGCTTCGGGCATCGCCTCTTCTAGGACATACTCCTTTTCTTCCTACATAAGAACTATTTGCAAGTTCCTTTGCCAGTCAAGGAAGTTTTTCCCGTTCAACTTCTCCTTTTCGAGAATTGATCGAATGTTGAATGAATTGTTGTTTGCCATATTTAAAACTACAATTGAAAAGAATAAACAAATAAATAACCATTCACAGTTTCTCTTAATAAACTTAAATTCTAGCATACATGCATAATTCAATGTCCATTAAGCATTTTATTCAAGTTATGTGTTCCGGCAGGTGTGAATAAAATGATTCCAAGATCCTAAAATCATTGAAGAACTAAGCACAGTTTGTCGACTTAGTCCTAAAACATCTTAGATAAGCAAAAGCCTTTTGCTAATAGTCTAGAAACTATTCTTGGTTGATAGGTACGTCTAAGAACTTATTAGGTAAACCTATCGATTTTGCCACGACATAAAAGGACTCCTTACTTATATCGTTGAGTTTCACCAAAACTAACATGTACTCACAATTATTTGTGTACCTTGCCCCTTTAGGACCAATAAGTAACACCTCGCTGAGCGAAAACTATTACTAGATTGATGTAAAGGATATCTAAGCAAGTGTATATTTTGGCATGGCACCTTTTAACTCAATTTTTAAGTTTGGAACTTAAGGCTCTTACTATGTTGGTTAGATTTTAAGTGAACTAAAATCCTTAATCATGCAACATAATCAAGCTTTGATCTCATGCATATTTAAGACATATTTAAAAGCAATAAATAACTTAAAACATGCATAAGATAAATGTGATCTAGTATGGCCCGACTTCATCTTGAAGCTTTAACTTCAAAGTCCGTCTTGAAAATCTCCGTGGGAGGCACCATTTTCTTCAAATAGGATAAGCTATAATTAAAACTAATTACAACTATTTCATGGTACGCAGACCATATTTGAATTGAAAAACAACTTTGGTACTTTAGACCAATTACATTCAAATTAATGGTTCGCAGACCATATTTTCTATCCTATTTGGGCCATACTAGTCACTTCATAACCTGCAAAACAGTACATATACAATATATACCATTCACCCATTCATTATCATGAATGGCCCACATAGCTGGTTAGTAAAACACATTATGCATCACATAAACATTTGCAGCAATTAATCAAGGGCACCAATAATCTACAAATTATCCAGTCCTTATTAATTCTAATCAAGTTGTTTTAACCTTAAGGATTTGTAGACCTAATCAAGAGTTTATGACTAAAAAGGGCTCCCACTTAAACCAATAAATTCATATGCTTTACTAATTTTAAACATAAAAATGTATTTCTAGTCTAACCGGAAACATACAAATTTAATTAAAATTTAAAGCTCATATAAATCTATAATTGAATCCAAAAAGTTTAATTTAATTTCAGTCGTATTTAAATTAATTCATGATTTTAATTTTAGTAAAATAATTAGAATAAATAAAATTTATTAAAATTACAATATTCAAAATTAAAATCCAAGAAAATAATTTAAATTATTAATTTTAAAATTAATTAAAATTACGTAAACTGAAAATTTCAAATTAAAATTTCAAAACGATCTAATCGCAACGCAACAATCCCACGCAACGCACGCCCATGGGCCACACGCACACAGCCATCGCTGGCCATGTGCGCGCAGCCCATGTGCTACGTCGCATCGCTGCTGCTCACCATCGCAAGGCATCACGCGAGCTGGTGCTCGCTGTGCGCGCCAGCGCTCGATGCACGCGAGCCATCGCTCGCTGCGCGCCTGCCTTTCCCGCACGCGAGCTTGCGCTCATCGCACGAGGAAGAAGTATGCGAGCTGGCGCTCGCTGCGTGCGAGCCATCGATGTTGTGCGTAGCGCTCGTGGCACGCGAGCTTGCGCTCGCTGCGCGCGAGGCTCCGCATGCTTGCGCGAGGCAGTGCGCGCTGTGGCGCAGCACGCTTGCTTCCCACACGCGACTGCTCGTGCCTTGCTCTCGCCCCTGCCCACACGCCCATGGCTCACAGCCCACGACACAAGGCAGGGCTGCTGCCTTGTGCTCGTGCACCATGCCCTTGCTCGCTGCATTCGTACCGCATGGGCGACGAGCTCCCTTGCTCGTCGTCGCATGCCCGCACTATACAACACCCCTTAAGGGTAACACGTAGCGTCCATTGCTTTGTGCGTGCAAGTTATATGAGCGAGTCGCATAAAAATTAAAAATTTATATTCAAAATTAATGACAAATTAATAAATAATATTAATTTCATAATTTTAGGGCGAAAAATCGAAAATTTATTATTTAATTGATTTCCGATTAACATGGATTCAAGTCTAGGTCATAAAAATTTAAAATTTAACATAAATTTACAATTTTTATGGTGGTTTTTAATCATAGGTATCTAGTTAAATTATAACTAATTATGAAAATCAAATTAATTCTAAATTATTCCAATTTTCAACAAATTAATCATAATTACAAATTAGATTGCATAATTAACAAGGCTAGGCATTCAAACTTGTTAAACATATACAGTAGGTCAATCAAAAATTCAAGATTTATCAACAAGAATCGCAAATATTTAATTTAACATCTTAAATTTACGAAATTTTGCATTCGAAAAACTAAAACCTCCGAAAAGTCATGGTTAGGCTTCGAATTTGAGAATTCTGGGTTCGGCCGAAAAATACTCTTTTTGTCAAAATTTTAGAATGCCTTTTACATGCGGAATTGACACAAAAATCACTCGATTTGGATGAGTAACGAAGAAACTGCCGAAAAACTGGTACGTATAATTAAATAAACGCAATTTGCAATTAATTAACAATTACGAAAATTAATCACCCCTTTTAATTCTTGCAAATTTGTAATATTTAACCATGTTCATGCAATTTAGATTATGAAAATAATAAGAGGCTCGTGATACCACTGTAAGGTTATGATTCATATGACAAAACATAAATCATGCGGAAAAACCATAAAGCCAAGAAAGCATATTATTTACACATAATCATTTAGCATAGTTTAGATGCATACACTTTGTTGCGTGCCCTCCCTAGCTGCGCCCGAACCGAACAAGAACAAGTCTTTAGGACTCCAAGTGTCGTCCCTCCGTAGATAGTCCACAGCACGTCCGGATCCGCCTTAAGCTTGACCAACTAGGATCGCCCTTAAGGTACTTAGAATTTTCGGCTATTGTAGGCAATTATGTGACTGAATTTTTGCTCTCAAAAATCATTTTGAATACATGAATACTTCAATTGTGTGTCTATAAATTATGACCCTAGGCACCTATTTATAGAGGTATGGAAAAGGAACTGGAATCCTATTAGGATACGAATTAATTAAACTAGAATCCTAATAGAATTCTTATTTAATTAATTCATCCTTTTAGGTTTAGGAATTTAATCATATGTCGAAACCTGACAGCTTTAGGATTCGTATAGCACACAAACACACACACGCACGCACAGCAGCCCACCAGGGGCGCCATGCGCGCGCGCGCAGCCCGCGAGCTCGCAGCCCATTGCCACGAGGCCCACACGCTGCCGCAGCCTTGGCGCGCGCTGGGCCTGCCTTGCGGTGGGCCTGGCGCAGCCTTGGCTGGTGCGTTGTGGCGCGCTGGCTTGCTGGGCGATGGCCCGGCTTCGTGCTGGGCCTTCGTCTGGCAGGCCTCGTCCGATGCTAATTCGTACGATACGCTTCCGATTAATTTCCCGATTCCGGAATTCATTTCCGATACGAACAATATTTAATATTTTCGATTCCGGAATTAATTTCCGTTTCGAACAAATATTTAATATTTCCGTTTCCGGAATTATTTTCCGATTCCGATAATATTTCCGATTCTGACAATATTTCCGTTTCCGGCAATATTTCCGATTCCGGCAATATTTCCATTTTCGATAATATTTTCAGATACGTACCATGTTTCCGTTTCCGGCAACATCTACGACTTGGATAATATTTATATTTCCGATACGATCCATATTTCCGTTTCCAGCAATATCATCGTTTCCGGAGTATTCATTTCTTGCCTGTGACGATCTCAGCTCCCACTGAAACCAAGATCCGTCGATTCCGAATATCCATAGATGGAGTATTTAATGCCATTAAATACTTGATCCGTTTACGTACTATTTGTGTGACCCTACGAGTTCAGTCAAGAGTAAGTTGTGGATTAATATCATTAATTCCACTTGAACTGAAGCGGCCTCTAGCTAGGCATTCAGCTCACTTGATCTCACTGAATTATTAACTTGTTAATTAATACTGAACCGCACTTATTAGACTTAACATAGAATGCATACTTGGACCAAGGGCATTATTTCCTTCAAAATACGCTTAGGTGCATGGTGCACCTAGTAATTTTCAAACTTTCATATCTCGATCGGTGGAATTTTTCTAGACACGTATGAGTACGAGTAGGGTCCATTCAAGTACAAGTCACTTTCGGGGGGGGGGGGGGGGGGGAGAATCCCCGATCTGGTATGTGTCAGGTACATTTGGTCGGTCTTTCAGTTGTATTAAAAAATGAACTTATTATGGGAAACTAATCCATTTCAAATCCATATGATTTTGTCTAGGTCAATTCAGGTCGGGGTCAATTTTGGGTGCGGGTTGAGCCTTTTGCAGTCCAGTCCAATTTCGATTCATCTTTAGGGTACGTTCAGATCATCCAGATCAAGTATTTCGAGTTAAGTATATTTTTCCAGTAAAAATATTCATCCTTAAGGGGAATGAAGAAAAAATACTCCGTAAAGAAGCACGTGGCACTGAGAATCATCTTATGCAGTCGGCAGAAAGCTATGGTAAGTTGTAGATATCTTGTAACTATTGTGTGGAACGATCGATCAACATTCATTTTCTTTAAATTGTTCAAATTAAAGGTTTGCATAACAAAAAATTCTGAGGGTGCTTTCCTATGCTGATGTTTTACGGTTTGTGCATAAAATAGACGTTAAAGGAGGTTGGAGAGGAGTGAATGTGGTTGTTATGGTGCTTGATGTAGCTATTCAGATACATTGATTCCCGAATCAGTTCACATTCTATTGTTGTTAAATTATTGCTTCAATCTAATCAAGTTCATCTAATCAGTTATATAAGTTCCACCAAGAAATCACATAAAGATCATATAGGGGAAGGGAAAAACCCACATCTATACATGTAAGACTCTAGACTGTAGAGGATTGGGCATGCTTTCTTAATGTGAAAGAAAGAGTCTGGGTATCATAGCTATTGACAGGTTTTGTAACTTTTTGTCAAGCCCGTGTTATTATTGTTTCCACAAAAAAAGAATTGTAGTATGGATTTTAGTCCTCCCACTTTTAAAAGCTACTACACATGTACCATGAAACGTATGGTGTGGAGCTATGGTATTTATGCAGTTTCAGAGAGTCATACTAATTTACATGTCAATGTACTTCCATAGTTCCAATGTCTTTGTTTATGTAGATGTTTTTTCAAGCTTTATACTATGAAATATGGGTTCTGATGGTTTGTATGCTTTGATTAGCAAAGATATGTTCAACAAATGGCAAGCCCAAAAGTGGTAGACGGGTAACTATATATGAGAAGATGAACGAGAAAATGAACGAGAAGATGAACTGTACAATGTCCAGAGGCTTAGCCGTAACACCTTTCCTCTTCCAACTCCCCCAATATCTGAAGATGATGATAGATTGATGGTATGTCATGCCGGACTTATTGCTTAAATATTATGTTATTGTTGCTAAATAAAATACCACCAGTTGTAAGTTTTTAGTTGTTTACTAACTGTTACCTTTCGGTGCAAAGATGTTAAAACAAAATAAAAACTTTTCGTATAGATATCAAATCCTTTATTTCTAACTTTGCTTGATGGATATAATACTTTAGAGAACATAGTTGAAAAGATGCATTTTAACCAAATCCTACCACATTAAAACTTGCAAAGTTCAAGTTACTATTGCAGCAATAGTGCTCTGGCGATTTTCCCCCCAACTTTCAAGCTTAACTATTGATCTGCCCCTTCCCTTTAGATCATGGCACATGTCTTTGGATTTTTCTACTTGGTCTTAGCCTTCTGACTTTCTATGGGAACTTCTCCTACTTCCATTTTCAGCAAACCCTAACTCTCTCATCTTTTCAAGCTCTTCCGCCCCTTTCACTGTTCTCTTTGCTTC
The DNA here is from genome assembly GCF_020520425.1 of Spinacia oleracea. NCBI lineage: Eukaryota > Viridiplantae > Streptophyta > Magnoliopsida > Caryophyllales > Amaranthaceae > Spinacia > Spinacia oleracea. The sequence continues at coordinate 149,843,633 of NC_079489.1, forward strand.
CATCTTCTTAGATTTTTCATATCTCTCAATCTTTATCAAAGTTAGTTCTTCTTCAAGATTTTGTTGGTTTATGGCGAGTGAGATGTTCGCAAGGTGAAAATTTCCGTTTCCGTTGGGTTTGTTCTTTATGTTACTGTTTTTGAGATGGTGAATTATTATCGACTTTGTATATAGGAATGTACGTGCTTAATTATTTTGTTAAAAACTTTGCAGTTTTCTTCTCCATCTCGGAGTTTGATTTGGCCGCACTCGCTTCCGATCTTGACCGGACGGAGCGGCAGTGATGACGCAAAATAGCGTTGTTGTGTTGGTGCGGGTGATTGTGGTTCTGCAGAGTCCCGCAATGTCTCATTGGTTTTTTCTCATAGTTTTTGTTCAGTAATTCGACATTTTTTTACTTTACTTGTGATTGGATTGGGTTTTAATTATGGATTTTTTGAATCTATATTTTTGTTCATTGAACTGGGATCCCTGGAATAATATGAAATGGATTCTCTGAAATTGAAACGGTTGGATGTATATAATCGTTTTTAGTGGCGGAGTTCAATCTCTCGAATCGGATGAATATGAGAGATTTGGATGCCATCGATCATGGATTTTATTAAATACCATTTAGTTTATTACTTTTAGTAATTCATTACCATAACTGATTTTTAGAAAGATACTGCATTTATTATCTGTTTGAGCATTTCAATATGGACCACTCTTTGATGCATTCGTGTATAGCTATTGACAATCAAGCCAGCTTTGGGATATGATAAGCAGATTTGATGTATTGCATTTACCTTAATGTCGACCTATACTAAGTCTTTTTTGTTGGCTTTCATAATTAGATATCTTTCATCAATGACATAGAGCCTGATACTGTCAACTCTTAATCGAGTATGAAATTTCCATATTGGGATATAGATGGCTAGGCTCGAGTACTGAGATTGGATGTTGAATATAGGATTACTCAATATCTACAATGCGAATGTTTCAAAGCCGATACTAAGTTTGATAGGGTCAGGCCCGGTCCTGACATTTTGAGGGCCCTAGGCGAAATATGGGATTTGGGCCCCTTCGAAAATAATACGTCATTAACTAAAATGATTTTTTTTTTGTGAAATCCATTATATTGTTGAATTCAAATCAATAAAAACTTACTATATCTCCTTTGCATGATCCTAGAATTTTAAAATTCGGCTCTAGTCGATTTCTTGAAATATTTCAATAAAATAAATACTCACTTAATTACAAGATAATTAATATGCGTAAAGAGATATTTTTTTTAAAATAAAGGTTCATTTTGAGCATATAAAAATATCAATTAATTTTGTCTTCATTAAAATGCTTATCTATTTTAAAACTTATAAACCTATGTCCATCAAATAAGCATTTTTTTCTCACATATAATTATATCAATTAGAACTGAGTACTAAAAGTCAAATACTATGTACATAAACTCAACGTAAAACACAAAAATAAAAATATTGACAACGTTTAAAAAAAAAAGAGTTAGTAAGGGGAGTCGAACCCTAGACCTCTAGTAAATACCAAAACTTTAAAAGCTACTTTCTACCAATGAGCCAAAGAAATAACATGTGTATTTAATGCGTTGTTTATTACTAGTACTAAATTACTGGATAGACAATTATTTTGGGCCCCTTTCCGCCTTGGGCCCTAGGCGGTCGCACCCCTCGCCTACCCCCTAGGGCCGGCCCTGGATAGGGTTCTGTAGATATCAGACCTGAACCATCCGAAAAGGTGCGCCATAGTACTAGCGCATTGGATTAATTTGTACTTCTAAACATGTTGGGGAGTTTTTAAGTGGGACTTTTTTTTGTGCAGTGACAATATCTACAATGCAAATGAATTCCTGTATCTTTTTTCTTATTGCAGTTCGAGGCTTTTCTAGCTAAAATTAGTTTGGCGGCGGCGTTCCTAACTTCTTTTCGATTACTTCTATTAGTCTAGCGGCGGTGTTCGTGATTTGTTTCCTGAAATCCCTACTTCCCTAGCACTCTTCCAGTTCGGGTTGACGTAATTCCCTTGCTTATAATTCTTCGAATTGCATCAAATTATTTGTAGTCGTATATTTCAATTACAAGTTTTTTTAAATAATAATTAATGACTCTTTATAGATGTGATTATTTATGTAACTGAAGTATGATTGGATTGGAATTTTGTTGTTAGTATTCTGATTAAAGGGGTTACAAGTAACTCTTTGTTTTACTTTTATGATTATGCAAGATGATTTTTTACTGTATCTGTTTGAGTCCAGTGTAATTTGTGTTTTGTATTTCTGACTATTACTAATATTGTTTTAGTGCTAGGATGATGTTGCAGACTTGCAACAATCCCGTTCCTAATTTTGAGCGATTTCAAACCTTGAATCTAAATCCATGTCACTTTTGCTACTATGTTCACTTTCGTGATTATTTCATGTTTTATCGGCTTATAGGAGTGAGATGATTCGAGAGTGAGTTGCACTTCTGCATGCATGCTCTCATAATTCTTGTGTTAGAGCTTGTTCATGTGTTATTTTTTTGTAAATAATGATATTATTATATTATGCCCCTGCATATGAGTATAGAAGTGAATCTTTATTCTTGTAATTTTGGTGGCCTTGGTGTGTCTAATGTTATGAAGGGGAGGGGATTAATTATAGTAAACATTCTTAACTTGAAAATGAGGACAAACCATTATAATGCACTCTAATTAGAGGCTACGGGTATTTATATGGTCTGAGAAATTCAGATTTACATAGATGCATATACTTGAATAATCACTGAAGCATCTTGTATTCACTCTCTGATATTACTATTATGTGCTGGACTTTCTTTCATTGCGTCGAAATTTTGATAGATCGATTTTGTGCTGAATTTTCTTTCTCTGTTTTGAGTTTTGGATATTACAATTTGTGCTGAAATTCCTATAATTTCCATGAAACAAAGTTGGGCATTGGATAAAAATTTGATCTTGTAATGTCTGCTACAGTTCTACTGGAAGCAGTGAGGGGAAAGTAAGGCTAAAATTAGTTTCAGGCGCTAATACTTGCTACTCCTTATCATATAATTAGATCATGTAAAATGCCAATATATTCTTTTGTTCTGTTATTGCAGTATAATCCTCCACAAGATCCAAATTTATTTATTCACATAGGACGAACTGCTCGCAAGGGGAGTCAGGAACTGCAGTTGTCTTTCTTTTACCCAAGGTAGTTTCTAGACTTGAGTTTTCACATAATGATTAAGACTTAAGACTTTGGAGTTAGAATTTCAGTGTTCAAATGTTGTTGATTCTTGTGATATACTGATTGTTATACCGTTATAAAATGTACAGGAGGAAGCATATGTAGAATTTCTGCAGATTAGGAGGGTTCCTCTTCAGGAACGGGAATGCTCAAATAATGCTCCTGATATTATTCCCCAGGTGGGTGATTCAGCAGTTTGAAGTATTGTTTTGATGACTTGATACTTACATTTTTTGGGGGGGGTTGATTTTTCAACATAAAATGCTCTGGAATTGAAGACATAATTAGTTGCATACTTGTATGTGTGGTCTTGTTAAACAGAAAACCATTGATACTAAACTAATTTCTCCTCCGTTCACTTTCGTCTAATCTTATTTCAGATAAGATTTATCGCAAAAAAGGACCATGATGTCTTGTAGAAAGGACAAAAATCCTTTGTCTCTTTTGTCCGTGCATATAAGGAGCATCATTGCTCCTTCGTTTTCAGGTAATATACTACAATTTGACGCTCTGTAATTCCTTTTTATTTCCATATTGAGCTACTGACAAATGGAAAATTCGCGTTGATTATATGTAGGTGGAAAGTTGGTGATGGGATATGGTTTACTATAACGTTGATTATAATATTATGGCCTTATATACCAGGTGTTGGGCAAAATTACCATGCCAACTTGTACCAATCACTACTACAAAAAAAGGCCTAAGGAACTACTCATACGGCACCATAAAAATCACTAACCTGGTTTCTTAGATAAAGAGGCCTCATATGAGAAATATACGGTTTCTTATAAGAAAAATAAGAAAGTATTCATCATTATAATCCTGTTTCTTAGGTAAAAAAAAACCTTATATGAAAGATATCCGGTTTCTTGTGAAAAAAATAGGAAATCATTCATCACTATAATCCGGTTTCTTAGATTTCGTTGAATAATAAGAATAATTCAAATAAACTAATATAAATAAAATTAAAAAAAAACAAATCAAATAACCGTTTGCTAAATCAACGCATTTATCTTTTTCTTGGAAATTAAAGAATTACATTTTTTTTATAACAAATAAAAAAAGAGATAATATGATTAGTTGTCATTAGTATAATATTTAGGTAAAATTGTCAAAAAGTACCTTGTTTTTGTCTCAATTAGGAAAATAGTACCTTAACTTTCTTATTTTGTCAAATAGTACCTTGAATTAAAATACTTTATTAAAAATGGGACCTTACTGCCATATTCCGGCCAAATTTTCAATTTACCGGCCATTCATTCCGTTCATTGGCACAACGTGGGAGGGAAATAAACGCGTGAGGACACGCTCTAAACAACAAACCACGTTCAAACGTCCTTTCCTCTTCACTTCTTCTCATTTACTCCTCTACATTTCTGCTTCACATTGAATCTCAACCACCTTACTCATGCCTGCTGATTTCCCCCTTGAGTAAATCAATTTGGGATTGCAAAATTTTCTTTTCAAGTAGCAATTGGTTGGTAACATCCTTCTGCCAGTCAAGGATACCTTCGTCCACTCACTCGAAAAACTTGCATCCCCTTCTTCCAGTTGCATAGTCATAGAACTTGCAGGCTGCTATGAACTTTCTTCCTGGGTTTTTCATTGCCCACGCCTTTAATGGCCCATCATAATGAATTCCACAGTCACATGTAGTGCGAAATCTTCGAAGAGATGAATGAGAATGGGAAGACATATGTAATGGGAATCAATTACAAGCAATCAATTTCAGTTTATTGCGACAAGAAATCCAAAAGAAAAAAAGATAGAAAATAATACCTTTGGATCTTGAATTCAGTTGGTTTCCCCTCAATAAACTTGCTGCTTCCCTCCAAAATAAACGGCTGTAGATCCTTAAGTCTTGTCTAGGTGTTGTTGTTGCTGTTCTTATAAGAGGTAAGCAAAGGCGCGTGATTTTTTGGCTTGTTTGTTGCACACGCACAATAGTTTGGAGGGGAAATTGAAAAATTGGCCGGAAAAGGTTAATTTTGCCCGGAATATCGGAGTAAGGTCCCATTTTTAATAAAGTATTTTAATTCAAGGTACTATTTAACAAAATAAGAAAGTTAAGGTACTATTTCCCTAATTGAGACAAAAACAAGGTACTTTTTGACAATTTTGTCTAATATTTATGGTTAGTAAGTAAATGAAACATTTCATATGTTTCAGATATTCGGTTCACCTTCTTTCTCCCATCTTCTTCACTTGCTTCATCTTCTCGAATTTCTGCTCTCAATCAATATCTTTCTTTGATCTAGAACAATGAGTTCGCTTACGGAAACGTGATTGGGTGAAGCGTCGTTCATTAACCATCGCTCACCAAGCCAATAGTATCACCGGTGAGACCCAATCACCAACCTATCTGGGTCGAGTCCAAGGTCGGCGACAATGATCTTTCAGCAGACCCGTCCAAGTCTGAGTCAAGTCCAAGGTCGGCAACCGAGTAGAACCCCAGTCGACCCGTGGATGGTGCGGTTGGACATGCAATGTACTCAGCCAACAGATTACAATCTCAGGTGTATCTCATATGCAGATCTACTACTCAAAACCCCTTATTTACCACATGGAGTTCTAATGTTTAATTTTGGTGTTAATTCATTAATTTCTTACGATATGGGGTTGTAATTGCAGATTTTGTTGTTATTAATTTCAGTTGGCTGTTGTTTGAAGCTATACATTTTTTTCGATTTGTTTACTAGGAGATTTTTTGTTAAAGAACATTTTGGCGTTGATTTAATAGCCTTATTTGTGATAATTAATGAATCAGTATAGATGGCTTACCTCTCCATCATATTTTGTAATTTGTTGGTTTGAACAAGTACTAGTCATAATAATTTAGTTTACTGCTACCATTTTTGTTGATTTATTTTGATTTATTTTTTTATAACTGCTACTGAATTCTATATACTTGCGCATAGCAACCATTCTTTTTGTCGCGGTGCTATGTTTTTAAAAAATAAATGTAAAGGCAAAGAGACCAATTATCTTGCAAATTCGATTTCATATATATACTAAAAGAAACTGAATTTCCAACAAATTCGGTTTCTTATCAACCGCTTAAAACAGATTATCAACTTATCAAAGACACCGGACTTTTGAAATATCCGGTATCTTTTCATAAACTAAGAGACCGTATCAAAAATCAGGTTTCTTATGCAAAGAGACCTACTACCTAGGCACCGTGTTATCTCCGGTTTCTTTGGCATAGTTTGTTCGGTTCTTAGGCCGTTTTTGTAGTAGTGAATAAAGATACAACATGTGGCACGTATTATGCCCCGTAAGCAACCTTACGTCTGATTACCAGGAGTGTATGTACTTATCTAAGTAAGCAAAGAGTATACGTATTTGTATTCATATGCGGATAAATGTATGTATTCATGTCCATACATAAATGGAATATTGGTAAATAACTTATGATGGCACAAAAGCCCAAAAAGCCCACTTATGTCCTAATAGGCCAATAACTGCAAAAGGGAAAGGACACTTGTCCTCTCCTCCTACCTCAGCCAATCAAATGAGGGAATAATTAGGTTATTCTCCCTTAAACCTAGTACTATATAAAGCCTCAAATCCCAAGGAAAAAGGGTTACAATCACAAAACAACCCCATATATTAATTGCTCTGCCTTCTCTCTACTTTCTCTCTCTAAAAACCCTTACTTACTTAAGCATCGGATGGAATATTCCGAAAGGAATATTCTTGTTTTGCAGGTCGGAGCGGAGATCGTGTCGCAGGCTACCGGAAACCTCCTCGTCATCAACTGATTGGAAAAATCCCACAACATTTGGCGCCTTCTGTGGGGAGGTACGGTAGTATGGAAGATCAAAGGCAGGAAAATGATACTGGGCGGCCTATTCGAGTGGAGCGGCCACCCCTGGAAAGGGAAATGCCGACTGAGCAGCAGCAGACACCGGCTCCAAGAATTACAGGGGATGCCGCCCGGGTTTTTGCAGCAGGGCACACACCTCGTCATGCCGCTGAGGTGGAAGTGCTTAGTGAGGAGGACGAGCAGGCAAACCGCACAACCCCTGGGGGACACCTGGATCCTCAAGCAGATACAGTAATGGAAGAGAACCCTGACATGCCCGTGTCTGTGGGTGCCCTACCAGCTATCTTGGCCAAGTTTCAAGCTGACATGGGCAAGACAGTCAACGCTGAGGTACAGAAGAGCATGCTAATTTACACCACCAGAGCGGCTGCCAATCATGAGAGGTCGGTCGATAATAGACCATCACTTTCTCTGCGTCCCCCGAATGTCTGGACCAGGCAGACAGGGGAGGACGTCAGGAGGCGGTTGCCAAAGAACCAAGCCAATCAGACCCTGTCTTACCTGCCACGCCGACTGCCTCAGCGGCTGGTCGGTGAAACGTCTCGAGGCCGTGAGCAGCCACAAGCAGAGCAGGTACCTGATTCTGAATCTGAACTTTCTGATACAGGATCAACCCCCGCCATGCCGGATAGACCTCTACCTCACCCAACTTACACGCACTTGAGTCAAGCGCTCCCACGAGCCACCCGACCAAGTCTTCAAACTCGCCGTCGTGAGTCCTCTCGGCGGGAGCCGTACTCAAGGCACCAGGATCCTGTGTATCACATTCAAGAGGGAGTGTCCAACTTGGCCCTAGGACATTCCACTCCTTTTGCAGATAATATCATAAGAGCACCAAAGAAACCTAAGGTTAAGCCGCCCAACATTGACGCCTATGATGGAACTACCGATCCAGACATGCATCTCCTAGTTTACCGGCACCATATGTATGTTCAAGGAACAACCGACTCAACCTGGTGTAAGTATTTCCCGGGTACACTGAAAGGAGTAGCGTCAAAGTGGTTTGAGAGGCTTCCGGCTAGAACCATGCATTCGCTCTTTTTCTGAGCTCGAGCTATTGTTTTCCACTCGGTTCATGGCTCACAAGGAAGAAAAGAAGACGAGCATGCATTTGAGTCGAATACAGCAAGGGAAAGATGAGTCTCTGAGGAGTTATGTGAAAAGATTCAACTTAGAAGCAGGGCAAATCCCAGATTTGCCGGATGGGGTTACATTTGATAACTTTATTAGGGGGCTTAAGAAAGGCTCATTCAAGTTTGACTTGGTAAAAAAAAGTGTGCGAACCATGGCAAAGGTGCTAGATGAGGCCGAGGCCTTCATCCACGCAACAGAAATCTGCAGCGTCCCAAAAGAACCTCGGGGAAGTGATATCGCTGAGCCGGCAGCTAAGAAAGAAAATTTTGAGAAGAAGAGTCGGCCTAATGGGACTTGGGCTATTGCAAAAGAGTCAGACAGGGCTCCCGGGGCGGCTGGTCAGAAGAGGTCCAGAACTTATGACCGGGAGCGATTTGAATATAACACAGATATGTACACAATTCTGATGGACGTTGGGTCCAAGTATGAGATTGATCGGCCGTTTCCTATGAAGTCGCCGCCAGAAAGTAGGGACCCCAAGATGTATTGTCACTTTTATGGCGACATTGGACATGACACCAAAGAGTGTAAGAGCCTGAAAAGAGCACTGGATGGCCTAGCCGCTAAGGCATTCCTAAAGAGTTATATCAGCAGAAACATTGGAGGTTCTGGAAAACCGTTTTATAAAGAGAACAAATCACCTCCCTCGGAAGAGGATGGAAACCATACTGATCCAGAGTGTGTGGCCGTCATATCAGGAGGGATGGCCGCCGAAGGGCCAACCATGAGAGGTCAGAAAGACTATGCCAAGCGGCTGGGGCAGGTGATGTTGTCAGGAAAGGCCACATCCGACCCGTTCCCGAAAGTAGAAATTGGCGAGGCCGACCGTGGAAAAATAGCCACTCCACATGACGACCCCCTGGTGATCGAGCTGAAAATTGCCAATTTGAGGGTTAGGCGCATCCTGGTTGATACAAGGAGTTTGTCGGATATAATTAGCCTAGAGTGCCTAAACCGACTGCAGCATGACCCCTCAAAAATAGAGAAAATTCACTATCCCATTATAGGTTTTGGAGGTAGTATCATCCATCCAATCGGCATCATTTCTCTCCCTCTACGGATGGGAAATAAGAAAGAATTTCGTCAAATGGACGTTCGATTCCTCATAGTGGAAGATATAACTGCTTACAATGTCATTTTGGGGCGTCCTACTTTGAACAGGGCAAAAGCTGTCACAGTTACTCATCTAATGCTCCTAAAGTTTGTTTGTGATGATGGGAGCGTCAGCACCATACATGGTGATCAGCAGCAAGCTAGAGACTGCTATTTAACCACCTTGAGCCCAGAGGCATGGGGGTCAGGTGAGGAGCAAGAGGTATTAGGCAACAAGCGAAAGTGTAGTGGCACGCATCCCAAATCTTTGAAAGAAACATTAACTATATCAGCGGCGCACATTGAAGAACGACGACCAGAGCCTTGTTGGTCCACCTATTTCTCCTGACGACCCGCTGGCGGCAGAGTTGGTCCACCTATTGAGAGAATTTGAAGATATCTTTGCTTTTACTGTTGAAGAGATGCCCAGCATTGACCCTGCTGTGGCTAGGGGTGTGCACAGGTCCAAAACCGGACCGGACCGGAACCGGTTGGACCGGAATTTTCAGAATTCGCGGACCGAGGACCGGACCGGAAGGAATCCGGTTTGGACCGGAACCGGACCGGAAAATTCAGGTCCGGTCCGGTTTTGGACCGGCTTGGACCGGTTTTTTTTATTTTTGCGATTTACAATCTTAAACTCAATTTGTTTTTACGATTTTATCTTTTTACGACCTATATTTCTCTTTAAGTATAGCATACATCACATCATAAGTTTAATTTAAAGGGGATAAAGGCCACTGATATACAAAAAATTCTCAAAGTCTTTTTTTTGCGGGAGGGGATTAATGTATGTGGGCTATAAATTGTGCTATTCTATCTAAAATTTATATTTTTAAAATTATATTCCGGGTCACCGGTCCGGACCGGAAAATTCCGGGTTTTGACCGGACCGGAAAACCGGAATCGTGTATTTTCAAGGACCGAGGACCGGACCGGAATCTATTGGTCCGGTCCGGTCCGGTCCAATTTTGGTCCGGTTTCGTTCCAATTTCCAGTCCGGACCGGACCGTGCACACCCCTAGTTGTGGCCGTCTGTGAGGGGGTCGAAAAAGCACGAGGCTAATGCGTGACCTCGTCCCTCGTGGGTGTGACGCTTCTTTTTGTCAAATCAAGTATAATTGGATTTCCTGTGAGTTTACACCCACTTGACTAGTAATATAGGAGTCGTCATTCAGTTTTTAACGACAATGAGAAAAACTGACAAAACCCGGTTATCGTGACATAAAGGGAGTGCAATTATGTTTGACCACGACGGTCGTAGGTTCCCTTGTGATCCCTGGTGGTGGGGATCGCTCAACGTACACCCGCAGGGTAGAGATTGAGGGTTCGGGGGACTGTAACTACCGAGAGGAGTACTCGCTCTTCGATAACTCCAGAGGCAGGATATCCTTACTAGCTCAGCATAAATAATTGAAGGGACATGCGTTAAGTATTAAACTAATCTGAGTCGATTTTAACAATATGCAACATATAGTACTAGATCGAACGCGATTATCTGATTTAGATTGTTTTAAGGGACCTAGCATGATAATCCAATTTCCCAAAAATATCATATTTATTAGGCGTGATCGAACAATCAGATTTAGTTAGTTTAACAGTTCATAAAAGGGCGAGGAAAGCAATTAAATCATAGAAAAGGGACACATTACGACGCACCCTTGAGAGGTGCGTCACGGTTCTCAGAAAACTAACCACTTTGACTTTGCTATTTCTCCTTTTATTTAACGAATCTCAAATTATGGGACAGGATACGTTCTGTTCGATTTATGGATCGATTGCGACAGAACGCGTGATCAGTTTTGCAGCGTGAGGCTTAGGCTTAGGGGTTTGGAGTCAATACTCAGAATAATAATTGTGTGTTGTGTGTTGTGTGTCCTTTTCACGTCGAACTTAAGGCCCTATTTATATAAAAGAGTTCGTGGAAAGATAGAATTGTAGAACTCTAATCCACGAGGAATTAGGAAATAACACGTCCCAGGTATTTTCAGCGCCCAGGGCTGGGCGTCAAAGATTTCGGCGCCCAGCTCTGGGCGTTGAAAATAGGATCCAGGCAATTTCAGCGCCCAGGGCTGGGCGTTGAAATTGATGTTTGGGCCGTTTCTTTGTCAGATTCGGACTCTTAGAATCCGGAGTGTTTGAGACTTAATCGAGTTTTTTAGTGCGTATTAACCTTGTGACGGAATGCGTCTGGGCCCATTACGAACTCTAGGCTCGTTAGAATTTTAATTTAATACGTAACTCTTATTTTCGAATCGTATTAGGAATAGGATTCTCTCGCAACTTCTATCTCATTTAGGATTTATGTTGGAGTGCAACACCTAATTCTGACAGGTTTCTATCTTTTATGACTTGCCACTTTTAACAACTACCCATTACGGCAGTTACTATTTTTAGAAGGTTTCCATAAATAGCAGGTTTCGTGTGAAATGAAAAGGGGTGATCGAGATTCGTTATTTTATAGGAGATGCATTGTCAAGTGGAGATTTATGCTTTCATCATCGAACCTTCCCTTTCGGGAATGGGGACAAAAGTAGGTGTCTACAGTTAGCCCCCACTTTGACTGAGTCTTGGAGTAAGACGATGGTCAAAGTATTAGACGGAGTGCGTCGCACAAGCCACAGTGACCTGCCTTTGCGAGGGTCTCACGAGCCCCCGAGTGATAACATTTGACTTAAGGGTCATCACTTGAAATGTTGACATATCCCTCACGTGTCATTGGGATTTGTCAACGGATAGTATAGAATACTCCCTCACTTTGTCATTGGAAGTATCTAAAGAGGCGTAGAAACTCCCTCACTTTGTCATTGGGAGTAGCTACAGATGTTTTCGAAATCAAAGCTATAAAGTGTAATTGGGCCTGGCCAAGCCTAATCACGAGGTAAAAATGTTTTTAAAGATTCTCATTTTCAGGGTTAGCTAAACGAGAAAACCCCCTTGTTTTTATGGGACGTAAAACGAAGGAGATTCCAGCACATCGTTCTCTTTTTTTTGGAAAACGGAAAACCAACCTTTTAAATTTTGGAAAAAAGGGAAACTACTCACATCGCTTTTTTGGAAAAAACGGAAAACCAAAAGCTACTCACATCGTTCTTTTTTGGAAAAACGGAAAACCAAAAGCTACTCACATCGTTCTTTTTTGGAAAAACGGAAAACCAAAAGCTACTCACATCGTTCTTTTTTGGAAAAACGGAAACCCAAAAGCTACTCACATCGTTTTTGTGAAAAACGGAAAACCAAAAGCTACTCACATCGTTCTTTTTTAGAAAAACGGAAAACCAAAAGCCACTCACATCGTTTTTGGGAAAAAATAGAAAACCAAAAAAAAGTTATCGCTGCAGCGACTAAGGACCTGCGCGGTTAGTGACGCAGACCCCGCCGGCTAAAGATGGCGAGCCTGTCCGCTAAGGGTGGACACCCCGTCCGATAGAAGTGGACGAATCTGTTTTTGAAATTTGAAAATAAGGACCTACGCGGTTTGTGACGTAGACCCCGCCGGCTGAAGATGGCGAACCTGTCCGCTAAGGGTGGACACCCCGTCCGATAGAAGTGGACGAATCTATTTTGAAATTTTTTTTGTGTTTATTTTTTGAAAATAAGGACCTACGCGGTTTGTGACGTAGACCCCGCCGGCTAAAGATGGCGAGCCTATTTTGAATTTGAAGATTTTATTTTTTCGAAAACTGAGGACCTGCGCGGCTAGTGACGCAGACCCCGCCCGCTGAAGGTGGGCGAGCCCTGTCCGCTGAGGGTGGACGTCCCTGAATTTGTTTTTTTCTTGATTTGGAATTCGCGCGGTTCGTGGCGCGATCTTGCCTGATTGAGGTGGGCAAGTCCCTATTTCATTTATTCTTGTGATTTCTTTTGAGAATTTCTTTTTGTTCATTCTTGTAGGAGTGAATTCTTTCGAGGGATGCTCGGATTTAGTTGGAACCTAAATGTGGGTTGACAACGTGTTTAGATGGACCATAGTCTCGTGGTCATCACCTTTTCATGGTTTTGAGCTAGTCTTTTCGGCTCAATTTTGCCACTACATGGGTCCTTGATTATGGGACTATGTATAAGTATCAATGGCGACCTTTGTCTTGAGGTCGTAATCCGGTTTTATCTTTTTGAGACATCCAAACACGGGACTTCGTACAGCGTACTCTGGGAATATTGTTTTAACTTCGCATAATATATATTTTCCTTCGAGCCCCCAAGCACTCGTGCTTGACGGTCATTTCTTGTCAAAAAGGTTCCTTGGGGATACGCATTCTGTAATGTCCTTGATCGTGTTTGGGATTGTGCTCGTAAGTGCGAGCGATCTTTGTAGTGGTGTGCTGCTCTTAACAAAGCCGTGAGGTGCGACTTTTAGTAAAGAAATCGGCAATTTTCAAGTCGAATGAATATGGCAGGGCCCTATAGAAGTTAGAGTTGTTTTTTTTTGGGCCTGGGATCATTTTCGGCGCACAGGCTTGGGCGTTGAAATAATTCACGCCCAGGTGGGGCGTTGAAAGTGTTGTTTGGGCTGGTCTTTTGATGATACAGTTGGCCTCTTGTTCATTCGTTTATTTCACTTGGAAGTTCTATGTATTCTCTTTTCTTTTGTTTTTTCTTTATTTTTAGAACGTGATGATTTTCTTGAGAAGCCGTAGCCGATTGGTGGACTACGGTGTTTGTCGCTTTGGGGTGATTATTTAAAGGAACTGTCGCTCTTTAAGGTGTACAGTTATTGCAGTAGCTGGGCGAGTCTATATAGCCCGAGGAACATACCTTGAGGCGTATATTTTGGTCGCTCGTATATATTTTTCTTTTGAACGCGTTCGTGAATGTTCGATGTATGTGCGAACGGGCGTTCATAGAATGGCCGTTGTGTGCGGTCCATTAATCAGTTTACTTGAATCATTTTTTTTGAGCAATGAATGATTTTGAATATTTTTCTTAGAAGCTTGATAGGGTTCAGGACCATTCATGAAGTGGGCTCAAACATCGTGCCCTTTTTTATCGTTCAAACATTTGTTTTGAGACTCTTTTTTATTATGGTCGTTTCGTAGCTTGGAGCCCCCAAGTATGCATGTTGGGATGCTTCCTTTTGGCGTACGATTTTTGTAGGTTCTTTCGAGAAAGATGCCTTGGGGTTCCGCTCGTGTAGGTGCGAGCTTATCCCTTTAATCCTTAATGCAGAAGTCGTGTGGCTTGCATTTTGATTTTAGGCGATAAGTAGTATTTGCCTCTTTTCCACATGCTCTTTGGTCGTGCCCGCATTAGTGCAATATGCCTTGCTCTTTTTTTAGACTTGTACCGTGGGATAGTTGAACTTATGGTGCGACGTAGGCTTGTGTGGTCTAACGGCGTGTCTTAGAACATTCCTCCAGGTGTTGGGATATCATTATTATTTTTTGCATTGGAGTACTTCATCACGCCTCGTTCAGGTCCTCAAACTAGTGTAGCACCTTCTGCGTGGGTTTGCACGGCTTATTACTTCGTTCGATGCGAGGATTCATAGGTGTTTCTTTCTTATTTTTATATCTGGGCAAAACTTGACTAGCAGAAATAATCAGCGCCCAGGCTGGGGCGTTAAAGATATCGGCGCCCAGCTCTAGGCGTTGAAAATGATTTCTGGGTATATTTTGACAGTTCTTATCCTTGATTTTTTCTTTCGCTTTTGCTTTGGAACGAGGTAGACTGTGTACAGGCGCTTATAGGGCGAGCGTTAGGTGCAGTAGTTTGATCGGAGTTTTGGTGACTCGCGAATTTCAGTTACCTTTGTTAGTGGGGTGACTTTATGTATTCTAAGTAGTGCTTAGAATTTGGGAGGGGTTGTAGCCATTCTAAGGTTCGTTTCACGCGATCAAACCTTAGGATTGTGCCCTTATGACGTGTGTATAGCATTAGCGTCGAGAATTTGCGATAAAATTGTCATTTCGAGCGTTTTTAGAGTGTTTTTCTCGAGCCTCCAACTGTAGCTACGGGATGGGCTTGGTGCTATGATGCTTTGCATACGTCTTTATGCATTCATGGTGACATGGATCATGAATAGTTTGAACCAGACTCGTTTAGTGCGAGGTACGTCCGAGTAGTAATCTGCTACTTCTCTTGTAAATGTGGTATTGTGCGACATTGCCATGGTCAAGGTAGTCACATGTTGAAGTGTGCCTTGACCAAAAGCTAGGTGTCTTTCTTTACCCATAACCATATTTAGAAATATTTTGACTCACTTGCAACATCGAGATAAACCCATACCTAGCTTAAACCAACGACTCGTTACTATGCTCGAAGAAGTCTTTGAAAATTATTTAAAATCCGAATCCTACTGTGTACAATCCGAGGTGTCCTAAGTAAGTTGACTTATAGAAGGGTTCGTACAGGATTACATGAGTGAATAAAAATACTGTTACGGTTTTTGGAATGTTGTCTAAGGATTTGCTGGGTGAAGGAAATAATGCCCTTGGTCCAAGTATGCATTCAATGTTAAGTCTAATAAATGCGGTTCAGTATTAATTAACAAGTTAATAATTCAGTAAGATCAAGTGAGCTGAATGCCTAGCTAGAGGCCGCTTCAGTTCAAGTGGAATTAATGATATTAATCCACAGCTTACTCTTGACTGAACCCGTAGGGTCACACAAATAGTACGTAAACGGATCAAGTATTTAATGGCATTAAATACTCCATCTATGGATATTCGGAATCGACGGATCTTGGTTTCAGTGGGAGCTGAGATCGTCACAGGCAAGAAATGAATACTCCGGAAACGATGATATTGCCGGAAACGGAAATATGGATCGTATCGGAAATATAAATATTATCCAAGTCGTAGATGTTGCCGGAAACGGAAACATGGTACGTATCGGAAAATATTATCGGAAATGGAAATATTGCCGGAATCGGAAATATTGCCGGAAACGGAAATATTGTCAGAATCGGAAATATTATCGGAATCGGAAAATAATTCCGGAAACGGAAATATTAAATATTTGTTCGAAACGGAAATTGATTCCGGAATCGGAAATATTAAATATTGTTCGTATCGGAAATGAATTCCGGAACCGGGAATTTAATCGGAAGCGTATCGTACGAATAAACATCGGACGAGCTTGCAAGACGCAAGGCCTAGCACGAAGCTAGGCCCAACGCCTAGCAAAGCCCGCGCGCGACCAAAGCAAGCAAAGCCCAAACGCGAGAGCAAGGCCAGCAGGCGCGCGCCCCTCGTGGGCTGCGAGCACTTGCTGGGCCTGGGCTCAGCGCGCGCGCACGCAAGGCGCCCCTCGTGGGCTGCTGCGCCTGCGTGTGTGTTTGTGCTTGCGTACGAAACCTTGATCGGTTAGGATTCGTATAAGATTGATTCCTAAGTCTACTAGATAAATTAAGTGATTGAATTTTAGATTAATTCAGATTCACTAAATCGTTTCCTAGTAGGATTCTAATATCCGATACCCATGCCCTATAAATAGGTGATCAATGCTCACAATTTATATCGAGAATTCAAGTATTCAAAGTGATTTTTGAGAGCAAAAATTCAGTCATACAATTGCCTATAAGTGCCGAAAATTCTAAGTACCTTAAGGGCGATCCTAGTTGGTCAAGCTTAAGGCGGATCCGGACGTGCTGTGGACTATCTACGGAGGGACGACACTTGGAGTCCTAAAGACTTGTTCTTGTTCGGTTCGGGCGCAGCTAGGGAAGGCACGCAATAAAGAGTATGCATCTAAACTATGCTAAATGATTATGTGTAAATAATATGTTTTCCTGGCTTTATGGTTTTTCCGCATGATTTATGAATTGTCATATGTATCATAACCTAACAGTGGTATCACGAGCCTCTTATTATTTTCATAATCTAAATTGCATGAACATGGTTAAATATTACAAATTTGCAAGAATTAAAAGGGGTGATTAATTTTTGTAATTGTTAATTAATTGCAAATTACGTTTATTTAATTATACGTACGCAGTTTTTCGGCAGTTTCTTCGTTACTCATCCAAATCGAGTGATTTTTGTGTCAATTCCGCATGTAAAAGGCATTCTAAAATTTTGACAAAAACAATATTTTTCGGCCGAACCCAGAATTCTCAAATTCGAAGCCTAACTATGACTTTTCGGACGTTTTAGTTTTTCGAATGCAAAATTTCGTAAATTATGAAATTAATATTATTTATTAATTTGTCATTAATTTTGAATATAAATTTTAAATTTTTATGCGATTCGCTCATATAACTTGCACGCACAAAGCAATGGACGCTACGTGTTACCCTTAAGGGGTGTTGTATAGTGCGGGCATGTGACGACGAGCAAGGGAGCTCGTCGCCCATGCGGTACGAATGCAATGAGCAAGGCCATGGTGCACGAGCACAAGGCAGCAGCCCTGCCTTGTGTCGTGGGCTGTGTGCAATGGGCGAATGGGCGAGGGCGAGAGCAAGGCACGAGCAGTCGCGTGTGGGCAGCAAGCGAGCTGCGCCACAGCGCGCACTGCCTCGCGCAAGCGTGCGGAGCCTCGCGCGCAGCGAGCGTAAGCTCGCGTGCCACGAGTGCTGCGCCAAGCATCGATCGCTCGCGCGCAGCGAGCGCTATTGTGCGTGCGACGAGCGCTGCGCCCAGCGATGGCGTGCGAGTGCTTGTTGTGCGTGCGACGAGCGCTGCGCCCAGCGCTGGCGTGCGGGTGCGTGTTGCGACGTGCGACGAGCGCTGCGCCCAGCGATGGGTTGCGGCAGCATGCTCGTGCGTCGAGCGCTGGCGCGCGCAGCGAGCACCAGCTCGCGTGATGCCTTGCGATGGTGAGCAGCAGCAATGCGAGGCAGCGCATGGGCTACGCGCACATGGCCAGCGATGGCTGTGTGCGTGTGGCCCATGGGCGTGCGATGCGTGGGATTGTTGCGTTGTGATTAGATCGTTTTGAAATTTTAATTTGAAATTTTCAGTTTACGTAATTTTAATTAATTTTAAAATTGATAATTTAAATTATTTTCTTGGATTTTAATTTTGAATATTGTAATTATAATAAATTTTATTTATTCTAATTATTTTACTAAAATTAAAATCATGAATTAGTTTAAATACGACTGAAATTAAATTAAACTTTTGGATTCAATTATAAATTTATATGAGCTTTAAATTTTAATTAAATTTGTATGTTTCCGGTTAGACTAGAAATACATTTTTATGTTTAAAATTAGTAAAGCATATGAATTTATTGGTTTAAGTGGGAGCCCCTTTTAGTCATAAACTCTTGATTAGGTCTACAAATCCTTAAGGTTAAAACAACTTGATTAGAATTAATAAGGACTGAATAATTTGTAGATTATTGGTGCCCTTGATTAATTGCTGCAAATGTTTATGTGATGCATAATGTGTTTTACTAACCAGCTATGTGGGCCATTCATGATAATGAATGGGTGAATGGTATATATTGTATATGTACTGTTTTGCAGGTTATGAAGTGACTAGTATGGCCCAAATAGGATAAAAAATATGGTCTGCATACCATTAATTTGAATGTAATTGGTCTAAAGTACCAAAGTTGTTTTTTCAATTCAAATATGGTCTGCGTACCATCAAATAGTTGTAATTAGTTTTAATTATAGCTTATTCTATTTGAAGAAAATGGTGCCTCCCACGGAGATTTTCAAGATGGACTACTAGATCACATTTTTCTTATGCATGTTTTAAGTTATTTATTGCTTTTAAATATGTCTTAAAATGCATGAGATCAAAAGCTTGATTATGTTGCATGATTAAGGATTTTAGTTCACTTAAAATCTAACCAACATAGTAAGAGCCTTAAGTTCCAAACTTAAAAATTGAGTTAAAAGGTGCCATGCCAAAATATACACTTGCTTGGATATCCTTTACATCAATCTAGTAATAGTTTTCGCTCAGCGAGGTGTTACTTATTCGTCCTAAAGGGGCAAGGTACACAAATAATTGTGAGTACATGTTAGTTTTGGTGAAACTCAACGATATAAGTAAGGAGTCCTTTTATGTCGTGGCAAAATCGATAGGTTTACCTAATAAGTTCTTAAACGTACCTATCAACCAAGAATAGTTTCTAGACTATTAGCAAAAGGCTTTTGCTTACCTAAGATGTTTTAGGATTAAGTCGACAAACTGTGCTTAGTTCTTCAATGATTTTAGGATCTTGGAATCATTTTATTCACACCTGCCGGAACACATAACTTGAATAAAATGCTTAATGAACATTGAATTATGCATGTATGCTAGAATTTAAGTTTATTAAGAGAAACTGTGAATGGTTATTTATTTGTTTATTCTTTTCAATTGTAGTTTTAAATATGGAAAACAACAATCAAAACATCATCATGGGTTCTGAGCTTATGGTCAAGCTGAACCTGGCAAATTTTCTTGAATGGGAAGCTAAGCTAGTTGAAATAGTCAAACTCAATGGACTTGAGTATGTACTATCACATCCCATGCCAAGCTACTATGCCAGAGACATGACCCCTGAGAGATTTTACGCCTGGGATGCGGATCTCAAAAGGGTTATGAGTCTCATGCTGAACAATATCCCTGATGATTGGGCTAGAAGGTTTATAGCCTATGAACCTTTTACGCTCATCAAGAATCTGAGGGATATCTGTCGTGGAAGCACGGAGGACAGGGACCTGAACGTCCATGAGTTGATTGAATCAATGTCTGGTCTAAAGGTTAGTTCTCCCAACAGGTGTTATAGGATGGAAGTCCAAGAAACACATGTTCAGCTCCTTCGCACTAAACAGAGGGTAGGTGTCCCACTGAGGTTCCATGTGGATCTTATGCGTTCATACTTTGATCGCCTAAGTCTACTAGGAACACCAATAAGCGAAAGGATGGCAGTCTCTATCTTGCTCAATTCACTACACAGTGGGTTTGGTCGCTTCAAGCAACTATACCTAAGTGAACCAAGAGAAGAAACAGTTGCAGAATTTGTTCACCTTGTCAGATAGGCTGAAATAATACTGGACTGTGAAGCCAAAGATTTACTCAAGGCAAGAAGGAGACCGTTCAAGAAAAGTGGAAAGTCCAAGGGCGATGCTAAATCAAAGCAGGACAAGTCCACATCAAGCTGTCTTTATTGTGATGGAATAGGCCATTACAAAAGAGAATGTCCAAAGCTAAAGGAAGATCAGAAGAACGGAACAGTCGTTCCATCTTCAGGTATTTTCGTTATAGACTGTATACTTGCTAATTCAACTTCTTGGGTATTAGATACAGGTTGTGGCTCACACTTATGTTCCAATCCACAGGGACTAAGAAGAAGTAGAAAGTTAAGCAAGGGTGAAGTCGACCTACGAGTGGGAAATGGAGCACGGTTTGCTGCATTAGCTGTAGGAACTAATTATTTGTCGTTGCCCTCCGGGCTAGTTTTGGAACTGGAAGAATGTTTCCATGTTCCAAGTCTTACTAAAAACATCATTTCAGTTTCTTGCTTAGATGCTAAGGGATTTTTCTTTTTAATAAAAGACAATAGTTGTTCGTTTTATTTTAAAGAGATGTTTTATGGATCTGCTAGATTAGTCAATGGACTTTATTTATTAGATCACGACAAACAAGTATATAACATAAATACCAAAAAGGCTAAAAAGGATGATTCAGATCTCACCTATCTGTGGCATTGTCGATTAGGCCATATAAACTTGAAACGCTTAGAAAGACTTCAAAGGGAAGGAATTATAGAACCATTTGACTTAGAGGATTATGGAAAATGCGAATCATGTTTACTTGGCAAAATGACAAAGCAACCTTTCTCTAAATTTGGAGAAAGAGCAAATGAACTATTGGGTTTAATCCATACAGATGTATGTGGACCAATGAGTACAAATGCTAGAGGTGGTTTCAGCTACTTTATCACTTTCACTGATGACTTCAATAGATATGGTTATGTCTACCTAATGAAGCATAAGTCTAAATCCTTTGACAAATTCAAGGAATTTCAGAGTGAAGTAGAGAATCAATTAGGCGAGAAGATTAAGGCACTGCGGTCTGATAGAGGCGGTGAATATCTGAGCTATGAATTTGATGACCATCTGAAAGAATGTGGAATTCTATCAGAATTGACTCCTCCTGGAACACCACAATGGAACGGTGTGTCAGAACGGAGGAACAGAACCTTGCTAGACATGGTCAGGTCAATGGTGGGTCAGGCCAAACTTCCATTAGAATTTTGGGGACATGCACTAAATACAGCTGCACTCACTATAAATAGAGCTCCATCTAAAGCTGTCGAAAAGACTCCATATGAATTATGGTTTGGAAAGCCTCCAAATGTGTCTTTTCTTAAAATTTGGGGATGTGAAGTATACGTCAAACGATTAATTTCAGACAAACTTCATCCAAAATCTGACAAATGTATCCTTGTGGGCTATCCAAAGGAAACAAAGGGGTATTACTTCTACAATACATCTGAGAACAAGGTGTTTGTTGCTCGAGATGGTGTCTTTTTGGAGAAAGATCACATTTCCAAAATGACAAGTGGGAGAAAAGTAGACCTCGAAGAAATTCGAGTCGAACAACAAACTCTAGAGAATGCTCAAGATGACATCCAGGATGAAACTCAGAGATCTTTAGAAGAATCTGGTGAGAATCATGGTCAATCTAGAAATGTTACCCCGCGTAGATCGCAAAGATATAGATCTCAACCGGAAAGGTACTTAGGTATTTTGACGAACGAGAGCTATGACGTTCTATTACTTGAAAGTGATGAACCTGCGACTTACAAACAAGCTATGACGAGCCCTAGCTCCAAGCAATGGCAAGAAGCCATGCAATCTGAATTAGACTCCATGTCTGAAAACCAAGTATGGGATTTGGTCGATTTGCCAGATGGCTACCAAGCCATTGGAAGCAAATGGGTTTTCAAACTGAAAAAGGACAAGGATGGGAAACTTGAAGTTTTCAAAGCTAGATTCGTTGCAAAAGGTTACAGGCAAGTCCACGGTGTGGATTACGATGAAACCTTTTCACCAGTTGCAATGCTAAAGTCTATTCGGATAATGTTAGCAATCGCTGCATATTACGATTACGAAATATGGCAGATGGATGTCAAAACTGCTTTCTTAAACGGCGTTTTAACAGAAACTGTGTTTATGACACAGCCTGAAGGTTTTGAGGATCCAAAGAATGCTAAAAAGGTATGCAAGCTAAAGAAGTCAATCTACGGATTGAAGCAGGCATCCAGGAGCTGGAATATACGTTTTGATGAAGCAGTAAGTGACTTTGGTTTCATCAAGAACGCAGATGAATCTTGTGTATACAAGAAGGTCAGTGGGAGCAAAATTGCTTTCCTAGTATTATATGTCGACGACATATTACTTATCGGAAACGACATTCCTATGTTGAACTCTGTCAAGATTTGGCTTGGGAAATGTTTTTCGATGAAAGATCTAGGAGAAGCACAGTACATATTGGGCATCAAGATTTACAGAGATAGATCTAAAAAGATGATTGGACTTAGTCAAAGCACTTATATCAATAAAGTGCTTGATAGGTTCAAGATGGCGGACTCCAAGCGAGGCTACCTACCCATGTCTCATGGAATAACTCTAAGCAAGACTCAGTGCCCAAAAACACTTGATGAGCGTAGAAGAATGAATGGGATTCCATATGCATCATTGATTGGTTCAATAATGTATGCTATGATATGTACACACCCGGATGTTGCGTACGCACTCAGTGCTACGAGCAGATACCAGTCAGACCCAGGAGAGGCGCATTGGACTGCTGCCAAGAATATTCTGAAGTACCTGAAAAGGCACAAAGATGACTTCCTGGTCTATGGTGGAGATGATGAATTAATTGTTAAAGGCTATACGGACGCAAGTTTCCAAACCGACAAAGATGATTTCAGATCACATTCTGGGTTTGTCTTCTGCCTCAACGGGGGTGCAGTAAGCTGGAAAAGTGCTAAGCAAAGCACCATTGCGGATTCTACAACTGAAGCGGAGTACATTGCTACACATGAAGCAGCAAAGGAAGCTATATGGCTAAGGAAGTTCATAGGTGAACTTGGTGTAGTCCCCTCCATTAAAGGACCAATAGCCCTGTATTGTGATAATAACGGAGCTATTGCACAGGCAAAGGAGCCTAGACACCACCAGAGAGTCAAGCATGTACTTCGTAGATTTCACCTTCTACGAGAGTTCGTTGAAAGAAAAGAAGTCGAGATAAACAAGATTGGAACTGATGACAACATATCAGATCCATTGACTAAACCTCTGCCGCAGGCGAAGCACAACTCGCACACTGCAGCTATGGGAATCAAGCATATTGAAGAATGGCTTTGATATCCCTGTTTAATGTTTTAAAGTTTTAGAGTTTAAATCTTTGTAAAACATTATTGGTTAATCATTCACAATAAATGAAGAGAATTCATTTTTCCATTTAATTTGTGGTTTATTAAATGATGAGTCCCTTCAATTTGGCGATATATTCAAGATAGACTGTCAGGACCAGTCCTGTGACTAAGAAATGTCTATCAAGTGAACTTGAATGTCAAAGGTTGAAAATGGTCCCTAGTCGGAGTTTTCTATAAAATTGGACGCATAGAAAACGTTAGACGACTAGAATGCAAGATGACTAGTAGTTCTGTTTCTTGAACTATGTGGACATGGCAATGTCATAATCATTTGCATAGATACTTACTTTGGGAAGACTAGTATCGGACAAGACCTATGAAACTTTACTGTAAGAGATGAAAATCTGTCATAAGTAAATTTCATTAAAATTATTAGACACTAAATCCTCAATACCTGAGTGATTTGAGATTACTTGTTTGAGAACTGGTTGCTTTGACGTTGACCAACCGTCGCACCGTAAAAGGAGGCTATAAAGGCAACGCTCAGGTAATCACCTATCAAACGAAGTCTAATCTCAAGATCGCAAGATTGGGATTGTCCTCCCATAAATCGGGATGAGATGCTTAAAAGTTGTACAAGGCCACTCGGAGAGCTAGAAACTGTGAAATGCATGGCCGTGCTCGGATGAATCATAGGCTATGATTATCTGTTTATTTGATCAGTTGAACTCTGAAACCGAGGAACACCTCTGGACATAATAAGGATGACAACTCTTACCTTATGTTCAAGAGCAAGCATCGAGCGACAAAGGAATTAGGAAATGCACACTTGTCCCTAAGGACAAGTGGGAGACTGAAGGAAATAATGCCCTTGGTCCAAGTATGCATTCAATGTTAAGTCTAATAAATGCGGTTCAGTATTAATTAACAAGTTAATAATTCAGTGAGATCAAGTGAGCTGAATGCCTAGCTAGAGGCCGCTTCAGTTCAAGTGGAATTAATGATATTAATCCACAGCTTACTCTTGACTGAACCCGTAGGGTCACACAAATAGTACGTAAACGGATCAAGTATTTAATGGCATTAAATACTCCATCTATGGATATTCGGAATCGACGGATCTTGGTTTCAGTGGGAGCTGAGATCGTCACGGGCAAGAAATGAATACTCCGGAAACGATGATATTGCCGGAAACGGAAATATGGATCGTATCGGAAATATAAATATTATCCAAGTCGTAGATGTTGCCGGAAACGGAAACATGGTACGTATCGGAAAATATTATCGGAAATGGAAATATTGCCGGAATCGGAAATATTGCCGGAAACGGAAATATTGTCAGAATCGGAAATATTATCGGAATCGGAAAATAATTCCGGAAACGGAAATATTAAATATTTGTTCGAAACGGAAATTGATTCCGGAATCGGAAATATTAAATATTGTTCGTATCGGAAATGAATTCCGGAACCGGGAATTTAATCGGAAGCGTATCGTACGAATAAACATCGGACGAGCTTGCAAGACGCAAGGCCTAGCACGAAGCTAGGCCCAACGCCTAGCAAAGCCCGCGCGCGACCAAAGCAAGCAAAGCCCAAACGCGAGAGCAAGGCCAGCAGGCGCGCGCCCCTCGTGGGCTGCGAGCACTTGCTGGGCCTGGGCTCAGCGCGCGCGCACGCAAGGCGCCCCTCGTGGGCTGCTGCGCCTGCGTGTGTGTTTGTGCTTGCGTACGAAACCTTGATCGGTTAGGATTCGTATAAGATTGATTCCTAAGTCTACTAGATAAATTAAGTGATTGAATTTTAGATTAATTCAGATTCACTAAATCGTTTCCTAGTAGGATTCTAATATCCGATACCCATGCCCTATAAATAGGTGATCAATGCTCACAATTTATATCGAGAATTCAAGTATTCAAAGTGATTTTTGAGAGCAAAAATTCAGTCATACAATTGCCTATAAGTGCCGAAAATTCTAAGTACCTTAAGGGCGATCCTAGTTGGTCAAGCTTAAGGCGGATCCGGACGTGCTGTGGACTATCTACGGAGGGACGACACTTGGAGTCCTAAAGACTTGTTCTTGTTCGGTTCGGGCGCAGCTAGGGAAGGCACGCAACAAAGAGTATGCATCTAAACTATGCTAAATGATTATGTGTAAATAATATGCTTTCCTGGCTTTATGGTTTTTCCGCATGATTTATGAATTGTCATATGTATCATAACCTAACACTGGGAGCCAGGGTGCAGGCGTCAAGATATACTTGTGCCCGTTTGGCATTTGCTTTAGGCTTTTAGGGCCATCTTTTCCAGAATTGCGGGAATATAACCCGTTTTCAAATTGACTTAGATTTACTTGGTGTATGTCTGTACAAAAGGTCAAGGTATACTTAGTTCTTTCCCTAGCTCTTTCATTTCAATTTTTTGCCCCCAGTTGCTGTTATGTCTTCCCATTAATGATGCTTTCAGATTTCGATTTTTAGATGCCCGTGTCATATGTCTGAGTAGGGTGAGCCTTGGTTAAGTGCCAAGTCCTATTGACAATGTCTGATTTTTTTTTCCGAAGGGGATTAGCGAGCATTTGAATTACCATGAATGGGTGCCCTGAGTTCGAAGGAACCATGGGGCGACGCCGTAGAACAATCCTCTTTATTGCAAGCTTACTGCCTTTATTACTTGTTGGCGATTATGACCGTGTCTAGTGGTGAAAGAAAGTCTTTAAGCGAACGACTATGTCTAGTGGTGAAAGAAAGTCTTTAAGTGAGTTAGTTCGCTTTTAGGGAGGGTCAAGTCGAGTACTTTAGAGGTCATGGACACTTGCGCTAGCCCCCATTCAATTGAGGCAAAGCGATCTTTTGAGTCTTGGCTAAGTGCCTAGGAGTGTGAGTGCTCCTTCTGGCAAGGGTACGTGCCCTTATTATTTTTCGATGTGTGCTCATTAATTTTCGCACCTTGATGATTTGGATTCTTCTTCGTGTTTTCAATTTTTCTTTCGACTTGGATTGCAAGTAATTAAATTTCAATAAGGGACTTCTATTTTTTATTCTTGTTTTTCTATAGGCTTTAATATTTTTGCAAATTGGTTGGACCGAATAATGGATTGCCTACGTATCCGCCTTAAATAGATTTAATTTGGAATCAGGTCTTGCGTAGTTCTTAGCCAGAAAATGGTTTCTTAGAATGCCGAATTCGATAAGTATGTTCTGAGGTGGAAATATATTATTTGAAACGGTAGAATAAGTGAAGTTTATTATTATTTTAATCTGCTGCCTTGCCGTAAGCCAAAAATTTGTTTTAGATTTTTTTGAGTACATGTATTTTTTTGGTGGTACGTATATCTTAATACGTGTTGTACCCCCCCAAGTGTTCGTTATTGTTCCGTGTATGTGCGGATAAAATGACGAGCACTTTTGGACAAATTTTAGCAAGCAGAGAGATTCAGCGCCCAGGCTGGGGCGTTAAAGATTTCGGCGCCCAGCTGTGGGCGCTGAAAATCATTTCTGGGCGGATCTTTTTTAGTGCGCTAAATGCTCCTTTTTCTTTTTAGACTAACTTTAGAGGCGCTTTGCAAAGTTTGCTTTATTATTTTTTGTACTTTTCATTTGTTTTCTTTTTTATTTGTGACTCAAGACGGTTTGAAAGATGGGTTGAATGAGATAGGATAAGTTGTATAGGTATTAGTCGAGCATGAGGATTACATCAACCAAGGTCAATGAATAGCATGGGCACGACTCGAGGGTATATCAACAGGATGTATCCAAACAAGTTATATGGTCATTATGTTAACGGTGGTGCAGGAGCAGGTTTGGGCTTTGGGAATAATGAGTATGACGCACGAGTTAAGGCCGTGCGTGGTTTGCGGTTGACAACGAGAGTCGAGTTAATGGTTTCTCGGGTTAGGGCAATGAGAACATGAATGGGTTAAATGAGCTGAACAGGGGCCCCAGAGCGAAGGTGTCTAAGAACATAAGGATTGGAAGGGGTAGACATCGTAGAATTTTATGATTTGGATTGGTTGACTCAAGTCTTTTCCTTCGTTTACTTGGGTAAATTTTGCACTTTGGGAGGTACGGGCTGACTCAATTCTTTCCCTTCGTTTTACTTGGGTAGATTTCGTACTTTGGGAGGTACGGGCTAAGTACTTCATGGCTCGCTCTTTTCGCTCTCCCTTTTCTCCAATAAATTTTTTTATTTGGGCTAAAAGGTAGATGGTTGTGGTTTTTGAGTCACGAGGCGAGACTGAGTGAGCCTCGTTTGGTAGGCCTATAGTGGACCTTTAATTTTAGTAGGCCTAGGGTGGACCTTTAGCTTTAGTGGGCCTAGGGTGGACCTTTTAAATTGTCTTACTTTGCAAGCGTATTTAGTCGTTTCTTAAAATGTGCAAATAGCGTTGATTCAAAATGTTGTTTTTACCTCATTGAAATTTAACGAAAGAATTACATCGAAAATAATTTTTGCTTCTTTTTCAGATTCCAGTTTCTCGGATTTTAACTGGAAGTTGTGATTTAGACTCAAACTTTCATTAATTTTCTGATTATAACCCATGTATGAATAAGGAGGTGGCCTAGACTCAAAATAATGACGTGGCGTAAGCCTATAATACTTGACCAAGCAATTCTCAGACTTAGGCTAATTGGACCATAACTTTCGTTGGTTGACACTTCAGATTTTAACCCTTGGGTGTTCATTTGTCATGCGCCATTTTGCTTAATGTTGGCAAGGTAGTTAGTTGGGGAGATCGAATTTTTATTTTTGCAAGACTAGAATCATTAGTGCGACTTCCCTCTTAGTGTGTATTGCTTTATCCCAATGGTAGCCTTATGGTATGCCGATTTGGGTATTTCATGGTTGGTCATGTTGCATTCATGGAAAATCTTTTAGTCCGTACTTAGGAGTATTTAAAGGAGCGAGTGGCTCGAGAGGACTATGATAGTCGTGACCCAATGTGATCTTGAGCCTTGAGGCCATTAATTTTTTGCTAATGGTATTGACACCTTAGGTTCACTTTGGGGGTTGTGCGACTATGGGGGAATGATTTCCAGAATGTGACTGTTTCCATTTTGCAAATACATAACATATTCTTTTTATTGGTGAGAGAGAGTATTGAGGCCGTAGATTCTTAGCAAGGGATGACAATTACATATGGGTGCTTATTGATTTAACTTGCAGAACGACACCAAGCATTAGGACCGATTCTATGGATAAGAGAACTAAGACTTAGGATTTAGATTGTACTTTGGCATATCCTAGTCTAGACTCGGATTTATTTTTTTATTCGAACGTTATTTTTTCCTTGAAAACTTCATTTAAACATTATTTTTTGAATACTTTGCCCGTGTGACATTCAAAGTTGTTTCAACTAGCGTGCTCGGTTTTGGTGCCGAGCATTGTCGTCGTAGGAGGCCTAACAACGACAGAAAGAGTTATTTATTTTTATTTTTTAGTCGCTTTTAGAGTCGAGTGCCTTTTCATACGCCCTTGCAGCAATTTTTACGAAAAGTTCTTTTTGCTACGTGTTTTTTTTTGCGCGGGCACCGAGGCTGCTGTGCCTGACCAAAAGGCCAAGCAGCAACTTCAGCGCCCAGCGTCGGGCGTGAGAAATTCTAGCGCCCAGCCAGGGGCGTTGAAAATGCGTCCCTGGCTGGTTCTCGTTTTCTGTTTGCGTCTACTTTTGTTTATGCGACTTCGATTTTGCGTGCTTGCCTAATAACGTCCTTTACGCGTTGTGCAGCGTTTGTGGGATTCGTTACGGGCCATTCCGAGCGTCGCTTATTTTTGTGGTGATCGTTCGGGTTTGCGGAACACGTATCTCGGTATAACTCTTTGGCCAATTGGTTTATTAATGTTTGGGCAATTTTTTAAGGTCGTTGGTTTTCTAACATTGTTTGCCACACACAATCACATATTTCGCTACACATAATTAACATTACATCATGAAGCAATAATAATATGTCACGTAATTTATGATAGGCTTCTATGGATAGTTTTTGCGCCTGGCTTGGTACCGCTTCTATCGCAGATCCACCACATGCCCCGGTCGGGGTAGTGCTTTCAACAGACAAATTCGTCCCAGAAGGCCAACCCGCAAGTGCAAGCCAAGGGGGCATGCAGGTGAGAGAGACCTAGTGGGCGAGCGATTGGGTTTGGGACGGGTGTACTACTAGCGAAAGTGCCGAGTGGACAACATTCAAAGCGTATGCACCCCCCGATTGGCGATGGGTATCCTTAGTCCCAACTCCCGAGATGAAACACCAAGGGAGCCAAGATTCGTTATGCGGTTCTGCCCGTTCACATTAATATGCTGATTTTCAGGTCGTCCCAACTTGATGGGGAAATAAACGCGGGGTAGGACCGTTTCACCCTTCGGCTATTTTGATTACCTACAAGCACGAGAATTTCCTTCACTATCCCCAGTGGAGTCGCCACTGTGAGGGGGTCGAAAAAGCACGAGGCTAATGCGTGACCTCGTCCCTCGTGGGTGTGACGCTTCTTTTTGTCAAATCAAGTATAATTGGATTTCCTGTGAGTTTACACCCACTTGACTAGTAATATAGGAGTCGCCATTCAGTTTTTAACGACAATGAGAAAAACTGACAAAACCCGGTTATCGTGACATAAAGGGAGTACAATTATGTTTGACCACGACGGCCGTAGGTTCCCTTGTGATCCCTGGTGGTGGGGATCGCTCAACGTACACCCGCAGGGTAGAGATTGAGGGTTCGAGGGACTGTAACTACCCAGAGGAGTACTCGCTCTTCGATAACTCCAGAGGCAGGATATCCTTACTAGCTCAGCATAAATAATTGAAGGGACATGTGTTAACTATTAAACTAATCTGAGTCGATTTTAACAATATGCAACATATAGTACTAGATCGAACGCGATTATCTGATTTAGATTGTTTTAAGGGACCTAGCATGATAATCCAATTTCCCAAAAATATCATATTTATTAGGCGTGATCGAACAATCAGATTTAGTTAGTTTAACAGTTCATAAAAGGGCGAGGAAAGCAATTAAATCATAGAAAAGGGACACATTACGACGCACCCTTGAGAGGTGCGTCACGGTTCTCAGAAAACTAACCACTTTGACTTTGCTATTTCTCCTTTTATTTAACGAATCTCAAATTATGGGACAGGATACGTTCTGTTCGATTTATGGATCGATTGCGACAGAACGCGTGATCAGTTTTGCAGCGTGAGGCTTAGGCTTAGGGGTTTGGAGTCAATACTCAGAATAATAATTGTGTGTTGTGTGTTGTGTGTCCTTTCCACGTCGAACTTAAGGCCCTATTTATAGAAAAGAGTTCGTGGAAGATAGAATTGTAGAACTCTAATCCACGAGGAATTAGGAAATAACACGTCCCAGGTATTTTCAGCGCCCAGGGCTGGGCGTCAAAGATTTCGGCGCCCAGCTCTGGGCGTTGAAAATAGGATCCAGGCAATTTCAGCGCCCAGGGCTGGGCGTTGAAATTGATGTTTGGGCCGTTTCTTTGTCAGATTCGGACTCTTAGAATCCGGAGTGTTTGAGACTTAATCGAGTCTTTTAGTGCGTATTAACCTTGTGACGGAATGCGTCTGGGCCCGTTACGAACTCTAGGCTCGTTAGGATTTTAATTTAATACGTAACTCTTATTTTCGAATCGTATTAGGAATAGGATTCTCTCGCAACTTCTATCTCATTTAGGATTTATGTTAGAGTGCAACACCTAATTCTGACAGGTTTCTATCTTTTATGACTTGCCACTTTTAACAACTACCCATTACGGCAGTTACTATTTTTAGCAGGTTTCTATAAATAGCAGGTTTCGGGTGAAATGAAAAGGGGTGATCGAGATTCGTTATTTTATAGGAGATGCGTTGTCAAGTGGAGATTTATGCTTTCATCATCGAACCTTCCCTTTCGGGAATGGGGACAAAAGTAGGTGTCTACACCGTCCATAAGCTAAATGTGGACCCAAATTTTAAATCGGTCCGTCAGAAGAAAAGGAACCATGGGGAAGATAGAAATTAGGCGGCAGCGGCAGAAGTAAAAAAGGTGATGGATGCAGGGTTTGTTCGACCTAGCCAATATCCGGACTGGGTTGCTAATGTGGTCCTCGTCCCAAAACCAAACGGCACCTGGAGGATGTGTGTTGACTACACCAACCTCAACAAGGCATGTCCCAAAGACAACTTCCCATTGCCAAAGATCGACCAGCTTTTCGACTCCACGGCGGGGCATGCCATAATGAGCTTCATGGATGCATACTCGGGATTTCATCAAATTCCTCTGTGGCCTGACGACCAGGAAAAGACGTCATTTGTTACAGAACAAGGTCTATATTTCTACAAAGTAATGTCGTTTGGGTTAAAGAACGCGCCAGCCACCTTTCAGCGTCTCATTAACACTGTGTTCAGCAAACAGCTCGACAGAAACATTGAAGCTTATATTGATGATATGATAGTAAAAAGTAAGCAGAGGGCGACACATATAGCTGATTTGAGGGAAACATTTGAGACTATTCGAACTTACAACATGAGGTTGAATCCTAAGAAGTGTGTGTTTGGGGTAACCTCGGGCAAATTCCTAGATTTCTTGATTGACGAAAGAGGAATTGAAGCCAACCCAGACAAGATCCAGGCAGTAATTGATATGAGCTCACCAAAGACGATAAAAGAAGTGCAGCGGCTTACAGGTTGTTTGGCCGCCCTAGGCAGGTTCCTTTCCAGAGTCGGGGATAAATGCCATTACTTTTTTAAAGCAATCAGAAAGAAGGCCAAGTTTGAATGGTCGGATGAGGCCAAGGCGGCGCTGGTAAAATTAAAAGATCATTTGCACACATTACCCCGTCTTGTTATCCCTTTGCAGGGAGAGACTTTATACATGTACCTTGTTGTATCTGAACACTCGCTGAGTGCTGTTCTGCTGACAGAAGGGGAAGGAATACAGATGCCAGTGTACTTTGTGAGTCATGTACTTCAAAACGCTGAAATTAGATACCCAACGGTGGAAAAGTTTGGCTTATCCTTGATCATGGCCAGCAAAAAGCTCCGCCCTTATTTCCTGGCCTACGGATTAGTGGTTTACACTGACCAACCACTTAAACTGCCTTTCACGAAGTTGGAGGCGTCAGGACGAATGTTGAATTGGGCAATTGAGTTGAATGCCTTCGACATCACTTATGAACCAAGGAAAGTCGTCAAGGGGCAAGCTTGTGCAGATTTTATTGTGGAAATGACAAGGCATGTCTTTGCCGAGAATACCAAGACGGTGTGGACACTGTACGTGGACGGTTCGTCCACACAGAACGTATGTGGAGCCGGGATAATCTGTGAATCGCCAGAAGGGGATGCTTTTGAATATGCTATGCGGTTTAACTTTCAGGCGTCCAACAATGAGGCCGAATATGAGGCCCTACTATGCGGCATTAAAATGTGTAAAGCGGCTGGCGCCGAGGAGATCTTAGCCCTATCTGACTCTCAAATGATTGTGAGCCAAGTCAATAGAACTTACGAGGCCAGGGATGCGACGATGATTAAGTATATGCAGGCCGTCCACCAAGAGGTGGAGCAACTGAAAAGCTTTGAAGTAAGGCAAGTCCCTCGCTCTGAAAACAATCAAGCCGACGCATTGTCAAAATTGGCCAGTTCTGCATCCTGTGATACCCCTCGTCACGTGTTCTGGGAAGTAAAGAAGCAGAAAAGCATTGAGCAAATGGAAGTAACAACTCTAGACATGGATGGATGACATAATTAACTTCAAAATGAATAGAGTCTTGCCAGATGACTCAAGGCAGGCGGCGAAACTTCAGAAAAAATGCACCTGGTTTGAAATGTGGAACAGCACACCTTACAAAAAGGCCTACTCGTGCCCTTTGTTGCGATGTGTGACGCCAGAGAAGGGGCAGGAAATCCAAGAAGACCTTCATCAGGGACTGTGTAGCTCGCATATTGGGGGAAGATCCTTGGCAGAAAAGGCACTTCGAACTGGCTATTACTGGCCGACCCTTAAGGATGATGCAATCTCATTGGTCAAGAAGTGTGACAAATGTCAACGCTTTGCTCACCTGATACATCGACCGGCTCAAGTTCTGACGCCCATCACGAGTCCAATTCTTTTTGCTAAGTGGGGAATGTTAGGTTATGATACATATGACAATTCATAAATCATGCGGAAAAACCATTTAGCCAGGAATACATATTATTTACACATAATCATATAGCATAGTTTAGATGCATACTCTTTGTTGCGTGCCTTCCCTAGCTGCGCCCGAACCGAACAAGAACAAGTCTTTAGGACTCCAAGTGTCGTCCCTCCGTAGATAGTCCACAGCACGTCCGGATCCGCCTTAAGATTGACCAACTAGAATCGCCCTTAAGGTACTAAAGATTTTCGGCACTCTTAGGTAAGAAATGTGTCTGAATTTTCTCTCAAAAACTCACTTTGAATACTTGAATAATCTGTTAAAATATGTGACCCTAGGCACGTATTTATAGAGTTATGGAAAGGGTTTTGGAATCCTATTAGGATACTAATTTATTTAATTATTACCCTACTAGGACTCTAATTAAATAATCATTATCTAATAGTTTTAGGATTTAATCACACTTTGAATCCCGATTGCTTCAGGATTCCCGCACAAGCATTGCACGAGCACCGTACACCCGCGCAAGCCTTGCGGCCCACGCTAGGCGCACAGCGCTCGGCCCACTGCTGTGCTCCGCGCGCGCGCGCCCAAGGCCTTGGCTGGGCCTGGCCTTGCGCTGGGCCTGGTCGAGGCTTGGCGTGCGCTGGTGCGCGTTGGCTCGTTGGGCGACGGCCTGGCTTCGTGCTGGGCCTTCGTCTAGCGGGCCTCGTCCGATGCTAATTCGTACGATACGCTTCCGATTAAATTCCCGATTCCGGAATTCATTTCCGATACGAACAATATTTAATATTTCCGATTCCGGAATCAATTTTCGTTTCGAACAAATATTTAATATTTCCGTTTCCGGAATTATTTTCCGATTCCGATAATATTTCCGATTCTGACAATATTTCCGTTTCCGGCAATATTTCCGATTCTGGCAATATTTCCATTTCCGATAATATTTTCCGATACGTACCATGTTTCCGTTTCCGGCAACATCTACGACTTGGATAATATTTATATTTCCGATACGATCCATATTTCCGTTTCCGGCAATATCATCGTTTCCGGAGTATTCATTTCTTGCCTGTGACGATCTCAGCTCCCACTGAAACCAAGATCCGTCGATTCCGAATATCCATAGATGGAGTATCTAATGCCATTAAATACTTGATCCGTTTACGTACTATTTGTGTGACCCTACGGGTTCAGTCAAGAGTAAGCTGTGGATTAATATCATTAATTCCACTTGAACTGAAGCGGCCTCTAGCTAGGCATTCAGCTCACTTGATCTCACTGAATTATTAACTTGTTAATTAATACTGAACCGCATTTATTAGACTTAACATAGAATACATACTTGGACCAAGGGCATTATTTCCTTCAGTCTCCCACTTGTCCTTAGGGACAAGTGTGCATTTCCTAATTCCTTTGTCGCTCGATGCTTGCTCTTGAACATAAGGTAAGAGTTGTCATCCTTATTATGTCCAGAGGTGTTCCTCGGTTTCAGAGTTCAACTGATCAAATAAACAGATAATCATAGCCTATGATTCATCCGAGCACGGCCATGCATTTCACAGTTTCTAGCTCTCCGAGTGGCCTCGTACAACTTTTAAGCATCTCATCCCGATTTATGGGAGGACAATCCCAATCTTGCGATCTTGAGATTAGACTTCGTTTGATAGGTGATTACCTGAGCGTTGCCTTTATAGCCTCCTTTTACGGTGCGACGGTTGGTCAACGTCAAAGCAACCAGTTCTCAAACAAGTAATCTCAAATCACTCAGGTATTGAGGATTTAGTGTCTAATAATTTTAATGAAATTTACTTATGACAGATTTTCATCTCTTACAGTAAAGTTTCATAGGTCTTGTCCGATACTAGTCTTCCCAAAGTAAGTATCTATGCAAATGATTATGACATTGCCATGTCCACATAGTTCAAGAAACAGAACTACTGGTCATCTTGCATTCTAATCGTCTAACGTTTTCTATGCGTCCAATTTTATAGAAAACTCCGACTAGGGACCATTTTCAACCTTTGACATTCAAGTTCACTTGATAGACATTTTTTAGTCACAGGACTGGTCCTGACAGTCTATCTTGAATATATCGTCAAATTGAAGGGACTCATCATTTAATAAACCAAAAATTAAATGGAAAAAATGAATTCTTTTCATTTATTGTGAATGATTAACCAATAATGTTTTACAAAGATTTAAACTTTAAAACATTAAACAGAGACATCAAAGCCATTCTCCAATATGCTTGATTCCCATAGCTGCAGTGTGCGAGTTGTGCTTCGCCTGCGGCAGAGGTTTAGTCAATGGATCTGATATGTTGTCATCAGTTCCAATTTTGCTTATCTCGACTTCTAACGAACTCTCGTAGAAGGTGGAATCTACGAAGTACATGCTTGACTCTCTGGTGGTGTCTAGGCTCCTTTGCCTGTGCAATAGCTCCGTTATTGTCACAATACAGGGCTATTGGTCCTTTAATGGAGGGGACTACACCAAGTTCACCTATGAACTTCCTTAGCCATATAGCTTCCTTTGCTGCTTCATGTGCAGCAATGTACTCCGCTTCAGTTGTAGAATCCGCAATGGTGCTTTGCTTAGCACTTTTCCAGCTTACTGCTCCTCCGTTGAGGCAAAAGACAAACCCAGACTGTGATCTGAAATCATCTTTGTCGGTTTGGAAACTTGCGTCCGTATAGCCTTTAACAATTAATTCATCATCTCCACCATAGACCAGGAAGTCATCTTTGTGCCTTTTCAGGTACTTCAGAATGTTCTTGGCAGCAGTCCAATGCGCCTCTCCTGGGTCTGACTGGTATCTGCTCGTAGCACTGAGTGCATACGCAACATCCGGGCGTGTACATATCATAGCATACATTATTGAACCAATCAATGATGCATATGGAATCCCATTCATTCGTCTACGCTCATCAAGTGTTTTTGGGCACTGAGTCTTGCTTAGAGTCATTCCATGAGACATGGGTAGGTAGCCTCGCTTGGAGTCTGCCATCTTGAACCTATCAAGCACCTTATTGATATAAGTGCTTTGACTAAGTCCAATCATCCTTTTAGATCTATCTCTGTAAATCTTGATGCCCAATATGTACTGTGCTTCTCCTAGATCTTTCATCGAAAAACATTTCCCATGCCAAATCTTGACAGAGTTCAACATAGGAATGTCATTTCCGATAAGTAATATGTCGTCGACATATAATACTAGGAAAGCAATTTTGCTCCCACTGACTTTCTTGTATACACAAGATTCGTCTGCGTTCTTGATGAAACCAAAGTCACTGACTGCTTCATCAAAACGTATATTCCAGCTCCTGGATGCCTGCTTCAATCCGTAGATTGACTTCTTTAGCTTGCATACCTTTTTAGCATTCTTTGGATCCTCAAAACCTTCAGGCTGTGTCATAAACACAGTTTCTGTTAAAACGCCGTTTAAGAAAGCAGTTTTGACATCCATCTGCCATATTTCGTAATCGTAATATGCAGCGATTGCTAACATTATCCGAATAGACTTTAGCATTGCAACTGGTGAAAAGGTTTCATCATAATCCACACCGTGGACTTGCCTGTAACCTTTTGCAACCAATCTAGCTTTGAAAACTTCAAGTTTCCCATCCTTGTCCTTTTTCAGTTTGAAAACCCATTTGCTTCCAATGGCTTGGTAGCCATCTGGCAAATCGACCAAATCCCATACTTGGTTTTCAGACATGGAGTCTAATTCAGATTGCATGGCTTCTTGCCATTGCTTGGAGCTAGGGCTCGTCATAGCTTGTTTGTAAGTCGCAGGTTCATCACTTTCAAGTAATAGAACGTCATAGCTCTCGTTCGTCAGAATACCTAAGTACCTTTCCGGTTGAGATCTATATCTTTGCGATCTACGCGGGGTAACATTTCTAGTTTGACCATGATTCTCACCAGATTCTTCTAAAGATCTCTGAGTTTCATCCTGAATGTCATCTTGAGCATTCTCTAGAGTTTGTTGTTCGACTCGAATTTCTTCGAGGTCTACTTTTCTCCCACTTGTGATTTTGGAAATGTGATCTTTCTCCAAAAAGACACCATCTCGAGCAACAAACACCTTGTTCTCAGATGTATTGTAGAAGTAATACCCCTTTGTTTCCTTTGGATAGCCCACAAGGATACATTTGTCAGATTTTGGATGAAGTTTGTCTGAAATTAATCGTTTGCCGTATACTTCACATCCCCAAATCTTAAGAAAAGACACATTTGGAGGCTTTCCAAACCATAATTCGTATGGAGTCTTTTCGACAGCTTTAGACGGAGCTCTATTTATAGTGAGTGCAGCTGTATTTAGTGCATGTCCCCAAAATTCTAATGGAAGTTCGGCCTGACCCATCATTGACCTGACCATGTCTAGCAAGGTTCTGTTCCTCCGTTCTGACACACCGTTCCATTGTGGTGTTCCAGGAGGAGTCAATTCTGATAGAATTCCACATTCTTTCAGATGGTCATCAAATTCATAGCTCAGATATTCACCGCCTCTATCAGACCGCAGTGCCTTAATCTTCTTGCCTAATTGATTCTCTACTTCACTCTGAAATTCCTTGAATTTGTCAAAGGATTCAGACTTATGCTTCATTAGGTAGACATAACCATACCTACTGAAGTCATCAGTAAAAGTGATAAAGTAGCTGAAACCACCTCTAGCATTTGTACTCATTGGTCCACATACATCTGTATGGATTAAACCCAATAGTTCATTTGCTCTTTCTCCAACTTTAGAGAAAGGTTGCTTTGTCATTTTGCCAAGTAAACATGATTCGCATTTACCATAATCCTCTAAGTCAAATGGTTCTAGAATTCCTTCCTTTTGAAGTCTTTCTAAGCGTTTCAAGTTTATATGGCCTAATCGACAATGCCACAGATAGGTGAGATCTGAATCATCCTTTTTGGCCTTTTTGGTATTTATGTTATATACTTGTTTGTCGTGATCTAATAAATAAAGTCCATTGACTAATCTAGCAGATCCATAAAACATCTCTTTAAAATAAAACGAACAGCTATTGTCTTTTATTAAAAAGGAAAATCCCTTAGCATCTAAGCAAGAAACTGAAATGATGTTTTTAGTAAGACTTGGAACATGGAAACATTCTTCCAGTTCCAAAACTAGCCCGGAGGGCAACGACAAATAGTAAGTTCCTACAGCTAATGCAGCAATCCGTGCTCCATTTCCCACTCGTAGGTCGACTTCACCCTTGCTTAACTTTCTACTTCTTCTTAGTCCCTGTGGATTGGAACATAAGTGTGAGCCACAACCTGTATCTAATACCCAAGAAGTTGAATTAGCAAGTATACAGTCTATAACGAAAATACCTGAAGATGGAACGACTGTTCCGTTCTTCTGATCTTCCTTTAGCTTCAAGCAATCTCTCTTCCAATGCCCCTTCTTCTTGCAGTAGAAGCATTCGGATTCAGAAGTGGGTTGACTGACCTTCCTCTTTACAGATTTGGCGCCAGTTTGCTTAGTTGGGCTGGCCTTGTTGCCACCTTTCTTAGCATTCCTCTTCTTTCCAGATTTCTTGAACTTGCCCCCACGCACCATAAGCATATCCTGCTTATCACTTTTGAGCGTCTTTTCAGCGGTTTTCAGCATACCGTGAAGCTCAGTGAGCGTTTTTTCCAGACTATTCATACTGTAGTTCAGTTTGAACTGATCATACCCGCTATGAAGAGAATGGAGGATGGTGTCTATAGCCATTTCCTGAGAAAATTGCTGATCCAGCCGACTCATATTCTCAATGAGTCCAATCATTTTGAGAACATGTGGACTTACGGGCTCGCCTTTCTTAAGCTTGGTCTCAAGAATTTGCCTATGAGTCTCGAATCTTTCGACTCGAGCCAGATCTTGGAACATATTCTTCAACTCACTGATGATTGTGAAAGCATCTGAGTTGATGAACGTTTTCTGCAGATCCGCACTCATGGTGGCGAGCATTAGACATTTCACATCCTTGTTGGCATCAATCCAACGATTGAGGGCTGCCTGAGTGACCCCGTCGCCTGCGGCTTCGGGCATCGCCTCATCTAGGACATACTCCTTTTCTTCCTGCATAAGAACTATTTGCAAGTTCCTTTGCCAGTCAAGGAAGTTTTTCCCGTTCAACTTCTCCTTTTCGAGAATTGATCGAATGTTGAATGAATTGTTGTTTGCCATATTAAAAACTACAATTGAAAAGAATAAACAAATAAATAACCATTCACAGTTTCTCTTAATAAACTTAAATCCTAGCATACATGCATAATTCAATGTTTATTAAGCATTTTATTCAAGTTATTTGTTCCGGCAGGTGTGAATAAAATGATTCCAAGATCCTAAAATCATTGAAGAACTAAGCACAGTTTGTCGACTTAATCCTAGAACATCTTAGGTAAGCAAAAGCCTTTTGCTAATAGTCTAGAAACTATTCTTGGTTGATAGGCACGTCTAAGAACTTATTAGGTAAACCTATCGATTTTGCCACGACATAAAAGGACTCCTTACTTATATCATTGAGTTTCACCAAAACTAACATGTACTCACAATTATTTGTGTACCTTGCCCCTTTAGGACCAATAAGTAACACCTCGCTGAGCGAAAACTATTACTAGATTGATGTAAAGGATATCCAAGCAAGTGTATATTTTGGCATGGCACCTTTTAACTCAATTTTTAAGTTTGGAACTTAAGGCTCTTACTATGTTGGTTAGATTTTAAGTGAACTAAAATCCTTAATCATGCAACATAATCAAGCCATAATCTTATGCATAATTAAGACATATTTAAAGCAATAAATAACTTAAAGCATGCATAAGATAAAGGTGATCTAGTATGGCCCGACTTCATCTTGAAGCTTTGACTTCAAAGTCCGTCTTGAAAATCTCCGTGGGAGGCACCATTTTCTTCAAATAGGATAAGCTATAATTAAAACTAATTACAACTATTTGATGGTACGCAGACCATATTTGAATTGAAAAACAACTTTGGTACTTTAGACCAATTACATTCAAATTAATGGTACGCAGACCATATTTTCTATCCTATTTGGGCCATACTAGTCACTTCATAACCTGCAAAACAGTACATATACAATATATACCATTCACCCATTCAT
The DNA here is from genome assembly GCF_020520425.1 of Spinacia oleracea. Lineage (NCBI taxonomy): Eukaryota > Viridiplantae > Streptophyta > Magnoliopsida > Caryophyllales > Amaranthaceae > Spinacia > Spinacia oleracea. The sequence continues at coordinate 149,884,439 of NC_079489.1, forward strand.
TATCATGAATGGCCCACATAGCTGGTTAGTAAAACACATTATGCATCACGTAAACATTTGCAGCAATTAATCAAGGGCACCAATAATCTACCAATTATTCAGTCCTTATTAATTCTAATCAAGTTGTTTTAACCTTAAGGATTCGTAGACCTAATCAAGAGTTTATGACTAAAAAGCGCTCCCACTTAAACCAATAAATTTATATGCTTTACTAATTTTAAACATAAAAATGTATTTCTAGTCTAACCGGAAACATACAAATTTAATTAAAATTTAAAGCTCATATGAATTTATAATTGAATCCAAAAAGTTTAATTTAATTTCAGTCGTATTTAAATTAATTCATGATTTTAATTTTAGTAAAATAATTAGAATAAATAAAATTTATTATAATTACAATATTCAAAATTAAAATCCAAGAAAATAATTTAAATTATTAATTTTAAAATTAATTAAAATTACGTAAACTGAAAAATTTCAAATTAAACGTTCAAAACGATCTAATCGCAACGCAAACACCCTACGCATCGCACGCCCATGGGCCACACGCACACAGCCATCGATGGCCATGTGCGCGCAGCCCATGCGCTCATCGCATAGCTGCTGCATCTTCCATCGCAAGCCATCGCACAAGTGGTGCTCGCTGCGCGCGCGCCAGCGCTCGATGCACGCGAGCCATCGCTCGCTGTGCGCGCTCGCTGCGCGCGCTCCAGCGCTCGATGCACGCGAGCCATCGCTCGCTGTGCGCGCTCGCCAGCGCTCGCTGCGCGCGCTCCAGCGCTCGATGCACGCGAGCCATCGCTCGCTGTGCGCGAGCAATTGCTCGCTGCGCGCGATCGACGCTGGGCGCAGCGCTCGTGGCACGCGAGCTTGCGCTCGCTGCGCGCGAGGCTGCGCGCGCTTGCGCGAGGCAGTGCGCGTTGTGGCGCAGCTCGCTTGCTGCCCACACGCGACTGCCGTGCCTTGCCTTCGCCCATGCCCATTCGTCCATAGCTCGTGGCCCACGACACAAGGCAGGGCTACTGCCTTGTGCTCGTGCACCATGCCCCTGCTCATTGCATTCGTGCCGCACGGGCGACGAGCTCCCTTACTCGTCGTCGCATGCCCGCACTATACAACACCCCTTAAGGGTAACACGAAGCGTCCATTGCTTTGTGCGTGCAAGTTATATGAACGAATCGCATAAAAAATTTAAAATTTATATTTAAAATTAATGACAAATTAATAAATAATATTAATTTCATAATTTTAGGGCGAAAAATCGAAAATTTATTATTCAATTGATTTCCGATTATTATGGATTCAAGCCTAGGTCATAAAAATTTAAAATTTATCATAAATTTACAATTTTTATGGTGGTTTTTAATCATAGGTTTCTAATTAAATTATAATTAATTATGAAAATCAAATTAATTCTAAATTATTCTAATTTTCAACAAATTAATCATAATTACAAATTAGATTGCATAATTAACAAGGCTAGGCATTCAAACTTGTTAAACATATACAGTAGGTCAATCAAAAATTCAAGATTTATCAACAAAAATCGCAAATATTTAATTTAACATCTTAAATTTACGAAATTTTGCATTCGAAAAAATATCATGACTCGTTTCGGAATTCCACAGGCTATCGTCTTTGATAATGGGCCTCAGTTTGAGACGCCTAAGCTGAAAGAATGGTTAGCAGACCATGGCATACACAGTTGTTTTGCCTCTGTCTGACGTCCCGAAACGAATGGCCAGGTTGAGGCGTTCAACAAAATATCTCTGAAGGGATTAAAAAGAAGCTGGACGAAGCCAAGGGTCTGTGGGCTGATGAGTTGCCAAATGTCTTATGGTCAATCCGCACCACGGCTAAGAACTCCACCGGCGAAACCCCCTTCTTACTAGCTTATGGTGCCGAGGCCGTCCTAACCATAGAGATGTGTGAACCGACCTTGAGGGTCATGCTATATGACGAGAATGCTAATTGGGAAATGATGAAGGTGGCCTTGGATTTCTTCCTGAGGTTAGAGGAAATGCGGCTCTAAGACAACAGTTGTACAAGATAAGGATGGCGAGGGAATACAACAAGAAAGTCTCTAACAGAGTGCTCAAAGTGGGAGATTTTGTCCTCCGAAAAATGGAATCCAAAGGCCGAGCCAATGAGCAGGGTAAGTTGACGCCTACCTGGGAAGGACCTTATGAGATCTATGATGAAGTCAGGGATGGAACTTACCGCATCCAAGACATGCAAGGCCGACCTATTCTGCGCACTTGGAATGCTGAAAATCTCAAGAAATATTTCTTCTAGATGAGTGCTAGCTTCGTCTTACATAGAAGGATCTGTTGCTTTAGGGGCGACCTCGAACAACCTTGATAGGGTAGTAATCACTCTTGTAACCGGCTAAATTTTCCTTGCAAAGTTAAAAATAATACTACTCTACCTGTTTCATATTATTACTCGCATGTCAAATACAAAATTATTCAACACATGCATACCAAAGCCTAATTGTATTAAGGCCTGAGAAGTGGCCCAGATTAGCACCTATTCATAACAAGACTAATTGTTTAAAGCCTAAGAAGTGGCCTAGATTAGCACTAAGTTGTAGGTTGATCACCTATCCAACTTTCATCTCAGCGGCACAACATGCCGCTAAACGCCTTAGATTAGCACTAAGAAGTGGCTAACCTATATGTAAAAGCAATGTTTTTTCCTGCTAAACGCCTTGCGGCACACTAGCATACATAATAGGTCTCTAATTCACATACGGCATAATTAGTTGCCTGCGGCAAGTATGACCTTGGAACAAAGGTTGTTTGCCCAAAAGTCATGCGGCACGTGTGACCATTGGAACAAGGGTTGTTTGCCTAAAAGTCATGCGGCACGTATGACCTTGAAACAAGGGTTGTTTGCCCAAAAGTCCGGCGGCAAGTATGACCTTGGAACAAAGGTTGTTTTCCCAATAGCTCGGCGGCACGTATGACCTTGGAACAAAGGTTGTTAGCCCAAAAGTCATGCGGCACGTATGACCTTCGAACACAGGTTGTTTGCCCAAAAGCTCGGCGGCACGTATGACCTTGGAAAAAAGGTTGTTTGTGTCCATTCCTTGGTCGTCCACTTCATCTGACGAGCCTGTCTAGCGGAAATCATACCTATTGATTGACGCTTCAATCAATTACATTGTAGACACACTCTTCAGATAAAGTGACGACCATAAAAATGCCTTGCGGCATAATTTGCTGCTTGCGGCAAGTATGACCTTGGAACAAAGGTCGTCTGCCCAAAAGTTCGGCGGCACGTATGACCTTGGAACAAAGGTTGTTTGTGTCCATTCCTTGGTCGTCCACTTCATCTGACGATCCTGTCTAGCGGCAATCATACCTATTGATTGACTTGCGTCAATCAATTACATTGTAGACACGCTCGTTAGATAAAGTGACGACCATAAAAATTCCTTGCGGCATAATTTGCTGCTTGCGGCAAGTATGACCTTGGAACAAAGGTTGTCTGCCCAAAAGCTCTGCAGCAAGAAAGACCTTGGAACAAAGGTTGTTTGTGTCCAATCCTTGGTCGTCCACTTCATCTGACGAGCCTGTCTAGTGGCAATCATACCTATTGATTGATTTGCGTCAATCAATTCCATTGTAGACACGCTCGTCAAAGAACGTGACGACCACAACATTGCCTTGCGGCATAATTTAATGCCTGCGGCGAGTATAACCTTGGAACAAAGGTTTGCCTGCGGCAGCATTTCGTGTCGTCCATTCTTTGGTCGCCAACTTCATCTGACGAGCCAGTCTAACGGCAATTATACATGTTGATTGGCTTGCGTCAACCAATTCCATTTTAGACATGTTCGTCAGAAAAAGTGACGCCTATACCTATTGATTGGAAGCACCATTGATAAGAGAAACCAAAGTGCGGAAAACAGTTAAAACACGAGATAAAGAAGCAACAAGCAACCCTATTCATAAAACAACGCCCATAGTTAGGCGTGCAAAAGTAGCAAAAAATGAAATTGTTGTGTGCTCAGCAGGCACAATAGTACACACGCCAGCGGCGCAAAACACAGAAATAGAAATTGTTTTTGCCCTCAGGCATAAGAACACTAAAATAAAACTGTTTAAAAAGGCAGGAGGCAGAAAATCAGGGGGCGGCAGGATCGTCCTCGTCATCAGAAGGCACAAACTCCGGAGGCGGCTGCCCGAGACGCTCAGCAGCCAACACAGCAGCACTGTGCTTTAAACGCCGCTGAAACCACGCGAGGTCATACTCCTCCATGTGGTTCTCCCAGGCATGCTTGACGACATCCTTCACAGCCTGCTCCCCTTGATCATAGGACTCGTGGAGACGCTCTCTCAAGGTGCGAACCTGCGACCTAGCAGTCTCCAGTTCCCCTTGAAGACGTTCGGCTTGGCCGACTGCTTCCTTGATCTGAGGATACTCTTGAAGTTGGGCTTGGAGCGCAAATATTTCCGCCGCGACCTTCTTGACTTCCTCCACCATATCCACTATGTCCGTGTCCTGCTTCAAGACCTTTTTTAGCAGCTCTGCCTTGTCGGATCTTAATGACGCCACCTCCTTTGCCTGAAGATCTATGGTCGTCTGCATTTCCAAGCGAACTTCCTCAATTGACTTGAAAGCATAATCACCATGATGGATAGACTCAGCCACCTGATCTTTGAGCTCCTCAGCCGTGTGGGTCTTCCAACTTTTGCAAAATTCCATGCGGCAGAACAACTATAAAAAGATTTGTATGTCCGTAAGCAGACCAAAAAACATATACATATAAATAAATCAATCGCAGACACCAACTCACGTCGAGCAAGCTGGCTTGGATGGCACCAAATTGAGCGTCTGTCTGACCAGGAAGAGAAGCGACATATTCTTTTGGGACGACCTTAAAAACCTTGCGGCATATAGCCTCCCTCTCCCTTGATGAATAGTGAGGAGTGGCGGGGATACGCTCTTCCTCCGCTAGAGCTGCTCCCTTCCCTTTGTCTTCTTTAGCTATAGGAAAAACAATGGCCTTAGGATGGGGCGGAGAGTAAGAAGAACTGCCAGATGAGGCTCGATACGTCTGTACGACGTTCGAGTAAAACTTACCACCCGATGACCTAGCTCGGCGGGCCACCTCCGCGGGGATTTGTGAGCGGACGTTAGCCGGAATTCCAGCTAAAGGATCCGCCGGCTCAGTTTGGTGCCCACCCGACTTCGATTTGGACACCATGTCCACAACCGAGGAAGGTTTGTCCACTGCTTGCTCATCCTCAACAGGGTGGCCGCCCTCAGCAGCCTGTGATTCCTCCTTCTTTGCTGGACGACGGGGTCTGGGCCGAGGCTTTTTAAAGTTGCTCGGGGTCTCCGAGTCAGCCGGCACCGACCTCTTCTTCAGCTGCGAAAGAGAGATCCCTTTCGCCCTCGCCGCCGCCTTGGCTGCATCCTTCGCTTGCTAACAAAGAATACAAAGCAAAGTCAGAAATTTGATAGATCACAAGCCCCTCTCAAAGTAGTAGCTCGTCACCAAAAGAGGACGCCCGTCCAAAATTAATGACGAGGTGTACCTTAGTGATCACAAGCCACTCTCTAAGTAGTGGCTCGTCACCAAAATAGGACGCCTGTCCAAAATTAATGACGAGGCGTACCTTAGTGGTCACAAGCCACTCTCTAAGTAGTGGCTCGTCACCAAAAAGGGACGCCCGTCCAAAAATAAATGACGAGGCGTACCATAGTAATCACAAGCCACTCTATAAGTAGTGGCTCATCACCAAAGAGGACGCCCGTCCAAAATTAATGACGAGGCGTACCTTAGTGATCACAAGCCACTCTCTAAGTAGTGGCTCATCACCAAAAGAGGACGCCCGTCCAAAAATAAGGCGTACCATAGTAATCACAAGGCACTCTCTAAGTAGTGGCTCGTCACCAAAAGAGGACGCCCGTCCAAAATTAATGACGAGGCATACCTTAGTGATCACAAGCCACTCTCTAAGTAGTGGCTCGTCACCAAAAGAGGACGCCTGTCCAAAGTTAATGACGAGGCGTACCTTAGTGATCACAAGCCACTCTCTAAGTAGTGGCTCGTCACCAAAAGAAGGCGCCCGTCGAAAATTAATAACGAGGGATACCTTAATGATCACAAGCCACTCTCTAAGAAGTGGCTCGTCACCAAAAAGAGGACGCCCGTCCAAAATTAATGACGAGGCGTACCTTAGTGATCACAAGCCACTCTCTAAGTAGTGGCTCGTCACCAAAAAGGGACGCCCGTCCAAAAATAAATGACGAGGCGTACCTTAGTGATCACAAGCCACTCTCTAAGTAGTGGCTCGTCACCAAAAAGGGACGCCCGTCCAAAAATAAATGACGAGGCGTACCTTATTGATCACAAGCCACTCTCTAAGTAGTGGCTCGTCACCAAAAAGGGACGCCCATCCAAAAAAAAATGACGAGGTGTACCTTAGTGATCACAAGCCACTCTCTAAGTAGTGGCTCGTCACCAAAAAGGGACGCCCGTCCAAAAATAAATGACGAGGCGTACCTTAGTGATCACAAGCCACTCTCAAAGTAATGGCTCGTCACCAAAAAGGAACGCCCGTCCAAAAAAATAAATGACGAGGCGTATCTCAGTGATCACAAGCCACTCTTAAAGTAGTGGCTCGTGACCAACAAAGGACGCTCGTCATTAATTCTGGACGAGTGCCCTTAATTCATAAAAAGGGCAAAATGGAAAGATCAAAAGGTTTGTTGCTCACCTTATCCTCCAACTCGGCCTTGGCCTTCTTCATTTTGGCCTCATAGATGTCGGCCATCCAGTCCGTCACATCACCTTTGCCTTTATCCGCTTCAGACAGCTTACTCATTCCTTCCTCTGCACACAAAAAGAAATAATGGTTAGAGAAAGAATGGAACAAATTCAGGCGGCGCATATTCTAAGATTCTACCTTTAGACATAGAATACCCTAAACCCACATCAGCTAAAAACGCTTCATCCCGTAACTGGCTTATGTGCGGCAACCACTCAGCCGGCACATGAAATGTCTTGTCGGCAGTCAGATGATAGGTGTTGGCCTTAAAAAACACCATTATATGATCCCACTCGTCCGCAGTAAGGGGCGGGAGAGCCTCGTCATGTTCCATATAATTAGTCGTGCGACTCCAGCGGCTCATCCTATCGTACATCTCCTGGTCGTCAGTGTGAAACACGACCCATATCTTCCTCCACTTGTGCCATTTGCTGATCTTACTCACCACAGTTTTGTGCCTCGGCTACTCAGATTGAACCATGTTAGGTTATGATACATATGACAATTCATAAATCATGCGGAAAAACCGTAAAGCCAGGAAAGCATATTATTTACACATAATCATTTAGCATAGTTTAGATGCATACTCTTTGTTGCGTGCCTTCCCTAGCTGCGCCCGAACCGAACAAGAACAAGTCTTTAGGACTCCAAGTGTCGTCCCTCCGTAGATAGTCCACAGCACGTCCGGATCCGCCTTAAGCTTGACCAACTAGGATCGCCCTTAAGGTACTTAGAATTTTCGGCTAGTATAGGCAATTGTATGACTGAATTTTTGCTCTCAAAAATCACTTTGAATACTTGAATTCTCGATATAAATTGTGAGCATTGATCACCTATTTATAGGGCATGGGTATCGGATATTAGAATCCTACTAGGAAACGATTTAGTGAATCTGAATTAATCTAAAATTCAATCACTTAATTTATCTAGTAGACTTAGGAATCAATCTTATACGAATCCTAACCGATCAAGGTTTCGTACGCAAGCACAAACACACACGCAGGCGCAGCAGCCCACGAGGGGCGCCTTGCGTGCGCCCGCGCTGAGCCCAGGCCCAGCAAGTGCTCGCAGCCCACGAGGGGCGCGCGCCTGCTGGCCTTGCTCTCGCGTTTGGGCTTTGCTTGCTTTGGTCGCGCGCGGGCTTTGCTAGGCGTTGGGCCTAGCTTCGTGCTAGCCCTTGCGTCTAGCAAGCTCGTCCGATGTTTATTCGTACGATACGTTTCCGATTAAATTCCCGGTTCCGGAATTCATTTCCGATACGAACAATTATTTAATATTTCCGATTCCGGAATCAATTTCCGTTTCGAACAAATATTTAATATTTCCGTTTCCGGAATTATTTTCCGATTCCGATAATATTTCCGATTCTGACAATATTTCCGTTTCCGGCAAAATTTCCGATTCCGGCAATATTTCCATTTCCGATAATATTTTCCGATACGTACCATGTTTCCGTTTCCGGCAACATCTACGACTTGGATAATATTTATATTTCCGATACGATCCATATTTCCGTTTCCGGCAATATCATCGTTTCCGGAGTATTCATTTCTTGCCTGTGACGATCTCAGCTCCCACTGAAACCAAGATCCGTCGATTCCGAATATCCATAAATGGAGTATTTAATGCCATTAAATACTTGATCCGTTTACGTACTATTTGTGTGACCCTACGGGTTCAGTCAAGAGTAAGCTGTGGATTAATATCATTAATTCCACTTGAACTGAAGCGGCCTCTAGCTAGGCATTCAGCTCACTTGATCTCACTGAATTATTAACTTGTTAATTAATACTGAACCGCATTTATTAGACTTAACATAGAATGCATACTTGGACCAAGGGCACTATTTCCTTCAGTCTCCCACTTGTCCTTAGGGACAAGTGTGCATTTCCTAATTCCTTTGTCGCTCGATGCTTGCTCTTGAACATAAGGTAAGAGTTGTCATCCTTATTATGTCCAGAGGTGTTCCTCGGTTTCAGAGTTCAACTGATCAAATAAACAGATAATCATAGCCTATGATTCATCCGAGCACGGCCATGCATTTCACAGTTTCTAGCTCTCCGAGTGGCCTTGTACAACTTTTAAGCATCTCATCCCGATTTATGGGAGGACAATCCCAATCTTGCGATCTTGAGATTAGACTTCGTTTGATAGGTGATTACCTGAACGTTGCCTTTATAGCCTCCTTTTACGGTGCGACGGTTGGTCAATGTCAAAGCAACCAGTTCTCAAACAAGTAATCTCAAATCACTCAGGTATTGAGGATTTAGTGTCTAATAATTTTAATGAAATTTACTTATGACAGATTTTCATCTCTTACAGTAAAGTTTCATAGGTCTTGTCCGATACTAGTCTTCCCAAAGTAAGTATCTATGCAAATGATTATGACATTGCCATGTCCACATAGTTCAAGAAACAGAACTACTAGTCATCTTGCATTCTAGTCGTCTAACGTTTTCTATGCGTCCAATTTTATAGAAAACTCCGACTAGGGACCATTTTCAACCTTTGACATTCAAGCTCACTTGATAGACATTTCTTAGTCACAGGACTGGTCCTGACAGTCTATCTTGAATATATTGTCAAATTGAAGGGACTCATCATTTAATACTAAACCAAGATTAAATGGAATATGAAAATAGATTTCATATATGATAAATGTTCAACCCCATTGTTTTACAACCATGGGCCTCTAACCCATCTTTAAAACATTTCATGGAATTCAAAGCTATGCTTGATTTCCAGTGCTACAACGTGAGTGTTGCTTCTCACTTGTTGCATAGGTTTAGTTATCATGCTTTGCCAATCTTAATATCCTTTTCATCGAATGTTCTTCGAGATATGATAAGATCTTTTGAGTTTGTTTATTATGTGATCTAGTCTTTCTTACTTCGATAGTGGTTCTACGCATTTTGCAATGAAGAACCATCAAGTTAGCAGACATGTGATCCACCCAAGTTCAATGAAGAACTCATTAATATAAACAACTCTGTTTTATTGCTTCTTAGGCAATAAGTACTTTTACTTCAACTGTTTAGGTTGCTAGTGATGCTTTGTTTGGATTTGCTTATCCAAGCAGTTCACAGATATGTGGAAGACTTTCTAGCTGTATCTTAGAACATAGAAATTAATATTTAATTTCCCACGCAACAATTCATGGTCTCCAATCCATGTTGCCATTTCAAAACACGATGCTCTATAGCTCGTCCTTATCAATGGTTAACTCCAAAGGGTCTTGCTTGATCCTTTGCCAGTGTTTATGTGTGTAGCATCAATATTTATCATATCTTTATTTCCTTGAGTCAAGAACTAATCTTATGTACCTTTTCAAGTACCATAAGTTTTTCTTGATCTCAATCTAGTTGATCTTTACTTAGATCAATAGAGATTGGTGTATGTTCGTCATGCCCAAAGTCACACGATACGTTTTTGGCGATCCTCATATTATATCATAAATGATAAATTCTTTTGCAGAATAATTCCTAATTGAATTCTATTCATATAACTTTAGCTCATTCAGTTTCAGTAGATACTGAATCCAACTAAATTCTTTGACATATAATATAGGTTAAGAATCTCACTTAGATCCTTTGATGTTTAACTTAGTAAATGCGTATACATAGTTCAAACATTCTTTACTTAGATTTATTCACATGGGTCGAATATCTCCAATGGAGTCTTTCGTGTTTGATTTAGTAAATTCCATTACTTAATCCAAAACATTAATATAAGATCTTTGTAAATAGATCTTAATACCCAGTATGTGCTAAGTTTCGCCTTGGTCCATCATTGATGAATAATTTCAAATCTAAGTCATTAGCATTTGAATGTTATTTCACAATAGAGAGATATGTGTGTGATACACATAGGACCAATTAAGTTTTATGTACTCCCACTAAACTTCTTATATATCTATAAGAATCATGTACATTTTATGAAACTAAAATACTTATTAGCTTCACTAAAATATAGTTATAATTCCCAATTGCTTGCTTAAATCTGTACTTAGATTTTATAAACTAGCTTTTCTTTTCAAGCATTTATTCGGATCCACAAATCCTATGACATGCCATGTACATAGTTTTCTTCCAACATTTATTGAGGAATACGTTTTGTCATCCAATTGCCATATGTACCAATATGCAATCATTGCTTGAATTATAGACTTGAGCATTACGATTATGCATGAGGTTTCAACACAATCCATGCCATGAATTTGCTTGTAACCTTTAGCAACTAATCTAGCTTTGTGTGTGAACACAATTTCATGTTTGATGGTTTTTATCCTTAAAACAAACTTGCAACCAATAGGTGTGAAACTATTCTTGCAAATCAACAAAATTTCAATTTTGTCATCAAAACATTGAGTATGTTTTATGGCCTTTAACCATCTAAAACATTTGAGTCTATATATGGCCTCTAACCATTTTAGGGAATCTGGGTTTCGTCATAGGTTTCTTACAGGTCACAAACTCATTAATTTACATGATAATAGTTTGACTGCAAGTTGTAGGTTTCTTCACTATCTAATAGAAGAATTGCATAGTTTCAGGGACCTGAACTCCATGTTTCTTCACTATAGAAGAATCTCATAGTTTCAGTGATTTGAACTCTATGCCTACTTGGATATAGAACATCAAACAACAGAATATCAATAGCCACTTGAAAGTCCTTTGAATATTCTGTTCTCCTTGAAGCACTTGTAAAGTCTTCTAAGAGAAGTCTATTCTTTAAAGCCACTTCTAAAGTCCTTAAAGAATACGTGTTCGGATTTTCTAAAGAACTTCGAAAAGCCTCCGGAATGTCCGTTTATGTTTGTTGTTCGCCTCGAAAACTTTTGGAGGTCTATTTTCTCCCACTTGTCGTTTTGGAAACGAATCTCCAAAAGGACATTATTTCGAGCAAACAAACATTATGTTCTCAAAAATTCGTGGTAGAAACAATACCCTTGTGTCTCATTTGAATAAATCACAATGAAACATATATCTATACTTGGGCCTTAGTTTGTCGAATGACAAACACTAAGCTCCCACTGAGTTTTGCAACTCTCTAGATATATTTCATGAAAAGTTATTCTGAAATTACTTTTCAAAAGCTTTGACGAATTTGGTTTAGTTTGGTGGTAGTTTAGCATTTTGTTTTAGAAATTATAGGAAAAGTCTTTATGATTCATCATTGATCGAATCAAGTACTAATTGACTTCGATTATTCCAACTAAGATATGCCATATCTTATGGACCTAGATTGTGAAATTACAACACACAATCATTGATGATCATATTTGGTCTCAAGTAATCATCAACATGATCTAACCTAGATCTTTATGATTTCTTGCCAAGTGGATTTTATACTTCTGAATCTTTGAACTAGCCAAACAGATTCAACTTATATCACATTTAAGTAAATAAACCTATATTCACTCAAATGTGAAATAATAAAGTCATAAAATCTTTCTTTAGCTTTGAACTCTATTGTCTAGGCGTTCTAACAATAGTTCATATCTTTTGTTACTTTCAACAAGTAAGACTAGTTGTCTTAAATTGATCAAGAAATCAATCAACTTTCAAAAGTCCATCAAAATAGAGCTTTTGAATTTTAACTTGTTGACATGGTCTAAGCAACAATGCCAAAGATTAGTGGAACTCAAATCAAGAGATTGATTTTAACCTAGTAAAGTTCTTATTGTTAAAGAGTTGTTTGTTTTAATCAAGCATATTGACTCAACCCGTAATTAACCATTTCATTCAAATAAACAAACAAACAAGCATTGTTTTTGTTCTTCTGAATGTGAGTCTTTCTGTGTTTGAAGCAAAAATTTAGGTATGCTGATTATGGAACAAAATAGCCATTTAGTTCCAGCCTTGAAATGACTTAAAACAAACTAGATGACCCTACAGCTAATGTAGCATTGCCATGCTTCATTTCCCACTTGTAGGCCACCAGTGTATCCTAGCTTCCATTGTTTGAGTTATTACCGAAGTAAGAACCTCAAGCGGTATATGATACCAAGGAAGTTTGATTGCTAGGTCACTTCTCTTTAAACATAAACTTATAGGTAGAACCGGAATCGTAAATTCCTTTCATTTGTTCCTTTGTTTTCCTATTTCTTGTACCCTTTCTTATAGTCTTAAGAATTGAATTCTTTAGTGTTGACTTTTATACTTTGTTAGACATGTCCAATGTCACCAACAAGGTTCTTTACCATTTTAATTTATGTTGAATATTTTGTTTCAACTAGATGATCTTACTAGAAGCTTCTAAAGTTCTCTAAGCATCGATCTACTCGAATGTCTAGGGACTAGACTCATTCGAGAATTAAATGGAAAAAATATTTTAGGTTGTTAACCATTGGTAAAGCTGAGTGTTTAAACTCAATGCTTTATAATCTCAAAACTACATTGTATTTTGAATTCACAAGCACCAATCGGTTTGCCATTCGACTTTGATACTCGAAAACAACCATAAAAGACGCTAAAAGAAACGTACATTTTAAAATTGCTCACATCTCTCATTTCCGTGAATCGTTCTTGGATTCACTACCAATCGAGGAAATTTACTGTTACCTTTCTAAAAGGATTTATTGCAGTGCAAGATATTTAATTATAAACAATAATTAAAACATTCATTGAAGCATGCAAAGTCTAAACATTTATCATGAATAATAACTTGAAAATGAAAGCAATCATGCAATTCAAACAAGTCATTAGCATTTTATTCGAATTATGTGTTCCGGCAGGTGTGAATAAAATGATTCCAAGACCCTAAAACCATTGAAGAATTAAGCACAGTTTGTCGACTCAATTCTAAAATATTTTAGGTAAGCAAAAGCCTTTTGCTAATAGTCTAGAAACTACTCTTGGTTGATAGGTACGTCTAAGAACTTATTAGGTAAACCTATCGATTTTGCCACGACATAAAAGGACTCCTTACTTATATCGTTGAGTTTCACCAAAACTAACATGTACTCACAATTATTTGTGTACCTTGCCCCTTTAGGACCAATAAGTAACACCTCGCTGAGCGAAAACTATTACTAGATTGATGTAAAGGATATCCAAGCAAGTGTATATTTTGGCATGGCACCTTATAACTCAATTTTTAAGTTTGGAACTTAAGGCTCTTACTATGTTGGTTAGATTTTAAGTGAACTAAAATCCTTAATCATGCAACATAATCAAGCCACAATCTCATGCATAATTAAGACATATTTAAAAGCAATAAATAACTTAAAACATGCATAAGATAAATGTGATCTAGTATGGCCCGACTTCATCTTGAAGCTTTAACTTCAAAGTCCGTCTTGAAAATCTCCATGGGAGGAACCATTTTCTTCAAATAGGATAAGCTATACTTAAAACTAATTACAACTATTTGATGGTACGCAGACCATATTTGAATTGAAAAACAACTTTGGTACTTTAGACCAATTACATTCAAATTAATGGTACGCAGACCATATTTTCTATCCTATTTGGGCCATACTAGTCACTTCATAACCTGCAAAACAGTACATATACAATATATACCATTCACCCATTCATTATCATGAATGGCCCACATAGCTGGTTAGTAAAACACATTATGCATCACATAAACATTTGCAGCAATTAATCAAGGGCACCAATAATCTACAAATTATTCAGTCCTTATTAATTCTAATCAAGTTGTTTTAACCTTAAGGATTTGTAGACCTAATCAAGAGTTTATGACTAAAAGGGGCTCCCACTTAAACCAATAAATTCATATGCTTTACTAATTTTAAACATAAAAATGTATTTCTAGTCTAACCGGAAACATACAAATTTAATTAAAATTTAAAGCTCATATAAATTTATAATTGAATCCAAAAAGTTTAATTTAATTTCAGTCGTATTTAAATTAATTCATGATTTTAATTTTAGTAAAACAATTAGAATAAATAAAATTTATTATAATTACAATATTCAAAATTAAAATCCAAGAAAATAATTTAAATTATTAATTAAAATTACGTAAACTGAAAATTTCAAATTAAAATTTCAAAACGATCTAATCGCAACGCAACAATCCCACGCAACGCACGCCCATGGGCCACACGCACACAGCCATCGCTGGCCATGTGCGCGCAGCCCATGCGCTGCCTCGCATCGCTGCTGCTCACCATCGCAAGGCATCACGCGAGCTGGTGCTCGCTGTGCGCGCCAGCGCTCCACGCACGAGCATGCTGCCGCAGCCCATCGCTGGGCGCAGCGCTCGTCGCACGTCGCAACACGCACCCGCACGCCATCGCTGGGCGCAGCGCTCGTCGCACGTCGCAACACGCACCCGCACGCCATCGCTGGGCGCAGCGCTCGTCGCACGCACAACAAGCACTCGCACGCCATCGCTGGGCGCAGCTCTCGTCGCACGCACAACAAGCACTCGCATGCCATCGATGGGCGCAGCGCTCGTCGCACGCACAATAGCGCTCGCTGCGCGCGAGCGATCGATGCTTGGCGCAGCACTCGTGGCACGCGAGCTTACGCTCGCTGCGCGCGAGGCTCCGCACGCTTGCGCGAGGCAGTGCGCGCTGTGGCGCAGCTCGCTTGCTGCCCACACGCGACTGCTCGTGCCTTGCTCTCGCCCTCGCCCATTCGCCCATTGCACACAGCCCACGACACAAGGCAGGGCTGCTGCCTTGTGCTCGTGCACCAAGGCCTTGATCATTGCATTCGTACCGCATGGGCAACGAGCTCCCTTGCTCGTCGTCACATGCCCGCACTATACAACACCCCTTAAGGGTGACACGTAGGGTCCATTGCTTTGTGCTTGCAAGTTATATGAGCGAATCGCATAAAAATTTAAAATTTATATTCAAAATTAATGACAAATTAATAAATAATATTAATTTCATAATTTTAGGGCGAAAAATCGAAAATTTATTATTCAATTGATTTCCGATTAACATGGATTCAAGTCTAGGTCATAAAAATTTAAAATTTAACATAAATTTACAATTTTTATGGTGGTTTTTAATCATAGGTATCTAATTAAATTATAACTAATTATGAAAATCAAATTAATTCTAAATTATTCCAATTTTCAACAAATTAATCATAATTACAAATTAGATTGCATAATTAACAAGGCTAGGCATTCAAACTTGTTAAACATATACAGTAGGTCAATCAAAAATTCAAGATTTATCAACAAGAATCGCAAATATTTAATTTAACATCTTAAATTTACGAAATTTTGCATTCGAAAAACTAAAACCTCCGAAAAGTCATAGTTATGCTTCGAAATTGAGAATTCTGGGTTCGGCCGAAAAGTACTATTTTTGTCAAAATTTTAGAATGCCTTTTACATGCGGAATTGACACAACAATCACTCGATTTGGATGAGTAACGAAGAAACTGCCGAAAAACTGCGTACGTATAATTAAATAAACGCAATTTGCAATTAATTAACAATTACGAAAATTAATCACCCCTTTTAATTCTTGCAAATTTGTAATATTTAACCATGTTCATGCAATTTAGATTATGAAAATAATAAGAGGCTTTGATACCACTGTTAGGTTATGATACATATGACAATTCATAAATCATGCGGAAAAACCATAAAGCCAGGAAAGCATATTATTTACACATAATCATTTAGCATAGTTTAGATGCATACTCTTTGTTGCGTGCCTTCCCTAGCTGCGCCCGAACCGAACAAGAACAAGTCTTTAGGACTCCAAGTGTCGTCCCTCCGTAGATAGTCCACAGCACGTCCGGATCCGCCTTAAGCTTGACCAACTAGGATCGCCCTTAAGGTACTTAGAATTTTCGGCTAGTATAGGCAATTGTATGACTGAATTTTTGCTCTCAAAAATCACTTTGAATACTTGAATTCTCGATATAAATTGTGAGCATTGATCACCTATTTATAGGGCATGGGTATCGGATATTAGAATCCTACTAGGAAACGATTTAGTGAATCTGAATTAATCTAAAATTCAATCACTTAATTTATCTAGTAGACTTAGGAATCAATCTTATACGAATCCTAACCGATCAAGGTTTCGTACGCAAGCACAAACACACACGCAGGCGCAGCAGCCCACGAGGGGCGCCTTGCGTGCGCGCGCGCTGAGCCCAGGCCCAGCAAGTGCTCGCAGCCCACGAGGGGCGCGTGCCTGCTGGCCTTGCTCTCGCGTTTGGGCTTTGCTTGCTTTGGTCGCGCGCGGGCTTTGCTAGGCGTTGGGCCTAGCTTCGTGCTAGGGCTTGCGTCTAGCAAGCTCGTCCGATGTTTATTCGTACGATACGCTTCCGATTAAATTCCCGGTTCCGGAATTCATTTCCGATACGAACAATTATTTAATATTTCCGATTCCGGAATCAATTTCCGTTTCGAACAAATATTTAATATTTCCGTTTCCGGAATTATTTTCCGATTCCGATAATATTTCCGATTCTGACAATATTTCCGTTTCCGGCAA
The DNA here is from genome assembly GCF_020520425.1 of Spinacia oleracea. NCBI lineage: Eukaryota > Viridiplantae > Streptophyta > Magnoliopsida > Caryophyllales > Amaranthaceae > Spinacia > Spinacia oleracea. The sequence continues at coordinate 149,901,668 of NC_079489.1, forward strand.
TATTTCCGATTCCGGCAATATTTCCATTTCCGATAATATTTTCCGATACGTACCATGTTTCCGTTTCCGGCAACATCTACGACTTGGATAATATTTATATTTCCGATACGATCCATATTTCCGTTTCCGGCAATATCATCGTTTCCGGAGTATTCATTTCTTGCCTGTGACGATCTCAGCTCCCACTGAAACCAAGATCCGTCGATTCCGAATATCCATAGATGGAGTATTTAATGCCATTAAATACTTGATCCGTTTACGTACTATTTGTGTGACCCTACGGGTTCAGTCAAGAGTAAGCTGTGGATTAATATCATTAATTCCACTTGAACTGAAGCGGCCTCTAGCTAGGCATTCAGCTCACTTGATCTCACTGAATTATTAACTTGTTAATTAATACTGAACCGCATTTATTAGACTTAACATAGAATGCATACTTGGACCAAGGGCACTATTTCCTTCAAACCACCCCTCGGCGGCATTAGGGGAACGGGAGATGGAAACCAGATGCAAGAGTGCATTGAAGGACGGCTGCACGTTGTTCACCGCGCATTTGGCAATGTAGCCGAATACATCTGCCCAGGAATTTAGGGTCAGTTGAGCCACCCCAATGTTGAACCCATCCAGAACCTCCACAACAAAGGGATGTGGAGGGAACCTCATGCCAAGCTTAATGGCGGTGGCATAAACGGGAAACTCTCCCTCGGCCAGCAGAATGGCCGTCGAGTCCAAGCCAGCCGGCACTCGCTTCTGATATCCCTCACCGACGCAGAGGTCGTCTCTCATATCGGCCCCATTCTTCTCCAGCCATCTCATCCAGCCAATATCTGGATGAATCTCCGAAGGAAGAAGCTGAGCTTCTTCCCGGCCTCTTGGCCTAACCTGCACTGGAGCAGCCTCCTGCTCCTCAGCAACCAAAGGCAATGGAGCTACGCTCGGCTCCCCGACTTCCCGGCTCGCTGTACGCTTAGATGAGCTTGCGGTTTTTTCTTCCTCTACCTCGGCATATTCATCGATCTCTTGAAAGAGATCGGCATATTCCTCGTCTACTGCCGGGTCAGTGGAAGAGTATCTCTCCATAGGAGGTGTAGCCGCCCCCTCTCGCAAACGCATGCGAGTAGGATCCGCCGTCTGCTTAGTTCTTGTCATGCCTTCTGCATAGTGAACAGAGCTCCGGTTAGGGGTGACTAACAATGAAGTAAAAGACGTGAGTGGGCGTCTTCCCAAGAAACGACGGGCGGCCTGAACGCCTCATTAACCCAACAAACACTTATCTAGTACTAAGGTGCCATTCATCAAACAGAAATAACAAGTGACGACCATATGACAAAAAACATGTAAAATAGGTAAAGAACTAACCTTAAAAGATATGAGAAGAGATTAGTGAAGAACTGGACGAGTTTGGTGAAGAACAGATTGAGTCTGGTGAAGAACAGGTTGAGTCTTGCGGTGGCCGGAAATCGCCTACTGGTGGTTGATCTTCGCCGGAAATCGCCTGTCTGGAGCTCTGTAAAAATGAAACGTAAAAATGAGAATTTACCTCCCCCTATATATAGAGAAGGGCAAAAATGAGAAAAAGTGACACTTGTCACCATCTCACCACATGTCCAAAAGTGTATCTGAATATCAAGAGTCAAGAAGCGATATCTGAAAGATTGTTTCCAGAAATGCCCTTCTTGAGGGGCAAATGTTGTGGGCAAAATTACCATGCCAACTTGTACCAATAAAGATACGACACGTGGCACGTATTATTCCCCGTAAGCAACCTTACGTATGATTACCAGGAGTGTATGTACTTATCTAAGTAAGAAAAGAGTATACGTATTTGTTAGGTTATGATTCATATGACAAAACATAAATCATGCGGAAAAACCATAAAGCCAGGAAAGCATATTATTTACACATAATCATTTAGCATAGTTTAGATGCATACACTTTGTTGCGTGCCCTCCCTAGCTGCGCCCGAACCGAACAAGAACAAGTCTTTAGGACTCCAAGTGTCGTCCCTCCGTAGATAGTCCACAGCACGTCCGGATCCGCCTTAAGCTTGATCAACTTGAATCTCCCTTAAGGTACTTGGAATTTTCGGGTATTTGTAGGCAATTATGTGACTGAATTTTGCTCTAAAAATCACTTTAAATACTTGAATACTCTATATAAATTATGAGCCCTTAACTCATATTTATAGGCCATGGAATAAGTAATCGAATCCTACTAGGATACGAATTAATTAAATTAGAATCCTAGTAGAATTCTTATTTTAATTAATTTATCTTTTAGGATTAGGAATTTAATCATTAAACAAATCCTATACTCTTTAGGCTTCGTATGTGAACACAAACTCTACACGAGCATGACCCGCAAGCGTGCAGGCCATACCCGCGCACAGCCCACACGGCCGCTCGGCCCACGGGAGCTACAAGCCCAAGCGAGCAGCAGCAATGCTCGCAGATGCGCGCGCTGCCACGACCTGCTGGGCCTGGCCTTACGCTGGGCCTGGCGTGGCCTTGGCTGTTCGTGTGGCGCGCTTGGCTTGCTGGGCGATGGCCCGGCTTCGTGTTGGGCCTTCGTCTGGCAGGCCTCGTCCGATGCTAATTCGTACAATACGCTTCCGATTAAATTCCCGATTCCGGAATTCATTTCCGATACGAACAATATTTAATATTTTCGATTCCGGAATTAATTTCCGTTTCGAACAAATATTTAATATTTTCGTTTCCAGAATTATTTTCCGATTCCGATAATATTTCCGATTCTGACAATATTTCCGTTTCCGGAAATTTTTCCGATTCCGGCAATATTTCCATTTCCGATAATATTTTCCGATACGTACCATGTTTCCGTTTCCGGCAACATCTACGACTTGGATAATATTTATATTTCCGATACGATCCATATTTCCGTTTCCGGCAATATCATCGTTTCCGGAGTATTCATTTCTTGCCTGTGACGATCTCAGCTCCCACTGAAACCAAGATCCGTCGATTCCGAATATCCATAGATGGAGTATTTAATGCCATTAAATACTTGATCCGTTTACGTACTATTTGTGTGACCCTACGGGTTCAGTCAAGAGTAAGTTGTGGATTAATATAATTAATTCCACTTGAACTGAAGCGGCCTCTAGTCAAGCATTCAGCTCACTTGATCTCACTGAATTATTAACTTGTTAATTAATACTGAACCGCATTTATTAGACTTAATATTATATGCATACTTGGACCAAGGGCACTATTTCCTTCTGTCTCCCACTTGTCCTTAGGGACAAGTGTGCATTTACCTAATTCCTTTGTCACTCGATGCTTGCTCTTGAACATAAGGTAAGAGTTGTCATCCTTATTATGTCCAGAGGTGTTTCTCGGTTTCAGAGTTCAACTGATCAAATAAACAGATAATCATAGCCTATGATTCATCTGAGCACGGCCATGCATTTTACAGTTTCTAGCTCTCCGAGTGGCCTTGTATAACTTTTAAGCATCTCATCCCGATTTATGGGAGGACAATCCCAATCTTGCGATCTTGAGATTAGGCTTCGTTTGATAGGTGATTACCTGAGCGTTGCCTTTATAGCCTCCTTTTACGGTGCGACGGTTGGTCAACGTCAAAGTAACCAGTTCTCAAACAAGTAATCTCAAATCACTCAGGTATTGAGGATTTAGTGTCTAATAATTTTAATGAAATTTACTTATGACAGATTTTCATCTCTTACAATAAAGTCTCATAGGTCTGTCCGATACTAGTCTTCCCAAAGTAAGTATCTATGCAAATGATTATGACATTGCCATGTCCACATAGTTCAAGAAACAGAACTACTAGTCATCTTGCATTTTAGTCGTCTAACGTTTTCTATGCGTCCAATTTTATAGAAAGCTCCGACCAGGGACCATTTTCAACTTTTGACATTCAAGTTCACTTGATAGACATTTCTTAGCCACAGGACTGGTCCTGATAGTCTATCTTGAATATTTCGTCAAATTGAAGGGACTCATCATTTAATACTAACCCAAGATTAAATGGAATATGAAAATGCATTTCATATATGATAAATGTTCAACCCCAATGTTTTACAACCATGGGCCTCAAACCCATCTTTAAAACAGTTCATGGAATTCAAAGCTATGCTTGATTTCCAGTGCCACAATGTGAGTGTTGTTTCTCACTTGTTGCATAGGTTTAGTTATCATGCTTTGCCAATCTTAATATCCTTTTCATCGAATGTTCTTCGAGATAGATGATAAGATCTTTTGAGTATGTTTATTTTGTGATCTAGTCTTTCTTGCTACAGTAGTGGTTCTACGCATTTTGCAATGAAGAACCATTAAGTCAACAAACATGTGGTCTTCCCAAGTTCAATGAAGAACTCATTAATATAAACAACTCTGTTTTATTGCTTCTTAGGCAATAAGTACTTTTACTTCAACTGTTTAGGTTGCTAGTGATGCTTTGTTTGGATTTACTTATCCAAGCAGTTCACAGATATGTGGAATACTTTCCAGCTGTATCTTAGAACATAGAAATTAATATTTTAATTTCCCACGCAACGACTCATTGTCTCCAATCCATGTTGTCATTTTCAAAACACGATGCTCTATAGCTCGTCCTTGCCAATGGTTAACTCCAAGGGAATCTTGCTTGATCCTTTGCCAGTGTTTATGCGTGTAGCATCAATATTTAGCATATCTTTATTTCCTTGAATCAAGAACTATTCCTATGTACCTTTTCAAGTACCATAAGTTTTTCTTGATCTCAATCTAGTTGATCTTCACTTAGATCAATAGAGATTGGTATATGTTCGTTTATGCCTAAAGCCATACGATACATTTTTGGCGATCCTCATATTATATCATACATGATAAATTCTTTTGCAGAATAATTCTCAATTGAATTCTATTCATGTAACTTTAGCTCATTCAATTTCAGTAGATACTGAATCCAGCTAAATTCTTTGACATATAATATAGGTTAAGAATCTCACTTAGATCCTTTGATGTTTTAACTTAGTAAATGCTTATACATAGGTCAAACATTCTTTACTTAGATTTATTCATATGGGTCGAATATCTCCAATGGAGTCTTTCGTGTCTGATTTAGTAAATGCCATTACTTAATCTAAAACAATATCATAAGATCTTTGTAAATAGATCTTAATACCCAGTATGTACTAAGTTTCGCCATGGTCCATCATTGATGAATAATCTCAAATCTAAGTTATTAGCATTTGAATGTTATTTCACAATGGAGAGATATGTGTGTGATACACATAGGACCAATTAAGTTTTACGTACTCCCACTAAACTTCTTATATATCTATAAGAATTATGTACATTTTATGAAACTAAAATACTTATTAGCTTCACTAAAATACAATTCCAATTCCCAATTGCTTGCTTAAATCTTTATACATTTCATAAGCTAGCTTTCTTTTCAAGAATTTATTTGGATCCACAAATCCTATGACATTCCATGTACATAGTTTCTTCCAACATTTGATTGAGGAATACGTTTTGTCATCCGGTTGCCATATGTACCAATATGCAATTATTGCTTGAATTATAGACTTGAGCATTACGATTATGCATGAGGTTTCAACACAATCCATGCCGTGAATTTGCTTGTAACCTTTAGCAACTGATCTAGCTTTGTGTGTGAACACAATTCCATGTTTGATGGTTTTTATCCTTAAAACAAACTTGCAACCAGTAGGTGTGAAACTATTCTTGCAAATCAACAAAATTTCAATTTTGTCATCAAAACATTGAGTATGTTTTATGGCCTCTAACCATCTAAACATATAGTCTATATATGGCCTCTAACCATTTTAGGGAATCTATATTTCGTCATAGCTTTCTTACAAGTCACAAACTCATTAATCTTTGTGATAATAGTTTGACTGCAAGTTGTAGGTTTCTTCACTATCTAATAGAAGAATCGCATAGTTTTAGTGACTTGAACTCTATGCCTACTTTGGTATAGAACATCAAACAATAGAATATCAATAGCCACTTGAAAGTCCTTTGAATATTCTGTTCTCCTTGAAGCACTTGTAAAGTCTTCTAAGAGATGTCTATTCTTTAAAGCCACTTCTAAAGTCCTTAAAGAATACATGTTCGGATTTTCTAAAGAACTTCGAAAAGCCTCCTGAATGTCTGTTTATGTTTGTTGTTCGCCTCGAAGACTTTCGAGGTCTATTTTCTCCCACTTGTCATTTTGGAAACGAATCTCCAAAAGGACATTATTTCGAGCAAACAAACATTATGTTCTCAAAAATTCGTGGTAGAAACAATACCCTTGTGTCTCATTTGAATAAATCACAATAAAACATATATCTATACTTGGGCCTTAGTTTGTTGAACAACAAACACTAAACTCCCACTGAGTTTAACAACTCTCTAGATATATATTATGAAAAGATATTCTAAAATTACTTTTCAATAGCTTTGACGAATTTGGTTTAGTTTGGTGGTAGTTGAGCATTTTGTTTTAGAATTTATAGGAAAAGTCTTTATGATTCATCATTGATCGAATCAAGTACTAATTGACTTCGATCATTCAACTTAGATATGCCATATCTTATGGAGCTAGATTGTGAATTTACTACACACAATCATTGATGATCATTTTTGGTCTCAAGTAATCATCAACATGATCTATCCTAGATCTTTATGATTTCTTACCAAGTGGATTTTATACTTCTGAATCTTTGAACTAGCCAAACAGATTCAAACTTATATCACTTTTGAGTAAATAAACCTATATTCACTCAAATCCATGTGAAATAATAAAGTCATAAAATCTTTCTTTAGCTTTGAACTCTATTGTCTAGGCGTTCTAACAATAGTTCATATCTTTTGTTACTTTCAACAAGTAAGACTAGTTGTCTTAAATTGATCTAGAAATCAATCAACTTTCAAAAGTCCATCAAAATAGAGCTTTTGAATGTTAACTTGTTGATATGGCCTAAGCAACAATGCTAAAGGTTACTAGAACTCAAATCAAGAGACTGATTTGAACCTAGTAAAGTTTTATTGTTAAAGATTTGTTTGTTTTAATCAAGCATATTGACTCAACCCGTAAATGACCATTTCATTCAAATAAACAAACAAACATAGTTTTTGTTCTTCTGAATGTGAGTCTTTCTGTGTTTGAAAACAGAAATTTAGGTATGCTGATTGTGGAACAAAATAGCCATTAAGTTCCAGCCTTTGAAAAGACTTTAAAACAAACTAGATGACCCAACAACTAATGTAGCATTGCCATGCTTCATTTCCTACTTGTAGGCCATTAGTGTACACTAGCTTCCATTGTTTGAGTTATTACCGAAGAAAGAACCTCAAGCGGTATATGATACCAAGGAAGTTTGATTGTTAGGTCACTTCTCTTTAAACATTAACTTTTAGGTAGAAACGGAATTGTAAATTCCTTTCATTTGTTCCTTTGTTTTCCTATTTCTTGTACCCTTTCTTATAGTCTTAAGAATTGAATTCTTTAGTGTTGACTTTTATACTTTGTTAGATATGTCCAATGTCACTCCAACAAGGTTCTTACCATTTTAATTTATGTTGAATATTTTGTTTCAACTAGATGATCTTACCAGAAGCTTCTAAAGTTCTCTAAGCATCGATCTATTCGAATGTCTAGGGACTAGACTCATTCGAGAATTAAATGAAAATAGATGTTAGGTTGTTAACCATTGGTAAAGCTGAGCGTTTAAGCTCAATGCTTTATGATCTCAAAACTACAATGTATTTTGAATTCACAAGCACCAATTGGTTTGCCATTCGATTTTGATACTCGAAAACAACCATAAAAGTCGCTATAAGAAACGTACATTTTAAATTGCTCATTTTCTCTCATTTCCGTGAATCGTTCTTGGATTCACTACCAATCGAGGAAATTTACTGTTACCTTTCTAAAAGGGTTTACTGCAGTGCAAGATATTTAATTATAAACAATAATTAAAACATACATTGAAGCATGCAAAGTCTAAACATTTATCATGAGTAATAACTTGAAAATTAAAGCAATCATGCAATTCAAACAAGTTATTAGCATTTTATTCGAATTTATTGTTCCGGCAGGTGTGAATAAAATGATTCCAAGACCCTAAAATCCATTGAAGAATTAAACACGTTATGTATTTAGACTCAATTCTAAAATCTTTTAGGTAAGCAAAAGCCTTTTGCTAATAGTCTAGAAACTATTCTTGGTTGATAGGTCCGTCTAAGAACTTATTAGGTAAACCTATCGATTTTGCCACGACATAAAAGGACTCCTTACTTATATCGTTGAGTTTCACCAAAACTAACATGTACTCACAATTATTTGTGTACCTTACCCCTTTAGTATCGATAAATAACACCTCGCTATGGCGGAAAACTATTACTAAGATCGATGAAGAAAGGATATCCAAGTAAGTGTTATTTTGGCATGGCACCTTTTAACTCAATTTTTAAGTTTGGAACTTAAGGCTCTTACTATGTTGGTTAGATTTTAAGTGAACTAAAATCCTTAATCATGCAACATAAGCAAGCTTTGATCTCATGCATATTTAAGACATATTTAAAAGCAATAAATAACTTAAAACATGCATAAGATAAATGTGATCTAGTATGGCCCGACTTCATCTTGAAGCTTCAACTTCAAAGTCCGTCTTGCAAATCTCCGTGGGAGGCGCCATTTTCTTCAAATAGGATAAGCTATAATTAAACTAATTACAACTATTTGGTGGTACGCAGACCATATTTGAATTGAAAAACAATTTTGGTACTTTAGACCAATTACATTCAAATTAATGGTACGCAGACCATATTTTCTATCCTATTTGGGCCATACTAGTCACTTCATAACCTGCAAAATAGTACATATACAATATATACCATTCACCCATTCATTATCATGAATGGCCCACATAGCTGGTTAGTAAAACACGTTATGCATCACATAAATATTTGCAGTAATTAATTAAGGGCACCAATAATCTACCAATTATTCAGTCTTTATTAATTCTAATCAAGTTGTTTAACCTTAAGGGATTTGTAGACCTAATCAAGAGTTTATGACTAAAATTTCTCCCACTTAAACCAATAACTTTATATGCTTTACTAATTTTAAACATAAAAATGTATTTCTAGTCTAACCGGAAACATACAAGTTTAATTAAAATTTAAAGTTCATATTAAATTATAATTGAATCCATTTATTTAATTTATTTTCAGTTGAATTAAATGAATTTAAATTAATTCAAGGATTTAATTTTTAGTAAAATAATTAGTATAAATTAACATTTATAATAATTATAATATTCAAAATTAAACTCCAAGAAAACAATTTAAATTATCAATTTTAAAGTTAATTAAAATTATTTCCGAACTGAAAATTCAAAATTAAAATCAAAACGTACCAATCGTCGCAAGACGAGGCACTTGGGCTTGCGCCCAAGCCCCATCAAGCCACGAGGCAGCGCGCCCCGCTCGATCGATCGTTGCACAAGGCACACACAGCCACACGCCACAGGCAGCCACACGCACACGGAGTCATTGCTGGCCACGCTGTGTGCAGCCTTGTGCTGTGTCGCGTGTTGCTGCGCAGGCCAGCGCGCGCCGAGCGAGGGATCGCTCCCTGCTCGCGCGTTCTGCTTGCTTGCTGGGCGAGCCAGGCGCGCTGTGGCGCGGCAGCATCGCTGCCCACACGCGTCTTGCTCGTCGCTCGTGCCTTGCATCGTCGCCCTCGCCCATCGTATAGCACATACGGCACACACGCACATGCTCCCTTGCCTCGTGCGCGCGCCATGCGCTATGTTGCTCGCTGCATTCGTACCGCACGGGCGACGAGCTCCCTTGCTCGTCGTCGCGTGCCCGCACTATACAACACCCCTTAAGGGTAACACATATCTTCCATTGCTTTGTGCGTGCAACATTAATGAGCGTTTTCATAAAAATTTAAAATTTTTAATTCAAAATTAATGACAAATTAATAAAATATATTAATTTCATAATTTTAGGGTGAAAAATCGAAAATTTATTAATCAATTAATTTCCATTAACAAGGATTCAAATCTAGGTCATAAAAATTAAAAATTTAACATTAATTAACAATTTTTATGGTGGATTTTAATCATAGATACCTAATTAAACTATTAATTAATTATGAAAATCAAATTAATTCTAAATTATTCGAATTTCAACAAATTAATCATAATTACAAATTAGTTTGTATAATTAACAAGGCTAGGCATTCAAACTTGTTAAACATATATTGTAGGTCAATTAAAAATTCAAGATTTATCAACAAGAATCGCAAATACTTAATTTAACATCTTAAATTTACAAACTTTTGCGTTCGAAAAACTAAAACCTCCGAAAAGTCATAGTTAGGCTTCGAATTTGGGAATTCTGGGTTCGGCCGAAAAAAACTTTTTTTGTCAAAACTTTAGAATGTCTTTTACATGCGGAATTGACACAAAAATCACTCGATTTGGATGAGTAACGAAGAAACTGCCGAAAAACTGCGTACATATAATTAAATAAACACAATTTGCAATTAATTAACAATTACGAAAATTAATCACCCCTTATAATTCCTTGCAAATTTGTGAAATTTAACCATGTTTATGCAATTTAGATTATGAAAATAATAAGAGGCTCGTGATACCACTGTTAGGTTATGATTCATATGACAAAACATAAATCATGCGGAAAAACCATAAAGCCAGGAAAGCATATTATTTACACATAATCATTTAGCATAGTTTAGATGCATACACTTTGTTGCGTGCCCTCCCTAGCTGCGCCCGAACCGAACAAGAACAAGTCTTTAGGACTCCAAGTGTCGTCCCTCCGTAGATAGTCCACAGCACGTCCGGATCCGCCTTAAGCTTGATCAACTAGAATCGCCCTTAAGGTACTTGGAATTTTCGGCTATTTGTAGGCAATTATGTGACTGAATTTTTCTCTCAAAATCACTTAACTCATATATAAATTATGAGCCCTTAACTCATATATATAATTTTCAATACTCTATATAAATTATGAGCCCTTAACTCATATTTATAGGCCATGGAATAAGTAATCGAATCCTACTAGGATACGAATTAATTAAATTAGAATCCTAGTAGAATTCTTATTTTAATTAATTTATCTTTTAGGATTAGGAATTTAATCATTAAACAAATCCTATACTCTTTAGGCTTCGTATGTGAACACAAACTCTACACGAGCATGTCCCGCAAGCGTGCAGGCCATGCCCGCGCACAGCCCACACGGCCGCTCGGCCCACGCGAGCTACAAGCCCACGCGAGCAGCAACAATGCTCGCAGCTGCGCGTGCTGCCACGGCCTGCTGGGCCTGGCCTTGCGCTGGGCCTGGCGTGGCCTTGGCTGTTCGTGTGGCGCGCTTGGCTTGCTGGGCGATGGCCCGGCTTCGTGCTGGGCCTTCGTCTGGCAGGCCTCGTCCGATGCTAATTCGTACGATACGCTTCCGATTAAATTCCCGATTCCGGAATTCATTTCCGATACGAACAATATTTAATATTTTCGATTCCGGAATTAATTTCCGTTTCGAACAAATATTTAATATTTTCGTTTCCGGAATTATTTTCCGATTCCGATAATATTTCCGATTCTGACAATATTTCCGTTTCCGGCAATATTTCCGATTCCGGCAATATTTCCATTTCCGATAATATTTTCCGATACGTACCATGTTTCCGTTTCCGGCAACATCTACGACTTGGATAATATTTATATTTCCGATACGATCCATATTTCCGTTTCCGGCAATATCATCGTTTCCGGAGTATTCATTTCTTGCCTGTGACGATCTCAGCTCCCACTGAAACCAAGATCCGTCGATTCCGAATATCCATAGATGGAGTATTTAATGCCATTAAATACTTGATCCGTTTACGTACTATTTGTGTGACCCTACGGGTTCAGTCAAGAGTAAGTTGTGGATTAATATAATTAATTCCACTTGAACTGAAGCGGCCTCTAGTCAGGCATTCAGCTCACTTGATCTCACTGAATTATTAACTTGTTAATTAATACTGAACCGCATTTATTAGACTTAATATTATATGCATACTTGGACCAAGGGAACTATTTCCTTCAGTATTTGTATTCATATGCAGGTAAATGTATGTATTCATGTCCATACATAAATGGCATACTTGGTAAATACCTTATGATGGCACAAAAGCCCAAAAATCCCACTTATGTCCTAATAGGCCAATAACTGCAAAAGGGAAATGACACTTGTCCTCTCCTATTACCTCAGCCAATCAAATGAGGGAATAATTAGGTTATTCTCCCCTAAACCTAGTACTATATAAAGCCTCAAATCCCAAGGAAAAGGGGGTTACAATCACAAAACAACCACATATATTAATTTCTCTGCCTTCTCTCTACTTTCTCTCTCTAAAAACCCTTACTTACTTAAGCATCGGAGGTAATATTCCGAAAGAAATATTCTTGTTTTGCAGGTCGGAGCGGAGATCGTGTCGCAGGCTACTGGAAACCTCCTCGTCATCAACTGATTGGAAAAAAACCACAACACCAGGTGATTGAGTACGACAGTAGTCTGTATATTATCAATATATAATCAATAATTGCGGGACATACATGTTTCTTGCTTCGTCATTGATCAACTAAGTAATCATGGATATTTTTCTGCAGAGTCGTATGTTGCCACAAAGTTAGGCGAGGAACTATCACGACTGGTCTTTCTCCTGTTAGGCCGGTCATGTTTAATTTTCCTAAACTTAGCCATATAATTTTTATTGCTTAGCCATGAATTCTACATATGTAAACTACATCAAGTAATTAGTCAGGTTTCTTATCATCTACGGAGTACTGTACGCATACTTTCAACTATTTCTATAGAGTAATTAGGCTTGTGATTTGTATAGTGTTCCGAGAGATAGTGTTTTATATCTTGGGGGAACGTGCGCTAGCGCACGTTCCAACAACTAGTTGTATCAAAGGTTCATTACCGACCTTCCATGGCGGTAATATAGCATGCTCAATTGATCTCATAAATTGTTATTGTTCGGCGACAAAAATCAACAATACCTTCCAATTCTAATACTGACAAGCCTGTATATTACAACCATGCCATCTCTCTCCTTCTCAAGCATTCATTCATGGCTTCCATTTGTAGAAACCATCTACTATAAACTATTGATGTATCTATAGTTGGTAAATCAATGTATTTGTAATGACTACTCGATGTATTTCTAGTAGAAACGTAATGTATCTCTAACGAAAACTCAATGTATCTCTACTTTTTTTGATATATTGTAGAGGAGAGAGAGAAAAATAAAAAACAATGGAAGATCAAACCTCAATATTGTTTGTTGCACCGTAATAGTTGAAGCTAGAAATTAGAGAGAAGAAAATGGGATGATGGACGGCATGTTCGATGCAGTATTACCTTAAACTCTTTGAACAACCACACTCACAGGGAAAGGACATAGGAATAAAGACAAAACTAAATGAGACCTCTTTAATTTGGTAACTCACGGGATGACGAGAGTAATATTAAAGGAACACGTGGACCTGACTTTTTAAATTTATCGAAGCCCTTAAATGACGCGGGTTCATTTTGTAAGCTAATTAAATTTATTGTTTTAATAATTAGAGTTATTGAGATGATAAACTCCGATATGATGATATTGAGGTATAAGATAAATTTCAAAATTAGGTAAAATAAAGGGTAAATACAAAAATTGTAAGCTAATTAAATTTGTCTTTTTCATAATTAGAGTTCTTGAGATAATAAACTCCAATATGATGGTAGATCACGTAGCAATAAACTCACAAGGTGTGTTGTGAATTCCACCCACCAACAAAACGTTTAAGTTTTTTTTTTTTGTATGGTTTGTTGTGGATAATTTATGTTTTGTTGAATGAGTTTGTTCATGGAAGCCTATTTCGAAATCAGTAGTGGTGGGAATCGCCAAGTCAGTGTCAGCAGAGCTAAGCAGACATGAGATTCGGATTAACGGTATATCGCCCTTCGCAATTCCTACTCCTTTTGCTATTGAAGAGTTGAGGGAACATTATCCTGGAATCAAAGACTACATGATAATGATAGAATTGCGAAGAAAATGATTTTGTGAACGATGATTTGTATTTGGCATAATATGAGGCTAAGTATGTAAATACCCATAACTTAGTTGTTGATGGAGGCTGCACTTCTATTAAAAACTTGCGAATTCCTCCTCCGGATCAACTGTCAAAGGTTTAATAAAAGGAAAACTAAAAGACTAATGCAAGGAACTCTTTCACACACACTATTGAAAATAATATCTCTGAGATGCAAATAAGGCTTTCGTTTGAAATCAACTTATTCGCCCCATTCTTTTTGGAAAACTAAGTGCATGTTAAGGTTTTTATCAAAATACACCCGAGTTCTTGGTTAAAAAAAACTATCTATTTAGTCCTTGCATTCGCATATTTATAAATGGAAATTAACGAACAACTACCTTCACTTTATTCAATTTGCGAACAACTACCTTATACTCCGTAATTTACTTTTTGTATACACCTAAACGGATTAACCCGTGCATTGCACAATCTTAAATCTAGTACTCTTGAAAATCAAATTATAACGGGGAACAAATTTATTCAAAATATTTTTGTGGTCGAGTTAATTTAGGTCAGGTTTATTCCAAGTCATCAGGTATGAGTTGGTTCATTTTGGTTCGAGTCAATGTTGATTCATCATGTTCAATAAAGTTCGAGTCAATTTCAATTCATCTACGATTCGAGTCGTTTACGTTATATGTTTTGATTTTCGAGTCAGGTTTATTTCGCCAGATCTAAGTAAAAATATCCATGTAAGGGAAGTGATTGAGTGAGGAAAGAAAGCAAAGTCTAAATAGCGGGAGTAAGGAGTGTTTCCATTTTGTGCCCTCCCCCATTCTTCCCTTATATTTGATGGCCGTAAGGCCTCCTCTGCAATTCACTCTCTCTCCTCGAAGCCACCAAATCATCTTCTCCATCTTCGACTTCCCTTTTTCTCTCTCCTCGAACCTTATCCTTCATTCCTCTTCTTCAATTAACAATCAAAACCGTCTTCTTCTTCTCCGGCAGTTCGGGTCGAAGACGAGCAGTTTCTCACCGCCTCCGACAAGATCGTCGGAGATTAAACGAATTGTTAGGTCGTCCACTTTTGCAGATACGCTGGCTCAAAGGATTGGTAAATCGATTCGCCGCCCTGGCGCCGCCTCCAAAGCTAGGGTTTATTCCGATGTCAATGTTGTCCGACCTAAAGATTATTGGGATTACGAGGCACTCACTGTTCAATGGGGGTCCGTTTTCTCTTTTTTAAAATTTTGCAATTCGATCTGCTGATTTGATTGATTGATTGCTCAATTAGTCTGATTTTGTAAAATTGCAGTGAACAGGATGATTATGAAGTGGTAAGGAAGGTTGGGAGAGGCAAATACAGCGAGGTCTTTGAGGGTGTTCATTGTACTAATAATGAGAAATGTATCATTAAGATCCTTAAACCTGTCAAGAAGAAGAAGGTTAGTTTTCAATCTTTTCTGTGTGCGTGGATAATGTAAGCCTTTTTTTATTTTCTTGCTTCAAATTTTGTAGATAGTTATTTGATTCTTGTTGTATGCATGGTTTGGGAAATAAGTATTTAGACTTATGAAATAATCAATGTCAATGTCATGGGTTTTTGGCAATTTCACGGTACTACGAAGCATTTGCTAAAATGGGAGAATTTATCTAGAAATGTCTATTTGTGGAGTGACGTGAAGGACCACTTTGGAATTGGAAAGTAGGTTCTTAATTGCTGATTGAGGAATGATGTAACTCAAATAGAAGTATAGACATCAAACTTTATGAAATCCGTCTTTTTCTTATTAGTTGCATACTTGCATGCACTCGACAGGCTTGTTCTCAAATCAACTCTGATTTTGTTCTATCAAAGATCCTAAAGTTTGAAAGAGTAGTTGATGATATTCTTGAATGAGGACCTTAGCACACTTTACAGCTGTTAAGTGTTGAAACTTTTGGTCATTGGACGGGAATGAGTCTCATGTTGTTGTAGTCAGAACTCAGAACTTTGTAAGTCGGTAACATGCTTCGAACTGTATGAGTAGATTTTCCCAATTAAGGTTGTAGTTTAGAGATAGTTCCAAATGATCTATATAATTTGCAATCCCAGTTAAGTTAATGATGTTGTTTAAGTCCTAGTAATTGCTGGCTTCAGTTGTCCTGTATTAAGCCTGGTAGAGCTTTTTGTTGAATGGAAAATAGATCTATGCATATCTGTTGGTACCTTGAAAAAGGGGTCTGTACAAGTACCTTCATTAGCTAGAGAAGTGGATGGTACCCAAATTATTTCAGGAGACGGTTGGTAGAAACATATTGCCATGCACTCATGCAAAAGGTAAAGGCTGAACTTTTGAGAAACTTGCATCGCGTGTAGAAAAGGGATAGGGGATTCCGATAGGACATTTATTTCTTTCATTCGTTGCATTTTATATCCGTCCAAGGTGGTTAGCATATCTGAGTAACTTTTTCTTTAGAATATTTCGAGGATTCGTGATCTGGGAAGGATGTGGCCTTTCCACTAATGTTTGCCTTTACTATATGTTTACAAATGATATAATGCAGTGCGTTTGAATGGTGTGTATATTACAAATGTTATGCTGCTGATTCGTTTTAGCTTCGTTTTATGCCATCTAGAAATGGAGAACTAAGTGTAGGTGTACAACTGGATGTTCTTTGTGTCAAGAATACTTTGCAAAATTCTAAGTTGCTGAAGTATTTCTTTAGATGTCAACAGTTCAGAAACGTATTCAATGGGGAAATTGGAGTCGGTCACTTCATGTTTGAAATAAAACTGAGAACCGAATAGACAATACTCTAAAAGTAAGAAGAGCTTGTTTAAACACAATGCACCTAGCATTAGCAATACATATCATCATATTCCTTCTTAAGCTAATAGACCTCCTCTCTATGTGAAGTATTCCCAAGAAGAATTTACTTTGTTGCTAAAGGATTTTTACTAGAGACACAAGTTGTCATTTCCATTGATTTATGGTTTCTGCTATTTCATATTGTGGAGAATTTGGTGAAGGAAGGTTGAATTCATGTGATTTAATGTACTATCAATTTCCACCTTTTGCAGCATTTGATTTAGGCCCTTTAGCAACGCTACAATGGGTTGGCTCCCTTACTGATTGAAATCCGTTTTTGTTTGACATTTTGACATTTTACTTTGGAATTACTTGTGAGATATTATTTTCTTAATCCTTTTCGTATGGTGAAGCTAGCTTATGGCATCAACAAATTTGTGTTCGCTTAATATGATCATTTTGTTAGAATTGTGATATTTTTAGAGAGCAGCAATAAGTCTCTGTCCTTTGTGATGTTTGTTTTGCTTTTAGTTGAAGTAGGTTATGTGGAACACTTTTTTATTTTATTTTTACTTTTTATGTATTATGACAGATCAAAAGGGAGATAAAAATACTTCAAAACCTTTGCGGTGGACCAAATATTGTGAAATTGCTTGATATTGTAAGAGATCAGCAGTCGAAGACCCCAAGTCTTGTTTTTGAATATGTGAATAATACAGATTTCAAGGTGCTTTACCCTACACTGTCGGACTATGATATTCGCTACTACATCCATGAACTTTTAAAGGTAAACTTACTAATGCTGCACATTATTTTTTAAAAATCTGTGTTGATTTAAAATTTTGTAGGAGTTAGTGTTGTACTTCAAAATGTTGTCACCCCCACTTTGATTTCCAGTCTTTCCTAGTTTCATGTAGTCAGACATTATTACTTTCACACCTACATAAAATGATTGCTTTTGTTGTAATTCATGTTTGTACACAAATGTAACAAAGTGGACGAGGGATTGGTAAAAGGCCGTCTGTTTAAGTGCCTGCTACATTTTCTAAATATTTGTATGTATGGTGTTATTGAATTTTGTTTCTTTTTCTCGGTATTGTTGTTTAATATCTATTTTATGTTCTTAAATGATCCAACTTAGATGCTAAAGTATTGTCTCACCACGTAAATTAAGCTAGGAAATTCTGAAACTTGATCAGAGTCCCGACATATAAACTTTCACTGCCTTGTTTAGGTTTCACACAGAACTGACTAGACTCTAATTCGTAAATATCTGTTAATGAGATCTTGTATTACTGATGTTGGTGGCAACTTAAATCAATTCTAAACAGATATTGAACTGAGCTCAGGAACTTTCCTACCTTAAAAGTGAACCAAATCATGTCCTTATGCAATAAGTATGACTGAAACTTAGTAATGCACCATGATCTGGATTTCTTCGCATGTAGACTGTCTTAAGACAAATTATTCCAGTCTGGAATAAACCTGAAAGGCTGAAACAGTGTTTTTGCATCACATTCTGTTTCATTTGTCTTTTTCAAATATAGTTATGGGAAAGTGTACTTTAAGTATTAAGAAAGGGAGACTTTCTAGTTAGTGTGGTGGTGTTTTTTGATTTATTTATTAGCTGATTTTTCTTTTGGGTATCTTCTCGTGTGTCAGTCTGAACATGGATGCTTACAAATTTCTGTATTGTTTATATTTTTGGGTTTCATCCCAGTTAATGGTTTATATGGACAGGCTTTAGATTACTGTCACTCACAAGGCATTATGCATCGTGATGTAAAGCCCCATAATGTCATGATTGACCATGAGCAGCGAAAGCTACGACTTATAGATTGGGGCCTTGCGGAGTTCTATCATCCAGGGAAGGAATACAATGTTCGTGTTGCATCAAGGTTTGTCTTTGGCTATTTATATCATAGATATACCCTGTTATTGTTCCTGTCTGGTACACTTTCATGTTAATTCTTTGTGTATTGTGTTTGTATCATCTTGTTTATGTGGGTATGATAGAATGTTCATTTCAGTGCTGTTTTTACCAGGTTTGGTCTAGATTTTTTTTTGTGGGTCTGGGGTGGGGTCCGTGATGATGCAATTAATCAACCTAAAAAACTAGAATAACATTACCTAAATTTACTGTCACAGATTGTTTTGGATCTTAAACTGCTGGACTTTTTCCTCTAAAGGCTGGCCTTCTTCACTCTTTTTCAGTCATCAATCAAGTTTACTGCAACTGGTGAAGGAAAGTTGGAAATCTTAAGGGAATGAAGGATTTCTTTCTGCCCGTTAGTGGCGAGGGAAGGAGAACATTAGATGAGGACTGGTATTGATAAGTTCATGGAAATAATTTTTGACTAGAGAGGGTGACTGGAGTTGTTGTACTGTTTTGATTTATCTCAAGAAAGTGCAGAGTGGGTTGAATTTTTGGTCATCTCCTTTACCCGTTTTAGTGGAAATGCCACGATAAAAATAGTCTCAATTATGAAAATTTCGGGGATGATTTCTGATCAGAGTAACAGACTAAAATATCTTTTCTCTTAGAGGAAAACCTAAAATCCTTTCTTGCCTACTTTATGGGTCAAATAATCCTCCCTCTGTCCTCAAGTAATTTTCTGCTTTTTGAAAGCTTGTAGGTTCAAGTAAAAACAGTAATATGAGGATCATCGTTCCCTAGCCTAGAGTAGAAGTTGAAGTGTAATCTTTCTTCATTTCAGGGTGAAAGTTAGGTGATGCATTTGTTGTACTCTATTACTGATCCAGAATTCTCATGGTAACAACATTATGTTTGGTTCATTGGAGCATGTATGCTCTTTGGAGCTGTGGGAGGATCGTTTCTGTAGATCACTTCATTCTTTTTCGTGATTTGTCTATCTTCTTTCATTTCTACTCCACTGAAGCTCTTTCAAGTTTAAACTTGTCTTTTCTTTTATTTGAAAAAGTATTGCGCTCGAGTTAGCTAACAGGATGAAAATCAAAATATTTGAAGTAAGATTCCTTTTTGCTAGTTGCTGCAAGTCTGTTAACAAGTGAGACCTGTCCGACTAGCAAAGCATGGAAGGCTTGGGGCTCTGGGTTTAGGCGTTTTTGAATGTCTTGGAGCTCTTAGAAACTCTTCACAAGAGATTATGTAATGCCCACTAAAATAGGCGAGTGGCTGACTGACCATTTCATACCTTTAGAAACTATTCGGAAGAGATTATGTAATGCCCACTAAAATATGCCTAATGTTTTGAAAAATTGTGCAACTTACAGATGCAGTGGACCGTTTTTTAACCTTACATAGTTACATGTAATGCAGCTTGACAGCACGACTCTTTCATTCCCTCTTCCTCTCTCGTCTCTGTTGTCACTGGTAGAGGATGTGTAGCTGGATCGATGTTGTGCCCTTATATTGTACATCTGAAATGGGTGCTGAATGCTAGTGGTTTTGGCCAGTTGGGTATGGGATTGGTGGAGGCTGTGATTTTTTCTGATGATGTTGGAAGCAAGGGGATTAAGGGCTACTTTCTCTTTGTGGTGGTAGGTTACTGTCAAAAAGTGCAATGTTTAGGAGTATATTCGGGAAAAGGAAATTTTAAAGTGGCTGACCACTTCTGGTTAGCAACTGTGGGGCTTGGTGTTTAAGTTATGTGTTTGACTGTTTGAGGATTTTATATGGAGTAAGTGTTATAAAATCCCTTTTTCCAGATTTTTTCCAAAAGATTTTACATTGTGTAGAATATTGTTCTTTAAACTTTGTGAGCTGTTTCAATGTTTCCTGGCTTTGGGCAAATTTCCCTTTTCTACATCTTTTGTTCTTTTCGGTTCACTAGGTTCTTAATGTTTTCTTACCCTGATATTTATCTTTAGTTTTGTTTTTGGGATGAGTTGCCTAAGGTGAAAGATGTGCTTGTTTCTTGTAAAGCAAGACGGAAAAGGCTTGTATTGTTGAAATGTGGGTAATATAAAATTTTGGAAGGAAAAATCAGCAGGTCTTAGCTTCTTTTCCTGGAGGCTGTTGTATAGCTGAAGCCACGCTGCACTGTGATGTTTGAACAACATGTGTTCCTTAAATTGTGGATAAGAATTTAGGTAGTACCGGGATAACCCTGGGGTGATGGTTTTTGCATTTGCCTTCCGTTGGTTGAACAGGAATAAAAGCAAGAGTGACATGTGCAAAAGAAGTTAGGCTGTAAGATGCAAGTCTTTTTGTTCCCTGCTGTTGAAATGAAGGTTAATATAAAATTTTGGCGTTGGGGAGTTTAAGTGTTGTCAGGTTACATGTATGAAAAGAAACTCATCCGAATTTCAGTATTATGGTAATAACTACTCCCTCCGTCCCATAATTATCGTCCTGTTTGACCAAAAACACAGATTTTAAGAAAAGTGGAATATAGTACATGAAAAAGTGGAATAAAGTACAAATGATGATTGAGTTGTATGGAAAAGTGGAATAAAGTACATGTGAAGGAGAATATAGTACATAGGAAAGTGGAATATAGTACATGGGTGGGGTTTTCAATTTATTTTTAATTAATATAGTACATGAGAAAGTGGGGACCTTAGTAGCCAAAATTAGAAACAGGACTATAATTTTGGGACGCCCGATTTAGAATACAGGACAATAATTTTGGGACGGAGGGAGTAATAAATTTACAGAACGTTGACTTTTTCTAACGTGCTCAAAGTAAATAGATATTCTTGACGTTAAGCATGCTCTTTAGGGGCTCCTGCCTGGTTTTCCTTATTATATTTGCTCTTGTAGTTTTACTTCAGTCTTTCCCTCTTTTCCTAGCGTTATATGTATATTCTCCTATTCTTTAGTACTGTTTCAATCCACTAATGTGATTATTACAAATGATCCTTACAGATATTTTAAAGGTCCAGAACTTCTTGTTGATTTGCAAGACTATGATTACTCTTTGGACTTATGGAGCCTGGGGTGCATGTTTGCTGGAATGGTTAGTGCTCTGTGGACCTTTAATTTTAATGGTTTTGCGCTTATGTTCAACTGAAACTGCACTCCTAAATTTGATATTTCTATGAGGCATTTTTACATGAAAATGTTTCTTTGATATGCATACTCTAGTTGCTAATGAAGCCATAGAAGCATGAACTATAAGCTGGAACCATTTTTTCTCTTTTAATTTCTTATCAAATGAAACCCCTGCAAAATACCTGCTTTCTCCCAGGGGCTACATCTATTTCCAATCTCACAGTAGGTCAAGTGTCCATCTTCAAACATAAGTTTTTTTTTAATAATCTTTATGTCCTTTGAAGACTAGGATACTAAAATTTTCTGTTGAAGTATCCATAATCTGAGCATTAGTGTCCGTCGTATTAGGTATCTTCTTTTGAAATATACAAGGGCTACGAGTCTTCCTGTCTGCAGCTCCCACAGTCCCACCCCATGTTACCTGGACTCGGATGCCCATATTGGACATGGGTATGTGTCCAAGTGCCTGACACGGCTATTTTTGAAAAAATTGCATGATTTTGGTCCACATTGAAGTGTCCAAGTGTCCATACCGTGTCCGAGTGTCGAGGATCCGACACGGGTATTTGAGGTAAAATGAAGAGTCAATGTAACAGAGGTCCCTCCCACCTTGAAAGCACTGCAGTTCTCTCTCCTATTCCAAAAGGCAATAGCCATTGAACTCATTCAGTAAGAGTGTTATGCCTGTGCAACATTGTTAAATCTGCCACCTTTTTAGCAAAAAGTAGCAGATAATGGCTATGGAAGAACAAATGATAAATGGTTTCTTCTGCACTTCCACAATATGGCAAGATTATCTTAAGCAATCCCTGTTTTCTGAAGCCTGATGATTATATGTTACATGGAATTGGGGCTGGGAAATGAAGAGTCAGAATTGGGGGAGTGGAGATGCACAATTCTTTAACAATTAGGAATAACAGATGCACAAAACTTGAAATAGTAGATCAATACCTTGTATAGAAGTATAAGTGTTCCTTAGTATGTAGTCCTCGTGAGATCTTTGTTGCATTTAATAAGGATGGGCGTCTATGATTTGTAGGTAGTCACAACAAGTAAGAGAGTGAGGTAGGTTAAAGGCACTTTTGATCTCTGTTTCTCACCCAAATCATAGACATCACAGAGTGGCTTCTGTTTGGATAAGTTGAGAAGCTCATTTTCTGCATGAGCAATATCTTAACAAATAAAATTCCTGGCCTTATTGATAAGTTTTAAACTCCACGTTGTTCTTATATGATACCATGAAATGAATTTGAGGCTGTATGGTGGATTGAAATATGAACGATAGCGATTAGAAGTGAGATATTATGGTTATGCTGACTAGACGCCCGGGTAATGTCCATGATTGTCAGATTTGGTTATTGCTGTGAGACAAGTCCGTATGTTGTCATTCAGCCGAAATGAATACTCCCTCCGTCACTCAAAAACTTCCCACATCATTTGATTGATATTTTGAAAACAGATATTGAGAGTTTGAAACTAACCAAACAACATTTGTGTAATAACATTTATAATTTGTATGTTAGTAGGAAAATATGGTGATTATCTTAACACATAAAAGTCAATTGGGGAGTTTTTTGTGAGACAGAGGGAGTACTATCTTGTTTCTGTGAAGTCTAAGGGCGCGTTCTTTTCACCTTGAAACAATAGCTTTACAATCAACTCCCTATGAGAGTATGAGGTCAACAAGTTCCAATCAGGTCAATAAAGTTCTAATCAGGTTTAATCGGGTCCTATTAGGTCAGGTTTAATCAATTCCAATAAGTTCAAGTTTCATCCAGCGAAGAGAATGCCCTTAAAATGTTCACGTCCACGTGTCTGTTTAGTTATATGAATGCGAGAGTCGAGGTAAAACAAAGTTTTGTAAATTTTATGGATTCATTGTAACATCACATGCTGTATATCAGCCTGAACCTAATGATGTCCCCATGAAGAAATCAAATTGCGAACAAGCATGTTATTTAGGCGCGTGTCTGCTGTATATTGCTGCAGAATGGTGTTGTCTGGTATCCTAAATAATCTCAAAGAATTTTCTTCTGACGATGTTAAATTATTTTCCCGTGGGTCAATACTAGTGTCTTGTGTGGTGGATTGGCGGTGTACCCCGGGGACCCATGGGTATATCACGTATATGGGAAGCATCAGGGTTGTTATGATGTTCTTCCCTTTCCTGCATTTGATACTTTGATGCTATGTTCAGTTGTATTCACTATGTTTTTGTAAGCCTCTCCCACCCTTGTCCTTGAAGAAGGAAAGAATATGAGGTGGTAGAAAAGCTGTTCTGGTGTTGTTGACTTATAAGGCCTTTGTTGTGCAGATTTTTCGCAAGGAGCCGTTCTTTTATGGACATGATAATTATGACCAATTGGTCAAGATAGCTAAGGTAATATATTTTTGAAACTTGAATCAGAAACCCTGCACTTTTTTTGGTTTTCTCTTAAAATAGATCTATTTATTTCTTCAATAAATATTACAGGTACTAGGAACAGATGAACTGAATGCATATCTGAGTAAGTACCGCATAGAGTTAGATCCACATCTTGCTGCCCTTGTGGGAAGGTTAGTACATGCCGTTTTATCCAACACTTGTTTTTTTTTCAAAAGTTTAAACTTTGTTTTATGTAGTTTCTGGGCTTATGAATGTCAGATGTAGAAGCTAATTGATGATATGAGCTATCTTTCTAATGTTACAGGCATAGCCGAAAACCATGGACAAAGTTTATTAATGCAGACAACCAACATCTGGCGGTTCCGGAGGTGTTACTCTTTGTCATTTGATATTCAGAATCCAACATTAACTTAAACAAAGTTGCTAATTGTAATTTTTCTATGTTTCAGGCTGTTGACTTTGTTGATAAATTGCTGAAATATGATCACCAGGAAAGGCCCACTGCTAAAGAAGCAATGGTAAAACTTAAGATCCATTTAGATAAATTGCTTTTTCTTTGTGATATGTTGAATGCTTATCAATGTTGCACTTCAAAGCTAATAATTAGAGTACTGTATTTGTTAAATCTCTCTTTTCTGTATTTATCAATGTTGCACTTCAAAGCTAATAATTAGTACTGTATTTGTTAATCTCTATTTCTGTATTACTGGTAACTTATGCAGGCACATCCTTATTTCTACCCAATAAGAAATGCTGAAAGCAGCCGAACTCGTACACAATAAGATGAATTGGGTCCAAAAGAGGTTATTATTGTACGAGTATGCGTTCCGAGTTTTTCTTCTATTTTCGAGCTGATTTTAAATGTACTGATTTTTTTTACCCAGTCTTGTGACTCTGTTCACATTTCCTGTTCAGTATAGGCTTCTTCAGACAGCGAGTTTTACATTAAATTAGTTCCCAATATTAACCCTTCTTTTGGTATGATTTGTGTAATGAACGTTTCAAGGCTTCAAATTATTTTTCGATCAGGTTGTCAACTTTTCTGTACCTCTATTTTTTCCTTATGCTTTGTTGTACATTACATTATAGTTCTTTCTGTTATGGGTGTGATTCTCTTTATTTTTGGGTGGGATATTGGAGTAGTTATATACTCCATATGAACACCGAGCAATGCCTTGGCGTATTGGACAGTATTTACCTTTCAACCAAAAGGTTGAGGGTTCAATCCCATTAGGGGCACTTTTAGGTAGGGTTTCCGTTACTATCTCCCAATTCTCAAAGTGTCTAGCCTGCTAACCCGGGTTGGGTTGACCTATGCGGGGTTCTGGATGGGTAGGGCACTTCATCGTACCTTCAAAAGACAAATATACTTCTTCTGTTTCATAAATATCGCACCAATCTTACTTTTTTACACTATTCACATTAGACCTTTGGACGTCTTTTGTGATCCTTAATTAAGGAAAATTATATTCATGTAGGATCTTGTTAAATTCGTATTAATATGCATTTATTTCAAATATCAACTTTTTATAATATTACTTTAACATAATTCGTGATATTATGACTCGAAGTATTTGTTGAAAAGCATAAAGTCAACCATGGTGCAACATTTATGGAACGGATGAATTATATATTTTGTATGAACTACGAAGTACTCCGTATTAGGGGTGTGTAAAAATTTGCCCGGACCGAACCGACCCGAACCGGACCGGACCCAAGACAACCGATCCGGTTTCCAGGTCGAGAAATATCAATTTTCGGTCTTCGATCCGGTCCCGGTTTTGGACCGCACCGATTTTCCCTTTAAAATATAATCTAATATTTTCTCCGTATTTATTTAAGAGATACACCTGGCCGGGTACGGGTATTAAGAAGAAGAATTGAATAAAATAAAATAATAAAGCAAGCGGGGTTGGGTAAATATTTTAATAACTAAACAAGTAGGGACCATGTCATTTTGGGGGGTGGGAGGTGGGTAAGGTTATGAAATTATTTGTTTAATAGGATGGTGGGTCATAGGATAATTAGATGTACAGAGTATTATTTAAGTAGATGATGGGTTGATAAGTTATTAAAAATGGAAAGTATATCTCTTAAATAAATACGGCCGGAAAAAGCAAGTTTATCCCTTAAATAAATACGGAGGGAGTATATATAAGGAGGCATATTTGCTGAAATATTAGAGCGCCACCTAGAATTACTATTGGTTTCGACCAATGAAAAATAAAATTTCTAATTTATTTTTGAATTAAAAAAATCAAGTGCCACATAGATAATTAATTAGGTGCCACGTAGATATTTTAATTAATTAATTACTAATATATACAACTCCATCCAAAATCAAACACTCTAATAATTAAAAAATAAATCTAAAGTAAAATTCATCCAAAACCAAACACTAATCTAAAATAAAATTCATCCAAAATCAAACAATGATCTAAAATAAAATTCAATATAAAATCAAACACTAATCCAATATTAGAGCGCCACGTAGGAATCTAATGCTTTCGGCCAATGAAAAATAATATTTTGAAATTATTTTTGAATTAAAAAAGTCGAGTGTCACGTAGATAAATAATTAGGCGCCGCGTAGATATTTTTATTAATTAATTATTAATATTGAGCATATACAATTTCATCCAAAATCAAACACTCTAATAATTAAAAAATAAATCTAAAATGAAATTCAATAAAAATTAAAAAATAATATAATCTAATATATAAATATAGTAGTTAGTATATATACAAGTATAAAAGTTTTATTTTAACTTAATTATTTATTAGAATCCGTGCATCGCACGTGCTAAAATCTAGTTTAAACTATTTAAGAATTTAATTCTCTCCTTCAATATGTTGTAAATATTACTATATTGTGATATATTTTATTTTAGCTTCCAAAAAAACCTTAAACAATTGGTTTTTTATATGTATATTTTTTCCTTTTTACCATAATTTTTAGAAAAAGTAAAAATTATATAGAAATAGGTCTACAATCGATCTAAACCGGTCTGGTCCGAGTTTTAGACCAAATTTTCCTTCCGGTCTGGATTCGGTCCAAACATAATCGGTGCGGTCTTAGGGTCTTGAATTATCACATTTTCAGTTTTCGGTCCCGTCCGGATCGGGTCCGGGTTTGGACCTATGAACACCCATACTCCGTATCACTGTCATGCCAAGAGATGGGCCAAATACTAAGGCACCTGTATGTTTGAGACAAGGCTAATGAACACAAGAAGAATAGATCATTGACATGCCAAGAGATGGGCCAAATACTAAGACACATGTATGTTTGAGACAAGGCTAATGAACACAAAGTTGAGCTGTGACAAGCGAAATACCGGTTTAAGCTTTATTCTGTCTACCCAGACTGATCCGGCAACTCGTACTCGATTGACTGATAGGTTTACTTGATTTTGAACCGAAATGACAACACGAACTTTATCTGAATCCCTAAAGTGATCTTAACAGAAACTGGTCCGAGATTAAGTTGATCTGATATGACCCTATGCCCGAATTGACCCAAACAAAGTAACTAAATCAAATTGACTGAAACGAAGTAGCTAAACTGAATTGACCTGTATTGTATGACCACAAATACTTAATACTCCCTCCATTCTTAAATGTTGTTCCCGTTTCTATTTTAGGCGTTCCTAAAAGTTCTTTCCATTTCTATTTTTGGATTGACATGACTTTTATCATAAATTTCTCCACCATCCCTTATTTAATTCATTCACATTTTTCCATTCACTCACCCAACGAGGGAGGCTACATCGCTGGTAACCAGCGATGTATCTGCCCCATACCCACCAAAAAAAAGTGAAAAGAAAATAAATTGCAATGATGGCCCACCCCTTAAATAAATGGTAAAATTGTTGCGAACTTGCTATATACTGTCAAATGTTAGATAAATACTGTCATTATTGTGTATATACTGTCATTGTTGTATTAAAATTTGTCATAATCATCCAAAAAGAAGAAAACGAAATGAAACAAAAATAGTAAAGGGACCACTTAAATGACTGGATAAACGTGTTACATATAATCTCTGTCATAATCATCCAAAAAGAAGAAAACAAAATGAAACAAAAATAGTAAATGGACCACTTAAATGACTGGATAAACGTGTTACATATACTATGTCATTGTTTGTATAAATATTGTCATTGTTGTATTGAATACTGTCATTGTTATATTGAATACTGTCATTTATTTCCGATACTTAGTACTTTGTTTGACTTTTCAACTAATTAAGTGAAAAGACGATTTTGCCCCTGGGTATGGGCAAAAAAGTCGTTGGTAACCAGCAATGTAGCCTCCCTCCTCACCCAACCCCACCTTTATGATTTTTTATTACTTTATTAACATATTTTCTCTCTTCTTCATTTCTTTATTACTTTCCTTCATTTCTTTATTACTTTCTCTTAAATGGGAAGAACAAATAGGAACAGAGGGAGTACTAGTTTGCTTACTACATACGGAAGTAGTATGATGTACATCATATAATTTAATTCTAAATACTAAACCCAAAATTATATTTTCTAGAATTACTCCCTCCGTCCCGGAATACTCGACCCGGTTTGACCGGCACAGAATTTAAGGTAATTGAATTGACTTATTTAATTTAATAGGTAGTAGTTGATAGTGGGGTATTATTTTAATGTAGTTAGTGGGAAATGTATTATTTTTTGTATGGAGTAGGGAGTAGGTGGGTTAATAGGGGTGGAGTGAGAAATAATATAATATTGTTAGAATATTTCCATTTTTAGAAACAGGTCAAGTATTAAGGGACGGCCCGATAAGAAAAACAGGTCAAGTATTCCGGGACGGAGGGAATATTATTGTTGAATACTTTTATAAATGATAGACTTGATCTAATCCGATAACCCAATTATATATGACTCGAACCAGTTTTCCAACCATTCCTAATTCCTAAATCAAATTAAACCCGACACATGAATCGTTCCAACCCAAATTTATACTCAGATAATAACCCGAACTGAATTAACTCAATTCAAAACCGATCCAAATAACCCGTACGAGTTCTAAAATTTCCAAGTTACTAACGAGAGAGAAGGTTGTCGAGGATTTGACGGTGACGTCTCATGGGCATGGCAGAAACGATATTAGAAAGTGAAATGACAGATGTTATTTTCCAAAAATAGGTGAACCTGAATCATATTCATAACAACATCCCCCTCCATTACACATTAGACTCCACCTTTAATCATAACATGGGCGCCTGTTCTCTTCGATTGAATCCAATCCCCTCCAAATTCACCGAAATCCTCACAAATCCAATTCTTTCAGGTTCAGGGAACTGTCCTAGGCCATCGTATTTTTTTTGACGTATACTGTCATGTTGTCCTCATGTACGGAGTACTACGTATGAAGTACTCCGTATATGTTCTCACATGCAACCAATCTTGGTTAGTATAATTTGTAGAGAACTTATCTTGTGATTTGGAGGTCACAAGTTCGAACTCCATCATTTGTATTTTGTTTGACAGTTTGGATACGTTTACCATCCCCCGCTTTCAAACGTACGTTGACATGCATAGCTAGACTTTAATTGAATCGAGATAAGTGATGGTTCAGTAGAATTATTCTTATTAAAATATTGAAAAGTGGACAAGTGGTTAAGTGATGGAGTGGGTAAAAATAAATTATTAAAAGAAGTTGTTAAAAATCCAAGTATGGCACTTATTCAAAAATCGTTGTTTAAGGAAGGGGTTACACTTTTTTTTTATCAAAAAAAGGAAGGGGTTACACTTGAATATGAATGGAGGTTATTTAAGGTAGGGACAAAAATGTAACCATTCGTTTGTTTTTATTTTTCCAAACTGTAAAAAAATTGTGAATAAGAGAATTTGGGTAATCTTTTAAGAACTACTCCCTCCGTCGCGAAATATTTACACCGCTTTCCTTATAAATCCGTCCCTGAGTACTTTCACCGTTTCTGTAAATGACAAATTTACCTATGGACCCACCTATATCCCTACCTCTCTAAAAAAACATTAAAAAGTGAGTCATTTCCCACTGACCTTTAAAAAGTTGACACATTTCTCGCTATATATACTCCCTCCGTCCCTTAATACTCGCACTAGTTTGACCGGTGCGGAGTTTAAGACATTTGAATTGACTTATTAATTTAATGAGTGTTAGATGATAGTGGGGTATTTTTTTTAATATAGTTAGTGGGAAATGTGTAAGAGGTGGAGAGTGGTGAGTGGGGTGTGAATTATTAAATGATTTTTTGTAGGAAATATGGGTGTAGGTGGGGTTAGTAAGTAAGTGTGAAAAATAATATAATATTGGTATAAATTTCCATTTATAGAAGCGGTGCAAGTATTAAGGGACGGCCCGAAAAGGAAAGCGGTGCAAGTATTAAGGGACGGAGGGAGTATATATATAAACCTCACTACTCCCTCCGTCCCTTAATACTCGCACCGTTTCGACTAGACACGCTTGCCGATGCACATCTTTGACCACCAATATCTTTAACTACATATTATAAAAATTTATAAAAATATTAATATTTTGAAAATATATATTAAGATGAAGCCAACAATATATTATATACTAACATTTATTTTCATATACTATAAATAAAATAGGGTCAAAGTGAATTATGTGAATAGTGCAAAAAGTCAAAACGGTGCGAGTATTAAAGGACAGAGGGAGTATAAACTATCATCTAATCAAATAATAAAATCAAATTGCATTAAAATTTGTGCCGGGCAAACCGGTTTGAGTATTCCGAGACGGAGGGAGTACTGAAGTGTCTACTTCAATAATTTTTAATTTTATTTTCAAATATTTATTAAAACATTTAGAAAATTTATCAAATACAATGACGTACAAAAATGCCTCCTAAAGCTTTCCGATTTTAGGATTTTATTTTTACAAGATCTTTTTCAAGTTTTATACGTAATATTAATGAAATTATTAATGACGTTATAAACTTGTTAATTTGTCCGGAATTTGCACCCTGGCTATAATTTTTAATAATGAGTAGTTTTAAGGTTGTAATTTATATTTTAGATTTTTTTTAGATTATAACACGCATAGCTAGTGATATTATTTTTCATAGTTGTATTTAAGTAATTTAACAAAATTTTTAAATGGGTATTAACTTATTATAGTTCTATTATAATGTTAACCTCTACTTACAATATTTTAAGTGCCTAATATTACAATATTTTCTTGCAACAAGGATTATTAGTCCTAAAATTAGTGATGATATTAAAAAGTTGAATAATGGTGGAACGATGAATAAGATAGGTGAGGCAGTGACTCAGTGAGTGAGGGGACAATATTTGGACAATAAACAGTGTCCAGCCCCTCTCTTGTTATTCAGACATTTGGCATCCAATCAGATATCAAGAAGCCTACTAGGGGGACCACCCAACTTATTCACACCACTACAATCACTTATGTCTTGTTCTGTTGACTTGTTTTGACTTATTTCAGACAAATAACACTACAAGAAATTGTACTATTAACGACGAGAAATCCCGTCGCGAAAGGCCAATAATCGTTGATTAACGACGGGATTTCCTGTCGCGAACCCGTCATAAAAGGAGGCCGTCGTTAATAGAAATCCCGTCGTAAATTCATCGTAAACCCGTCGTAAAAGACATTTGCGACGGTTATTCCCGTCATTATTTGGTTGTTAGCCCCGTCGCAAAAGGCTTTTGCGACGGGATTTTTGACCCGTCGTAATTAGGTTGTCGTTAAAGATACAAATTCTTGTAGTGTAAGTTCAGATAAGTTCAGATAATATAAGTTTAGCAAAAATAAGTTTCTTTCAGACATTTTCACACACAAATAAGTTTATTTCAGACAAAATAAGTTTTTTTTCAGATAAAATAAGTCCAGTTAAGTTCAGATAAATTCAGATAAGTTTAGATTATATAAATTCAGTCAAAATAAGCTCAATAGAACAGAGCTTTCCGTTTGTGGATGTCAATTAGCTTAGTCGGTAAAATTTTAAGGGATGGTACCATGGTTATTAAAATCGTGATTCAAATCGTAGAATCTTACGATTCTACTATTTAAATATTGTCAACGATTCGATTTACGATTCTACACTTTTTTCTTGACTAGCGAAAACCTCATAAATTTAAATCACGTTGAGAAAGTTATTAATAAATAAATATTGTTAATTTTTGCTTATTTAGCTATTAAACAACTATATATTTCAATTATCAAGTTTTTACCCATAATATAAGCAGTTTAAATGAATTTTGATAATAAAATCTTGATTATCTTGTTCGTAGAATCTTACGATTCTACGATTCGATTCTAAGTGTCTCTTCCGATTCAAAATAGAATCACGATTTTGATAATCTTGGATGGTACCAAAAATTTAAGATCAAATCTCGTCTACATTATATGTCGTCTTGTCCTTTGTGATTATCTACACCAAAAAATTTACTTACTTCCTTTTTATTTTGGCTCCATTTAATTAACATTTTCAGTAAACTATGTACTCACATGTCTCACGAGGTTGTCCGTTGTTTACATAACAAAACACAAAAGAAGCTTACAATTCATAAAAAATACCAAGTCGATAATTTCTTTTTAAAGTACACGCTGTGTAACTTGAGTTATTTTACTAGGAAGTATTATTATTTTTGTTAGTATTATTATTTTTGTTAGTATTATTGTTGCGGAAACTACTAGGTGGTTGAATTTATTACTTTTTACAATATATATTTCGGTGGAGAGACATAATTCTAATTAATTAACCTTATTTTTAATCATGGTTAAAACAAAGAATAAACTTTATCAACATTGTTATTAACCCACAATTACTATTAAAAAAAAAACGTACACAAGGCTGTAAGTTATAATAGAAACTTCTAGCTACTATTGAGAATATGCAAAAGTTTTCTTTTACGAAATACTCCGTACATAAGAGCAGCAAATACACAATACGTGAATCAATTGTATCCATACATGTATTAATACTCCCTCCGACCCATAATACTCGCACCGTTTTGACTTTTTGCACTTTTCACCTTATTTTATTTATAGTATATGAAAACAAAAGTTAGTATATAATATTTTGTTAGCTTCATCTTAATATATATTTTCAAAGTATTAATATTTTATAAGTTTTAATAATACGGTATGAAGTTAAAGATATTAGTGATCAAAGTTGTGCATTGGCAAACGTGACCAGTTAAAACGGTGCGAGTATTAATGTATAATTGCTCTGTATCATGGAACCTCGTGTTCCCTGAGGCTCGATCATGGTGCACTGTATAAGAACTAAGAGGCATTTGATGCATGCCTTACTCTTTCCCTCCACGCACTCTCAAATGGCCTAACCTAAACCTGATTGACCTGTATGGAATAACATTCCATCAGTACCAACTTAGTCGTTATACTTACCTTTGCATAAAGTTTTAGGTGATAAGTGGTTGTGACAGATTAGGGTTAATTGTGTTTTCTTGTGTTTGTATTTCTGAAGATGTGTATTATATACAACCTAAAGCCTAACCCTAAAGCCTGATACATCATACGGCTTAGTAGGCTAATTAACACAATATATATTCAAAGCCCAATATACAAGATAGGCCTTAATACCCCCCTCAAGTTGGAGCATGTAGATCACAAATGCCCAACTTGCCAAGTAGACGTAAAAACTGACGTTTTCCGAGTGCTTTGGTGAATATGGCCAATTGGTCGTGCGTCGATACATGACTAGTAGTAATCACCCCTTCCTGAATCGCATCTCGAACGTAATGACAATCAATCTCTATGTGCTTCGTACGTTCGTGAAAAACTGGGTTCTGCGCAACATGAAGAGCCGACTTACTGTCGCTAAACAATGCCATGGGCCGAGACTGTTCGACGCCCAGACCAAGTAACAAGGCCTTTAACCATTTCAGCTCTGCGGTGATAGCTGCCATAGAACGGTATTCCGCCTCTGCCGAGGAACGGGAAACGGTTTGCTGCTTTTTAGTTTTCCAGGATACAGGGGAACCACCAATAAATACAAGCCAACCTGTAAGAGAGCGCCTGGTCAATGGGTAACTGGCCCAGTCGGAGTCACACCAACCGGACAAGGAGAGATCAGAGTCGGCACGCAGAAGGATGCCTTGACCCGGGCACCACTTCAAATATCGCACTACCCTTATTGCCGCGTCCTAGTGTTCCTGCCGTGGAGACTGCATGAATTGCGCGAGAGTATGAACGACGTAAGCTAGATCTGGACGTGTGAAGGATAGGTAGATCAGACGACCAACCAAACGTCTATACCTCTCTGGGTCTGGTAGAATAGCGCCGTTGGCAAGGGCGAGAGAGTGATTTTGTTCCATAGGGAAGCCGCACGGTTTAGCCCCCAGTGACCGGTCTCCGTAATGATGTCGAGGGTGTATTTACGTTGACATAAGTATATCCCGTCCGAACTACGAGCCACTTCAACTCCCAGAAAATACTTCAAGTGACCCAGGTCTTTAATATGAAAACATTCACTAAGATAGGCCTTAAAAGCAACAATAGCGGAAGAATCATTACCAGAGATTATCAAGTCATCCACATAAACAAGAACATGTAGTTGGATCGATCCCCGGTAAAAGTTGAAGAGAGAATAATCCGAGTATGATTGAAGAAACCCATACTGTTTCAATGATGCAGCTAACTTGGCAAACCAACATCTCGGTGCTTGTTTCAGACCGTACAAAGATTTTTTCAAACGACAGACCATTCCCGGTTTATCCACCGAGAATCCAGGTTGCAATTTCATGTAGACCTCTTCCTCCAGATCACCGTGTAAGAACGCATTATGAACATCCATCTGATGTAGTTCCCAATTTTTCGCCGCGGCGACGGCAAGAAAGGCAAGAACCGTGGCCATCTTAGCGACTGGAGCAAAAGTGTCGTTATAGTCAATGCCCTCAACCTGATGGTTACCAAATATAACCAGACGCGCTTTTAAGCGTTGGATTGTACCGCTAGCATGAAATTTGATATTGTAGACCCATTTACATCCAAGAGCTTTCTTACCGGGCGGTAACTCTTCCATGACCTAAGTCTCATTTTCCTCAAGGGCGCCTATTTCTTTCTGCATGGCCTCTCTCCACCCCGCATCCTTCATTGCCTCATTAAAAGTACGAGGTTCTAAACTTGATAGCACAGCTGCAAGGAATATACGATGTTGCACAAAAAATTTATCACAATTCACAAAGTGTGCTATAGGGAAGGGAGTACCTGAGGAACTTGGAGAAGCCGTGGAACTTGGGGAAGGACTCGTTTTGATAGTAGGTGTGACGTAATCTTTGAGCCAAGTGGAAGGGCGTCTAGCCCGTAACCCTTTGCCGAGGCCAAGCGGAACGACCGAAGGTGCAGTAGGAGCAGTAGGTGTAGGTGCCGTAGGGGCAGGCTGGGCCGTGGCGGACTGGACCAACAAAGTGTGAGATGGCAAGCTTGCAGAAATAGGGGACTGGACTTGCTAGTCCGTGTGTTCAGTTTGCAAGGGAGGATCAATTTGGGCTTGCTGATCAAGTTGGGCCATGGCAGCCTCATCCTCATGTGGACCATCAGCATTATCAACATCATCCAAGTCAGAATCCAAATCTGGTATATCAACATTCTCATTAGCTCCTATGTCCAACATACTGTTGTCCGTAATGTTAGTGTGTGTGAGTTCAAACGGAAATTCGTTTTCATGGAATTTCACATCCCGAGACACGAAGATATTGCCCGTATCCATGTCATACACCTTCCAACCCTTTTTCCCATTTGGATAGCCAACAAAAGCACACCTCCGACTCCGTGAAGCAAATTTGCTTTTCTTGCATTTTTTATCGTAGACAAAACATAAAGACCCAAAAATACGAACATTGTATAAGTCGGGTGCCGTGCCAAATAAAACCTCAAATGGTGTCCGATTTCGTAACAGACCGGATGGAGTAAGATTAATCAAATATACGGCCCCCAAAATACATTCACCCCAAAAAGAGATGGGTAAGTGACCCTGAAACATCAAAGCACGGGCGACGTTAAGTATATGTTGATGTTTCCGTTCGACTCTGCCGTTTTGTTGTGGAGTCCCCACACAGGAGGTTTGAAAAATAATTCCATTTGTATTAAAATAATCAAGCATACAGTTGAACTCCGTGCCGTTATCACTACGAACAAACTTGACAGTGGTTTCAAATTGTCTGGTAATCATAGAGAAAAATGAACTAAATGCTTTATAAACGTCAATTTTTGAATGTAAAAGGTACACCCAAACCGCCCCAGAGAAATCATCTACCAACGTCAAAAAATAATAAGCACCACTAGAAGAAGGGGTGCTATGCTTCCTCCATAAATCACAATGAATCAGTTCAAATATTCTAGTGGCTCTACTATCACTAACAGGAAAACTATCACGATGTTATTTGGCATGCGGACACACCGTACAAGCTTTATTTAATTTCTTACTAGCCAGACTACTTTTAACCTCGGGAACTAACTTGAGAACACGGTCCGACGGATGCCCCAATCGACGATGCCAAAGCTCAAATGTAGATAAATCACCCACGGACACCGCACCTACTGTAGGAATCCGTTTGAAATAATAGAGTCCTTCCTTCCGTTCACCGGCCCCAATCAGGTTCCCCGAATGTTGGTCCTGTATAGCACACAAAGAATTAGTGAATCGAACAAAACACCTTAAATCATCAGTTAATTGAGACACTGATAATAAATTGCACATTAAAGAAGGAACATAAAGAACACTGTTTAGTGTCAACTTGTCAGACAATACATCTTGACCCTCTTTTGTTGCAATAGCATGTTGTCCGTTAGGCAGACTAATAGGACAGTCATGTATGGGTCGCACATTGGTTAAACAAGATTCGTCACCAGTAACGTGATACGATGCCCCGGTATCGATAATCCAAGAGGTTGCCGAAAACTCACCCGTCATTTGATCAAGTTTGGAATTATTGATCATGTTCAAGAGAACCTTGGTTTGAGTTGGAGTGAGGTCAAGAGAGGTGGTGACCTCAGGCCCATCATCGCTGCTACAAGCAGCAGCAACTACATTAGCCCGAGCAGGTGGGCCACGAGGACGGCTGGTAGTGGCAGCGGGTACAGTACCAGAACGAAGTGCAGCAGGCCCATTCTTGTTGCGTCGGCTTCGCAGTTCCTCGTACCAATTCGGTACACCGTGTATCTTAAAGCAAGTGCTGATGTCGTGCCCCCCTTGCTTGCAGTTGTAGACACCTACTTTTGTCCCCATTCCCGAAAGGGAAGGTTCGATGATGAGAACATAAAATTTCCACTTGGCAACGCATCTCCTATAAAATAACGAATCTCAATCACCCTTTTCATTTCACCCGAACCTGCTATTTATAGAAACCTGCTAAAAATAGTAACTGCCGTAACGGGTAGTTGCTTAAAGTGGCAAGACATAAAAGATAGAAACCTGTCGGAATTAGGTGTTGCACTCCAACATAAATCCTAAAAGAGATAGAATTTGCAAGAGGAATCCTATTCCTAGTATAATTCGAAAATAAGAGTTACGTATTAATTAAAATCCTAACGAACCTAGAGTTCGTAACGGGCCCAGACGCATTCCGTCATAAAGTTAATACGCACTAAAAGACTCGGATAAATCTCAAAGACTCCGTATTCCACGAGTCCAAATCTGACAAGGAAATACGGCCCAGACCCTATTTTCAACGCCTGGCTCTGGGCGCCGAAATCTTCGGCGCCCAGCCCTGGGCGCTGAAATTACGTGGGTACGTGTTCTCTCCTAATTCCTCTTGGATTAGTGCTCTAAAATTCTATCTTTCCACGAACTCTTTTCTATAAATACAGCCCCAAATTCGACGTGAAAAAAACACACAATTCATATTCTGAGTATTGACTCCAACCCCTAAGCATAAGCCTCACGCTGCGAAATTGATCCCGCGTTCTGTCGCAATCGATCCAAAAATCAAACAGAACGTATCCTGTCCCTTGTAGCTGAAGAATTAAGCCCGGAAACTTGAGATTCGTTAAATAAAAGGAGAAATAGCAAAGCCAAAGTGGTTAGTTTTCTGAGAACCATGACGCACCTCTCAAGGGTGCGTCGTAATGTGTCCCTTCGCATGATTTAATCGCTTTCCTCGCCCTTTTATAAAACTGTTAAACTATTAATCTGATTGTTCTATCACGCCTAATAAAGATAATATCTTGGACAATTGAACTATCATGCTAGGTCCATTGAATCAATCTAAACAAGATAATCACGATCGATATAGTATTATGTGTTACATATTGCTAAAATCAATTCAGATTAGTTTAATAGTTAACGCATGTCCCTTCAATTATTTATGCTGAGCTAGTAAGGATATCCTGCCTCTGGAGTTATTGAAGAGCGAGTACTCCTCTCGATAGTTACAGTTCCCCGAACCCTCAATCTCTGCCTTGCGGGTGTACGTTGAGCGATCCCCACACCAGGGATCACAAGGGAACCTATGGCCGTCGTGGTCAAACATAATTGCACTCCCTTTATGTCATGATAACCGGGTTTTGTCAGTTTTTCTCATTGTCGTTAAAAACTGAATGGCGACTCCTATATTACTAGTCAATTGGGTGTAAACTCACAGGAAATCCAATTACACTTGATTTGACAAAAAGAAACGTCACGCCCACGAGGGACGAGGTCACACATTAGCCTCGTGCTTTTTCGACCCCCTCACAGCAGTGTGAACATGAGAGCTTGGACTTATCCTTCTCAAATCTTCTCGACCTGTCTGCCTGTAGAGCAAAAATAGATTGAGAGGTGATTGTATCCTGGCTAGCCTTCCCACGAGCTATGCCCTGTGACTGCTCCTCCTCTGTGAAAGCCAGATATGCATCATCCAGAGAAGGAAGAGGTACGCGAGAGAGCAGATTGGTGCGAACAGTCCCATAAAGCTCATCATCGATGCCAATCAAAAATTGATGGAATGTTTCCTCGTCTCGGTCTGAGGCTAGTTTCTCGATAATGTCACACGAGCACTGCCCACACGAACAAGAACGCAGTGGTTTGTGAAGGAAATAATGCCCTTGGTCCAAGTATGCATTCAATGTTAAGTCTAATAAATGCGGTTCAGTATTAATTAACAAGTTAATAATTCAGTGAGATCAAGTGAGCTGAATGCCTAGCTAGAGGCCGCTTCAGTTCAAGTGGAATTAATGATATTAATCCACAGCTTACTCTTGACTGAACCCGTAGGGTCACACAAATAGTACGTAAACGGATCAAGTATTTAATGGCATTAAATACTCCATCTATGGATATTCGGAATCGACGGATCTTGGTTCCAGTGGGAGCTGAGATCGTCAAAGGCAAGCAAATGAATACTCCGGAAACGATGATATTGCCGGAAACGGAAATATGGATCGTATCGAAAATATAAATATTATCCAAGTCGTAGATGTTGCTGGAAACGGAAACATGGTACGTATCGGAAAATATTATCGGAAATAGAAATATTCCCGGAATCGGAAATATTGCCGGAAACGGAAAAATTGTCTGAATCGGAAATATTATCGGAATCGGAAAATAATTCCGGAAACGGAAATATTAAATATTTGTTCGAAACGGAAATTAATTCCGGAATCGGAAATATTAAATATTGTTCGTATCGGAAAGAATTCCGGAATCGAGAATTTAATCGGAAGCGTATCGTATGAATTAGCATCGGACGAGGCCTGCCAGACGAAGGCCCAGCACGAAGCCGGGCCATCGCCCAGCAAGCCAAGCGCAACAACCACACGCCAAGCATGCGACCAGGCCCAGCGCAAAAGCCAGGCCCAGCCGAAGCTTGGGCGCGCGCGCGGGGCTGCGACGAGTGGGCTGGCGCTGTGCGTGGGCCGCAAGGCCTGCGTGCGGTGCCAGCGTATTACTCGAAGTGTGTTACTCGAATCCTAAAGCGTATAGAATTCGTTTAATGTTTAAATTCCTAATCCTAAAAGATAAATTAATTAAATAAGAGTTCCACTGGGATTCTAATTTAATTAATTCGTATCCTAGTAGGATTCCAATTCTCTTTCCATACCCCTATAAATATGTGGCCTGGGTTCACAATTTATAACGAGTTTTAAGTATTCAAAGTGAGTTTTGAGAGAAAAATTCAGTCACATATTTGCCTAAAAGTGCCGAAAATAATAGTACCTTAAGGGCGATTCTAGTTGGTCAATCTTAAGGCGGATCCGGACGTGCTGTGGACTATCTACGGAGGGACGACACTTGGAGTCCTAAAGACTTGTTCTTGTTCGGTTCGGGCGCAGCTAGGGAAGGCACGCAACAAAGAGTATGCATCTAAACCGTGCTAAATGATTATGTGTAAATAATATGTATTCCTGGCTTAATGGTTGTTTCCGCATGATTTATGAATTGTCATATGTATCATAACCTAACAGTGGTATCACGAGCCTCTTATTATTTTCATAATCTAAATTGCATGAACATGGTTAAATATTACAAATTTGCAAGAATTAAAAGGGGTGATTAATTTTCGTAATTGTTAATTAATTGCAAATTGCGTTTATTTAATTATACGTACGCAGTTTTTCGGCAGTTTCTTCGTTACTCATCCAAATCGAGTGATTTTTGTGTCAATTCCGCATGTAAAAGGCATTCTAAAATTTTGACAAAAAAGGTATTTTTCTGCCGAACCCAGAATTCTCAAATTCGAAGCCTAACTATGACTTTTCGAAGGTTTTAGTTTTTCGAATGCAAAATTTCGTAAATTTAAGATGTTAAATTAAATATTTGCAATTCTTGTTGGTAAATCTTGAATTTTTGATTGACCTACTGTATATGTTTAACAAGTTTGAATGCCTAGCCTTGTTAATTATGCAATCTAATTTGTAATTATGATTAATTTGTTGAAAATTAGAATAATTTAGAATTAATTTGATTTTCATAATTAATTATAATTTAATTAGATACCTATGATTAAAAACCACCATAAAAATTGTAAATTTATGATAAATTTTAATTTTTTTTGACCTAGACTTGAATCCATGTTAATCGGAAATCAATTGAATAATAAATTTTCGATTTTTCGCCCTAAAATTATGAAATTAATATTATTTATTAATTTGTCATTAATTTTAAATATAAAATTTTTAAATTTTATGCAATTCGTTCATATAACTTGCACAACCAAAGCAATGGACGCTACGTGTTACCCTTAAGGGGTGTTGTATAGTGCGGGCATGTGACGACGGGCAAGGGAGCTCGTCGCCCATGAGGCACGAATGCAATGAGCAAGGCCATGGTGCACGAGCACAAGGCAGCAGCCCTGCCTTGTGTCGTGGGCTATGAGCAATGGACGAATGGGCATGGGCGAAGGCAAGGCACGACAGTCGCGTGTGGGCAGCAAGCGAGCTGCGCCACAACGCGCACTGCCTCGCACAAGCGCGCGCAGCCTCGCGCGCAGCGAGCGCAAGCTCGCGTGCCACGAGTGCTGCGCCCAGCGTCGATGCCGCGCGCAGCGAGCGCTTGGCTCGCACCAAGCGAGCGCTAGCGAGCGCGCACATCATGCGCTGGCGAGCGCACGAAGCGAGCGCTGGCCCGCGTGCAGCGAGCGCTAGCGAGCGATGGCTCGCGTGCATCGAGCGTTGGCGTGCGCGCAGCGAGCACATGCTCGCGTGCATCGAGCGCTGGCGCGCGCGCAGCGAACACAAGCTCGCGTGGAGCCTTGCGAAGGATAGCAGCACCAGCTATGCGACGCAGCGCATGGGCTGCGCGCACATGGCCAGCGATGTCTGTGTGCGTGTGGCCCATGGGCGTGCGATGCGTAAGGTTGTTGCGTTACGATTAGATCGTTTTGAACTTTTAATTTGAAATTTTCAGTTTACGTAATTTTAATTAATTTTAAAATTAATAATTTAAATTATTTTCTTGGATTTTAATTTTGAATATTGTAATTATAATAAATTTTATTTATTCTAATTATTTTACTAAAATTAAAATCATGAATTAATTTAAATACGACTGAAATTAAATTAAACTTTTTGGATTCAATTATAAATTTATACGAGCTTTAAATTTTAATTAAATTTGTATGTTTCCGGTTAGACTAGAAATACATTTTTATGTTTAAAATTAGTAAAGCATATGAATTTATTGGTTTAAGTGGGAGCCCTTTTAGTCATAAACTCTTGATTAGGTCTACAAATCCTTAAGGTTAGAACAACTTGATTAGAATTAATAAGGACTGAATAATTGGTAGATTATTGGTGCCCTTGATTAATTGCTGCAAATGTTTACGTGATGCATAATGTGTTTTACTAACCAGCTATGTGGGCCATTCATGATAATGAATGGGTGAATGGTATATATTGTATATGTACTGTTTTGCAGGTTATGAAGTGACTAGTATGGCCCAAATAGGATAGAAAATATGGTCTGCGTACCATTAATTTGAATGTAATTGGTCTAAAGTACCAAAGTTGTTTTTCAATTCAAATATGGTCTGCGTACCATCAAATAGTTGTAATTAGTTTTAATTATAGCTTATCCTATTTGAAGAAAATGGTGCCTCCCACGGAGATTTTCAAGACGGACTTTGAAGTTAAAGCTTCAAGATGAAGTCGGGCCATACTAGATCACATTTATCTTATGCATGTTTTAAGTTATTTATTGCCTTAAAATATGTCTTAAAATGCATGAGATCAAAAGCTTGATTATGTTGCATGATTAAGGATTTTAGTTCACTTAAAATCTAACCAACATAGTAAGAGCCTTAAGTTCCAAACTTAAAAATTGAGTTAAAAGGTGCCATGCCAAAATATACACTTGCTTGGATATCCTTTACATCAATCTAGTAATAGTTTTCGCTCAGCGAGGTGTTACTTATTGGTCCTAAAGGGGCAAGGTACACAAATAATTGTGAGTACATGTTAGTTTTGGTGAAACTCAACGATATAAGTAAGGAGTCCTTTTATGTCGTGGCAAAATCGATAGGTTTACCTAATAAGTTCTTAGACGTACCTATCAACCAAGAATAGTTTCTAGACTATTAGCAAAAGGCTTTTGCTTACCTAAGATGTTTTAGGATTAAGTCGACAAACTGTGCTTAGTTCTTCAATGATTTTAGGATCTTGGAATCATTTTATTCACACCTGCCGGAACAATAAATTCGAATAAAATGCTAATAACTTGTTGAAATTGCATGATTGCTTTAATTTTCAAGTTATTACTCATGATAAATGTTTAGACTTTGCATGCTTCAATGTATGTTTTAATTATTGTTTATAATTAAATATCTTGCACTGCAGTAAATCCTTTTAGAAAGGTAACAGTAAATTTCCTCGATTGGTAGTGAATCCAAGAACGATTCACGGAAATGAGAGAAAGTGAGCAATTTAAAATGTACGTTTCTTATAGCAACTTTTATGGTTGTTTTCGAACATCAAACTCGAATGGCAAACCAATTGGTGCTTGTGAATTCAAAATACACTGTAGTTTTGAGATCATAAAGCATTGAGTTTAATACGCTCAGCTTTACCAATGGTTAACAACCTAATATCTTTGTCCATTTAATTTTCGAATGAGTCTAGTCCCTAGACATTCGAATAGATCGATGCTTAGAGAACTTTAGAAGCTTCTGGTAAGATCATCTAGTTGAAACTTAATATTCAACATAAATGGTAAGAACCTTGTTGGGGTGACATTGGACATGTCTAACAAAGTATAAAAGTCAACACTAAAGAATTCAATTCTTAAGACTATAAGAAAGGGTACAAGAAATAGGAAAACAAGGAACAAATGAAAGGAATTTACGATTCCGTTTCTACCTATAAGTTTATGTTTAAAGAGAAGTGACCTAGCAATCAAACTTCCTTGGTATCAGATACCGCTTGAGGTTCTTACTTCGGTAATAACTCAAATAATGGAAGCTAGGCTACACTAATGGCCTACAAGTGGGAAATGAAGCATGGCAATGCTACATTAGCTGTAGGGTCATCTAGTTTGTTTTAAGTCCTTTCAAGGCTGGAACTAAATGGCTATTTTGTTCCATAATCAGCATACCTAAATTTCTGCTTCAAACACAGAAAGACTCACATTCAGAAGAACAAAAACAATGCTTGTTTGTTTGTTTATTTGAATGAAATGGTCATTTACGGGTTGAGTCAATTTGCTTGATTAAAACAAACAACTCTTTAACAATAAAAACTTTACTAGG
Source organism: Spinacia oleracea (assembly GCF_020520425.1). Lineage (NCBI taxonomy): Eukaryota > Viridiplantae > Streptophyta > Magnoliopsida > Caryophyllales > Amaranthaceae > Spinacia > Spinacia oleracea. The sequence continues at coordinate 149,946,078 of NC_079489.1, forward strand.
TTCAAATCAAACCCTTGATTTGAGTTCCACTAATCTTTGGCATTGTTGCTTAGACCATGTCAACAAGTTAACATTCACAAGCTCTATTTTAATGGACTTTTGAAAGTTGGTTGATTTCTAGATCAACTTAAGACAAGCTAGTCTTACTTGTTGAAAGTAACAAAGAATATGAACTATTGTTAGAACTCCTAGACGATAGAGTTCAAAGCTAAAGTAAGGTTTTATGACTTTATTATTTCACATGGATTTGAGTGAATATAGGTTTATTTACTCAAATGTGATATAAGTTGAATCTCTTTGGCTAGTTCAAAGATTCAGAAGTATAAAATCCACTTGGCAAGAAATCATAAAGATCTAGGTTAGATCATGTTGATGATTACTTGAGACCAAATATGATCATCAATGATTGTGTGTTGTAATTTCACAATCTAGGTCCATAAGATATGGCATATCTTAGTTGGAATAATCGAAGTCAATTAGTACTTGATTCGATCAATGATGGATCATAAAGACTTTTCCTATAATTTCTAAAACAAAATGCTCAACTGCCACCAAACTAAACCAAATTCGTCAAAGCTATTGAAAAGTAGTTTCAAAATATCTTTTCATAATATATCTAAAGAGTTCCTAAACTCAGTGGGAGCTTAGTGTTTGTTATTCGACAAACTAAGGCCCAAGTATAGATATATGTTTCATTGTGATTTATTCAAATGAGACACAAGGGTATTGTTTCTACCACGAATTTTTGAGAACATAATGTTTGTTTGCTCGAAATGATGTCCTTTTGGAGATTCGTTTCCAAAATGACAAGTGGGAGAAAATAGACCTCGAAAGTTTTCGAGGCGAACAACAAACATAAACGGACATTCCGGAGGCTTTTCGAAGTGCTTCAGAAAATCCGAACTTATTCTTTAAGGACTTTAGAAGTGGCTTTAAAGAATAGACATCTCTTAGAAGACTTTACAAGTGCTTCAAGGAGAACAGAATATTCAAAGGACTTTCAAGTGGCTATTGATATTCTATTGTTTGATGTTCTATACCCAAGTAGGCATAGAGTTCAAGTCACTGAAACTATGAGATTCTTCTATTAAATAGTGAAGAATCATGGAGTTCAGGTCACTGAAGCTATGCGATTCTTCTATTAGATAGTGAAGAAACCTACAACTTGCAGTCAAACTATTATCATGTAGATTAATGAGTTTGTGACTTGTAAGAAAGCTATGACGAAACCCAGATTCCCTAAAATGGTTAGAAGCCATATATAGACTCAAATGTTTTAAATGGTTAGAGGCCATAAAACGTACTCAATGTTCTGATGACAAAATTGAAATTTTGTTGATTTGCAAGAATAGTTTCACACCTATTGGTTGCAAAGTTTGTTTTAAGGATAAAAACCATCAAACATGAAATTGTGTTCACACACAAAGCTAGATTAGTTGCTAAAGGTTACAAGCAAATTCACGATGTGGATTGTGTTGAAACCTCATGCAAAATCGTAATGCTTAAGTCTATAATTCAAGCAATGATTGCATATTGGTACATATGGCAATTGGATGACAAAACATCTTCCTCAGTCAAATGTTGGAAGAAACTATGTACATGGTATGTCATAGGATTTGTGGATCCAAATAAATGCTTGAAAAGAAAAGCTAGTTTATAAAATCTAAGTACAGATTTAAGCAAGCAATTGGGAATTAGAAATGTATTTTAGTGAAGCTAATAAGTATTTTAGTTTCATAAAATGTACATGATTCTTATAGATATATAAGAAGTTTAGTGGGAGTACATAAAACTTAATTGGTCTTGTGTGTATCACACACATATCTCTCTATTATGAAATAACATTCAAATGCTAATGACTTAGATTTGAAATTATTCATCAATGATGGACCAAGGCGAAACTTAGTACATACTGGGTACTAAGATCTATTTACAAAGATCTTATAATATTGTTTTGGATTAAGTAATGTCATTTACTAAATCAAACACGAAATACTCCATTGGAGATATTCGACCCATGTGAATAAATCTAAGTAAAGAATGTTTGAACTATGTATAAGCATTTACTAAGTTAAAACATCAAAGGATCTAAGTGAGATTCTTAACCTATATTATATGTCAAAGAATTTAGCTGGATTCAGTATCTACTGAAATTGAATGAGCTAAAGTTACATGAATACAATTCAATTGAGAATTATTCTGCAAAAGAATTTATCATGTATGATATAATATGAGGATCGCCAAAAACGTATCGTATGACTTTAGGCATGACGAACATATACCAGTCTCTATTGATCTAAGATCAAATAGATTGAGATCAAGAATACTTATGGTACTTGAAAAGGTACATAGGAATAGTTCTTGATTCAAGGAAATAAAGATATGCTAAATATTGATGCTACACGCATAAACACTGGCAAAGGATCAAGCAAGACCCTTTTGGAGTTAACCATTGATAAGGACGAGCTATAGAGCATCGTGTTTTGTAATGGCAACATGGATTGGAGACCATGAGTTGTTGCGTGGGAAATTAAATATTAATTTCTATGTTCTAAGATACAACTGGAAAGTCTTCCACATATCTGTGAACTGCTTGGATAAGTAAATCCAAACAAAGCATCACTAGCAACCTAAACAGTTGAAGTAAAAGTACTTATTGCCTAAGAAGCAATAAAACAGGGTTGTTTGTTTATGTTAAAGAGTTCTTCACTGAACTTGGGTAGATCATATGTCTTCTGACTTGATGGTTCTTCATTGCAAGATGCGTAGAACTACTCTTGTAGCTAGAAGGAATAGATCACAAAATAAACACACTCAAAAGATCTTATCATCATATCTCGAAGAACATTCGATGAAAAGGATATTAAGATTGGCAAAGCATGATAACTAAACCTATGCAACGAGTGAGAAGCAACACTCACATTGTAGCACTGGAAATCAAGCATAGGTTTGAATTCTATGAAATGTTTTAAAGATGGGTTCGAGGCCCATGGTTGTAAAACATTGGGGTTGAACATTTATCATATATGAAATGAATTTTCATATTCCATTTAATCTTGGTTTAGTATTAAATGATGAGTCCCTTCAATTTGACAAAATATTCAAGATAGACTGTCAGGACCAGTCCTGTGACTAAGAAATGTCTATCAAGTGAACTTGAATGTCAAAAGTTGAAAATGGTCCCTAGTCGGAGTTTTCTATAAAATTGGACGCATAGAAAACGTTAGACGATTAGAATGCAAGATGACTAGTAGTTCTGTTTCTTGAACTATGTGGACATGGCAATGTCATAATCATTTGCATAGATACTTACTTTGGGAAGACTAGTATCGGACAAGACCTATGAAACTTTACTGTAAGAGATGAAAATCTTTCATAAGTAAATTTCATTAAAATTATTAGACACTAAATCCTCAATACCTGAGTGATTTGAGATTACTTGTTTGAGAACTGGTTGCTTTGACGTTGACCAACCGTCGCACCGTAAAAGGAGGCAATAAAGGCAACGCACAGGTAATGACCTATCAAACGAAGTCTAATCTCAAGATCGCAAGATTGGGATTGTCCTCCCATAAATCGGGATGAGATGCTTAAAAGTTGTACAAGGCCACTCGGATAGCTAGAAACTGTGAAATGCATGGCCGTCCTCGGATGAATCATAGGCTATGATTATCTGTTTATTTGATCAAGTTGAACTCTGAAACCGAGGAACACCTCTGGACATAATAAGGATGACAACTCTTACCTTATGTTCAAGAGCAAGCATCGAGCGACAAAGGAATTAGGAAATGCACACTTGTCCCTAAGGACAAGTGGGAGACTGAAGGAAATAATGCCCTTGGTCCAAGTATGCATTCAATGTTAAGTCTAATAAATGCGGTTCAGTATTAATTAACAAGTTAATAATTCAGTAAGATCAAGTGAGCTGAATGCCTAGCTAGAGGCCGCTTCAGTTCAAGTGGAATTAATGATATTAATCCACAGCTTACTCTTGACTGAACCCGCAGGGTCACACAAATAGTACGTAAACGGATCAAGTATTTAATGGCATTAAATACTCCATCTATGGATATTCGGAATCGACGGATCTTGGTTCCAGTGGGAGCTGAGATCGTCAAAGGCAAGCAAATGAATACTCCAGAAACGATGATATTGCCGGAAACGGAAATATGGATCGTATCGGAAATATAAATATTATCCAAGTCGTAGATGTTGCCGGAAACGGAAACATGGTACGTATCGGAAAATATTATCGGAAATAGAAATATTGCCGGAATCGGAAATATTGCCGGAAACGGAAATATTGTCTGAATCGGAAATATTATCGGAATCGGAAAATAATTCCGGAAACGGAAATATTAAATATTTGTTCGAAACGGAAATTATTTCCGGAATCGGAAATATTAAATATTGTTGGTATCGGAAATGAATTCCGGAATCGAGAATTTAATCGGAAGCGTATCGTACGAATTAGCATCGGACGAGGCCTGCCAGACGAAGGCCCATCACGAAGCCGGGCCATCGCCCAGCAAGACAAGCGCAACAACCACACGCCAAGCATGCGACCAGGCCCAGCGCAAAATCCAGGCCCAGCCGAAGCTTGGGCGCGCGCGCGGGGCTGCGACGAGTGGGCTGGCGCTGTGCGTGGGCCGCAAGGCCTGCGTGCGGTGCTAGCGTATTACTCGAAGTGTGTTACTCGAATCCTAAAGCGTATAGAATTCGTTTAATGATTAAATTCCTAATCCTAAAAGATAAATTAATTAAATAAGAGTTCCACTAGGATTCTAATTTAATTAATTCGTATCCTAGTAGGATTCCAATTCTCTTTCCATACCCCTATAAATATGTGGCCTGGGTTCACAATTTATAACGAGTTTTAAGTATTCAAAGTGAGTTTTGAGAGAAAAATTCAGTCACATATTTGCCTAAAAGTGCCGAAAATAATAGTACCTTAAGGGAGATTCTAGTTGGTCAATCTTAAGGCGGATCCGGACGTGCTGTGGACTATCTACGGAGGGACGACACTTGGAGTCCTAAAGACTTGTTCTTGTTCGGTTCGGGCACAGCTAGGGAAGGCACGCAACAAAGAGTATGCATCTAAACTTTGCTAAATGATTATGTGTAAATAATATGTATTCCTGGCTTAATGGTTGTTTCCGCATGATTTATGAATTGTCATATGTATCATAACCTAACAGTTTGAAGTGAGCCAATTCTTCGTACAGACCCATCAATTTGGTGTAGTAGTCGTCGACAGACATTGCTTTGGTTTGCTAGTAGGTAATCAAAATAGCCGAAGGGTGAAACGATCCTACCCCGCGTTTATTTCCCCATCAAGTTGGGACGACCTAAATCAGCATATTAATGTGAACGAACAGAACCGCATAACGAATCTTGGCTCCCTTGGATGTTTCATCTCGGGAGTTGGGACTAAGGATACCCATCGCCAACCGGGGGGTGCATACGCTTCGAATGTTGTCCACTCGACACTTTTCGCTAGTAGTACACCCGTCCCAAACCCAATCGCTCGCCCACTAGGTTCCTCTCATTGGTGCATGCCCCCTTGGCTTACATCGTGATTGGCCTCTTGGGCGAAATTCGTCTGTTGAAGGCACTACCTCGACCGGGGCATGTGTTGGATCTGCGATAGAAGCGGTACCAAGCCGGCGCAAATACTACCCATAGAAGCCTATCATAAACTACATGACATATTATTATTTTGTCTCATGATATAATGTTAGTTATGTGTAGCGAATTATGTGATTGTGTGTGACAAATAAAGCTAGAAAACCAACGACCTTAAGAATTGCCCAAACATTCGTAAACCAATTGGCCAAAGAGTTATACCAAAATACGTGTTCCGCAAACCCGAACGATCGCCACAAAAATAAGCGACGCTCGGGATGGCCCGTAACGAATCCCACAAACGTTGCACTACGCGTAAATGACGTTATTAGGCAAGCACGCAAAATCAAAGTCGCATAAACGAAAAGATATACGCAAACGAAAGACGAGCACCAGTCAGGGACGCATTTTCAACGCCCCTGGATGGGTGCCAATATTTCTCACGCCCTTCTCTAGGCGCTGAAGTTGCTGCCTGGCCTTTTGGTCAGGCACAGCAGCCTCGGTGCCCGCACATAACAAAAATACGCAGCAAAAAAAAAAAACTTTTGGTGAAAATTGCTGCGAGGGCGTATGAAAAGGCACTCGATTCTAAAGGCGACTTAAAAAAAAAAAAACTCTTTGTGTCGTTGTTAGGCCTCCTATGACGACAATGTTCGGCACCAAATTTAAGCATGCTAATTAAATGACCTTGAATGTCACATGGGCAAAGTATTCAAAAAAAATGTTCAAATAGAGTTTTCAAGGAAAAATAATGTTCGAATAAAAAATAAATAAATCCGAGTCTAGACTAGGCTATGCCAAAGTACAATCTAAATCCTAAGTCTTAGTTGTCTTATCCATAGAATCGGTCCTAATGCTTGGTGTCGTTCTGCAAGTTAAAAGGTTAAACCATATTGAGTCTCCCTTCCTAACATTTAAATCAATAAGCACCCATATGTAATTTTCATCCCTTGCTAAGAATCTACGGCCCCAATACTCTCTCTCACCAATAAAAAGAATATATTATGTAATTATAGTATTTGCAAAATGGAAACAGTCACATTCTGAAAATCATTCCTCCATAGTCGCACAACCCCCAAAGTGAACCTAAGGTGTCAATACCATTGGCAAAAAAATTAATGGCCTCAAGGCTTATGATCACATTGGGTCACGACTATTATAGTCCTCTCGAGCCACTCGCACCTTGAAATACTCCTAAGTACGGACTAAAAGATTTTCCACGAATGCAACATGACGAACCATGAAAATACCCAAATCGGCATGCCATAAGGCTACCATCGGGGTAAAGCAATACACACTAAGAGGGAAGCCGCACTAATGATTCTAACCTTGCAAAAATGAAAATTCGATCTCCCCAACTAACTACCTTGACAACATCAAGAAAAATGGCGCAGGACAAATGAACACCCAAGGGTTAAAATCTAAAGTGTCAACCAATGAAAGTTATGGTCCAATTAGCCTAAGTCTGAGAGTCGCTTGGTCAAGTATTATAGGCTTACGCCACGTCATTATTTTGAGTCTAGGCCACCTCCTTGTATTCATACACGGGTTATAATCAGAAAGATTAATGAAAGTTCGAGTCTAAATCACAACTTCCAATTAAATCTCAGAAACTGGAGTCCGAAAAGAAACAAAAAATTATTTTCGATGTAATTCTTTCGTTAAATTTCAATAAAGTAAAAACAACATTTTGAATCTACGCTATTTGCACATTTTAAGAAATGACTAAATACACTTGCAAAGTAAGACGATTTAAAGGTCCACCCTAGGCCTACTAAAGTTAAAGGTCCACTATAGGCCTACCAAACGAGGCTCACTCAGTCTCGCCTCGTGACTCAAAGACCACAACCATCTACCTTTTAGCCCAAATAAAAAAAAAATTGAAGGATTTATGTTGGGAGAAATCCCAAGCAAAAAGGAAAAAAAAAAGAGAAAGAGAAAAGGGAGAGCGAAAAGAGCGAGCCATGAAATACTTAGCCCGTACCTCCCAAAGTGCGAAATTTACCAAAAGAAGAGCCAAAAGTGTACCAACAAAAGTGAGAATAGAAAACCAATAGAAAGAGTCAGAAGTCTAGACTAAGTAATGAAATACTTAGCCCGTACCTCCCAAAGCGCGAAATTTACACAAGTAAAGCAAAGGAAAAGAATTGAGTCAACCAATCCAAATCATGCCACAAAAACCACATAAAGTTCTACGATGTCTACCCTTTCCAATCCTTATGTTCTTAGACGCCTTCGCTCTGGGGCCCCTGTTCAGCTCATTTAACCCATCCATGTTCTCATTGCCATAACCCAAGAAACCATTACCTCGACCCTTGTTCTTGAACTTGTTATCAACTGCAAACCACGTACGGCCATTGACACGTGCGTCATACCCATTATTTCCAAAGCCCAAACCTGCTCTTACACCACCATTAGCATAATGACCATATAACTTGTTTGGATACATCTGTTGATATACCCTTGAGCCGTCCCCATGCTATTCATTGGCCTTGGTTGATGTAAACTCATGACACTAGCTTGAGGCTGCAAATTGTGAGTCCTAGCAGATGTAATCCTCATGCTTGACCAATACCTATACAAATTATCCTATCTCATTCAACCCATCTTTCAAGCCGTCTTGAGTCACAAATAAATAAAAAAGACAAATGAAAAGTACATTCTACGCTTAACGTAAAAAAAAAAAATGTAAATAATACAAAAGAAACTTTGCAAAACACCTTTAAAGTTCTTCTAAAAAAAAAAAAGCATTTAGCGCACCAAAAAAGATCCGCCCAGAAATCATTTTCAGCGCCCAGAGCTGGGCGCCGAAATCTTTAACGCCCCAGCCTGGGCGCTGAATCTCTCTGCTTGCCAAATTTTGTCTAGAAGTGCTCGTCATTTTATCCGCACATGCACGGAAAAATAACGAACACTTGGAGGGGTACAACACGTATTCAGATATACGTACCAAAAAACACATGAAAAGATTTTTGTGCAAATACATGTACTTAAAAAATAAAACAAATTCTTGGCTTACGGCAAAGCAGCAGATTAAAATAATAATAAACTTCAGTTATTCTACCGTTTCAAATAATATGTTTCCACCTCAGAACGTACTTGTTTAAAATCTGGCATTCTAAGAAACCATTTTCTGGCTAAGAACTACGCAAGACCTGATTCCAAATTAAATTTTTTTAAGGCGGATACGTAGGCAATCCATGATTCGGTCCAACCAATTTGCAAAAATGTTAAAGCCTATAGAATAACAAGAATAAGAAATAGAGTCCCTTATTGAAATTTAATTACTTGCAACCCAAGTCGAAAGAAAAATGTAAGTCAAAGGAAGAATCCAAGTCATCAAGATGCCAAAACGAGCACACATCGAAAAATAATAAGGGCACGTACCCTTGCCAGAAGGAGCACTCACACTCCTAGACACTTAGCCAAGACTCAAAAGATCGCTTTGCCTCAATTGAATGGGGACTAGCGCAAGCGTCCATGACCTCTAAAGTACTCGACTTGACCTTCCCTAAAGCGAACTAACTCATTTAAAGACCTTCTTTCACCACTAGACATAGTCGTTCGCTTAAAGACCTTCTTTCACCACTAGACATAGTCATAATCTCCAACAAGTAGTTAAGGCAGTAAGCTTGCAATAAAGAGGATTGTTCTACGGCATCGCCCCATTGTTCCTTCGAACTCAGGGCACCCGTTCATGGTAATTCAAATGCTTGCTAATCCCCTTTGAAAAAATCAGACATTGTCAATAGGACTTGGCACTTAACCAAGGCTCACCCTACTCAGACATATGACACGGGCATCTAAAATCGAAATCTGAAAGCATCATTAATGAGAAGACATAATAGCAACTGGGGGCTAAAAGTTGAAATGAAAGAACTAGGGAAAGGACTAAGTATATCTTTTGTACAGACATACACCAAGTAAATCTAATTCAATTTGAAAAACGGTTTATATTCCCGCAATTCTGGAAATGATGGCTATAAAAACCTAAAGCATGTGCCACACGGGCACAAGTAATATCTTGACGCCTGCACCCTGGCTTCCAGCAAATCCTTAGGCAACATTCCAAAAATCGTAACAGTATTTTGATTCACTCATGTAATCCTGTACGAACCCTTCTATAAGTCAAACTTACTTAGGACACCTCGGATTGTACACAGTAGGACTCTGATTTCAAATAATTTTCAAAGACTTCTTCGAACATAATAAAGTGTCATTGGTTTAAGCTAAGTATGAGTTTATCTCGATGTTGTAAGTGAGTTAAAAAGATTTCTAAATATGATTATGGGTAAAGAAAGGCACCTAGGTTTTGGTCAAGGCACACTTCAACATGTGACCACCTTGACCATGGCAATGTCGCACAATACGACATTTACAAGAGAAGTAGCAAATCACTACTCGAACGTATCTCGCACTAAACGAGTCTGGTTCAAACTATTCATGATCCATGTCACCATGAATGCATAAAAACGTATGCCAAGAATTATAGCACCAAGCCAATCCCGTAGCTATAAACGGGGGGCTTGAGAAAAACACTCTAAAAATGCTCGAAAATGACGATTTTACCGCAAATTCTCGACGCTAATGCTATACATACGTCATAGGGGCACAATCCTAAGGTTTGATCGTGTAAAACGAACCTTAGAATGGCTACAACCCCTCCCAAATTCTAAGCGCTACTTAGAATATATAAAGTCACCCCACTAACAAGGGTAACTGAAAATCGCGAGTCACCAAAACTCCGATCAAACTACTGCACATAACGCTCGCCCTACAAGCGCCCGTTACACAGTCTACGTCGTTCCAAAGCAAAGGCGAAAGAAAAATCAAGGATAAAAAAGGAAGGAAACATCTATGAATCCTCGCATCGAACGAAGTAATAAGCCGTGCACACCCACGCAAAAGGTGCTACACTTGTTCGAACACCTGAACGAGGCGTGATGAAGTACTCCAACGCAAGAAAATAATAATGATATCCCAACACCTGGAGGAATGTTCTAAGACACGATGATGGGCCACACAAGCCTACGTCGCACCATAAGTTCAAACATCCCACGGTACAAGTCTAAAAAAAAAAGAGTAAGGCATATTGCACTAATGCGGGCACGACCAAGAGTATGAGGCAAAGACTACTTATCGCCCAAATTCAAAATGCAAGCCACACGACTTCTACATTAAGGATTAAAGGTAGCAAAACATTACCTACCACGGAAGGGATAGCTCGCACCTACACGAGCGGAACCCCAAGGCATCTTCTCGAAAGACCCTACAAAAATCGTACGCCAAAAGGAAGCATCCCAACATGCATACTTGGGGGCTCCAAGCTACGAAACGACCGTAGCAAAATAAAAATAATCTCAAAGCAAATGTTTGAACGATCGAAAGGGTACGATGCTTGATCCCACTTCATGAATGGGCCTGAACCCTATCAAGCTCCTAAGCAAACTATTCAACATCAGTCATTGCTCAAAAAAAAAAAAATGATTCAAGCAAACTAATTAATGGACCGCACGCAACGACCATTCTATGAACGCTCGTTCGCACATACATTCTACGTATCGAACATTCACGAACACGTTCAAAAGGAAAAAAATATATAAGTTCAAAATACAACAAGAGCGATCAAAGTCTTACGCCTCAAGGTATGTTCCTCGGACCATATAGACTCGCCCGACTATTGCAATAACTGTAAGCCTTGAAGAGCAATAGTTCCTTTAAATAATCGCCCCAAAGCGACAAACACCGTAGTCCACCAATCGGCTACGGCTTCTCGAGAAATCATCACGAGGAAGTCCTGCCTGGGACGCACTTTCAACGCCCAGGACCAGGCGCCAGATATTCCGACGCCCAGCTCTGGGCGCTGTAAATCAAAATAAGTAAAAAACAAAAGAGAAGAGAATACGTAGAATTTCCAAGTAAACGAACGAACAAGAGGCCAACTGTGTCATCAAAAGACCAGCCCAAACAACATTTTAAACGCCCAACCTAGGGCGTGAATTATTTCAACGCCCAGGCCTGGGCGCCAAAAATGAACCCAAGCCCAAAAAAGGCCCTGACTTCTGTAGGGTCCTGCCGTACCCATTCGACCCGAAAATTGCCGATTTCTTTACTGAAAGTCGCACCTCACGGCTTTGTTAAGAGTAGCACACCACTACAAAGATCGCTCGCACTTACGAGCACGATCCCAAACACGATCATAGGACATTACAAAATATGTATCCCCAAGGAACCTCTTTGACAAGAAATGACCGTCAAGCACGAATGCTTGGGGGCTCGAAAGAAAATATATATTTCAAAAAAGAGTATGCAAAGTTAAAATAATATTCCCAGACTACGCTGTATGAAGTCCCGTGTTTAGATAATCTCGAAAAATAAAACCGGATTACGACCCCAAAACAAAGGTCGCCGTTGATACTTATACATAGTCCCCTAATCAAAGACCCAAGTAGTGGCAAAATTGAGCCGTAAAGACTAACTCAAAACCATGAAGGAAGATGACCACACAACAATGGTCCGTCTAAGCACGTTGTCAACCCACATTCAGGTTACAACTAAATCCGAGCATCCCTCGAAAGAATTCGCTCTTACAAGAATGAATAAAAGAAATTCTCAAAAGAAATCACGATGAACAAAAGAAATAGGGACTTGCCCACCTCAATCGAGCAAGATCGCGCCACGAACCACGCGAGTTCCAAATCGAAAAAACAAATTCAGGGACGTCCACCCTCAGCGGACAGGGCTCGCCCACCTTCAGCGAGCGGGGTCTGCGTCACTAGCCGCGCAGGTCCTCAGTTTTCGAAAAATAAAATCTTCAAATTCAAAATAGGCTCGCCATCTTTAGCCGGTCGGGTCTACGTCACAAACCACGTAGGTCCTTATTTTCAAAAAAAAAAAACAAACTTCAAAACAGATTCGTCCACTTCTATCGGACGGGGTGTCCACCCTTAGCAGACATGCTCGCCATCTTTAGCCGGCGGGTTCTACGTCACAAACCGCGTAGGTCCTTATTTTCAAAAAAAAACAAATAAACTTCAAAACAGATTCGTCCACTTCTATCGGACGGGGCGTCCACCCTCAGCGGACAGGCTCGCCATCTTCAGCCGGCCGGGTCTGCGCCACTAACCGCGCAGGTTCTGTCGCCGTAGCGATAACTTTTTTCGGTTTTCCCTTTTTCCAAAAATTAAAGGACTGGTTTTCCCTTTTTCCAAAAATTAAAGGATTGTTTTCCGTTTTTCCAAAAAAGAACGATGTGCTGGATTTTCCTTCGTTTTACGTCCCATAAAAACAAGGGGGTTTTCTCGTTTAGCTAACCCTGAAAATGAGAATCTTTAAAAAACATTTTACCTCGTGATTAGGCTTGGCCAGGCCCAATTACACTTTATAGCTTTGATTTCGAAAACATCTATAGCTACTTCCAATGACAAAGTGAGGGAGTTTCTACACCTCTTTAGATACTTCCAATGACAAAGTAACGGAGTTTCTATACTATCCGTTGACAAATCCCAATGACACGTGAGGGATATGTTGACACTTCAAGTGATGACCCTTAAGTCAAATATTATGACTCGAGGGCTCGTGAGACCCTCGCAAAACAAGTCACATACACTATGGCTTGTGTGACGCACTCCATCTAGTACTTTGACCATGGTCTCATCCCGAGACTCAGTCAAAGTGGGGGCTAAATGTAGACACCTACTTTTGTCCCCATTCCCGAAAGGGAAGGTTCGATGATAAGAACATAAAATCTCCACTTGGCAACGCATCTCCTATAAAATAACGAATCTTAATCACCCTTTTCATTTCACCTGAACCTGCTATTTATAGAAATCTGCTAAAAATAGTAACTGCCGTAACGGGTAGTTGCTAAATGTGGCAAGACATAAAAGATAGAAACCTGTCGGAATTAGGTGTTGCACTCCAACAGAAATCCTAAAAGAGATAGAATTTGCAAGAGGAATCCTATTCCTAGTATAATTCGAAAATAAGAGTTACGTATTAATTAAAATCCTAACGAACCTAGAGTTCTTAACGGGCCCAGACGCATTCCGTCATAAAGTTAATACGCACTAAAAGACTCGGATAAATCTCAAAGAATCTGTATTCCACGAGTCCAAATCTGACAAGGAAATACGGCCCAGACCCTATTTTCAACGCCTGGCTCTGAGCGCCGAAATCTTCGGCGCCCAGCCCTGGGCGCTGAAATTACCTGGGTACGTGTTCTCTCCTAATTCCTCTTGGATTAGTGCTCTAAAATTCTATTTTTCCACGAACTCTTTTCTATAAATACAGCCCCAAATTCGACGTGAAAAAAACACACAATTCATATTCTGAGTATTGACTCCAACCCCTAAGCCTAAGCCTCACGCTGCGAAATTGATCCCGCGTTCTGTCGCAATCGATCCAAAAATAAAACAGAACGTATCCTGTCCCTTGTAGCTGAAGAATTAAGCCCGGAAACTTTAGATTCGTTAAATAAAAGGAGAAATAGCAAAACCAAAGTGGTTAGTTTTCTGAGAACCATGACGCACCTCTCAAGGGTGCGTCGTAATGTTTCCCTTCGCATGATTTAATCGCTTTCCTCACCCTTTTATAAAACTGTTAAACTATTAATCTGATTGTTCTATCACGCCTAATAAAGATAATATCTTGGACAATTGAAATATCATGCTAGGTCCATTAAATCAATCTAAACAAGATAATCACGATCGATCTAGTATTATGTGTTACATATTGCTAAAATCAATTCAGATTAGTTTAATAGTTAACGCATGTCCCTTCAATTATTTATGCTGAGCTAGTAAGGATATCCTGCCTCTGGAGTTATCGAAGAGCGAGTACTCCTTTCGGTAGTTACAGTTCCCCGAACCCTCAATCTCTGCCTTGCGGGTGTACGTTGAGCGATCCCCACACCATGGATCACAAGGGAACCTATGGCCGTCGTGGTGAAACATAATTGCACTCCCTTTATGTCACGATAACCGGGTTTTGTCAGTTTTTCTCATTGTCGTTAAAAACTGAATGGCGACTCCTATATTACTAGTCAATTGGGTGTAAACTCACAGGAAATCCAATTACACTTGATTTGAAAAAAAGAAACGTCACGCCCACGAGGGACGAGGTCACGCATTAGCCTCGTGCTTTTTCGACCCCCTCATAGCAGTGTGAACATGAGAGCTTGGACTTATCCTTCTCAAATCTTCTCCACATGTCTGCCTGTAGAGCAAAAATAGATTAAGAGGTGATTGTATCCTGGCTAGCCTTCCCACGAGCTATGCCCTGTGACTGCTCCTCCTGTGTGAAAGCCAGATATGCATCATCCAGATAAGGAAGAGGTACGCGAGAGAGCAGATTGGTGCGAACAGTCCCATAAAGCTCATCATCGATGCCAATCAAAAATTGATGGAATTTTTCCTCGTCTCGGTCTGAGGCTAGTTTCCCGATAATGTCACACGAGCACTGCCCACACGAACAAGAACGCAGTGGTTTGAAATGAGCCAATTCTTCGTACAGACCCATCAATTTGGTGTAGTAGTCGTCGACAGACATTGCTTTGGTTTGCTTGCAAGCCATGATGTAGGTCGAAGTTGTTGTAATCGTGGGACGTTAGCCACCTTGAATTTCTTGGCAAAAAAATCCCATAGGGGTTTAGCTTCCTGAAAGTACGGTATGGAAGAGGCTACCTTTGGTTCATGCTCTTCATAATCCAAGAGACAATCATGGAGTTCACCGTATCCCAATCAAGGAGCTTTTTCTTATCGGTAGGTTTGTTGATAGTGCCATCAACGAATACATATTTGCGGCACGATTTGAGAGATGTCATCATCGCTCGTGACCATGCCAAGTAGTTATCCTCGCGAAGCAGGACATGGGTAATTAGGTTGTCTGGTCAATCCCCGGAGGCAAGGTAGTATGGAGAGGAGTGATCAAGTTTTCCACTATCATCCATGGTTAAGCAAGAACACTCTGGTTTAAGCAAGAATCAAGGAAAGAAACACGCTGGTGCTAGTCCTTGAATACGGCAGGAAAAAAAAATTGAGATGGTAGGTTTGCTAGGCTGCTAGCTCCGATACCATGACAGATTAGGGTTAATTGTGTTTTCTTGTGTTTGTATTTCTGAAGATGTGTATTATATACAACCTAAAGCCTAACCCTAAAGCCTGATACATAATACGGCTTAGTAGGCTAATTAACACAATATATATTCAAAGCCCAATATCAAGATAGGCCTTAATAGGTTGTTTGATTATCAATTGTTATTTTATTGAAAAAGTAGATGTGATAGGAGTTAGTAGGATATTTTTTTTAATTGAATGAGAGAGGGTGTGGGACAAAAAAAATTAGCGGGAAGAGAGAGACAATATAATAATTTAAGGGTCATTCTTAATTTAGAAGTATAACAACTAATCTAGAACGGACGAAAAAGAAGAGTGTAACAACTAATTTGGGACGAAGGAGTAACAATTTTTCTTAGCATAAAAACATTATACTCGTATAGTCGTATGTATTGTAATGATGTCGTGATAAATCATAAACATGAATGCATGAAATAATGAAAGTAAGCCATAAGAAATTTGTTGTCATCTACATAGTCGTCATAGAGAGAAGCTACGGAGTAGTAAGTAAGGTGGCCATACTTACAATTTATGTACCTTTTTTGTAATTTTGTACCTTATTAATACCCCCTTCACGGCTTTACCCCTTTTCTATCTCAAGTACCGTTCAAATGTTATAGATCGAGCCAAAAGTCCGACTCGAACTCGACCTGAAATTAAGAGGAAAGTCGAGCCTAATCTGAATTAAACTTGAAAGACCCGAATCCAACTAGATTAACCCGACCCATTTATTATATTTCGTACTCCGCATTATATCAAGCTTTACGTTGACCCAACTCGAAATCGACCAAAAAGTCAAACCCGAACCCAATCATTGAGCCAATTATTAATTTATTACACCCCTAGTATTTACAGAGTGATTACGGATTTATGGAGTACTAAAGATATTACTTCTAATTTCTTTTAGAATTAATAAGAATTATTCGGTAATTTTAAGTAGGTGGCATAATTTTGTACCCTTCCGTTTCTTTTTGTTCTTTACGTTTTCCTTTTTAGGTGTTTCAAAATATTATTTACATTTCCTTTTATATTATCACATAAATGTTTTAATATTTTACAGAGTATTAAAATTTGTGTCCAATGATTATTTTAACCAATTAAATTAATTGGGTCATTTAATCTCTCAAACTTTTGTGCTGGCACATTAAAATTTCTCATTTTCCCAACATCAGAATTTTAATAAGAGTGAAAACATTATAAATAAACGTAATTTTCCTTGTTTGAATAAAAAAACAGGGGAATCTCAATGCACATTAATTAGTCATTAATAAACGTGCAAAATGTTAAACGTAAAGAATAAAAAGAAACGGAGGGAGTATCTTTTTAAAGAAACTTTCCAAATTGCTATTTTTGGTTTTTTGTGTGTAAATGAGTCACAATGTATAGGGTTGCAAATGAGCTGATACGTCTGCTAACATTTCGCGAATTAACTCGGTCAAAGCTCGTTTATTAATTAATGAACCTGTTTGAACAAAAATTCTAGGGTCAATAAGTAAACGAGTCAAGCTCAAACAACATCACGTTCAACTCGTTAATGTTCACGAGCACTCGTTTATAGCTCATCTATATTCTATATATTATACTAAAAGAGAGGAAATCAATGTGGTGATGACAAATGTCACTCATTAATTGACCTCTCTTATAGATATAAAAAAAATAGAAAATAAAATACTTGGATTCCATAATTAATTTGTTAATTTTTACATCAAAAAAATATATTTCATTCTCTTTTCTTCAAATAAAAAAGACTTCATTCTACACATAGGGATTTTTTATTTAAATTATATGTAGTATATATTTTCTATATTTGGTAATAAATATAATCAATATAAGATTATCTTTTATAAAAAATTAATCCATTATACAGACTACGTAGTATGATTTTTATAAAAAAAAATTAAGAGTAGTCTACTTATTTATATTTCGTACTTACATAATTCGAATATAAATAAATTAGAAAATCAATAAAGTATGAATAAGAATGTATAAAAAAAATTACAATAGTACTCTATAATATTTTAACAACTAAATGCGACAATAATTATAACCGTCATTGATTGTATATTTTATACGTAGAATATTTAGCAACTAAATTCGATAATTATCTCCTCCATTGATAATGATATTTTACTACTTTAAAAAATTATGTAACTTCTTTAAACATGAGAAAAACTTGTGTAATCTAATCTATCTATTCCGTACTACTTTACTACGTAATTTCTAAAAATTTTAGATGCAACTATTTGATTTTTACACTATCTTTATATTCACACGTACCTCAACTTTTTCTGTTTTTTGGTGATTATTAATACTTTATGATTAACATAGTCATGTACTCCGTAGCATTTTGTTGGATTTGTCTAAATTCTTAATAACACTTTCATATTTTTAATAATTTTTACTAATTGATATTAATAGTTGAAATTATTTACTAACAACCGTGAAAATAAAAGTGGTTTATCCAAATAAAGTAGTAAACAAGAAAACACGACTAACACATAGTCTATTAGTCCTCTTTACTTAAAAAAAATCCTCCAAATATTTTAATCTAAACAATTGACTTATATTTTAGTCGACTTTTAACAAACATTTGTATATGATGTACTATATTAAAAGAGAGGCAAATTGATGTGAAGCTGACAAATGCCGCTCTGATTTGCCTCTTTTATAATATTGGTAACTAAGATATGATAAAATAATTAATATACTATATATATGTTTTACCTAAAATCTTATAATTACTTATGGTAATAATCGATTATACTACGAATTACTTATTTACCCATCTCAATAAATTTCTTAATTTAAATCTATATACTCCGTACGATACTAAAAGAGAAGCAAATTATGTAGAGATGACAAATGTTGCTCTCTGATTGGCCTCTTTTATACCATAAATAATGACTAACTAGTGTGTGGCCCGGGCGTTGCTCCGGGTTTTACTTTTAATCGGGTTTACGTTTTCTAAAAATGTGCCCAATTTTAAAAGATTGTATTTTACATTTATATGTGAAAATATGACAAACATTGTAGGTAGTTCAGATGGTAGGAAGTGAAACTTTTAATCCATGAGGTTTGATGTTCGATCCTTGCTACATGCATGCTTTTTTGGTTGTCAATAACATACCATGATGCTTATTAGTGGTGACATGGCGTAATACGGAGGGAATCTACGCGACACATATACGTTTTCACAAACGCCTTTTAATATATTAGTATAGATATAGATTGTAAGTATTATCAAGTTTCGTTAAGAAATTGTGTCATATATACTAAGTACATATATGTTTGATCGTTTATTATTTGTAATCCAATTATTTTTATTTGCATACGATCGATAACCGATATAGAAAATCTTACAATAGTTTAACTTGGACTATCAATTATATTATTATAATACTATTTAAGAAATTGTGTCATATAATGAATACGGATATGCATAACAAAAGTTAACAAGTTTGTCTCAAACATTTTATAGGCCCTTTTTAAACTAACAAAATGAGCCCCCTTAGCCATAATACGAAGCCTATACTTAATTTTAAATATAAAAAATAAATTGTACCACATTGTCATTATCGTAATATCTTTATACGGAGCACGGATAATTATTTATTCGCTCATATTATTTAAGTCTTAAGAGCATGTTGATTGAAATTTTGACTAATATATTGTAATTAACTATGTCCAAAGTCATATGATCTAGATGATTAAGTTTCCTTATTATTAATATGTTTGCAATAACAAAATATTTTTTATATATTAATGTAAATGATTGCAATATCACTTTAAAATTTCGTGCAAAAAAAGAATTTATACTTCCTCCGTTCCGAAAATATCGCACCATGATTGACTTTTACTTCTCTAACCATTACTTTGACTCTTAATATCTCAAATCGTGTGCAATTTAAAAAGATTAAAAATTAATATTTAGAAAATATATATCGATACGGATCTAACATGACCCCACATGACTTAAATTTTATTACGTACGAGTTATAAAAAATGGCCAAAGTCGTAGTGTGAATAGTGTAAAAAACAAATGGTGTGATATTTCAGGAACGGATGAAATTTATGTTAATGGTGAATCACACTTGATGATGGGGAGAATTTGAATTTTATATTGGTCTGACGACAAAGTTAAACGTAAATAATTGACTAATTTTGACTAAGAAAAAGAGATTTTGTTGGTGGATAGGTATAAGGATAACATGTACCCATTTTGGTGATGGGGCGAGTTTGAATTGATCGGATTTGAGAACACTCACCTAATCCTAATTATGTATGTCACTTTTAATTTTTTTTCAATATTATAGCTAACACAATCATTTTGGTACTTCGTAATAAACTTATGTCAATATATTTAAAATTTAGTTGAAAGGAAAATTAGATTATTTATCGAATATAGGAATTTCTCTGTGCATCCGCCCCAAGTGGGTGGCGATGAATGAAAGTTTATTGGGTGATGGGGATAAAAATGTATCCGTCGCAGGTGAAGGGGCGATGATGGATTTTAGATTGGACCTGCCCGAGTCGCTAATCCTTCATCTGATTGATTATGAATATATAAAAAAAAGTACTATTAACTTAAATACTATAACATTTTGTTTATTTACTCAATAACTCTAATCAGCTAAACAAACTTTCAAAGGCTATACAATCAGATGAAGGATTAGTGAATCAGCTAAACAAACGTTCAATTCAAAACTCTCTTACCAAAAAAAAAAGTCAAGTTTAGGGGCGGTGTGGATACACATGAAGGGAGGTGATGAAGAGGGGATGAATTCTATTTTCTACCTCTCGAGATGGGGTTTGGGAGGGGTGGTTATCGTTGCTATCATAGATGGAGGGGATGAAGATGAGAATTGTATGCTGGTGCTGGTGTACTGCAGACCCTGCCCCGCCTCAAAGTCATCTCTAACTCAATAACGTAAATGGTCCAAATAGGTGTCAAGTGATCCGACCATGAGGTTGACGGGGTGACTGTGTGAGTATTAAGTGGTTATTACTATCTAAGTGAAGGGCGGGTGAAATAACTTTACGTTTGGTACATGTGGTGAATGAGAATGAAAATAATTTTGTATATGTACCCTTATTTATTTAAATTGCTTTAATAAATAAGACATCTAATGAGCAATACAAATTTATCCATCATTAATTATTTTTTATTTGGATAATATCTATAAACTTTATTTTGATGATAATTATCTACCAGATTTCATACAAATTTATATTTAGATGATAAATCGTGAATTGCACGGGTACTGTACATCTCCCGGAAATGCAGGAAAAAGCACAATGCAAAAAGAGGAAGGAGGGTCGCACAGTTCGGAAAGGAGAGCAGGGGATGGAGCCTTGGAGGGCGGCTGGCGCAAGAGAGTGGGCGGAGCTAGGCGGTTCTATGCGGTGGAAGAACGCCAAAAATCGGCGTCGGGGGTAAGCTGGGCGCGGAGGGAGAGGAAGGCAGGGGAGTTGGGTGTGGGCGCATGACTGCTGGTCGGGACCCTGTGCAAGGGAGGTGCGGCGTGATGGTGGCATATGTTGAAGGAACATCGGCGGAGGAAGGTATCTTCTGGGGTGGAGCCGCCGCGGAGGTGGGAGGGGGGTTAGTGGTGGTGGTAAGAGCAGAACAAGGTCGGCAGATTTTTTTTTATTAACAACATATGCTGTCGCCGCCAATTGTGGGCGGCCGGACCATGGTTTAAGCCGTCTCTTTTAGGCGGCGGTGTGTTTAAAAAAAATTGATTTATTTTTAAATTGTTTTAAAACCCCCATATCCTAATGTTTTCTAATTTAAACTAATTTTAATTAAACTAGCTTGTATGTTTCCGGTTAGACTAGAAATACAATTTTATGTTTAAAATTAGTAAAGCATATAAAGTTATTGGTTTAAGTGGGAGAAATTTTAGTCATAAACTCTTGATTAGGTCTACAAATCCTTTAAGGTTAAACAACTTGATTAGAATTAATAAGGACTGAATAATTAGTAGATTATTGGTGCCCTTGATTAATTGCTGCAAATATTTATATGATGCATAACGTGTTTTACTAATCAGCTATGTGGGCCATTCATGATAATGAATGGGTGAATGGTATATATTGTATATGTACTGTTTTGCAGGTTATGAAGTGCCTAGTATGGCCCAAATAGGATAGAAAATATGGTATGCGTACCATTAATTTGAATGTAATTGGTCTAATGCACCAAATTTGTTTTTCAATTCAAATATGGTCTGCGTACCATCAAATAGTTGTAATTAGTTTAATTATAGCTGATCCTATTTGAAGAAAATGGCGCCTCCCACGGTGAAATTCAAGACGAAGTTTCCAATCCATTTTCAAGATGGACTTTGAAGTTGAAGCTTCAAGATGAAGTCGGGCCATACTAGATCACATTTATCTTATGCATACTTTAAGTTATTTATTGCTTTTAAATATGTCTTAAATATGCATGAGATTGAAGCTTGATTATGTTGCATGATTAAGGATTTTAGTTCACTTAAAATCTAACCAACATAGTAAGAGCCTTAAGTTCCAAACTTTAAAAATTGAGTTAAAAGGTGCCATGCCAAAATAACACTTACTTGGATAACTTTTACATCAATCTAGTAATAGTTTTACGCTCAGCGAGGTGTTACTTATTGATCCTAAAGGGGTAAGGTACACAAATAATTGTGAGTACATGTTAGTTTTGGTGAAACTCAACGATATAAGTAAGGAGTCCTTTTATGTCGTGGCAAAATCGATAGGTTTACCTAATAAGCTCTTAGACGTACCTATTAACCAAGAATAGTTTCTAGACTATTAGCAAAAGGCTTTTGCTTACCTAAAAGATATTAGAATTGAGTCTAAATACATAATGTGCTTAATTCTTCAATGGGTTTTAGGATCTTGGAATCATTTTATTCACACCTGCCGGAACAATAAATTCGAATAAAATGCTAATGACTTGTTTAAATTGCATGATTGCTTTAATTTTCAAGTTATTACTCATGATAAATGTTTAAACTTTGCATGCTTCAATGTATGTTTTAATTAATTTATAATTAAATATCTTTTACTGCAATAAATCCTTTTAGAAAGGTAACAGTAAATTTCCTCGATTGGTAGTGAATCCAAGAACGATTCACAGAAATGAGAGAAAGTGAGCAATTTAAAATGTACGTTTCTTATATCGACTTTTATGGTTGTTTTCGAGTATCAAAGTCGAATGGCAAACAGATTGGTGCTTGTGAATTCAAAGTACAATGTAGTTTTGAGATCATAAAGCATTGAGTTTAAACGCTCAGCTTTACCAATGGTTAACAACCTAATATCTTTGTCCATTTAATTCTCGAATGAGTCTAGTCCTTAGACATTCGAATAGATCGATGCTTAGAGAACTTTAGAAGCTTCTGGTAAGATCATCTAGTTGAAACAGAATTTTAAACATAAATAGAATGGTAAGAACTTTGTTGGAGTGACATTGGACATGTCTAAACAAAATATAAAAGTCAACACTAAAGAATACAAATCTTAAGACTATAAGAAAGGGTACAAAAAATAGGAAAACAAGGAACAAAAGAACGAAATTTTACGATTTCGTTTCTACCTATAAGTTTATGTTTAAAGAAAAAGTAACCTAGCAATCAAACTTCTTTGGTATCATATACCGCTTGAGGTTCTTACTTCGCTAATAACTCAAACAATGGAAGCTAGGCTACACTAATGGCCCACAAGTGAGAAATGAAGCATGGCACTGCTACATTAGTTGTAGGGTCATCTAGTTTGTTTTAAGTCCTTTCAAGGCTAGAACTTAATGGTTATTTTGTTCCATAATCAGCATACCTAAATTTCTGTTTTCAAACACAGAAAGACTCACATTCAGAAGAACAAAAACAAATGTTTGTTTATTTGAATGAAATGACCATTTACGGGTTGAGTCAATATACTTGATTAAAACAAACAACTCTTTAACAAAAGGAACTTTACTAGGTTCAAATCAACCCCTTGATTTGAGTTCCACAAACCTTTAGCATTGTTACTTAGACCATATCAACAAGTTAACATTCAAAAGCTCTATTTTGATGGACTTTTGAAAGTTGGTTGATTTCTAGATCAATTCAAGACAAGCTAGTCTTACTTGTTGAAAGTAACAAAATATGAACTATTGTTAGAACGCCTAGACAATAGAGTTCAAAGCTAAAGAAAGATTTTATGACTTTATTATTTCACACAGATTTGAGTGAATACAGGTTTATTTACTCAAAGTGATATAAGTTTGAATCTGTTTGGCTAGTTCAAAGATTCAGAAGTATAAAATCCCTTTGGCAAGAAATCATAAAGATCTATGTTAGATCATATTGTTGGTTACTTATACCAAGAATGATCATCAATGATTGTGTGTTGTAATTTCACGATCTAGCTCCATAAGATATGGCATATCTAAGGTTGAATGATCGAAGTCAATTAGTACTTGATTTGATCAATGATGAATCATAAAGAATTTTCCTATAATTTCTAAAACAAAATGCTCAACTACCACCAAACTAAACCAAATTCGTCAAAGCTATTGAAAAGTAATTTCAGAATATCTTTTCATAATATATCTAAAGAGTTCCTAAACTCAGTGGGGGCTTAGTGTTTGTCATTCGACAAACTAAGGCCCAAGTATATATAGATATATGTTTCATTGTGATTTATTCAAATGAGACACAAGGGTATTGTTTCTACCACGAATTTTTGAGAACATAATGTTTGTTTGCTCGAAATAATGTCTTTTTGGAGATTCATTTCCAAAATGACAAGTGGGAGAAAATAGACCTCGAAAGTCTTCGAGGCGAACAATAAACATAAAACGGAGATTCCAGAGGCTTTTCGAAGTCTTTAGAAAATCCGAACACTTATTCTTTGAGGACTTTAGAAGTGGCTTTAAAGAATAGACATCTCTTAGAAGACTTTACAAGTGCTTCAAGGAGAACAAAATATTCAAAGGACTTTCAAGTGGCTATTGATATTCTATTTGTTTGATGTTCTATACTCAAGTAGGCATAGAGTTCAAGTCACTGAAACTATGATATTCTTCTATTAGATAGTGAAGAAACATGGAGTTCAGGTCACTGAAGCTATGCGATTCTTCTATTAGATAGTGAAGAAACCTACACCTTGCAGTCAAACTATTATCATGTAGATTAATGAGTTTGTGACTTGTAAGAAAGCTATGACGAAACCTAGATTCCCTAAAATGGTTAGAGGCCATATATAGACTCAAATGTTTTAGGTGGTTAAAGGCCATAAAACATAACCAATGTTTTGATGACAAAATTGAAATTTTGTTGATTTGCAAGAATAGATTAAACACCTATTGGTTGCAAATTGGTTTTAAGGATAAAAACCATCAAACGTGGAATTGTGTTCACACACAAAGCTAGATTAGTTGCTGACGGTTACAAGCAAATTCATGGCATGGATTGTGTTGAAACCTAATGCATAATCGTTATGCTCAAGTCTATAAGTCAAGCAATGATTGTATGGTATGTCGTAGGATTTGTAGATCCAAATAAATGCTTGAAAAGGAAAATCTAGCTTATGAAATCTAAGTACAGATTTAAGCAAGCAATTGGGAATTAGAAATGTATTTTAGTGAAGCTAATAAGTATTTTAGTTTCATAAAAGTTACATGATTCTTATAGATATAAAAGAAGTTTAGTGGGAGTACATAAAAACTTAATTGGTCCTATGTGTATCACTGTGAGGGGGTCGAAAAAGCACGAGGCTAATGCGTGACCTCGTCCCTCGTGGGCGTGACGTTTCTTTTTGTCAAATCAAGTGTATTTGGATTTCCTGTGAGTTTACACCCAATTGACTAGTAATATAGGAGTCGCCATTCAGTTTTTAACGACAATGAGAAAAACTGACAAAACCCGGTTATCGTGACATAAAGGGAGTGCAATTATGTTTGACCACGACGGCCATAGGTTCTCTTGTGATCCCTGGTGTGGGGATCGCTCAACGTACACCCGCAGGGCAGAGATTAAGGGTTCGGGGGACTGTAACTACCGAGAGGAGTACTCGCTCTTCGAAAACTCCAGAGGCAGGATATCCTTACTAGCTCAGCATAAATAATTGAAGGGACATACGGTAACTATTAAACTAATTTGAATTGATTTTAACAATATGCAACACATAATACTAGATCGATCGTGATTATCTTGTTTAGATTGATTTAAGGGACCTAACATGATAGTTCAATTGTCCAAGATATTATCTTTATTAGGCGTGATAGAACAATCAGATTAATAGTTTAACAATTTTATAAAAGGGCGATGAAAGCGATTAAATCATGCGAAGGGACACATTACGACGCACCCTTGAGAGGTGCGTCACGGTTCTCAGAAAACTAACCACTTTGGCTTTTCTATTTCTCCTTTTATTTAACGAATCTCAAGTTTCTGGGCAAGGTTCCAGTATCCGGGCTTAATTCTTCAGCTACAAGGGTCAGGATACGTTCTGTTCGATTTTTGGATCGATTGCGACAGAACGCGGGATCAATTTCGCAGCGTGAGGCTTAGGCTTAGGGGTTGGAGTCAATACTCAGAATATGAATTGTGTGTGTTGGTTTCACGTCGAATTTGGGGCTGTATTTATAGAAAATAGTTCGTGGAAAGATAGAATTTTAGAGCACTAATCCAAGAAGAATTAGGAGAGAACACGTACCCAGGTAATTTCAGCGCCCAGGGCTGGGCGCCGAAGATTTTGGCGCCCAGAGCCAGGCGTTGAAAATAGGGTCTGGGCCGTATTACCTTGTCAGATTTGGACTCGTGGAATACGGAGTCTTTGAGACTTATCCGAGTCTTTTAGTGCGTATTAACTTTATGACGGAATGCGTCTGGGCCCGTTACGAACTCTAGGTTCCTTAGGATTTTAATTAATACGTAACTCTTATTTTCGAATTATACTAGGAATAGGATTCCTCTTGCAAATTCTATCTCTTTTAGGATTTATGTTGGAGTGCAACACCTAATTCTGACAGGTTTCCATCTTTTATGTCTTGCCACTTTTAGCAACTACCCGTTACGGCAGTTACTATTTTTAGCAGGTTTCTATAATAGCAGGTTCGGGTGAAATGAAAAGGGTGATTGAGATTCGTGATTGAAATTTTATGTTCTCATCATCGAACCTTCCCTTTCGGGAATGGGGACAAAAGTAGGTGTCTACAGTTAGCCCCCACTTTGACTGAGTCTCGGGATGAGACGATGGTCAAAGTACTGGACGGAGTGCGTCACACAAGCCATAGTGTATGTGACTTGTTTTGCGAGGGTCTCACGAGCCCCCGAGTGATAAAATTTTACTTAAGGGTCATCACTTGAAGTGTCGACATATCCCTCACGTGTCATTGGGATTTGTCAACGGATAGTATAGAAACTCCCTCACTTTGTCATTGGAAGTATCTAAAGATGTGTAGAAACTCCCTCACTTTGTCATTGGAAGTAGCTACAGATGTTTTCGAAATCAAAGCTATAAAGTGTAACTGGGCCTGGCCAAGCCCAATCACGAGGTAAAATATTTTTAAAGATTCTCATTTTCAGGGTTAGCTAAACGAGAAAACCCCCTTGTTTTTATGGGACGTATAACGAAGGAAAATCCGGCACATCGTTCTTTTTTGGAAAAACGGAAAACCAATCTTTTAATTTTTGGAAAAAGGGAAAACCAGAAAAAGTTATCGCTGCAGCGACTAAGGACCTGCGCGGTTAGTGGCGCAAACCCCGCCGACTAAAGATGGCGAGCCTGTACGCTAAGGGTGGACACCCCGTCTGATAGAAGTGGACGAATCTGTTTTGAAGTTTGTTTTTTTTTTTGAAAATAAGGACCTACGCGGTTTGTGACGTAGACCCCGCCGGCTAAAGATGGCGAGCCTATCCGCTAAGGGTGGACACCCCGTCCGATAGAAGTGGACGAATCTGTTTTGATGTTTTTTGAAAATAAGGACCTACGCGGTTTGTGACGTAGACCCCGCCGGCTGAAGATGGCGAGCCTGTTTTTTGAAGATTTTATTTTATTATTATTTTTTCGAAAACTGAGGACCTGCGCGGTTAGTGACGCAGACCCCGCCCGCTGAAGGTGGGCGAGCCTGTTTTGTGTTTTTGAAGATGTCATTTTTGAAAACTGAGGACTTGCGCGGTTAGTGACGCAGACCCCGCCCTCTGGAGGTGGGCGAGCCTGTCCGCTAAGGGTGGATGCCCCGTCCGATAGAAGTGGACGAATCTCTTTTGATGTTTTAAAAATAAGGACCTACGCGGTTTGTGACGTAGACCCCGCCGGCTGAAGATGGCGAGCCTGTTTTTGTGTTTTGAAGAATTTTGTTTTCTTTCGAGGGATGCTCGGATTTAGTTACAACCTGAATGTGGGTTGACAACGTGCTTAGACGGACCATTGTCTTGTGGTCATCATCTTTCATGGTTTTGAGCTAGCCTTTACGGCTCAATTTTGCCACTACCTGGGTCCTTGATTAGGGGACTATGTATAAGTATCAACGGCGACCTTTGTCTTGAGGTCGTAATCCAATTTCATTTTTTTTGAGATTATCCAAACAAGGGACTTCGTACAGCGTAGTCTGGGAATATTGTTTTAACTTTGCATACTTTCTTTTAAGATATATTTTTTCTTTCGAGCCCTCAAGCACTCGTGCTTGACGGTCATTTCTTGTCAAAGAGGTTCCTTGGGGATACGCATTTTGTAATGTCCTTGATCGTGTTTGGGATCGTGCTCGTAAGCGCGAGCGATCTTTGTAGTGGTGTGCTATTCTTAACAAAGCCGTGAGGTGCGACTTTCAGTAAAGAAATCGGCAATTTTCGAGTCGAATGGATACGGCAGGGCCCTATAGAAGTCAGGGCCTTTTTTGAGCCTGGGTTTATTTTCGGGGCCCAGGCCTGGGCGTTGAAATAATTCACGCCCTAGGTTGGGCGTTGAAAATGTTGTTTGGGCTGGTCTTTTGATGACACAGTTGGCCTCTTTTTTACTTGGAAATTCTACGCATTCTCTTCTCTTTTGTTTTTCTTTATTTTGATTTTCAGCGCCCAGGGCTGGGCGTCGGAATATCTAGCGCCTAGTCCTGGGCGTTGAAAGTGCGTCCCAGACAGGACTCTCTCGTGATGATTTTTCGAGAAGCCGTAGCCGATTGGTGGACTACGGTGTTTGTCGCTCTTAAGGCGTACGGTTGTTGCAATAGTCGGGCGAATCTATATGGCCCGAGGAACATACCTTGAGGCGTAAGACTTTGATAGCTCTTGTTGTTATTTTGAACGTATATATTTTTTTTTCTTCTGAACGTGTTCGTGAATGTTCGATACTTAGAATGTATGTGCGAACGAGCGTTCATAGAATGGCCGTTGCGTGCGGTCCATTAATCAGTTCGCTTGAATCATTTTTTTTTTGAGCAATGACTGATGTTGAATAGTTTTCTTAGAAGCTTGATAGGGTTCAGGCCCATTCATGAAGTGGGCTCAAGCATCGTGCCCTTTTGATCATTCAAACATTTACTTTGAGACCTTTTTTATTTTTTTATTTTGCTATGGTCGTTTCGTAGCTTGGAGCCCCCAAGTATGCATGTTGGGATGCTTCCTTTTGGCGTACGATTTTTGTAGGTTCTATCGAGAAAGATGCCTTGGGGTTCCGCTCGTGTAGGTGCGAGTTATCCCTTCCGTGGTAGGTAATGTTTTCCTACTTTTGATCCTTAATGTAGAAGTCGTGTGGCTTGCATTTGGGCGATAATTAGTCTTTGCCTCATACTCTTGGTCGTGCCCGCATTAGTGCAATATGCCTTACTCTTTTTTTTTGTTTTTTTTAGACTTGTACCGTGGGATGTTTGAACTTATGGTGCGACGTAGGCTTGTGTGGCCCAGCATCGTGTCTTAGAACATTCCTCCAGGTGTTGTGATATCATTATTATATTCTTGCGTTGGAGTACTTCATCACGCCTCGTTCAGGTGTTCGAACAAGTGTAGCATCTTTTGCGTGGGTGTGCATGGCTTATTACTTCGTTCGATGCGAGGATTCATAGATGTTTCTTTCCTTTTTTATCCTTGATCATTCTTTCGCCTTTGCTTTGGAACGACGTAGACTGTGTAACGGGCGCTTGTAGGGCGAGTGTTATATGCAGTAGTTTGATCGGAGTTTTGGTGACTCGCGATTTTCAGTTACCCTTGTTAGTGGGGTGACTTTATATATTCTAAGTAGCGCTTAGAATTTGGGAGGGGTTGTAGCCATTCTAAGGTTCGTTTTACACGATCAAACCTTAGGATTGTGCCCCTATGACGTATATATAGCATTAGCGTCGAGAATTTGCGATAAAATCGTCATTTCGAGCATTTTTAGAGTGTTTTTCTCAAGCCCCCAATTGTAGCTACGGGATTGCCTTAGTGCTATAATGCTTGGCATACGTTTTTATGCATTCATGGTGACATGGATCATGAATAGTTTGAACCAGACTCGTTTAGTGCGAGATACGTTCGAGTAGTGATTTGATACTTCTCTTGTAAACGTCATATTGTGCGACATTGCCCTGGTCAAGGTAGTCACATGTTGAAGTATGCCTTGACCAAAAGCTAGGTGCCTTTCTTTACCCATAATCGTATTTAGAAATTTTTTGACTCACTTGCAACATCGAGATAAACGCATACTTAGCTTAAACAAACGACACTTTATTATGTTCGAAGAAGTCTTTGAAAATTATTTGAAATCCGAGTCCTACTGTGTACAATCCGAGGTGTCCTAAGTAAGTTGACTTATACAAGGGTTCGTAGAGGATTACATGAGTGAATCAAAATACTGTTACGATTTTTGGAATGCTGTCTAAGGATTTGCTGGAAGCCAGGGTGCAGGCGTCAAGATATTACTTGTGCCCGTGTGGCACATGCTTTAGGTTTTTAGGGCCATCATTTCCAGAATTGCAGCAATATAACTCGCTTTCAAATTGACTTAGATTTACTTGGTGTATGTCTGTACAAAAGGTCAAGGTATACTTAGTTCTTTCCCTAGTTCTTTCATTTCATCTTTTAGCCCCCAGTTGCTATTATGTTTTCTCATTAATGATGCTTTCAGATTTCGATTTTAGATGCCCGTGTCATATGATTGAGTAGGGTGAGCCTTGGTTAAGTGCCAAGTCCTATTGACAATGTCTGATTTTTTTCAAAGGGGATTAGCAAGCATTTTGAATTATCATGAACTGGTGCCCTGAGTTCGAAGGAATGATGGGGCGATGCCGTAGAAAAATCCTCTTTATTGCAAGCTTACTGCCTTTACTATTTGTTGGCAATCATGACTGTGTCTAGTGGTGAAAGAAGGTCTTTAAGCGAACGACTATGTCTAGTGGTGAAAGAAGGTCTTTAAGTGAGTTAGTTCGCTTTAGGGAAGGTCAAGTCGACTACTTTAGAGGTCATGGACGCTTGCGCTAGCCCCCATTCAATTGAGGCAAAGCGATCTTTTGAGTGTTGGCTAAGTGCCTAAGAGTGTGAGTGCTCCTTCTGGCAAGGGTACGTGCCCTTATTATTTTTCGATGTGTGCTCGTTTTGGCATCTTGATGACTTGGATTCTTCCTTTGACTTAAATTTTTCTTTCGACTTGGGTTGCAAGTAATTAAATTTCAATAAGGGACTCTATTTCTTATTCTTGTTATTCTATAGGCTCTAACATTTTTGCAAATTGGTTGGACCGAATCATGGATTGCCTACGTATCCGCCTTAAATAGATTTAATTTGGAATCAGGTCTTGCGTAGTTCTTAGCCTAGAAAATGGTTTCTTAGAATGCCGATTTTAAACAAGTACGTTCTGAGGTGGAAACATATTATTTGAAACGGTGGAATAAGTGAAGTTTATTATTATTTTAATCTGCTGCTTTGCCGTAAGCCAAAAATTTGTTTTATTTTTTTAAGTACATGTATTTGCACAAAAATCTTTTCATGTGTTTTTTGGTACGTATATCTGAATACGTGCTGTACCCCTCCAAGTGTTCGTTATTGTTCCGTGTATGTGCGGATAAAATGACGAGCACTTCTGGACAAAATTTGGCAAGCAGAGAGATTCATCGCCCAGGATGGGGCGTTAAAGATTCCGGCGCCCAGCTCTGGGCGTTGATAATGATTCCTGGGGAGGCTTCTTTTCGTTTTGTGCCAAATATTTGTGAATCTTTTTTGTGCGCTAAATGTTCTTTTTCTTTTTAGACGAACTTTAAAGGCGCTTTGCAAAGTTTTCTTTTTTATTATTTTTTTTTTGTACTTTTCATTTGTCTTTTTTTTATTCGTGACTCAAGACGGTTTGAAAGATTGGTTGAATGAGATAGGATAATTTGTATAGGTATTGGTCAAGCATGAGGATTACATCTGCTAGGACTCACAATTTGCAGCCTCAAGCTAGTGTCATGAGCTTACATCAACCAAGGCCAATGAGTAGCATGGGGACGGCTCAAGGGTATATCAACAGGATGTATCCAAACAAGTTATATGGTCATTATGCTAATGGTGGTGTAAGAGCAGGTTTTGGGCTTTGGAAATAATGGGTATGACGCACGTGTCAATGGCCGTGCGTGGTTTTACAGTTGATAACAAGTTCAAGAACAAGAGTCGGGGCAATGGTTTCTTGGGTTATGGAAATGAGAACATGGATGGGTTAAATGAGCTGAACAGAGGCCCCAGAGCGAAGGCGTCTAAGAACATAAGGATTGGAAGGGGTAGACATCGTAGAACTTTATGTAGTTTTTGTGGCATGATTTGGATTGGTTGACTCAATTCTCTTCCTTCGTTTACTTGGGTAAATTTCGCACTTTGGGAGGTACGGGCTAAGTATTTCATGGCTCGCTCTTTTCGCTCTCCCTTTTCTCTTGCTTTTTAAGTATTTCATGGCTCGCTCTTTTCGATCTCCCTTTTCTCTTTCTATTTTTTCTTTTTGCTTGGGATTTCTCCCCAACATAAATCCTTCATTTTTTTTTGGGCTAAAAGGTAGATGGTTGTGGTCTTTGAGTCATGAGGCGAGACTGAGTGAGCCTCGTTTGGTAGGCCTATAGTGGACCTTTAACTTTAGTAGGCCTAGGGTGGACCTTTAGCTTTAGTAGGCCTAGGGTGGACCTTTAAATTGTCTTACTTTGCAAGCGTATTTAGTCGTTTCTTAAAATGTGCAAATAGCGTAGATTCAAAATGTTGTTTTTACTTTATTGAAATTTAACGAAAGAATTACATCGAAAATAATTTTTTTGTTTCTTTTCAGACTCCAGTTTCTGGGATTTAATTGGAAGTTGTGATTTAGACTCGAACTTTCATTAATCTTTCCGATTATAACCCGTGTATGAATACAAGGAGGTGGCCTAGACTCAAAATAATGACGTGTCGTAAGCCTATAATACTTAACCAAGCGACTCTCAGACTTAGGCTAATTGGACCATAACTTTCGTTGGTTGACACTTTAGATTTTAACCCTTGGGTGTTCATTTGTCATGCGCCATTTTGCTTGATGTTGGCAAGGTAGTTAGTTGGGGAAATCGAATTTTCATCTTTGCAAGGCTAGAATCATTAGTGCGGCTTCCCTCTTAGTGTGTATTGCTTTACCCCGATGGTAGCCTTATGGCATGCCGATTTAGGTATTTTCATGGTTCGTCATGTTGCATTCATGGAAAATCTTTTAGTCAGTATTTAGGAGTATTTCAAGGAGCGAGTGGCTCGAGAGGACTATGATAGTCGTGACCCAATGTGATCATAAGCCTTGAGGCCATTAATTTTTTGTTGCCAATGGTATTGACACCTTAGGCTCACTTTGGGGGTTGTGCGACTATGGAGGAATGATTTTCAGAATGTGACTGTTTCCATTTTGCAAATACTATAATATATTCTTTTTATTGGTGAGAGAGAGTATTGAGGCCGTAGATTCTTAGCAAGGGATGACAATTACATATGGGTGCTTATTGATTTAAATGTTAGGAAGGGAGACTCAATATGGTTTAACCTTTTAACTTGCAGAACGACACCAAGCATTAGGACCGATTCTATGGATAAGACAACTAAGACTTAGGATTTAGATTGTACTTTGGCATAGCCTAGTCTAGACTCGGATTTATTTATTTTTTATTCGAACATTATTTTTCCTTGAAAACTCTATTTGAACATTATTTTTTGAATACTTTGCCCATGTGAAATTCAAGGTCATTTAATTAGCATGCTCAGTTTTGGTGCCGAACATTGTCGTCATAGGAGGCCTAACAATGACACAAAGAGTTATTCATTATTTTTTTTTAGTCGCTTTTAGAATCGAGTGCCTTTTCATACGCCCTCGCAGCAATTTTTTACGAAAAGTTTTTTTTTTTGCTACGTATTTTCTTTATGTGCAGGCACCGAGGTTGTTGTGCCTGACCAAAAGGCCAGGCAGCAACTTCAGCGCCCGGCGGTGGGCGTGAAAATTATTGGCGCCCAGCAGGGGCGCTGAAAATGCGTCCCTGACTGGTACTCGTATTCTGTTCGCGTGTATTTTTTCGTTTATGCGACTTTGATTTTGCGTGCTTGCCTAATAACGTCCTTTACGCGTTGTGCAGCGTTTGTGGGATTCGTTACGGGCCATCCCGAGCGTCGCTTATTTTTATGGCGATCGTTCGGGTTTGCGGAACACGTATTTTGGTATAACTCTTTGGCCAATTGGTTCATGAATGTTTGGGAAATTTTTAAGGTCGTTGGTTTTCTAGCATTATTTGTCACACACAATCACAACATGATATGTGCGTTTTATATAATATTTTCACCCCCGTCCCTTAGTACTTTCATGCGTCAAATGAGCTCCTAGGAGCCATTTTAGTACTAATCTGTGTATTTTAGTGTGCCGTGAGTTTCAGGAATATTTAGTGAGAAATTGGTCTTGTTAGGCCCGTTTCTTGATGATTTAGGCCACTACAGGATCCCGAGGGAGTTCGGGACGACTTTTGTCGACTTACGGAAGCCCTGGATGTTCATGATCGAGCCCCGGAAGTTAGACTAGGTGTTGTGGACGAAGGGCGGATCACTTAGCCCTCCGCCCGGTGGATTACCCCTCGCCCATCGGGCGAGCAAGCAGAGGAACAGTTCGTCAGAGGGCGCCCGACGGGCGGAGTTTCGCCCGGTGCCCACCGGGCGCCCAACAGAAGCAGCAGCAGAAGAAATCGCCCTCCGCCCGACGGGCGAGAGCCGCCCGACCGGGCGCGCGGAGAAGGTTTTCAGAAAGTCGCCCTACGCCCGTCGGGCAGCCCTGCGCCCGTCGGGCGGACTTCGAGCTTTACGCCCGTCGGGCGGAGAGCCGCCCGACCGGGCGACGACAACCCAAGGCGCTGTGCGCGCGTCCTTCTTTATTGTTTTCCGGTTTTTTTTCTTATGTTTTTAGGCTAAACTATAAATATAGCCTTTGTTAATTTAGTTGGGGGACTTCATTATCTCATATCCTAGTGTTAAAACACTTAGTTTTATTTCTCTAAGCTTAATTTTCTCTCTCAAATTTGTTCTAAACACTTAGTTTATTTTCAATCAAAAATCGAAGCTTTCATTTGCCATTGTTCTTCAATTAGGTATTATTCCTTATTTTAATTCTTTGTTTAAGCTTTAATTATGTTTTCAATCATGCCAATTGCTTTGCTTATTGTTAATATGTGTGAGTAGTTGATTTTCTAGGGTTTTGGGAATCCATGAACGAATGTGAAAGGATGATTAATTGTTGTTGATTGTTGGTTTAGCTGTTAATTCCTATTGATTGCCCTTATCTACTTTGCAATTAGATTTGCGCAGGTTTGATTGTATTAGTTTCGCAATATCAAATTAAGATTCGAGAGATGCAATTTGATGTTTAGGCTTGTTTCAATAGTCAGAATTGGGATTAATACGTAGCGAGAGCCCGTTAATTCTAAGTCTATGATTAGTATCGATTCGAGAGAGCATGCTAGTCTAATTAACTGTTTTATTGATTATTATCGATTGTTGTCATCTTGGAATGTTGTTCATCGGTGAACCTGTACCCTAGACCTTTTAATACCTGATTTTTCCCTATTTTATTATCATCCTAGTTTCATTATACAAATCAACCTATATTCTTGTTTCCCAATAGTCTAGAATTGCCGATTAATAGTAGAAAGAACATTGTTTCCCTGTGGATACGATCCTTGCTTCCCTTGCTATATTTTTAGTTGGTGAACGTTAGGTTTATCTTTGATAGGAGTGCGATTTAGCCTGTCAAATTTTGGCGCCGTTGCCGGGGAAACGGTTTTATTTTCTGTTATTGATTGATTATCCTAGATTATTGTTTGTTACTACTCAAGGAACTCACGTTCCTTGAGACCGGATCTCACATTGTTTTGTAGTCTTTGTCTATGCCCAGGACCGTAGGTACTAGTAATCTTACTCCATTCGATCCTGAGCCCGAAAGAACCTTTCGTAGATGAAGAACCTTCATTGCACAGTGTAGGAATTACTCTGACTCTGATCATAATATTGGCGATCTTTTTCCTTCAGATACAGATTCAGTTTCAGAGATAGAGATGGGTGACGAAAATCTGGTACCGCCACCTACCCCACGGCTTACGGACTATTCTAAGCCAAGTCTGTCCGTGCTGCCAAAGGCGATCATGCCTTCTATTGCAGCTGAGACCTTCAAGATTGAGCCCGCATTGATTAACATGATCGAGAGACGCCAGTACGGTGGGGAACCAGGTGAAGATCCGAATCTTCACATTCAGTCCTTTATCCAATATTGCTCCACCATCAAGCAAAAGGGATTGACTCCGGAGCAGACTATAGAGATACTTTTCCCGTTCTATTTGAGTTGGAAAGCTAAACTGTGGATTAATGGGTTGAATCGGGCGGCTTTGAAAATCAATAATTGGGAATCCTTGGCTCTTGCTTTTTATGTTAAATATTTTCCACCTGAGAAAACGGCTCGTCTGAGGAGTCAGATATTAGGTATCTCACAACAAGCGGATGAGAGTTTGTTCGAGGTTTGGGAGAGATTCAAGGATTTGCAAAGAGAATGCCCGCACCATGGTTTGGAAGATTGGTTCTTGATTCAGCAGTTTTATAATGGTCTGGGCAATGAGTCTAGATGTTTGTTGGATTCAGCTGCCAGTGGGAGGTTCATGCAACTTGAGGTGCCTAGAGCTATGGAGGTGATTGAGGAGATAGCCATTCACAATGCCCAGTATGGAAATCCTAGAGGTCTATCTAACAGGGGTGGTAAGCATGATTTAAATTCTATTGAACAATTAACTGCCCAATTGACTGCTTTACATTATAAATTCGATAATATGCAAGCGGCCAATGCTCAATCTGCCCAACCTGTTAGTGTAGCTGCTATGAGTGCCCAACCTACTACTGTTTGTGAAAGTTGTGGAATGTCTGGTCATTATGCACAGGAATGTCGAAGCTCTATTGAACAATGTAATGCTTTTCAATCCTACAAACAAAACAACCCATTCTCCAACTCTTACAATGAGGGCTACAAAAATAACCCTCTGCTTTCCTACAGGAGCAACAACATCCAAAACCCTCACCAAGTTCAACATCCACCACCACAACCATATCAACCTCCACACCAACAATCTTACCAACCCCGAAACAACTACAACCAACAGTCTAGTGGGCCACCTGGGTTCTCTAGACAACACACATCACCCCCACAACCACAACCTCAAGCCACACAGCCTGACCCTATGCTAGTAGAGATGAGAAACATGATGCTACAAATGCAAAAATCTCTAAGTGAAAAGGATGCAAAAATCGATGCTCTTACTGCTCATAACAAGATCATTGATACACAGTTGGCACAGATGGCTACTACTATTGCAGGGAGGCCACCAGGCCAACTTCCTTCACAGCCCGAAAATAGGGAGTCTGCTAATGCAATTACATTGAGGAGTGGTAGGGATTATGATGGTCCTTCTATGCCGGTTGAGGTTGATTCCGGGGTGTCTGCTAGTGATCTGGTCAGTGAGGAAATCCCGAAGATAGATATGGGTGAGAAGGAACCAGCTGAAAAGGTAGTCAATGAGAATGAGGCTACAACTGCGGTTAAGAAGGGGGCGGATATACAAGTACCACCTGTTGCACTCCCCTTCCCAAACCGACAACTCAAGAATAAGCTAGACAAGCAGTTTGGCAGATTCTTGGAAGTGGTCAAAAATTTGCAGGTAACGGTTCCTTTTACTGAATTAATTTTACAAGTTCCTGCGTATGCTAAATTCATGAAAGATATTTTGACCAGAAAACGTGCTTTTTGTGAGGTAGAGACTGTAGCTTTCACTGAGGAATGTAGTGCTTATTTGCAAAACAAGTCTCCACCTAAACTTAAGGACCCCGGGAGTTTTTCCATCCCATGTAACATTGGCACCGTATTTATTGATAAGGCTTTATGTGATCTAGGTGCTAGTGTGTCTGTCATGCCTTTGTCTGTCTGTACTAAACTGAATATGGGTGAGCTTAAGGTTACCAATATCACTCTACAAATGGCCGACCGTTCTGTCAAATACCCCTTAGGTGTTTTAGAGGACGTCCCTGTTAGAGTAGGTAAATTCTATATACCTGTGGATTTTGTAGTATTAGACATGCAGGAGGATTCTCAAATTCCCATAATCTTAGGTAGACCCTTCCTTCATACGGCGGGGGCGGTAATTGATGTTAAAAGTGGGAAATTGACATTGTCGGTTGGGGATGATAAGGTGACTTTTAATCTGAATAGTGCCTTAAAAAGTCCCATGCTAGAGGAAGAACAATGCTATCGCATAGATGTAGTCGATTTTATTACTTGTGATAACGTCTCCCAAGTTCTCGAAAGAGACCCTTTGGAGGCAGTGCTTTGTTGTGAGTCTTCTGCAGGTGATAGCAGTTCTTGGAGTGCTGAAGTGGATGCTCTGGAGTTGGCTCTTAATGGTGGAGAATCTGAGCCGGAGAGCACCAAATTGAAGAGGTTAGTTTGGCCGGTTTGTTCTGTTAAAGAGGTAAAGAAACCCGAACTTAAACCTCTTCCTGCTAACCTTAAGTATGCGTTTTTAGATAATGAACAACTTTGCCCTGTGATTGTCAGTACTGCACTTGATGCAGGCCAGTTATCCCAACTTCTTATTGTGTTGAAAAGGCACAAAAAGGCCATTGGGTACAGTATTGATGATTTAAAGGGTATTAGCCCTGACTTTTGTATGCATAGGATACATCTAGATGAAAATCATAAACCATGCATTCAACCCCAGCGTCGTTTGAACCCTGTCATGCAAGATGTTGTAAAAGCTGAAGTTATGAAATTGCTTGATGCGGGTATAGTGTATGCTGTGTCTGATTCTAAGTGGGTGAGTCCTGTTCAGGTAGTGCCTAAGAAAGGGGGGACAACTGTGGTGAGAAATGAAAAAAATGAGTTGATACCAACTAGGGTAGTCACAGGTTGGCGCATGTGCATTGATTATAGGCGTCTTAATGTTGCTACTAAAAAGGACCATTTTCCCCTTCCCTTCATTGATCAAATGTTAGAAAGGCTAGCCTGTCACAAGTTTTTCTGTTATCTGGATGGTTATTCTGGTTTCTTTCAAATTCCCATACATCCAGACGACCAGGAAAAGACCACCTTCACCTGCCCCTATGGTACCTTTGCATATCGTAGGATGCCTTTTGGTCTGTGTAATGCGCCTGCTACTTTCCAACATTGCATGATTAGTATTTTTTCTGATTTTATTGAGTCTATCATGGAAGTGTTTATGGATGATTTTAGCGTCTATGGTACTTCTTTTGATTCTTGCTTGCTAAATCTGACTAAAGTTTTGAAAAGATGTGAAGAGTGCAATTTAGTCTTGAACTGGGAAAAGTGTCATTTCATGGTTACTGAAGGGGTGGTTTTGGGACATTTGATATCTGATAAGGGCATTCAGGTGGATCGAGCTAAGGTGCAAGTGATTGAACAATTACCCCCTCCAGTTAATGTGAAGGGTGTTAGAAGTTTTCTTGGTCATGCGGGGTTTTATCGCCGCTTTATCAAGGATTTCTCTAAAATTGTTAAACCACTTACCCAGCTCCTTCTCAAGGATGCCCCGTTTGTGTTTACTGATGCTTGTCTTGAGGCCTTTGACAGGATTAAACAGGCACTGATTTCGGCTCCCATCATCCGTTCTCCCGAATGGGATATTCCGTTTGAGATAATGTGTGATGCAAGTGATTATGCAGTTGGGGCAGTGCTGGGTCAAAGAAAGGAGAAGGTTTTACATGCCATCTATTATGCAAGTAAGACCTTGGATGAAGCTCAAGTTAATTATGCAACTACTGAGAAGGAGCTTCTAGCTATAGTCTATGCCTTGGATAAATTCCGCACCTATCTGATTGGATCCAAGGTGATAGTCTATACTGATCATGCGGCCCTTAAGTACCTGCTCTCTAAGAAGGAAGCCAAGCCTAGGCTTATTCGATGGATACTATTGCTACAGGAGTTCGATCTAGAGATCCGCGACAAGAAAGGGGCTGAGAATGTGGTTGCAGATCACTTGTCTAGATTGAGGTATGACGATGGTAAGGGATCTACACCGATTGATGATTCATTCCCGGATGATCATTTACTTGCACTTGCCAGTCAGTCACCGTGGTTCGCAGATTTTGCTAACTACATTGTAGGAAGAATTCTTCCAGCCGATCTGTCATACCAACAGAAGAAGAAATTCCTACATGATGTCCGATTCTACTTTTGGGACGACCCTTATTTGTTTCGTGAGACTGCTGAAGGGTTGTACAAGCGTTGTATTCCAGAATGGGAAGTTCAAGGTGTTATCAGTAGGTGTCATTCTTCACCTTATGGTGGTCACCATGGACCGTCTAAAACAAACGCTAAGTTGTCACAATGTGGTTTTTACTGGCCTACTATGTTCAAGGATGCACAGGCTTTTATTATGGCTTGTGATGCGTGCCAGAGGGCCGGCACTATTTCGAGGAGGTATGAGATGCCACAGAACGGAATCCTTGAGGTTGAGATTTTTGATGTATGGGGAATTGATTATATGGGACCATTCCCATCGTCCAAGGGTAACTTGTATATCCTTGTTGCTGTAGATTATATGTCAAAGTGGGTGGAAGCCGTTGCCTCACCTACTAACGATGCTAAGACAGTCATCTCCCTGTTCAAGAAGATCATTTTTCCTAGATTTGGGGTTCCGCGCGCTTTGATCAGTGATGGAGGATCACACTTCCATGAGAAGCATCTGGATGCGCTCCTGCGCAAGTATGGAGTTTATCACCGCACTGGACTAGCCTACCACCCTCAGACGAGTGGTCAAGTTGAGGTCTCCAATCGAGAGATCAAATCTATCCTTGAAAAAGTGGTGGCGAAGTCTAGGAAGGATTGGAGCGATAAGCTAGATGACACTCTATGGGCATACAGAACCGCCTTTAAGACACCTATTGGTACCTCCTCGTATCGGTTGGTGTATGGCAAGGCGTGTCACTTACCAGTAGAAATGGAGTACAAGGCTTATTGGGCAATCAAACAGCTCAACATGGATGCAAAGCTAGCCGGTGAGAAGCGGTTACTTCAATTGGGTGAGCTCGATGAATTCCGACTACAAGCCTATGATAGTGCCCGGATTTACAAGGAAAAGACCAAGAAGTGGCACGACAATCACATTTTGCATAGAGAGTTCGCGGTGGGCGACAAGGTTCTACTTTTTAACTCTAGGCTTAAGTTATTTCCTGGAAAACTTAAGTCTAGGTGGTCTGGGCCGTTCACCGTGACTATGGTAAGCAAATTTGGGTCTATTGAAGTAGAGAATGAGAATGGTGAACGATTCAAGGTTAACGGGCAACGTCTGAAGTTGTACCATGATGGGGCTACCGTAGGAGTGGTTGAGGTCCTTCACCTCAACCCCTCCGCCTCATAGACGGCATATTCAAGGTAACAAGGTCGAGCAGGACCTATGAATAAACCAGCGCTTTGCGGGAGGCAACCCGTATTTCATTGCTTTCAATAGTTTAGTTTTGTTTTGTGTGTTTTGTAGTCTAGTTTCTTTGTTCATGAGTGGTGAGGAGAGAGCATTTTACGGTCCTTGGGTGTTTAATGATGTACATGTTCAGCTTCTAAAGCACGAAAAGATAGGAAAAATCCGTGGGAGCAAGAATCGCCAACCGCCCGACGGGCGAGAGCCGCCCGACCGGGCGCGCGGAGAAAGAATCAGAAAGTCTCTGTACGCCCGACGGGCAGACAAGCGCTCGACGGGCGGCTCACTACGGAGCTGCTGGAAGTGTCGCCATACGCCCGACGGGCGAGGAGCGCCCGACCGGGCGCGTGTGCAGAGTTTTGGAAGTGTCGCCATACGCCCGACGGGCGATAGCCGCCCGACCGGGCGCGCGGAGAAAAAAATTGTCAAATGGTCAGGTATCGCCCTCCGCCCGACGGGCGGACCTGTGCCCGTCGGGCGGCTTACGAGCTGTTCGCACGTCGGGCGGGCGTTGGCCCGTCGGGCGAGAGGAGAAATTGCGGATTAAAACGCACGAGTCTCCTCTATTCTTTTTCACTTCACATCTCAATCATCTTCTTCATTCTCTCTCAAACTCCATTAAACCCCAAACCCTAAGAACTTCAACTCTCCATATCTCCCTCATCTCTCACTCAAATTCATCAAGCTACACACCAAAATCATCCTCATCACATCTTCTTCAACCTCCACCAACCAATTTTCCTTCTTCCTCACTCTCTACAAAAAACCCAATTTCACCAAAAATTTTGAGAACTCAAAATCACCTTCAACAATGGGTTCAAGGCCGAAAAGAACTTGCACGGGAGCAACAAGGAGACAAGAGGAGGCTTCCACAAGCCGTCCACCACCACCACCTCAATTTGCACCGGATTCGGCTTTCCCGAACATGATTCTCGCTAGTGAGGAGCAACAAACCCGCATTGCACACCTCAAGCTACGGAAGGTAGTCCCTACTCGATTTATTTGTCAGAAAACTTTAAATGATATGGGTATTGAGAGGGATGTTAGGAGATTATTTCATGGGGTGGGCATGAAACATATGTTTTCCATGACTAGGTTGACATTTAGGGATCTTACTCTTGAATTCCTTAGCTCGTTTAATGTCCGAAAGAATGGTTACAAAGATGTCTCTAGAGTTTCTTTTAGATTGTTCAATAATGATTATGATTTGTCTATCAAGGATTTTGGTGCTATTTTTGGTTTGAATGTGGAGTATAACAGGTTCCCCGGGGAGGGGCATAACAATAGTGAAGTATGGGGGAAATTGACCGGGGATTTTAATCCCGGTAGCAT
Source organism: Spinacia oleracea (assembly GCF_020520425.1). Lineage (NCBI taxonomy): Eukaryota > Viridiplantae > Streptophyta > Magnoliopsida > Caryophyllales > Amaranthaceae > Spinacia > Spinacia oleracea. The sequence continues at coordinate 149,989,071 of NC_079489.1, forward strand.
GCAACATTTGCACGCCTCTAGCGTGCAACACCCCGTCCCCTTTGTTTGGTTCAGATTTATGGCTTTCACAATCTTTGGGAGAGACCAAAAGGAGAATGTAAGGAGCACGGAGTTGGAGGTGCTCGGGGGGTATTTGTTAGATGGTGATGACAGTTACAGGATGAATTTGGCCCATCACTTGGCCATGCAACTGCTTACTACCGCCACCCACCGCTACTCGACCGATATTGCTTTGGGTGGTCTGATCACCCACATTGCCGTAGCAGTGGCAAACTTTGTTGAGAGGGACCATGCTGCGGTCCGGGGGAACAACCTATTGGATATTGAGTATTTTGGGAGCCTTTACAGGGTGCACTCTGAGTACGGGGGACTTCTCCCCGGTCAGATGTTATGGATGTTCCAAAGGAACGCTCTCTTTACTCTCCCGGACACCACCAGGCTCACCAGTTTTACTAGGGGTCAGCCCCATTACATATATGTAGGTGAGCAGGCAGCACCCTTAGCCCAGCCCCAGCCACATCCCAAGGCCGCGCCTCGCACCCACCACAGGAGGGGAGGGCGTAGAGAGAGGGGGTCGGGACAGAGAGGTAGCCCGGCTCCACAGGGGGAGCATGGGTCTTCAGAGGAGTTAGGGGCCATTCATGAGAGGCTAGGCAGACTTGAGCTCGGTTTCCACGAGTTTGCCGCGGATCACCAGAGGACTATGTTCCCCTTCTATGATCAGTACGCCAGGCAGGGCTACATTGCCCCAGATCATCAGCACCCTTCCTGGTTCACTTACCCCACAGAGGGGTACGGAGCGCCCGGTTCCATGGGCACCTTCACGCCCACCCACTACGGGGGGTTTGGAGCAGGCAGCAGCGGCCACGGTGGCCATGGTAATGATGGTGGTGATGGTGATGATGGCCAAGATCACCAGTGATGTTGTTGATGATGATGATGGTTCGGTACCCCTGAGCCAATGAGGACATTGTCTGATTTGGTTTGGGGGGGTTCACATTACCTGTATATACTAGGTATGTTTTTCTTTTCATTTCGTATTTCTTTATTTTTGTGTGTTTCTTTGGTGTGTTTAATGCTTTCTAAGATTAGTTTATCGCTTCGAAAAAAAAAAAAAAAATACAAAAATACGTTCCGATGAATACAATATCATGCTTCCCTGTGCCCCTTGAACGAAAATTGTTTTGATTCTTGGTATGTGATGATGGGCAATGTAGATGTGTTAGCCATGATGGGATATTCGATTGCTTTGATGCCTTAACATGAGTCAACTCCGACTAACTATTTGTGGACTTGGTGCTTGACTAGTTGACTTGGTTAGGATATGTGATAGCTTCCTGGTGTGTCATTGATTTTGAGTATTGATTTGCAACTATTAGTAGTGTTTTATGACTCATATACATGCACATTGTGAAGGACGAAGGCATTTTTTCTATTTAGGTAGCCTTCAGATGAGATTAGATACGTTTGTTCCCTCTTTTTCTACCCATGTTGTGCTTGTGCCATTTATTCGGTGACTAACCACATTACAAGCCCGTAAATTCCCCATTGGTTACTAGTCCCAAGCCTAGCTTGGGGGAGCTAATAGTAGTGAGGTGAGGGAGTTGTAGTGTGATACATTTTGTACATTTTGGGCATATTGAGTATCGAAAAGGGAAGTTCTTCTTATCATGATTGTTGTTGAAAAAAATGAAATGAATGAGATGAGGAGAATAAAAAAATTGTGTGAAGGTTCCAAAAGAAAGAAAAAAATGAGATTGAGCAAAAAAAAAAAAAAAAAAAAAAAAAAAAAGGAAAGAAAAAAAAAAAAAAAAAAATTAAATAAAAAAAAATCGTTATTGAATCAAGCTTTTGTCACTCCGGTATTACAATTTCTTATCTTCATGAGTGATTGGTTACAATTGTGAAATCAAGGCAAGAAAGTATAGTGTGGTTTGTTTGTTGTTTCATCATGTGTTGAGTGGGAAGTTGTGGTTGTGGTCATCATTTGTGGTTGACCATGGTTTTGCTAGGATTTAAGCTCCCCAAAGCTAAGGCTTTAAGCTCACGTTTTACCCAAATTTACCGCACCTTTACCTAAGCCTATCATTACAAGCTTGAAAGACCTTCTGACCTTTGTGCATAGAGTTGTATTAATGTGAAAGTAGTTGTTTATCAATGCAAGTTATGACGTGACACATTACGAGTCGACTACTAGGTTGAGTGTATGTTTTTCTAAACACACGAGTGTGTAAGTTTGGGAGAGCATTGTTCACTTATATGTTGGGAGGAGAGCGAACGGGTACATCTTTTATCCGCCACATAAATGAGTGACGAGTGTGTGAGCACTAGTCTTGAATTCCATTGTGCATTTGTGATTCGCTTTGCGTGACGATTGTTAAGGAGTATTAGCAATTGAATGGACCGGATTGGTTGACATTGATGCATACTTGTTAGATTTTACCTTGGATCATGTGTTCATTTTGAAATATGTTGGGGTGAAGTTGGTTTTGTGTTCATCGATGATTTCTTTGCTTAGGGACAAGCAAAGATCTAGCTTGGGGGAGTTTGATATGTGCGTTTTATATAATATTTTCACCCCCGTCCCTTAGTACTTTCATGCGTCAAATGAGCTCCTAGGAGCCATTTTAGTACTAATCTGTGTATTTGAGTGTGCCGTGAGTTTCAGGAATACTTAGTGAGAAATTGGTCTTGTTAGGCCCGTTTCTTGATGATTTAGGCCACTACAGGATCCCGAGGGAGTTCGGGACGACTTTTGTCGACTTACGGGAGCCCTGGATGTTCATGATCGAGCCCCGGAAGTTAGACTAGGTGTTGTGGACGAAGGGCGGATCACTTAGCCCTCCGCCCGGTGGATTGCCCCTCGCCCATCGGGCGAGCAAGCAGAGGAACAGTTCGTCAGAGGGCGCCCGACGGGCGGAGTTTTGCCCGGTGCCCACCGGGCGCCCAACAGAAGCAGCAGCAGAAGAAATCGCCCTCCGCCCGACGGGCGAGAGCCGCCCGACCGGGCGCGCGGAGAAGGTTTTCAGAAAGTCTCCCTACGCCCGTCGGGCAGCCCTGCGCCCGTCGGGCGGACTTCGAGCTTTACGCCCGTCGGGCGGAGAGCCGCCCGACCGGGCGACGACAACCCAAGGCGCTGTGCGCGCGTCCTTCTTTATTGTTTTCCGGTTTTTTTTCTTATGTTTTTAGGCTAAACTATAAATATAGCCTTTGTTAATTTAGTTGGGGGACTTCATTATCTCATATCCTAGTGTTAAAACACTTAGTTTTATTTCTCTAAGCTTAATTTTCTCTCTCAAATTTGTTCTAAACACTTAGTTTATTTTCAATCAAAAATCGAAGCTTTCATTTGCCATTGTTCTTCAATTAGGTATTATTCCTTATTTCAATTCTTTGTTTAAGCTTTAATTATGTTTTCAATCATGCCAATTGCTTTGCTTATTGTTAATATGTGTGAGTAGTTGATTTTCTAGGGTTTTGGGAATCCATGAACGAATGTGAAAGGATGATTAATTGTTGTTGATTGTTGGTTTAGCTGTTAATTCCTATTGATTGCCCTTATCTACTTTGCAATTAGATTTGCGCAGGTTTGATTGTATTAGTTTCGCAATATCAAATTAAGATTCGAGAGATGCAATTTGATGTTTAGGCTTGTTTCAATAGGTAGAATTGGGATTAATACGTAGCGAGAGCCCGTTAATTCTAAGTCTATGATTAGTATCGATTCGAGAGAGCATGCTAGTCTAATTAACTGTTTTATTGATTATTATCGATTGTTGTCATCCTGGAATGTTGTTCATCGGTGAATCTGTACCCTAGACCTTTTAATACCTGATTTTTCCCTATTTTATTATCATCCTAGTTTCATTATACAAATCAACCTATATTCTTGTTTCCCAATAGTCTAGAATTGCCGATTAATAGTAGAAAGAACATTGTTTCCCTGTGGATACGATCCTTGCTTCCCTTGCTATATTTTTAGTTGGTGAACGTTAGGTTTATCTTTGATAGGAGTGCGATTTAGCCTGTCACAACATAATCACGTAATTCGCTACACATAACTAACATTACAACATGAAGCAAAAATAATATGTCATGTAGTTTATGATAGGCTTCTATGGGTAATATTTGCGCCGGCTTGGTACCGCTTCTATCGCAGATCCAACACATGCCCCGGTCGAGGTAGTGCCTTCAACAGACGAATTTCGCCCAAGAGGCCAATCACGATGTAAGTCAAGGGGGCATGCACCAATGAGAGGGACCTAGTGGGCGAGCGATTGGGTTTGGGACGGGTGTACTACTAGCGAAAAATGCCGAGTGGACAACATTCGAAGCGTATGCACCCCCCGGTTGGCGATGGGTATCCTTAGTCCCAACTCCCGAGATGAAACATCCAAGGGAGCCAAGATTCGTTATGCGGTTCTGTCCGTTCACATTAATATGCTGATTTTCAGGTCGTGCCAACTTGATGGGGAAATAAACGCGGGGTAGGATCATTTCACCCTTCGGCTATTTTGATTACCTACGAGCACGAGTATTTCCTTCACTATCCCCAGTGGAGTCGCCACTGTGAGGGGGTCGAAAAAGCACGAGGCTAATGCGTGACCTCGTCCCTCGTGGGCGTGACGTTTCTTTTTGTCAAATCAAGTGTATTTGGATTTCCTGTGAGTTTACACCCAATTGACTAGTAATATAGGAGTCGCCATTCAGTTTTTAACGACAATGAGAAAAACTGACAAAACCCGGTTATCGTGACATAAAGGGAGTGCAATTATGTTTGACCACGACGGCCATAGGTTCTCTTGTGATCCCTGGTGTGGGGATCGCTCAACGTACACCCGCATGGCAGAGATTGAGGGTTCGGGGGACTGTAACTACCGAGAGGAGTACTCGCTCTTCGATAACTCCAGAGGCAGGATATCCTTACTAGCTCAGCATAAATAATTGATGGGACATGCGTTAACTATTAAACTAATTTGAATTGATTTTAACAATATGCAACACATAATACTAGATCGATTGTAATTATCTTGTTTAGATTGATTTAAGGGACCTAACATTATAGTTCAATTGTCCAAGATATTATCTTTATTAGGCGTGATAGAACAATCAGATTAATAGTTTAACAGTTTTATAAAAGGGCGATGAAAGCGATTAAAACATGCAAAGGGACACATTACGACGCACCCTTGAGAGGTGCGTCACGGTTCTCAGAAAACTAACCACTTTGGATTTGCTATTTCTCCTTTTATTTAACGAATCTCAAGTTTCTGGGCAAGGTTCCAGTATCCGGGCTTAATTCTTCAGCTACAAGGGTCAGGATACGTTCTGTTTGATTTTTGGATCGATTGCGACAGAACGCGGGATCAATTTCGCAGCGTGAGGCTTAGGCTTAGGGGTTGGAGTCAATACTCAGAATATGAATTGTGTGTGTTGGTTTCACGTCGAATTTGGGGCTGTATTTGTAGAAAAGAGTTCGTGGAAAGATAGAATTTTAGAGCACTAATCCAAGAAGATTAGGAGAGAACACGTACCCAGGTAATTTCAGCGCCCAGGGCTGGGCGCCGAAGATTTTGGCGCCCAGAGCCAGGCGTTGAAAATAGGGTCTGGGCCGTATTTCCTTGTCAGATTTGGACTCGTGGAATACGGAGTCCTTGAGACTTATCCGAGTCTTTTAGTGCGTATTAATTTTATGACGGAATGCGTCTGGGCCCGTTACGAACTCTAGGTTCGTTAGGATTTTAATTAATACGTAACTCTTATTTTCGAATTATACTAGGAATAGGATTCCTCTTGCAAATTCTATCTCTTTTAGGATTTATGTTGGAGTGCAACACCTAATTCTGACAGGTTTCCATCTTTTATGTCTTTCCAGTTTTAGCAACTACCCGTTACGACAGTTACTATTTTTAGCAGGTTTCTATAAATAGCAGGTTCGGGTGAAATGAAAAGGGTGATTGAGATTCGTTATTTTATAGGAGATGCGTTGCCAAGTGGAGATTTTATGTTCTCATCATCGAACCTTCCCTTTCGGGAATGGGGACAAAAGTAGGTGTCTACAATCACACACATATCTCTCTATTGTGAAATAACATTCAAATGCTAATAACTTAGGTTTGAAATTATTCATCAATGACGGACCAAGGCGAAACTTAGTGCATACTGGGTATTAAGATATATTTACAAAGATCTTATGATATTGTTTTAGATTAAGTAATGGCATTTACTAAATCAAACATGAAAAACTCCATTGGAGATATTCGACCCATATGAATAAATCTAAGTAATGAATGTTTGAACTATGTATAAGCATTTACTAAGTTAAACATCAAAGGATCCAAGTGAGATTCTTAAACCTATATTATATGTCAAAGAATTTAGTTGGATTCAGTATCTGCTGAAATTGAATGACCTAAAGTTACATGAATAGAATTCAATTGAGAATAATTCTGCAAAAGAATTTATCATGTATGATATAATATGAGGATCGCCAAAAATGTATCGTATGGCTTTAAGCATAACGAACATATACCAATCTCTATTAATCTAAGTGAAGATCAACTAGATTGAGATCAAGAAAAATTTATGGTACTTGAAAAGGTACATAAGAATAGTTCTTGATTCAAGGAAATAAAGATATGCTAAATATTGATGCTACACGCATAAACACTGGCAAAGGATCAAGCAAGACCCTTTGGAGTTAACCATTGGCAAGGACGAGCTATAGAGCATCGTGTTTTGAAATGGCAACATGGATTGGAGACCATGAGTTGTTGCGTGGGAAATTAAATATTAATTTCTATGTTCTAAGATACAGCTGGAAAGTCTTCCACATATCTGTGAATTGCTTGGATAAGTAAATCCAACCAAAGCATCACTAGCAACCTATACAGTTGAAGTAAAAGTACTTGTTGCCTAAGAAGCAATAAAGCAGGGTTGTTTATGTTAAAGAGCTCTTCACTGAACTTGGGTAGATCACATGTCTGTTGACTTAATGGTTCTTAATTGCAAAATGCGTAGAACCACTATTGTAGCAAGAAAGACTAGATCACAAAATAAACATACTCAAAAGATCTTATCATCCTATCTCGAAGAACATTCGATGAAAAGGATATTAAGATTGGCAAAGCATGATAACTAGACCTATGCAACAAGTGATAAGAAACACTCACATTGTAGCACTGGAAATCAAGCATAGCTTTGAATTCCATGAACTGTTTTAAAGATGGGTTTGAGGCCCATGGTTGTAAAACATTAGGGTTGAACATTTATCATATATGAAATGTATTTTCATATTCCATTTAATCTTGGTTTAGTGTTAAATGATGAGTCCCTTCAATTTGACGAAATATTCAAGATAGACTGTCAGGACCAGTCCTGTGACTAAGAAATGTCTATCAAGTGAACTTGAATGTCAAAAGTTGAAAATGGTTCCTGGTCGGAGTTTTCTATAAAGATGGACGCATAGAAAACATTAGACGACTAGAATGCAAGATGACTAGTAGTTATGTTTCTTGAACTATGTGGACATGGCAATGTCATAATCATTTGCATAGATACTTACTTTGGGAAGACTAGTATCAGACAGACCTATGAAACTTTACTGTAAGAGATGAAAATCTGTCATAAGTAAATTTCATTAAAATTATTAGACACTAAATCCTCAATACCTGAGTGATTTGAGATTACTTGTTTGAGAACTGCTTACTTTGACGTTGACCAACCGTCGCACCGTAATAGGAGGCTATAAAGGCAACGCTCAGGTAATCACCTATCAAACGAAATCGAATCTTAAGATCGCAAGATTGGGATTGTCCTCCCATAAATCGGGATGAGATGCTAAAAGTTGTACAAGGCCACTCGGAGAACCTGAAACTGTAAAATGCATGGCCGTGCTCAGATGAATCATAGGCTATGATTATCATTTTATTTGATCAGTTGAACTCTGAAACCGAGAAACACCTCTAGACATAATAAGGATGACAACTCTTACCTTATGTTCAAGAGCAAGCATCGAGCGACAAAGGAATTAGGAAATGCACACTTGTCCCTAAGGACAAGTGGGAGACTGAAGGAAATAATTCCCTTGGTCCAAGTATGCATATAATGTTAAGTCTAATAAAAGCGGTTCAGTATTAATTGACAAGTTAATAAATTCAGTGAGATCAAGTGAGCTGAATGCCTAGCTAGAGGCCGCTTCAGTTCAAGTGGAATTAATGATATTAATCCACAGCTTACTCTTGACTGAACCCGTAGGGTCACACAAATAGTACGTAAACGGATCAAGTATTTAATGGCATTAAATACTCCATCTATGGATATTCGGAATCGACGGATCTTGGTTTCAGTGGGAGCTGAGATCGTCAAAGGCAAGCAATTGAATACTCCGGAAACGATGATATTTCCGGAAACGGAAATATGGATCGTATCGGAAATATAAATATTATCCAAGTCGTAGATATTGCCGGAAACGGAAACATGGTACGTATCGGAAAATATTATTGGAAATGGAAATATTGCCGGAATCGGAAATATTGCCGGAAACGGAAATATTGTCAGAATCGGAAATATTATCGAAATCGGAAAATAATTCCGGAAACGGAAATATTAAATATTTGTTCGAAACGGTAATTAATTCCGGAATCGGAAATATTAAATATTGTTCGTATCGGAAATAAATTCCGGAATCGAGAATTTAATCGGAAGCGTATCGTACGAATTAGCATCGGACGAGGCCTGCCAGACGAAGGCCCATCACGAAGCCGGGCCATCGCCCAGCAAGCCAAAAGCGCAACAAACACACGCCAAGGCTCGACCAGGCCTAGCGCAAAGGCCAGGCCCAGCCAAGGCCTTGGGCGCGCGCGCGGATCAAAGACAGCGACGAGCTGGGCCTTGCGCTCTGCGTGGGCCGTAAGGCCTGCGTGCGGTGCTTGTGCGCCACTCGTGTGTGTTACTAGGAATCCTAATGCTACCGGGGTTCGTCATATGATTAAATCTAATCCTAATAGATAAAGTTTGTTTAAATGGAGTTCTAGCAGGATTCTAATTAAATAAATTTGTATTCTAATAGCATTATAATTCCTTTTCCATAACACTATAAATAGGTGCCTAGGGTCACAGATTTATACACACAATTGAAGTATTAAAAGGTAAGATTTTGGACCAAAATCAGCCAAACACTTGCAACCTAAATTATGTTAAATGATTATGTGTAAATAATATGTTTCCTGGCATTAAGGTTTTCCGCATGATTTATGTTTTGTCATATGTATCATAACCTAACATCACCCTGCTACACCCCCTGAGACGAACATAATGTGTGATCCCCGTAATACAATCTGGCTGGAGTAGAGTAGGGTAGCAGAATTCAACCCATCGCGAAATTCCCGGACAACGAAGGCGAACTTCACGTAACATGGCCGCTCGATCAACTAAATTGAAGTCATTTTGAAAATCCACCAACGACATAGAAAGTCCCACATCAGAACCCCGATCTTCAATCAATCGGTTCACAGCGTGAAGAATTGTCTCACCACCCTCAGATACACCGACACCAAATTGAAGACCATCAAAATAACTCCCCAAAGACGGACCAACCATAACAGCACCAACCTTCGAAACCAGACGTCGCCAAACAGTACCCACATGAATAGGACGAATACCACCACCGGGCTTGACAAGAGGTGTGAGGGAAGCACTAGCAATGTACTCTCCCAAACCCATAGGACATTTTCAAGTTAAAAAGAGATTAACCACACCAGAAATGGAGTCAAGTAACTCATCAGAAACCGCCACAGCAGCACCACTCAAGCAATCCATAAGGTGATGAGCTCGCAAACTGTCCCTCCCACAATGTGCCACGTGAAAACTCCTAATCCGGTCCAAAACAACAGCAGAAGTAGCTATGACATGATGGTGATCTACAGGAATATCAGGCAAGGACGGAGCTGGAAAAGAAGGGTGTTTTGACTGTAAATCCTCAAGAGTGGCCTCATTATAAGGCGTAACGCCAGAAGAAGAAAGAACGCGAACTGCGGCAGTGTAATGACCATCACAAATCTTCCTACGACACTGCTTGATATTACGCTATGCCAAATCAAGATCTGCATCAGCATCCATCAAAGTAGGGGATCCAACTGCCAAAGTTTCCCGCAAAATAAGCATACTACCACCCGGCTCACTCCAAGTACGAATAGCATTAGCAATGCTCTCTTCCCGCCGTTGCCGCCTAACGGCAGATGAGCACTCGCGATTACTCCTCGGATTGAAGGTATTAATGATACACTGAGGCAACACGAGAAGATTAACCCAATAGGAGATGTCTTCAGGCTTGCAAATAACCCTATCAAGCGCGCCTTTCAAAACCTGGGAAAAACCCAAACGACATTTAGGAGGGATGGATTTAAAAGTGCAAAGTCCTTTAGAAAGCAATCTGTCAAGGAGAGTGACAGTAAAACCACATTCCTGTTCTCTCACCGCAGTATCCACATGAACATCAGAAGCAAGTGACGGTTTAGAAAGACCATAGAGCACAAACTGAACAACACCATCCCCAACATCAAGTGGGGCCGCAAAATCAGAACCATGACGACATTTAGAGAGAATAGAATGTGTCCTAAAACAATCCCCACAAAGATAAATCCCCATATGACGAAAGGTCAACTCAGATTCATGAAAAATAGCCAAGTAAGTGGTTAGAGAGTGTCGTGTGACTACCTGAGCGTCATGAAGGAAATAATGCCCTTGGGTCCAAGTATGCATTTAATGTTAAGTCTAATAAATGCGGTTCAGTATTAATTAAACAAGTTAATAATTCAGTGAGATCAAGTGAGCTGAATGCCTAGCTAGAGGTCGCTTCAGTTCAAGTGGAATTAATGATATTAATCCACAGCTTACTCTTGACTGAACCCGTAGGGTCACACAAATAGTACGTAAACGGATCAAGTATTTAATGGCATTAAATACTCCATCTATGGATATTCGGAATCGACTGATCTTGGTTTCAGTGGAAGCTGAGATCGTCAAAAGCAAGAAATGAATACTCCGGAAACGATGATATTGCCGGAAACGGAAATATGGATCGTATCGGAAAAATAAATATTTTCCAAGTTGTAGATGTGAGGTTATGATACATATGACATTTACATAGATCATGCGGAAACAACCATTAACCCAGGAAACATATTATTTACACATAATCATATAGCATAATTAGATGCATACTCTTTGTTGCGTGCCCTCCCTAGCTGCGCCCGAACCGAACAAGAACAAGTCTTTTAGGACTCCAAGTGTCGTCCCTCCGTAGATAGTCCACAGCACGTCCGGATCCGCCTTAAGATTGACCAACTAGAATCGCCCTTAAGGTACTAGAAAATTTCGGCACTTTTGAGCAAGATGTGTGTTTGATTTTCTCTCAAAAAACTCACTTTTGAATACTTTGAAACTTGTATATAAATTATGACCCCTAGGCCTTTATTTATAGAGTTATGGAAAAGGAATCGTAATCCTAGTAGGATGCGAATTAATTGGAATTAGAATCCTACATGAATTCTATTTAATTAATTTATCCAATTAGTAATAGACATTTAATCATATACTGACTCTTGCAGATTCAGGAATCACGCATGAGCACAAACTCACACACACACGGCAGCCACAAGGACTGCCCATGCGTGCGAGCTGCAGCCCACGCAGCAAGGCCCACGCATCCGTGGCCTTGGCGCGCGTTGGGCTTGTGGCGTGCGTGCTTGCTGGGCGACGGCCTGGCTTCGTGCTGGGCCTTCGTCCGGCAGGCCTCGTCCGATGCTAATTCGTACGATACGCTTCCGATTAAATTTCCATTTCCGGAATCTATTTCCGATACGAACAATATTTAATATTTCCGATTCCGGAATTAATTTCCGTTTCGAACAAATATTTAATATTTCCGTTTCCGGAATTATTTTCCGATTCCGGCAATATTTCCGATTCTGACAATATTTCCGTTTCCGGCAATATTTCCGATTCTGGTAATATTTCCATTTCCAATAATATTTTCCGATACGTACCATGTTTCCGTTTCCGGCAACATCTACGACTTGGATAATATTCATATTTCCGATACGATCCATATTTCCGTTTCCGGCAATATCATCGTTTCCGGAGTATTCATTTCTTGCCTGTGACGATCTTAGCTCCCACTGAAACCAAGATCCGTCGGTTCCGAATATTCATAGATGGAGTATTTAATGCCATTAAATACTTGATCCGTTTACGTACTATTTGTGTGACCCTACGGGTTCAGTCAAGAGTAAGCTGTGGATTAATATCATTAATTCCACTTGAACTGAAGCGGCCTCTAGCTAGGCATTCAGCTCACTTGATCTCACTGAATTATTAACTTGTTAATTAATACTGAACCGCATTTATTAGACTTAACATAGAATGCATACTTGGACCAAGGGCATTATTTCCTTCAGTCTCCCACTTGTCCTTAGGGACAAGTGTGCATTTCCTAATTCCTTTGTCGCTCGATGCTTGCTCTTGAACATAAGGTAAGAGTTGTCATCCTTATTATGTCCAGAGGTGTTCCTCGGTTTCAGAGTTCAACTGATCAAATAAACAGATAATCATAGCCTATGATTCATCCGAGCACGGCCATGCATTTCACAGTTTCTAGCTCTCCGAGTGGCCTTGTACAACTTTTAAGCATCTCATCCCGATTTATGGGAGGACAATCCCAATCTTGCGATCTTGAGATTAGACTTCGTTTGATAGGTGATTACCTGAGCGTTGCCTTTATAGCCTCCTTTTACGGTGCGACGGTTGGTCAACGTCAAAGCAACCAGTTCTCAAACAAGTAATCTCAAATCACTCAGGTATTGAGGATTTAGTGTCTAATAATTTAATGAAATTTACTTATGACAGACTTTCATCTCTTACAGTAAAGTTTCATAGGTCTTGTCCGATACTAGTCTTCCCAAAGTAAGCATCTATGCAAATGATTATGACATTGCCATGTCCACATAGTTCAAGAAACAGAACTACTAGTCATCTTGCATTCTAATCGTCTAACGTTTTCTATGCGTCCAATTTTATAGAAAACTCCGATTAGGGACCATTTTCAACCTTTGACATTCAAGTTCACTTGATAGACATTTCTTAGTCACAGGACTGGTCCTGACAGTCTATCTTGAATATATCGTCAAGTTGAAGGGACTCATCATTTAATAAACCACGAATTAAATGGAAAAATGAATTCCTTTCATTTATTGTGAATGATTAACCAATAATGTTTTACAAAGATTTAAACTCTAAAACTTTAAAACATTAAACAGAGACATCAAAGCCATTCTCCAATATGCTTGATTCCCATAGCTGCAGTGTGCGAGTTGTGCTTCGCTTGCGGCAGAGGTTTAGTTAATGGATCTGATATGTTGTCATCAGTTCCAATTTTGCTTATCTCGACTTCTTTTCTTTCAACGAACTCTCGTAGAAGGTGAAATCTACGAAGTACATGCTTGACTCTCTGGTGGTGTCTAGGCTCCTTTGCCTGTGCAATAGCTCCGTTATTATCACAATACAGGGCTATTGGTCCTTTAATGGAGGGGACTACACCAAGTTCTCCTATGAACTTCCTTAGCCATATAGCTTCCTTTGCTGCTTCATGTGCAGCAATGTACTCCGCTTCAGTTGTAGAATCCGCAATGGTGCTTTGCTTAGCACTTTTCCAGCTTACTGCTCCTCCGTTGAGGCAGAAGACAAACCCAGACTGTGATCTGAAATCATCTTTGTCGGTTTGGAAACTTGCGTCCGTATAGCCTTTAACAATTAATTCATCATCTCCACCATAGACCAGGAAGTCATCTTTGTGCCTTTTCAGGTACTTCAGAATGTTCTTGGCAGCAGTCCAATGCGCCTCTCCTGGGTCTGACTGGTATCTGCTCGTAGCACTGAGTGCGTACGCAACATCCGGGCGAGTACATATCATAGCATACATTATTGAACCAATCAATGATGCATATGGAATCCCATTCATTCGTCTACGCTCATCAAGTGTTTTTGGGCACTGAGTCTTGCTTAGAGTCATTCCATGAGACATGGGTAGGTAGCCTCGCTTGGAGTCCGCCATCTTGAACCTATCAAGCACCTTATTGATATAAGTGCTTTGACTAAGTCCAATCATCTTTTTAGATCTATCTCTGTAAATCTTGATGCCCAATATGTACTGTGCTTCTCCTAGATCCTTCATCGAGAAACATTTCCCAAGCCAAATCTTGACAGAGTTCAACATAGGAATGTCATTTCCGATAAGCAATATGTCGTCGACATATAATACTAGGAAAGCAATTTTGCTCCCACTGACCTTCTTGTATACACAAGATTCGTCCGCGTTCTTGATGAAACCAAAGTCACTGACTGCTTCATCAAAACGTATATTCCAGCTCCTGGATGCCTGCTTCAATCCGTAGATTGATTTCTTTAGCTTGCATACCTTTTTAGCATTCTTTGGATCCTCAAAACCTTCAGGCTGTGTCATAAACACAGTTTCTGTTAAAACGCCGTTTAAGAAAGCAGTTTTGACATCCATCTGCCATATTTCGTAATCGTAATATGCAGCGATTGCTAACATTATTCGAATAGACTTTAGCATTGCAACTGGTGAAAAGGTTTCATCGTAATCCACACCGTGGACTTGCCTGTAACCTTTTGCAACCAATCTAGCTTTGAAAACTTCAAGTTTCCCATCCTTGTCCTTTTTCAGTTTGAAAACCCATTTGCTTCCAATGGCTTGGTAGCCATCTGGCAAATCGACCAAATCCCATACTTGGTTTTCAGACATGGAGTCTAATTCAGATTGCATGGCTTCTTGCCATTGCTTGGAGCTAGGGCTCGTCATAGCTTGCTTGTAAGTCGCAGGTTCATCACTTTCAAGTAATAGAACGTCATAGCTCTCGTTCGTCAAAATACCTAAGTACCTTTCCGGTTGAGATCTATATCTTTGCGATCTACGCGGGGTAACATTTCTAGATTGACCATGATTCTCACCAGATTCTTCTAAAGATCTCTGAGTTTCATCCTGAATGTCATCTTGAGCATTCTCTAGAGTTTGTTGTTCGACTCGAATTTCTTCGAGGTCTACTTTTCTCCCACTTGTCATTTTGGAAATGTGATCTTTCTTCAAAAAGACACCATCTCGAGCAACAAACACTTTGTTCTCAGATGTATTGTAGAAGTAATACCCCTTTGTTTCCTTTGGATAGCCCACAAGGATACATTTGTCAGATTTTGGATGAAGTTTGTCTGAAATTAATCGTTTGACGTATACTTCACATCCCCAAATCTTAAGAAAAGACACATTTGGAGGCTTTCCAAACCATAATTCGTATGGAGTCTTTTCGACAGCTTTAGACGGAGCTCTATTTATAGTGAGTGCAGCTGTATTTAGTGCATGTCCCCAAAATTCTAATGGAAGTTCGGCCTGACCCATCATTGACCTGACCATGTCTAGCAAGGTTCTGTTCCTCCGTTCTGACACACCGTTCCATTGTGGTGTTCCAGGAGGAGTCAATTCTGATAGAATTCCACATTCTTTCAGATGGTCATCAAATTCATAGCTCAGATATTCACCGCCTCTATCAGACCGCAGCGCCTTAATCTTCTTGCCTAATTGATTCTCTACTTCACTCTGAAATTCCTTGAATTTGTCAAAGGATTCAGACTTATGCTTCATTAGGTAGACATAACCATACCTACTGAAGTCATCAGTGAAAGTGATAAAGTAGCTGAAACCACCTCTAGCATTTGTACTCATTGGTCCACATACATCTGTATGGATTAAACCCAATAGTTCATTTGCTCTTTCTCCAACTTTAGAGAAAGGTTGCTTTGTCATTTTGCCAAGTAAACATGATTCGCATTTGCCATAATCCTCTAAGTCAAATGGTTCTAGAATTCCTTCCCTTTGAAGTCTTTCTAAGCGTTTCAAGTTTATATGGCCTAATCGACAATGCCACAGATAGGTGAGATCTGAATCATCCTTTTTGGCCTTTTTGGTATTTATGTTATATACTTGTTTGTCGTGATCTAATAAATAAAGTCCATTGACTAATCTAGCAGATCCATAAAACATCTCTTTAAAATAAAACGAACAACTATTGTCTTTTATTATAAAGGAAAATCCCTTAGCATCTAAGCAAGAAACTGAAATGATGTTTTTAGTAAGACTTGGAACATGGAAACATTCTTCCAGTTCCAAAACTAGCCCGGAGGGCAACGACAAATAGTAAGTTCCTACGGCTAATGCAGCAATCCGTGCTCCATTTCCCACTCGTAGGTCGACTTCTCCCTTGCTTAACTTTCTACTTCTTCTTAGTCCCTGTGGATTGGAACATAAGTGTGAGCCACAACCTGTATCTAATACCCAAGAAGTTGAATTAGCAAGTATACAGTCTATAACGAAAATACCTGAAGATGGAACGACTGTTCCGTTCTTCTGATCTTCCTTTAGCTTCAAGCAATCTCTCTTCCAATGCCCCTTCTTCTTGCAGTAGAAGCATTCGGATTCAGAAGTGGGTTGACTGACCTTCCTCTTTGCAGATTTGGCGCCAGTTTGCTTAGTTGGGCTGGCCTTGTTGCCACCTTTCTTAGCATTCCTCTTCTTTCCAGATTTCTTGAACTTGCCCCCACGCACCATAAGCACATCCTGCTTATCACTTTTGAGCGTCTTTTCAGCGGTCTTCAGCATACCGTGAAGCTCAGTGAGCGTTTTGTCCAGACTATTCATACTGTAGTTCAGTTTGAACTGATCATACCCGCTATGAAGAGAATGGAGGATGGTGTCTATAGCCATTTCCTGAGAAAACTGCTGATCCAGCCGACTCATATTCTCAATGAGTCCAATCATTTTGAGAACATGTGGACTTACGGGCTCGCCTTTCTTAAGCTTGGTCTCAAGAATTTGCCTATGAGTCTCGAATCTTTCGACTCGAGCCAGATCTTGGAACATGTTCTTCAACTCACTGATGATTGTGAAAGCATCTGAGTTGATGAACGTTTTCTGCAGATCCGCACTCATAGTGGCGAGCATTAGACATTTCACATCCTTGTTGGCATCAATCCAACGATTGAGGGCAGCCTGAGTGACCCCGTCGCCAGGAGCTTCGGGCATCGCCTCATCTAGGACATACTCCTTTTCTTCCTGCATAAGAACTATTTGCAAGTTCCTTTGCCAGTCAAGGAAGTTTTTCCCGTTCAACTTCTCCTTTTCGAGAATTGATCGAATGTTGAATGAATTGTTGTTTGCCATATTAAAAACTACAATTGAAAAGAATAAACAAATAAATAACCATTCACAGTTTCTCTTAATAAACTTAAATTCTAGCATACATGCATAATTCACAGTTTCTCGTACGATGCTCGTGTGCGTACTATACGAATCCTAAAGCTATCGGGATTCGACATATGATTAAATTCTAATCCTAATAGATAAAGTTTATTTAATAGAGTCCTAGCAGGATTCTAATTAAACTAAATTAGTATTCTAATAGGATTCTAAGTCCTTTTCCATAACTCTATAAATAGGGGCCTAGGGTCACAAATTTATATACAATATTGAAGTATTCAAAGGTAAGATTTTGAAGCAAAAATTAGCCAAACACTTGCAACCTATTTAGCCGAAATTCTTAGAACCTTAAGGGCGATTCTAGTTGGTCAAGCTTAAGGCGGATCCGGACGTGCTGTGGACTATCTACGGAGGGACGACACTTGGATTCCTAAAGACTTGTTCTTGTTCGGTTCGGGCGCAGCTAGGGAGGGCATGCTACAAAGTGTATGCACCTAAATTATGCTAAATGATTATGTGTAAATAATATGTTTCCTGGCATTAAGGTTTTCCGCATGATTTATGTTTTGTCATATGTATCATAACCTGACACATCAGCCCCACAATGACGATCATGAAGATGAGTGGTCAAAGAGATCCTAGTAAGCCCATTCCCCCCGCCATCTTGACATCCATTCAGACCCACAAACGGACAATGAAAACGCACCATGGCAGTTGGCATTAGAAAAAGCAACACAACACAACAACAACAACACCCAACAACTCCAAAACACCCAAAAAAATACTCACAAACCCAACAAATCCAAAACTCCAATCACAGCAACACTAGTCAAACACCAAGCACAACAAAATGCACAACACTTAGGCAAACAACACGAGAAAGGACGAAACTTACTCCACCAGGTGCGACGGTAATTGTGCAAACCGTGGGAGTGGCTGGAGAACCAACGTCAATAATTGTGCAAACCAAACGCACCAACAACACCGTCAATAATTGTACAGCGACAAACGAAACACCGTCAATTAAATAATGGTCAATTCGCAAAACCAAACGCAGCACACAACACCGTCGATTATTGTGCAGTGACAAACGATCGACACGAACCACAACCAACACGACACCAACACAATGCCAACACCGGATGAACCACCCAGACGAACCACCGATACCACCGTTACCTTGATGAACCACCGCTACCGTTGACCCACTGCAGAATAACAGAACCACCGAGACCAACAAACAAACAGAACCACTGCACCACCAAGCCGCAAAACCACCGCAAGAGAATAGAACCTGGCGCCTTAACCTGAGCCTGAAAACCACCGCTTGAACCTGAGCTTGAATCCGCCTGACAAACCGCCTCCGAGAAACCTTCACCGCGCCTCCGAACGCCGGAATAACCACCGATAAAGGACGTGGAACTTGCCCTAAACGGCCATAACGGACCTTCCCTAATCTCTCTTTTGAGAGGAAATTATTATTATTATTATTATTATTATTATTATTATTATTATTATTATTATTATTATTATTATTATTATTATTATTATTATTATTATTATTATTATTATTATTATTATTATTATTATTATTATTATTATTATTATTATTATTATTATAACGTTACAAGCTTAACAAGCTATAAAGATCAAGAGAACTACAAGAAGTTGGAGGGGAGCCGAGATACAATCTGGGCCCCCACTCCTCTAGCTATGGCGAACCCGATCCTGCTGAAAATGTGGGCAGCTGCCCGTGCCCCAATGTCCTGAGCCCTGGAGTACGTCTGAACCCGCTTCAGCAAAGAAACAGCCCCTTTCTCTAATTCCCCAAAAGAAGAGAAGAAAAAAGGAAAGAAACCGTAACCCAAAGCCCTACAACGTGCCGCATACTTATCCTGCTTCCGCTATGCTGCAACCGCCACAACCCGACCCGGAATGAAGCCTGACAACCCAGATTGCGTCATAGGGGAAGACCCAGTCAAGTCAACACACACATCAAGACCGCCATCCCATGAGTAAAGCAATATATCTGCAGGACGAAGAGCTTCATCGCTCTCACTAGTCAGCCCAACATCAACCTCCTTGCGAGCAGAAATCCCCGACCGATAGCAAATATCCAAAAGGGTATCACGAACAACATTATGTCGATGTTTGATACCCACAATCCCAGCACAAGACACGGCATGATCCCCATAAATGTCCCCGTCGAAAACCCGAGAGCAAGCAGAACACGGCGTCGAATCAGAGAACAACGGAATACCCAACCGATAGTAAAGAACCGAACGATAAGTCTTACCGTTCATAGTCTGGCCTAACCCCGAGATGGGGACTGCCCGCAACCAAGCTGAGGAGTGATCCCCCTGCTGAGATTTCCATAGGGAAACAAGACGTGAAGATAAGGAGTAGGCGGATTCCGCATCAGCAATAACCTTCGTGAAATATATGTCTGCCAATTTCTTCATGAGTCTGGGGGCATCGATCTCACTAGGGCTACGCATAAGGTCGGTCTCCACGGTCCTGTTGAAAAGACCAAGAGCATCATCAAAGGCCGGTCCCGGACCTTCAACACCTGAAAGCCGAAGAAGCGAATCCTGCAAACCAGAAGACTGCAAACGGGATGCAAGAAAAGCATAATGCCGAACATCACCAGCTGAATAAACACCCAATCCTCCATAAGAATAAGGCAAGGTGGCAAGGCGCCATTGCCAGTCACCGAACCCAGGTCCCGAAGCAACCACGATGCGCTCTAAAGAAGCCCGCAGAGCCACATCAAAAGATAATTGGGCCGCTTCGAAAAGATGAGGCGGACAAGTGCGCATAGCAAAGTAGAGTTTAGAAACTCCAGTACACGCACGAAGAAGCAACAACTCACACTGGGGATCATTAAGCTTGGCTACAGCATCCATCAACACAACAGTCTTCGACACACGCTGCGAAACAACCTCCTTACAAAAAGAGGAATCCGTACTGACTGGGCCACCAAGCAACTTAACACCAAGCTCAGGACGAGCAATATCCGTAGGAAAGACACCCTCTAGACGACAGCGTGGGTCCTCCGAAGGCCAGAAAACCTCCGTCTTCTCAACATTAACATGGAGACCTAAACGAGGACCCTCCTCCAAAATCAACTCCAAGACCTGCCCAACCACCAAAGTGTCACCAACAATAGTGCCATCGTCCAAATACCATGCCTGAAGAGATAGATCAAATGAGTCTCGAATTCGACACACCAATGGATGTAGAACCAGAGAAAAAAGCAAAGGGCCGAGAGGATCCCCTTGCTGCACACCCTGACAAGACCACAAGGTATGCTCCCCATTATACAGCCGCGCTGGAGAAGAGTAGCAGAATTCAACCCAACGCGAAAGAGCAGGACAATGGAGCCGAACCTCACGCAACAAAGCCGATCGATCAACTAAATTGAAAGCATTCTGAAAATCCACCAATAACATAGATAGGCCAACATCGGCCCCACGAGCCTCAACCAACCGATTGACAGCATGGAGAATGGCCTCACCACCTGCTGGAACCCCAACTCCAAAATGCAGACCTCCAAAGTAGTTTCCTAAACGCGGACCAATGAAAGCAGCCCCGACCTTAGAAACAAGGCGCCTCCAAATAGTACCCACAGCAATAGGCCGAACACCCCCACCAGGCTTAACCAATGGCGTAAGAGGAGCACTAGCAATGTATCCTCCAAGCTCAGCGGGACACTTTCCAGCAAGAAAGAGATTAACTACCTGAGTGATAGCATCCACCAACTCATCAGAAACAGCTACAGCAGCACCACCCAAGCAATCCAAAAGGTGCTGAGCACGCAAGCCATCTCTACCGCACGAAGTACCACGCGGAAAGCCCATAATCTGCTCCAAAACAACAGCGGAGGAAGCAGAAAGGTGATGATCAACAAGGATGTCCGGTAAGGTAGGGACCGGAACGGAAGGGTGCTTTGCTTGTAAATCTGCAAGAGTAGCATCATCGTAAGGGGCAAGACCTGAGGAAGAAAGAACCCTAACGGCAGCAGTGTAGTGACCGTCAGAAATCTTTCTCTTGCATTGCTTAATATTACGCTCCGCCAAATCATGGTCATCGTCAACATCCAATAGAGAGGGAGACACGCTAGCCAATGTGTCTATGACAAGTTGCTCAGAACCGCCAGGCACACCCCAAGAACGAATAGCAGAGGTGATACACTCCTCCTGTTGCCGCCGCCTAACACCGGAGGAACACTCACGATTACTTCGTGGAGTAAAAGTCTTGAGGACACAAAGAGGTAACACGAGCAACTGAACCCAACAAGCGATGTCATCTGGTCTGCAAATCACCTTATCAAGCGCCCCTTTCAGAACTCGCGAAAAACCCAAACGACATTTGGGAGGGATGGATTTCACAGAACGCAACCGCTTAGATCATAAAGTGTCCAGAAGAGCAACATCAAAAGAAAAATATTGTTCTCGAGGCGCATCAGAAGTAGACAGCTCGGAAGCAGGAGCTTGAGGTTTTTGAATACCGTAGAGAGTAAAACGAATAGTACCATCCCCAGAATCAGGTGGGTCCACAAAAACCGTACTAGAACCACTGCCATGCCGACACCTAATACGATGAGTATGCGTCTTGAAACAATCTCCACATAACCAAATTCCCATACGACGAAAGGTAACCTCAGCCGAAGTAAAAACCTGAAAATTGGTAGTAAGGGACTGACGGGTTACATCCCGCACATCAGAGCAACAATGACGATCCCGTAAGTGAGTGATCAGAGAACTCCTTACCAAACCACGCTCACCGCCATCCTGGCACCCGCTAAGACCCACAAAAGGGCAATGAAACTTCTCCACGGAAGCCGCCATATCAAAGCACTTCAACAGCACCACCAACACCAAGCGCACACTTGATAACCTCAACACACACGCAAACAATAACAACACCAAAGAGCAACAACTCAAGCTGCCCAAACTCCAAACTCCAAGACAAATACCAATCTCCAAGACAAACGCACAACAACAATGCAATAATCTGACCAAATCACCAAACTGGACTCACGAACTTGAACTAAATCACCGAACTGAACCCCGAACAGGAACTGAAATTACGAATAGTCGGAAACTGAACCAACCTGATCAGATCACCAAACTGAACGCAAGAACCTGAAACGAACTCCCGAATCGCCAGGAACTGAACCCCAAATTGAAAAAGCACTCTTGATTTGCAAGAAACTGAATGCATTTGCCGGAGAACGAACACCTTTTGCCGGAAACTGAATGGCTGAACTCGAAACTGATGCCTTTGCCTTTGCCGGAAACTGAACGCCTGAACTTGAAACTGAATCGGAAAGAGCCTGCGAAATACCGTCGACACCTTAAAAGGCCTGCTGAAAACCGCTCCAAACACCACCTGTAACCGCCGGGAAAACAACACTGCCTGACCGCCGATACTTGACAACGCACCGCCTGACAACCGCCGCCGGACACCACCGACGCCAACGCCGGAAAATCGACGTGGAAGGGACCCTAAACGCACATGATCGTGCCCTAATCGCCTACCTTGGGAGGTTTCACGTTTTATTATTATTATTATTATTATTATTATTATTATTATTATTATTATTATTATTATTATTATTATTATTATGTACTCGAGCGTCGAATAGCGACACACTATCATAAATAGTTGTTAAATAATCTCTTACTAATACGCCTTAAAGCTCTCAGGTATATGCATTTCCATCAGTTTACATCAATAAAAAAAATCTAAGGTATATGCCAGATTCTGAAATAACAGTTGAATTGTAACATTTCCACCAGTTTTTCTATAGCTTCTAACATAAGGTCTTACAAACAAGCAAACATGCATGTAGGAGGTGCTTTCTCAAAGACGGACAAATGTAAGCTTAATTATCTTCTAAAAATATAAGATTAAAATCATATGAAGCACAATGTAGTTGTTTGTCTGACTTTAATGAATAGCTCTCTTACTATTTATAAAAGATTGCCACAATTCCAACTGATCTGAATGTGACATTTTCATAACGTACATTCTTACGCTTTCCATTGATTATGTAGGTAGCCTGCATTTACAAAGACAAAGACAAACAACAATTTTCCAATGACTCGATTTTAGAGGAAAATTTAACTAACAAATTCACCAACTTCCAGAAGGCATAAAAATAAAGCAGAAGGTGTTCCCCATCTAAACCTGAAGAGTGGATTAACAATGACAAGTACATAATAACTAAAAGGTTTGAGTCACTATATGATTATAACGTAAAAAACTTTTGCAAAAATCATATTACTATTCTTGCACTTATGCAAGAATGAGAGGGATTTCATTTAGAAAGCTCTACAATTATCATAATTAAATTCCAAAAAACTAACCATATTCTGCTTCTCATCAATTACCCTACATTTATCTGACATACACATGATCTACACACATACCAATTACGAATTACAAACCACATGAACCTTCAAATTATGATATTCATGAAGGAATTATGTCCTTAGACATTTCCGGCAATTACTAAATATAAATAGGAATTAATTATGAAGATAATAAATTAATTATTTTAGTAATCATATTTGCTTGCTAGAGAATAAATGTGATTAGTAGGACAATATTGATTGGACCTACAACTAAAATATATTAATCCTATAAGGTCACACATATAAGCACTAATTGGAATGGGCCCAAAAGGTCCTATGGCAACCGGCCTGCTAAGAAAAATAAGGTTGGGCTTTGTGTTAACTTAAAAGCCCTAAACATTATAATAGTTATAATGTCAGGGATTCAGTAACAACGTTCATTGAATATCTGACACAAAAGCAAACACAAAAACCCTAACTGTCATTCTCTAAACGCCGTACATCCCAAACAAAGCAAGAGACAGATTGTGATCGTTCTCTTCCGTACTAGCATACGTGGGATTCAATTCGTGCTTGTGGACTGAGTAGAGGAGCAACAAGTGGGGCTCTAAGATCTTCGAAGCTTGCATACGAACGGGAGAACACCCTTCAAAGGTGATTATTCTTTCGACTTAATCTGATCTATACTATCGTTATGCATGAGATCCTGTGATAGATGTTAGGAAATTGTTTCCTGAAATTCCGCTTTATGCATCTATATGTTCCTACAGTGGTATCAGTTTTAGCCTCTTGCATAATATTTTATGATCATGATTGTATGCAACATTATTATTTTGATTCAATTAAGGGAGGATTTATTTATGGCTTGAATTTGCAAAATTAATATATGATATTAATTGATTGGAATCATTAAATTGTGATTTAATTAATTTATGCTCAAAAATAAATTTATAAAATTCCGAAATTTTTAACACAAGGTCTAAATTAACAGTTAATATCACATAAAAATTTTCGGATTTTTTAAAATTAAATTCGTCAGATTTTAAATTATTTAATGGTTAATAAGATTAATCATGGAAATAATTTGTTAACAATTAAAGATTTGATTTTTAATTTGTTAAATAAATCTACTGATTATCCCCTAAATTTTATACAATAGCCGAAATATTTTGGTAATTTTTTAACTAATTTTCGGAATTTTTGTATATTAATTATTGAATTTAGTTAATTTTTATGTTTAATTCGATTAATCATAAAATTTAAAGATAACAATTAAAATTTTTGATTTTATTTGTTAAGAAAATTCAATAGAACTGCCTGGTAATTTAATTCGAATTTTTTGGATTATAATTGTTATTTTCTTGAATTATTTGAATAAAATGAGATAATTATGCCTTAAATTTTGAATTCTTGTTAGATTTAATTTTAATAAAGATTTTAAATTGAAATCTAACTTCTAACAACCCTAAAATTCAGTTTAAGGATTGTTAATTTATTCAAATTTTTTGCCATAATTTTCGGATTATCACACCTAATTAAATTTCTTATTCTTTAAACAAAAGTTGGATAAAGATTAGTTTAAATTGATTAATTGTTACACAATTTAATGAAATTGCCCACCATGGCTGGGTGGCCACCACCCGCGACGGTGGAGCCACGGTGGAGGGTGAATTAGGGCTGTGTTCCGGCAGAAGAAGGGGCGGCGACAGTAAGGGCGGTAGTAAGGGTGGCGTGTGACGCTGCTGTTGCGCCTGCCTCGCTGGTTGGCTTGTCTGCCGTCTTCTGCTGGTAGCTGATTTCGACTGGGAAAGGTTTATGCAACCGGAAAATGGTCGGCGGCCTTCGTCGTTGCTGGCCGGTGTGACTGGGTTCGATTTTCTGTGCTTCACGGCGAGGCAGGGGGTTGGTATGGGTGCCTGCCTGCTTGTTCTCATTATTTTAGGGAAAAAAAAAAGAAATTATCATACCTCAGTTTCACGTGCACTTAAAAGGAGAATCTGATTTCCTAAACAAGTCCAAATTGGGAAAAGTTTATTTTAATTTAGTTTTTCTAAAGTTAAAATAATTTTATTTTGGTAATTTTGGAAAATAAGATTTTCTAAGTTGAGCATAATTAATAGGAAATTTTGGTATTTACTACCTTTAAAATACACCACTTTTGTATTTACTACCTTATGAAATTTTTATTTTAAATTACTACCTTAAACTTCCAGATTTTTTTTATTTACTACCACTTTACAGTTTTCTCATTTTAAAATTAAGATATCTCCTTCGTTTCTTAATCGTTTAAAGTGATTCGAAGTTCATTATTTTCCTTTTTCTATAGGGATTTCATTGAGAACGTCATTTCAAAAAAAAATCGTTTGATAATTCATAACTATTTTAAAATTTTAAAAATAATATTTAATTTGTTTAAACTTTTACGAAATGTTAAAAGGTAAGATCCCTATGGAATCCTTACATATAAATGAGAAGAATGAGCTTTGAATCACTTAAAATGATTAAGAAACGAAAGAGATATCTCAATTTTAAAATAAGAAAACTGTAAAATGGTAGTGACTACAAATAAAATGGAACTTTAAGGTAGTAATTTAAAATAAAATTTTCATAAGGTAGTAAATACAAAAGTGGTGTATTTTTAAGGTAGTAAATACCAAAAAATCCTAATTAATATGTTTCTTTAAATGCAAATTCTTGATTAATGAGATTATTCTAGCCATATTTAAATAATAATTGAATTAAAATAATAAAGTTTCCTAAATAATTTTAAACTTAAATTGTTTAAGTTTTTATAATTATTTTGAAAATGTTATAATTAATAAGTAAATAATTTGTGTCTAATATATTTTAATATTATATGCGTGTATGGAATATTATGATATTTTGTTACAGGCAAGTGACTAGTATGGCCCAAAATAGGATAGAAAATACGATCTGCGTATCGTTTTGTATTCTTGTAAATTTTGAAATACGATCTGCGCATCGTTCTGTATTGTTGTAATTTAATTTAAAAGTTTAAATTAGATTATAAAGTTCGTATTATGAGCTCGATGAAGTAAGAAGGTTCAATCAAAAATTCAAGGATGGAGATCCAAGAAAGATGAACATGAACCCAAGAAGATTTGAGCTTATTTTTTAGGGGCCATACTAGGATCACATTTAACTTTTATGTATTTTATATTGCCTTAAAATGCTTATTGAGTTTATGTATGTGGTTATTTAAAGCGATGTGTTCACTTTTAATTAACCAACATAGTAAACTTAGGTCCCAAAATAATATTGAGTTTAAGTGCTTTTCCATACAACACCTATAAAGCCTTAGATCATGAGTAATAGGTTCTGCCAAAGCAGGGTGTTGCTTATAATTCCGGGGATAGTAGGGTAGGTTTTTGAAACTTACATGTTAATGTTTGGTTTAACTCAACAAAACTATCAAAAGACAAAGTTTTGGGTTTTGAAGCTAAGAGATAGGAAAATACAAAGAGTTGTTAACCTGTCTACCAAGAGTTATAATCAATTATAATTAGTAAAATGTTTACTTACCTCGAATACTATAAATTAAAGTAGCAGGGCCAAAGTCCGTTTGATTGTAGTGGGAGGGGATCTTGGTTAATTCTTTATTCAATGGGGACCTCTAATTTTGAATAAAGGGTAGTAGTGAATTGAATTTGTTTAATTGCTACTTTTGATAAACATTATATTGAATCTTGCTTTACTTTTTATTGTAGTTATCATGTCTGGTGCAAACAACTCTACTTTTAACTTGCGCCCTCTAATTGAAAAAGACAAACTGAATGCTACCAACTTCCTACAATGGCAAATGGCTGTGAGAATTGTTCTCAGAGCGGAAGGAAAAGAAAGTATTCTTGACAATCCTCTCCCTGAACCCCTGCCAGAAAATGCTACTGCAGCTCAAAGGCGAGCTAGACAAACTCTAGAGGATAACTCCCTGCAAGTAACATGCTTGATGTTTGCTTGCATGGAACCAGAGTATCAAAAACGTTTTGATGGTCTGGATGCCTACAGCATAATCCAGCAACTGAAAACTTTGTTTCAGAAAAATGCTAGATTGGAGAGATTTGAAGCAAACTGCAAACTTCTGGATTCCAAGTTGGAAGAGGGGAAGCCCGTTGGTCCGCATGTGTTCGATTTGATTGGACATTTTCAGACCATGGAGAAATTGGGCTTCCCTTATCCTAAGGACCTGGAAACTGACATAGTCATCAGATCCTTGCCTGAAGATTTTCATAACTTTAAGTTGAACTTCTACATGCAAGGAGGGGAGGCTACCCTGCAAGAGTTGCATGGTTCACTAATTCAGGCTGAGAGAAACTTACTAAGTAAACCTAAACATAAGGATGTTCTAATGGTTAGTAAAGGTAAGCAGTTCAAGAAGAAAGGGGCTCCCATGAAGAAGAACAAGGGCAAGGTAGTTGCCAATGAGAACTCTTCAACCAAGCCAAAGGCCACTCCCAAGGCTAAGGTAGCTGCTCAACATGAGTGCTACCACTGCCACAAGATTGGTCATTGGAAGAGGAACTGCCCCAAGTATCTGGAGGATAAGAAGACTGGTGCTTTAACTTCAGGTATCTATGTCATAGAAGTTAATTTAGCTACAACTGCTTCTTGGGTATTTGATACCGCTTGTGGATCTCACATTATTGGTAATGTGCAGGGACTAAAAAGAAGTAGGAGCTTGAGCAAAGGCGAAGTGGATCTCCGAGTAGGCAATGGAGCAAGAGTTGCTGCTTTAGCTGTAGGAGATTATAGTTTACGCTTGCCTTCTGGTTTAATATTAGAACTTTATAATTGTTATTACGTTCCAGTTATTACCAAGAACATAATTTCTATTCCGATTTTGGATTCAGAAGGTTTTTCATTTCAAATTATGAATAATTGTTGTTCAGCATATTTAAATGGTATGTTCTATATCTCTGCTAAATTATCAAATGGTTTGTATGTACTAGACTTACAAAACCATATCTATCACATAGAAAACAAGAAACACAAACCAAATGATTTGAACCCTACTTACCTATGGCATTGTCGATTAGGCCACATAAGCTCAAAGCGTATAGAGAAACTTCATAAGGATGGAATTCTCAAATCATTTGATTTTGAATCATTTGAAGTATGTGAGTTTTGCTTAATGGGGAAAATGACAAAGTCTCCTTTCACAGGCTCAAGTGAAAGGGCCAATGATCTTTTAGCCCTCATACATACTGATGTGTGCGGACCTATGAGTACTTTGGCTAGGGGAGGGTACGGGTATTTCATTACTTTTACTGATGATGTGAGCAGATTTGGATATGTTTACCTCATGCGGCATAAGTCGGAATCCTTTGAAAAGTTCAAGGAATTCCAAAATGAAGTACAAAACCAACTTGGAAAGAAAATTAAAGCATTGCGATCCGATCGTGGTGGTGAATATTTATCTCAAGAGTTTGGTGATCATTTGAAAGATTGTAGAATACTTTCGCAATTGACTCCACCAGGGACACCACAATTGAATGGGGTTTCCGAAAGAAGGAACCGAACTCTATTAGATATGGTTCGGTCCATGATGAGTCTTGCTAACCTTCCTGCCTCATTTTGGGGATTTGCGCTTGAAACAGCGGCATTCACACTCAACAGAGCTCCGTCCAAAGCAGTAGAAAAGACGCCATATGAGATGTGGACTGGAAAAGTTCCAAAATTGTCTTTTCTAAGGACATGGGGTTGTGAAGTTTATGTAAAACGTTTACTTTCTGATAAGCTTTCACCCAAGTCCGATAAGTGTCTTTTTGTGGGTTACCCAAAACAGACTAAGGGATACTACTTCTACAACCAAAGCGAAAATAAAGTGTTTGTTGCTCGCGATGGTGTCTTTCTGGAAAAGGAGTTTATTTCCAGAAAAACAAGTGGGAGTAATGTATATCTCGAAGAAATTCGAGATGAGCAACAAATGGATGAGGTTCACACCTCGTCAGAGACGACACAGCATGAAAATGCTCAGGAGGCGGTGCATTCCATTCATGCGCCTTCTACCGTCCCACTTGGAGATAATCCATGCGAAGTCCCTCAACCTAATGAGGTGGAAACTTCTCCTGTTGTTCCCCAACGTAGGTCTAGTAGGACCGTCATTCCGTCAAAGAGATATATTGATTTCCTTTTGACTGAAAGTTCTGAAATAGAGATTTTAGAACATGAGGAACCTACTAGCTACACAAATGCTTTGACGAGTCAAGACTCCGAGAAATGGCTTGAAGCCATGAGATCCGAAATGGATTCGATGTTTGGAAATCAAGTATGGGACTTGGTTGCTTTGCCTGATGGGGTTAAACCCATAGGTTGCAAATGGATTTTCAAACTGAAAAAGGACAAAGATGGAAACATTGATGTCTTTAAGGCAAGACTAGTGGCAAAAGGTTTTAGACAAATTCATGGTATTGACTATGATGAAACCTTCTCACCAGTAGCCATGCTGAAATCCATTAGGATAATTCTTGCGATTGCTGCCTTTCATGACTATGAGATCTGGCAGATGGACGTCAAAACCGCTTTCTTGAATGGGTTCTTGAAAGAGGATGTGTACATGACACAACCACAAGGTTTTGAAGATCCAAACAGTCCAAGAAAAGTTTGCAAGCTTAAGAAGTCCATTTATGGGCTTAAGCAAGCATCCCGGAGTT
The DNA here is from genome assembly GCF_020520425.1 of Spinacia oleracea. NCBI lineage: Eukaryota > Viridiplantae > Streptophyta > Magnoliopsida > Caryophyllales > Amaranthaceae > Spinacia > Spinacia oleracea. The sequence continues at coordinate 150,019,427 of NC_079489.1, forward strand.
GGAACCTCAGATTTGATGAGGCAGTCAAATCTTTTGGCTTCCTCAGAAATGAAGAGGAATCTTGTATATACAAGAAGTTGAGTGGGAGTAGTATTGCTTTCCTAGTCTTGTATGTGGATGACATACTTCTCATAGGAAACGACAAGACCATGCTTGAGTCAGTCAAGGAATGGCTTAAAAGTTGTTTTTCCATGAAAGACCTAGGAGAAGCTGAATACATCTTGGGAATAAGGATCCATAGAGATAGATCCAAAAGGCTGATTGGACTTAGCCAAGAGACTTATATTGATAAGGTTCTTGCAAGGTTCAAGCTGGAAAACTCCAAAAGAGGTTTCATTCCCATGCAACATGGCGTTTCACTTGGCAAGACTCAGTGTCCTTCGACACCTGATGAGGTCAAGCGCATGAGTAATGTTCCTTATGCCTCTGCAGTAGGGTCCATTATGTATGCCATGGTATGCACTCGACCGGATGTTGCATATGCTTTGAGTATGTGCAGCAGATACCAGTCAAACCCAGGAGAGGCGCACTGGATGGCAGCAAAGAATATCCTTAAGTACTTAAGAAGGACTAAGGATGATTTCTTGGTCTATGGTGGAGATAATGAGTTGGTTGCCACTGGATACACCGATGCAAGCTTCCAAAGTGACAAAGATGATTTCCGATCATAATCTGGTTTCATATTTTGTCTCAATGGAGGGGCTGTGAGCTGGAAGAGTTCTAAGCAGAGTACCATCGCAGATTCTACAACAGAGGCTAAGTATATTGCAGCAAGTGATGCAGCAAAAGAAGCTGTTTGGATCAAAAAGTTCATTAGTGAACTTGGTGTAGTTCCTAGCATTGAAAATGGCATTGAGTTGTATTGTGACAACAATGGTGCCATTTCCCAGTCCAAGGAACCCAGATCGCACCAAAAATCCAAACATGTGCTCAGGAGATTCCATCTTATTCGAGAGATCGTTGAAAGAGGGGATGTGAAAGTAAGCAAGGTTCATACTGAGGATAACGTGGTTGATCCTCTGACTAAACCGCTTGCTCAACCTAAGCATGAGAGTCATACTAGGTCTATTGGGCTTAGGCATATGGGAGAATGGCTTTAGTTTGTTTACTTTATGTTTACAATTGTAAAGACATTTATTATGCTTTGAATGTTTATCAATAAAAATTCATTCTTATTTAATTGTTTGGTTTAGTATTAAATAAAATGTCCAAATAACTTGTGTTTTCAAATAGGATTATCGAAAACGTTTTGATAATGGAACCCTATAAAGTGAACTGAAATCACAACTTATTAAGTCCCTAGTCTAAATCACTAAATTGGACATAAGTGATTTATGTGAAGACTAGCATGTAATTAATTGATAGTGCAGTTCCATGGGCTATGGAGACATAGGGATGTCTAATTGATTATATGGATGTATACTTGATGCATTGAGACTTGACCTAACTAGATTCTAAAAGTAGAATCAAACTTCTATATTTAGTGGATTCCTTAGACATGAGTATGTCTTAATAACCACGAGACAATTAGTTTAACTTTGACGCTGTTAAACGCCGCGCCGTAAAAGGAGGTTATAAAGGCAGTGATCAGGTGGGCTAAGAATTGAGTGGGAGTTATGGTCATACAAGAGTGAATAAGTCCTCCTATTTGATAGGAATGGTGTCTGGGCCTCTTGATGAGCAAGAACTGAAAATTGCATGGCCATGCGGAATGGGATTAAAAGTTAATCTTTATTTGAACAGTTCGAACTCGGCGATCAAGAAACTAGAATTTGAGAATAACAGTGTGTTATCAAATTTTGGCATTAAGAGACTTAAGGAATTTAGCATTGCGTTCTTGTCTTCGGACAAGTGGGAGATTGAAGGAATTATGTCCTTAGACATTTTCGGCAATTACTAAATATAAATAGGAATTAAGTATGAAGATAATAAATTAATTATTTTAGTAATCATATTTGCTTGCTAGAGAATAAATGTGATTAGTAGGACAATATTGATTGGACCTACAACTAAAATATATTAATCCTATAAGGTCACACATATAAGCACTAATTGGAATGGGCCCAAAAGGTCCTATGGCAACCGGCCTGCTAAGAGAAATAAGGTTGGGCTTTGTGTTAACTTAAAAGCCCTAAACATTATAATAGTTATAATGTCAGGGATTCAGTAACAACGTTCATTGAATATCTGACACAAAAGCAAACACAAAAACCCTAACTGTCATTCTCTAAACGCCGTACATCCCAAACAAAGCAAGAGACAGATTGTGATCGTTCTCTTCCGTACTAGCATACGTGGGATTCAATTCGTGCTTGTGGACTGAGTAGAGGAGCAACAAGTGGGGCTCTAAGATCTTCGAAGCTTGCATACGAACGGGAGAACACGCTTCAAAGGTGATTATTCTTTCGACTTAATCTGATCTATACTATCGTTATGCATGAGATCCTGTGATAGATGTTAGGAAATTGTTTCCTGAAATTCCGCTTTATGCATCTATATGTTCCTACAATTCAATCTCATATCTAATTTTTGTTTCCACGGGGGAACGATCAGGGAACACAAGAAATTCCTAAACAATCGAACCGATTAACGAGATACTGCAATCGGCTGACAACGTTGTAAGTATGAGGTGAAATAATGGCAAATTTGTAAATCTCCTCCTCTGGTCTTGTAACTCTATGGTTTCATAGATTAAATCTCATGAACATTTGAGTTAAGCTCGCCAAGAAAATATGTAACTATTCTTGTGACCATTGTTGTGCTACAAAATAAAAGAACATATATAGATTATGCCATGAATTCACATCAAGATCATAGGACTCTAATTTTAAATCCCTAAAAAAAAGACTCAAAATTTACAAATAAAATTTGTGTCAGTTTCAACAACTAAAATTTAGAATCATGTAATTCTTATTATTTTTTTTAGAATCTTAACTTATTTTTTTCAATTTCTCCATGAAACAAGGAAAATAAGTTAAAAAATAATAAGTTTAAAATTTGTATTTTACGTAAGTAGTACAACACCATGCTTAATTGGTTAATTTTAATTAAATATGTTTTACACAAATTCCGTATTTTACTACATAGTTATTTTTAATTTGTACCTTACATTTTCTCGAACACACATATAACGAATATAAATCAATTTTATTTCATTAAAAATATTTTCTATTTATAAATTATTATTTACGAAAAATACATAATATCGCGTAACAAATTTAATTTCATATGCACGGATCCTAAGCTAGTTTAACTCAATAAAGGACACCAAATATTATTTTTTACTTAAATTGACCAACATACGTATCTTAATGTTTTTCAAGATAGTGATTCTTAATAAAAGCCAACAATATTAGAGGAGAGAACAAGCCACTACAATCAAATAACATAAGTCGTTCTAGAAAATCGAAAGTCTCCAAAATTCAAATCATTTTATAAGTCATTCTACAACATAAAATGTAGTTACAACTCCAAATCTACGTCCATCAGCAACTTCGAAAAACAATTTGGTGATTACAATTTAAACCTAACAAACAAAGTTATAATAACAAAAAGTACTTACCTAACATTTTATCATTTCTTCCGGCCCCAACCAGTGTGGTAGGGTGGAAGAAGGCGGTCGGAGCTGGAGGAGTAAGAGCAGCGACGGATGCCGAAGCTGGAGGATGAAGAGCAGTGAAGACACCTACTTTTGTCCCCATTCCCGAAAGGGAAAGGTTCGATGATGAGAACATAAATCTCCACTTGACAACGCATCTCCTATAAAATAAACGAATCTCGATTCCCCATTTCATTTCACCCGAAACCTGCTATTTATGGAAACCTGCTAAAAATAGTAACTGCCGTAAAAGATAGCTTCTAAAAGTGGCAAATCATAAAGGATAGAAACCTGTCAGAATTAGGTGTTGCATTCCAACATAAATCCTAAATGATATAGAAAACTGCAAGAATCCTATTCCTAATAAGATTCGGAAATAAGAGTTACGTATTAATTAAAATCCTAACGAGCCTAGAGTTCGTAACGGGCCCAGACGCATTCCGTCATAAAATTGATACGCGCTAAAAGACTCGATTAAATCTCAAAGGATTTCAGGAATCCGAATCTGACTAAAGAAAACAGCTCAGACCCTATTTTCAACGCCTGGCTCTGGGCGCCGAAATCTTCGGCGCCCAGGCCTGGGCGCTGAAAATACCTGGTACGTGTTTTTTTCTAATTCTTTGTGGATTAGAACTCTGCAATTCTATCTTTCCACGAACTCTTCCCTATAAATAGACCCCTAAATTCGACGTGAAAGGAACACACAACAACACACAATTATATTCTGAGTATTGACTCCAACCCTTAGCCTAAGCCTCACGCTGCGAAACTGTTCACGCGTTCTGTCGCAATCGATCCATAAATCGAACAGAACGTATCATGTCCCATAATTGAGATTCGTTAAATAAAAAGGAAAAATAGCAAAGTCAAAGTGGTTAGTTTTCTGAGAACCGTGACGCACCTCTCAAGGGTGCGTCGTAATGTGTCCTTTTTCGATGATTTAACTGCTTTCCTCGCCCTTTTTATGAACTGTTAAACTAACTAAATCTGATTGTTCTATCACGCCTAACAAATATAATATTTTTGGGAAATCGGATTATCATGCTAGGTCCCTTAATGCTATTTAAATCAGATAATCACGATCGAATTAGTATTATATGTTGCATATTGCTAAAATCAATTCAGATTAGTTTAATCGTTAACGCATGTCCCTTCAATTATTTATGCTGAGCTAGTAAGGATATCCTGCCTCTGGAGTTATCGACGAGCGAAGTACTCCTCTCGGTAGTTACAGTCCCCCGAACCCTCAATCTCTACCTTGCGGGTGTATGTTGAGAGATCCCCACACCAGGGATCACAAGGGAACCTACGGCCGTCGTGGTCAAACATAATTGCACTCCCTTTATGTCACGATAACCGGGTTTTGTCAGTTTTTCTCATTGTCGTTAAAAACTGATGGCGACTCCTATATTACTAGTCAATTGGGTGTAAACTCACAGGAAATCCAATTACACTTGATTGAATAAAAAGAATCGTCACACCCACGAGGGACGAGGTCACGCATTAGCCTCGTGCTTTTTCGACCCCCTCACAGTGGCGACTCCGCTGGGGATAGTGAAGGAAATACTCGTGCTTGTAGGTAATCAAAATAGCCGAAGGGTGAAACGATCCTACCCCGCGTTTATTTCCCCATCAAGTTGGGACGACCTGAAAATCAGCATATTAATGTGAACGGGCAGAACCTCATAACGAATCTCGGCTCCCTCGGGAGTTGGGACTAAGGATACCTCTTTTTCGCCAATAGGGGGTGCATACGCCGCGCATGTCGCCCACTCGGTACTTGTGCAGGTAGTACACCTATCCCGAACCCAATCGCTCGCTCATTAGGTCCCTCTCGCCTGCATGCCCCTTGGCTTGCACTTGCGGGTTGGCCTCTTGAGAGAAATTCGTCTGTTGAAGACACTACCTCGACCGGGGCATGTGTTGGATCTACGATAGAAGCGGTACCAAGCCAGGCGCAAATAAACTACCCATAGAAGCCTATCATAAACTACGTGGCATATTTAATTTTCAAATCCATGTTTGTAATGTAGTTATGTGTAACGAAATATGTGATTGTGTGCGACAAACTATCCTAGAAAACCAACGACCTTAAAAATTGCCCAAACATTCGTAGACTAATTTGCCAAAGAGTTATACCGAAACACGTGTTCCGCAAACCCGAATGATCGCCACAAAAATGAGCGACGCTCGGGATGGCCTGTAACGAATCCCACAAACGCTGCCACGCGTAAAGGACGTTATTAGGCAAGCACGCATATCGAAGTCGCATAAACAGAAGACAGAAAACGAGAACCAGCCAGGGACGCATTTTCAACGCCCCTGGCTGGGCGCCAGAAATTCTCATGCCCCTCGCTGGGCGCTGAAGTTGCTGCTTGGCCTTCTGGTCAGGCGCAGCAGCCTCGGTGCCCGCGCGAAAGGAAAATACGTAGCGCAAATGTTCATAAAAAGAATTTCTACGAGGGCGTAAGAAAAGCACTCGATTTCAAAAGGGACTCGCGAAAAAATTAATAACTCTTTGCGTCGTTGTTAGGCCTCCTACGACGGCAATGCTCGACACTAAAAGTCGACCATGCAAATAACTATGAATGTCACACGGGCAAGTGTTTCGAAAATCCAAAGAATGACCAAAATAAATAAATAAACCAAAAAGTGTACCGACAAAAGAAAGAGTGAAAAACCAATTTAGAGAGTCGAAGTCTAGACTAAGTAATGCTTGAAACTTTGGGAACCTAAACTTTAGCTTATCTTATGCCTAGGACTGGTCCTGCCACTTGGTGCCGATCAGGGAATCCACGGTTAGTGCGTCTCGAAGATACATCGCCAACACCAGGTTTAGTGACTCCAAGCTCCGTCCGTCGTCCCTCATTTCAAGGATCTCCGCTTCCCCAACCTCGATTCGCACCTTCAAACATGTCCATCGAAGATTTGCGAGACCAGATGGTCCAAATGACCCAACTTATGGGCCAACTGAAAATGGAAAATGAAGCTTTAGCGGCTGCGCATGCCAAAAATGACCTCGATAACGAGAAGAGGATTGAAAAAATGGTCCTACAGCAAACCATGGGGAGCAAATACTTCTCCCTCGATCCTGAACCTTTTCCTGGCAAATTACCAGAAAAGTTCAGTTCATCTGACTTACCAAAGTTCAAGGCCACGGACAACCCCCGTGATCATCTACTGAGCTTTGTGAATACCATGAACTTGAAAGGCGTGGACAAGTCCATGTATTTACCTGCATTTCCTTTGTCTTTGGAACCTGTGCCGCTCTAATGGTACTATCACCAGGACCCTAAGCTCTTCCCCACTTGGGAAGACTTTGTCAATGTCTTCATCAAGCAATACTCGTCGAACATGGATTTCCAAGACACCACGCGCGAGCTGGAAGTTCTCTTCCAAAAGAAAAATGAGGGTTTCACAACCTACTTTTCTAGATGGAGGGACCAGGCGGCCCAGCTAATCAATAGGCCTCCCGAAACAGAATTGGTCCAAAAATTCATTGACAACCTGGACCCGGCTTACAGACCACATCTTAGGTACCTGGGACTTGACACTTTCAAAAGAGTTTATGATGTGGGAATAAAAATCGAGGACGACCTCGCCAAAACCATACAAAGCAAACCCACATATAAGACCAACACCTATAATCGGGGTAACACATCCCAAGCCCAAGAAGTCCATGCTGTAGAAGAGACACCCGCCCTGGAAGATGGGTCCGAGACTGAAAGTTTGCCCCACTCGGGTCGACTTTGGTACAAGCCTTTGAAAGACTAACCAATCAGGGAAAGTTGAGACCTATAGGCCCCACCCGTGACCCTCCTGTCAAAAGAAAATATTGGGTCGAAGGTACTTACTGCAAATTCCATCAAGGAAATGGGCATGACACTGAAAACTGCTGGAATCTAAAACATACGATCCAGGACATGATAGAGGATGAAGTGATACCTCTCCCTAACGTTGGCAAACCCAACAACAACAAGAGCCCACTCGGCTCTTGTCACATCTCTCTCGACCAACCAGAGAATTTCGACCCCACGGTGTATATTACACCTCAAGGTGCACCACTCGCTGTGGTCCCTATGGATCGAATCGAGAGAGAAGTGTGCGGTGTGTGGAATGATGATGCTGAAGATATTTACCTATCTCAAGTCTCGGGCCAGGACCTCTTCACTGAAACTTGGCCTGGGTATGCTCTCATTGACACCACCCCTCAGGAGCCCGAGGTCGACAACCTAACCCGATCCGGAAGAATATACCAACCGGATATTCACCCACCTCCTATGGACGACATCCCGGTTAGGCAAACTCCTGAGAATGGACGGCACGCCACCGTCGCGGAAGTCATTGAAAATCCTCTCCTGAAACAACTAAAAAGAACCAAGACCGAGATTACCATCTGGGATCTTATGTGTACTTCAAAGGAACATCGCGAAAATCTTATTCGCTCACTTGACCTCATCTCAGTACCTACAGATATCACACCTGACTCATTGGTTAGTCATGTCACGAGAGATGCCGGAGAAAAGGCCATAGTTTTCACCGATAAAGACTTACCCAAAGAGGGGGGTGCTCACAATAAAGCCCTTTACCTAGTGGTTGGATGCAAAGGACAAAACATCCCCCTAGCGCTCGTAGATAATGGTTCGGCGGTTAATGTCTGCCCATTGCGAACCGCCCATTGCTTGGGGCTAGGAAACGATAACTTCCAAACCTCCACGCAAGGGGTACGAGCTTATGATAACTCCCGAAGGCCTGTATTGGGAAAAATCAACCTTACCATACAAACCGGGCCTGTGGCACGCACCACGGAGTTTCAAATAATCGATATCAAGCCCACTTTCAACCTTCTCTTGGGGCGATCTTGGCTCCATGACTTAGGAGGTGTGGCTTCTACCTTGCACCAAATGGTTAAACTTAACCATAACGGGGTAATACTAGAAATATGCGCCCCTCCTCTCGACGTCAGTTGTACTATGGTTGGAACGGCCGAAACTACAGACGACCTTTATGGGTTTCAAATGGAAGAAACAATCCAGTTCATCGAAGATTATGATCCAGCATTCCTAGACCCGCATGCATCCCGAGTCATCCCTAGAATGCTGTTAGCTCAAGGTTATTTCCCAGGAACCCCATTGGGCATAAGGAAGAAGGAATACACATTCCATCCTTTTCCCAACAAATCTACTCCCTTTGGCTTAGGTTATGAACCAACGGAGGAAGATATTGCTGACCGCCTATCTAGGCTACGCCTTAACAAAGCCAAACAAACCACCCTCCTTCCCCCATATCAAAGGACCCTTAACGGGATGTTCGTTCGGGAAGGAGAAGAACACCCATGCTGCGATTTCCCTGAACCCTTCGTTCAGGATGGCTTGCTAAAACCCGGATTTGAAATTTTCCATGACTGCCACACCTTGGATGAGGCACCCCACCTCACCAAGACTAAAACAGCTGAAATATTGGACAACCAGGCTCTATGGACATTGTTTAACGAATCGAGGCCTATGGAGAACGAGACTGTGATGACTACCCTAGCTTTACAAGATGAAGGTTTCGATCCAACCCTGTTAATCTCTCCTGCATCAACACTAGAAGAGGTCGAGAACGGATGGGTGAAGACATATCAGTGGGTCAATGCAAAAGGAATGGAATTCAAGATGAGTACCGGTGAAGGACCGAAGTTTTATGAGACTAAACCCCAGGCTTGAGCCACATAGAGCACCATTAGTAAAAAGCGCCTAGTAGTTCTTTAGATTGATAGAAAAAATAATAGAGACTTTAGATGGTCCTAAGGCCGCTTAGAATATAGGTCAGTTTTATTTCAGTGTGTTTTCCTTACTTTCCGAATCAATAAAGGCGTATTATTTCTCCTAGAAATTTTATTCTAACACTAAATAAACACCAAATGTACTTGCAAAATACAAAAATAAAGAGGCGGCCTACTCCAGGACCAGCAAACAAAGCCCACTCGGTTTTGAAATAGTGCCATGGGAACCAATTCCCGAAACCCACAAAATAAACCACACTATCCCATTCATATCCCCAAAACCTAAAAAGCCAACCAGTGTCACCATAAGAGCCAATCCATGCAACCCAAAATCAAAGGAAATCAAAATCCAAAACAATGCAAATGTTACCAAAAAACAGATTCATAAAACATAGATTCCATCATACCCTTCACTAACAACCCACCTCCAAAGCCTATACAAAGGTCTTCATAACTTCCGCACTCTAACTCCATTTTCAAAACTGTTTCGAGTCACCAATAGAAAAAATTAATCCGGACAAAAATGCATTTCACGCTAACAGTCAAAAAAGCCTCCAAAATAGCCTCAAAATTAACTTTAAATACGAGCAAAATATCAAGGCACAAAAAAAAAGAAATAGAAATAAACGCAAGAACATGTGAAGCAAAGCGTCAAAAATTGACCGCCCAAGTCATTTTCAGCGCCCAGGGCTGGGCGACGAAATTTCTGACGCCCCAGCCTGGGCGTTGAAACTCTCTGCCTGCCAAAAGTTTTCTTTTCAGAAGTGCTCGTCATTTTATCAGCACACAACGGAAAAATAACGAACACTTGGGGGGTACAGTACGTATCCAAATAGGCTTACCAACCAAGAATATAGCCATACAAATTAGTCGAATTTCGAATTTCATATTTTACACGACTTATGGCAATAAAATGGCAGATGAAAATAATGATAATACTTCACTCATTTGACCGACTAAGTAATATGTTTCCACCTCAGGGCATATCTACCGAAATCCGGCATACTAGAACTAATTCAAAAGCTAGAACTACGCGCGACCTGATTCTGACAAGATACGTAGGCAATCCTTACCAAGGATTCGGTCCAAATAAAAAAAAATATTCTTTTTGCAAAAAAGTGTTAGACATATAAAATACATAAAAAGAGGAGAAACAAAAATAAATGAAAATAAAAACTAAAAATACGCCTTTATTAAAATATAATAAGGAAAACAGAGTGCTAAAAATAAAAACAAACACAACTAAAATAAATGGAGGGCACCTACACCCTAGCAAGAACTACACTACTCTAGTTCTTCTGGATCATCAAATAAAGTCTTCTAGAGGGCAATATTCGCAGGATCCACTCCCACAGTCCTCTCCGCTGCCCCAATGTCAATCTTCATAAGAACCGGCTCCTGGACACTAACTTCCAAAGATGCCAAGGCTTCAGAAACATTCTCAGTTATAGCCCGCTCAGCCTCGAGGGCACAGGCAATGGTGGGAGAAGGATTATCATCAACTAGACTAGCCACTGTTTCTACAGGCGGCTGAGCCTTCCTAACCCATACATTGTTCCGGCGACGATCTCCGCGAGAGCTTGCATTTCTTTTAACAACAGCAGGCCCCTTCATGTTAGGCATCTTTCTAGGCCTGAAACTGGAACGGGGAGGAACCTCCTTTCGCTTTCGATCAGGACGACCTTTCACAGTCTTAATACTATAAGTACGAGGTCTGGCAGAATCAGGACCCTCATATTTAACACGAATACGAGGTATCAAAAGCTCAGCCGGCTCCCCATTACGAGCCTCGGTCCTCACATCTTTATCATCGGAGCTCATCCACAACTTGTAGTTTTCAGAAAGACCCACAAAGCCATTTGTAGCTACGGCCCAACGCGGGAGACCATCATAATACTTAGCCCACGCTAAGACCCGTGTTTGTGAAAAGGCCGCTACCTTAGGTGGTACCGTATCAGAAAAGGGGATAGTCTGCCTTAAACCATATTGACGCATGACTCGGTAAGGGAAAATATAAATGGGACGAGATAGCCCCAACAAAGAAACATAAACCGATACATCAGAACCCCCTGTCATAGTAGTCAAACCCCACCATGGTACCACCCACTTAATAGAACAAATGCCATAAGTAAAAAAGGAGGTCCATTCGGCCTCGTCCTGGCCGGCTATAGGGCGATAATGTTTAGGATCGGCAGGAGCTTCCAAAAGTCTAAGCCGTTCCGCAAGCCAAATCTGCAAAAACAGGTACGATCGAATCAAAAGAATGAAAAAAATGGTCCCTGGGGCGCAGTTTCAACGCCCAGGACCAGGCGCCGAAAAACTCCAGCGCCCAGCCCTGGGCGCTGAAACTCAGCCCCAGGCAAAAAAAAATATGCAAAAGGGACGTATACGTGCGCAAGGAAAAAATTGATCACCTGCAGTAATAGGGGGCTTCCCTTAAAATGTTCGGATTTGACATCCTTCTTCAACTCATCCGCACTCAGCAAAGTCTCGGCGACAACCAACGGCATGATAGAATAGCAACTTTCCATCTGGCTAATCAAGGGGATCAACCTTATGTCACCGAACTCACCATTGTTATTCGATAGCAAATAATGATTCAACAAGCAAAATACAAGGGCTCGAATATTCAATTTCTGTTCGGTCATATTCTTACTAGGCCTAAAGTGATGTTTTACAAGTTTTGCCAAGTTAACCTTATCATCTACAACAATTTCAGCAAACATGTTATCATCTAGCCCTAGGAAAACCCTTATGGTTGTTTTACCCTCTTCAATAGTGCCAGGAGTAACAGGAGTAGCATTAGTAGGATAACCAAGGATCGCAGCAAATTCATCGGGCAAAGGGCATATTTCATTGCCCCGAAAGGCAAAAACATGATGATCGGAGTCCAAAAAGCTTAGGGCAGCATGCAGAAAGTTATAATCAATATTAATTTGTTGTAAGCCTAAAAGTGTCTCTAAGTGGTATTCTTTTAACAAAGCTTTTTCTTTGGGAGTAAGGGCCCGTAGCCAACGCCTAACAGTCCGTTGGAGTGAGAAAGTAGGGATCGACGTGGCAAAAGCAATGAATAATTAGAGCACAGCAAAAGGAGAGAAAGAATTTGAGAGTGGTGGAAAATAAGGACGTATCTAGCCCCTATATATAGCTGAACGCACCCAATGACATCCTGATCCCATTCGGAAACGTGTTAGGAAATCCGAAGTCACCAGGAAAAGACTTTCAGCGCCCACGGCTAGGCGCCGAAATGTTTAACGCCTGGCCTTGGGCGCTGAAAATGCAGCCCAAGGCCCAGATTTCACAAAACACGGAACGGGAAAGGACTTAAGACCGTGTTGCTAAACACGAGGCCCTATTGCAAGTAGGATCAAGCCCAAAGCACCTTTAGCTCCCAAATAAGCAAGAAAAAAAATATAACATTAAAACTTGGTCGAAACTTAGACTCGTCTCAGAAAATGCTTATGTACACTTTTCAAAAAAAAAAACAAGTTAAATATCATGCTCATTCTTCGAAACACCAAAAATATGTGTCGTCAAGTCATTGGTTTTCCAAATAAAAAAATGTTTGTCTATCAAAGGGTTAATCCGGGCCAAGCTAAAACCGGATGTCGCCTGAAAACTAAAGTCGCACTCCACGGCTTCGCTAAAGTAGCACACTACTATAAAAGGTCGCTCGCACATACGAGCATGACCCCAAACATGATTACAAGATGCGAAAAACAACCGACGAGCCCCAGTGCTTGGGGGCTCGCGAAAAATAGACTCCAACAAGGAGCGCGCGATCAAAATCACATTCCTGGACTACGCCGTACACAATATCATGTTTGGATATCTCAAAAAAGAACAACAACAGGTTCGACCTCATCGAAAGGACGTCACTGACACTTGTGCACGGTCCTCTGATCAAAGACCAAGTCAAACCGTAAAGACTAGCTCAAAATCACGAAAGCAGACGGTCGCAAAACAAAGATCCGTCTGAACATGTTGTCAGCCCACGTTCAGGTTACAACTAAATTCGAGCATCCCTCGAAAGAATTCGCTCTTGCAAGAATGAATAAAAAGAAATTCTCAAAAGAAATCACAAAGAACCAAAGAAATAGGGACTTGCCCATCTTCAGTCGGCAAGATCGCGTCACCAACCGCGCGAGTTCCCAAATCGAAAAAACAAATTCAGGGACGTCCACCCTTAGCGGACATGGCTCGCCCACCCTCAGCGGGCGGGGTCTGCGTCACTAGCCGAGCAGGTCCTCAGTTTTCGAGAAAATAAAGTTTTCAAAATTAAAACAGGCTCGCCATCTTCAGCCGGCGGGGTCTACGTCACAAACCGCGTAGGTCCTTATTTTCAAAAAAACAAAACAAATTTCAAAATATATTCGTCCACTTCTATCGGACGGGGTGTCCACCCTTAGCGGACAAGGTTCGCCATCTTTAGCCGGCGGGGTCTACGCCACAAACCGCGTAGGTCCTTATTTTCAAATTTCAAAAACAGATTCGTCCACTTCTATCGGGGGTGTCCACCCTTAGCGGACAGACTCGCCATCTTTAGCCGGCGGGGTCTGCGCCATTAAACCACGCAGGTCCTTAGTCGCTGCAGCGATAACTTTTGCTGGATTTTCCTTCGTTTTACGTCCTATAAAAACAAGGGTGCTGGATTTTCCTTCGTTTTACGTCTTATAAAAACCAGGTTGCTGGATTTTCCTTCGTTTTACGTCCTATAAAAACAAGGGGGTTTTCTCGTTTAACTAGCCTTGAAAATGAGAATTTTTAAAAAAACATTTTACCTCGTGATTGGGCTTGGCCAGGACCAATTAAACTTTACAGCTTTGATTTCGAAAAACTCTGTAGCTACTCCCAATGACAAAGTGAGGGAGTTTCTACGCACCTTTAGATCCTTCCAATGACAAAGTGAGGAAGTTTCTATACTATCAGTTGACAAATCCCAATGACACGTGAGGGATATGTCGACACTTCAAGTGATGACCCTTGAGTCAAATGTTATCACTCGGGGGCTCGTGATGAAGGAAATAATGCCCTTGGTCCAAGTATGCATTCTATGTTAAGTCTAATAAATGCGGTTCAGTATTAATTAACAAGTTAATAATTCAGTGAGATCAAGTGAGCTGAATGCCTAGCTAGAGGCCGCTTCAGTTCAAGTGGAATTAATGATATTAATCCACAGCTTACTCTTGACTGAACCCGTAGGGTCACACAAATAGTACGTAAACGGATCAAGTAATTAATGGCATTGAATACTCCATCTATGGATATTCGGAATCGACGGATCTTGGTTTCAGTGGGAGCTGAGATCGTCACAGGCAAGAAATGAATACTCCGGAAACGATGATATTGCCGGACACGGAAATATGGATCGTATCGGAAATATAAATATTATCCAAGTCGTAGATGTTGCCGGAAACGGAAACATGGTACGTATCGGAAAATATTATCGGAAATGGAAATATTGCCGGAATCGGAAATATTGTCAGAAACGGAAATATTATCGGAATCGGAAAATAAATCCGGAAACGGAAATATTAAATATTTGTTCGAAACGGAAATTAATTCCGGAATCGGAAATATTAAATGTTGTTCGTATCGGAAATGAATTCCGGAATCGGGAATTTAATCGGAAGCGTATCGTACGAATTAGCATCGGACGAGGCCCGCTAGACGAAGGCCCAGCACGAAGCCAGGCCATCGCCCAGCGAGCCGCACGCAACGCACGCCTCGACCAGGCCCAGCGCAAGGCCAGGCCCAGCCAAGGGCGCGCGCGCGCACGCAGCACCGCACATGGGTTGTGCGCTTGTCGTGGGCCGCAAGGCCTGCGCGGGTGCACGGCTTGTGCGATGCGTATGCCAGAAATCCTAATTCTATTGGGATTCGTGCGAAGATTAAAATCCTAATCTTATTAGAATTGCTTTGTTATTTAGAGTCCTAATAAAGTTCTAATTAACAAATCCACATCCTAGTAGGATTACAATTCCTTTTCCATACCTCTATAAATAAGGGCCTAGGGGTCATTATTTATACATAAGTTTTCAAGTATTCAAAACTAGGATTTTTAAGCAGAAAAATCAGCCATAACTCTTGCCCATTTAGCCGAAAATAATAGTACCTTAAGGGCGATTCTAGTTGGTCAATCTTAAGGCGGATCCGGACGTGCTGTGGACTATCTACGGAGGGACGACACTTGGAGTCCTAAAGACTTGTTCTTGTTCGGTTCGGGCGCAGCTAGGGAAGGCACGCAACAAAGAGTATGCATCTAAACTATGCTATATGATTATGTGTAAATAATATGTATTCCTGGCTAAATGGTTTTTCCGCATGATTTATGAATTGTCATATGTATCATAACCTAACAGTGGTATCACGAGCCTCTTATTATTTTCATAATCTAAATTGCATGAACATGGTTAAATATTACAAATTTGCAAGAATTAAAAGGGGTGATTAATTTTCGTAATTGTTAATTAATTGCAAATTGCGTTTATTTAATTATACGTACGCAGTTTTTCGGCAGTTTCTTCGTTACTCATCCAAATCGAGTGATTTTTGTGTCAATTCCGCATGTAAAAGGCATTCTAAAATTTTGACAAAAATATTATTTTTCTGCCGAACCCAGAATTCTCAAATTCGAAGCCTAACTATGACTTTTCGAAGGTTTTAGTTTTTCGAATGCAAAATTTCGTAAATTTAAGATGTTAAATTAAATATTTGCGATTCTTGTTGATAAATCTTGAATTTTTGATTGACCTACTGTATATGTTTAACAAGTTTGAATGCCTAGCCTTGTTAATTATGCAATCTAATTTGTAATTATGATTAATTTGTTGAAAATTAGAATAATTTAGAATTAATTTGATTTTCATAATTAATTATAATTTAATTAGAAACCTATGATTAAAAACCACCAAAAAAATTGTAAATTTATGATAAATTTTAAATTTTATGACCTAGGCTTGAATCCATGATAATCGGAAATCAATTGAATAATAAATTTTCGATTTTTCGCCCTAAAATTATGAAATTAATATTATTTATTAATTTGTCATTAAT
The DNA here is from genome assembly GCF_020520425.1 of Spinacia oleracea. Classification (NCBI taxonomy): domain Eukaryota; kingdom Viridiplantae; phylum Streptophyta; class Magnoliopsida; order Caryophyllales; family Amaranthaceae; genus Spinacia; species Spinacia oleracea. Next base: position 150,035,848 of record NC_079489.1, read on the forward strand.
TTTAAATAAAAATTTTAAATTTTTATGCGATTCTTTCATATAACTTGCACGCACAAAGCAATGGACGCTTCGTGTTACCCTTAAGGGGTGTTGTATAGTGCGGGCATGCGACGACGAGCAAGGGAGCTCGTCGCCCGTGCGGCACGAATGCAATGAGCAAGGGCATGGTGCACTAGCACAAGGCAGCAGCCCTGCCTTGTGTCGTGTGCCACGAGCTATGGATGAACTGGCATGGGCGAAGGCAAGGCATGGCAGTCGCGTGTGGGCAGCAAGCGAGCTGCGCCACAACGCGCACTGCCTCGCGCAAGCGCGCGCAGCCTCGCGCGCAGCGAGCGCAAGCTCGCGTGCCACGAGCGCTGCGCCCAGCGCTGATCGCGCGCAGCGCGCAATTGCTCGCGCACAGCGAGCAATGGCTCGCGTGCATCAAGCGCTGGCGAGCGCGCACAGCGAGCGATGGCTCGCGTGCGGCGAGCGCTGGCGCGCGCGCAGCGAGCACCACTTGTGCGATGGCTTGCGATGGGAGATGCAACAGCTATGCGACGAGCGCATGGGCTGCGCGCACATGGCCAGCGATGGATGTGTGCGTGTGGCCCATGGGCGTGCGATGCGTAGGGTGTTTGCGTTGCGATTAGATCGTTTTGAATGTTTAATTTGAAATTTTCAGTTTACGTAATTTTAATTAATTTTAAAATTAATAATTTAAATTATTTTCTTGGATTTTAATTTTGAATATTGTAATTATAATAAATTTTATTTATTCTAATTATTTTACTAAAATTAAAATCATGAATTAATTTAAATACGACTGAAATTAAATTAAACTTTTTGGATTCAATTATAAATCTATATGAGCTTTAAATTTTAATTAAATTTGTATGTTTACGGTTAGACTAGAAATACATTTTTATGTTTAAAATTAGTAAAGCATATGAATTTATTGGTTTAAGTGGGAGCGCTTTTTAGTCATAAACTCTTGATTAGGTCTACGAATCCTTAAGGTTAAAACAACTTGATTAGAATTAATAAGGACTGAATAATTGGTAGATTATTGGTGCCCTTGATTAATTGCTGCAAATGTTTACGTGATGCATAATGTGTTTTACTAACCAGCTATGTGGGCCATTCATGATAATGAATGGGTGAATGGTATATATTGTATATGTACTGTTTTGCAGGTTATGAAGTGACTAGTATGGCCCAAATAGGATAGAAAATATGGTCTGCGTACCATTAATTTGAATGTAATTGGTCTAAAGTACCAAAGTTGTTTTTCAATTCAAATATGGTTTGCGTACCATCAAATAGTTGTAATTAGTTTTAATTATAGCTTATCCTATTTGAAGAAAATGGTGCCTCCCACGGAGATTTTCAAGACGGACTTTGAAGTTAAAGCTTCAAGATGAAGTCGGGCCATACTAGATCACATTTATCTTATGCATGCTTTAAGTTATTTATTGCTTTTAAATATGTCTTAAAATGCATGAGATCAAAAGCTTGATTATCTTGCATGATTAAGGATTTTAGTTCACTTAAAATCTAACCAACATAGTAAGAGCCTTAAGTTCCAAACTTAAAAATTGAGTTAAAAGGTGCTATGCCAAAATATACACTTGCTTGGATATCCTTTACATCAATCTAATAATAGTTTTCGCTCAGCGAGGTGTTACTTATTGGTCCTAAAGGGGCAAGGTACACAAATAATTGTGAGTACATGTTAGTTTTGGTGAAACTCAACGATATAAGTAAGGAGTCCTTTTATGTCGTGGCAAAATCGATAGGTTTACCTAATAAGTTCTTAGACGTACCTATAAACCAAGAATAGTTTCTAGACTATTAGCAAAAGGCTTTTGCTTACCTAAGATGTTTTAGGATTAAGTCGACAAACTGTGCTTAGTTCTTCAATGATTTTAGGATCTTGGAATCATTTTATTCACACCTGCCAGAACAATAAATTCGAATAAAATGCTAATAACTTGTTGAAATTACATGATTGCTTTAATTTTCAAGTTATTATTCATGATAAATGTTTAGACTTTGCATGCTTCAATGTATGTTTTAATTATTGTTTATAATTAAATATCTTGCACTGCAGTAAATCCTTTTAGAAAGGTAACAGTAAATTTCCTCGATTGGTAGTGAATCCAAGAACGATTCACGGAAATGAGAGAAAATGAGCAATTTAAAATGTACGTTTCTTTTAGCGACTTTTATGGTTGTTTTCGAATATCAAAATCGAATGGCAAACCAATTGGTGCTTGTGAATTCAAAATACAATGTAGTTTTGAGATCATAAAGCATTGAGTTTAAACGCTCAGCTTTACCAATGGTTAACAACCTAAAATATTTTTTCCATTTAATTCTCGAATGAGTCTAGACCCTAGACATTCGAATAGATCGATGCTTAGAGAACTTTAGAAGCTTCTGGTAAGATCATCTAGTTGAAACAGAATATTCAACATAAATTAAATAGAAAGAACCTTGTTGGAGTGACATTGGACATGTCTAACAAAATATAAAAGTCAACACTAGAGAATTCAATTCTTAAGGCTATAAGAAAGGGTACAAGAAATAGGAAAACAAAGGAACAGATGAAAGGAATTTACAATTCCGTTTCTACCTGTAAGTTTATGTTTAAAGAAAAGTGACCTAGCAATCAAACTTCCTTGGTATCATATACCGCTTGAGGTTCTTACTTCAGTAATAACTCAAACAATGGAAGCTAGGCTACACTAATGACCTACAAGTGGGAAATGAAGCATGGCAATGCTACATTAGTTGTAGGATCATCTAGTTTGTTTTAAGTCCTTTCAAAGGCTGGAACTTAATGGCTATTTTGTTCCATAATCAGCATACCTAAATTTCTGCTTCAAACACAGAAAGACTCACATTCAAGAAAAACAAAAACAATGTTTGTTTGTTTATTTGAATGAAATGGTCAATTACAGGTTGAGTCAATATGCTTGATTAAAACAAACAACTCTTTAAAGAACTTTACTAGGTTCAAATCAACCCCTTGATTTGAGTTCCACTAATCTTTGCCATTGTTGCTTAGACCATATCAATAAGTTAAACTTCAAAAGCTCTATTTTGATGGACTTTTGAAAGTTCATTGATTTCTAGATCAATTTAAGACGACTAGTCTTACTTGTTGAAAGTAACAAAAGATATGAACTATTGTTAGAACGCCTAGACAATAGAGTTCAAAGCTAAAGAAAGATTTTATGACTTTATTATTTCACATGAATTTGAGTGAATATAGGTTTATTGACTCAAATGTGATATAAGTTGAATCTGTTTGGGTAGTTCCAAGATTCAGAAGTATAAAATCCACTTGGCAAGAAATCATAAAGATCTAGGTTAGATCATGATTACTTGAGACCAAATATGATCATCAATGATTGTGTGTTGTAATTTCACAATCTAGGTCCATAAGATATGGCATATCGTAGTTGGAATAATCGAAGTCAATTAGTACTTGATTCGATCAATGATGAATCATAAAGACTTTTCCTATAATTTCTAAAACAAAATGCTCAACTACCACCAAACTAAACCAAATTCGTCAAAGCTATTGAAAAGTAATTTCAGGATATCTTTTCAATTATATATATCTAAAGAGTTGCTAAACTCAGTGGGAGCTTAGTGTTTGTTATTCAACAAACTAAGGCCCAAGTCTAGATATATGTTTCATTGTGATTTATTCAAATGAGACACAAGGGTATTGTTTCTACCACGAATTTTTGAGAACATAATGTTTGTTTTCTCGAAATAATGTCCTTTTTGGAGATTCGTTTCCAAAATGACAAGTGGGAGAAAATAGACCTCGAAAGTCTTCGAGGCGAACAACAAACATAAACGGACATTCCGGAGGCTTTTCGAAGTGCTTCAGAAAATCCGAACTTATTCTGTAAGGACTTTACAAGTGGCTTTAAAGAAAAGACATCTCTTAGAAGACTTTACAAGTGCTTCAAGGAGAATAGAATATTCAAAGGACTCTCAAAGTGCCTGTTGATATTCTATTGTTTGATGTTTTATACCCAAGTAGGCATAGAGTTCAAGTCACTGGAACTATGAGATTCTTCTATTAGATAGTAAAGAAACATAGAGTTCTGGTCAATGAAACTATGATATTCTTCTATTAGATAGTGAAGAAACCTACAACTTGCAGTCAAACTATTATCATGTAGATTAATGAGTTTGTGACTTGTAAGAAAGCTATGACGAAACCTATATTCCCTAAAATGGTTAGAGGCCATATATAGACTCAAATGTTTTAAATGGTTAGAGGCCATAAAACATACTCAATGTTTTGATGGCAAAATTGAAATTTTGTTGATTTGCAAGAATAGTTTCACACCTATTGGTTGCAAGTTTGTTTTAAGGATAAAAACCATCAAACATGGAATTGTGTTCACACACAAAGCTAGATTAGTTGCTAAAGGTTACAAGCAAATTCATGGCATGGATTGTGTTGAAACCTCATGCATAATCGTAATGCTCAAGTCTATAACTCAAGCAATGATTGCATATTGGTACATATGACAATTGGATGACAAAACGTATTCCTCAATCAAATGTTGGAAGAAAACTATGTACATGGCATGTCATAGGATTTGTGGATCCAAATAAATGCTTGAAAAGGAATGCTAACTTATGAAATCTAAGTACAGATTTAAGCAAGCAATTGGGAATTGGAACTGTATTTTAGTGAAGCTAATAAGCATTTTAGTTTCATAAAATATACATGATTCTTATAGATATATAAGAAGTTTAGTGGGAGTACATAAAAACTTAATTGGTCCTATGTGTATCACACACATATCTCTCTATTGTAAAATAACATTCAAATGCTAATGACTTAGATTTGAGATTATTCATCAATGATGGACCATGGCGAAACTTAGTACATACTGGGTATTAAGATCTTATGATATTGTTTTGGATTAAGTAATGGCATTTACTAAATCAAACACGAAAGTCTCCATTGGAGATATTCGACCCATATGAATAAATCTAAGTAAAGGATGTTTGAACTATGTATAAGCATTTACTAAGTTAAACATCAAAGAATCTAAGTAAGATTCTTAAACCTATATTATAGAATTTAGCTGGATTTAGTATCTACTGAAACTAGATAAGCTAAAGTTACATGAATAGAATTCAATTGGGAATTATTCTACAAAAGAATTTATCATGTATGATATAATATGAGGATCGCCAAAAACGTATCGTATGACTTTAGCCATGACGAACATATACCAATCTCTATTGATCTAAGTAAAGATCAACTAGATTGAGATCAAGAATACTTATGGTACTTGAAAAGGTACATAGGAATAGTTCTTGATTCAAGGAAATAAAGATATGCTAAATATTGATGCTACACGCATAAACACTGGCAAAGGATCAAGAAAGACCCTTTGGAGTTAACCATTGATAAGGACGAGCTATAGAGCATCGTGTTTTGAAAATGGCAACATGGGTTGGAGACCATGAGTTGTTGCGTGGGAAATTAAAATAATAATTTCTATGTTCTAAGATATAGTTGGAGAATCTTCCACATATCTATGAACTGCCTGGATAGGTAAATCCAAACAAAGCATCACTAGCAACCTATATAGTTGAAGTAAAAGTAATTATTGCCTAAGAAGCAATAAAACAGGGTTGTTTAAAGTTCTTCACTGAACTTGGGTAGATCACCTATCTGCTGGCTTGATGGTTCTTCATTGAAAAATGCGTAGAACCACTCTTGAAGCAAGAAAAACGTCTGCTAACTTGATGGTTCTTCATTGCAAAATGAGTAAAACCACCATCAAAGTAAGAAAGACTAGATCACATAATAAACAAACTCGAAAAGATCTTATCATCATATCTCGAAGAACATTCGATGAAAAGGATATTAAGATTGGCAAAGCATGATAACTAAACCTATGCAACGAGTGAGAAAGCAACACTCACATTGTAGCACTGGAAATCAAGCATAGCTTTGAATTCCATGAAATGTTTTAAAGATGGGTTTGAGGCCCATGGTTGTAAAACATTGGGGTTGAACATTTATCATATATGAAATGAATTTTCATATTCCATTTAATCTTGGTTTAGTATTAAATGATGAGTCCCTTCAATTTGACGATATATTCAAGATAGACTGTCAGGACCAGTCCTGTGACTAAGAAATGTCTATCAAGTGAACTTGAATGTCAAAGGTTGAAAATGGTCCCTAGTTGGAGTTTTCTATAAAATTGGACGCATAGAAAACGTTAGACGATTAGAATGCAAGATGACTAGTAGTTCTGTTTCTAGAACTATGTGGACATGGCAATGTCATAATCATTTGCATAGATACTTACTTTGGGAAGACTAGTATCGGACAAGACCTATGAAACTTTACTGTAAGAGATGAAAATCTGTCATAAGTAAATTTCATTAAAATTATTAGACACTAAATCCTCAATACCTGAGTGATTTGAGATTACTTGTTTGAGAACTGGTTGCTTTGACGTTGACCAACCGTCGCACCGTAAAAGGAGACTATAAAGGCAACGCTCAGGTAATCACCTATCAAACGAAGTCTAATCTCAAGATCGCAAGATTGGGATTGTCCTCCCATAAATCGAGATGAGATGCTTAAAAGTTGTACAAGCTCACTCGGAGAGCTAGAAACTGTAAAATGCATGGCCGTGCTCGGATGAATCATAGGCTATGATTATCTGTTTATTTGATCAGTTGAACTCTGAAACCGAGAAACACCTCTGGACATAATAAGGATGACAACTCTTACCTTATGTTCAAGAGCAAGCATCGAGCGACAAAGGAATTAGGAAATGCACACTTGTCCCTAAGGACAAGTGGGAGACTGAAGGAAATAATGCCCTTGGTCCAAGTATGCATTCTATGTTAAGTCTAATAAATGCGGTTCAGTATTAATTAACAAGTTAATAATTCAGTGATATCAAGTGAGCTGAATGCCTAGCTAGAGGCCGCTTCAGTTCAAGTGGAATTAATGATATTAATCCACAGCTTACTCTTGACTGAACCCGTAGGGTCACACAAATAGTACGTAAACGGATCAAGTATTTAATGGCATTAAATACTCCATCTATGGATATTCGGAATCGACGGATCTTGGTTTCAGTGAGAGCTGAGATCGTCACAGGCAAGAAATGAATACTCCGGAAACGATGATATTGCCGGAAACGGAAATATGGATCGTATCGGAAATATAAATATTATCCAAGTCGTAGATGTTGCCGGAAACGGAAACATGGTACGTATCGGAAAATATTATCGGAAATGGAAATATTGCCGGAATCGGAAATATTGCCGGAAACGGAAATATTGTCAGAAACGGAAATATTATCGGAATCGGAAAATAATTCCGGAAACGGAAATATTAAATATTTGTTCGAAACGGAAATTAATTCCGGAATCGGAAATATTAAATGTTGTTCGTATCGGAAATGAATTCCGGAATCGGGAATTTAATCGGAAGCGTATCGTACGAATTAGCATCGGACGAGGCCCGCTAGACGAAGGCCCAGCACGAAGCCAGGCCATCGCCCAGCGAGCCGCACGCAACGCACGCCTCGACCAGGCCCAGCGCAAGGCCAGGCCCAGCCAAGGGCGCGCGCGCGCACGCAGCACCGCACATGGGTTGTGCGCTTGTCGTGGGCCGCAAGGCCTGCGCGGGTGCACGGCTTGTGCGATGCGTATGCCGGAAATCCTAATTCTATTGGGATTCGTGCGAAGATTAAAATCCTAATCTTATTAGAATTGTTTTGTTATTTAGAGTCCTAATAAAGTTCTAATTAACAAATCCACATCCTAGTAGGATTACAATTCCTTTTCCATACCTCTATAAATAAGGGCCTAGGGGTCATTATTTATACATAAGTTTTCAAGTATTCAAAACTAGGATTTTTAAGCAGAAAAATCAGCCATAACTCTTGCCCATTTAGCCGAAAATAATAGTACCTTAAGGGCGATTCTAGTTGGTCAATCTTAAGGCGGATCCGGACGTGCTGTGGACTATCTACGGAGGGACGACACTTGGAGTCCTAAAGACTTGTTCTTGTTCGGTTCGAGCGCAGCTAGGGAAGGCACGCAACAAAGAGTATGCATCTAAACTATGCTATATGATTATGTGTAAATAATATGTATTCCTGACTAAATGGTTTTTCCGCATGATTTATGAATTGTCGTATGTATCATAACCTAACACGTGAGACCCTCGCAAAATAGGTCACGTATACCATGGCTTGTGTGACGCACTCCGTCTAATACTTTGACCATCGTCTTACTCCAAGACGCAGTCAAAGTGGGGGCTAACTGTAGACACCTACTTTTGTCCCCATTCCCAAAAGGGAAAGGTTCGATGATGAGAACATAAATCTCCACTTGACAACGCATCTCCTATAAAATAAACGAATCTCGATTCCCCATTTCATTTCACCCGAAACCTGCTATTTATGGAAACCTGCTAAAAATAGTAATTGTCGTAAAAGGTAGCTTCTAAAAGTGGCAAATCATAAAGGATAGAAACCTGTCAGAATTAGGTGTTGCATTCCAACATAAATCCTAAATGAGATAGAAAACTGCAAGAATCCTATTCCTAATAAGATTCGGAAATAAGAGTTACGTATTAATTAAAATCCTAACGAGCCTAGAGTTCGTAACGGGCCCAGACGCATTCCGTCATAAAATTGATACGCGCTAAAAGACTCGATTAAATCTCAAAGGATTTCAGGAATCCGAATCTGACTAAAGAAAACAGCTCAGACCCTATTTTCAACGCCTGGCTCTGGGCGCCGAAATCTTCGGCGCCCAGGCCTGGGCGCTGAAAATACCTGGTACGTGTTTTTTTCTAATTCTTTGTGGATTAGAACTCTGCAATTCTATCTTTCCACGAACTCTTCCCTATAAATAGACCCCTAAATTCGACGTGAAAGGAACACACAACAACACACAATTATATTCTGAGTATTGACTCCAACCCTTAGCCTAAGCCTCACGCTGCGAAACTGTTCACGCGTTCTGTCGCAATCGATCCATAAATCGAACAGAACGTATCATGTCCCATAATTGAGATTCGTTAAATAAAAAGGAAAAATAGCAAAGTCAAAGTGGTTAGTTTTCTGAGAACCGTGACGCACCTCTCAAGGGTGCGTCGTAGTGTGTCCTTTTTCGATGATTTAACTGCTTTCCTCGCCCTTTTTATGAACTGTTAAACTAACTAAATCTGATTGTTCTATCACGCCTAACAAATATAATATTTTTGGGAAATCGGATTATCATGCTAGGTCCCTTAATGCTATTTAAATCAGATAATCACGATCGAATTAGTATTATATGTTGCATATTGCTAAAATCAATTCAGATTAGTTTAATAGTTAACGCATGTCCCTTCAATTATTTATGCTGAGCTAGTAAGGATATCCTGCCTCTGGAGTTATCGACGAGCGAAGTACTCCTCTCGGTAGTTACAGTCCCCCGAACCCTCAATTTCTACCTTGCGGGTGTATGTTGAGAGATCCCCACACCAGGGATCACAAGGGAACCTACGGCCGTCGTGGTCAAACATAATTGCACTCCTTTTATGTCACGATAACCGGGTTTTGTCAGTTTTTCTCATTGTCGTTAAAAACTGAATGGCGACTCCTATATTACTAGTCAATTGGGTGTAAACTCACAGGAAATCCAATTACACTTGATTGAATAAAAAGAATCGTCACACCCACAAGGGACGAGGTCATGCATTAACCTCGTGCTTTTTCGACCCCCTCACAAGCGGCGACGGAGGCCAGAGCAATGGCGGCGCATCGATTGTTTTTCCACTGCACATCATTTTTTTTTCAAAAAACACCAGCAGGATCGACAGTAAAAACGCTTCGAATGCGCATTCGAGTGCCTCGACATGGCAAAAACTTTTTTCGATTGCTGAGAGGATAGAGAAAATTTTTGGGTTGATGGAGAGGAGAGAGAAAATGTTTACGAAGAGAGCGAAAACGGGGGTCGGTAAAATTTATATTGTAGTTTTCTGATTATTTATCAAACTAGTTGTTGGACCAAGAAATTAAAAATTAATTAGAATTTTTAAAAAAAAAAATTGTTAAGAAGAATTTACATAATAGGTGTAGAAAAATACACAAAATATGTTTATCTTCTAATGCATGAATTAGTAGATAATTTTGTTTTGTAAATAGATGATACAAATTGATATTCACATTGCTTTGGCAAAGACCTGACAAGACCCGATGAGAACTTATTAGATCTAATTGCAATAAAACAAACTTGTAAGAACTGATTGGAACTTATAGTAGTTGATTAAAACTTATTAATCTTGTAGAATTTTGTATCTTATTGGACATAAAACTTTATCTGATAGCTTATTGGACATAATTTGTTTTTTAAGGTGAAAAGTGAGTTAAGTCTATGATTGGGGTCTAAGTTTTGCAAAAAAAATCACCAATTGGGACCTCACCTTTTTTTTGTCAATAATTGGGACCTAAGGTTAGATTTGTGGTAGGTTAACTCACCTTTAACTCAAGGTTGACTTTTCAAACTAATAAAATAAATCAAAAATAAATTATAAGAGTTATGAGTTAATAAGTACTCCCTCCGTCTCTTTTTGTTCTTTACGTTTGGTATTTTTCACGCGTTTTAACGATTAATTAATTTGCATCGAGATTCCTCAGTTTTTTTTTTAAAACAAGATAAATTACGTTTATTTACAATGTTTTCACTTTTATCAAAATACTAATACTGGGAAATGAGAAAATTTTAATTTTCCATTGGGAAAGGGTGAAAGATTAAATGCCCCAATGAATTTAATTGGTTAAAATAATAATTGGACACAAATTTTGATAGAATACTAAGTTATTTATGTGATAATATAACAGGAAATCTAAAGAACATTTTGAAATACACAAAAAGGAAAACGTAAAAAACTAAAAGAGACGGAGGAAGTAGTATTATTTGCAAATTTTTTAAGGGTTTTATTGGGTTTATTTTGTTCGTCTTTGGATTTGAGTTCATTGGTACTTGTTAATTTTGTGATTTTTTGTACCCCTAAAAAAAATGTGATTTTTTGTGAGATTAATGATTGAAATTGGTTAATTTGGTGATTTTGTATGATATTAATGCTGATAAATTTTATTGCTTTTGTGTTGATTTTGATCGATTTGTTATGGTTGTTTAATTTTTATTTTTATTTTTTATGTTCACTTTGTGATTTCATACCTTAATCACATAAGAAGAGCGAACTTTGCATGATTTCTAAATTGATTGAAAGTAAAATGAAATTCGGCCATTGTTTCGAATGAAGATGTTTTTTAAAGGGGTGACATGCAGTGAGAAAGTATGATAGATTGATACGCTTTCTTTCGTTTTCTTTACTGCTTCACTAGAGTACGAAGTATTTTAAGTTGTGACTCGTATACTAATTTTCTTTTTAAAAAAATGGGTCGGAGCGGGTTGGGTTATGTTAAATGGGTTACTTGAACTGAATAAATATGACTAGTTTATGACCCGAACAGACCAACTTCATTAAGTTTGGGCCCGACCCGCCCATGACATGACCCATTTTATAGTTCTATGTTAAAACATTCAGGTGAACATTTTGGTTTTGTTGGTTTTCTATGTAAAATCATGTGAATATTAGCAATTAGTTACTTAACATTTTTTGATCAATTTATCGTTAACCTGTTAACTATAATGGACGAACTTCATTAATAAAGAAAAAAAATAATGTGGTGTTGGTAGTTTCCGTTGATGTTTGTTCAAGAGGGGGATATTGGAGGTGTAAGAATTACAATGAATTAATTTAATTTGTTTTGTATTTTTGAAAATAAAATGTTACTTCGTATTATTATATTTCTTCTTTCTTAACCCAATGACTTAACAATTTTTTAAGAGAAACTTTTGTGTGAGACCGCCTCACACGAAAGACCGCCTTGTTGGCAGTCTTGCTGGCAGCCCCGTTGGCAGCCGTGTTGGCGCATGTGCTGACGTCATGTTGACGTCAGCATGTAAAAAAAAAATTTTTTTTTTTTTTGAATTTTTTTTTTGAAATTTTTTTTTTTTGAATTTTTTTCTCAGGCTTAACTAATTGGACTTCAGGCTTAACTAATTAGACTTCAAGCTTAACTAATTAGATTTCAGACTTAACTAATTGGATTTCAGGCTTAAATTATTATTTTTTCAAATTTTTTTTCGAAATTAAAATTTTTAAATTTTTTGGGTACTAACTAAATTAGTGTAAAACATAACTAAAAGTAATAAAATCATAACTAATTGAATAACAAAATAGTTAAGGTATAAAAACAAATAATTAAATTTATGAGTCGAATAGTTATTAATTTTAAACACTTATTATTAACTAAAACTCATAAAATTTTAACTAGTTAGTTGCAATGCTTAACTAATTGATTTCATTGCTTAACTAATTGGTTTCAGTGCTTAACTAATTGGTTCATTGCTTAACTATTTGGTTTCGTTGCATAACTATTTGGGTTCGTTGCATAACTATTTGGTTTCGTTGCTTAACTAATTGAATCTCAAACTTAACTAATTAGTTCCAGTGGTTAACTTAATTAAATCCAGGGCATAACTAATTGCTTCCAGTGCTTCACTAATTCGCTTCAGTACTTCACTAATTGATTCAGTGTTTAACTAATATGTTACATTACTTAACTGGTTTATTACATTGTTTATCTAATTGATTCTGAAGCTTAACTTATTAGTTTCATTTTTTAACTAATTGATTCAATTGCTTAACTAATTGGTTTCAATGCTTAAAATTTTGTATCTTAACTAAAACTCTGAAATTCGTTATCTGAAATTCAAAAATACAAAACTTAAACTCAAAAAATCTTAACTAAAACCAAGAAAATCGTAACTTAAACTCGTGAAATCATAACTAAAACTCGAAAAAACGTAACAAATGCCTGATTTGAAACTAAAACATACGTAACTAAAACTTAAAAAACCTTAACTAAAACCAAGTAAATTGTAACTAAAACTTAAAAATTCTTAACTAAAACATAGTAAATCAGAAATTTTAACTTAAACTTGAAAATTCGTAACTAAAACTCGGAAAATATTAACTAAATTTCATAAAATCTTAACTAATCAGAAATCTTAACTAAACCTCGAAAATATAATCTTAACTAAAACAAGATTATTCTTAACTAAAATGAAATAATTCTTAACTAAAATGAAATAATTGTAACTAAAACAACAATATTCTTAACTAAAAGAAAATAACTTATAACTAAAAGAAGCATTCTTAACTGAAACGAAATTAACTAAACCATCAACATTCTTAACTAAAACAAAATAAATTATAACTAAAAGAACCATATTCTTAACTGAAACAAAAGACCTAAAACTAATTAAATAACAGCAACCAATTGCTCCTTCGCGACACCGCAAGGCTTCTGCAGCTTACCACACCAACAACACGAACAACACCGAGCACCAGCAAGCAGATCGTCGAGATCGCCTAGACCACGAGCCGCACCGAAAAGCCACCTCTGCTCGCGACAACTCTCCTCCGTCCTTCGCCGCTCAATCTCTCTCCGCCTAAGCGCCACCGCAGCTTTCCGTCGAGATTACCTAAACCACACAACAAATCAATCAAATACACAAACCTAAATTTTAAAATCAAAAAAATTGAAAAATAAAAAACTTAAGGAACAGATCTAGCGGTGGATGCTCCCTCACACCTTCGATCAACAAAATTAATCAAATACATAAACTAAAATCAACAAAATTAATATAAAAAAAACCTAAAAAATCAAAAACCTAAACCGATCGAAAAAATCAATCGAACATCGATCAAAAATCCAAGTCAGGATTTCGAAAATCAAAAATCTAAATACGTATGAAGAAAAGAGGTGGAAGAATTACCTTAACCACCACCGTGACCAGGCAACCATTAACGCAACAACGAAATCCTCGCGCAACCATAACCTCGGCAACGACGACGCTAAGATTGTTCAATTCGCTGGAGTTGATCGCGGCGGAGATTCTCTCTCTTGCCTCCGACAACCGTCGTTAATTTCTTCCAGAATTAGGTCTGGAGAGGAGAGAGATGAGAAGAGTGTTTAAGAGAGAGAAAGGGTGCCGAGTTGAGGGGAGGGGAAGAAATGAATTAGGGTTTGTAAATGGGGAGGAAAATGTGTATATATACTGCTGACGTCAGTATTTTGTCAGCGATTACGTGTCATTATTAGTGCCATCAAGGCGGTCTTTTCTGTAAGACCGCCTTACTTAAAAGTTTGTAATTTTTTAACCACCATAATTAACTTTGGCTAGAAAAATAAGATGAGGTCCCAATTATTGACCCAAAAAAGGTGAGGTTTCAATTGGTGATTTTTTGTAAAACTTGAACCCCAATCATGGGGTTAACTCGGTGAAAAGTACGCACTTCTAAAAAGTGAAGGAGATCAAATAGAGAATAAAAATGGAAGATTGGTTTTTTTTTTTTTTTTTTTTTTTTTTGAGACGGGGACATGAAATGCGAGAAGAAAAGTTTAGTTGGGGTTTAAAATGAAACTCCTTTTCCATTGCTTTCAAACTACGGGAAGTTACACCTGTTTTAGTGTTTTTTGATCAATTGATTATGAAATTGAATTATTTTGTGGTTTTAGCGGGAGTGAACATAATTGCTCCATTGAGAATTTGGAACATGTCATGATCAAAATAATTGGTCAATATATACTTAGTCTTACTCATGCTTTGTACTCTGTAATTCCAGTTTAATCTAAGAAGATAAAATTTACTTAATTAACGTGACATTAACATAATAAGAATTATGAGTATATTTTAAAAAAAAATCTGGACTTATACCCTAGTTCAAATAAGAAAAACTACCTCTCGTCTAATAACACAATTCCTTCTTCGTCAATTGCTCCAACTATTGTTCAAATATCCCTCCTCAAAATCTGAAAATTGGGAAACTCTATATTGATATTGATTGCAAAAATTAGTTGATGACCAATAATTCAGCTTCTTCCCAAACAATATAACCATGAATCAAAAGAAAATCATGAACAATATATAAATATGAGCCCGACCTGTTGGTCCAGTCCAAACATTTGCGGGTTTGGGTAGAATCTTTAGGCCCGTTTGGGTAGAATTTTTAGGGCCGGTCCGAACAGCAGACTTTGAGCAACTTAAACTATACTTTTAGCTATAAACTAGTATAATACCCATGTCATGCACGGTTTACAACATAAACGTTAAATTTTTATTGAAATCTAAATTAATTATATTTATGGACAATTAACCAAAATAGAGCTCGTAAATATATATTATTCTAGTTAAAACTAATGATGGATAACTCTATTATTGCCCTATTTCGTATCTTATTTTATTGAAAGAGTACAAATACGACAAATAAGGGTACGTAGATAAATTTATTTTCATTCTCGTTCATCACTCGTGTCAAACATAATGTTATTCTCGTATACCCTTTATTTCGATAGTCATACCCACCTAGTACTCTACCCATAACTTACTACATTACTCGATAGTTTAACAATTATACATATCACGTACTTTATTCAGCTATAGATGATTTCGCGCTTTCACAACTTCTTAACCCGAAATTGTCGGGTGAGAAAATATTCATTTTTTCAAGATACTCCCGATAACAGATCTAGTGGAGGCGATGTGGGGCCTGTAGCTCAAAGGATTAAAGCACGTGGCTACGAACCACGGTACCGGAGGTTGGAATCCCTCCATGCTCACATCCGATCCCAAAGGGAAAGACCTTTCCCCTTTCATACTAACAAATCTTGATCAAGATTGTCCCTTCACACCCGCAACCACCTACAAAACGCATCCTCATCCCCGCCACTCACGATATGTACGTTACCCATCTACAAAACAAAATTCATTTTTGCTCCATCACCCACCCGTTTATCCTAACCCGCATCAAACCCACCCTCCACAACTAGAATTCACTTTATTAAAAATTGAGTTTAAAATGTGCACATGAGTTGGTAAAGCTGTCATGTGAAGAGAGAGATAAAGAAGAGCAAGTGAGAAAACTTTTTGTTTAATGTATGGAGTAATCTCCAAGGGACATCCCAAAGATAAATATGGGGCAAATAAATGGATTAAGTAAGTATTGGATAAAAGACTTGTGAAAGAGTAGGGAAGTGATTTATTTGAGATATACGTTCTCTATTTTTATATAGATGGAACATACTATTTTTCACACTTTAAGAAAAAAGAATCAAACTTCTTTAATACAAGAGTAAAAATGAAAAGAGGTTCTATTATTTTATTTGGTGTATAAGAGATTAGTAGTTAATAAAGAGAGTAAAATAAGGGTGAAATGTCAAATCATACAAAATAGTTTTTCATTTACAGTGTGTTGCAAGTATTGTGATTTTTCTAGTTTTAGGGAACTGTTGCAAATAAAAAAAAGAAACGGCGAATATACTATTTTATATATTTTTGTAAATGATAGTTGGAGCTATTATATTATGCTCCATTCGTTTCATATATAATAATGTTCCAATTTCTATTTTTCATGTTTTCCAATGCACATTTTGTATCATTTATATTTCTAATTATACATTAGCAAAAAAATATTAATTTTACTACGCCCATACCCCGTAATACGCATGCATACCCATTTGGAACAAACATACACTCTAGTATATTTATTTATATCATAACTTTATGTTAAGGGGAAAAAAAATTGAGCAACCAAATAAACATACATTTTAGTACGGAGCATATGTATTTCATAAGTTAATTTAGTCCTAAGTTTTTGTTAAATATCTTATTGTTAGCTAGTTATCGAATAAAAGTTGTAAAATGAGTATATTATTCTCGTAATGTACATGTAATTTGTCAATAATAGTTTCCATAATATATATTTTTGTGAAAAAAAATACTCCCTCCGTCCCAGAATACTCGACCCGGTTTGACCGGCATAGAGTTTAAGGGACTTGAATTGACTTATTTAATTTAATAGGTAGCAGTTGATAGTGGAGTATTATTTTAATGTAGTTAGTGGGAAATGTGTAAATGGGTGGGGTTGGGGGAGAGTAGGGGTTGAATTTTTAATTATTTTTTGTATGGAGTAGGGGGTAGGTGAGTTAATATGGGTGGAGTGAGAAATAATATAATATTGTTAGAATATTTACATATTTAGAAACAGGTCAAGTATTAAGGGACGGCCCGATAAGGAAAACAGGTCAAGTATTCCGGGACGGAGGGAGTAGAAGTCAACAATATCTTTAAAAATAGTAAATAGAGATTATTTTATACCGTATATTCAATAATATAGATTGTGTATTTAGTAATACAAATGATATATATTTAAAGATAAAAGATAAAAAGTAAAAAGTAAAACAAATGTCACGTATCAGCACCACATTGAGACACCCTCTCTTTTCATATAGAAATGTGTTAATTTAAGAGATTAACGTGTATACGATTTCTTAACAAATGAACGTAAAACATATTCCGTATCATTTAACTACCTAAAACAAATTTGATATTAATATGATCGACTACCTAATATTAATAAACAAAATATATTTTTACATTCGCTAATTATAGTTCCATTTTATCTTTGAGATCAAATTGTTATCATTCACCTTCTTTAATTAAAAATTTGACATTGTTCTGTAAATATTTTAATATAGTTGAGATAATTTAAAAAATATTTATTTATATTAATAGAGAGGTCAATCAATGAGTGATATTTGTCATCACCACATTTATTGCTTCTCTTTTACTATATTATATAGTTTTTTTTTAAATAAATTATTGTTAGCTAGTTAGTAGTTACCGAATAGAAGTTGTCAAATTAGTATATTATTCTCGTAATGTATATTAATATTTTGTCAATAATAGTTTCCATAATATATATCTTTGTGAAAAAAATAGAAGTGAATAATAACTTAAAAATAAATAGTAAATAGAGATTATTTTATACTGTATATTCAATAATATAGGTTGTGTATTTAGTAATACAAATTATATACATTAAATATTAAAGATAAAAAGTTAAAAAAAAAAAAAAAAAAATTGCCACGTATCAGCACCACATTGAGATACCCCCTCTTTTCATATAGAAATGTGTTAATTTAAGAGATTAATGTATATACAACTTTTTAACAAATGAATGTAAAAGATACTCCGTAACATTTAACTACCTAACATGAATGTGATATTAATATGATCGACTACCTAACATAAATATACGGAGTATATTTTTTACATTCACTGATTATAGCTACCACTTTATATTTGAGATCAAATTGATATAAATCACTTTTTTTAATTAAAATTTTGACATCTATCTATACTATATATTAAAAGGCGTCTATGAGAAAGTATACGTGACACGTGGCGCTCTGCTTATGAGTAATTCGCTCTATGTAATCTTCATATAGATTAAAAATAAAATCAAGTATAGTTTGTTAAGGTTTGAACCCTTGACCTAGAGTTTAAACAATAAAGCTTTTTACCACTAAGCTATTACATGTTTCATGTTATTATTGGAAAAAAAAAACACATATAACTAAAAGTGAATTTTATTAATGTAGTAACCCGGGGCATCGGCCGGGCCCAAAAACTAGTTATTTTATAAATATGGAGTATATTCTAATGTAGTTGAGATAATTTAAAAAAAATTATTCATATTAAAAGAGAGATCAATCAATGAGTGACATTTGTCATCACCACATTGATTTCCTCTCTTTTAGTATATTATATATAGATTATTGGATTTATGGAGTACTGAAGATGTTACTTCTAATTTCTTTTAGAATTAATAAGAATTATTCGGTAATTTTAATTAGGTGGCATAACTTTGTACTCCCTCCGCTTCTTTTTGTTCTTTAGGTTTTTCTTTTTTGGTGTTTCAAAATATTCTTTACATTTCCTTTTATATTATCACATAAATTTCTTTAATATTCTACGGAGTATCAAATTTTGTGTTCAATGATTATTTTAACCAATTAAATTCATTGGGTCATTTAATCTCTCAAACTTCTGTGTTGGGACATTAAAATTTTCTGATTTTCCCAACATCCGAATTTTGATAAGAGTGAAAACATTATAAATAAACGTAATTTCCCTTGTTAAAATAAAAAAAATTAGAGGAATCTCAATGCACATTATATAGTCATTAATAAACGTGCAAAATGTCAAACGTAAAGAACAAAAAGAAACAGAGGGAGCATCTTTTTAAGAAACTTTCCAAATTGCTATTTTTGTTTTTTTTTGGTGTAAATGAGTTAGAATGTGTAGGGCTGCAAATGAGCTGATACGTCTGCTAACAATTCGCGAACAAACTGGGTCAAAGCTCGTTTATTAATTAATGAACCAGTTTGAACAAAAATTCTAGGGTCGATAAGTAAATGAGCCAAGCTCAAACAATATCACGTTCAACTCGTTAATGTTCATGAGCACTCGTTTATAGCTCATTAATTACTCATTTATAAGTTGGTTTATAAGCCTGTTTATAACTCACTCAAGCTCGAAAAAAAATTAATGGAATTAAATATAAGTTTTTTTAAAAAAAATATGACACTTAAATGTCAAGAAATGTATAAAACGGAAGTGAATAATATCCCATATAATATTCCAGTCATACATATATTTTGTGAAATTCTCCTTGATTATATGATTTAAATCAATTTGATGGTTTCTCAAAGCTCGTTTATTAAGCTCGAATAAAGGTCGTTTAGCTCGAGCTCAAACTGGGGTTCAAGCTCGAGCCGAGCTTGAGACATCCTAATTCTTAGCGTACAAACCTCGAACAACAATTTGCGAAGCTCGGTTAAGCTCGAGACAAGCTCGAACAGTGAAAATCCTTATCAAGCTTAGCTCGAACAAGGTAAAACTCGGATCGGCTCGTCTCGTTTGCAGCCCTGTCAATGTATTAATGTAGACCGGGTAAATAGGTTGTTTGGATTAGATCAATTCAGATCGGGTCATTTGGGTCACTATTACTTCAGAAGGTACAAGTTCGGGTCGGGTCCATAATTGGGAATCGAGTACTTCGTATAATTTGGTTTATTCATGGTCGAAACGAGTTTGGTTCGATCAAGATTTCTAGTCACTTTTGGTTCAAGTCATATCGTGTCAGTTCACGTCAGGTCGGTTTTTAAGGATACTTCAGATTTTATTGTTAAATTAGGTCATGATGTAGTAAGTTAGCTAATATTTGGGATCACGGGTCAGTTCGGTTCAGAGTCTTTTTCGGGTCAATTTTATTTGATTCCGTTCGGTTACTTGGTCTGGGTCAATACGAGTATCAGGTCAGGTCAATATCGAATTTGTTCCGGTTTTGATCATTTTCGGGTTTCGTGCGGTCGTTTCGAGTCAAAATCGGATTGGGTAATCGGATTCGGGTGTCAATTTTATCAGATCTCAACACTACAGTACAAATTATAAATTGAGGATGAAGATTTAAATATGTAGTCATTATACGCACAAGCTCCCGGTCTTTAGTTTTACCACTAGGTGAAAATCGACTCTCTAATTATTTAAGTATATGATGTGAAAGTTGTACTCCTTATAAATTTGTAGTGGGTGAATCATTTGCGCACGATGTCTATCCATATGTAGGATGCCATCTTGAGCAAATAAAACAACTAACAAACATCGTGATTGAAAGGGTTACTTCAAAAGAGGCCTTAAGACTTAAGAGGGGTGAACATACCCTTAATTATTGAATATGGCATACAAAAAAAACACAAGGAAACAAGTAGTGATAGAGTTAAAGCATGGGCAAATTTAACCATTTTGGTGCATAACCTCTTCGTATAGAATTGACCCACCCTTAAATATAAGGACACGTAATACACCCTTAAGGCCCTTACCTTAATGTCGGATATTCTTTCTATCTATAGTTAAGCAATAAAACAAAACATACTCTGTTCAGATTTGACAACTCCTATTGCGGGCGTTCATTGTTCTTTCTTGATCAAACCCATCCTATATATAGTCCATGATGTACTACTACATGTCTACATGTCTACATCCATTTTGCAATACTTACCTCAGTTTTTTGATTTGGGTACTCCGTACTATTTATCAATTATAAGTTTGATCATCTTTCTTTAACCATTTAGCGCTCGTTTGGTTGACATAGGAATTAAAGTCCCGTAAAAAGTTTGTTTACTTGGGAAGTAACTTCCTTTGCGAACTTCCTAAAAAATAGCATACTCTTGTTTGTTTGCACTAAGGAATTCACATTTCCTAGTAAATGACATGTGAATTGTGACTTACCAATGGGAAGTAGGTAAGTCACTTCTCATATCCTATGGGAACTCCAAGTTCCTAGGAAGTTATACTTCCCCCCATTTTATTTATTTCATGTCAAGCAAATAACATTTTATTTATTTCATGTTCAATTCTTACAACCAAACAACCCCTTAAGGTAGGGGTGTGCATGGTCCTGTTCGGACCGGAAATTGGACCGGACCGGACCAATAGATTTCGGTCCGGTGCTCGGTCCTTGAAAAACATACGATTCCGTTTTTTCAGTCCGGTCCGGTTAAAACCCGGTATTTTCTGTTCCAGGCCGGTGACTCGGAATATAATTTTGAAAATATAAATTTTAGATAGAAGAGCCCAACTTGTAGCCCACATGCATTAATTTCCCCACACAAAAAAAAATGACTTTCGAGATTTTGTTTTATGTCATTGGCCTTTATCCCCTTTAAATTAAGCTTATGATATGATATATGACATACCTAAAGAGAAATATAGGTTGTAAAATGATAAAATTGTAAAACAAATTGAGTTTAAGATTGCAAATCGCAAAAATAAAAATCAAAAACGGTCCAAGCCGGTCCATAACCGGACCGGACCTGAATTTTTCGGTCCAGACCGGATTCTTTCCGGTCTGGTCCTTGGTCCGTGAATTCTGAAAATTCCGGTCCAACCGGTTCCGGTCCGGTATTGGACTTGTGCACACCCCTACCTTAGAGTATATGAGAAAAACATAGTCAAGTGATATCTTGTTAAATTTGTATCAACGCGAAGATTTCAAATATCAGTTTTTTTTTTTATATATAATTTTTACTTATACGCAATTAGTGATATATGTTCAAATAAACATATTGAAATATGCGGGGGGAAAACGATACAGGTATTGTACTTTTTCCCTCCACGCACTCTCAAATGTCCTAACCTAAACATGATTAACCCGTACGAAATAACATTCCGATATAACGATTTTTTTTTTTTTGACGGGGAAAAATATATCATTAGTAATCAGCCATACGACATCTACAGTGATAAAATAGATCTGCATACCACATATTCAAAGAAAATACATAACTGTTACAATCAAAACAATTACTATTCTGTCTTATCCCAAAAAAAAAACAATTACTATTATGCATCCTAAAACACATCTCATACTCCACCATTTCTAGCTTGACGCGAGCAGTGATTTTCGATGATTTCACATCTTTCCAAGTAGAGCTCTTCACAATTTGCGCACGAATTGTTTTGAACGACGAGTTGATTTTAAACCCTAAACTTGTATGAATCCAAATCTCCTTCCCAATTATTGAAATCCTAAAAAAAATTCTCATCCATGGATCAGAATCAAGAACCTAGAAAACTATAGGAAAAATCCAAATAAATTGGGATCAACCCAAGAATAAATTGGGAACAAATTAACGCAAAAGAAACCAAGGCAAGACAAAACATGAAGAGAAATCAATAAAAAGCAAGAAAAAGGCTCAGAAATATTCTAATTTTCGGAGAAATTAGACTACTTCCGATCTAAACAGCCAAGAAAACTGAAAACCTAAAAGATGAGAGAAAAGAGAGAAAAAGAAGAGGGTCGATATAAGAATTTTTCTTAGCTTAAAAACATTATACTCGTATAGTCGAATGTATTAACGTATTGTAATGATGTCGTGATAAATCATACTCCATACTTACAATTTATGAACGGAGTATTTTTTTTTTTTTTGTCATAAGAATTTTGTTGTCATCTACATATTTAGTCATAGAGAGAAGCTAGTAAGTAAGGTGACTGCCATACTTACAATTTATGAACGGAGTACTTTTTTTTTGTAATCTATTTACTATATACTAAAAGAGACATCAAGAATGACACTTGTCAATTCCTGGTGCGATTTTTTCCCGCCAAAATCACTTTCCCAAAAAAAGTGTATATGTTTTATTTTATTTTTATTCTCTACCTTTTTTTATAAACTATTTGTGTATGGAAATAAAATTTAGTTTATAAATTATGGCAATAATAGATACGGCGTAATAATAATTATTCTAAATTGGTAATATTTTAGTCAAATCGCTATATTAATAATGGAAAATATATCACTCAATATTTTAGTCAAATTAACACATTAGCATTTTAAATATGCATATTAGATGAATAAACTTAAACGAGTATGTTAAATACGAAATATGTTATAACTATGCAGTAATTTGGGGATATTCATTTAAATATTTTGTGAAATTATTTTATCAAAATCCGTGCGTGCACGGGATCTAATCTAGTTTTGTATAAAGTACCGTTCAAATGTTTTTTTTTTTTTTGTGTGCAAATGAGTAATAAGGGCAATATAAATTACAAATGGGGGCGGGGGGATTCGAACCTGAAACCTATTGTACACAGGCCCTCAGTGTTAACCACTAGGCCAAGACATCATTGATTCCGTTCAAATGTTATAGAACGGCCAATAATCGATTCAAATTTGATCTGAAATTAATGAGGAAACCAGAACCTAACTTAAACTGAACTTGAACGACCCGAAATCACTTAGTTTTGACCCATTTATTACATTTCGTACTCCGCATTATATCAAGCTTTACATTGGCACAACCAGAAATCGACCAAAAACCAAACTCGAACCCAATTCTTTGACCCAATTATTACAAACCCCCTTTTTCTTGTAGAGTAATTACTGATTTACGGAGTACTTGAGACGATCTTTTACTTCTGTAATGTTCTCTTCACCTGAATTTCACTTATCTTATCTTATCTTATTGGCCCTGAGATTATCCTATCTTATCTTATCTTATCTTATCTAAATTTATATATTGAACCTTATCTTATCAATTATCTTATTGATCATTATCTTATCTTATCTTATCTTATTGAAACTTATAGAATAACCTTATGTAATATTTACCTTACCTTATCTTATCTTATCTTATTGACCCTGAACTTATCTTATCTGAACTTATTGACCCTTATTTTATCTTATCTTATCTTATTAGACATAAAATAAGTGAAAATAAGGTGAAGAGAACATAATTTCTTTTAGAATTAATAACAATTATTCCATAATTTTTTAGGTGGCATAATTTTGTACGAATTATCTTTTTAAAGAAACTTTCCAATGTGCTATTTTTTTAAGTGTAAATGGGTCACGGTGTATTAATGTAGACCGGGTAAGTAGGTTGTTTGGATTAGATTAATTCAGTTCGGGTCATTGGGGTCACTCTTACTTCGAATAAGGTACGAGTTTGGATCGGGTCCATTCGAATATCGAGTATAATTTGGTTTATGCAAGGTCGAAACGGGTTTGGTTCGGATCAAGTCGATTTAGGTTCAAGTCATATCGTGTCAGTTCACATGAGATCGTTTTTTTAGGGATGATCGATTTTTTTTGTTAGATTAGGTCATGATGTAGTAAGTTAGCTAATATTTGGGTTCGCGGGTCAGTTCGGTTCAGAGTCTTGTTCGGGTCAATTTTTTTCGATTCTGTTCAGTTATTTGGTCCAGGTCAATATGAGTATCAAGTAAGGTCAATATCGAATTTGTTCCGGTTTAGATCATTTTGGTTTCGTGTGGTCGTTTCGGGTCAAAATCAAATTAGGTAATCGGATTCGGGTCAATTTTATCAGGTCTCAACACTATAATACAAATTATAAATTGAGGATGAATATTTAAATATGTGGTCATTTTATACACAAGCTCTCGGTCTTTAGTTTTACCACTAGGTGAAAATCGACTCTCTAATTATTTAAGTATATGATGTGAAAGTTGTACTCCTTATAAATTTGTAGTGGGTGAATCATTTGCGCACGATGTCTATCCATATGTAGGATGCCATCTTTGAACAAATAAACAACTAACAAACATTGTGATTGAAAGGGTTAAAATTGTAAAACAAATTGAATTTAAGATTGCAAATCGCAAAAATAAAAACAAAAAACGGTTCAAGCCGGTTTATAATCGGACCGGGCCTGAATTTTCCGGTGCAGACCGGATTCTTTCCGGTCTGGTCCTTAGTTCGTGAATTCTGAAAATTCCGTTCCACCGTTCCAACCGGTTCCGGTCCGGTATTGGACCTATGCACACCCCTACCTTAGAGTATATGAGAAAAAACATAGTCAAGTGATATCTTGTTAAATTTGTACCAACGCGAAGATATCAAATATCAGTTTTTTTTTATATATAATTTTTACTTATACGCAATTAGAGATATTATGTTCAAATAAACATATTGAATTGTGTGGGGAATAAACAATACAGGTATTCTTACACAACTAGAATTTTATAGTGCTCTAATCAGGAGCGCTATTATTTTCTAGCGCTTTGAAGGGAAGCGCCAGATATGTTATTTAACAGCTGGATTAAAATTTTATTTTTGCGTGATTGTTTGAGAACCAAACTGTAGCGCCAGAATATTCTGGCGCTGGCTTTGATGCGCTGGAATAATTGTAGCGCATGTGTGTCAATTTCTAGCGCTGGTGTTTTACTTCCACTTTTCCAGATTTATCCGGTTTTATCCGAATCTTATATCTCACTCACGGTTTTATATCTTTTAAGAATATCGGTTGGAATGCAACCCTTATTCTTTATTCGAGGATTAGTTGTGATGCAACGTAATCACCCGAATATTTATCTTATGCGGTTAGCATTCTAGGCAGCGGTTAAGCATAGTAGTTACTATAAATAGCAGTTACTAAAAATGGAAATATATTTTTAGGATTGTCAGTCAGTCGGATGTTGTTCGTCGCATGCTTAAGAAAGCTTAGTCAATTCAAGCAGTGTTTGGTTTCATCATCAAACACACCTCTTCTGGCCCAGAGACAAATGTAGGCATCTACACACTCGGTTGTTATTATAATTAACTTTACCTTAAGAATGCGTTTAGGAACATGAAATTCATTTCGAATATTGGAATTCAATTTCTAGAATTGAAATCTTGGAATTCAATGTCTAGAATTATCTTGGAATTCAATTCCAAATTTTATGTTTGGGAAACATGAGAATTTCAAATCCAGAATTTCAAATTTTAATTTTTTTTTTAGGAAACAAATGAATTTCAATTTCTAGAATTTTAATTGTATAAAATGTTTGACGTGTAAAATAATTGCTCAGTACTTCATTAAACACAATAAATCAAGAACGATCATTCAATTGAATCTGATGAAGGAAGATACAGTCCAAAATGAAAATTTGAGAATTCAACAAAAACAACTAATTATGTTAATTCATAGGACTATTTAATAAATCAGCATATTCAGAACAAGAAATCAAAATTAGCTTGTTAAACAAGATAATTTGTGGAAACACTAAGCTCTAACTTATGGAATTTTGTTGCCTTCAATCTTGGTATGATGTCGACAAATCGGAGACGGAAAAAAGACCCAAGGGCGGCGGCAAATAGCCCACGAGATCGAACGATAATGAACTATGGAAGTAGTAAGTATTAGATGAATTAAAGATAAAAAAAAAAAAAAAACAATGAAGGAGATAGAACAAAAATATTGATGTTATTTTTCTCGATTTTCTCCAGTGGATGCCGTTCTTTCAATCTCAAATTAATGGCGTCTTTCGTCATTGTATTTTTCGGCAAGAGAACAGACAAACGAGGAGAGAGAAATTGTAGGTGAGTGAGAGATTGAGAAGACATAAGTTGAACTCGAGAAGGAGAGAGAATTAAAGAAGCTTGAGAGGTCATCAATGGAGGAATGACGAGTGTGAAAGGGAACTATGTGAAAAAAATGTCAACATTTTGGTAAGTAGAGAAGAGAGAAAGGGATGAGAGAAATAAAATGAATTTGAAATGATAGGTGTTTATTTTGCATTTTAAATTCCTAACATTAGACTTAGTTTTTGTAACACTTGGATTTGAGCCAATTTCAAATCCAAATCCTTTTAATTCCCAAACAAGGTATTTGGGTCAATTCCATCATTTCAAATGAAATAACAGTATCCAAACAACCCAACAACCCAACAACCCCTCCAAAGGATAATTTTTTCAACACATACATCTTTCTCAACTTTCTCAACCCAACAGCCCCTCCAAAGGACAATTTATGGCTCTGCCATTGTTAGTAACTAGGTTTAAGGAAGGAATATGGGATATTGACTCTAGACGTTTCTCTTCGTACTTTAAAATGGCAAAGGATAATAAATGTAAAGTATATTCGCGACGGTGGCTACAAAGAGGGCATTCTGTTATATACTATACTTTTAATTATGAAAAACGTAAATACAGAAAACTAGATTAGGACGAGATAATCTCTGTCATTAGGATAATATTAGCCCCCACTATATTGCTGAAGGGATTCAAAACTAATCTACCCACAGGATTCCCTAATCACGAATGGAATACAACAAATTCAACCATTCCCATGAACATGTGTTTTTGAAGAAAACTGACATTGTGAGAAATATGAAAAATAAATGTGATTAAGATTATCATTATGCATTAGATTAAATAGGGAACCAATATGGCAATTACTAATAACTGCCTTTTGGTATTATTCTATTTAAAATAAATAAATAATTAATGCCGAAATATTAATTAATTAATAACCGCAATAGATTAACGTTAATTATGTCATTAAATAACCGTGTGTGTGCCACGTGCTAAGTGCTAAGTCTCGATTAATAATATATAGTTATATTACCAACCCAATATTAGCACACCAAGCCCAATGCTACATTTGGCCCAACTCAACCCATCACATATTTAATATATGATGCACATGGGCCTATTTAAAGACATTCTAAACTTCATATTTCTTCCATGTGGGAGAATACTCCACACACACACAAATGAGAAGACTATTATCTAACACATTCAACCATTCAAGATGGACATCTTCAATGCAAATGTTCTTAGGAAGACTATCATTATGAAATTTTGCCAGATAAAAAATAGATTTTGACACATCATCTTGTATGTAAAATACGGAAAATTGTTTCATAGGATTTTTTTTTTTTTTTTTTTTTAAGGGAGTTTCATAGGAGTAGTGGTGTGCCAAAATTAACTTTGTTATGTCAAAGTCATTTTTTTGAAAGAGAGAATCAAAACAGAAAAGGGTAAGATGGGAAAGGTAGAAGTGTGCATGGGGGGAAAACAGTAGAATAGGGGCAGGGAGATATCGTTGGTCCGTAATGGCTAGAATTATGGAAGAACACAAAAAGATCTTAAAAATAAAGAAATGATATTTTGTCATTTTTGGTTATAAAGTTGGTAAGACCAAAGTGAGACAATCACAACGAGAAAGTTATGGAGGTAGCCTTGTAGGCTTGTTTTTTAGGTCAACTTTTGTAATTGAAAGGAGTCAAACCTTTATTTATTTGTAATTTTTCTTTCATGGCATCAATCCTGAAAACACGTAAAGGAAGAAAACAAGACCATGGTCTCTTCTTACTTCTTAGATCTTCGACTTACTAATTTAATATGATAACTCATAAATTGCCAAAAGTATTTCATAACCCTTATTTTTCTTAAACTTATTTAGTTTATTATTTCATACATAAGTAGAAATACAGAAGGTCTTGCACGCATAAAGTGTACAATAAAATCTGGATAACTTTTACCTAGTTTTTGTAACATTTACCTTGTTTCTTGTAACTTTTATATTATAAAAAAAAAGTTGATATGTAAATATTTTTAAGGGTTAAATGATTAATTTTACGTTATTAGTAATTCTGAAGAAATACTTTTTTTAATGGAAAAATTTATCATAAAAAAAATTGATAATGTTTACATACTTCCTCCGTCCCTTAATACTCGATCTGTTTTGACTTTTTGCACTATTCACATAATTCATTTTGACCCTATTTTATTTCTAGTATATGAAAACAAATGTTAGTATATGATATATTGTTGGTTTCATCTTAATATACATTTTCAAAATATAATATTTTTATAAATTTTTATAATATGTAGTTAAAGAAATTAGTGGTCAAAGTTGTGCATTGGCAAACATGTCCGGTCAAAACAGGTCGAGTATTAAGGGACGGAGGGAGTATATAACTATATAAGAGTAACTTTTACGCATTTTGAGTTAACTTTTACTCTGATGTACAATAAATATTATACACCACTTGTAAATAAGAATTTGTGTATGCGATCAAGTGATATTTGTGAATTTCTTTTCTATCTTCTATGTAGTACACTCGCACGAAGTATTTGGTTAGAGGAATTTCAAATCCCATATACTACCTCCGTTTCAAATGATATTTACCGTTACTATTTGCACAAATATTAAGACAAAATATGAAAATTGTGAAAAAAAGGTGGATAAATATAATAAAAAGTAGTAAGATAGATATGTAAAAAGGTAGATGGGTATAATAAAAAAAATATATGAAAAAAACAAGAGAAAATGAGTTGAAGGTTGTAAATGTTGTCGAATAATAGGAGTAAGATAATGAATTTTTATGTCAAAAAGTAGAATAAAACACAATGTAAAAATTATTATGAAACAGACTAAAATAAAAAGTGTAAAAATTATTTTAAATGGAGTAATTACTTGATACCACAAAATAAATTCATAAGATTTTGTGAATCCCAACTTCATATTCCTCTAGGTACCTTTAATTAGTAGGTAATTGACACTAATTAAGAGCTGATTACCGCATATTTTGACAAAAACGATAGTTCCTAGAATGCAGGACACTTAAGCAAGAATTAGGTAAACATGTTGCTCATCTCATCCTTTTTAATTAGTAAAATGGTATTCTATAATTTTATTTGTTTTGTTGATGTGAGAAGAGACATTTGCCTAATAATGTGAGGCCTATTTGTTTGTGATCAGAAAAACATTGCTATGTACTTTGTGTTCTGTACCCAACATTATGCTCTACTTTTTTACTCATTCATCCCTTTTTTATGGTCCTATAGGTAAAATAAATTACTTCATATTCAGAATTGAGTGTAAAATGTGTGCGTCATGAATAGAATGAGCACATAAAAAAAGATACGCAGAAAGAATAAGTGGGGATATTACGAAATACAGAACAATCTAAAAAGAAATATAGGACACATCAATTAATTTAATGACGGAGTGAGTACCAATTAATCTTGTAATGTTCATTTCTTCTTAATAACGACGTAAAATGACAAATGGGAAAGGGATGAAGTGAGTAATGTTCCCATTTTGTAATAATCGCGTAAAATAACACTACAAAAAATTGTACCATTAACGACCGGAAATCCCGTCGTTAAAGGGCAATAACCGTTGATTAATGACGGGATTTCCTGTTGCGGACCCGTCATAAAAGGGGGTCGTCAATGGAAAATCTTATCGTTAACCCGTTATAAAAGACATTTGTGCCGGTTATTCCCGTCTTTATTTGGTTGGATTTTTGACCCGTCGTAATTAAGTTGTCGTTAAAGATATAAAATTTGTAGGGTAACAAATGGGAAATACATTTAGAGGGAATATTAATTAATCAAGTTCAATCTACACTATGATTGGGGATTTGGGGGTCAACCATCCCATTTTTTATTTGTACGGAAAGAATATTTCATGTTTTCAGTTTACTGTCGAGGTAATGTTGTGATTACTCTCTAATCACTTTTGGGATCCTGATTACCCTTGATTTTTTGTTTATCTGCTGTTTTTATATGTTCCCATACTTTAAATAACTTTATAGCCGATATTAAATTAAACCCTAGAAAAAAAACAGATGGGGTGTTATGATCCCATATAGTGTACACCATGCATCTTTGAATATTTTGCCAACTAAGTTAGATCAGAATCTTGTCTCTGCCAAAAATGTGTGGGTGTAAGAAAAATAACGAAGCAACATATTTCCTCCGTTCCGCAATCACTACAAGAATTTGTATCTTTAACGATAACATAATTACGACAGATCAAAAATTTCGTCGCAAAAGCCCTTTTGCGACGGGCTAACAACCAAACAAAGACGGGAACAACCGTCGCAAATGTCTTTTACAACAGGTTAACGACGGGATTTGTCATTAACGACGGTCTCCTTTTATGACGGGTTCGCGACAGGAAATCCCGTCATTAATCAACGATTATTGGCCTTTAGCGACGGGATTACCCTTCGTTAATGGTACAATTTTTTGTAGTGAATAGACGCATCGTTTCTCTTTTGTACAATATTCATTAACTAACTTTGACAATTATTCTTTCACATAGTCAAGTGAAATCTTGTTAAATTCGTATTTATATGAGGATATGATTTCAAATATCAATTTTTTATAATTTTACTTACACGCAATTAGAGATATTAATGTTCAAAGAAGCATATTGGGATACGTGAAAAAAGAAATGATGCATCTATTGCGAAACGGATGTAGTACTAAGTAAGAAAAATCATCAAAGTACACATAAGAGTGTAGAAAAAGGTGGATAAAATCTTCCTGTTTAGTTTGATGGAAAATATTCCCTTGTTTTTCATAAGAAAAGATATGGAGATAATAAAAAATGGGAGTAAAATGTTGATGATGGATGGAAGAAATTAAGGGAAAAGGAGGTAAGTAGAAGGGAGGAAAAGTGGTTTTTGTTCCAGAAAAATGTTTTTCACCCTAGATTGAGAGTTATTTTTCATCAATAGAAAATTATCACTACAAGAATTTATATCTTTTACGACAACCTAATTACGACGGGTCAAAAATCCCGTCGCAAAAGCCTTCTGCGATGGGGCTAACAATCAAACAATGACGGGAATAACCGTCGCAAATGTCTTTTACGACGGGTTTACAACGGGTTTACGACGGGATTTTCTATTAACGACGGTCCCCTTTTATGACGGGTTCGCGACAGGAAATCCAGTCGTTAATCAACAATTATTGGCCTTTCGCGACGGGATTTCCCGTCGTTAATAGTACAATTTCTTGTAGTGTATTTTTCACCTATCCCTGTCCAAAACAAACAAAGAAGGATTAAAATTGAAAAAATCATTTTCCTATAAAACATTTTACACCAAACTAAACACCCCAAAATATGAAAGAGTGAGTGAAAAGGTGTACGCAAAATAAAGTATTGTACTTCCTCTGTTTTTTAATACCATTTGATGTCTCGCGTTTAACTATGCAAAACTTTACCCCATTAATATCTCTCATTACACAGTAGTTAATATTATAAAAGTGTGTAATTTAAAAATATATATATTGAAAAAAATCTAACAAGATGAAATTTGAAGATAATCAAATTGAATTGCCATAATTCTTTTAAGTAAATAAAAAAAATGATAAAAGAGAATCGTGAATAATGTAAAATTGTAAATAGAGCAATCTATACTATATATTAAAAGGCGTTTAAAAGAAAGTTTATGTGACACGTGGCGCTCTTCTTATGGATGATTTGCTCAATGTAATCTTCATACACATTAAAAAAAAATATCAAACATGGTTTGCATAGGGTTTGAACCCTTGACCTTGAGTTTAAAGATTAAAGTCTTTACCACTAAGCTATTACATGTGTTCATGTATCAATGCAAAAAGAAAATATAAGTAAATGTGAATGTCTTTAATGTAGTAACCCGGGGCATCGCCCGGGCCCAAAAACTAGTTATACATGAAAAAACGGAGTATAAAAAGTGTATGCGAAAACAAAATTTGGTAAAATGATGGTATAATTAATCAAAAAGTCCATGTGGTCCTTAATTAGGGTATTATATAAATTATTACGTATTGTGGATTTTGAAATCTTATTGTATGTTAATCATACTGCAACTAGAATTTTTGTTGGGACAATTAACAGCTAATAATACATGATTAAGGAGACAAAGTGAAGATTAAATAATAAGATGAAACATAATCCAGTTTATACGGCCTAATATCAATCAATTATGTTATGGTATTGTTTACTATTCGTAAGAGTTTTGGTGGTCATGGTAAGATCTCTTTTGATCCGACCATAATCTAGTAATTTATATTCTGAATTCATTAAACTTAGCTATTTCATACTAGCTTGCCATTATGTCCAACTCGAAGACAAATATATTCCACGACCCGATATAGGCCTTGACCCTTCAATATTACTAGAAAATTAGTCAATTTGTTGATGTAAGAACTTGTAGAACTTTTAAGATTAAGATTACTCATAAGAGGAGTGCCATATATATAAAAAACAATCGTCAATACAGTGATAAGTATTCATATTACAATCAAATACATACAAAACTATTACAAGGGTGATGATAAAGGTCGCAAGTTGCGACAATATTTAGTTGTCGCAATCTTACGTGTCGGTGTTTAATTGGTACATACATGCGCCACGTAGACTATGAGTCATCATAATATTTTACTATCAATGCAATATTTTTACTATGAAAATATGTAAATAAGGTAGTCAATATAAAGAAAGAAACAAATTAGAATATTAAGATTTTCCTACCTTTTTTTGAAACATGTATAATAGGATATATATATAAGTTAAATATTTCAGTTTCCAATTTAAATCATGACACATAAGCATGCCATGTTATCATTGTGTCACGGCTTAAAGGTAGCATGTTGCGACCTTTGTCATTTTCGTTATTACAATAGTTCTTTACAGATTTCAGTTAAATATGTAGGAACAATGACTAGTAATGAACGAATAAACTTATCTTTAACCAAGTCGTGGCGTGTATGAACACTGCCCTAAAGTTGAATTTACCCCGTTACGTACACACGGCCTCTTGACAATCAACCTCTAGGGTTACACGACATCTATCTCGTTGGTGTAGTACAAAAAGATAGATTGAAAAGGAAATTGAACGTTGCCCAAAATGAATCAGAGAGTATGTGTTTGAGAGGAAAATTTTCGGAGAGCAAATTTTTCTGTGTGTTCTTTGTGAAGGAGGAAGCCAAAATAAATAACGGAAGGCTGAAGAATTATTTCGGGAAGGAAATAAATTCAGTAATCAATTAGAATCAATCAATGACTCAATTTCAGGAATAAAATCTGTAACCGTTATGGAAAATATTCGGTTACCAAAATACAACAACTAGCCGTTACACGGGATTGATTGGCGGCAAAAAGGGCCCCACCCACACCAGCGAACGCGCCGCGCCACTCGCCCGCGCCCGGACCGGCGCGCGCGCGCGCACGTGTGCGATGGCCTAGAGCCTCCTCTCAAGTCTTCTAACAAACCTATTAGTGGAGTGAGGATATATAAAGTGGGTAAAACTCTTGTTTTTTGTCAATGTGGGACAAGCACAATTTTCATTCTTTTGAAGCATAACTACCTATACTTCCAACAATCCCCCACATGATTCAAAAGAACAGGAAAAACTAGGAAGGAACGTTTTGGGCAACGGAGACTTTAGTTTTGAAAGTGTCAATGTCTTTTGGACTTGAATTAACACCCAACGCATACAAAAATATCTTACAGTCGTTTTAGGTAGATTTCTCTTTGAACCTATCACGAAGTTAGTAAACTACTTTTGCGCGTTTCAACTTTTCTCAAATCAAGACTCGTTTTCGCAATTTGTAATTTTTTAGTGCCCCACAAAATACCCGGATTTTCATGAATGCTTTAGTGGTCCTAAGCCTTAAGGACTCTCATAGGGGATTGGGCGTAACCCCCACATTCACATAGGTAAGTTCATCAAGTTTGTACTATCACAAACCACCTTCTCAAGGCTATGAACTTATTAAGAGCCTTAGCTCAACCTTACGCATATGACAGTTAGAAAAATACTACATCACTTTTATTATTAGGAATGGTAGTAGTAACAAACATGAGTTCTTTTGTGATTTCGTTTGACCCATTGAACTTAGATTTCCTAAGATGGGTGTCCACCACAATTTACTCCACAATAAGCTTTAAACCCATTCCTTGTGCTGACTCAAGCACCATTTTTCTACAAAGGCCTTTGGTGAGAGGATCTGCAATATTCCTCTCGGAATTTACATACTTGAGTGATATTACATTTTTTTCTGATCAGATCTCTAACTATAGCATGCCTTAAGAGAATATGCCTTCTCTTTCCATTATAGGCTTGATTTTTCGCTACCCCAATTGCAGCTTGTGAGTCACAATGCATTGAAACTGATGGAGCTGGTTTCCCCTGAAGGAAATAATGCCCTTGGTCCAAGTATGCATTCTATGTTAAGTCTAATAAATGCGGTTCAGTATTAATTAACAAGTTAATAATTCAGTGAGATCAAGTGAGCTGAATGCCTAGCTAGAGGCTGCTTCAGTTCAAGTGGAATTAATGATATTAATCCACAGCTTACTCTTGACTGAACCCGTAGGGTCACACAAATAGTACGTAAACGGATCAAGTATTTAATGGCATTAGATACTCCATCTATGGATATTCGGAATCGACGGATCTTGGTTTCAGTGGGAGCTGAGATCGTCACAGGCAAGAAATGAATACTCCGGAAACGATGATATTGCCGGAAACGGAAATATGGATCGTATCGGAAATATAAATATTATCCAAGTCGTAGATGTTGCCGGAAACGGAAACATGGTACGTATCGGAAAATATTATCGGAAATGGAAATATTACCAGAATCGGAAATATTGCCGGAAACGGAAATATTGACAGAGTCGGAAATATTATCGGAATCGGAAAATAATTCCGGAAACGGAAATATTAAATATTTGTTCGAAACGGAAATTGATTCCGGAATCGGAAATATTAAATATTGTTCGTATCGGAAATGAATTCCGGAACCGGGAATTTAATCGGAAGCGTATCGTACGAATTAGCATCGGACGAGGCCTGCCGGACGAAGGCCCAGCACGAAGTCGGGCCATCGCCCAGCAAGCCAAACGCGCGCCACAAGCCCAGCCAAGGCAGCGCCCAGGCCTACCGCAAGGCAGGCCCAGCGCGCGCCAAGGCCACGGCTGCGTGGGCCTCGCTGCGTGGGCTGCTGCTCGCACGCACGCGCATGGGCGGCCCTTGTGGCTGCCGTGTGTGTGTGAGTTTGTGTTCATGCACGATTCCTAAAACTATTAGAATTAGTACATGATTAAATTTCTATTCTTAAAAGGATAAAATTAATTAAATAGAGTTCTTGTAGGATTCTAAGTTTAATTAATTCGTGTCCTACTAGGATTACAATTCCCTTTCCATAACTCTATAAATACGTGCCTAGGGTCACATATTTTAAAAGAAAAATTCAAGTATTCAAAGTGAGTTTTGAGAGAAAAATTCAGCCATATTTCTTACCTAAGAGTGCCGAAAATTCTAGTACCTTAAGGGCGATTCTAGTTGGTCAATCTTAAGGCGGATCCGGACGTGCTGTGGACTATCTACGGAGGGACGACACTTGGAGTCCTAAAGACTTGTTCTTGTTCGTTTCGGGCGCAGCTAGGGAAGGCACGCAACAAAGAGTATGCATCTAAATTATGCTATATGATTATGTGTAAATAATATGTATTCCTGGCTAAATGGTTTTTCCGCATGATTTATGAATTGTCATATGAATCATAACCTCACAGTGGTATCAGAAGCCCCTTATTATTTTCATAATCTAAATTGCATGAACATGGTTAAATATTACAAATTTGCAAGAATTAAAAGGGGTGATTAATTTTCGTAATTGTTAATTAATTGCAAATTGCGTTTATTTAATTATACGTACGCAGTTTTTCGGCAGTTTCTTCGTTACTCATCCAAATCGAGTGATTTTTGTGTCAATTCCGCATGTAAAAGACATTCTAAAATTTTGACAAAAAAAGTATTTTTCTGCCGAACCCAGAATTCTCAAATTCGAAGCCTAACTATGACTTTTCGAAGGTTTTAGTTTTTCGAATGCAAAATTTCGTAAATTTAAGATGTTAAATTAAATATTTGCGATTCTTGTTGATAAATCTTGAATTTTTGATTGACCTACTGTATATGTTTAACAAGTTTGAATTCCTAGCCTTGTTAATTATGCAATCTAATTTGTAATTATGATTAATTTGTTGAAAATTAGAATAATTTAGAATTAATTTGATTTTCATAATTAATTATAATTTAATTAGAAACCTATGATTAAAAACCACCATAAAAATTGTAAATTTATGATAAATTTTAAATTTTTATGACCTAGACTTGAATCCAAGACAATCGAAAATCAATTGAATAATAAATTTTCGATTTTTTCGCCCTAAAATTATGAAATTAATATTATTTATTAATTTGTCATTAATTTTAAATATAAATTTTAAATTTTTATGCGATTCGTTCATATAACTTGCACGCACAAAGCAATGGACGCTTCGTGTTACCCTTAAGGGGTGTTGTATAGTGCGGGCATGCGACGACGAGCAAGGGAGCTCGTCGCCCGTGCGGCACGAATGCAATGAGCAAGGGCATGGTGCACGAGCACAAGGCAGCAGCCCTGCCTTGTGTCGTGGGCCACGAGCTATGAACAAATGGGCATGGGCGAAAGGCAAGCCAAGGCAGTCGCGTGTGGGCAGCAAGCGAGCTGCGCCACAACGCGCACTGCCTCGCGCAAGCGCGCGCAGCCTCGCGCGCAGCGAGCGCAAGCTCGCGTGCCACGAGCGCTGCGCCCAGCGTTGAACGCGTGCAATTGCTCGCGCACAGCGAGCGATGGCTCGCGCGCACAGCGAGCGATGGCTCGCGCGCACAGCGAGCGATGGCTCGCGCGCACAGCGAGCGATGGAGCGCGCGCAGCGTGCGCTGGCGAGCGCGCACAGCGAGCGATGGCTCGCGTGCGTCGAGCGCTGGCGCGCGCGCAGCAAGCACCACAGCGTGCGATGGCTTGCGATGGAGATGCAGCAGCTATGCGACGAGCGCATGGGCTGCGCACACATGGCCAGCGATGGCTGTGTGCGTGCGGCCCATGGGCGTGCGATGCGTAGGGTGTTTGCGTTGCGATTAGATCGTTTTGAATGTTTAATTTGAAATTTTTCAGTTTACGTAATTTTAATTAATTTTAAAATTAATAATTTAAATTATTTTCTAGGATTTTGATTTTGAATATTGTAATTATAATAAATTTTATTTATTCTAATTATTTTACTAAAATTAAAATCATGAATTAATTTAAATACGACTGAAATTAAATTAAACTTTTGGATTCAATTATAAATTTATATGAGCTTTAAATTTTAATTAAATTTGTATGTTTCCGGTTAGACTAGAAATACATTTTTATGTTTAAAATTAGTAAAGCATATGAATTTATTGGTTTAAGTGGGAGCCCTTTTAGTCATAAACTCTTGATTAGGTCTACAAATCCTTAAGGTTAAAACAACTTGATTAGAATTAATAAGGACTGAATAATTGGTAGATTATTGGTGCCCTTGATTAATTGCTGCAAATGTTTACGTGATGCATAATGTGTTTTACTAACCAGCAATGTGGGCCATTCATGATAATGAATGGGTGAATGGTATATATTGTATATGTACTGTTTTGCAGGTTATGAAGTGACTAGTATGGCCCAAATAGGATAGAAAATATGGTCTGCGTACCATTAATTTGAATGTAATTGGTCTAAAGTACCAAAGTTGTTTTTCAATTCAAATATGGTCTGCGTACCATCAAATAGTTGTAATTAGTTTTAATTATAGCTTATCCTATTTGAAGAAAATGGTGCCTCCCACGGAGATTTTCAAGACGGACTTTGAAGTTAAAGCTTCAAGATGAAGTCGGGCCATACTAGATCACATTTATCTTATGCATGCTTTAAGTTATTTATTGCTTTAAATATGTCTTAATTATGCATGAGATTGTGGCTTGATTATGTTGCATGATTAAGGATTTTAGTTCACTTAAAATCTAACCAACATAGTAAGAGCCTTAAGTTCCAAACTTAAAAATTGAGTTATAAGGTGCCATGCCAAAATATACACTTGCTTGGATATCCTTTACATCAATTTAGTAATAGTTTTCGCTCAGCGAGGTGTTACTTATTGTTCCTAAAGGGGCAAGGTACACAAATAATTGTGAGTACATGTTAGTTTTGGTGAAACTCAACGATATAAGTAAGGAGTCCTTTTATGT
This sequence comes from Spinacia oleracea, assembly GCF_020520425.1. Taxonomy (NCBI): domain Eukaryota; kingdom Viridiplantae; phylum Streptophyta; class Magnoliopsida; order Caryophyllales; family Amaranthaceae; genus Spinacia; species Spinacia oleracea. The sequence continues at coordinate 150,075,006 of NC_079489.1, forward strand.
CGTGGCAAAATCGATAGGTTTACCTAATAAGTTCTTAGACGTACCTATCAACCAAGAGTAGTTTCTAGACTATTAGCAAAAGGCTTTTGCTTACCTAAAATATTTTAGAATTGAGTCGACAAACTGTGCTTAATTCTTCAATGGTTTTAGGGTCTTGGAATCATTTTATTCACACCTGCCGGAACAATAAAATCGAATAAAATGCTAATAACTTGTTTGAATTGCATGGTTGCTTTAATTTCAAGTTATTATACATGATAAATGTTTAGACTTTGCATGCTTCAATGTATGTTTTAATTATTGTTTATAATTAAATATCTTGCACTGCAATAAATCCTTTTAGAAAGGTAACAGTAAATTTCCTCGATTGGTAGTGAATCCAAGAACGATTCACGGAAATGAGAGAAAATGAGCAATTTAAAATGTACGTTTCTTCTAGCGACTTTTATGGTTGTTTTCGAGTATCAAAATCGAATGGCAAACCAATTAGTGCTTGTGAATTCAAAATACACTGTAGTTTTGAGATCATAAAGCATTGAGTCTAATACGCTCAGCTTTACCAATGGTTAACAACCTAATATCTTTGTCCATTTAATTCTCGAATGAGTCTAGTCCCTAGACATTCGAATAGATCGATGCTTAGAGAAATTTAGAAGCTTCTAGTAAGATCATCTAGTTGAAACAAAATATTCAACATAAATTAAAATGGTAAAGAACCTTGTTGGTGACATTGGACATGTCTAACAAAGTATAAAAGTCAACACTAAAGAATTCAATTCTTAAGACTATAAGAAAGGGTACAAGAAATAGGAAAACCAGGAACAAATGAAAGGAATTTACGATTCCGTTTCTACCTATAAATTTATGTTTAAAGAGAAGTGACCTAGCAATCAAACTTCCTTGGTATCATATACCGCTTGAGGTTCTTACTTCGGTAATAACTCAAACAATGGAAGCTAGGATACACTAATGACCTACAAGTGGGAAATGAAGCATGGCAATGCTACATTAGTTGTAGGGTCATCTAGTTTGTTTTAAGTCCTTTCAAAGGCTGGAACTTAATGGCTATTTTGTTCCATAATCAGCATACCTAAATTTCTGCTTCAAACACAGAAAGACTCACATTCAGAAGAACAAAAACAATGCTTGTTTGTTTGTTTATTTGAATGAAATGGTCATTTACGGAATGAGTCAATATGCTTGATTAAAACAAACAACTCTTTAAAGAACTTTACTAGGTTCAAATCAACCCCTTGATTTGAGTTCCACTAATCTTTGGCATTGTTGCTTAGACCATATCAACAAATTAACATTCAAAAGCTCTATTTTGATGGACTTTTGAAAGTTCATTGATTTCTAGATCAATTTAAGACGACTAGTCTTACTTGTTGAAAGTAACAAAAGATATGAACTATTGTTAGAACGCCTAGACAATAGAGTTCAAAGCTAAAGAAAGATTTTATGACTTTATTATTTCACATGGATTTGAGTGAATATAGGTTTATTTACTCAAATGTGATATAAGTTGAATCTGTTTGGCTAGTTCAAAGATTCAGAAGTATAAAATCCACTTGGCAAGAAATCATAAAGATCTAGGTTAGATCATGTTGATGATTACTTGAGACCAAATATGATCATCAATGATTGTGTGTTGTAATTTCACAATCTAGGTCCATAAGATATGGCATATCTTAGTTGGAATAATCGAAGTCAATTAGTACTTGATTCGATCAATGATGGATCATAAAGACTTTTCCTATAATTTCTAAAACAAAATGCTCAACTACCACCAAACTAAACCAAATTCGTCAAAGCTATTGAAAAGTAATTTCAGAATAACTTTTCATAAAATATATCTAGAGAGTTGCAAAACTCAGTGGGAGCTTAGTGTTTGTCATTCGACAAACTAAGGCTCAAGTATAGATATATGTTTCATTATGATTTATTCAAATGAAACACAAGGGTATTGTTTCTACCACGAATTTTTGAGAACATAATGTTTGTTTGCTCGAAATAATGTCCTTTTGGAGATTCGTTTCCAAAATGACAAGTGGGAGAAAATAGACCTCGAAAGTCTTCGAGGCGAACAACAAACATAAACGGACATTCCGGAGGCTTTTCGAAGTGCTTCAGAAAACCCGAACGTATTCTTTAAAGGACTTTAGAAGTGGCTTTTAAAGAATAGACATCTCTTAGAAGACTTTACAAGTGCTTCAAGGAGAACAGAATATTCAAAGGACTTTCAAGTGGCTATTGATATTCTATTGTTTGATGTTCTATACCCTAGTAGGCATAGAGTTCAAGTCACTGGAACTATGAGATTCTTCTATTAGATAGTGAAGAAACATAGAGTTCAGGTCACTGAAACTATGCAATTCTTCTATTAGATAGTAAAGAAACCTACAACTTGCAGTCAAACTAAAAGAAGTGACTTGTAAGAAAGCTATGACGAAACCCAGATTCCCTAAAATGGTTAGAGGCCATATATAGACTATATGTTTAATTGGTTAAAGGCCATAAAACATACTCAATGTTTTGATGACAAAATTGAAATTTTGTTGATTTGCGAGAATAGTTTCACACCTATTGGTTGCAAGTTTGTTTTAAGGATAAAAACCATCAAACATGGAATTGTGTTCACACACAAAGCTAGATTAGTTGCTAAAGGTTACAAGCAAATTCATGGCATGGATTGTGTTGAAACCTCATGCAAAATCGTAATGCTTAAGTCTATAATTCAAGCAATGATTGCATATTGGTACATATGGCAATTGGATGACAAAACGTATTCCTCAATCAAATGTTGGAATATAATATGTACATGGTATGTCATAGAATTTGTGGATCCAAATAAATGCTTGAAAAGGAAAGCTAGCTTATAAAATCTAAGTACAGATTTAAGCAAGCAATTGGGAATTGGAACTGTATTTTAAGTGAAGCTAATAAGCATTTTAGTTTCATAAAATATACATGATTCTTATAGATATATAAGAAGTTTAGTGGGAGTACTTAAAACTTAATTGGTCCTATGTGTATTACACACATATCTCTCTATTGTGAAATAACATTCAAATGCTAATGACTTAGATTTGAAATTATTCATCAATGATGGACCATGGCGAAACTTGGTACATACTGGGTATTAAGATCTATTTACAAAGATCTTATGATATTGTTTTGGATTAAGTAATGGCATTTACTAAATCAAACACGAAAGTCTCCATTGGAGATATTCGACCCATGTGAATAAATCTAAGTAAAGGATGTTTGAACTATGTATAAGCATTTACTAAGTTAAACATCAAAGAGTCTAAAGGAAATTCTTAACCTATATTATATGTCAAAGAATTTAGCTGAATTTAGTATCTACTGAAACTAGATAAGCTAAAGTTACATGAATAGAATTCAATTGGGAATCATTCTGCAAAAGAATTTATCATGTATGATATAATATGAGGATCGCCAAAAACGTATTGTATGACTTTAGGCATGACGAACATATACCAATCTCTATTGATCTAAGTGAAGATCAACTGGATTGAGATCAAGAACACTTATGGTACTTGAAAAGGTACATAGGAATAGTTCTTGATTCAAGGAAATAAAGATATGCTAAATATTGCTGCTACACGCATAAACACTGGCAAAGGATCAAGCAAGACCCTTTGGAGTTAACCATTGACAAGGACGAGCTAAAGAGCATCGTGTTTCGAAATGGCAACATGGATTGGAGACCATGCGTTGTTGCGTGGGAAATTAAAATATTAATTTCTATGTTCTAAGATACAGCTGGAAAGTCTTCCACATATCTGTGAACTGCTTGGATAAGCAAATCCAAACAAAGCATCACTAGCAACCTAAACAGTTGAAGTAAAAGTAATTATTGCCTAAGAAGCAATAAAACAGGGTTGTTTAAAGTTCTTCACTGAACTTGGGTAGATCACCTATCTGCTGGCTTGATGGTTCTTCATTGAAAAATGCGTAGAACCACTCTTGAAGCAAGAAAAACGTCTGCTAACTTGATGGTTCTTCATTGCAAAATGAGTAAAACCACCATCGAAGTAAGAAAGACTAGATCACATAATAAACAAACTCGAAAAGATCTTATCATCATATCTCGAAGAACATTCGATGAAAAGGATATTAAGATTGGCAAAGCATGATAACTAAACCTATGCAACAAGTGAGAAGCAACACTCACATTGTCGCACTGGAAATCAAGCATAGCTTTGAATTCCATGAATTGTTTTAGAAGATGGGTTTGAGGCCCATGGTTGTAAAACATTAGGGTTGAACATTTATCATATATGAAATATATTTTCATATTCCATTTAATCTTGGTTTAGTATTAAATGATGAGTCCCTTCAATTTGGCGATATATTCAAGATAGACTGTCAGGACCAGTCCTGTGACTAAGAAATGTCTATCAAGTGAACTTGAATGTCAAAGGTTGAAAATGGTCCCTAGTCGGAGTTTTCTATAAAATTGGACGAATAGAAAACGTTAGACGATTAGAATGCAAGATGACTAGTAGTTCTGTTTCTTGAACTATGTGGACATGGCAATGTCATAATCATTTGCATAGATACTTACTTTGGGAAGACTAGTATCGGACAAGACCTATGAAACTTTACTGTAAGAGATGAAAATCTGTCATAAGTAAATTTCATTAAAATTATTAGACACTAAATCCTCAATACCTGAGTGATTTGAGATTACTTGTTTGAGAACTGGTTGCTTTGACGTTGACCAACCGTCGCACCGTAAAAGGAGGCTATAAAGGCAACGCTCAGGTAATCACCTATCAAACGAAGTCTAAACTCAAGATCGCAAGATTGGGATTGTCCTCCCATAAATCGGGATGAGATGCTTAAAAGTTGTACAAGGCCACTCGGAGAGCTAGAAACTGTGAAATGCATGGCCGTGCTCGGATGAATCATAGGCTATGATTATCTGTTTATTTGATCAGTTGAACTCTGAAACCGAGGAACACCTCTGGACATAATAAGGATGACAACTCTTACCTTATGTTCAAGAGCAAGCATCGAGCGACAAAGGAATTAGGAAATGCACACTTGTCCCTAAGGACAAGTGGGAGACTGAAGGAAATAATGCCCTTGGTCCAAGTATGCATTCTATGTTAAGTCTAATAAATGCGGTTCAGTATTAATTAACAAGTTAATAATTCAGTGAGATCAAGTGAGCTGAATGCCTAGCTAGAGGCCGCTTCAGTTCAAGTGGAATTAATGATATTAATCCACAGCTTACTCTTGACTGAACCCGTAGGGTCACACAAATAGTACGTAAACGGATCAAGTATTTAATGGCATTAGATACTCCATCTATGGATATTCGGAATCGACGGATCCTGGTTTCAGTGGGAGCTGAGATCGTCACAGGCAAGAAATGAATACTCCGGAAACGATGATATTGCCGGAAACGGAAATATGGATCGTATCGGAAATATAAATATTATCCAAGTCGTAGATGTTGCCGGAAACGGAAACATGGTACGTATCGGAAAATATTATCGGAAATGGAAATATTACCAGAATCGGAAATATTGCCGGAAACGGAAATATTGACAGAATCGGAAATATTATCGGAATCGGAAAATAATTCCGGAAACGGAAATATTAAATATTTATTCGAAACGGAAATTGATTCCGGAATCGGAAATATTAAATATTGTTCGTATCGGAAATGAATTCCGGAACCGGGAATTTAATCGGAAGCGTATCGTACGAATTAGCATCGGACGAGGCCTGCCGGACGAAGGCCCAGCACGAAGTCGGGCCATCGCCCAGCAAGCCAAACGCGCGCCACAAGCCCAGCCAAGGCAGCGCCCAGGCCTACCGCAAGGCAGGCCCAGCGCGCGCCAAGGCCACGGCTGCGTGGGCCTCGCTGCGTGGGCTGCTGCTCGCACGCACGCGCATGGGCGGCCCTTGTGGCTGCCGTGTGTGTGTGAGTTTGTGTTCATGCACGATTCCTAAAACTATTAGAATTAGTACATGATTAAATTTCTATTCCTAAAAGGATAAAATTAATTAAATAGAGTTCTTGTAGGATTCTAAGTTTAATTAATTCGTGTCCTACTAGGATTACAATTCCCTTTCCATAACTCTATAAATACGTGCCTAGGGTCACATATTTTAAAAGAAAAATTCAAGTATTCAAAGTGAGTTTTGAGAGAAAAATTCAGCCATATTTCTTACCTAAGAGTGCCGAAAATTCTAGTACCTTAAGGGCGATTCTAGTTGGTCAATCTTAAGGCGGATCCGGACGTGCTGTGGACTATCTACGGAGGGACGACACTTGGAGTCCTAAAGACTTGTTCTTGTTCGGTTCGGGCGCAGCTAGGGAAGGCACGCAACAAAGAGTATGCATCTAAATTATGCTATATGATTATGTGTAAATAATATGTATTCCTGGCTAAATGGTTTTTCCGCATGATTTATGAATTGTCATATGAATCATAACCTCACATCCCCCACAATGGAATATCAGCAAGCAACCTCCTTATCCATTCAGCTTCCTGTCCTGCCAATTCTAAAGCAATAAACTCATATTCCATAGTAGATTTGGCAATGCAAGTTTGTTTAGATGATTTCCATGATATAGCTCCTCCAGCAAGAGTAAAAACATAGCCACTAGTAGATTGAATTTCATCACTATCCGACACCCAATTGGCATCACAATATCCCTCAAGAACACAAGGTGCTCTATGATAATGTAAACCCCAATTGATAGTGCCTTTCAAATACTTCAATAATCTAATGAATGCGTTCCAGTGATCTTGATTAGGATTATGAGTATATATACTCAATCTACTAACCGCATATGCTATATCAGGTCTAGTGTAGTTCATCAAAAACATCAAACTTCCAATAATCTTGGCATATTGTTCCTGTGATACGGAATTACATTTGTTCTTTTTCAAATGAATACTAGAATCATATGGGGTTTGCACTGGAGTGCAGTCAAATTGACCAAATTTCTTTAAAATCTTTTCAATATAATGAGATTGGTTTAAAGACATCCCATATAATGAGGTGGTCTAGAGCCTCCTCTCAAGTCTTCTAACAAACCTATTAGTGGAGTGAGGATATATAAAGTGGGTAAAACTCTTGTTTTTTGTCAATGTGGGACAAGCACAATTTTCATTCTTTTGAAGCATAACTACCTATACTTCCAACAATATAGTGGAATGAATAACTCAATTTAAGAGACTAGCTGACTAGTTGTTCAAACAACTGGTATTTTGGGTTTTAAATTGAATTTTAAAGCTAAGGTTGGTATGTTATTCAAGACTTTAAGAGACCAGTTGTTTTCAAATGACTTGTCTCTTAGTTTTAATAAAGAATTTGACATATATATTTGGTCACTTATGTGCGACGTTGTGTTTTTTCAAGTATTATCTAAGAGAGCAGTTCTTGTTTATAATAGGTCTCTTAACTTTCTAGTTTTTTTTTCCAAAAAATGATTGTGTCACGTGACACAGCAGTACACTTGCTTATTCCGCCACTACATATAGTAATATGTCAAAAAAAAATACTCCCTCCGTCCCTTAATACTCGCACCGGTTTGACCGGTGCGGATGAATTGACTTATTAATTTAATGGTGTTAGTTGATAGTGGAGTATTTTTTTAATATTGCTAGTGGGAAATGTGTAAGAGGTGGGTAGTGGTGAGTGGAGGATGTGAATTTTTAATAATTTTTTGTAAAGAATAGGGGTGTAGCTTACCTTTTTTGGATGTTGTTATGTGTAGATATAACCAAAGAACTGGATAACTTCAAATTTTCACAAGAAGAGAGATAAACCCGAAAAATTGGGTAGAAAAATTATATAGTAAAGAGAATGAAACTTTATTGCGAATAATTATTAGGGTTTTGGATGAGAAAGAGAGAGAGGAGAGAAAAACGAGAGGATTGTTAAACTTATACGAAGTATTATCTGTACTTTTATTAAAATTTCAAGGCAAGCACAAATTACTCGTTATTTAATCCTACAGTTTTCTAAGTTCAACTCATTTCCCGTGTTTAAGATGTTTTGCTACAATTTACTCACTTTTAATTTATTATATTTATGTTAACCTTTTATTCATATTAGATCAATCCATACCACTTCGTGGATTCCAATAATATTTAATAATTATCTTCTTCTCTATACTTTTTCTTAAAGCAAAAGTACGTACTCAAGATCTTGAGCTTGAGTTTTTCTTGATTTCTATTGCTACAGTAATTGAGTAGAACTCAAGAAAGCAGAAGAAATATTATATAAAAGTTTCCTTGAAAAATAATAATTAATTGTTACACTCTTGACACGAACTACTTGTGTTTTTTTCCCCCAATTTTAAAAATTCAAGTAAGAAATCTTATCATTTATAAGCCAACATTAGTTATGTTTAACTTAGTTCAAATAAAATTATAAAAAAAAGTAAGCTCAAAATACATGCAGCGATGATCGACATTAGGCCATTAACTAACTAGTCTTATATGCACGCTATGAGTGCGAGATATAAAAACTAAAAATTGCGATATGACAACCAATCACAATAAATAATATATTAGAAAAATTGTTCAAAATGTTCATATGAATAAAAATTAGATATAATAATCTCTAGATAAGAAAAGCATTAATTACATAGTGAAACAATGTAATACATGTATTATGGCGAAAAATCTAAATTGTAGTACTAAAGTAAAGAAAATGACATAAAGATAAAGCCCATATTTCAGAAATGAATGGAATTGTGTGTCTTGCATTGATGTTAATCACGGAATATATACTACTTACATTGCTTGATGGAAGCCTGATTTCTAGGAGTATCTTTGACAATTAATATACAGGAGTATAATTAGCTAGCTAATATAAGTAATTATTTGTTGTGATTGATTTACATAATAAAATCAAAGATTATATAGCTAATATAGGTAATTATTTTCCGTGATTGATTTACATAATAAAATCAAAGATTGTCTGGCTAATATAGGTAATTATTTGCAGTTAAAAAAACTAATTAATCAGTTTTTTAAAATAATAAATAATCAGATTTACAATAATATGTAAGTGTAAAATGCAAAGGGTATTTTAGTTTTTTACATGGGGACACCAAAAACGTGATTACGAAAATAACCCTCCCAATCAAAGATTATATGGCTAATATAGGTAATTATTTTCCGTTAAAAAAACTAATTGATCAGTTTTTTAAAATAATAAATAATCAGATTTACAATAAATGTAAGTGTGAAATGCAAAGGGTATTTTAGTATTTTACATGGGGACACCAAAAGCATGATTATGAAAATAACCCTCCCAATCAAAGATTATATGGCTAATATAGGTAATTATTTGTCGTTAAAAAAAACGAATTAATCAGTTTTTTATAATAATAAATAATCAGATTTACAATAATATGTAAGTGTGAAATGCAAAGGGTATTTTAGTATTTTACATGGGTACACAAAAAACGTGATTACGAAAATAACCCTCCCCTCTTGGCTTATATAATAGAGAAGAAATTAGAATATATACTTTGTATCTTACACTATAAAAAATTGTACCATTATCGATGGGAAATTCCGTCGCTAAAGGCCAAAAATCATTGATTAATGACGGGAATACATGTCGCGAACCCGTCATAAAAGGAGCATGTAGTTAATGGGAAATCCCGTCGTTAACCCGTCGTAAAAGACATTTACGACGGTTGTTCCCGTCTTTGTTTGGTTGTTAGCCTCGTCGCAAAAGGCTTTTGCGAGGGGATTTTTAACCCGTCGTGATTAAGTTATCGTTAAAGATACAAATTCTTGTAGTTTAAATTTAAATTGCATGTCCCTTACTTTTAATATTTATAACCTTCTTATCATTCATGAATGATTCCAATGGGGGTTTTTGAAATTACTCGCACCGTTTTGACTTTTTGCATTATTTACATAATTCACTTTGACCCTATTTTATTTCTAGTTTATGAAAATAAATGTTAGTATATAATATATTGTTGGCTTCATCTTAATATATATTTTCAAAATATTAATATTTTTATAAGTTTTTATAATATATAGTTAAAGATATTGGTGGTCAAAATTGTACATTTGCAAGTGTGTCCAGTCAAAACGGTGCGAGTATTAAGGACGAAGGGAGTATCCGTCAGTCTACAATTAGTTGACAATGTGCATAACATGCTGATTACTTATACACAATAACCAAAACAAAAATGATGAAATCAATTTGTAAATTAAGACCCAAAATTCAAAATAAAATAAAGGATAAATTGTTTTTTTACCACATAAAAAAATCGAAAAATTACTTTTTACCACCTAAAAAACTAAAACATGTATTTTACCACCTAATTTTTTTTTATAACTTGTCTTTTACCACCTGAAAAATGAAAAAATAGATGGAAATGTTATGTGGGGAGCCACAATAACGGTAATACTTCTGATATATTATATTTTTCAATGATTTCATGTATTTAACTCACTTCTCTTCCCCCGCTTCCTTATCTTCCATGAATTTACATAATTTTTCACCACCATTAATTCACAAAATTGACAAAATTTAATGGAAGTAAAGAGAGAAGGGTGAAAGAGTTAAAGAAAATCATACAAGGAGTGTAAACAATTGGAGAAAAATTGAATTAGGTAGCTACACATAAATGTTTCATATATTTTTTTCATTTTCAGGTGGTAAAAAACAAGTTTTGATATTTTTTTAGGTGGTAAAATACAAGTTTTATATTTTTAGGTGGTAAAAAATAACTTTTTAATTTTTGAAGGTGGTAAAAAACAATTTGTCCAAAAATAAAATAAGTTCAAATAAGTTCTTATAAGGTCTTGTAAGTTCTAATAAGGTCGTATAAGTTACACTAAGGTTTTAAATAAATACTCTGTAATATTATGATTATTTTCGTTGTTATATTAAATAAATCATATTTATATTGCGTATTACTATATTAAAATAATTTGTGGTTACTAATTGACGATAATAATTTTCAATGATACGTACATAAGTATTAATTAAAATGTTGTCATAAATTACTACTAATGTAATTATAAGGGAAAAAGTAATAAACATTTTTAAAATTACTTGTACATCACAAATCAATGAACAATTTTGTTAGTGAAACACAAAAAATCATAATATTACTTCTTTAGATCAATACATTAAGTGAAATACTCGCAGGGAGTACCAATGAATTGTTTTTCGTCCGTTATAAAGTTCTACTATGTAATAATTTATATTATTAATAATAACATAATACCATAATTATTAATATATATATAAGAATTAAATAATAATTGCTTTATTAATTTTATTTATTAATATTTACAATCAACTATTATCAATATTCTAATGGTTAAAAATTTAGTAATAATCTAATAAGCTTTAAATGAAGTCTAATAAAATTTAATAAGGTTTTATAAGGTCCTATAAGGTCCTATAAGGTCTCATAAGTTAAATAAGGTATTATACGTTTTTATAAGTTCAAGTAAGTTCAGATTTGTCCAGGTCTTATAAGTTAAAGAGAACACACTAGACCTGATCATCTATAGCCCGACCCGACCCAAAAAAGTGCGGGGTTGGTAGAATAAAATATGCATTTTTAGACTAAAACCCGAGCCCGACCCGAAATCCGGTTTCGCCCGCAAACCCCCACCAAATTTATAGATTTGAACATGATTTTTTGTGCCCGGTCTGACCCGGATTTTTATCACCTCTAGAACACACCTTAAGGCTCTGTTTGGTTGTGTAAAATGTTTCCGTGGAAAACTATTTTTCCTTCTTAAATCATTTTACGTTTTTATGTGTGGGGATTAAAAACAAATTTTCATAACTCTTTCAAAGGTAAAAAAATTCTTTTCTACTTCGTATTTGAAAGGAAAGAAAACCACTTCTTCCTTACCCCCTCTTCATTCTTCCCTTCAATCATCTCTCATCTACTTCCATTTTTCTTTTTCTTTTTTCTTTTTTTTTAAAAAAAATTATCTTTTTTATAAACAATCAAACATAAAAACTACTTTATAATTGTGTTTTTCTTATAAATTTATGTTTCACTGAAAACGTTTTATACCAAGCTAAAACAACCGACGCCTAAAAGTAACTTAATTTGGTAAAGCATTAGGATCAAATGTTTTCCCATCTACACTATTTTTCAGAAATTTTGTTTTATTTTTTATAATCAACAAAATCCGCTAATCATTACTTATCACCACCACCAGAGGAGACAACAACTACAACAGTCACAACTGAGATCTTGTTTGGTACAATCCCAACTAAGGTGACTACACAGATGGTGAATGTCAAACAAGGAAAAACAGCGCAACAGGGTTGAGATTCGAGTGCTAAAGAGTAGTTGGCTCACTTGGGTGTTCCTCCTTCCTTGGATGAAAGTTTTTGTTTGGTTTAATTTGGGCGAGGGGGACAGATTTTTGGGTATTTTTAGGTTGAGGTGTTTATCAATATTTTGCTTATGCGGGCTGCAAGTTTTTGGTGCCATAACTCGTTGTATTTTGTGTACAGTTTACTACGCTGATGTGCTTTTAATATTCCTATAAGATCTTCTTTTCTGTGTAAAAAGAAAACAAAATCCACTAATGTAACAATGACCTTACCGTAGGGGTGTAGATCGGGTCACCGGTTCGGTTTCGGTTCGGGTTCATCGGTTCGGGTTGAAATCGGTTCATTTTGCTATCGGTTCGGTTCGGGTCGGGTTGAAAATTTTAATGGTTCGGTTTGGGCTCGGGTTATGTGGTACGGGTTCATATCAGGTCGGGTTCATATCGGGTCTGATTCATATCGTGTCTGGTTCGTAACGGGTCGAGTTCATAACGGGTCGGTTAATATTTGGTCGGGTCATAAACTGATTAAGTCGGGTTCATATCGGTTCAGGTTCATATCGGGTCGGGTTTCATATCGGGTCGGGCTCATGTCGGGTCGGGCTCATATCGGGTCGGGTTCATACTGGGTCGGGTCAGATCGGGTCGGTTTGTAGTCGGGTCGGGTCAATTCGGTTCGGTTTGTTAACGGGTTTAGGCGGATTGTAATCGGGTCGGGTTCATGTTTAGTCAGATCAATTCGAATACAAATTACAAACAATGTCGAGTTATTACTAAAATCACAATTTTCGATACGTTTATACTATAATATCTACATTATTAAAGCAAAGTGACTGGTAAAAGAGGCCATATAATTCCTAGGTTACAAGCTTATAAGGTATTTAATTAGACCAATTTAGTTTAATGATCGATTAGACGATTAGTCAGTTGAATACGAGTCTATAAAATAGTGCACATTCAATTCTACAAGACTATAACTATACAGTAATATAGCTATGTTTGAAATACATCTAATAAAGAACAATATGTTAAATGATAACATATTTGGTTACTTAGCCGGTTGATAAACAACATTTCGAATGCTCGGTTGAACAACGCACATTGAATTATATCTTTGTTTTATAAAGGTTTAAGAAGTACATTTGATATCTTAACATTTCGGCTCTGTTTGGTTTGACGGGAAACATTTCAAGTAAAAACATATTTTTGAGGCGGGTTATGAACGGTTTGAATTAAACGGGGTGTAAACGGGTTACGAGTTGTAAACGGTTCGGGTTGAAACAGTTCGGGTTGTAAACGGTCCAGGTTAAAACGGTTCGGGTTGTAAATGGTTCGAGTTGTAAACGGTTTGGGTTGAAACAGTTCGGGTTGTGAACGGGTTTTCCCCGGGTTGAAATGGTTCGGGTTGAAATAAATCGGGTCATTAACGATTTTCGGGTGCATTCGGTTCGGGTATAAACGGTTTCGGGTTGACGCATGACAGTTTGTTATCGGATATCGGATCTTAATCGGTTTAATATTTTCTAGACGGTTCGGGTTAGGGTTGAATGTTATCGGTTCGGTTAGTTTTCGGGTTCCAACTAACGGATTATTAACGGTTTGAGTTCTTAACAAATCGGATTAACTTAGCGGGTTCAACGGATCGGATTGAGATTTGACAGCTCTACCCTACCGTATATCGTCAGATATATCTAACGGCGCAAAACGACGGTTGAGTCTTGAAGTGCGGAGCTGACGGCACTCAATCAGCCACGTTTTCACACAATGAAATTACGAAGTTTCGAAAAATTGAAAAACCCTACTCCCTATTGAATGCCTTGAGCGTCATCACCTCATACATGAAGAGTAAATTACTTGTATCATTGGGATGTCATGGCACACAAACATATGTTGATACATACATACAAATGGCCGACCTGACACGAGCACGAAAAAAGCATCACCCGACATGAACGCAGAGTAAAGGGAGTGGGTCAACTTGAGCCGTATTTCCTTGAAAAAAAAACACGGCAAGACATGGTACAACCTGACTAAAGATGGCCGTAGGCCGGGTCGGGCCCACACCAGGCCCACGTTGTTTTCGTATTGGGTCGGGTTGAAAAGTTTAAAACAGGGTCCAAGTCCGACCCAAACCCACGAGCTTTCGTGCCGGGCTGGGCCGTCATGCCTAAGGCTAATATTACTAAATTTAACGTGCTTTGTCGTGTCGGGTCGAGTCGTGCCGTGCCTTGTCGTGCTTTTTTCAAAAAATCAAGGCCCACGGCCATGACTTCGTGCCAGTGCCGGGCCGTGCTTTTTTCGTGATCGTGTCGTGCCGGGTTTTTTTCCTGTCGGGTCGGATTTCGTGTCGGCCCGGCCTACAACCATCTTTAAACCTGACCAGTACAACAATACATGCTAATTTTGGTAAAATATATTTAAGCATGACGACCCAACCCGATACAAGCGGACTTGACATGAGACCGACCCGTTTCAAGCCCACGGGCTCGTCCCGGCCAACATCCATCCTTATTAATAATGTCATGATCAAAATGATGGTGATGGGTGTGATGTTGATGTATGATAATATGGATGTGTATGGAAGTGGGAGGGGATGAGAGGGGTTTTTGGAAAGGTAATCATTACTAATGGGGTCATAATGGCAACGCTTCTTTATGCAGCAATTAGTGATTCTAATCAAATTTTACATACCACTAATTATTACGGACTATGAGAATAGATTACACAGCTACACTTACTTCAGCCGCCATTTCATTTTCTCATCTTTATTTATTTATTACCACCACCTACATATATTCCTTTAACAAATTTAATTTAATTTAATTTAATTTAATTTGATTTAATTTAATTTAATTTAATTTAATTTAATTTAATTTAATTTTATTTAATTTAATTATTCCTAGCTAATTACTCTTAGAATAAACTACTCCCGTACCACAGAGTTTTTGTTTTCAAGGTAAAATTAGTTCATTAATAAAATAGTCACACGAAATCTATAATAGAAATCAAAAGTAACAAATACTCTTAAATAATTTGGATCAAATGAAACCATGGAGTAAATACTTTGTATTTCGTGTAAAAGTATTAAATTATCTAGTGCTTCCAATATGAGTGTGGGAATTCTAGTGTAACATGTAATTACTTTTGACTCCGTAAAAAAATATTGATAAAATAAAATCCAAATTATTTGAAATAAAATGTTGTGGTAAAGTTTAGACAAATCTACCGTTTTTAAAAAGTGGCGTTTGATAGGGGACTAGTTGTTTCAATGTTTAGTAAATTACGGAGTATGTAAATATAGAGAGAAGGAGGTATGTAAATGTTATACAAGACAAAATTGACCCGAATACGATTAACCCATTTTACGAATTGACAACCCGAAAATGATCCGAAAATCGAGATTGAAACAGATCTGAAACTGACCCTATACCCGAATTGCTCCAAACCAAAATAACTGAACCGAGTTGGCCGAAATCTTCTGGCCTCCAATATCAGCTACTCCATAGTTTATTGCATCAACACGTTATCTAACCCAAAAAAATCGATCTGACTTAAACTGACCTAAACCGAAATTGTCCAGAAAACTTAACCCGAACCAAATTATCTGATTCGACAATATTCAAAATAACATGTCACAAATCCGTACCGGACCTAAAGTAGGGGTGATCCAAAATAAACCTAAACTTAATAGATCGGATCCAAGAAAAACGATCGAAGTGACCCATTTGTCATGTCTAGTACTACTAAAAATGTACTCCCTCCGTCTCTTTTTGGTTTTTACGTTTTTCTTTTTGGGTATTTCAAAATGTTCTTTACATTTCCTTTTATATTATCACATAAATAACTTAGTATTCTATCAAAATTTGTGTCCAATTATTATTTTAACGAATCAAATTCATTGGGTCATTTAATCTCTCACACTTTTCCATTGGGACATAAATTTTTCTCATTTCCCAATATTAGAATTTTGATAAAAGTGAAAACATTATAAATAAACGTAATTTATCTCATTTAAATAAAAAAATTGAGAGATTTTCAATGCAAATTAATTATTCGTTAAAACGCGTGAAAAAATACCAAACGTAAAAAATAAAAAGAGACGGAGAGAGTATTTAATAGTGAAAAATCAAAAGAAGTATAGTACTCCGAATATATATAAATTTTTTTTTTCTTTGACAAAGGCTAACTAAACAACTCGAATATATCTCGACAAATGATTATACTGTATTTATGTTTATCTATAACCATAAATACCATAATCCATCCATATTCCATTTAACTTTTTTCTTGAAAAAAAAAACATAATTAACACCCAAAATAACTCAAACGGCTTTCCATGCTCTCCCTTTTAAAACGAAAATAAAAAAAAAAGAAAATCCATTTCATCTGTCCTCTGTTCTATATTCCCCTACTAATCCCCCTTCCCTATATATATAGCTCTGTTTCTCAAGCCTTCTAATTTTCTATCTTCTTCCTCCTCAGTCCTCTCTGTACTGTCACATCCTAGAAAAAGCTGCAAATTCCAATTTCAATTTCATATACTTCGTATTATATTATAAAAACTTCCTTGAACGTATCGGATTCTCGGCTATATAAACCGCACATGTAATCTTAACTGTGAAGACCTACAAATGCCAAACATCTAATTTCATAAAAATGGGGAAGAAGAAGGTAGTAGTAGTAGTTCGAGAGTATGAAATGGAAAGAGATTGTAAAGAAGTTGAACAAGTAGAGAGGGGTTGTGAAGTGGGTCCCACTTCTAAACTTTCTATCTTCACTGATCTTTTAGGGGACCCTCTTTGCCGCATACGCCATTCCCCTGCTTTTCTCATGCTGGTACTTCTACTACTCAACTACTAATAATCCCCTGTTTTTCCAGTTTTTTTTTTATGAGTTTGGTAGGGATGAAGAATTGAAGATAATAAATGGGTAGTTTTTCTTTGTTCATTTCTTGTGCACCCACCCACCAATCTTTACAATCACAAGTATCCGATGATTCTTTGAAAATTAAAAACACTACTATATCATTGTCATCACCTTTGTGTGAATATAAATTAAAAAAATTCACGATAATTTTTTTAAAAAAGGGGGTCCACGTTTTGTTAAGAATCACATTCTCCAAGTATGAAATGACTAGAAATATTATTGACTTTTTGTAATTAGGTACTCTGTTTTATTGACTTTTAAGTATGATTGGAAAATTCTCAGGTGGCAGAAGTTGTGGAAGAAGATGAAGAAGAAGGGAAGGAGAAAAGAGAGATAGTGGGAATGATAAGAGGATGTATAAAAACGGTTACATGTGGTAAAAAGTATCCACGACCTTCTAAGTCTATCCTTTATGACTCCTCTAAACCTCTCCCTGTCTTCACCAAACTCGCCTACATTTTAGGCCTTCGTGTTTCCCCTTCCCACCGGTACGTTTTTTTTTTATAATTATTAATTTTTTTTATCATAATTATAATTACTAATTTTAGTAATTAAATTAAGTTCCGTCAAAGTTAATTAGGTTTTGTTTGGTTTAGTAAAAGAAAGGAACGAAAAAAAAGAAGGGAGTGAAAAAGGAGATTTTATTTTTCTACGTTTGGGGAATGTAAATGAAAGTTTTTAATTTTGTTTTTCTTCTCAAATTCCACCGAAATTATTTTGCAAATGATTTTTCTCTCATTTTCCTATGTTTTCCATTAAATCCTACTCCGTATTTCATTTACCTAATTAAATATGGAAACATAATAAAAACAATTTTCATTTTTTTACCCATCCAAATCACCTCAACTAAACAAGGTAAAAAGGGTAAAAAAACGAGTATAAATCTAAGTATTTGACAAGAAAATAACATTATAATGGCCATACTAATGAAATTAGTGAACTACCACATGAGAATGTATATTGATCTTCGTTATAAATTTACACTTAAGTTCATTCTTATTGACATATGTCATTGCTGGTTACCAAATAACACCAGTTGTGGCCGGTTACCAAACGGATTGTTAAGGTTTTTGGTAAATTTTAGTAGAAATAATCAATACAAACATGCTTTGAACTACTACTAGTATGATATTATCCCATCTTGCTATTAGATGAGTGGCGGTATTATACGCCTGTTTAACATGAAAAATGAATTTAGCGATTAATTCATGATTATGAATGAATTTAATGTTAACAATAATTATAATAATAATTAACGTGTTTTATTTTTATTTTTATTTTTCACAGGCGAATGGGGGTAGCGTTGAAATTGGTGAATAAGCTAGAAGAATGGTTCCGCCAAAACGGAGCTGAATACTCTTACTTAGCAACAGAGAGTGAAAACGAAGCTTCTATCTCTTTGTTCACTAAAAAAGATGGATACTCCAAATTCAGAACCCCATCCATATTAGTCCAACCCGTATTCGAACACCGGGCTAAAGTCTCAAACCGGGTCACCATCTTCCGGGTTCTACCTTCCGACGCGGAAATTCTCTACCGCTGGAAGTTCTCCACCATGGAATTCTTCCCACGCGACATCGACGCTGTGTTACACAATCGCCTCACTCTCGGCACGTTCATTGCGGTTCCGCGTGAAACCTACGCGCCGAACTCGTGGCCTGGGGCGGAGAAGTTCTTATCCTACCCGCCGGAATCATGGGCTTTGCTCAGTGTTTGGAACAGCAGTGATGTATGGAGATTAGAGGTACGCGGCGCTTCGCGCGTGGGGAAAGGGTTGGCAAAGACGAGTCGGATAATGGACCGGGCTTTTCCGTTTTTGAAAATCCCTTCGTTTCCGGAGGTTTTTAAGCCTTTTGGGCTTCACTTTTTGTATGGGGTTGGTGGTGAAGGCCCACGGGCCGTGAAGTTTGTTAAGGCATTATGTGGTTTTGCACATAACCTTGCACAGGAAAAAGGGTGTAGCGTTTTGGCAACTGAAGTAGCTAATACTGATCCGCTAAAGATGGGAATCCCACACTGGAAAAAGCTATCTTGTGAAGAAGATGTTTGGTGTATTAAACGGCTTGGGGAGAATTACGGCGACGGAACCGTCGGCGATTGGACCAAATCGCTGCCCGGTGAATCTATTTTTGTCGATCCCCGAGAGTTTTAGACTCTTTTTAGTTAGTTAGTTAATTAATTAATTAGTAGTTAAATTGTAGTTATCTAACAAATCTCAATTAATGGAAAAACACGAAACAACAAAATAATAATAATTAAAAATTCGCGGTTTTATGTATTTTTTTTCGTTAATTTTAACTACTACTACGTAGTACGTAGGTTTTAACGATTTTGAAATGCGATAATGTAATATGATCGAAGTGGGCCGGGTTATTTGTTGTTGTAACAAAAGTAGGGTATATTGCCGTATATCCCTTGTTCTGTCTCTATTTTTAATTTGGCCTTGTCTTTAATTAATGGAATTTTGGAAGTTTGCATTTTAGATACACTATTTATCTTTATTTTTTTTGTTTCTTTTTGAAGCACTATGTTTGTTAATGCAATCTTTTAATCTTCATATTTATATAAGTAACAATCATATAAACCTTTAAGCTTTCATTTTAATACAAGGATAATGGAAAGGAGAATATTTTTTAAGTACCTAATGAGTAATGACCTAATGTCAAGTGTTACTAAAACTCATAGGGTCGAACACAAGCTTGGATAAGAGGAGAGTTTGACCACATATAAGTTGGATGTCCTATAACTAATTGGTGATAGACGGAGTAGCCTAATACTCTTATATGATAATCAATATCATTCTATTTCTTTAATGTGTGATAATTAGTCTAATACTAAGGGTGTGATCTGTTCAACTTATAGGACCTGAACTTATCTGAACATTGTCTTAAATTTTTAGACGAGATGTCAATACTAAATCCTGTATTCGGTTTGTCCCGTATACATGCCCGCATGTACGTAAGAGATCCACATCCCTCTACACACCCGGGCGCCCACGTGTAGTGCACAAGATTGACCAGGATTGGAGGTTTAGAGCACTCCTAGGTGCATAAATTGTTAGTCCCACATAGTAGAGTTACTTGGAAGTATGACTCAATGCCACAACAAAAAGGGATATAGTGCAAGTGACTCTTGTATTGATCTTAGCCATCCCTTGTAGTTATTCTAAAGTGTTGAAAATGTCATGCAGATGCAAGATCATGTGCTATGAATATCCCTTGTTGGACCATTTAACAAATTCATTTTTCTTTAAAGAAGTATAAAATCTTTGTGATTAGAACATTAATGATGGACAAAGTGTATCATTTTATTTAGTAAGATATGCCTGTCTTTTTTGTAAATCATTCTTGGAGATTTACTTTTTTTTGAAAATTACTTTTAATCGATCAAGGGATTTGATATTTATAAAATTCTTATAAAAAAAATTGTATGATAACCACGTGTCAGATTATCTATTTTCTATCAAAGTGTAGAGATGATATTAGGTCCTGGATCCTACCCCGATCTTGTTGAATCCTATCCTAAATTAAGGTACTTTAAATTGTAATGTCACTAATTAATTAAGGAAGAACAATGATGTGTTGTGTAACATAGCCACTATTCTACTAGCTTTTTACTTGTTTTGAAATCCTAAGTTAATAATTGGTTCTCCATATTTTTTGCTAACATTATACTTCTACACTTGTACATAAGAAATTCTGATAAAAAATACAGAAAAAAATAAGCGAATCACCCATTTCAAAACTTAGACCCAACTCATATTTTACTGGACCTATATGGTCCGTGTAGCCATGTAGGATATGTGCATAGATAAAATAGTCAAGGACTGAGTCCAAGTATTACTAGACTCTACTCATTGATATTGCTACAACCAAGTTACATAGTAATTAGTACTTTGTATTAAACATGATTAGACAGTTAAATAAGTGTCAGACAGTTTGATAGAAAACTTCGGAGTAGATGTTTTGTGGTGAATAATCAAATGAGCTGGACATTGAGTTTTCAAATACACTGTATTGCAAGTTAAGAATAATGATTATTGATGTTAGATTTGGTTCTTGGCAATTGTCTTGAGTTGGTAAAATGAGATGCGAGGTAATAATGAGTGGTTTTTGGATTATTAATCATCTTTTAAGGATGATGGTGATAGATTATGGAGCATAAATTGGCCTTTCGTTGTTACCTTTTAGTGTCTCTAATCAGAAAGAGGGTAAGAGAAAGCAATGGGTCAAGGCATTTGTGCACACAAAAGGCATATATGTCCTTTTAGTAGGGCCTTCCATTTTCAATTATTTTCGTCCTTTAATTGTCGACTTCCCTAATATAAGGACATAATTTTATGATGGAAAATTACTTCTCAAAATATTTGCTAGATTTTCATCAATTTTGGAACCCACACTATCGAAAGAAGTCGACTTGACCTATTTTATGCCCCCGTTTTTGAGTTGTGTGTATTCTGTAATGAAATTACTCCCTCCGTCTCTTTTTGTTTTTTACATTTGGTATTTTTCACGCGTTTTAACGACTAATTAATGTGGATTGAAATTTTTCTATGTTTTTCATGTAAACGAGGAAAATTACATTTATTTATAATGTTTTCACTCTTATCAAAATTCTGATATTGGGAAAATGAGAAAAAGTTAATGTCTTTATGGAAAAGTGTGAGGGATTAAATGACTCAATTGATTTAATTGGTTAATATAATAATTGGGTACAAATTTTGATAGAATATTAAATCATTTATGTTATAAAAGGAAATGTAAAGAACATTTTGAAACACCCAAAAAGGAAAACGTAAAAAACAAAAAGAGACGGAGGGAGTAGTATTTATGCACGCTATGTGTGTGTTATATTTATATAAGTACTAGTCTTATATGCACGGTATGCGTGCGAGATTATAAAAACTAAAAATTACGTTATGACAACTAATCGTAATAAATAATAGAAGTATGCTAGAAAAATTGTTCAAAAAGTTCATATGAAGAAAAATTAGATATAATCTCTAGCTAAAAGCATTTACATAGTGAAACAATGTAATACACCTATTATATGACGAAAAATCTAAATTGTAGTATTACAGTAATGAAAATTAATATATAAATAGTGTGTTTCACCTTTTTTTTCTTCTCGCAATGTACTTGGCTAATCACATATTTTATGCTCAATTGATTTACGGTTTCTTACGCAATCACATATTTTTTTCTCGAAATGTACTTGGCTAATCACATATTAAAGCATAAACTTTCAAGCAAGAACTAAAGTATTATTTTTATAGAGTTGATTGTGTAAGATATAACGAAAATGGTTGTTAGTGGATTTATTTATAAGGAGTGCATAGAAGATGAGAGGTTAATGACTTATTTTGAGAAGATAAATTTCTTATCCTTTCTTTTTAACAAGAAATAATGTTTATGGTTACTGAATATTAATCACAATTGAATTGGAGAAGAATATATGAGCTGAAGGGGTATTTTGGTATTTTACGTGAGGGACACCAAAAGCGTGATTACTAAAAAGACCTCAGCTCTTGACTTATATAATAGAGATTATGCTGATATAACGGGAAAACACAGTATTTAAACAATTTGAACACAATAAGAGTATAATATTAATTTTACAAGGAGACATCGAATTCTCGAGAGTTTCTTTGTAGAATTGAGATATTTAAACATGGTATAACTCATTTCTAACCACGTTAGTAAATATTTATACAATTAAAAAATATTCACTCATTAGCATTCAATATCTATTTAGTAATCACCAACATTTGAATTTACGGGTAATTTTAAGAAAACAACAAGCAAGGATTTTGACACTCACAAGCTTACTATTTAAGGTGAAAAGACAATAGCATATTGACATATTGTCCCGAAGTTATCATCTGTGTCAAAGTCAGTAGGTTATCAAGTAGGTTTGCACATAGAACTAAATTATTTAGATTGATTGTGAATCTTGTTGCAACTTGATTAATAGTTAATTATTTGAATCAACAACTTAAAGTGTTTTACATGTATTTCCTACTTCGTATTTTAAAGTAATCATAAAATAACAATTTAAAGTAGGAGGAAGAAGGACTATTTTTTTTATTGTTAATATAAAAATGTAGAAAAAATTATTAGAAAATACCTTATAAGTTTGATTTATTTGGAAAAAATTAAGGATGTATTTTATTCACCTGATTTTTATTTTTTCTAACTAATTTTATTTGAAATTATTAAAACTAATCTAATTTATTTTAATTACAAATTATACTTGGATGACCTTATTTTTCAAGAAATTATCTTTATACTTACGTAATATGAACTTATTTTTCTTGAAATAAGTAAAAATAAGGTCTGATTTATATAAAGTATATTGGACAATATTTTAGAAACGAAAGGAGCAGTAATCAGTGAATTGTAAAGTTGGTTTGTTTTTTAAAAAAACAGTTGGTAACATAGGTGGGGTTTAAGTATATTATATGGTTTTCATGCTACATGTATTGTCCATATCACATATTGGCAACGGCCAGGGCCGGCCCTGGGGCAGGGCATAAGGGGCCGTCGCCCTAGGCCCCAGGGAAAAGGCCCAATATCACTTAAACTAATCAAAGTATGGTTCTATAAAATTTCATGCAAATTTGTTTATATTAGGCATTGTAGCCTAGTGGTTTGTATGTGTATGATTTTGATAAACTCACCTGAGTTCGACTCCTACTAGCCTTAATTTTGCTTGGTTTTTTTCTCTTCTTTTTTCTCTTTTTTTTTTTTTTCATTTTTGTTATTTCTCATTTGCTAACAATGAAATCATATTCTATTATCCAATTTGAGTCCAAATGAACACCATAAAGTAGAGCCATATACAATGTTTATAATCATAATATTTTTTTTTTCTTTTGTTAATCTAATCACACTCCTTGTTTTATTTTAGAGTTTAGAAAAAATAATTGATATTTAGCTTATTGTACTTCAAAAATTATTACCGACTTGCTAAATGGTTCGTTACTACATCATCGTCGTTTTCAATTTTAAGTTTCGTTATTTCTTTAATTATTCAAAACATTTCTTTCATCCATTTTGAGATTTGAAGAGGTCAAGTTGTTGTAAAATTTGTCTTATGTTTCCTTGAATGTTTGAAATATTTGAATATAATTCATGTTTAATGGCACAATTTCGAAAATATTCAAGCCTTCATATTTTGTAATAGAGGTAATATTTCTTGGCTAGTTTAATTAGAATAGAGTAGTATTAAGTTTTAAGAAGGTAAATGCCAATTATTTACATACATTTTTTCAATCATAAAGTACATCACATTTATGATAAAAAAAAATTGTCCACGTGCCGTTAAAAGGGCCTCAATTTTTTTTCGCCCATAGGCCACCAAAAAGCCAGGACCGGCCCTGGCAACGGCACCAAACGTTTAAATTTCATTATCAAATATTTGGAGGAGCAAACTTTGTGTGAGTGGCAAGTGATGATCAAAGTGTAATACTAATACTATTACGATGCCTTCGCAAAATGACAATTTTAACTTTGTTTATATCCATTTCCTTCTCTAAAAGCCATGATCCTACTATTTTATTTGGATTAGTGAGTCAAGTTCACTTACTCGTTTAAGTGTGGCCCCCCTTCCCCACACAATCTCAACTTTATAAGGCCTACTTGTTTTAAACTAGCTCCATATCCTTTGGGCAAATATATGTCAAGTACAAGTAGGGATGGTAAACGGGCGGGTGCAGATTCATATTCAGAATCAATATCGTGAGGTAAAAACCTAAATTTGTATTACGGAGTATGTATTTGGTTTGTAATCCTAGTTGTTACGGATAGACTTTTGGATCGCCTGCGCTGCGCCTGAAATCCTCGAGGCATTATCTAGTTGAAAACATTCACCATTGTGATGCATCGTGTTCCTGTGAGAGATTTGCTCAAAGCTCAACCATCGCTTTTAATTTGTGATGAAATAATGTAACAGTGCAAGCAACATATATATAAGGTAGGAGATACGCATATCTGATATGTGTGGTCCACAACATGACAAATTAGGGAAAAGGCAAGAGGAAATGACAAGACACTAATTTTTTTTATTCTACTACGAGAAGTTCCCATTGCCTTCGACGAGTAGACTAATCTCCCGTGGGAGTTTGCATGAGTATCTCAATGGGCAGCATCCCTTCTAGTTGAGGTTTTTTCCATTCTCAAGACTCGAACCCGAGACCTTAGTTAAGGAGCAAGAGGCCCTTAACCACTCATGTCAACCTCAATTGGTAGAGAAAAAACACAAAAATCAGAACAGAAAAATAAGAGAGAAAAAAAAATAGATAGAGAAGGAGATGACAGTAGAGAGAGAAAGTGACAAAAGGGAGAAAGAAAGTACCATATTTAAAAAAAAAAAAATCATTTCTTAAAAAAACGAGTATCATTCCTTTTAAAACAAACAATTTCTTTAGAAAAAAACATCATTTCTTTATAAACAAATACCATTCCTTTAAAAACAAGTACCATTTCTTTTTTAAAAAGTATCATTTTTTCATTTTTTCCGTATTTATGATCAATCTCAAAAAAAAAAAATTGTCAGTAATTTATTTTTTGTCCTTTTGTTATTTTGTCTTTTGCTCCGATCATATATGTATTTAGACTTTCTCAATCCTGACATATAATCCCTCCGTATTTTAAAAAGAGATACACCTTGACCGGCACACGGTTTTAGAAAAGTGAGTTAAATTTATTAAAATAAGATGAAAGTGGGGCGGTGGGAAAATTATTTATTATATAAAAAAGATGATGTGAGTAAGTATTGGTAACACAAGAAAGAGAGAAATATTAATATATTGGGAGTGTAGACCAAAATATGTGAAACAATGAAAGTGTATCTCTTTTAAAAGTATGACCGATTAAGGAAAGCATATCCCTTTTTAAAATGCGGAGTGAGTATATAGAATGGCAACCCTAATCCCATGTTGGTAGCCACTCATTATAAGGCCAATCAATCATGACAACGATACTAGGACACCTAGCTAGACAAAAGGATCGGAGTAGCTATTAAAACAACTTGCTATATCAACACAGTTGTAAGAACTTAAGTTCTTTTTAGGAACTTGTTTGACCGTTGCTTGACTTCTTTTCAGAAACTTGCTTGACCGTTTGCTTATTGTAGGAACTTATGTATCAATATAAACGCATAAACGCACAGACTTATGTGAGTTGCCTAATTGTATGGACACGTTGGATGTTAACAATAGTAATTTATATTATAAGAAAAGCTAAAAGAATAAATAATTGGTATGTTAATTAGAATATGCCTTGAATCGGCCAAGCTAGTCCCTTATCGAAACGCCTCAACTATATATCTAGATCATAATCTAGTTGAATTCTGTAACGTGTACTCCTCAAGATCAATAAAAATTTCATATCCTCTGTCTCTGGACGTAGCTAACTCACTGTTAGTGACACACGTTAAATCTTTGTGCTATTTATTTACGTTATTTATAGACTTTCTTGCTTCTGTTATACTATATCCCTTTCAAAATGATCTTCACACTATCAGTTTTAGTCCGTTTCATAATTCTCTTTACATTTTGTTTTATTTTATTTTTTCACATGAAAATTTACTATCTTACCCACAATATTAACATTTTTTCACTCGCTTTCTTTTTATTTAAAAAAATTTCTTACACTAGCTCACATTTTTACAAATTTCTCTTACTTTATCCATATTTTATTATATTCAACCAACTTTTTAACTTTTGTACTTCAATATTTATGCAAATAATAACCACAAAGATCTTTATGAAATGGAGGTAGTAACATTGTAAAACCTCAATCATCACTTTTTATTGAGAGGTCTCGTTGTCACGGATGGACCTTTCGATCGCCTGCGCGGCCCCTGAATCCCCGAGACATGATCTAGTCTAGTGACTAGTGGTGGCGATGATGATTGACGACTCTCCACTTAGGGTAGTTATGAATGGAAGAAGTATGGTAAATGATTAGCATAATGACAAAGATTAAAGTGAGTTTGGCACTTAATGGTGGTTGCTTTGGGATTAAAGTTGAAATCTCATTATCAGACATAATGCCCAGAAAATTACAAATCAAATTATATATTTATGGTAATAGAATAGACATTATGGGACCATTTCATTTATGTATTGTCTGCGCTATATGTTTAATCAACAAAGTTTAGTGGTGCCCTCACTTTCTTTTCTTTTTTGTTGTTGCTCCTTTCCAATTATCCCATAATCAAATTACTTCTCGTCTTTAATTGGTAAAACCTTAATCATCACTTTTATTTAAAAATCTTGTTCCGTTCACCTTATTTCTCCTCGTTTTAGAATAAATAATTTCATATTTGTAAAAGTTTAGGTAAGACCTGATAAGTTTCGATAAAATTACATACAATCAGATGAATTCAGACAAAATCAAGAAATAAGGCGAACCAAATACTTGAACAAATGACAACTAAATTAAGTTATGATCATCGTCGGTGCTATGATGACGCTACGACTATGGAGCCCTGTGCAATATCTCAAAACGAGACACTCGTAGGTATTACACATCAATATCTTAACCATTATTCCAATTTTGTTTTAGTTTTATACTTTAGGAAACTATTTATATTGTTTTTTAAATTTGGGGCTCTGAGCAACTCGCCAGCCTAAAACCGTCCCTGATTATGATAAGCGAAACTCATGTGAATATAACTAGGGGTGCAAACGAGCCGAGCCGAGCCGAGCCGAGCTTTACCCTGTTCATGTTCATGTTCATTTAACTTATGCGAGCCCGAGCACGAGCTTTTAACCGAGCTCAAAAATTTGTTCAAGCTCGGTTCGTTTAAAAGATTTTGTGTTCGCGAACTGTTCGTGAACGACTCATTTATTAATCGAGTCGAGTTTATAAACGAGCTTTTTTCATGAACGAGTTTTCTCAAACGAGCTTTAGAGTATAACCACTTGAAAATCTAACAAATTATAATCGTATATAATAATAAAGATTAAGTACATTACTTTATTTGATAAACAAACTAATAATTTAGAAAGAGTTAAAGAGCACTAATTTAGCAATTAAAATTTTATTTCAAAATATTTTTATTCTATTATAGATTTCAAAAGTAAAAAACATGATTTTTATTTATATTTGAAAAACGTATATATGGTAAAATATGATACATAACATAACTAGACGAACTTTTTCACGAACATAAATGAACGAGTTGTTCATAAACGTAAATGAACGAGTTGTTCATGAACTTAAATGAACGAGCATACCTATGTTCATGTTCATGCTCGTTTATTAAGCGAGCTTCAAAAGTTGTTCAAGCTCGCTCGTTTAATAAATGAACGAACATAAAAGAGCTTTAAACGAGCCCGAGCTCGAGTAGTTTATTGACCGGCTCGGCTCACTTGCACCCCTAAATATAACACACCCACTACAAGAATTTGTATATTTAATGACAACATAATTACGACGGGTCAAAAATCTCGTCGCAAAAGCCTTTTGCGACGGGGCGAACAACCAAACATAGACGGGAACAACCGTCGCAAATGTCTTTTATGACGGGTTAATGACGGAATTTTCCATTAACGACAGCCCCTCTTTATGTCGGGTTCGCGACAGGAAATCCCGTCACTAATCAACGATTATTGACTTTTAGCGACGGGATTTCTCATCGTTAATGGTACAATTTCTTATAGTGACGATAATTACTAAATTAGTTGGTAAACGTCATATTCATATATTTCGTATATTTTTATACATACACACACCATAACCAAAGGTGGTCTAATCGCACTCTTATTACTGTGATCGTTATTAATCATTTCTGTAAAAGTTGATCAAATTACTAATCAGTTTCATCAAGGACAACACAAACGTATTAGTTGAAGACAGTATGATTAGTTATATTTCCATGCGTTATTGTATTTTTTTTTGTCTTTTTCTTGTGGTTTGAGATGACATGACAAAGCATAACTTTAAATTAGCTCTAGCAAATCCCTTTTATTTAGTACGGACACAATTTCCAATGAATATCTTTAATTTATTCTTAACGTAATAATTATATTATACGTTCTAACTTTCGTATGTTTTATTCACAGGATTTTTACTTATTAACTTATTTTTATTGTTATTACTGATCCAATTAGTTTACTTTTACTAAATATATTTAACAATATTTATCCAAATTTATTTATCGTGAAACAAGTAAAAATAAGGTGAATAATATTATTATTTAATTATTCCTTGAGTATAAAATTCACGTACATCTTAAATCAATGGGCATGTACTTATAGTTATGTAGTTATGTATGCATAATAGGTGAAATTAGGTGGGTTTTTATGTAATACTTTTTTCCCACTAATTTATATGTCAGTGTTAAGAAATGGATGAACATAAATGGGGAGGATCCTCCTATAACCCGTTGGACATGCCGTCGGATCATTATAAGTTCATTTGCAGTATACTATCTTGTTAAGTACGGATCTGGGCCGCACTCATCATCAAGAGAGAGAGAGTCATTTAACAAAATCGTAAGAGGTTCCACCTTAAAACCATATGGCAATAAGGGGAGTAATTTTCTATTCTTTTATCAATGTAGGATTCTCACACGTGTTGTTTCATGGGCCAGATCTTAACAAAACCCCTTAATAATATCTATAAGTATACATCAAAAATTACTTTAAAGAATATTTAACGCTCAAATACTTGATATTATAAAATTACAATATTTACATACATGTAAATACTAGCACAATCATATCACCCTAAATTACGAGTCATTAAGTTCCACGACACATGATAAGTCTGAATCTTCTATCCCATAATCCATGTATTATTCCTAATGGGTTGATATTAATATTATTTTATATAAAAAAAATAGTAGAAAAAAATGGCACACAAAAGATAAATAAATTGTGAGATGAAGAACTTTGACTTGTAGAGGATTGTGGTAAATTGCTTTGATATTACTCGTTTCAATATTAATCAAATATTAGGACAAAAGGTTTTTCCAGATTAGTTGTTACATAGCAGGCATTGAACATTTATTTAGTGGGCCACAAGTCCAACAACGCGTTGTTTATGTTCGTGGGCCTAATAATGGGTATAAAATGCTTTGAATGCATGGGCCGGGATCCGGATGTATTGTTGGGTTTCATGTTGAGATCAAGTGACGAGCGCACGGAACTTTGACAAGCCAAACTGCTAGAGTAATCTGGTTTGGGCCTCAATAAATGCATAAAAGCAGTGAACAAAAGATGATTGGACTCATCTATATCTATATTGTAATACTAAAAGAGAGGAAATCAATGTGGTGATGATAAATGTCACTCATTGATTGACCTCTCTTTTAGATATTAAAATATTTAAAAATAAAATACTTGATTGTAAATTATTTTGTTAACTTTTATCCAATAAAGTATTTGATTCTATTTTCCTAAAAAAAAGATGTCATTCTATACATGAGGAATATTTTATAAAATCGTTTTTTTTTTATTTTGGTAACAAATAGAACAGTATATGGTTATATTTTTATTAAAAAATTATCCATTATACGGAGTACGTAGTAGGATATTTATAAAAAAAAATTAGTGTAATCTACCGATTTGTACTTACATAATTAGAATACAAATAAATTAGAAAATCAACCAAGTATGAATAAGAGTATAAAAAAGTTTACTATAATACAATATATATTTTAACAACTAACTTCGATACTTATAGCCGCCATTGATAGTAATATTCTATTAATTTTTTTAAAGTATGTAACTTCCTGAAACATGAGAAAAACTTGCGTAACTTAATATATCTACTACTCTACTACGTAACTCCTCAATTTTTTAGATGCAACTCTTTTATTTTGACACTAACTATTATATTCACACATCTCTGTACTTTTTATGTTTTTTGGTGAATATTAATACGTATGATGAACATAGTCATGTACTCCGTATCATTTTGCTGGATTTGTCTAAATACTTACATAATGAAAATTTAATACCCATATCATTTACTGCAAGTATAATCTCTTTAATAAACAATAATCTACTTTCAAACATTTAATATGGCAATAAATGTGATATTATATGTGATAATAAACTTCCATATTTTTTACTTAAACTTTCTAATCACTTATGGTAATAAATCAATTACACTCTGAAGTACTTATTTACTTATGGTAATAAAAAAATTTAATTATTATTAATACTACTAAAATAACATGTTGAAATATGTTGTATATACTTCAAGATCATTGACTAAAAGTTATACTAAGAATCTACTTTAATATCACATTATTTACAATATGACAATAATCTATTTAAAATAAAAATAAAAATATTTTAACAAGGTTGTCTAAAACATCTTTTTATTTAAAATATTTAACATCTCTTAGCATGTATTAAAATATTTAACTTAAATTTATTAATGACTAATTGTATGTATTGTCAATTTTTATTTAAAATATGTGTCTTATATTGACTGGGGATATGTATAACGAATATTTATCTTTGCTTTAATCTTCGAAGTAGTATTATCAAGGTTATATAAAACATGCTTATTGAAAAAAGAAATTGTTTAATAACTTTGTATCTTTTCTTTCTCGAACTTATAATTTCTACTTATCCTTCTATTTAATAGTTCCGTAATCTTTTAAATGAATTTTTTTTTAAAATATTTTATAGTTTTTTTTTTTATTATTAGTTTCTTTTGTCTTTGATCATTTGATGGGTTATTATATTTGCCTTTACTTTTTAACATTTGTACTCCCTCCGTCTCTTTTTGTTCTTTACATTTGGTATTTTACACGCGTTTTATCGACTAATAAATGTGCATTGAGACTCCTCTATTTTTTTATTTAAACAAAAAAAATTACGTTTATTTATAATGTTTTCACTTTTATCAAAATTCTAATATTGGAAAAATGAGAAAAATTCAATGTTCCAATAGAAAATTGTGAGAGATTAAATAACCCAATAAACTCAATTGGTTAAAATAATTATTGGACACAAATTTTGATAGAATATTTAAGTATTAATGTGATAATATAAAAGGAAATGTAAAGAACATTTTGGGACGCCCAAAAAGGAAAACGTAAAGAACAAAAAGAGACGAAGGGAGTAATATAATAAAAAATCTTTGCGCGCAATTTCAGGTAACGGAAATCGATGTTAATTTTATTTTTCATCCACGAGGCGGGAATTAGGATGGGGATGAGTATCGCACCTATCGTGGGGACGAGCATGTGGATGAGAATTTTAGGCAGGTATAGGTGTTGAGGGACCAGCCACACCCTGCTTCGAAGTTATCTCTAGCTGAATAAAGTATATGGTGGGGTAGGTGTTAAATAATGGGGTAATGATTTAGATCATATAAGAGTTAAGGGGGTATGACTATCCAAGTAAAGAACGGATGAGAATAAATTTATGTTTGGCATGAGTTTGTTATTAAAGGGGAAGAACGTAAAGTTATGTACGTGCCTTTATTTTTCTATTTTGAATTTGTTAAATAAACAAGACATGGAACGGGGCAGTACATATCCAACAATCTTGGGTATTAATAATAAAATTATCTATAAGCTATATTTTGATGATAATTGTTTATAGTTATAGTTTAGGTATGAAAATTTAATATCCATATCATAAATCGTGCATCGAATGGGGTGAGTTTGAATCGATTGGATTTGAGAATGACCTCCTCGAGTTTGAATCCATTGGATTTGAGAACATTGACCTCCTATTTATGTATGTCACTTTTTAATATTTTCATCAATATTATAGCTAAAACAATCAATTTTAATACTTCGTAATAAACTTATGTCAATATATTTAAAAGTTAGTTGAAAGGAAAAGTGGATTATTTATCGATGTAGGGATATCAAATTGTCAGTGGGACGGTTTTTCGGGAGAACCCCCCGTGCATCCAAGTGCGCGGGGTTGAAGAAAGTTTGGTGGGTGATGTGGTTAAAAAATGAATTCGTCGCAGGTGACGGGGCGAGGGTGGATTTTATATTTTATATATATATATATATATATATATATATATATATATATATATATATATATATATATATATATATATATATATATATATATATATAAACTTACATATTACAATATTTTATTTATTTACTCAATTACTCTAATCAGGCAAACGAATTGTTAAAGGCTCTAAATTAGAGTTTTTAAAATTCAAACTCTTACAAAAAAAGCGTTGAGCCTAAGGATGGGTTTGAGGCGGGCATGGATGTACCGGGGGGTGATGATAGGGGATGAAATTGATTTTGTACCTCTCGAGACGGGGATTGAGAGTGGTGAGTATTGTTCCAACCGTGGATAAAAGAGATGGGGAAGAGAATTGTAGGCGGATGCGCGTCTGTAGAGCCCGCCCCGCCTCAAAGTCATCTCTAAGTGAATAAAGTAAATGGTGTATGTAGGTGTTAAGTGATCAGGTAATGAGGTTGATGGGGTGGTCGTGCGAGTATTAAAAAGGTACTACTATCCAAGTAAAGGGTGGACGAGATAACTTTATGCTTAACACAAGTGGGAATAATTTTTTTTGTATCTATGTACCCTTATTTGTTTTTATAAATAAGAAATCGAATGAGCAATAACAAATTTATCCGTCTTTAGTTTTAATTTGGAAAATATACATAAGGACTATTTTGGTGATAATTGTCTACAGAATTTCATATAAATTTTTATTTAGATGATTATATCGTGCATCGCACGGGTATTATTTACTAGTTTAATTAACTAAATCAATGCAATTGACTACCCATTCCGGCATACTAAGAAAATGTGACACATCTTAGGCCCTGTTCTGTTCACATTATTTCCACTTATTTCAGGAAAAATAAGTTCAGATAAGTTCAGTTAAGTTCAGATAAGTTCAGATAAGATAAGTTCAGGAAAAATAAGGGTTGACCAAGTACAATTTATAACTAAAATAAGTTCTAATAAGTTCAGATAAGTTCAGATAAGATAAGTTTAAGAAAAATAAGTGGAAATCAGGTGAATAGAATGCAGCCTTATTCTAGCACATATTAAGAAAACTAGTTTTAACCCCGTGCGATGCACAGATCTTTCAGGTTATTTAGTTATTGCATACTAATTGATTTTACTATTCCCCATATTATTTAGATATTTTGTGTTACTTGGATATTGTACACTAATTGACATTTTAAGATTATTTGGATATTTCGCGTTATTTCCCTATTGTATGCTATTATATAATAATAAATAAAAACTAAGAAAATCAAACAGATAAATATTATTTATAAACTTCATTGTAATCACACTATGTACTAATAATATAAAAATTCTTTTAGGTCATGTACAATATAAAAGATGATCGATAAAAAGTAACTTATCTCTGTATCTCATCTTTTGAGAACTTTTGTAGCACTAATTGCTACGGAGTATTTCTGTGATAATAGAGTACAGAGTATGTAGTACGAGTAAATTCCAGCAGCAACTAACCCTTAACACCATTCTAAATTTCAACATATAAAGGCATGTCCACAAGCTACCGTATGACAAAACTGCACCAAGGTTTTAAAGATAACACTTAGAAAATTAATAACATACATATTCTCATCCATCATTTTAAAACAGAATCTCATATAATGTCAAGATAAACACAAAGGAATTTGATTGTTTCAAAACTACCACTACAAAAATTTGCATCTTTTATGACAACCTAATAACGTCGGGTAAAAATCCTGTCGTAAAAGGGCTTTTGCGATGGGGATAACAACCCGCAAGGACGGGAACAACCGTCGCAAATGTCTTTTACGACGGGTTAACGACGAGATTTTTCATTAACGACGGCCCCCTTTTATTACGGGTTCGCGGCGGAAAATCCCGTCGTTAATCAACAATTATTGGCCTTTAACGACGGGATTTCCCGTCGTTAATAGTACCATTTCTTGTAGTGTACGTCGCACGAGAACGAAAAATCAGACTTGAAATTCATTGATTAACAAAAAAATTATGGACTAAACTAACAAATAAATCATCGTATATTATTATATAAAAAAAAGTTTAAAGCTTTCAGTGTGATCTGCCCATCTTATTATTATGCATTTATCTTCACATTCAACCACGTTCGCCGTTAGCCAGAGTGCCTAGTCGCTTGAATTGGGCGAAGAAAGGTGGTGTAAGAAGGGACATTGGATGGGAGTATGAAACACAATTGAAAAAACGGGAAATGATCAATCGATCTGGAAAAATGATAAAGATAGAGAGACATATATGAGAATGGAAAGAAAAAACGGTTTCCACATTAATAGAAATGACTAAGTAATCTTTATTAGCATAGGAATGTAACCACATGTAGTACAGTAGATGGTGGAAGTTTTATTTTTTATTTTTGGGACAGTAGATAAAGGAATATGGGATATCAAAGAGATACAAATGATTTTACGGATTTTTCATGAAATACCCCTCAATTTTCACGAAATTCACCAAATGCCCCTCAACTTATTTTAGTTATAAATTGTATTTGGCGAACTTTTATTTTTCTTGAACTTCTTATTTGAACTTAAATAAACTTATCTAAACTTGTTTTTCCCTTACACTTAACGGACGTTAAGTCGCCGTTAGCTGCTTTTTACTCTTTTGCCCTTATTTTTCTTTTGCGCCTCACCCAACCACTTCCTTCTTTACGGTTAAAAAAAAACGCGACTATCAAAATTCTTCTCTCTCTCTCCCCTGTTCTTCAACATTCAACCGCAATTACTGCTTCATCAATCACTCAAAAACCTTCAAAATTTTGGTGCACCCTGATTCTCTGAGTGCAAAAGCGACGTGGCTACGAAACTTTGCCAAATTTCTCATTCTCATCCCCAAATTCACCGCCAACCTTCGAATCTCGGAACCCTAATTTTATTTGTTCACTTCTGTAATTGTTCTTCTAGAACTCGAAACATTTCAGTGTTCAATTTATTCGGGAAAATTGAGGTAAATTTCATTTATAAATGCTCAATCATTTTCGTTCAGTTTTTGCATCATAGTTATTTCACTTTTGTTGTAAATTTTCTGGAATTTAAATAATTATCTAAGTTCATGGAGTTTGATGGTGTGGTATCTAGTTAGTCCGCTAATTTGACTTGATTTTTAGGCACTTTTTATGTTTTGCGCGTTGAATTTTAGGTGTTGTTGAATTGAATTGGTTTATGCAATTTGAGGGGTAAATTTTGGTTCCGAAGCTCTAATTTTGCAATTTCAGGAGTAATTAAGGCTTTTAGAAATCAAATTGGTGCATGAATTTGATTCATTTATGATCAATTAAAACGATAACTCGATTCACTTAATGTATGAGCTGATTAATTTTTTTGAGCTAAATTTGATCTATCAAGAAGAGCATTGCTTTTTAGTTCAATATTCCTTCTTGTGATGTGGATAGCAAGTTGACTTGGTTAACAAATTTTGGGTTTGAAACTGGATCAAAACCTTAATAATAATATTTTAAAATGTTGACTTTATTGATTGTTATGACATCCATTACTCAAGTTCAGGAGGAAAGCTTATCAACTTGTTCTTGATTCTTACCAGGGTTGGAGATCGAAAATTTAGGTTCAGTACGTGTCAATGGAAAGTCTGACTTAAATGTTCCGTTATTGGAAGCTCCTATTGTGTGACAGTGTTAACAAGATGACAAAATTATTGTGCTAAATGATAGTTTGTATTTTTAATTTGAGCATGGCTTTATTTGGAAGACTTCGAACTAAATTAATGAAGACCTTTGTTGCTGTGCATACTTGGTTTTGTTCATTATTTTCGTAATTATTTGTTGAGAGTAAGCCCGGTTACTTTGTTTTATAATCATAATATTTGTTGGTGATTTATTTGTTGGTGCTGCTTCTGCTTGCTCCTATAGTTCTCTGGCTTCTGTTGTGGTGTATGATGGCTGCAGGTTCTGTTGTTGCAGTCTGATTTGCAGACTTCTGTTGTGTGTAGTCTGGTTGCTTTGTGCAATTTTTGTGTTTTTCTGCTTCTGTGGTGCTCTTGCAGGATGCAAGCTTGCTCATTTGTTGTGTTTTTCTACTTATGTGATGCTCTTGTAGGATGCAAGCTTGCTGGTTAAGTTTGCTTCTTTCATGCTTGCTGTTGTAGTGATGGTTGCAGATTTGCAGGATGTTAATTGTAGTTTCTGCTTCTTGTTGAGTCCTTGTGTTGTAGTTGTAATAAGCACATACACCGTACCAGGTCGATCCCAAAATCCAGCCGTTGGGCTTTAAGAAGGTAATTTTTACATTGGGGCATTTGGTGAATTATATTTTAATATAGGAGTATTTGGTGAAATAAGTTACATTATAGGGGTATTTGGTGAATTAGAAAGTAAGGCTAACGGCAGACTAACAACGCGTCATTAGTAAGGGTAGTTTGAGTATTATAGTAAAGGTGAGGGGCATTTGGTGAATTTCTGAAAGTTGAGGGGCATTTGGTGAATTTCGTGAAAATTGAGGGGTATTTCATGAAAAATCCGATGATTTTATTTTTGTAAAAGACAAAATCTAGTAATTGATTGAAAGAAAGGACATGTGGCATCTTCTATTGCTTGTAAATTGGCCTGTTATTAAATAGTACTAGTTTTTAACTCGTGCGATGTACTGTAAGAAAAATTACTGTTGAAATCAATGATTTAGGACGAATAGGCGTAGGAGATGTTACCAATTATCGAACTTGTATGAAAAAAGTTGTGTCGTGGTATGAAGGTCACTGACTTAGAAGCAAATTTCGCCACTACCGGTACAGGCTCTCAAGTGACGAATGTCCCCAAGGTTAACACAACTCTCCTTCAAATCCGTGCACTCGAACTCGAAAGGTGAAACTGCTCAGATCTCTATTAGGATTTTAGGTTTGTGTTTCGGTGTATTTTGTTTTGGGTTAATTCTTGTGAATATATACGGTAGGAGTATATAAAGGCAGGAAGGGAAAATATAGGGGGTTTTTATTCGACGTCCTCAATCGCTAAAAACGCCCGCATATTTATGATAAAATGACGTTTTTACCCTTTTAAAGAAAATTACCCCCATCTCCATTCACCCTTCCCCTTCACGTTTTTTAAACTTTTTTTTTTAATCGAAATTAATGTATAAACAAATAAAAATTTTAAACTACAATTTTTAAATAAATACTTCTAACAATTTTATTTTATTTCAATTATATTAATTATTTTAATTATGAAATTCAGTAATTATTCAATTCTTTTTTTTGGCAACACTTTTTAAAATATTCGAAATTAAAAACGAAATAATAAACTATTTATTTTTATTTTTATTACATTCGTTTTTATCTAGCACGAAAAAAAATGAATTGAAAAAAAAATTAATTCTTTTTTTAAAAAAAAACACAAGGGCCGCCCGAAATTGGCGGCCCGGACCATGGTTGGTCCACCTGGAATTGGCGGCACGGACCATGGTTGGTCCACCCGGAATTGGCGGCCCGAACCATGGTTGGTCCACCCGGAATTGGCGGCACGGACCATGGTTGGTCCACCCGGAATTGGCGGCCCAGCCATGGTTCGGGCCGCCAATTCCGGGTGGACCAACCATGGTCCAGGCCGCCAATTCCGGGTGGCTCTTGTGTTTTTATTTAAAAAATGATTTTTTTTTCTAGTCAGATAAAAACCAATGTAATAATAAAAAAAATTTAGTTTATTATTTCGTTTTTTATTTCGGATATTTAAAAAAGTGTTGCCAAAAAAGAATTGAATAAATACTGAATTGCTTAATTAAAATAATTAATATAATTGAAAAAAAAATTGTTAGAATTTCTTGTTTAAAAAATGTATTTGTTTATATATTAATTTTGATTAAAAAAAAGTTTTAAAATGTGAAGGGGAAGGGTGAAGGGGGAGGGGGTAATTTTCTTTCAAAGGGTTAAATTGTCCTTTCACCATAAATACGAGGGCGTTTTTAGCAATTGAGGACGTCGAATAGCGATACACAAAATATATCTTTAACTCTGTATATACTCCGTGTACTACACCAATTTGTGTGAAGGGGATGCATTTTAGTGGGGCCCGCTTGTTTTTTTGATCATCTTGGTAGATTTCACACACCACGTAACTAAGTTTGACAAAGCAAGATACAATGCAACACATGAACACATCATACGCCACGGAACAGTCGTGGCAATGTACTAGAGGCCACGGTGCAGCTGTGGGCTTAACTGAATTCTCCATGCAAAAACTAATCAAAATACTACGCTTTGCATTATTCTCAACAATCCCCCACTAAGGCAAAGCTGTATTAGGCTAAGAGAATTTGAGCAGTAAAAAGTAGGCTTAGTACTTAAATGTTAGTATCCTAAAGGTTTGAATTAACACATAGTGGAGTGGGGTGTTAAACGGTCTAGAGAATGTCCAAAGGATTGGACTCCTAGATTATTAAAGTGACCCAACAACACGTACCTTGCCATAAGAGCTTGAGCAATTCCTCGACAAATGACTCGGCCTCTAATCCATTGTGACTCTTAGTGAACGCTCTAGAGAGATATCCCATCACCCATAGAAGGAGGCCATCCCTTCACATTCACCGTAGGTGTTCCGCGAATATTAAGAACATTTACGTTCAACCTTCCATCTATAAAACTACCGGTCATCTCACGACACCACTAACTCGAGTGGCCTATGTCTGTGAGGTTAGTTATATAGATCTTCTTCATGACACCATTAACTCGAAATGGTCTCGGTCTACAAGGCTAAGCAAAGAAACCACTGTATATATCTACAAGAACATCTCATGACATCACTTAGACAAGTGACCTCGGTCTATGAGGCTAGATACAAGAGAACCAACCAGAACATCTAATGACATCACTAACACGAGTGACCTCGGTCTATGAGGCTAATCATAAATATCGGTGTTCATGCCAATTGCCAAACTATCTCGTGACTTTGTCTAACAAAGAGGCCAATCAGGTCTATGAAGCTAACACATTAAGCAATGTATCCACCAGAACTTCTCACGACAACATCCAAACAGGAGATCTAGGTCTGTGAGGCCAAACAAATGCAGAGCCTTAACCTTTAACTCGTCATCATCCCGTAAGGGATGGATCAAACGCATGAATTTTTAAAACTCATTCCCCTCAACGGGGTAGACACCAACAAACAGTGGATCATCCTTCGTATAAAGATTTGAGTAGTTCTTCTCTTGTCTAGGATCTATACTCCACGGGGAGTACCACGTTCACGGCTGGCTCTTGTCTCGCACTGTAGTGTTTTTGACCTTCAGAAAGCTTAGAGTTTCTGGCTGTACATATGAGCCGGTGAGTTAAATTGTAGTTTGGAGGAATTACCACCCCCCACATCGAACTATCATGCAATAATTATCACAGTTAGTTGACTTCTTGACTAGCAAGATCCACAAATAAGAAATTATCTTCATAGTGGAACTTCAATACTCATTTTCTTTGCAGAATCCAAAGAGAAATATAAATGAGCCATCGCGCGGTCTGTTTGAATACGTGACATAAAAAACCCAGTGAAAGTCAAAATTTCAAAGAGGGAACCTATGCTGCCCAGTCTGAAAGGACGAAATCTGTCCCCAACCAAGCGCGAACCCAAGCTCCAAAACCCAACCACAATCACTGTCATTTTCAGTGAAAACAAGTTTTTCCGAGGTGCCAGAGTCACTCCAGACCGTTCATGAATATGAGAACTCCTAGGTGACAAAATCACGACCATTCAAACATGAATGTTCAAACATGAACTCCTAGGCTCAACTAGCAAGTAAAGGCAACACCTAGTCAAGAAAACAACTGACAAGTATTAGAATATCAAACTCCTAGCATTCACAACTTTTTGATACATACCTTCTTAATTTGCTTATAACATCAGTTGGCTAGAGTCAAAGTAAATTTTTATTAACAATATACACGATAGTTAATTTCCACATGTCTTCTCTACACAAAGATATTGAGTTTAGATGCACTTTACCAATTTATTGGTCTTACCACCAATAATGGCATGAAACTCAATCAACCAACACTTTGGCTTGAATGGATTCAACTCTAGTCTCTAAAGCTTCCTGTGTATACTTTATTCAACACCATATGATTAGTCAATCATCAAAGTCCAACAATACATACATAAGTATTAACCAATAATAATCAAACCAAAGAGTCAATACAAGTTAAATGAAACTACTCATGCCACGCTTAGGTATCTGCGACTGACCTCAAACTTCTCAAGACCACTACAAAACATTCCTTAATAGGAAACAACTAGCAGGTAGTTGCACTATGTACACTTCTTTATATAAGGTGCCACATAACAATGCAATTTGAAAATCTCTTTGAAATTCAATCACACATGAAACCATGTTGATGCAAATAAACCCCTAAGTTAGAAAAACTTAGTCATAAGAGATATGTTATATGTGGTGAATACTAAGGTAGAGTGAATCCTCTAAAAACATAACTTGCGCTTCCCTTAGCCTTAAGCTCTTACCTTTCAGCTCACACCTGAGAGAAACTTAGTAGTCAACCCTGCTAAGATAGGGCAAGCCTGAGCTAACATATCCAAGGTACAATATGTCTTAATTGAAAGACTCATAATCACCTTTATATTACAACACTCATCCCACTAGTCCCAAGTAATGCACATGACCTCTTAAAATGATTCATGAAAGTTATTCATTACTTCTCGAAGATACCCCATGAACTTCACTGATCCCTCATTGCTTTTTTAAAACAAAACAGAAAGAGTATGGACTCTACTAGTTGTGCTCTTACCTTTGCTACACCTCAGTAAAACTGGCTCATCCAGCACATTAGAAATGACTGGAAGCAAATCGAAATTAATAGCAATGAGTGAATATAAATGTAACTTTATCATATCCCTGCAGGATTGTTAATCAAACGATGAATTCACGAGATCCACAGTTAGTGATATCATTCAATTCAAATAAATGAAAAGACAAGCAGAGTCCAAATCAGCTTAGACAATGTCCACAACATTACAAGTACATAAGCCAATTTCAACACACTATAAGGATAAAAAAGCTCACCTCTTTATTAAACACCCCCACATCTCCAAGAACTCACAGTCATTGGAAAAATAATATTACAAAAGATGGGTGAATTAACTAGATAAGATCTAGTGAGATCATCCTCAACCTCAGGAAAAGTTAAATGTTGAAATTGTTGCTACCCCAACATTGGGAACTTACCCAAATTAATAACTCATTAGCTTTACCAAGACACCATGTACCGTCGATCTCCTGTACAAAATACTTAACAAAGCATGCCAAGCTAATCACTAGTTAGTCTCAAACTTAACTCGCTCCCACATTGCACAAGATTTCACTAAAATATCATCATGCATAAGAGAGGAAACATAATAAACATATTATGTGCATGCAATTAAGGTTTGACCAAAAAATAAGGTGAGAAGAAACTTTCCTGATATTAAACACGTGGAGTTGCATTGGCTTTCATGTAAATATGTTCACCTTCATTTGCCTTTTTCAATATCCACGGACAAGAGCATCGATCGTGATTCGTGACCCAGTCGTGGTATTCAAATGCATGTCGCGAGGTGCCAAGGACCTCCTTGCTATCACATGGCTCATGTGGAAGCCTACTCCGCTTCCAGGTGTTGCTTGTTTTATTTTTCACGGATAGGTTGTGTTTGTGTCTACTTGAATTAATACCTTGTACACCCTTTTACCACATAACTACGTACTTGTTTTTACTACCCAATAAGCCCCATATATTTGGCAGTGTCCATACCTCGATCCGTCCAAATTCGCATCCACTCACAATTTCTAATTAATCGACATTCCATCTTATTAGACATTGCTACTCTTGATTATCTTATTGAAAAAGAGAAACCTCCCTTGTTTATCCAACTTGATAGCAGATGGACGTACACCTCACGCAGCGACGTGCCTCTATATATTGCTTATGAGATATGGGATACATTAATTAATGCTTGCAATTTGGATTTCCACCATAAAATAGATAACAATTACCTATTAATCCCATAACCAAATAGTACCGACCTTTTAAACAAAAGAACCTCTAACAATTTCCTCTTCCATGTGCCGTAGAGTTATTTAACACACGAGTACAGGATAAACACTTTTGTAATCCCATAGAAAAATGTACTATCAGAAATAATTACTTCCTATTTCGATTAGTAATGTCAAAGTAATTATTGCTCAACCAAGCTGATAAATCGCAGCGAACTATATATGACTCTTCCAATAGATAATTTGTCACAGGTCAAAATACTCAACCCACGTCAAATAATAATAGCAGTCAAACCAAAATAATCAACAATATACAAATTTGCTTCTAAATTGTAAGAAAAATTACTGTTGAAATCAATGATTTATGACGAATAGGCGTAGGAGATGTTACCAATTATCGAACTTGTATGAACAAAGTTGTGTCGTGGTATGAAGACCACTGACTTAGAAGTAAATTTCGCCACTACCGGTACAGGCTCTCAAGTGACGAATGCCCCCCAAGGTTAACACAATTCTCCTTCAAATCCGTGCACCCGAACTCGAAAAGTGGAACTGCTCAAGGACTGCTCAGATCTCTATTAGGGTTTTAGGTTTGTGTTTCGGTGTATT
Source organism: Spinacia oleracea (assembly GCF_020520425.1). Lineage (NCBI taxonomy): Eukaryota > Viridiplantae > Streptophyta > Magnoliopsida > Caryophyllales > Amaranthaceae > Spinacia > Spinacia oleracea. The sequence continues at coordinate 150,118,838 of NC_079489.1, forward strand.
TTGTTTTGGGTTAATTCTTGTGAATATATACGGTAGGAGTATATAAAGGCAGGAAGGGAAAATATATCTTTGATACTCCGTATATACTCCGTGTACTACACCAATTAGTGTGACATTTACACTATAATAAACCCGGTCCATGCTATGGAACAGGGTATTATAGTCTTTGCGTGTTGCTATTATCTGTAACTGCCACGTGCTTTCGTAATTATATATATGTTTTTTTTTAAATTTCCTTTTTTCCCGGCTTTTGAACTTCTCACTCAACTTCTCTCTCTAAACTGCTTTCGAACTTCTCTCTGAATTTCTCTCTCCATTTCAAATTTAATTTCAGTGATTATTTTGATCCATTTGCATCAAATTACTCTTCCAATCTCCGTTTTCGTAAAAAATGGTGAAAAAAGCGGCACCGAAGAATCCGGCAGCGAAGAAACCGGCAGCGAAGAAACCTGAAATCGATAATGTCGTCGCTGAAGTGGCAGTTGAAGGTCCTCGAAGGCGAGGAAGACGGCCAAATCTTGTTTGTGAACTAATTCCTGGTAATTTGAACTTATTTTTTGTTTGATTTTGAATTATTGAAATGTTTGTGGTTTTTGTTGAAATTAGGGTTAGTGTTTCATGAAGTTACTGTTTCAAAGATATAGTTACGTTTTATTTTACTTTACGAAGTTTTTAAGTGTTTTTATTAGTGACTGGTATGTTCGTAGTGCTAGTAATTTTTCAGAGTAATTATATTTTTTTATAAGGTTACTATATGTTTAAAACAGTAACTATGTTTTTAAAATAGTTACTATCTTTTTAGAAAGTTATTATGATTTTTAAACAGTAACTTTTTGTTTATAATAGTTACTATCTTTTTTAGAAAGTAAATATAACTTTAAAACAGTAACTATGTGTTATAAATAGTTACTGTCTTTTTTAGAAAGTAAATAAACTTTAAAACAGTAACTATGTGTTATAGATAGTTACTATCTTATTTAGAAAGTAAATATAACTTTAAAACAGTAACTATGTGTTATAAATAGTTACTATCTTTTTTAGAAAGTAAATATAACTTTAAAACAGTAACTATGTGTTATAAATAGTTACTATCTTTCTTAAATGTTATTATAAATTTAAACAGTTACTATGTCTAATAAATAGTTACTATCTGATTTAAATGGATACTCTATGTTTACTGTATTTACTATATTATTTGAAAGGTTACTATTATGTTGTACAATAGTTACTATACTATTTTAGAACTTATTATTTGTACATTAATTACTATATGATTTCAAAGGTTACTATATGTTTGTAATAGTTACTATATGATTCTAATGGTTTCTATATTCTATTATGGTTGCTATATGATTTTATTGGTTACTATATGATTGTCATGGTTACTATATAGTAATATTTTGTCTTATAATTGTTTTGTTTCAATTGCTAAGGAATCTGTGGCTATAAAAAAGAACAAAAAGGCTGGCAATCCGAAAACAAAAGATATTGAGCTTGAACCTGAAACAGAACCAATTGAAGAAGAAGAACCTAATCAACAACTAGTTTTACAAAATTCTTCTTTGGTTGACGTTCCACAACCTGAATCTCATCAATTTCAGTCACAAGTTTTGAAAGAAGTTGGCGCTGATGGCCTGCCAATTGTGTAAGTGTTAATTTAATTTATATAGTTACTATATGTTTTAAGTAGTTACTATATCTTTGTAATAGGTACAATATTATCTTTATTTTTAAACAGTTACTATATGTTTTAAATAGTTACTATACTTGTTAAATAATTACTATATGTGTACAATAGTTATTATATCATGTTTAAACATTTACTATATGTTTTAAATAATAACTATATTTTCTAAATAGTTACTATATTTGTACAATAGTTATCATATCATGTTTTTACAGTTACTATATGTTATGAATAGTTACTATATGTGTCCAATAGTTATTATATCTTGTTTAAACAGTTACTATATGTTTTAAATAATAACTATATGTTCTAAATATTTACTATAGCTGTACAATGGTTATTATATCATGTTTTAACAAGTACTATATTTTTTAAATAGTTACTATATTTGTACAATAGTTAATATATCATTATATTAGTTATTTTTTCATATGTATATGTTAAACACCTGACTTACTTTCATTATTCATTATTTTCAGGTTTAATTTTTATACACAATGTTCAAGAGGATCATTGTGTAAATTAATTAAAGACTTCTCTCCTGAACAAAAGGCATATGTGCAAGAGATAGGCTTTGGAGGATTGTTAGGCCTGCAATTAAGTCGAAAAAATACTCAAATGATGTACTGGTGCATCAAATGTTTTGATGGTGTGAGTTCTTTGTTCACTATCAGTGATTCCAAGCAGTTTGAAATCACTGATTATGATGTGTACGATATGTTTATGCTCCCCCTTTCTGAGCTGGAGGTTGAAGGGGTTAAACGTGGGCGGAATTCTACTAATCCTGATTTGGATTTAAAGGTCAAGTGGCGAACGGAGTTTGATTTTGTAGATGTAAATGCTCAAATTCCTGTGAGGTTGCTTGAGGAAAGGATCAAATTGTTGACAGAGGGTGGTGATCTGTTTAAACAATTGTTTGTTTTTGTTGCTTTTTCTACATTTCTGACTCCTACAGCCAATAGGACTGTAGATTTACGATTGGCTAAGGCTTTGGAAGATCCTAAAATGATTCCCAAATTCAATTGGTGTAAATACGTTCTTGACGTATTATGTGAGGAAACTGTTAAATTTAAAAATTGTTTATTGAAAGGCAGAGATCAAAAGACTTTTGGAGGTTGTGTTGTATTTTTGCAACTTGTTTATTTTCAGAGGATTAAGTTTAGGAATTCCAGTAGTATTCCTGATCAATTACCTCTTATTCAGCATTGGACATCGAAGATGGTAACCGATCAGATTCATGCTGAAAATGCAAATATGAGTGCATTATATGGTTCTGGAATTTTGGAGAAGGAGAAGTATCCAATTTCCAAAAAGTTTGTTTTTGTTGATGGTCAAATAGATTTGACACAAATACAATCTATTTCCAAAGAAAATGAAGCTGGCAGCAGTGGGAGAAGAGCTGAAAAGCCCTCTGTTGGCCGTCGACTTCAAAGTCGGCGTCCTAGGATTCTTCAGTTTGAAATCCCTCAATCTCATCCTACTGATGAAGAAATTCTCTCCAAAGCCACTGATGTAAGTTTACTTTATACTTGATATATTTGTCAATATATACTATAGTTATTTTTTATATGCTATAGTTATCTTTTATACACTATAGTTATCATTATCTTTGGTTTAGTAAATGTAGGTATATATAGTTATCTTTTATATTCTATAGTTATCTTTTATGTACTATAGTTATCTTTCATACACTAAGTTACATTACTTTGTTTTAGTAATTGTATTATATACAATAAATACTATAGTTATTTTTTATATACAATAGTTATCTTTTGTATACTATAGATATCTTTTATATACTATAGTTACCTTTTATTTTCTATAGTTATCTTTTATATTCTATAGTTACCTTTCATATACTATAGTTACCTTTTATATAGTTATCTTTATATACTATAGATACCTTTCTTATAATATTTGTTGTACTTTTAATTAAATTTTCATAATATGTTCCATATTTGAATTTATGTATTTTGTTTTTCAGGATTTTCATGGTCAGTGGTTGTTGATGAAGAGAGATTTGGATGTCGTTTCAGCCATCCATGCCGAAGAGCTGTTCAAATTAAAGGCTTCAATGGCTTCGCAGAACCATGGCGATGATATTTTGGAAAATTCCACTTATCAAAAGATGGTTGATGAGTTGGTGGAGATTCATCAATTGGTGAAGAACCTACCAAATGGTTGGGATGATATTTTTGGTACAAGTAACAATCCAATTGTTACCATTGCCCCTCAACCTTCTGCTGTTCTTCCAACTGAGCCTGCAGGTTTGTGTATTGCTGCTATTGTTGATCCAACAACATCTACCCAAGCATTTGTTAATCCAGTTGATCCTACCTCTCAAATATATGAAGTTCTTGATTCTTTGAAAACCAAACCTAAAGAAACTACGGAGGATAATGATGATGAAATGGAAGAATATGAGCGCGTGTGGGTTGCATTCCAAAAATGCATCATTAACAACCATGCTGTATCAAAAGTGAATGCCAGTGTCTATGGCATAGAGGAAAACGTGATGTTTATGTCTCCGTTTATGATTGCATTTGAAGAGTTAATGAGGCATCTTCCAGCATTTGTTCAAGAAGTTGTGGACTTTACTGATTTGGCTGATGGAGAGGGTATTTTGAATGAGTAAGTAGAAGTTTTTCATTTCATAGTTTATTGTTTTTCTGTATATGTGTTATAGTAACTTTGTATTTTATATAGTATCTTTATATTTCTTATAATAACTTAATATATGTTATAACGTTATATTTGATATAGTTACCTATTATATACTATAGTTTCTTTGTATACTCTATAGTTTTCTTTTTATATTTTGTAGTTACCTTTTATACTTTATAGTTATCTTTTATATATAGTATTTATCTTTTATACTATATAGTTACCATTTGAATAATATAGTTACCTCTTTACTTTATAGTAACCTTTCATATAATATAGTGTGATTGTATTCTACAACTTTATCACTGAAAAACATAAAAAGAAACAATAAATATGTCAGAAGAATTATAAAGGTTACTATAATAGTTACCTTTTGTATACTATAGTTACTCGATACTTTATTGTTACCTATTATATACTGTAGTATCCTTTTATTTACTATAATTACCTTTTATATTCTATTGTTACTTTTTATTTATTATAGTAACCTTTATAATTCTTCTGACATATTTAATGTTTCTTTTTTATGTTTTTCAGTGATAAAGTTGTAGAATACAATCATTTTATTGCGGTAGCAAGAGATGACATGTGGACACTTCCTTCTACATTTGATATTCTTTTGATTCATATTGAATCATGGGCTTTCTTATTGAATGAAAATGAAAGGAATCCTGCTGGTTCTCCTCAGAAGCTGTTTTTAGGTGGCACATATTGTGTAAGTTATATTTTTAATAATATAGAATGTTAATTATTTTAAATTTTTTTGGCCTTTGTTTAATTTTTCTTTTAATATTCATTTGCAGAAATATGTTGCTGAATTGATTGAGAAACCAGACAATGCAAAAGTCTTGTCTGAATTGTGTGTTTGTCTTAATTATGGTGTGAAAGATGTTAATGGAGTTAAATAGTTGAAAGATTGTAATATGGTATGATTTATATTTTCTTTATATGACCATATTATTTTCTTTTTTTGGTCTCCTTTCTTGTAGTTGTAATCTGTTGTTTTTCTTTTTTATATAGATTTTTGCTCCTGTTCTGATTGAAGACCCGAAGCATTATTACCTGTTTGTGCTTAGTATGAAAGACAAAAGTGTCTATTTCCTTGATAATATGCTTCTTGATCCAAAAGAGATGGAACAAAAGAAGAAATCTTTTTCTGTCTTGGTAAGTTTTTTTTATAGTTACCTTTTTTTTGTTGTAAGTTACTTTATAAATGTTATAGTTACCCTTATATTAGTCTTTGTTTTTTAGAGGAACTATATTTTTGACAAGGTTACTATTTGTTTAAAAGAATAACTATGTTTTTAAAATAGTTACTATCTTTTCTAGAAAGTAATTTAACTTTAAAACAGTAATTATGTCTTATAAATAGTTACTGTGTGATTTAATAGGATAGTACTATAGTTACTATATTATCTAAAAGGTTACTATATGTTGTGCAATAGTTACTATACTATTTTAGAAATAATTATGTGTACAATAGTTACTATATGTTGGTAATAGTTACTATATGATTCTAATCGTTAACCTTATATTCCAGTCCTTATTGAACACAAATACTTTGTTTTGTACAGTGTTCTTCATTGGAAAAACTATTGAAAGATATGGATAACATTCATCATGAAGATATTAGAAGCTTCACATTTATCCCGGTCGGTGGTAATTGGAAGCGAGGTGCTTATGACAAAGACTGTTGTGTCTATTTGATGATGTTTATGATGGTCTTTCATGGTGTTGAAACGGTACAAGATGGTGTTGGGATTTTTGACTTTGATCCCTTGGCAGATGTAAGTTTTTGTGTTAAAAATAATTAATGTTATTCATATTTTCTTTTCAATCTTTGTAGTTATTGTTTTGTTATCATAGTTACTGTTTTTATTCTAATAGTTACTGTTCAAATATTTGCAGGAAGATTTCAGGAATTTTCTCAGGGCTTGTATGTGTGGCACCATTGTGTTGTCAGATTTGAATTGTTACAGAGATGATTTTCTGAAACGAATGGTTGCATTCAGGAAAAACAGGAAACAAGATGTTTTGGATGCCCTAATTAAACAAAGGGAAGAGTTGACTGAGAAATACCAAAATGACCCTTCCAAAATTGAAATGGTGGCAAGAGTTAATTCAGCAAGAAAATTAAAAGATGTTGAAACAGATGATGATGCTGAGCCAAATGTCATTGTTGAAGAGAAAGGACGCGGCAAAGGCGGGAGACGCACAGAGGAGGTAGACGAGGTAAAGGACGTGGACGAGGTGCTTCACGTGGTTAATAATTATTATTGGTGAAAAAACAATTTAATTTTTAGTGTTAGTGTGTATTCAAATTACTGTTTAGAAAGTACAATTAATTCTAATTTTGATATAGTTACTCTCAGTGATTTTTAATTGTTTGATATATGAGAGTGATTATAACTTCTGCAGTATCTGTGTGATATTGTTCAATTTGCTCAGTATAAACGTAGTTTCTATTTTATTGAAATAGTTTCTTTTATAAAAATATAGTTACTCTTATAAATTTATAAGTCATTTTGTTTGCATAAAGAAAGTTACTATATTTTCAAAATAGTAACTATATTTTATAAAGAGTTACTATATGTAACCACTAAATGTGAAGAGTTAGCATATATAAACAGTGAATAATTTTGTGTATAAATTATAATAGATACAATCTTACAGATGTAGTTACCTTTAATAAGATATAGTTACTCTTTTGTTTTGTATTTTATTACTTGATAAACAGATAGTTACTATAATTCTTTTTGATTGCATACAAAGGTTACTATATTTTCATAATAGTAACTATATTTTATAAAGAGTTACTATATGTAAAGAAGGGTAACCAGTAAATGTGATGAGTTAGCATATATAAACAGTGAATAATTTGGTGTATAAATCATAGTTACTATCTTACAGATATAGTTATCTTTAAGAAGATATAGTTACTCTCCATTTTTTGCATTTTGTTACTTGATAAATAAAAGTTGTGTATTTTTCTAAGAGTTCCTATACGTTCAGAATAGTAACTATGTAATGTAAAGGAAAACTATGGTATAAACACTCAATAAATTTGTGTATAAATTTTAAGTTACGTATTTACTCAGTTACATATATAGTTACCCTTTACAAGATATAGTTACTTTCATTTTGTATATTTTATTTGTTAAATAAAAATTGTATGTTTTACAAAAAGTTACTACACGTTCAGAATAGTAACTATGTAATATAAAGGAAAACTATAGTATAAACACTCAATAAATTTGTTTAAACATGTTGAAGTAACTGTATATGATAATAAAACGAAAACAATACTAAAATAGTTGTTCTTTAGGTGTAAATAATTGAACATTTGGTGTCTTGGATCCAAATTTTTTGTGTTTCTTTTTTCCTTTCTTTCATGGCTGCTTGTAATTGTCATATTGACCCTTTATTCTCTTCTTACTATTTCCTTTAGTATTAGCGCGATCAGGATCGCACAATTGTTATTTCAGAATTAGTTGATTCCCCGTCTTGTGTTTCTCGTTGTGCTTCAGCTTTTGCCTTTTCTTATTCTTCTATCTTTGCAGCTTCTTCTTTTGCCTTCATTTCTTCTTCCTTTTTTATGATTTCATCAACTGCTTTATTATCCGTTTTAAACTTCTCCTCAATAAATTTTCTGGCCTTTGCTATCTTATGCCCTTTCAAAATTAAGTTATAGTATCTGTGATATAAAGTTTAAGTGTTAAGTAAAATATCAACTGTAATTGTAACTATATGAAAATGAACTAATGTATATTGAAAAAAATCACCTTCTGATCATATGTAATCTCCAACCAGTAAAATTGTTGATTTCACCTTTCTCCCTTTTTATTGTATCAACCCTTTTCCATATATGTTTCTTTGCATATCTAGTCCATCTTGTTGTTATGTAACGATCTGGAATTGTATTGATTGGGAATGTAAATGCAATATTCTCAAACAATGGAAGCACAAGCATCCAGATTCTTCAAAGTTTTTGCATGTGCAAGTGACGGTTGAATCTTCCATTTTGAATTGAACTTCTTGCCTTGATCCTGTTAGATTATTTACATATAATATAATATTATTCAAAAGAACATCTAATCCAAATATTAAATAAAGATTTATAGTTTTTTACCTGTTATTCCTTCTACCCACACCTCAAAATACACTCTTCTTCCAACATTTCCTTTGAACTTTGCACTACTTGCCACAGAAAGCTTGAACTCTTCTTCAAAATCACGGTAAAGTGTTATCGTGTATACATTTGCTGCATGTTTTAATATAGCACTCATACTTAGCTCTGAAGTAGGTATTCCTCTTGTACAGTCAAAGTCGTCTTTTTCTTCGGTTTTTCTCCATCGATTTATTGTAGCTTGAAAAATACTATAGAACTCTGTTAATGTTGTACTTTTATTTGCTTTGAATCCAACAGCATGGTTTGTACTTTCACTTCTTTGTGAAAAAGTATACCGGCAGAAAAAAAATCTTTACTTAAAGCTGTACACTATTTTTCTTTAAGACCATACAATCTGTTGAACCAGTCATCCTTTTCCAGTTTAAAAGTGTTGATCATTGATTTTCAAGTTTCTTCAAAATCATTTGGTGTTATACACCCACTTAAACACTTGTAGAATGCGTTTTTGAAGTTTTTATCAGACTTCAATAAACCAAATCTACTGTTTGCATTTTTACTCAAGTGCCACAAGCATAACCTATGTCTTGAAGAAGGAAAAACCTGAAAAACAATAATGAATATATATAGTTCCTTTCTTACAGAAATAATTACTGTTTCAAAGATATAGTTGCTCTCAAGTTAAAATATAGTATTTTCTGAAAGAGTAACTATAGTACATTAAGAGTTACTATATGTAAAGAAGGGTAACTATAAACAATAAATAGTAATTTTATGTAAAGTTATAGTTATAGTTATTCTCAATATATATGTTAATCTTTTTAGTTATACTCAGTAACTATATTTTATAAAGAGTTACTATTTCCACAAAAGGGTAACTATAAAATATAAAGAGTAATTTTATGTAAAAGTTATACTCCCTCCGTATTTTTTTAAGAGATACACTTGCCTTTTCCGGCCGTATTTATTTAAGAGATACACTTGCCATTTTTAGTAACTTATCAACCCACCATCTAATTAAATAATACATCTAATATACCATATCACCCACCATCCTATTAAACAAATATTTTCATAAACCCACCCCACCCTCCACCCACCAAAATGACATGGTCCCCACATATTTAATTATTAAAATATCTATCCAACCCCACTTGCTTTATTATTTTATTTCATTCAATTATTCTTCTTAATACCCGTGCCCGACCAAGTGTATCTCTTAAAAAAATACGGAGGGAGTAGTTATTTCAATAATTACTGATACAAACAGTTACTATATGTAATAGACAGTAACTATAATATATGAAGAGGTACATGTTCTATTCCAGCAGCAATAGCTGCATCTTGATCAGTGAAATTGATATAGGGTGCTTTCCTCCCATAGCCTTCAGAAAAGTTTCAAACACCCAAACGAAAGATTCTGTGGTTTCATCCCCAATGAAAGCACAAGCAAACATTGTGTTTTTCCAATGGTTATTGATACCAACAAATGGAGCACATATGAGATTGTATTTATTGGTTCTGAATGTAGTATAAAAAACTAGAACATCTCCATATATTTTGTAATCTTCTCTCATCATAGAATCCGTCCAAAATAGACACTCAACTTTTCCTTCATCATTGAGTCTTACTCTGAAAAAGAACTCAGGATCTATTGATTGTAAGTCATACAGTTTGTTCACTATTATTTGTGAATCCTTGCCATCAATTTGCTTCATTTTTAACTTGTAGCAGTAGTTTAGATGATCAATCATCGTATGACCTACACAGTCGTCTCCACCAGTTTCTGTTGACATATATCTATAAGACTCCATTGGTCTTAGACCACATTCTGACATTGCCTCAATAGCTTCTTTTTTAGGCTCTGTCATTTGTCGTTCCGATCGGTGGAGATAATTACTTATTTCTCTTGTCAATGGGTGATTATGTACCACTACATGCTTTTCTATTTCAAAATCTCCATTTTCATTCTTCTTTGCAAATATTTGAGCTTCACATTTTGTTCTTGTTATCATAACTCTCTTTCTCCTTTCTATCTTCTTTGCATCTGATTGATCATCTTCATTTTTGAGTTCTTTGTTTTTAGGAGGGTCTCTTATTCCAGCAGCAGAGCAGTACAAGTATTTTCCATTAACTATTGTGGTTCCTTCTTTATATCTATTCTTCCCTTTTCGTACACTAAAACCAATAATAGCATCATGTTTGCAATATAGATCATAAATCTCATCGGTTGTTTTCCTTTCTTCTCCAATTAAACTGCCATCTAATGCTTTATCAATGTTTTGTTCCTGCTCATTATTTGGATTTTCAAAGATGTTGTGGTTTGTATCAATTGAATGTATTATTGAACCTGTACAAATACAATAAAGTTCCTCATGATCTATTGATGGTAAATAAAGTTTCTATTTATATGTTATAGTTACTCTACAATTAATAAAGTTCCTCATGATCTATTGATGGTAAATAAAGTTACTCTTTATATGTTATAGTTACTCTACAATTAATAAAGTTTCTCAGGATTTATTGATTGTTATAGTTACTCTATAGTTAATATGTTACTCTTTATATGTTATAGTTACTCTACATTTAATATAGTTACTCAGGATCTATTGATTGTAAATAAAGTTCCTCTTTATATGTCATAGTTACTATAAGTTAAATATAGTTTATTTCTTATATAGATTCTTTCTTTATGTGAAGTTACTCTATAATTAATATAGTTACCTTTTATAAATTATAGTTACTTTACTATAAATATAGTTATCATTATTTGTGATAGTTACTCTTCATTTTATATAGTTACTGTTTATATATTATAGTTATTCACAGTTAATATAACTCCTGTTTATATGTGATAGTTACTCTACAGTATACAGTTCCTCTTTATATGTTATAGTTACTCTGTACTTAATATTGTTTGTGTTTATATGTGATAGTTACTCTTCATTTTATATAGTTACCGTTTATATATTATAGTTAGTAGATCTACAGTTACTATAAGTCCTGTCTATATGTGATAGTTACTCTACAGTAAACATAGTTTCTCTTTATATGTTATAGTTACTGTACGATAAATATAGTTCCTCTTTATATGTTAGTTACTCTACTGCAATTATAATATGTTAACTATATCAACATAACAATTACTATATATTTATTAAGAGATACTATATCATACCTTCTTCAATATAATGATTTGCAACCATAACTTGCTGAGATGTGCCTTCAACTTCATCTTCAACGTCGTATACTTCTCTATGATTCTCTAAATTTTCTAAAAATAATAATAATTACTCAATGAGTATTAAAGTTACTATAATTCTTCGTAGTTATTAGGATTCGAATATTACCGTCATAGTTATACAATTTTTCTTCTATTGCACGATTTAAATCGATATTCAAATCGATTAAATCGTCCTCCATTGTTGAAGCTCGAAGAGAGAGAAGCTGTTGGAGGAGAGAGAAGCTGAGTTTTAGTTCATAATTGGGTCGCGCGTTCTGTTTTTTTGGAGTACGTGATTTCAAACTGTATCAGCGCTGCAAATTTACCTAATTACCCTGGTCCATGGTAACCTTATGGTGGACCGGGTCCATGCAAGCGGAATTCTTAAATGGACTTGGTTCATACTAAATTTATTGTGGACCATGTCTTAAAATAAAGTCAACAACTTGTTCCTAGTTTATTTTGGAAGTTTATTAGGATTATTATGAAAAAAAAATCAAATTAATGTCGCTGATACATATTGTGCTTGAATAATATGATTTTAAGTCACAGTTCGTTTTTAAAACATAGGGTTACTATACTTTAAAAAATGGTTATATGTCTAAGAATTTTGGTGTTTAATTTATTATAGTTACTATATGAACAATAAAGGTCACTATGAGTGTAAAATGAGTGTTAGAGAAAATCATTGATTTTGGATCCACACTAATATTATTGTGGACCAGGTCCACACAAAAATAATCCGAAATAGTTATTGGGAAGATCTTGGACTTTGAATAAAGATCATAAACGAGTTGTGCTTTTGCTAAAGTGGATGAAACCCTATTGAAGAGGCCAAGAGGGAGCCTATGGAGGAAGATGACTACCTCATTCGGACAAAAAAATCCACTTCGTTGATATGAGCCACTACGATTGAACCAAGCCAAGACGGTCGTATGTTGTAAGACTGTATAACAATCTTCTTTTGGATTGTAATGACTTAAAGGAAATCTTCAATATCAGTGGCAGATCTAGGAATTTGAGAATGGGGGTACGAAATTAGACGGGAAGAAAAACACTACACTACGACGCAATTTTTTCCGGTAACCAAACCTTGAGTTATTTATTCATTCCATTATCTTTTAATCTTATACTTGGTAGTGTGTACTCATTATCTTACAACGATGTAAATAATTAAACTAAACAATAACAATAAAACTATTAATAATTTGACTAACGGTTACATATTTAATAAAATTGTTAACTAATCCGTAATTTTTATTTAAGTTCATTTTAGTTTATGAAGTACATTAGACGATGACTCTGTACTGCAGTTGAAACTTTAGTAATTTGGTTACATTGTAAGAGTTTTGGCGTGCTTTATTACAATACGTTATGGCATCAATGGTTTATCAATAACCTTAATTTTGACTGTTAATTTCTTATATAGCTAGTGTTGGTTGATGAACAACGACTTGCTCAAGTGAAGTTGTATGCCCTTGGTTCAAGAGTGGTGTTTTCTAATGATGATGTGAATGTTGTTCAACGCTCTAGAGTCATGTTCAAAGGTTTCTAACACAACTTAATATCGTTTTTGGTATTGATATGTTCCCGGTATACAACTTACATTCCTTTGTTTGATGGCTGCCTGCAGAGACTGCTCCGTTCCTTCTGAATGACACGGGTCAATTGTTAGTTTCACAGAGTTCCTCAAGAGGGGGGGTGAATTGATATTTTATGGTTTTACAAAAATTAAACTACTAGGATCAGAAACAATAAAATATGCAAGCGAGATTTAGCGTGGAAAACTCTCTAGGCCCAATAGAGAGGAAAAAACCACGGCCCCTTTGGGGACTTAAACACATTCACTAATTAGGCAAAACAACTCAGTTTCTTTACAAGCCTAATCTACTCGGGCCACAATCTGTTAGTCGCCTCTGACTACAGATGACCAGGAACAACCCCTCGTTGTTCCTTCCCTTGCAGAAACAGTCCCTCGACTGCTTCTCCTCACAGATCTCTTGTGAGATCTTCTCTCTTGCTCAAGTAAGCCTGACTCAGGCTTAACATACAAAATCTCAACACTTAAACTGAAATCAAAGAATATTAAACTTAACACGAAATACTAGATACAAGACCACGTAACAAATACTGCTCTATATAGGAACAGGAACAGACTTCTTTTAAAGATTAAGACTTTAAGGGTGATACCTGAAAGCTTCCGGTTGATGTAAATAAGTCTGATAAAACTTTCGTAGAGAACTATAGGTGTATATATAGGAAAACCAGAGTTTACCCTAGATTCTAATTCAAACCAATTTAGGACTCTTTTCAAAAGATATATTTTCGCAAATAACATCTTTAAAACGCGTTTTAGATAAACTCAATCCTTACGGTTTTGAGAGTTGTAAATTAACTTAAAACGTTTAAGAGTTTAACCTTAAGTAAAATAGTAAAATCAGTTTTGTAAATCGACACTTATCTTTTATAAAATAAAACTGATTTAGGACTCTATGAAATATTCTGTTCCCATACTAAGCTGTATTTGTTTCTACTGATCTTATACCTTCCTGGACTCTAATTGACTTGCTGGGCTTCATACTCCTTGGCCCATGATTCAATTTTAATCCTTGTTTTGGAACTGCTTCTCTTCATGGTTTCTCAGCTGGTAGCGTTGTATACTTGTTGTTGCTGAGTGTGCTGATCGTTTCATATAAACCTGTGACATTCCTTAAATAACCAGTTGTGAGTATAGCTTAAGTTTGTCATCGTCAAAACTGAGGAATCAACAATTTCCCCCTTTTTGATGATGACAACCTTACAACTTGATAAGAGTAAAATATGCAGATAATGACTAAGGAATGAAACAAGGTGCTGCTGACAATCATACCTCAAACCTCAATTAGGAACAGATGGAACATTTTCTGAGGTTTCGAACTTATGTATAGATACAACTATTTGAAACACAAGTTGTCCCCCATTATCTTCCCCCTTTGGAATTATCAAAAAGGGTAGGAGAAAAACGATTTCACAAGACAGAGAAGAAAGAAATAGAGAATTATTTTACCCCAACAGACCAAGAAGCAGTTTGCAGCTCAAGTCGATCAACGAGTTTGACCGCACCCCTGCAAGCAAAATAAGATAATAGCAACATAGAGCACAACACAAGCAATAAGTCTATATGCCAGTGTGGGTCAACTATCAGAACGTAGGAAAAGCGCACTAATGATCATTAGTCATAAACTAGGCGCATCCAAAATATCCAAAAAAAATTGTTCAAGGACCAGAAAAAAAATAATTGTTTATCAGAGAGCAAAATATATGGGGTGGGGTAAGGTAGCATAAGAAGCAGGGTCAGGCTTGGGGTGATCCAGGAGCAGCATTATCATCATTTGCCACCTCCTCTATGATCATGTCAGCAAGACGTTCTGTCATGTCGTTGAAGAACTCTGCCTGGTCCTGCTGCATCTTGTGAATAAGCTCCTGCAAGGAAGTAACAGCTGACAACAGAACCACATTGTCCAGCTGCAGTTGATCCACTTTAGCCATCAAGAGCTGCACTGAACCGTCTGGTGAGGGAGCAGCAGATTGGGTTTCACCATCTTTGTCTGAATCTGAATCCTCGACCCTGTAGACCGGAGGGACTCCTTTGGAAGAGCTGGCTAGACGGCTACTGCGATGGATAGGCTGACAAGATGATGTGGCTGGAATGTTCTTGGGAGAGGAGGTGGCTTTGATTGGACTTGTCTCCTTTGGACATAGGTCAACAGGAACACCCTCTGTCTGACCCTCTGTCTCCTAGCAAGGAAATGGTGCCTCCTCTTCCGCATCTGACAGCTCATCTCCCTCATCGAGCTCTTCTTCTACCCCCTCTAAATCATCCTCCTCCTGTTGGGCTGTGTCTCCAACCAACAGCTTCCCAACGCAGACAACCCCATCAACAACACTCAGACTTACACCATGTAGACAGGCTTTGTTTAGAATGTGGGCTGGAGTATGTGGTTCAGATGTATATTTTGTGAGATCAACCCCCACTTTGCGCATGATAAAGGTCAAGAGGGAGCCGTATCCAATCATGTTGTTTTGAGAAATGCTGTGGGTTAGGTGAGCAATAAAGACCATGGGAAAGTTGATTTGGCGTTGAGATTCAAGGAGAAAGATGTAAATGAGGTCTAATCGACTGGCTAGGGCTCGTTTATCGTGACGCGGAACAAGTCCTCGACGTACCACATTGAACAAGACTTTCTGAAAGGGAGTGAGAAGAGATTGATTTAGGGCTTTTGGGTGTTTGCCCTGTCCCCCAAAATAAGAGTAGACGTCTTCCATGGTAGCACCCCCCAATTCAATTGGACCTTTCCCCTTATGGTAAACCTCCTCACCCAGCACAGGAACCTTGAACCAATTTCCCAATTTTTCAGCATCAAAACTAAATGACTTCCCATTTACCTCCGACTGACAAACCCCCCCTTTGTTCAAAAAATTTGAAGAGAATTCTCCCATAGCCTCAGGGTACATGCAAGCTTTGGAGCACACCTCAAACAGATATGTCCATCCTTGTGACTCAATAGATTCTAGTAACTCAACAAAACCAACTTCACGACACCAACCAAAATCAATACTCAACCCAGGGAGCATGCGATCGGGGGGAAAATAATGAAATTTTGAGGATTCAAGTTTTACCTTTTTCTCCATTGGAAGGTTTGGTTCCCCCTGAGTTGGTGCAGCTACTTCCTTCTTCAGAACGAGTTTCCTTTTTGTGGTCAGCTTGGCGGTGGACTTGGCGGCCGATGGTTTTGGTGTGGGTTGCTTTGGAGCCATGGATTCTGGGTATACTGTTTGGAGAGGGATAATTGTGATTATCGGTTCCGAAGGAGAGGAAGAGTTTCTAGGTTTTGGGAATTGAAGCTTGTAGAGAGTCATGAGTATTTATAGGAGAGGTGGGTGGCGAGTGGATAATGAGAGAGAGAGAGGGTTTTTGAATTTTAAATTCTGGGGTTTGAAGAGTAATCGGCGAAGTTTATAGGGAGAATGATTGGGAGCTGAAAAGGTTTTGTTGGGAATTGATTTGTGGGAAGCGTGTTTGAGTGAACAAAAATGAATAGTAATGCATGCACCGTGTTCGTAAGATTCACCGAATCAAATTAAATGCTTTCCATTCATTTTTAGTTTTCCCACTTAGACTTAGAATTAATGCAAGTATTGAGAGCAAGTGCAGTTACCTTAGAAGTGTGCAGACGTGGCTGTGGTGATGCACAGCTGGGTTTTGCAATCTGATTCCGATAGTTAGTCCATTCTCAAATACGTAAGAATTAAAGAAATAAAATACTTTTTTTTTTTTTTTTTTGAAAAATTCATAAGGGTTAAGAAATAAGGGCAACAAGGATCAAGTTATTCGTATCATACCGAGTTCTAACCTTAGTTTGTCGTGTCTGTCCCTGGATAGTGGTTTGGTTAGGATGTCAGCAACTTGATCTTCTGTGGGACAGAATTCAAGCTTGACCAGTTCCTTTTCCACATAGTCTTTTAGAAAGTGATGACGAATGTGAATGTGTTTGACTCTTGAGTGGTGGACTGGATCTTTTGATATGCAGATAGCACTAGTGTTGTCACACAGGATAGGAACACATTTTAATTTCATACCAAAGTCTCTAAGTTGTTGCTTGATCCATAGCATTTGGGAACAACATGAAGCAGCAGCTACATATTCAGCTTCTGTTGTGGATAATGCCACGGTGTTGTGTTTCTTGGAAGCCCAGGAACTGCACCATCCCTGATGTGCTCTTTCTGTTTACTAAATCACCTGCGTAGTCAGCATCTGTATATCCTTTGAGATCAAAGTGATCATAGTTAGGGTACCATAGGCATAAGTCATCTGTTCCTTTTAGGTATCTTAGAATTCTTTTGACTGCTGTGAGATGGGATTCCTTTGGATTAGATTGAAAGCGGGCACAGACACCTAAACTGAATGCAATGTCTGGTCTGCTTGCTGTAAGATAAAGTAAAGAGCCTATCATACCTCTGTATCTTGTTTGATCAACACTCTTACCTTCTTGATCCTCATCTAGTCTTGTAGTTGTTCCCATTGGTGTGTGGTTGCTTTTAGCCGACTCCATTCCATATTTCTTGATGAGGTCCTTTATGTATTTCTGTTGATGTATCATGATGCCTTGTTCCATTTGTTTGATTTGAAGACCTAGGAAGAAGTTAAGTTCTCCCATCATGCTCATTTGAAATTCTTGCTGCATTAAGTCAGAGAATTCCTTGCAAAGATCTTCGTTAGTAGCACCAAATATAATGTCATCAACATAAATTTGAACTATTAGTATATCTGTATTTCTTGACTTAAGGAATAGGGTTCTATCAATCTTACCTCGATTGAATTTATTGTCTAGTAGGAAGTGAGAAAGTCGTTCATACCATGCTCTTGGAGCTTGTTTTAATCCATATAGTGCTTTGTCCAGCTTGTACACATGTGAGGGATATTCTGGATCTTCAAACCCTGGTGGTTGTTCCACGTAGACTTCTTCCTTGAGATGTCCGTTTAGGAACGCACATTTTACATCCATTTGATAGAGTTTGAATCCCATGTATGAAGCGAACGCTATAAGTATACGTATTGCTTCCATTCTGGCAACTGGAGCAAATGTCTCTTCAAAATCTATCCCTTCTTGCTGATTGTATCCTTTGACCACCAATCTGGCTTTGTTCCTAGTGATGGTTGCATGCTCGTCTTGTTTGTTTCTGAATACCCACTTTAGACCTATTACTCTGTTGGCTAAAGGTGTCGGCTCAAGATGCCATACCTTATTTCTTTCGAATTCATTGAGTTCCTCCTGCATGGCAATGATCCAATCAGAGTCAGTTAGTGCCTCTTTATAATTTTTAGGTTCAATCATTGATAAATAAGCATAAAAAGCACAAAAGTTTTTAAGTTGTGATCTCGTTGTTGTTCCTCGTCCAAGATCACTGATTATTTGGTCAAGTGGATGCGAGCTTTGATGTTTCCAAGGTCTGGGTTGGAATAGTGTAGAGGCTTCTTCGGCACGCTGTTCTGTTTGAGCATTTTGTTCTGTATGATCCTCATTTTGCGTTTGTTCTACTTCAACTGTTCCTCCTTCTGGTGTTTCAACATCCTGTGTCTGTTCTTCTATTTGAGAAGTCCTTTTTACTTCTTCGTCTTCAGTTTTTCTTGTGAGTCCTAGTTCGAAATTTCCTTCAGGAGTTGTACCTGTAACAGAGTTTTGGGAGTCAGTTTCATCAAATATAATATGTATGCTTTCTTCCATGCACATGGTCCTTTTGTTGAATACTCGATATGCTTTGCTGTTCGAAGCGTATCCCAAGAATATAGCTTCATCACTTAGTGCATCAAATTTTCCCAGTTGGTCTTTTCCATTGTTGTGGACGAAACACTTGCATCCAAAGATTCTGAGATGAGTTATGGAGGGTTTTCTTCCTCTATTTAATTCATATGGGGTTTTGTTTTTGATTGCTCTAACCAACACTCGATTTAGCACATAGCATGCTGTGTTTAGAGCTTCAGCCCAGAAACTTTTTGGAAGTCCACTAGCAATCAGCATTGTTCTTGTCATGTCTTCAAGAGTTCGATTTTTTCTTTCTACCACACCATTCTGTTGAGGATTTCTAGGTGCAGAGAAGTTATGACTTATTCCTGATTCTTTGCATAGGTCATCAAATTTTTTGTTTTGGAATTCAGTACCATGATCTGATCTGATGTGGACCAGTTTGTGATTGCTTTGTCGTTGGACTCTAGAGGCAAATGCCACGAATTCTTCAAATGTTTCTTCCTTGCTGGCTAGGAAGATTACCCATGTGTATCTTGAGAAGTCATCTACAATTACAAGCACATATCTTTTTCCACTTCTACTTTGAGTTCTCATTGGTCCACATAAGTCCATGTGGATCAGCTCCAGTGGTCTTGTTGTACTGATCATTCCCTTTGACTTGAAAGAAGTTCTCACTTGTTTTCCTTTGATACAGGCATCACATACTGATACTTTTGCGAACTTGGTATTTGGAAGACCTGTGACTAAATTTTTTGAATTCAACTTGTTCATTAGAGAGAAACTAGCATGACCAAATCTTTTATGCCACAATAATGGATCATCTTCAATAACACTGAGACAGGTCAGATTGGAGTGAGGAACGGAGTTAAGGTTAACCACATAGGTGTTCCCTTTCCTCTGTCCCTCTAAGATCACTGTATCAGTGTTACTGTTGATAATCAGACATTTATTCGAGAAGAATTTAGCATAATTTCCTTTGTCACAGAATTGAGAAATGCTTAATAAGCTATGTCCTAGACCTTCAACTAAAAATACATTATCGATGGAGTGAGACTTTGACTTACCAACCTTACCAATCCCAATGATGTTACCTTTTTTGTTATCGCCAAAAGTCACAGTTCCACCTTCATAGGTCGTGAGTGAGAGAAATCTGTTTCTGTCTCCTGTCATGTGCTTGGAACAACCGCTGTCTAGGTACCATGTGTTGTTCCCCCTCACTTCGACCTGCATCAGATTTTTAGTTAGAGTTTTTAGGAACCCAGCATAGCTTGGGTTCCTTGCTTGGAATCAAATCGCTTTTCTTTACCCATTTAGTTCTGGTGTGTTCTATGTTCTTTTCCAAGCTTCGTTGGTTTTTGGGACAAGAGATTCTGTAATGACCAATTAGGCCACAGAAGGAGCATATTATGTCACTATAGAGATCTACTCTAGTCTTTCTAGGTTGACGTTTCTTATGGTTGAAACCTAGTCCTTCTGTGCGTTTGGTTCTAGCTTCTTCTATCCATTTAGGTGTTCCTTCTATTTTGTGTCTAGTCTTTCTAGCTAGTTCATCTTCTAGTTTGGTCTTTTCTTGGTGAATCTTAACTAGTTCCAGTTGAGTTCTTTCTAGTTCATCTTTGTAAAGGTTTTTAGTCTTGGCCACTTCTAGATCAATTAGTTCTTGTTTTAGCCAGATGTTTTCACTACGTAAGGCTTCACAGATTTCTTTTATGTGGAGGTTCTGATCAAAGAGGTTAAAGAACCGTTTGTCTATATCTATGTTAGTGTTTTTTGTCCATTCTAGCTCATTACTAAGTTCTTTTATGGTGGTCTGGTGTTCTTTATCAGAGTCTAACTTTTCTTTCAGTAGATCCTCGTAATCACTAGTGAGACAGGAAAGTAGATCAAACAATTCTAATTTGGAAAGAGATTCAAGTTTATTTTTAATTTGAGTGAGACTTGCCTGGAATTTTTCAGATTCTGGGTCAGATCCATCTTCTTCATGTTCAGCTACAAGGCATAAGTGAGCTGTTTCTTCATTGGGTTGTTCCTGTTCCTCATCTGAAGAAGAGTCTCCCCATGCAGCAATCATGGCCTTTCTCACGTCAGTTTTGGAGAATGAGTTCCTGTTATCTTTGAATCTGTCTCTGGTTGTTTCCTTTCCTTTTCCTCGTTCTTGATCCTAGAGAGGGCATTCCCTAATGCGATGTTCCAAGTTTCCACACTTATGGCATCCAGTTTCAGTTTTGGAGAATTTCCGGTTAGGTTTCCCTCGGTGATCTCCATCTTTATAGTTCCTGAACATTCTTCTGAATCTCCTAGCAAATAGAGCAGTTTCCTCATCCTCTTTAGAGTTTTCATCATTTTCAGTTTTTAGAGCAAGAGCCCTATTTTTGTTATTCTCTGAAGGTCGTGCATTTAGTTGCAGTTCATGAGTCAGGAGGGATCCAGCTAGTTGTTCCAGGTTAAACTTGGTGAAGTCTTTAGTTTCCTGAAGGGCAGTTACCTTGGCCATCCAGGGATCTTGTGGAAGACTTCTTAGAACTTTTCTAACTTGTTCCTCAGGGGTTATGATTTTGCCAAGAGAGTTCAATTCATTGATGATGTTAGTGAAGCGGGTGATCATGTCTTGAATTGTTTCAGAAGGTTTCATGGTGAACAATTCATATTGGTGCATTAAAAGATCAATCTTTGATCTTTTGACTTCATTTGTTCCTTCATGAGTGACTTGGAGCAGATCCCATATTTGCTTCGCATTCTTGCATCCCATTACTCTATTGTGCTCATTAGGACCTAGTCCACAGTGAAGAATTTTGACAGCCATGGCATTAAGCTCGAGCTTTTCATAGTCGGATTTGTCAAATTCAGCAATCGGTTTAGGAACGGTTTCACCAGAGGTGTTTAGCTTAGTGACTTGGAAGTCTCCAACTTCAATGACTCTCCATACTTGATAGTTCTCAGCTTTGATAAAGATCTCCATCCTGTTTCTCCAGTATGAATAGTATTTGCCACTAAACATTGGAGGTCGTTGTGTCGAGTATCCCTCTTCGAGTTTCTCAGTTGTGTTCATAGCTTCAGAATCGTTTTTCCCCACAGAATTACCTGCAGTTAAAGGGTTCTGGCTCTGATACCAATTGTTAGTTTCACAGAGTTCCTCAAGAGGGGGGGTGAATTGATATTTTATGGTTTTACAAAAATTAAACTACTAGGAACAGAAACAATAAAATATGCAAGCGAGATTTAGCGTGGAAAACTCTCTAGGCCCAATAGAGAGGAAAAAACCACGGCCCCTTTGGGGACTTAAACACATTCACTAATTAGGCAAAACAACTCAGTTTCTTTACAAGCCTAATCTACTCGGGCCACAATCTGTTAGTCGCCTCTGACTACAGATGACCAGGAACAACCCCTCGTTGTTCCTTCCCTTGCAGAAACAGTCCCTCGACTGCTTCTCCTCACAGATCTCTTGTGAGATCTTCTCTCTTGCTCAAGTAAGCCTGACTCAGGCTTAACATACAAAATCTCAACACTTAAACTGAAATCAAAGAATATTAAACTTAACACTAAATACTAGATACAAGACCACGTAACAAATACTGCTCTATATAGGAACAGGAACAGACTTCTTTTAAAGATTAAGACTTTAAGGGTGATACCTGAAAGCTTCCGGTTGATGTAAATAAGTCTGATAAAACTTTCGTAGAGAACTATAGGTGTATATATAGGAAAACCAGAGTTTACCCTAGATTCTAATTCAAACCAATTTAGGACTCTTTTCAAAAGATATATTTTCGCAAATAACATCTTTAAAACGCGTTTTAGATAAACTCAATCCTTACGGTTTTGAGAGTTGTAAATTAACTTAAAACGTTTAAGAGTTTAACCTTAAGTAAAATAGTAAAATTAGTTTTGTAAATCGACACTTATCTTTTATAAAATAAAACTGATTTAGGACTCTATGAAATATTCTGTTCCCATAGTAAGCTGTATTTGTTTCTACTGATCTTATACCTTCCTGGACTCTAATTGACTTGCTGGGCTTCATACTCCTTGGCCCATGATTCAATTTTAATCCTTGTTTTGGAACTGCTTCTCTTCATGGTTTCTCAGCTGGTAGCGTTGTATACTTGTTGTTGCTGAGTGTGCTGATCGTTTCATATAAACCTGTGACATTCCTTAAATAACCAGTTGTGAGTATAGCTTAAGTTTGTCATCGTCAAAACTGAGGAATCAACAGTGTCTTTCTCCAACTTTGTTATCTTTACACGACTTTTCTGTACTGTCTAGGTGTTCTTGTTCGTTGCTGGTAGGTTTTTAATCCCAGATAATACTCAGTGCACTCGTGATGTTGTGATGGAACTTCTGCAAAGGCTCAATTCTAAAGAGCTCATTCGCGAAATAGATTTGAGTATCTTAGTAATCCTACATTCATAGTACTTTTTTCAATTACTCATCTAAAATCTGTAACAGTTTCATCTCTGTTTCTGGTATTTCTGGTTACCTCGATGATGATGTGAGCGTCTCGGCCTTGCTCCGAGTCTGGGCTCCAGGTCGCGTACGGTCCTGCAAGATAAACTCCGGGCCCTCGGGGTTAAAACCCGAGGCGGAACCTCCGACGCCCAAGTTAATGTATAAACAATGTATATTTGAGAGTATGTAGGAAGAATGAGTCTTTTGTGAGAGTTTTGACCTCCCATTCTCTTACCTCCAAGGAAGTATTTATCACAAATTATTAGGTACACCCGGTTGTATGTAGCTCTACATACAACCGGATCGTTTTGTATTTTCTAATCCCTTAAAAAAAGCACATTTTTCAGTTTAAAAGCACATTTTCAGTTTAAAAGCACATTTTTCAATTTAAAATCACATTTTTACAATTTTAATGCACATTTGTTTTTCAAATATTATGATATTGAATATCTTCTTCCAATTGGCAAAAAACCTAAACTTAAAAGGTGAGCAACCAACATCAGTTTACATATCCTCTCAAATTCTTCGCGCTCGTATGTTCTTTTGTACTAACAATGTGTTATTTTGAAATGTATCTGCTTTGAAGCTATAAAAAATGTATTTTAACCTGTAAAAATGTGCTTTAAACTATAAAATTGTGCTTTTTGAGGGGTTAAAAATCATAACTACCCGGTTGCATGTAGAGCTACATACAACCGGGTGTACCATTTACCAATTGAGTATTTATAGTAGTAGTATTTGGGTTCATAGTGTAAGTGGGCTTATTTGGGCATATGAGGCTCTTTTATGGTCCTATCATTATCTTGGACTTATGTGGGTATGTGGTTACTTTGGGCCAAAATGGGTAGGTCCATTTTGGCACCCAATAATCGCGATCTGTTGACTTTTTTTGCAGGCTTTTTCTATGGTGGCTGCAAGTGTACATGCAAGTCGCGTGAAGCTGAATAAACTCAGAGGACAGCATTTAACTGCCTGAGACTCAGGTGGCACAACAAGTCTTGTTTGTTAATAGCTAATATGTGGTCTCAACTGTAATCAAGTTTCACTTATCTACCTATCATCTAGGTTGCTGCAAATGAAGGCATGAAACACTGTAAACTTTTGGTGCTGCCCAACTTCGACTTGTCACTCTTACTATCACTCTTACCTCTTGATTTTGATGTGCAATAGCAGGTTTATGTGAGGCTTTTTTCTGGTATGTGCAAACTTAAGAGTGTTATTATTGGTAACTCATTTTTTGTATGGGTAGATGTGATACTCATATACATCCCCACTGGGCTGATCTATGTTGCTCAGACTCTTATTGGAGTGTTGTGTCCAGCAAGGAATCGGAGGATTTGACACTTTAGATGTGATAAATTTCATACAAGACTACTAAATATTTGGGTGTCAGGTAGTGTCAGAGGATCCGACACCGACAACCTTTCTGAACCAAAATGTCAAAGTATCATAGGTCTGGATTAATAGTCGTCGTAGTACTTTTTCTGTATCCTAACTTCTGTTCTGACTAGTAGGTCTAATTGTTGGATTTTGGAAATAATTAATAGTACCAGTTTTATTCGGATCATTATGTGATTTTCATTTCCTAACCAATGAGGTATTGGTCATTTTGCCTAGTGGCAACCATGGAGTGTCGATGTCCGATAGATCACATGTTTGAATTTTCCATCCCAGTATTGCACTTGTGGGTTGTAGCTCATCTTTGGGGGGAAAGAAAAGTCCAAATTCCAATCTATATCAGTATATCTATAAGCAAAAAATTGTCACAAAGGACTCTATTTTATGTTTCAAAATTGTTTATAATAGTTTCATCCATTTCTGGTAGGTAAAGCCGTAAAGCAGATTAACTGTTATTACCGCCTGCCTGATATGCTGCCACTGGAGCATGTTTTCCATGGTCTTCATGATTCCTGGTTCCTCTATGTAAATGCTAGTCGGTTGAATATTTTGCCAGATATCAATAACAGTACAAAATTTTATCGGAACTTGGCTGAAATCAAGTGCAACAAACAGAATTCAGGCTCAAAAGCTGTTCTGCAGGCGGCAGCACAGGTGTATAACCCACCGAGGAAGAAAAAGAAGAGGAAAAAAACACCAAAATTGAAGAACTTTTCTGAAAAACTCAGTGATGATAGACTTGAGCCAGAGCCAAAAGGAAACGTTTTCAGTGTGTGCGAGAAAAAATTGAGTGGTCAGCAAGAAGTGCTGCATCCAAGTAAAGTATCAGATTCCAATGGTACAGCTGAAAGTCCTTGTGGAAGCTTATCTGGAGCAGTATCAGTGTCAGCAGGTATAATTGATAGATACTTGACAAATTTTATCAATATTGATTAGAATGGAAGTGCTTTCAGCTCACTTTTGGCAGAAGACTCTAATAATGTTGGTTTGAAAAACAATTATGGAAGATCTGAAGTTGGTAATTGTTGGAAATATTTAGGAAGATGTAGTGCGCTTTAGTTTATTTGTGGTTAATTGATTGAGAAATGTTGATGATCTTTGAGTATGGAAGAGGAATTACAAAGATACTTTTGTGGGGAATTCTTCTTGTTGTCTTACTAATGCTTTACAATGCTACATATTTATAGTAACACATTGTTGGTGGTTTCCACCACTACACTTCTCTAGACTATTCTATTCTAGACTATTCTACTTTCTTCCCATTGTAGATAGTTCTAGGTTTTTCTACTATTAGATATTTGTTTAGGATAGTCTAGATATTTTATTACATGTTTCTAGATTTTTCTAGATTAATGTTTTTAACACTCCCCCTTAATCTGAAAAATCTTGAACTCCAAGTTGTCGACGAAATTGGATGAATTTTTCTGTTGAGATTGCCTTTGTGAAGATATCTGCGAGCTGCTCCCCGGTCTTGCAGAATTGTAGCTCGATCTCCTGCTTCTCGACTAGTTCTCGGATAAAGTGATGACGTATCTCGATATGCTTCGTGCGGCTGTGGAAGACTGGATTTTTTGTCATGGCTATGGCAGATATGTTGTCGCAATAAATTCTTGTTGGGTCTTCTGTCGACTGTCGTAGATCACCAAGAATTCTCTTGAGCCAGACTTCTTCACATGATGCACTTGTTTCTGCAATATATTCTGCTTCTGATGATGATAAAGCCACAGTCGCTTGTTTCTTTGATGACCATGAAATGGCTTTAGTTCCCAACTGGAACACATAGCCACTTGTACTCTTCTTGTCGTCGATACTACCAGCCCAATCACTGTCGGTGTATCCCGTGAGCTTGTAGTCATCTTCAGTCTTGTATAATATTCCATAGCTTTTTGTGCCTTTGACATACCGGAGGATTCTTTTTGCTGCTGTGAGATGAGCTTTACTAGGTTCGCTCATAAACCTTGACACGATGCTAACAGCATGTACGATGTCGGGTCTTGTGTGTGTAAGATATATGAGAGATCCGACCAAGCTTCGATATATTGAGGCATCTACTTTCTCCTTGCCGTCATATTTGGAGAGCTTCTCATTGGGTGTCATTGGTGTGACAAATGGCTTGCAATCTTCCATGTGAAACTTCTTGAGTAGATCGTCTGCGTACTTTTCTTGTGATAAGAAGATCCTTCCTGGTCTTTGCTTGACTTGCATGCCAAGGAAGTACTTCATCTCTCCAAGGTCGGTCATTTCATATTCCGACATCATGGCCTTCTTGAATTCTTCGACCATTCTTGAGTTAGTACCCATGTAGATAAGATCGTCTACATAGAGGCACAAGATGAGAAAATCATGTGACCCTTGGGTCTTTATATAGAGTGATGGCTCACTTGGGCTTTTTGTAAATCCATTTTGTAGAAGATAGCCATCAATCTTGCTATTCCATGCACGAGGAGCTTGTTTGAGCCCATAAAGGGCTTTTCGAAGGCGATATACCTTTTCTTCTTGGCTTTCAATGACATATTCTTGAGGTTGCTCAACATATACTTCTTCATTGAGCTCCCCGTTGAGAAATGCAGATTTAACATCTAATTGAAAAACTTGTAATTTAATTTTAGCCGCAAGTGCGAGAACTGACCTGATCGTCTCCATGCGGACGACTGGAGCATATGTTTCAGTGAAGTCGACTCCTGGTTGTTGTGAGTATCCTTTTGCGACCAGACGAGCCTTGTTCTTTTGAATTGATCCATCTTCATGCTCCTTGATCTTGTAGACCCATTTGAGGCCTATCACTTCCTTGTCTTCAGGCTTGTCAACGAGCTCCCATGTGTTATTTTTCTCAATCATTCGAATCTCCTCGTTCATTGCTTCGATCCATTTGTCTTCTCGTGTTGCTTCATGAAAGCTTAGTGGTTCACCGGCAAAGAGAGCCATGATAGCATAATTGCATTCATAATTCTCCAAGTAGGATGGAGGACGCCGATCACGTTGAGATTGTCGAACTGCTTGAGTTGGTCTTGAAGAACTTGAAGTTGATGTTGTGTCTTGTGAACTGGAAGGTGATCTTGGGCTCCTTGGTGATGATGGACTTGATGATGATTGTGTTGCTGGCTGAATTGGGCCTTCTTCTCCATTTGGGCCTAGTGGAAGAATGTCTCCTTGAGAAAATTCTGGATCATTCTCGTTCCACTTCCATTGTGCTCCTTCATCAAATTTCACATCTCGAGAGATGATTAATTTCTTGGATTCGGGATTGAAGAGACGATTTCCTTTTGATTCGTCACTGTATCCAATAAAGATACATTTCTCTCCTTTTACATCCAACTTTTCTCGATTTTCTTTCGGGATGTGGGCAAATGCGATGCACCCAAAAACTTTAAGGTGCTCAACTCTTGGCTTTCTTTTGTGTCAAGCTTCATAGGGGGTGACTTCCCTAACAGCTTTTGTGGGAGATCTGTTAAGAATATAGACAGCTGCATGGACAGCTTCCGCCCAAAAATATTTAGGAAGATTTTTCCCTTGCATCATGCTACGGGCCATTTCAGCAATTGTTCGATTCTTCCTTTCCGCAACACCATTTTGTTGAGGTGTGCGTCTTACTGTTAATTCCCTTTTAATACCATGCTTTTTACAAAAGCCATTGAATTTACTACTTGTGAATTCTCCCCCACGATCTGTTCTTAAAATTTTCAAAGAATGCCCACTTTGTCTCTCCACAAGGGCTTTAAATTGCATGAAGTGAGAGAATGCTTCTGATTTATGCTCCAAGATATATACCCACATCATGCGTGAAAAATCATCAACGAACAATAGAAAATATCTTTTTCCGCCGAGAGACGGAGTTCTGGTAGGTCCCCATATATCTGAATGAACAAGCTCTAACGGAGCTCTAGCCCTCCAGGATGATGGAGGGAATGACAATCTATGCATTTTGCCATATATACAGCCCTCACATATTTTTCTTTCATTATTTGGTGGCAGTCCAACCACCATTTCCTTTTTCTTTAACAGTTTTAAACTGTCAAAGTTTAAATGCCCGAATCTTAGATGCCACAGTGTGGATTCATCAACAATGGAGGAGAGAGTCATATTATTTTCTAATTGCATTTTTAAAGGAAATATTTTGTTAGGAGCCATATGGACTTTTGAAATTATTTGGCCATTTTTCTTATCATATATGAGGCATATATTATTATCAAATTTCATCATATAGCCTCTTTGAATTAGTTGGCCTACACTTAATAAGTTTTGTGTAAGCCCAGGGACATAGAAAACATCATGGATGAATTTAGAGGAGCCGTCTTTTGTTTAAACGGAAATAGTCCCTTTGCCAGCAACATCTTGGTCACTTCCATCACCAAGTGTAATTTGAGTTTTTATGTTTTCATTTAGACTGACAAATGAATTTTTATTGCCAGTCATGTGGTTTGAACAACCACTATCAATATACCAAGTGTCACTTGGTTCATGTTGGGCATTTAAGCAAGTATATAATAATTGATCGGCGTTTGTGTTACTTCCGGTGAAATTAGCCTCTTCTTTTTGTCGGTACCAACAATCTTTCTCAAAATGAGTGTGCTTGTTACACCTTTTACATTTATACCGATAATCTTTTGTATTATGGCCATTTTTCTTGCACAAATTGCAATATGAACTTGATTGATTATTTTCTCGACTCCCTTGATTTTTATAATTTCCTCTCCCCCTGCCACGGTTATATGAACTTCCTTTTCTTGATTGATAATTTAAACCGTGACCATTTTTATTTTCTCCATTGTTAGAAAATCTTAGTTTAGCTTGAAAAGCTTGTTCTAGTGGCTCTTCTGAAAAATTACGCATTCTTTCTTCATGAGCTAAGAGTGAACCCATTAGCTCAGTTAAAGTGAGTGTTGATAAATCTTTATTAGCTTCTTCTATTGCAGCCACTATGTGATCATATTTTGCTGTAAGACTTCTTAATATCTTTCTTATAATTTTAACATCTTCTATTGTGTCTCCATTAGATCGAATTTGATTAACGATGGTTGAGACTTGATCAAAATATGATTGAATATTTTCATCTCTAGACATTTTTAAAGTATCAAATCTTCCCCATAAAGATTGTAGTTTAAAGAGAATTACCTTTTCGGAGCCTCTATATTTTGTCTCCAAGATGCTCCAAGCCTCCTTGGTCGTTGTAGCAGCCATGATGGAAGGAAGGATTGTTTCATCTACTCCACGATAGATTAAGGATAGGGCATAGTTATCCCTTATCCTATTTTGTTTGTTTTGCTTCCTTTTTGCTTCATCCCAAGTAGCTTCTTCATTGGCATCCTTGGGTTGTTCGTACCCATTTTGGACTAGCTCCCACAAATCTTGTGAGATAAATACAGATTTCATTTGCATACACCATTGTTGGTATTTTTCCCCTTTAAATAAAGGTACCCAATTAACTTGGGGATAGTTAAATGTGTTTGAGGCCATGTATATTTAAGTGGTGGTTTAGGTTGTATGCAAGAATTATTGGTTGTTTTGGAGGCTTTGGAATAATTGGCTCTTGATACCAAATGTTGGAAATATTTAGGAAGATGTAGTCGGCTTTAGTTTATTTGTGGTTAATTGATTGAGTAATGAGATGATCTTTGAGTATGGAAGAGGAATTACAAAGATACTTTTGTGGGGAATTCTTCTTGTTGTCTTACTAATGCTTTACAATGCTACATATTTATAGTAACACATTGTTGGTGGTTTCCACCACTACACTTCTCTAGACTATTCTATTCTATACTATTCTACTTTCTTCCCATTGTAGATAGTTCTAGGTTTTTCTACTCTTAAATATTTGTTTAGAATAGTCTAGATATTTTATTACATGTTTCTAGATTTTTCTAGATTATTGTTTTTAACAGTAATCGTTTAGTAGTTGCTTCAAGGGTTTCTATATCTGGAAATGCACCAATTCAGAGGAATCTGCGATGCAAGGAACTGCAGCTTCTTGAAGAGAGTTTCTGGCGTGTTATACTTAATTTGAAATATCAAATTATACCAATCCAAAAGCATTTACACTAATATAAATCTGGTCCATGCTAACTTAGCGTGGACCAGGGCAACGGAGTAATTTGTATGGGCAATATATGTAACTGTCACGTGACAGTTATTTTGTAATTTTAAATAGTAACTATAACTTTTTTATTTTTCAAAATTTCAGATCTACCTTCTGTTCATTCTCTTTCATTTTCTCTCTCTTCATTTTCTCTATGCTTTTCAAAATTTAGCCCAAATTTCTAGGTTTTGTTCGATTTTCTTCATAATTATCTTATAATTCTTATAATTGGATTTATTAGATGAAGAAAAATTGGAGGAAGTAGTAGATCAAGAAGGAGGTTCGTCGTTGCCGAAATCTAATCGAATAATTTGCGCTCGCCTACAAATCTTCGCAAGAATTTTTAGAGATCACATCTCGGTTTGTTGTTTTTTAAAGAATTTTAAATCTATTTTTATTTAAAATTGAAAATATTTGGTCTTTTGAAGAAATTAATGTTTGAGTTTTACCGAAATATCGTTTTCACTTCGCGAATTCGATCAATGACTTCACGATTTTAAATAGTAACTATATGAGTAATACAGTAACTATATGGTTTAAAGAGGTACTATTTAATTTTAATGGTTACTATATGTGTACAATAGTTACTATATTATTTTAATGGTTATTATATGTGTACAACAGTTACTATATGTGTACAATAGTTATTATTTTGTTGAGTGATTTGAAATGTTTGTTGTTTTTTGAAATTAGGGTTAGTGTTTCACATAGTTAGTATATAAATGATATAGTCACCTTTAATTTATGTTGCGAAATAGTGTTTTTAATAGTCACTGGAATGTTCGATGTGTTTATGTTAGTAGTAGTTTTTAGAGTAACTATATTTTTTTTTAAAGTTACTATAACTTTAAAACAGTAACTATGTGTTTAAAATAGTCACTATATTTTTTAGAAAGTTATTATAAGTTTAAAACAGTAACTATGTGTTTAAGATAGATATTATGTTATGAACAGTTTATAGTGACTTTTTGATAAATAATAGTTACTATACGATTAGATTATGTACTATGTTATTTAGAGTATGTTTTTGTCCGCTTCTTAGATAGTGACTATATGATTATAATGGTTACTATATGTGTACAAGAGTTACTATATTATAACAATAGTCACTATATGTTTTATATAGTTACTATATGGTTTATATAGTTACTATATATTTGAAATAGGTACTCTGTTTATTTTATCATGATTTGTTATCATTATGTTCTTTTTATATTCATAATTTTTTGTTCTCTGTGTTATTAATAATAAGAGTGACTATATTGTTATGACAGTAACTATATGACTATAACAATAACTATATCTGCAGTTTTGTGAGTATCTTACCATCATTAAATCTAAGAGTTACTATATGATGTATAATATAAACTATATGTTTAAAATAGAGTTACTATATTATTGTCACACCAACTATGTCTGCAACTATGTGACTAAATGACCATCAATAATATTTATAGGTATTATATCTTGTATAATAGTAACTATATGTTTGGTATAGTTATTATGTATATAATGTTCTTTTTATGTTCTTTGTTATCCTCTATGTTATTAGTAATAAAAGTTACTATGTTATGATCACAGTAACTATGTGATCACAACAATAACTATATATGCAACTCTGCTAGTATATGATTATCATTAATATTAAGAGATATTATATCATTTGTAATAGTAACTATATGTTTTTAATAGTTATTATGTTATCAATATGTTCTTTTTATGCTCTTTTTTGTACTCTATGTTAATTAATAATAATAGTGACTATGTTATTATGACAGTAACTATATGACTATAAGAATAACTATATAGGCAATTATGCGAGTATATATATATCTTAGAATCGTTAATTCTAAGAGTTACTATATGGTGCATAATATAAACTATATGTTTTACATAGTTACTATGTTATTTTTTCATTTTTAAATGTTTAATTACTAACTTAGTTTATATATAATTGATTCAGAAATACAAAGAAGTTAGCATCCAGAATTGAAGTCGTGCAAAGAATAACTTCTGCAAGAAAACAAAAGCAGGAGAAGAAAAAGAAAATTCCGACAACAATGAAAACCAAGGATGTGGTAGAAGGAGAAGGGGACGCGGACGTGGAAGTAGAAGGAGAGGACATGTTGGTGGAAGGAATGGACGTGGACGTGGCGATTAGTATTTTTTAGTTCAAAAAACATTTGACTTTAATGCGGTTTATTTAATAGATACAAATGATTATAATGTCGTAGCTAAAAACAACTAACCATGTCGTTAATATTTTTCTTAATTACTGTTCATGAGTTATAATTACTCTTACTCCTTACTCTTTTTTATTTCAGTAATTATATGATATATAATAGTAAGTGTATAATAGAAAAAAGTTACTATATGATCAATACCATATTGTTTATTTTATAATGTAGTAATTATTCTTTAGTTAATATGTATTTTTTTCTATGATATAGTTACTCTTTGGGTTGAATAGTTATTCTTATCGAAATGACTATATTATTTTTATTTTCATAATTACTATTCTGAAGATATAGTTACTTTATTGAACATATAGTTTCTATAATTACTCTTTTTGTCTGCAATAATGAATACTCCATATATAATTACTCTTATTTTTTATATAGTTACTCTTTTTTATAACATTAACTATATGATATATAATAGTAACTATAGAATAGAAATAGTTACTATATGATACAGAAGAGTAATTACTTCTATACGATATAAATATTTACTATATGTTATAAAACAGTAAATATCTTTGTGTATACATAATTAAGTAATTAGATTCTTATCAAAATAACATTAAAAAGTTATTGTATGATTATTAGATTAATTATATTACATATAAGTACAACTATATCAACTTAAGAGTTACTATATGATCTTTGCAGTAATCATGTCACATATAATTACTCTTACTTTTGATATACTTACTCTTTATTTTTTTTACAGTAACTATATGATATATAATAGTAACTCTATAATAGAAAAAGTTACTACAAGACCTCTAAAAAAGCATTTATATCATATTATTTATTTTATAATATAGTAATTGTTCTATAGTTAATATTTATTTTTTCTATGATATAGTTACTCTTTGGGTTGAATAGTTATTCTTATCGAAATGGCTATATTATTATTATTTTCATAGTTACTATTCTGAAGATATAGTTAAATTATTGAACATATAGTTTCTATAATTACTCTTTATGTCTGCAAGAATAAATATATAATTACTCTAATTTTTTATATAGTTACTCTTTTTTATAATATTAACTATTTCGTATATGATAAATAATAGTAACTATAGAATAGAAAGAGTTACTATATGATACATAAGAGTAATTACTTCTATATGAGATAAATATTTACTATATGATATAAAACAGTAAATATCTTTGTGTATACAAAATTAAGTAATTAGATTCTTATCAAAATAACATCAAAAAGTTATTGTATGACTATTAGAGTAATTATATTAGATATAAGTACAACTATATCAACTTAAGAGTTACTATATGATCTTTGCAGTAACCATGTCACATATAATTAATCTTACTTTTGATATACTTACTCTTTTTTTTTACAGTAACTATATGATATATAATAGTAACTCTATAATAGAAAAAGTTACTATAAGACCTCTAAAAAAGCATTTATATCATATTGTTTATTTTTATAACATAGTAATTGTTCTGTAGTTAATATTTAGTTTTTCTATGATATAGTTACTCTTTGGATAGAATAATTATTCTTATCGAAATAGCTATATTATTATGTATTTCATAGTTAATATTCTGAAAATATAGTTACTTTACAGAACGTATAATTTCCATAATTTACTCTTTTTTATCTGAGAATGAATATATAATTACTCTTATTATGGATATAGTTACTCTTTCTAATGACATTAACTATATGATATATAATAGTAACTATATAATAGTAACTATAGAATAGAAACAGTTACATATAATATAGAAAAGTAACTATTTCTATATGATAGAAATATTTACTACTCCGGTGTATGACAGTATAAAACAACCTTTGTGTATACATACATAATTAAGTACATCATTGATTCAATATTTATTCATCCATGCTTTTGGATTGCTATTACAGTAGTACTATCAAATTAAATCGTGTTTGTTGAGATTTTTTCCACCACTCACTAATTTCCACCAACTAAAATGCCAAATTAAGAGTAATTATATACTCTTTTTGTCCAATTTTCATCACTCCAACATATATCCAACAAATTTTGCTGCACCATTTCCCAATTGTACCTGCCGACATTTCCCAGGAGTCGACCTTCCAACTAATCAAACGACCCCGGCCTTAAATTCCAAATTCCCAATTGAAATCCCCGACAACTTAAATCCCTAATTTTTTTGAATCACAACAATCATCAGC
The DNA here is from genome assembly GCF_020520425.1 of Spinacia oleracea. Lineage (NCBI taxonomy): Eukaryota > Viridiplantae > Streptophyta > Magnoliopsida > Caryophyllales > Amaranthaceae > Spinacia > Spinacia oleracea. Next base: position 150,154,157 of record NC_079489.1, read on the forward strand.
AACAAAACATCATTGATTGTTATCAATGATGTTTTTACTGGTTTACTTCATGGCGACTTGCTTAAACTCCGCAAATTCGTTGAAGAAGGCGACGCTTCTCTTTCTCTTCCCGTCGTCACGAACACCACCATTGAGAGGCTCACTATCATCATCATCGTCGAAATCGTCACCGTTGTAGATAGGCTGGTCCTTTTCGGAAGCCATGGGAGAAAGGGAGGAAAGAGAAAATGAAAGGGGTGGTGTGGTGGGAACAGTGGTAAGGGAGAGAAAGAAGTGGAAGGAGGTAGGTTAGGTCATATGAAATCCTCCTGGTCTATCACTACTAATTTACGAAAATACCCTGGTCCACGCTAATTATAGCGTGGACCGGGTCCATACAAGTGGGATTGTATCTTTGCGGCCATCCACAATGGCTTCTAAGAAGAATGACTCGAGTGCATTATTTTTTTTGGCTGAAAAGAGCGAAGCAAGAATTGGTGCTGAACTCGCTCGGCAACTTTTGTGTAAGACCGCCTCACCGGAAAGACCACTTTGGTTGCTTAACTAATTGGTTCCATTTCTTAACTAATTGGTTACATTGCTTAATTAGTTGATTCAATTGCTTAACTAATTAATTCATTTGCTTAACTAATTGGTTTCGGTGCTTAACTAATTAGTTTAAGTACTTAACTAATTGATTCCATTGCTTAATTTATATGATACCAAGGTGGTCTTTTGTATAAGATCGCCTTATAGAAAAGTTTGTAGAACTCGCTAGCTAAGATGCTCATTTCTTGATCATTTTTTGCTCGCATCTTTTGCTATCAATGTGAGTCAACAATGACCCTTCGATATTTTCTGGTTCAAGTCTCGGAACCTGAGTTTTTTCTCCTATTCGACAGATGCATAAAGACTGTTAGGACTTTTCTGGTTCTGGTCCGTAAACTCTGATTTCTCTCCCTTGTGTCATTGTGTGTTCACAAGGGTTTAAAGTTCGCAAATATGACCAAACCAAATGAAGTACGTTGTACTTCCTCCGTTCCACAATAGATGTATCATTTCTCATTGCACGTATGCCAACGCGCTTAGTTGAACATTAATATCTATAAATGCGTATAAGTAAAAATTATAAAAAGGTGATATTTGGAATCCTTTCATTATTACGAATTTAACAAGATCTCACTTGCCTATATTTTTTCTTACACAACAGTGAAAAAAAGGTTGTCAAAGTTGATTGATAAATAGTGCGCAAATGAGAAATGATGCATCTATTGTCGAACGGAGAAAGTATGTTACAAGGTGGAGAACTTCGGTTAGTATAGTAAACAACGTCGTATAGCACCTTTAAAGGTTGTTAGTCCCCGGAAAACGTTGGTTTTTGTCATATATGTATTGTACGTTTTGGAAGTTGTTCATACTTGGAATTCTGCATAAAGAAGCTAGCCGGGTTTGGCAAAGTTCAGTTGAACTGCAATATTGAGCTGCAATATTGAGCATATACCAGCTGAGATACATACTTATCTACCAACAACACAATTAATTTGTCATGATGAGAAGAAACAAACTTTTACTACAAACTAGAATGTAGCTAATTAGCTACAAACAATGTGATATGAGATGGAAGATGTACTGAATTCTTGTCAAAATAACACACTATATTCCAAAACTACAGGTTACAGATTAGTAGGAAATTGCCGGTATCAAATCAGGGGACGTTTGGTACGTGCGAATGAGTTTACATAGAAAATGTGTGCGTTTGGTACGTGCAAATGAGTTTACATAGAAAATGTGTGCGTTTGGTACGTGCGAATGGAGTTTACATAGAAATTGTGAATGTCGAATCAGGTAACCTCAACGCTTTCAACATTATAAGCAAAACAATAAGTCACACCAACGGGGGTAGGGGCGACATTTCCGCTTCCACATACCGGGGGAAATCTCAAGTTAGAACCTAAAACTGACATTTACCTAAACTCGAACATCTCAGAACCACCTGCATCGAGCTAGCTCCGCCACCAACGAAACAGAGGAACACCCTCAACATTATGGTTCATTAGTCAGTGGAACAACCTACCTATTCCTACAATAGCAAATAAAATGGGAGCTAATAATTTTACATTTTTGGGTTGCAAACCAAGTGCACCGTTATTTCTCTGAACTTGTAGTAAAAACCTTAAAACAAGAGTTTTATTATGATCAAGGTTGTGAGTGCCTCCTATTTCTGGTAGGGGTTGACCTACCTTCTTCACCATTATTATTATTCGTCGATGCTGGACTTTCAGATGTATCAGAACTACTGTTGTTCTCGCCATTATCTCTCTCTTTGCTCGACCAAAGTTTCGAGAAAATCCTCTTTGACATTAGCAAACCTCTCACCTTATTTGCAGCAGCTTTCTCTGCATCATTCTTCGGCTCGTCAGGCCCGTCACCGTTACTAGTCCCTTCACCGCCCCCTAATCTAAGGTTGGCTAGAGCTTTCAGCTCTTCCGTTGTGGGGACCCCATCCCAGTCGTCCTCGGTGTTTGTAGTTGCGGCAGACCTTGAGCTCCCGTGGGACCCACCTGGGAGGAGTAATGCCCGCGCAGAACGCTGCAAGTCTGGGGTACGGCTTCCTGGGGACGATCCTGATGTGGCGGCTCGTGCTTGCTCGAAGAAGAGTACTTGAACTACGACACGTAAAGGAAGGCGTTCGTTTTGTACGGCGTGTGCACAGGCTTCTACTGAGAGCTTTCTGCAATCCATCAGTTTGCATATTTTCTTCCTCTCACTCTTACTAATGCCTGGATGTTCCTGCAGAATTTCATCATTCATTGAGTAAGACTGTTCTGTTCAACTTATTCCACTTACTTCAGGAAAAATAGTTCAGATAAGTTCAGTTAAAATAAGTTTAGGAAAAATAAGGGTTGACCAGTACAATGTATAAATAAAATAAGTTTTGATAAGTTCGGGAAAAATAAGTGAAATCAGGTGAATAAAACGCACCCTAAGTTAAAAATCTTTGATAATAAACTTCTAAAAGTTCCCAAAACTTCACATGTATCACAGAACAGAATTGAAAATCAGGAGTGGTTTTCAGCAAAATTGATAAAAATTAGTTTTAGACAAAAGTTCTGTAAACCAACATGTAGAGATTTTTCTTGAATGAAACATTTGATGGTTTTTAAGACTGATCTTACCTTCAAGTACATATCAATGGCACGATAAATCCCATCATGCGAAGATCTCGGAAATCCTGAAACGAGCTCTGAAATAGTAATGAATTTAGCTAACTGTAAATTAGGGTCTCGTGAAACCTCAGCGAGATAGCAGTCAACAAGCTTAGCAACCATGCCCTTCGAAGCATCTGATATTTTCACGGGCTTCTTAAGTTCCTGAAAATCTATTTCAGAATGAGACTTATTCTGAATAATACAGTGATCCTGCATCACAAATTCCTTAACCAGATTTTCAACCAAATCAATGTCATAAACAGTAGCTTCACCAGAAGGAGCTCGAATTAACAAATCTGCCACTGAAGCCTCGTCCAATTGCAACCCAATTCTTTTCAGCAACTCCATACTAACTATTTCTCCACAATTTAAAGACATTGATGCTCTCAACAACCTAAGCATAAAACTAGAGGAAACACTGCCTTTCTCTTTTGGAAGAAGTCGAACAATGGTTTCAACTAATGATTGGTTCTTCTGCAAATCATTAGTTGAAACCATACCCTTACTAAAACCAGGCAACTTTCTCAAAACATAAGTTTTCAAGGCCTCACCAATGACATCACTTGAAAAAACCCTTCCTTTTGTCTTAATCGTAGTTATGACCCGTTTATAAAGATCCATGTCAAGGTCGGATAGGTCTTCAACCCACCAATCTTTTGGAACGGTGACCTGTTTCCTCACCCCGTTATAAAGCTGTTCCCCTCCCTTCTCTGAAGGGTGCATCTTCCTGTTATAGGTGTACGACCACTCAACTTTAGAAGTATCAACGGTTGCTTTAGAAGCTATTGCATCAAGGCAGTGGCTAACAACTTTGAGCTCTTCAGCGAACGGAAGTAGGGATTTGGTTGTTTGGAGAACGATGATAGAGTCTTTCCAACCGCGGAAGATACTTGAGTTGAGAAAGACGTCGATCTTGTATATGAGGTTTCCTTTCTCAACTGTGTCGTACATTTCTAGATACTCGGCTGCACATCGAGCTGCAACCACGTTGTAGGCGTTCAACGTGACCGTCATGCCGTAGCAGTATTTTGCACACATTTCAAACGCAGCCGGTCCACCGGGGATGTCCTTTATGAATATTTCGTCTTGATTTTCTTGACTTGCCATGGCAACAAGCTTTTGCAAACGTGCACTTTTAGACAAAAGGGGAAACTGAAAAAGAAAAAAAAGAGCACACCATATCAGCATAAAAACAAGAAGAAGACATAAATTCAGATAATTTCAGTTAAGTCCAGAAAAAATAAGTTATTTTCAGACATTTTCACACACAAATAAGTTTATTTCAGACAAAATAAGTTTTTTCGAGATACAATAAGTTCAGCTAAGTTCATATAATATAAGTTAAGACAAAACAAGTCCAATAGAACGGAATAAGAAACCCTTGACACTCCCTATAATTCAAATAAACAAAGCTTCTAATCTGTACACGGATGACCAAACAAGAGAAGAAAAATGAACAACAGGCAATAAGCCGAGGGAGGAAACAAGCTAACCAGGTAAGAAAGAGAGGAATCGGGGATATATAGTAGTATTTTAACTACTATACAATCAGATGTGAAACATTAAACTATTTAAGAATGGTATACCTTATGCAGATAGAATTTGACATCCATGACATTGACAACTATGTCGGTTGACAGCTCTGTCGCCACATACCTGAAAGTCATGATTTTCAAGATTAAGCCGTGCTAATAGAATATTAATTCCAATCTAGACAATTAAGGGTAGTGTTTTCGAACAATCAAAACAAAAAAGTTCTCTAAAATAATCTTTGAAACCGCAAAAATAGTAGACCTAGCCCACAGACCAGCCATAAACTCTACCATGATACAAAATGTTGCATAATGTTACACCAATCAACAAAAGTGTTATCTTTATAACTGTTCTTGATAGAAATATATTTTGATTAACATAGCAGGATAACAACAGTTATCCCCAAATACTCTATTGTTCCTCCCCTCTTCCTAGTCCTCGGCCAACAAAAATGAATTAGATACTTCCACATATTTCCTCTTGTACTTAAGAGATTCCAATAATATAAGGTTTCAAGTGTTGAGACTCGAAGGGGAGAGTTAGGGTGCATTCTATTCAACTGATTTTCACTTATTTCTTCTGAACTTATCTTATCTGAACTTATGAGAATTGAGAATAACAAAGTTGTTTGTTGAAATAAAAAAGCTAATTAAATGCATTAAGCATAAACAAGTCTTGAATATCAAACAAACTTATTCGCTGAGTATAACCACACAAATAAAATCAGTGAATACTATTGCTGACTTGTGTTGCCTAATTAGCGGAGTATACCAAGAACAAATACGCGAAATGCAATTAGCTACCTAATTATGTTAAATTAGCCAAATAGTGTTCCAAAACACCAATTTGCAAATGATAGTGACAGCGATAGGAATCGGAAAAAGTGTTGCTGATATACCACCAGATTTCCTTTAGTACGATTAGAGTACAAGTTAAAAACGTTATTTTGAAGTTTTAATTTTCCACCACTGCAAGTAAAAGTTTTTGTCCACCTCCAGAAATATACGAAGAATCTACGAATCTACCATCCAACACAGAGGAACATTAGTCCCATCTGAAAGATTGAATTGAAAAAGGAATCCAATCTTGTAGTAATATTTTCCCAAACATGTTCCCTATTTTGTCAAGAAAATCCGCAAAAAATATTACAATATACAGTTATTCACCAATAATATAATCGTACAATAAAAATTGCCACCGAGATTGGACCCCTTTTGTCCCATAGCAGAACTAATTAGTGTTTTTGAAGCTCAATCAATGGCCATAAATGGCAAAGGACAGTGGTAAATCAATTGAATGATCTTCAACTTATGTTTGATTATCTAAGCTAAATGAAAAACCCAAAGGGACCACAGATTTAGATTACCAGCTCACAATGTCAGAACAAATCTCCAAATCCAGGAACATTCACCATTGAATTGTTAGGACGACCCCAAACATTCCCATTAAATTCATTTCTCTGAAATTAACTAAAATAACTCATCCCCATTATTCACCAGATTTGTAATTTGTTGAATATTTTCTAAAATTGGAAATTGAAATAACATTGGAACAACAATCAATCAAATGGGTACGAATCGAACAGTAATAACAGAAGTTAAATCAAAAGGAATGGAGAAAAAAATTATAATCTGACCTGATGTTATCACCATCCGTCTGAAACGAATCAGGTTTGGATCCAAGCTTCATAAACTTCATTTTTACCTTCTTCAAATGATGAATCCAAAGGAAAAATTTCCAGAAATACTAAAAATTCAGCTGAATTAAACAACACCCAGAACCTATAATCAAACAACCCCAAAAACCCAGAACCTAAAATCAATCAACCTCCAAAACCCAGAAACAGAAACTGGGATAAAAAATGAAAAAGAAAATGAAAGGTTGAAGAAGAAAGGAAGTTGAAGAGAGAGAAAAATAATAATGAAAGTGAGTTATAGTAATTGATGAAAAGGTGGGAGGATGAATTGATTATGCTTCCTTACTCAGCAGCAGCAGTGCAGTGAGCCCGGACACATTTTTGGGAACCCAATGTAAACATTTTTACAACCCAACACACACACCACACTCTCTCTCTCTCTCTTTTATCAACACACCATTCTTTCTCTACTTTCTCTCTCCTCCACTTGCCTCTAAGATTACACTACCACCCACCGCCCTTTTTTCTTAATTAAAATCTTTAATTACCCCTTAAAAAAGGGGAATTAATAAGAAAAAAATTGATTAATTTAAAAAAAAAAAAAAAACTGGATTTGATTGGATTGGATGTGGAGAAGGAGGGGAGTTACTTTACGGTTGTTGTAATTTTTGAGAGTAGTACCTGCAAAAATGCAGAAAACATAGGGTGGACAATCAGCATCTTCTTCCACTTTTTTTCATGTGGACAAACACAAAACAATCTCTATTACCAACAAAGTTGTTTCACACTTTCACTGAGAATTGTGCAGGTTTCAATACAAGATTTTGTAACTTTTTTAAATTTGTTTTATAATATTGGGAATTTAATTTGGGGAAGGGAATATTCATATTTCATACGACACTAATTTCCATGGAAACCCCATTGGAAAATATTGGTTTAATGTTTCGTACAACTTACCAAAAACTTGAGGAGAGGAAAGGGGGAGTATTAAAACCAAAACATGTGGAAAAGTAAAGTTAAACCCAGAAAAACAGAGGAAAAGAAAAAGATGATAACTCAGAGGGAATAGTAGTAATCATTTGAAGCAGAGGGTCTAAGGGTAGTAGCTTACTAGCTTAGTGAATAGCTGAGTGGAGGTTTTTCTGAATCTATACTGGGTATACCATTAAAATGGTATACTAAGGTCAAAATAGTAACATCAATCGGTATATTAAGGGCTAAATGGTAAGTTCAAGTAAAAAATTGAGTCTGGCCCACGAAAAATAACATTTATCTTTGACTTGTGAGTACCAAACTATGTTGTTTGGAACCAAATAAAACTGAAATCACGTTACCAAACTATATTGTTTGGTATCGCATGAGAAAATACAACTACTTTTCTTGTATCAAACTATGTGGTTTGGTACTAAATAAAAATGCAGAATATTAGTATACCATTTCAATGGTATACCCAGTATAGATTAAGACTTCCTCATAGCGAGTGTGTTTAAAACTGACTATACAAAGAAAAAAAAAACCTATAATAATAAAGATGGTTGTGGGTCCACGTATATGGGTTAAAATAGACTCAACCTACGAGTAAGTATTTTCGGATATCAGATATGTGCTTGCAAATGCATATCATAGCAAAAGACAAAATAGGAAAAATGACAAAAAAAAAATTAAATGGTACTTTTTAAAACAAAAATGATACTTTTTTTTTTTAAGAGAATGATACTTTTTTTTACATGAATTGTACTTTCCTTTTGTCTTTTAGCTATTTGTCTTTTGGCTGATATGTGCGTTGCCACACATATCTGATATCCGAAAAAACGATCTCCTCAACCTACGTCAAGTTCATTATTCTGTGTTAGAAATTTTCAAAAGGACAGCTAAGTTCGAGACATGGACATGTGTATAAGTCTGATTTCACTCAATTCAATATGCTTTGATGTGCTAAGTCGTGTTGTGCTTTTCTAAGAAAATAAGGCTCAAACACAACCCAAGCTCCAACGACTCGTGTCTAGGTCGTGTCGTGCTTTTTTGTACTCGTGTTGTGCCATACTTTTTTCGGGTTGGGATGTATATTGTCATCTTTAATTATTTGGCACGGCTTAGTGAAGTGGCAAGGAGGCTAAAGAGATGACACTGGTAGTCTGGTAAGGGTCGACCCGAGGTACATTATTGTCTGGCACGAAAAAGGCACGATAAGAAACAACACGACACGAGTACAATAACCATCTTTACTAGGCTACTATCCCATGCAGATTCATTTGTAAATTGCAATGACACCAACCTATCCTTTAAAAGTTATTGCGATTTAGGTTAGTAGTTTATCGCCTGATTTTCTTTCTTATTGAAGGAAGGTAGGATGTGTTCTCTTTACCTGGTGTGGTCTGATTTTTTTTCCTAATTTTTAGTCTGTTCTAATATACTCTTAACGCTTTATATGAGTGTGTTTCGCTTGTTATAATCTGATTTTCTAATCTGGTTTTCTGATCTGATCTAATAATTAATAAAAATCGGTAAGGAAAAAAAAGGGAGAGGAACATGAAAACATGGAGAACAATTTGCAAGACAAATGTCTCTCCTTTCAATAGGACAACCCAAGAACCAAAAACAACAAAGAGTACTCACCACTCAATGGTATAGCAATTCAAAAAATGAGGTGTTATTGTTTTCATTTTAGGTTTTGTCAGCCCACTTAACTACGTACACGAAAAGCTATGTCTCAGAATGTCTCTCTAAATATTAAAAAGTGGTAAACTTGAACCAAAATATAGCTAATGAATAAAAACGGGAAAAAAAGAAAAGAAAAAAAATTTAAAGGAAGTGGGCAAAAATGGAAGATAGAGATACCCACTTCTTCTTTTATCTCCCAACTAAGAAGAGTCATAGTGATGTGCACGCCAACCTGACACTATCAACATGGCTGCTCCCTCCCACAATTACATATTCTTCTTTTTTGAATAAAATAAAATATTATAAATTGTGAGTATTTTTTTTTTATTTTTATCATCAAGTACTTTTTCCAGTGTTAGATAATGCCTTGAATCGGTCAAGTCCCTTACTGCAACGCTCCAACACGGGGATCTGTTATTCTGGAGTAGGGTTATCTGTTTTGGGCCTATTTTCTGGGTTTTTCCGCATCTGTTAGAGAGTACTATATAAACTCTCTAGGTCATAACCTAGTTGTATTCTGTAATCTGTACCCCTCAAGATCAATAAAGCTTTCCTCCCCTCTGCCTGTGGACGTAGCTAACACATTAGTGAACCACGTTAAATTCTCTGCGTTCTTTATTATGTTCTTTATTCTTTCTTTGCATCCGTTACAACATCCAGCAGCCCTGATGAAGGATACTCCCTCCGTCCCTTAATACTTGACCTGTTTTTTTTATCGGGTCGTCCCTTAATACTTGACCTGTTTCAAAAAATGGAAATACTTAACAATATTATATTATTTCTCACTCCCCCCTTATTAACCCACCTACCCCCTACTCCATACAAAAAATAATAAAAAATTCAACCCATACTCTATCCCTTTACACATTTTCCACTAACTACATTAAAATAATAGCCCACTATCTATTAAACTAATGAGTCAATTCAAGTCCCTTAAACTCTGTGCCGGTCAAACCGGGTCGAGTATTAAGGGACGGAGGGAGTATTCATTAGTGTCAGATACTATCCACAATGATCGTGGTATCGCCATATTAGAATTTTGTTTGATCTAAATTGTCGTGTACTTGTTAGTTTCGATTTGTATTGTAGATGTTGTATGACTATTTTATTAATAAACTAATTTTACCTTAAAAAAAGTACTTTTATGTCTCTTTTTAATTTGCCCATATTTTTTGTTATGGATGTCCCTTTAAGATTATTTCATATCTTTACTTTAATCGATTTACCTTATTTTATTACGTATTGGAGTATATTAAGATTAGAAAAATTAGATCAATTTAGAGTAGAAAAATAAAAACAACCAGATAAAAATATTCATATTAGACTAGATCAGAAAGAAACAGATACTACCAAAAACTAGCATTATAAATCTAGATCAGGTGAAGAGATCGAATTAAAACCTAAATCGTAAGTTTTTTTTTAGAGAAAATAAATCGTAAGTTTTTGCATTTACTTTCTCTATCTCTTTTTGCATAAACTTACTTAATATGCACATTTTACTTTCAATCTTAATAAAATGGATTTTAACTACAAAGCAATAAAAAATGAAAGAGAATAATCTACGTACTCCGTACATTTATTTATGGAAATCTATCATAGAAAACGACCCATCTCTCTCTCTTACTTTGAATCTTTGATCATGTTTATGTTTTGTTAGGTGCCATCATTTAATTTCTTCACTTTTTTTAATTACTTGTTTTCATTTTGTAAAGTAAATTAGAAAAAAGTAATTAAAAGGGAATATTAGAGGAATGGGTTAACAGAAAAAACAAGTAATTGTTCTAAATTCTGATGAATAGAAAAATTTAAAGAACAAAACCCAAAGAAAAGTTTGTTGTATGGGTGTCACATGTCCTAGTATCTTGCCACTCAATTGAACTACTCCGTAACATCTTGTTTTTCTTCTCTTTATTTAATTGAACTGAACTGAGTGGAACTGAAATAATAAATATTTTTTAACATTATAATTACAAGTAAATTACTAAAATAGGAATGTTATAAATAAAGATGAATGCAATGTTATTCTTTTGAATTGACCTGGAATAGACTAAACTAAAATGAAGATTGAGATTTATTAAGCTAAATAAAGTTCCACAAAGCAAGGATGTTTTGGGGCGTTCTATTGGACTTATTTTGTCTGAATTTATATTATCTAAACTTATCTAAATTTAACTGAACTATCTCAACTTATCTGAACTTATTTTATCTAAAAAACTTATTTTGTCTAAAATAAACTTATTTGTGTTTGAAAATGTCTAGAAAAAAAACTTATTTTTGTTGAACTTATATTATCTGAATTTCTCTGAACTTAACTGAATTTCTCTGAACTTATATTGTCAAAAATAAGTCAAACATAACAAAGTCTTAATATGATGTGTACATCAAAAGAATTAAAGCAACTTTTAATCTTCGATAGCTAGTGAGGTATACTCATTCTCTTTCTTTTTATTCCCTCGAAACATGAGAATTTAATAACCCAATTACTTTTTTTTAGTAACACAAATTTCTCATAATTTGAGAATTCCTTCGTGTTAACCAAACAAGTTTAAGATAATTCCTATGATTTTGAGGTGAAACACAAATTCTTATGGAAAATTATTTCTCACATCAACCAAACAAGAATTTAATATGTTTTGTGTACATCTTATTCCTTTTTTTTTGTTCTTCATACCAAACGCAAATCCCTACTTTTTTTTTACCTACTTCCTCTGAATTTATTCTTTACGATTTCAGTTTCTAGTGTCTCGTTTTAATATTTACACTTAGAATCTTTCTTTTTATATTGTAGCATAAAAGTTCCTATTATTCTGTCAAAAATTATGTCAATTGATTATTCTAACCAATCAAATTCATTGTGTCATTTTAACCATTATATCCCTCACACTTTCCCATTATAGAGTTACAATTTTTCTCGTTTTTTCAAAGTCAATTTTTTTTTTTTAAATGAAAATGTTATTACTACGGAGTAATTAATAAACATAATTTGCATTGCTTAAGTTCAACAAAAAGAGAATTTTTATCCACGGTAACTATTTGTTAAATAGCATCCATGATACCAAGCGTAAAGAAAAAAAGGGACGGAGGGAGTATTAATACTACGTAGGTCATTAACTCAAACTTTGTTCAATTATTATATCAACTCGGTGTTTATTGATAATCCATAAGACTAAACCAATGAGGTTTTAGCTAAGTGGTTAAAAATTAATGTCAATGTATGATAGGTCTCAGATTTGAATTTTCCTCGCTTCCCTTTGTAATTTATATTCCATTTATGGCTCATTTGCAATTAAAAAACAGTCCATAAAACTACTAGTCTCATATACACGTGATGCTGCCAAAATTATTATAATAACTCGGGGATTAAGTTTTTATGGAGAATTATATTCGATTGAATTTTGTTTGAAACGTTTGACTCAAAATATGATTTATTCCGTAATTAGTTATTTCAAACTTTATTTGATTCGGGATTAAACATGAAATGCTTTTTTTTTTTTATTCCTGTTGTAAAGTAATTGACCGACCCAAATGAAATTCAACATTATTGACTTTTTAAAATTTCAGTACTCCCTTCATTTCTTTTTGTTCTTTACGTTTTTCTTTTTGGATGTATTAAAATGTTCTTTTGCATTTCCTTTTATATTATCACACAAATTTTTTAATATTATATCAAAATTTGTGTCAAATGATTATTTTAACCAATTAAATTCATTGGGTTATTTAATATCTCACACTTTTGTTGTGGGATCTTTTACGGTGCTGATGTGGCACGCGCTCCTCGAAGGTATCAAGTATGACTTGGCACGAACTTCTGGCAACCTGCAAAACAAGAATATTCTCGTAGGAATATTCCCTCCGATGCTTAAGTAAGTATAAGATAGAGAGATAAGTAATTTGTAGAGAGAAGGCAGAGCAAAGGTAAGTTTGTTGTTGGTGGGCAAGAATTGAATGCCCTTTTACGTAGGGATCTGCACTATTTATAGTGCTAGGGTTTCTCGGGAACTGGTCCTGCATGATTGAGTGTTTACGCAAGATTGGGACACGTGTCCTGTATTGGTTCTGGAGGCTTGTTTAGGACCAATGTGGACCTCTTAATCGCTTGGGCCTAGGCCCTGTGAAGTTTGAGAAATGCCCGTAGGCAAGCTTTTGGGCTCTTTCTTCTGGGCTTTGATAGTGCAGTCAGGTGGCATTCTTTTAGGGCACATCATTTGCCCCTCAAGGAGGATGCCCCTTGTCACTGTGGGGTAGGCTGCTTGATCGGAAGGAGCGCCACGTGTGAGGGCTTTTCAGAGCTTAGATTTTCCTTTAAAAGCTTCAATTCCTCTTTCATTTTTCTTTTGTTACTTCAGAGCGATTTTTTCTTTAGAGAGAGAGAGTAAATTCCGTCCTGCCAAAGATCTGCTGGTGCTTGCGCTTGAGTGTTCTTGGATTTGTTGTCCAGTGTTCTTGAGGGTTTAGAGGATTTGCCAAGACTTCTCATCTGTTTGATCATTTTCTGGTAAGTTTTCTATCAACACCTTGTTGTTTGTATGCTTGTGGGACCTCTCTTGTTTATTGTTTATAGTATTCTGTGGAGGCGTCTTGGGGGTTATGACACCTATCCCTTTCATTCTTTTGCTAAAGTCAGACGTCCTGTCCCTTATGCAGGACGGCTGGCTCGAATTAGACAGACAGCTAACGTGCGTGCATGGGCTGCACCGCGAGAGGGGGATGATAGGGTTCCTTTTTCGAACCCGTCCCAAGGAAGTAGGAGTGGAGTCCGTTCCTCCCATAATACAGGAGACGGGGCCATTAGAACAACACATTCTCCTAGGAGAAGGAAGAATGTGGCTTCCCGTCCCCGCGTTCCACGCGAGGATTTTGAAGATGACTCCTCTAGCTCCTCAGACGAGGAGTTTGCAAAAAATCTTCCTCCTATGGTCCGGGGGAAGGAGGACGTCAATCTGTTTCCATCTGATATCTTTCCCAGCATGAAATGGCTGCGGTACTTGAGGGAGCAGGGACGTGACTTTGAGCGTTTTCTGCTCTTGCCCCCAGATTTTAGTCTTAGGAGCCCTCGACCTCATGACTCCGTGGACCAACTCTCCCAATGAGAGGTAGCCGTTTATACTGCTGCCTTTAGGTTGGGCCTTAGATTTCCATTGCACCCCTTTGTGATGGACGTTTTAGAGGGGTATGACATTGGCCTTGCTCAATTGACGCCCAACTCATGGGCAAATGTTTTTGGTTTTATCGCCAAGTGTGCTTTGAGCGGCGTCACCCCTTCCTTTCCTGCTTTCCTTCGTCTCGTAGTCATTTCCCCTTCTTCTTGTTCTCCCCAGGGGTGGTTCACCCTCTACAGCCGTCGGGGATATAAGACGGTGGTGGGTAAGACCTCTAGTTGGGTTTGGTGGAGGAAGAAGTGGTTTGTTGTCCGAATGGAAGACCTCTCTCTTTCCAGACGTCTTTCTCGGTGGAACCGTCGGCCCCGCTATTTGTCTAGAGCTGACGCCTACCCTCGCCTCTCGTCCAGAGAGTGGGGACTAGTGTAGCCCTTGTTCCAGGCTGAGATGTATCGGCTGTCGTCAAAAAGCCATGCCTGGGTGCCTAATGCTTGGCTTCCCCATGTCGGCCAGTTCACCAATATAGTCTTTCTTTCGGCCGTTGGTCTTTGTTCCTATTTGAGTAGAGGTAGTTCCCCAGTAGATTTTCAAACATTTTTCTTCCATCTTTTTTTTTTTTTTTTTTTTTTTACTAACCCTTGGCTTTGTTTTTTACTAACCCTTGGCTTTGTAGGTTCTGCCATGGATCGCTTATCTCCCGAAGACAAGGGTGTAGTGGAAGTACCCGCTTGGCTGTCCGAGGTATATACCGAGGACATTCTCAAGGCCGTGGAGGCCAAGAAGAAGGACTCCTCCAAGAAGTCCAGTGAGGGTGCCTCTGGCGACGTCGCCAAGGTAATATATATATAAATATATATATATATATATATATATATATATATATATATATATATATATATATATATATATATATATATATATATATATATATATATATATATATATATATATATATATATATATATATATATATGTTTTTTTTTTTTGCCTCTGTTCATTTCTGGTCATGATTTGGTCGCTGATTTCCTTTATCTTTAGGAACCCACCTTGCCGGCTATGAAGAAGCGTCCGGCATCTTCGACGGAGGCTCCTAAGCCAAAACGACCCTTCTTTAAGAAGATGGGTCCGGCCGACGCTGTCACCAAGCCGTCGGTACCCAAACCGTCCGCTCCCCTGGCTGAGGGGGAGGTTCCTCCTATCCAGACGCCCATTCTTCCTCCTGAGCAAAAGGAGGTTCCTTCCCAGGTGGACATATATATATATATATATATATATATATATATATATATATATATATATATATATATATATATATATATATGTTTTTTTTTTTTGCCTCTGTTCATTTCTGGTCATGATTTGGTCGCTGATTTCCTTTATCTTTAGGAACCCACCTTGCCGGCTATGAAGAAGCGTCCGGCATCTTCGACGGAGGCTCCTAAGCCAAAACGACCCTTCTTTAAGAAGATGGGTCCGGCCGACGCTGTCACCAAGCCGTCGGTACCCAAACCGTCCGCTCCCCTGGCTGAGGGGGAGGTTCCTCCTATCCAGACGCCCATTCTTCCTCCTGAGCAAAAGGAGGTTCCTTCCCAGGTGGACACCGAAATGGATGGTACTGCCGGAGCAGCTGCTGACGAAGTAGCAGTCGATCAGACTGCGGCGGCTGACGCCACCACCTTGTCCAGAGAGGACAAGGGTAAAGGCAAGGAGACTGAGGCTCCTTCTACTGATAATGCCTCTACTCCTCCTGCAGCCTCGCCAATAGGTTAGCGTCTCTGTACTTTAAATCTGTTATATCAGGTTGGGATTTGCACGATGTTTGTTAATCTTGGTGTTTGGTTCAGTTGAGATGTTCAAGCGGATGCGTCGGGCCGAGGTGGCGAGCATCCCTCCTTCTGCCGGTTTTAGCTCAGAGGCGAAGGATAAGATCCTTGCCGATGTGTATGCGGCCATCCCTGAGGAATACGTGAGGTCACTGTTAGGTTATGATACATATGACACTACATAGATCATGCGGAAACAACCATTAACCCAGGACAACATATTATTTACACATAATCATATAGCATAATTTAGATGCATACTCTTTGTTGCGTGCCCTCCCTAGCTGCGCCCGAACCGAACAAGAACAAGTCTTTAGGACTCCAAGTGTCGTCCCTCCGTAGATAGTCCACAGCACGTCCGGATCCGCCTTAAGATTGACCAACTAGAATCGCCCTTAAGGTACTAGAAAATTTCGGCACTTTTGAGCAAGATGTGTGTTTTAATTTTCTCTCAAAAACTCACTTTTGAATACTTTGAAACTTGTGTATAAATTATGACCCCTAGGCCTTTATTTATAGAGTTATGGAAAAGGAATCGTAATCCTAGTAGGATACGAATTAATCGAAATTAGAATCCTACATGAATTCTATTTAATTAATTTATCCAATTAGGAATAGAAACTTAATCATACACTGACTCTTGTAGATTCAGGAATCACGCATGAGCACAAACTCACACACACACGGCAGCCACAAGGGCTGCCCATGCGCGTGCGAGCAGCAGCCCGCGCAGCACGGCCCACGCAGCCGTGGCCCTTGGCGCGCGCTGGGCCTGCCTTGCGGTAGGCCTGGCCGCTGCCTTGGCTGGGCTTGTGGCGCGCATGCTTGCTGGGCGATGGCCCCGGCTTCGTGCTGGGCCTTCGTCCGGCAAGCCTCGTCCGATGCTAATTCGTACGATACGCTTCCGATTAAATTTCCATTTCCGGAATCTATTTCCGATACGAACAATATTTAACATTTCCGATTCCGGAATTAATTTCCGTTTTCGAACAAATATTTAATATTTCCGTTTCCGGAATTATTTTCCGATTCCGGCAATATTTCCGATTCTGACAATATTTCCGTTTCCGGCAATATTTCCGATTCTGGTAATATTTCCATTTCCAATAATATTTTCCGATACGTACCATGTTTCCGTTTCCGGCAACATCTACGACTTGGATAATATTCATATTTCCGATACGATCCATATTTCCGTTTCCGGCAATATCATCGTTTCCGGAGTATTCATTTCTTGCCTGTGACGATCTTAGCTCCCACTGAAACCAAGATCCGTCGGTTCCGAATATTCATAGATGGAGTATTTAATGCCATTAAATACTTGATCCGTTTACGTACTATTTGTGTGACCCTACGGGTTCAGTCAAGAGTAAGCTGTGGATTAATATCATTAATTCCACTTGAACTGAAGCGGCCTCTAGCTAGGCATTCAGCTCACTTGATCTCACTGAATTATTAACTTGTTAATTAATACTGAACCGCATTTATTAGACTTAACATAGAATGCATACTTGGACCAAGGGCATTATTTCCTTCAGTCTCCCACTTGTCCTTAGGGACAAGTGTGCATTTCCTAATTCCTTTGTCGCTCGATGCTTGCTCTTGAACATAAGGTAAGAGTTGTCATCCTTATTTTGTCCAGAGGTGTTCCTCGGTTTCAGAGTTCAACTGATCAAATATAACAGATAATCATAGCCTATGATTCATCCGAGCACGGCCATGCATTTCACAGTTTCTAGCTCTCCGAGTGGCCTTGTACAACTTTTAAGCATCTCATCCCGATTTATGGGAGGACAATCCCAATCTTGCGATCTTGAGATTAGACTTCGTTTGATAGGTGATTACCTGAGCGTTGCCTTTATAGCCTCCTTTTACGGTGCGACGGTTGGTCAACGTCAAAGCAACCAGTTCTCAAACAAGTAATCTCAAATCACTCAGGTATTGAGGATTTAGTGTCTAATAATTTAATGAAATTTACTTATGACAGACTTTCATCTCTTACAGTAAAGTTTCATAGGTCTTGTCCGATACTAGTCTTCCCAAAGTAAGTATCTATGCAAATGATTATGACATTGCCATGTCCACATAGTTCAAGAAACAGAACTACTAGTCATCTTGCATTCTAATCGTCTAACGTTTTCTATGCGTCCAATTTTATAGAAAACTCCAATTAGGGACCATTTTCAACCTTTGACATTCAAGTTCACTTGATAGACATTTCTTAGTCACAGGACTGGTCCTGACAGTCTATCTTGAATATATCGTCAAGTTGAAGGGACTCATCATTTAATAAACCACAAATTAAATGGAAAAATGAATTTCTTTCATTTATTGTGAATGATTAACCAATAATTTTTTACAAAGATTTAAACTCTAAAACTTTAAAACATTAAACAGAGACATCAAAGCCATTCTCCAATATGCTTGATTCCCATAGCTGCAGTGTGCGAGTTGTGCTTCGCTTGCGGCAGAGGTTTAGTTAATGGATCTGATATGTTGTCATCAGTTCCAATTTTGCTTATCTCGACTTCTTTTCTTTCAACGAACTCTCGTAGAAGGTGAAATCTACGAAGTACATGCTTGACTCTCTGGTGGTGTCTAGGCTCTTTTGCCTGTGCAATAGCTCCGTTATTATCACAATACAGGGCTATTGGTCCTTTAATGGAGGGGACTACACCAAGTTCTCCTATGAACTTCCTTAGCCATATAGCTTCCTTTGCTGCTTCATGTGCAGCAATGTACTCCGCTTCAGTTGTAGAATCCGCAATGGTGCTTTGCTTAGGACTTTTCCAGCTTACTGCTCCTCCGTTGAGGCAGAAGACAAACCCAGACTGTGATCTGAAATCATCTTTGTCGGTTTGGAAACTTGCGTCCGTATAGCCTTTAACAATTAATTCATCATCTCCACCATAGACCAGGAAGTCATCTTTGTGCCTTTTCAGGTACTTCAGAATATTCTTGGCAGCAGTCCAATGCGCCTCTCCTGGGTCTGACTGGTATCTGCTCGTAGCACTGAGTGCGTACGCAACATCCGGGCGTGTACATATCATAGCATACATTATTGAACCAATCAATGATGCATATGGAATCCCATTCATTCGTCTACGCTCATCAAGTGTTTTTGGGCACTGAGTCTTGCTTAGAGTCATTCCATGAGACATGGGTAGGTAGCCTCGCTTGGAGTCCGCCATCTTGAACCTATCAAGCACCTTATTGATATAAGTGCTTTGACTAAGTCCAATCATCTTTTTAGATCTATCTCTGTAAATCTTGATGCCCAATATGTACTGTGCTTCTCCTAGATCCTTCATCGAAAAACATTTCCCAAGCCAAATCTTGACAGAGTTCAACATAGGAATGTCATTTCCGATAAGCAATATGTCGTCGACATATAATACTAGGAAAGCAATTTTGCTCCCACTGACCTTCTTGTATACACAAGATTCGTCTGCGTTCTTGATGAAACCAAAGTCACTGACTGCTTCATCAAAACGTATATTCCAGCTCCTGGATGCCTGCTTCAATCCGTAGATTGACTTCTTTAGCTTGCATACCTTTTTAGCATTCTTTGGATCCTCAAAACCTTCAGGCTGTGTCATAAACACAGTTTCTGTTAAAACGCCGTTTAAGAAAGCAGTTTTGACATCCATCTGCCATATTTCGTAATCGTAATATGCAGCGATCGCTAACATTATTCGAATAGACTTTAGCATTGCAACTGGTGAAAAGGTTTCATCGTAATCCACACCGTGGACTTGCCTGTAACCTTTTGCAACCAATCTAGCTTTGAAAACTTCAAGTTTCCCATCCTTGTCCTTTTTCAGTTTGAAAACCCATTTGCTTCCAATGGCTTGGTAGCCATCTGGCAAATCGACCAAATCCCATACTTGGTTTTCAGACATGGAGTCTAATTCAGATTGCATGGCTTCTTGCCATTGCTTGGAGCTAGGGCTCGTCATAGCTTGCTTGTAAGTCGCAGGTTCATCACTTTCAAGTAATAGAACGTCATAGCTCTCGTTCGTCAAAATACCCAAGTACCTTTCCGGTTGAGATCTATATCTTTGCGATCTACGCGGGGTAACATTTCTAGATTGACCATGATTCTCACCAGATTCTTCTAAAGATCTCTGAGTTTCATCTTGAATGTCATCTTGAGCATTCTCTAGAGTTTGTTGTTCGACTCGAATTTCTTCGAGGTCTACTTTTCTCCCACTTGTCATTTTGGAAATGTGATCCTTCTCCAAAAAGACACCATCTCGAGCAACAAACACTTTGTTCTCAGATGTATTGTAGAAGTAATACCCCTTTGTTTCCTTTGGATAGCCCACAAGGATACATTTGTCAGATTTTGGATGAAGTTTGTCTGAAATTAATCGTTTGACGTATACTTCACATCCCCAAATCTTAAGAAAAGACACATTTGGAGGCTTTCCAAACCATAATTCGTATGGAGTCTTTTCGACAGCTTTAGACGGAGCTCTATTTATAGTGAGTGCAGCTGTATTTAGTGCATGTCCCCAAAATTCTAATGGAAGTTCGGCCTGACCCATCATTGACCTGACCATGTCTAGCAAGGTTCTGTTCCTCCGTTCTGACACACCGTTCCATTGTGGTGTTCCAGGAGGAGTCAATTCTGATAGAATTCCACATTCTTTCAGATGGTCATCAAATTCATAGCTCAGATATTCACCGCCTCTATCAGACCGCAGTGCTTTAATCTTCTTGCCTAATTGATTCTCTACTTCACTCTGAAATTCCTTGAATTTGTCAAAGGATTCAGACTTATGCTTCATTAGGTAGACATAACCATACCTACTGAAGTCATCAGTGAAAGTGATAAAGTAGCTGAAACCACCTCTAGCATTTGTACTCATTGGTCCACATACATCTGTATGGATTAAACCCAATAGTTCATTTGCTCTTTCTCCAACTTTGGAGAAAGGTTGCTTTGTCATTTTGCCAAGTAAACATGATTCGCATTTACCATAATCCTCTAAGTCAAATGGTTCTAGAATTCCTTCCCTTTGAAGTCTTTCTAAGCGTTTCAAGTTTATATGGCCTAATCGACAATGCCACAGATAGGTGAGATCTGAATCATCCTTTTTGGCCTTTTTGGTATTTATGTTATATACTTGTTTGTCGTGATCTAATAAATAAAGTCCATTGACTAATCTAGCAGATCCATAAAACATCTCTTTAAAATAAAACGAACAACTATTGTCTTTTATTATAAAGGAAAATCCCTTAGCATCTAAGCAAGAAACTGAAATGATGTTTTTAGTAAGACTTGGAACATGGAAACATTCTTCCAGTTCCAAAACTAGCCCGGAGGGCAACGACAAATAGTAAGTTCCTACGGCTAATGCAGCAATCCGTGCTCCATTTCCCACTCGTAGGTCGACTTCACCCTTGCTTAACTTTCTACTTCTTCTTAGTCCCTGTGGATTGGAACATAAGTGTGAGCCACAACCTGTATCTAATACCCAAGAAGTTGAATTAGCAAGTATACAGTCTATAACGAAAATACCTGAAGATGGAACGACTGTTCCGTTCTTCTGATCTTCCTTTAGCTTTGGACATTCTCTTTTGTAATGGCCTATTCCATCACAATAAAGACAGCTTGATGTGGACTTGTCCTGCTTTGAGTTAGCATTGCCCTTGGACTTTCCACCTTTCTTGAATGGTCTCTTTCTAGCCTTGAGTAAATCTTTGGCTTCACAGTCCAGTACTATTTCAGCCTTTCTGACAAGGTGAATAAATTCTGCAACTGTTTCTTCTCTTGGTTCACTTAGGTATAGTTGCTTGAAGCGACCAAACCCACTGTGTAGTGAATTGAGCAAGACAGAGACTGCCATCCTTTCGCTTATTGGTGTTCCTAGTAGACTTAGGCGATCAAAATATGAACACATAAGATCCACATGGAACCTCAGTGGGACGCCTACCCTCTGTTTAGTGCGAAGGAGCTGAACATGTGTTTCTTGGACCTCCATCCTATAACACCTGTTGGGAGAACTAACCTTTAGCCCAGACATTGATTCAATCAACTCATGGACGTTCAGGTCCCTGTCCTCCGTACTTCCACGACAGATATCCCTCAGATTCTTGATGAGCGTAAAAGGTTCATAAGCTACAAACCTTCTAGCCCAATCATCAGGGATATTGTTCAGCATGAGACTCATAACCTTTTTGAGATCCGCATCCCAAGCGTAAAATCTCTCAGGGGTCATGTCTCTGGCATAGTAGCTTGGCATGGGATGTGATAGTACATACTCAAGTCCATTGAGTTTGACTATTTCAACTAGCTTAGCTTCCCATTCAAGAAAATTTGTCAGGTTCAGCTTGACCATAAGCTCAGAACCCATGATGATGTTTTGATTGTTGTTTGCCATATTAAAACTACAATTGAAAAGAATAAACAAATAAATAACCATTCACAGTTTCTCTTAATAAACTTAAATTCTAGCATACATGCATAATTCAATGTTTATTAAGCATTTTATTCAAGTTATGTGTTCCGGCAGGTGTGAATAAAATGATTCCAAGATCCTAAAATCATTGAAGAACTAAGCACAGTTTGTCGACTTAATCCTAGAACATCTTAGGTAAGCAAAAGCCTTTTGCTAATAGTCTAGAAACTATTCTTGGTTGATAGGTACGTCTAAGAACTTATTAGGTAAACCTATCGAATTTGCCACGACATAAAAGGACTCCTTACTTATATCGTTGAGTTTCACCAAAACTAACATGTACTCACAATTATTTGTGTACCTTGCCCCTTTAGGACCAATAAGTAACACCTCGCTGAGCGAAAACTATTACTAGATTGATGTAAAGGATATCCAAGCAAGTGTATATTTTGGCATGGCACCTTTTAACTCAATTTTTAAGTTTGGAACTTAAGGCTCTTACTATGTTGGTTAGATTTTAAGTGAACTAAAATCCTTAATCATGCAACATAATCAAGCTTTTGATCTCATGCATTTTAAGACATATTTAAAACAATAAATAACTTAAAACATGCATAAGATATTTGTGATCTAGTATGGCCCGACTTCATCTTGAAGCTTTGACTTCAAAGTCCGTCTTGAAAATCTCCGTGGGAGGCACCATTTTCTTCAAATAGGATAAGCTATAACTAATTACAACTATTTGATGGTTCGCAGACCATATTTGAATTGAAAAATAACTTTGGTACTTTAGACCAATTACATTCAAATTAATGGTACGCAGACCATATTTTCTATCCTATTTGGGCCATACTAGTCACTTCATAACCTGCAAAACAGTACATATACAATATATACCATTCACCCATTCATTATCATGAATGGCCCACATAGCTGGTTAGTAAAACACATTATGCATCACGTAAACATTTGCAGCAATTAATCAAGGGCACCAATAATCTACCAATTATTCAGTCCTTATTAATTCTAATCAAGTTGTTTTAACCTTAAGGATTTGTAGACCTAATCAAGAGTTTATGACTAAAAAGCGCTCCCACTCAAACCAATAAATTCATATGCTTTACTAATTTTAAACATAAAATTGTATTTCTAGTCTAACCGGAAACATACAAATTTAATTAAAATTTAAAGCTCATATAAATTTATAATTGAATCCAAAAAAAATTTAATTTAATTTCAGTCGCATTTAAATTAATTCATGATTTTAATTTTAGTAAAATAATTAGAATAAATTCCATTTATTATAATTATAATATTCAAAATTAAAATCCAAGAAATTAATTCAAATTATTAATTTTAAAATTAATTAAAATTACGTGAACTGAAATTTTCAAATTAAACATTCAAAACGATCTAATCGTAACGCAAACACCCTACGCGTTGCACGCCCATGGGCCGCACGCACACAGCCATTGCTGGCCATGTGCGCGCAGCCCATGCGCTCGTCGCATAGCTGCTGCTGTCCTATCGCAAGCCTCCGCACAGCGCCCCATCGCACGCGAGCTATCGCTCGCAGTGCGCGCGCGCGAGATCGCTCGCTGGGCGCGCTGGCTCGCTCGCTGTGCGCGCGAGCCATCGCTCGCTGGGGCGCGACATCGCTCGCTGGGCGAGCGACATCGCGCGCTGCGCGCGCGAGCCATCGCTCGCTGGGGCGCGACATCGCTCGCTGGGCGAGCGACATCGCGCGCTGCGCGCGCGAGCAGTGCTGGGCGCAGCGCTCGTGGCACGCGAGCTTGCGCTCGCTGCGCGCGAGGCTGCGCGCACTTGTGCGAGGCAGCGCGCGTTGTGGCGCAGCTCGCTTGCTGCCCACACGCGACTGCCTTGGCTCGCCCTTCGCCCATGCCCATTCGTTCATTGCTCGTGGCACACGACACAAGGCAGGGCTGCTGCCTTGTGCTCGTGCACTACGCCCTTGCTCATTGCATTCGTGCCGCACGGGCGACGAGCTCCCTTGCTCGTCGTCGCATGCCCGCATTATACAACACCCCTTAAGGGTAACACGAAGCGTCCATTGCTTCGTGCGTGCAAGTTTTATGAACGAATCGCATAAAAATTTAAAATTTATATTTAAAATTAATGACAAATTAATAAATAATATTAATTTCATAATTTTAGGGCGAAAAAATCGAAAATTTATTATCCAATTGATTTCCGATTGTTATGGATTCAAGTCTAGGTCATAAAATTTAAAATTTATCGTAAATTTACAATTTTTATGGTGGTTTTTAATCATAGGTTTCTAATTAAATTACAATTAATTATGAAAATCAAATTAATTCTAAATTATTCTAATTTTCAACAAATTAATCATAATTACAAATTAGATTGCATAATTAACAAGACTAGGCATTCAAACTTGTTAAACATATGCAGTAGGTCAATCAAAAATTCAAGATTTATCAACAAGAATCGCAAATATTTAATTTAACATCTTAAATTTACGAAATTTTGCATTCGAAAAACTAAAACCTTCGAAAAGTCATAGTTAGGCTTCGAATTTGAGAATTCTGGGTTCGGCAGAAAAATACTATTTTTGTCAAAATTTTAGAATGCCTTTTACATGCGGAATTGACACAAAAATCACTCAATTCGGATGAGTAACGAAGAAACTGCCGAAAAACTGCGTACATATAATTAAATAAACGCAATTTGCAATTAATTAACAATTACGAAAATTAATCACCCCTTTTAATTCTTGCAAATTTGTAATATTTAACCATGTTCATGCAATTTAGATTATGAAAATAATAAGGGGCTCGTGATACCACTGTTAGGTTATGATACATATGACACTACATAGATCATGCGGAAACAACCATTAACCCAGGACAACATATTATTTACACATAATCATATAGCATAATTTAGATGCATACTCTTTGTTGCGTGCCCTCCCTAGCTGCGCCCGAACCGAACAAGAACAAGTCTTTAGGACTCCAAGTGTCGTCCCTCCGTAGATAGTCCACAGCACGTCCGGATCCGCCTTAAGATTGACCAACTAGAATCGCCCTTAAGGTACTAGAAAATTTCGGCACTTTTGAGCAAGATGTGTGTTTTAATTTTCTCTCAAAAACTCACTTTTGAATACTTTGAAACTTGTGTATAAATTATGACCCCTAGGCCTTTATTTATAGAGTTATGGAAAAGGAATCGTAATCCTAGTAGGATACGAATTAATCGAAATTAGAATCCTACATGAATTCTATTTAATTAATTTATCCAATTAGGAATAGAAACTTAATCATACACTGACTCTTGTAGATTCAGGAATCACGCATGAGCACAAACTCACACACACACGGCAGCCACAAGGGCTGCCCATGCGCGTGCGAGCAGCAGCCCGCGCAGCACGGCCCACGCAGCCGTGGCCCTTGGCGCGCGCTGGGCCTGCCTTGCGGTAGGCCTGGCCGCTGCCTTGGCTGGGCTTGTGGCGCGCATGCTTGCTGGGCGATGGCCCCGGCTTCGTGCTGGGCCTTCGTTCGGCAAGCCTCGTCCGATGCTAATTCGTACGATACGCTTCCGATTAAATTTCCATTTCCGGAATCTATTTCCGATACGAACAATATTTAACATTTCCGATTCCGGAATTAATTTCCGTTTTCGAACAAATATTTAATATTTCCGTTTCCGGAATTATTTTCCGATTCCGGCAATATTTCCGATTCTGACAATATTTCCGTTTCCGGCAATATTTCCGATTCTGGTAATATTTCCATTTCCAATAATATTTTCCGATACGTACCATGTTTCCGTTTCCGGCAACATCTACGACTTGGATAATATTCATATTTCCGATACGATCCATATTTCCGTTTCCGGCAATATCATCGTTTCCGGAGTATTCATTTCTTGCCTGTGACGATCTTAGCTCCCACTGAAACCAAGATCCGTCGGTTCCGAATATTCATAGATGGAGTATTTAATGCCATTAAATACTTGATCCGTTTACGTACTATTTGTGTGACCCTACGGGTTCAGTCAAGAGTAAGCTGTGGATTAATATCATTAATTCCACTTGAACTGAAGCGGCCTCTAGCTAGGCATTCAGCTCACTTGATCTCACTGAATTATTAACTTGTTAATTAATACTGAACCGCATTTATTAGACTTAACATAGAATGCATACTTGGACCAAGGGCATTATTTCCTTCAGTCACTCCCCGGGATTGACCTGGGATTCTTTGGGTCCATTCAGTCTCTCGTCCTTGATGTGAGATACTTACCCCTGGATTTCTGTGGTTATGATTATATGTGTACGCTATTTTTAATTCTATATTGTCTTTGACAGCTTTTCATTCGCTGTGCCGAGAGTAGGAACTACCGCTTTGATATGCACAATGAGATGCTCAAGCACAAGGACCAGATCGAGAATCATGAGCAATATGCTGAGAAGACGGCCAGGTTGATCAACTTGGAAGCGGATAAGAAGATCGCTCTGAAGACGGAAGAGCTGAAGAAGGCCGAGGAGGACGCTGAGAAATATGAAGAGAAACTGCTGGAACATGAGGGGCGACTTGCCGTGCTGAGAAAGGAGTACTCTTCCGTCTTAGAACGGGTGACTGATTTCTCTTCCAAGGTGAACGTTCTGGAAGGTCAGCTCAAGGCCATGCAGGGGAAGATCGAGGCCGTGCGCAAGGAGGCTGCAAGCTCTTTTAAGTTGGGCGAGGAGTCCATCTTGGAGAGTGCCCAAAAGGCGTGGGATCAGTCTATGGACTGGAAGGATTTTTCCTGGTTCAAACGCCGTATCTCCCACCAGATAGCTGTTTCGACGGCTAGGCGCTTAGGCTTAGATCCTCCCGATTTCGTTAGTGACGGGGAGGAAGACATAGAAGAAGACGAGGTGAACTCCCCTGAAGGCCAAGACATCCAGGAAGGGAGTTCTATTGCCCCTCATCCTTGAGCAGTTTTTCTTGCAGTTGGTTTAGATGACGCCGTGGGCGTTTGTAATAACTTTGGTGCCTTCTGGCATTTATTTGATTTGGTTTGTTTGCGCTTTGGGCGCTATGTATAAACAGTTTGTGTCGTTGTGCACTGTATTTTAATTCTATCAGTTCGTTACTGATTTCTTAGGAATTTTTCTTTGGGTCCAATTGTTGGACAGAAACCTCAGTGTTCTAGGTGATCAGCCTAAATTGAGGCGCTAATCTAGGCCACTTCTCAGGCCGTCAAACGGTTAGTCTTTTTAGACGCCATCCAAGGAGGAGGTCTTATGTCTGAATGTTTTGCGAGCCTAATTTGAGGCGCTAATCTAGGCCACTTCCCAGGCTGTCAAACGATTAGCCTTTTTAGACGCCATCCAAGGAGGAGGTCTTAGGTCTGATTGTTTTGCTCTTGTTTGAGTCTTTCCTTTTTTTGGGCGCTTTTCAAAGAAAAGGCGTCATGCTGGATGTCTAAACCCTTTGTGTTTATTAGCACGGGGTACATCCAAACCCCTCGTGTTTATTAGCACTGGGTATTGTTTATTTAGCGGATAGGGACGCCACTTTAGGAATTGTTTTCTGGTGAGTTTCTTTCAACTGAGACTTGTATTCGTCAGATAGGTGTTAATTTACTAAATTACTTGCTACATTCACCGCGTCTTAGGCGGGTATTTACAGGCCGTTTTGTGGGCTCTGAGTACAATAGCTAGGCCGTTTTGTAGGCTCTGAGTACAATGGTTACCCTAATGATGTTCTACTCTTAGCCACTTTCTTCAATTTTGACCGCTTCTATTTGGACGGGTCCAATTTCTTTGGTGACCTGGGGTTCATCTTCATGCTTTCGTTTTCCTCTGACTTCAGCAGAATCTTGCTTCCATGCTGACGGGTTGAGGGTCGTCAGGTAACAATCCCTAGCCTGTTGTTGATCTCCATGTATGGTGCCTATAACTCCATCATCGCACACGAACTCCAGAAGCATCAGATGGGTGACGACTACAGCCTTGATCTTGTTTAAGGTGGGTCGTCCCAAGATGACATTGTATGCAGTCAGGTCTTTGACAATTAAGAAGTCCACCTCCATTTTTCGCCAATTCTTCCTATCTCCAATTCGAACTGGCAGAGTGATGACGCCGACAGGATGAATGATACTCCCTCCAAAACCAATGATGGGATAGTGAATTCTTTCGATGGTTTTGGGATCGTGTGCTAGGCGATTGAGGCATTCTAGACTCATTATGTCGGACGAGCTTCCCGTGTCTATTAGTATGCGTTTAACTCTCATGTTAGCTATCTTGAATTCAACCACAAGGGGATCATCGTGCGGCGTGGCTATCCGTCCGCCGTCTGACTCACATATTTCAATCTTTGGGAATGGATCCATGGGCGCTTTGGCTGACAGCAGCACTTTTCCTAAGCGGCGAGCATAATCTTTCTGTCCTCTCATGGTAGGTCCTCCAGCGGCCGGTCCTCCAGATATGACGGCTACAAATCCTCCGTCGATGTGTTGTCCCTTAGTCGGCGAGGCAGGGGACTTGTTCCTTTTGTATTGGTTTTTTCCAAAGCCATGAGGATTCTTCTGTAAGTAGTTCTTGAGATGTCCTTTGGAGGCTAGACCATCTAAAGCCCTCTTCAAGCTTCTACAATTCTTGGTTTCATGTCCTATATCTTCATGGAACTGGCAATATAATTTGGGATCTCGAGTCTCAGCAGGAGACTTCATGGGGAAGGGTCGATCAAGGTCGTACCTTGCCCCCACGTCTTTTAGTATGGTGAGAAGGTATGTGTTGTACTCAAAATATTCCCGTTCTTGCGGTCGTTCTCTCTTGTGCCCAGGAAAGTTGGTATCGTGCTCTTTTGAGAGAGCCCATGTGCCATTTACCCGTGGAGGTTTTCGGTCCACCTTATCCTTCTTCCCGGAGGAGTCTGTTGTTTCTCCAATCCTCCCTTCCTTTGACGCGCTGCATATTTCCGTTGCATGGATGAATGCTTCAGCCTCGTCTAGGACCTCTGCCATAGTCCTTACACTCTTCTTAACTAGGTCAAACTTGAAGGAGCCCTTCTTCAATCCTCTGATAAAATTATCAAAAGAGACACCATCGGGCAAGTCTGGGATCTGTCCCGCCTCCAGATTGAAACGCTTCACGTAGCTTCTTAGGGACTCGTCCTTCCCTTGCTGGATCCGTCCTAAATGCATGCTAGTTTTCCTTTCTTCCTTGTGTGCCATGAACCTTGTAGACAACAAAGTCTGTAATTCGCTAAAAGAGGCAATTGATCCTAGGGGCAGCCGTTCAAACCATTTAGACGCTACTCCCTTGAGCGTGGCTGGGAAGTACTTGCACCAAGTGGCTTCATTGGTTCCCTGAACGTACATGTGGTGGCGGTATGCGACAAGATGCATGTCGGGATCGGTGGTCCCGTCATAAGCTTCAATGGTAGGGGTTTTTACTTTGGGTTCCTTCGGGGCGTTCATGATCTCGTCAGAAAAAGGGACACTCATATGCCTTAACATCAGGTTGTTGAGTCCTTGCTGAATATGATAAGGTGGTTCACGGCGGTTTGATAGCAGGCGGGGGCGCATGCTTACCCTATGGGGCGTCATCTGGGTCGGTCCACGTGTAGTGGGATAAAATGGCGGGTCTTCCATTACAGGGGTGGACCCGGTGTCTGATAGTTCAGATTCAGCCTCATAGTGTTCTTGACGCCTTGAAGCTGGTCGCAAGATGGCTGGGGGACTTCCCCTAGATGATGGTCGTATGACCGGGTCCCTTCGAGGTAAGAAGGTGGGTGGGTCACGACCATCTTCCGAGTGCTCGGGCACAGGGCTAACTCCCCTGCTTGCTTGTGGACGAGAACCTTCTCCAGCTCTCCAGACGTTGGACCTGAGCGGCATTCTGCTTATCCGATTGACGCCTAGACTGAGGGGCCTCTGCGGAGCCGTCCTCTCAGCGCAGTAGATCAACATGTTTTTCCGAATTTCATCTTGCAGTGTAGTGCTCATCTGTTGTCGAAAGGTTTGATTCATTTGCTGTTGGAATCCTGTTAAAATCTCGCGTAGGGAGCCCACCGATACTGGCAAATCTAGATTCTCATCCAACACGACGTCTCGGACGCTAGGGCTTAGATGGCCGCCTGGCGGAGACGCCTCGGTTATTGGTTCTTCTTCTACCACCACCTCAGCTTGCATTCGTCCTGGTGTGTTCCCTGCATTTGCAATTCGATTGGTCTCTTCAATGTGCCGTCTCTCTTCTTCTTCACCAGCATGCTCTCTGTCAGAGTGTAGTTCGGCCATGACACTGTACGTCCCCACAGACGGCGCCAAATGTTGTGGGATCTTTTACGGTGCTGACGTGGCACGCGCTCCTCGGAGGTATCAAGTATGACCTGGCGCGAACTTCTGGCAACCTGTAAAACAAGAATATTCCCGTAGGAATATTCCCTCCGATGCTTAAGTAAGTATAAGATAGAGAGATAAGTAATTTGTAGAGAGAAGGCAGAGCAAATGTAAGTTTGTTGTTGGTGGGCAAGAATTGAATGCCCTTTTACCTAGGGATCTGCACTATTTATAGTGCTAGGGTTTCTCGGGAACTGGTACTGCATGATTGAGTGTTTACGCAAGATTGGGACACGTGTCCTGTATTGGTTCTGGAGGCTTATTTAGGACCAATGTGGACCTCTTAATCGCTTGGGCCTGGGCCCTGTGAAGTTTGAGAAATGCCCGTAGGCAAGCTTTTGAGCTCTTTCTTCTGGGCTTTGATAGTGCAGTCAGGTGGCATTCTTTTAGGCCACATCACTTTTCTATTGGGAAACTACAATTTTCTCATTTTCCCAATATCAGAATTTTGATAAGAGTGAAAACATTATAAATAAACGTAATTTTTCTTGTTTAAATAAAATAATAGAGGAATGTCAATGCACATTAATTTGTTGTTAATAAACGTGCGAAATGCCAAACGTAAAGAACAAAAAGAAACGGAGGGAGTATCTTAATAAGTATTCACTCCGTTTCTTATTGATATTGATTCATGTTTTGATGGTGCACATTTGTCAATGCACATATACGACAATCAATATATTTAACTTCGTATTAGTAAAAATAACAAAAAGTGATACTTAGTATTCTTAAAATAACTTATTTAAACGAATCAAACAAGACACCACATGACTATATTTTTCTTCTTCTTATATTGGTAATAAATTGGTAGATTCTCCAATCCTAAATAGTTGCAAGATTCTAAACCTGAATGACGCAGTCGGAATTATCAAAAAAAAAAAAAAGCAAACGCTAATCCTAGAACGAAGGAACAAATTTACAAGTGATAAATCTGTCAAAACTCTGGAATCTACCAGAAAAGAGATAAACTCTCAAAATAATATTATCAAAAGAATACTTGATTTCTAATGACGACTCAAAAGTGTTTAAATAGTTAACATAAAACCTTAATACGGAAATTAAATTAAAAAATAAAACTCGGAATTTATCAGAGTGTTGTTTTCGAGCCCTAAACGAACTCGGATGGCTAAAAATGCCCGTTTTCTTTCGAAAACATATTCTATTAATCATTCGGACACCAAAAATCCGACTAGAAGAAATCATTTCAGCAATTTTCAACAATGTACTTCTTCATCGAATCGAGCAACCATCATTCCTACGTCACTATAACCGACCATTAAGAATTAGAAGGAGTACTAAGTAGTTGATATTCCCGTATGTTTACATAATGAGAATTGATACCAATTGCCTGTTGGTTCAGTGGTGATTGGGGCTGAACTTGGTACGGAGAATTCGTGTTCGATCCCCCGCAACAACAATTGGGAGGGGACTGGAACCTATCCACCCAGAACTCGCCCCGAATCCGGATTAGCCCTAAGGGTGAACCGGGTGCTAACACAAAAAAAAAAAAAACATAATGAGAATTGATTTGGGAATTTGGGACATTTAGAATATTTGGTGCGTTTTAGAGCCACATTTTTATTTAATTGATAATTAACGGTTTGTGAAGAATATGGGGATAGTATATATAACTCATATGCTCTGATACCATGTAAATAATCACATCAAGAACTTAGGTTCTGATACCATGTGAATATTATGATACGGCATATCCTAATACAGGTGTTCGTGACTCATACACTCTATATACAATAATATCGTACAATAGTACTATGAGGATCTAACGGTAAACTTAAGTTCTGATACCATGTCAATATTATGATACGACTTACCCTAATACGGATGTCTGTGACTCATACACTCTATATATAATAATATCGTACAATAGTAAAATTACGAATATAACTTTAATATCATCCATTAATACTTAAAGTGGTTATTGGTTATACGACCTAACATCTTGTCTTTTTCTGCAAACATAAGATTTCGTAGTTTACTCACTAATAGCTAGGTCTCATGTATATCAATAGGTAATAGTTTAATTTACTTGTAGATCATCAGATCGATTTCTGATTAGTAAAGCACTATAGCTCTTGTTCATAAAACGTGCAAAATTCATTAGGCTATATAGAATTTACACTAAGTTTTAGAAAAGGAGTTTTTGATGCCTATATATGTTAGTAGTTTGCCTAGCCGGCTATTCGGGTCGACATCCAATTCTTTATTATTGGTGCGAATAAGTTAGAAGGGCAATACAAATTACAAATTGCGTGAATGAAAGGGTTCGAATCTGTGGCATATTGCGTACATACCGTCAATTTTAATCATATTAAGCCAAGACATCATTGATAATCCCGACATCCATATCTAACTTGTATTCTTTTGTACTCTGTAATTCATTGAGAAAATCGGTTTCTCTCTGTTAGTCAAAACGTGATTATTGCAAAAGGGGGGCAATATCCAGACATCTAATTATTATATTTGATGACATGAGGATTTAGTTAACATTAGCTACTAATTACATACAATATGTTAATTATGAAATTACTAGCCAGTAAAAGTCTCCCTTGAGGTTGAATCCAGGCCAAGATCTGGAATTCTAATCTTTTGACTTATTTGGAACAATTAAATTCCGGACAAATTATATTAAGTTTATATACTCCCTCCGTCCCGGAATACTCGCAACACTTCGACTGGACACGCTTGCCAATGTACAACTTTGACCATCAATATCCTACATATTATAAAAACTTATAAAATATTAATATTTTGAAAATATATACTCCCTCCGTATTTATTTAAGAGATACACTTGGTCGGGCACGGGTATTAAGAAAAAGAATTGAATGAAATAAAGTAATAAAACAAGTGGGGTTGGGTAGATATTTTAATGAGTAAAACAAGTGGGGACCTTGTCATTTTAGGGAATTGGGGGTGGAAATTGGGTGTAGATAGATTATTTAATTAGATGGTGGGGTTGATAAGTTACTAAAAATGGCAAGTGTATCTCTTAAATAAATACGCACGGAAAAGGCAAGTGTATCCCTTAAATAAATACAGAGGGAGTATTAAGATGAAGCAAACAATATATTATATACTAACATTTGCATATACTTGAAATAAAATAGGGTCAAAGTGAATTATGTGAATAGTGCAAAAAGTCAAACCGTTTCAAGTATTCCGAACAGAGGGAGTAATTAAGTTCAAACATACTCACAATCTCACATAGTCACATGTATGTTCATTCATACAAAATAAGTTCGATCCTCGTACGGAGAGATTCCTAATGTACTATACTTCGTATCTTTTCAAAAAAAAAAAGTATAAAATAAGTTCAGAATAACTAAGTTAAAATAAAAGATATATAATTAGAATACTCATGCTGCTTATAGGTTAATGACTTTGAGCGATAGGTGTTGTTCCGATGTTGAAACAATGGGCTTCGAATGAAGACCCTTTCGAGTGTGTTGAAAATCTTGTTAGCTTGAATGAGTTGTGTCCGAATTACCTGCATAATGACAAAGTTACTAGCCTCGGGGGTGTTTTCGAGGAAAGCCCCTCCGATGCCTAAGTAAGAACGATGCTCGGATTCTAGAGAGAAGTTCTCTAGAGAGTAGTCTTAAGGCGATAAATTGGACGTACCTTGAGGTGTGAGCCTTGGCGGCCTATTTATAGTGTTTGTGTAATAAATATGCCCATAGGTCATTTATTACTGTTGGGTCGTGGGCCTTGTTGGTGGCTGGATAGCCATGTTGAGTGGACAGTGGGTTTGATGTTGTTGTGTTGAGCTATTGAGTTTTGAACTTAGTGGCCCAATTGGTATTCAATTGGGAGCCCAAACAGGTGTATTTGTGAATACAGAGATGTTGAGTTTTTTTTAACACGCTTTTCCTTTGAAAAAGGGTGATATTGCATATGTTCCTTCTTGTTCTTCTCCTGCTGTTGATTTATCTACTTGTTCTACACATGATGTTTTTTATCTACTAGTGATATTCCTGTCGATTTGACTTTAAGTAGTACTTCAGTTGACTTGCATGCTAGTAATTCTTCTGCTGTAGATGAACCTAGGAGAAGTACTAAATGACCTAGAGTAGCAAAAGACTTTGGTTCTGATTTTGCATGCATTGCTTTTCTGTGTGAGAGTTCTTGTGTTGACTTGTTGAGTGATGAACTAGTCTATGCTTTCATGATTGAAGATGATCCAAAGACCTTTGAAGAGGCAATGAGATATGTGGATGCTTTGTTGGAAAGAGGCCATTAAGAGCGAGTTAGATTCCATAGTGTCTAACTCTACTTGGGAGTTAACTGACTTACCTAAGGGGTCAAAGACCATAGATAGTAAATGGATCTTTAAAAAGAAGTTGAGACCTGATGAGACTATTGAGAGGTTTAAAGCGCACCAGGCTTGTCATTAGGGGCTTTACTCAGAGGAAAGGACTAGATTACTTTGACACTTATTCTCCTGTGACTAAGATAGCCACCATTAGGACCCTGCTAGCTCTTGCTGCTATTCATGACTTAGTTATACATCATATGGATGTTAAGACTGCTTTCCTGAATGGTGACTTAGAGGAGGAGATTTACATGTCTCCACCTGAGGGTTTCGTGGTACAAGGTTAAGAAGATAAAGTGTGTAAGTAAGCACCGAAACAATGGTATGAAAATTTTGACAACACTGTTGTGTCAAATGGCTTCATTGTCAACAACTCCGACTCCTGTGTAAATTTCAAATTGATAGGATCAGGTTGTGTTATTATATGTCTTTATGTAGATGACATGCTGATTTTTGGCAGCGACTTAAAGGTTGTTAATGATACTAAACTTTTCTTGTCATCAAAATTTAAGATGAAGGATTTGGGAGAAGCAGATGTGATTTTAGGAGTAAGACTTAAGAAAATCTCCGGTTGCATTTCCCTTAGTTAATCTCATTATGTGGAAAAGGTGCTTAAAAAGTTTAACTCCTTTGATGTTGTTCCAGTGAGTACGCCCTATGACCCTAGTATTCATTTGACCAAGAACTTAGGTGAAAGTGTCTCTCAAAGTGAATATGCGAAAGTCATAGGTAGTTTGATGTACCTCATGAACAGTACTCGACCTGACATAGCTTATGCAGTGAGTAGACTGAGTCGATATACTCATAACCCTAGTAATGATCATTGGAATGCTTTTTTATCGTCTTCTCAGATACCTAAAAGGAACTGTTGATTTTTGTTTGCATTATTCTAAATTTCCTGCTGTACTTGAAGGATTTTGTCATGCAAATTGGGTTTCTGGTAATGATGAGATTAGTTCAACTAGTGGTTGTGTGTTTACCCTTGGTGGTGGTGCTATTTCATGGAAGTCTTCGAAGCAGACTTGTATAGCACGTTCCACCATGGAGTCAGAATTCATTGCCCTCGAGTTGGTAGGGCATGAAGCTGAATGGTTGAGAAATCTGTTGTCTGATGTTCCGTTATGGGGAGGATAGGATGCACCTGTCTCTTTTCATTGTGATTCTCAAGCAGCCATTGGTGTTGCTAAGAACAGTGTCTACAATGGTAAGAAGAGACACATACGGATCAGACATAGAGTCGTCAAACAACTCCTGAAAAATGGGGTAATTTCTTTGGACTATGTGAGGTCCGAAAGAAATCTTGTTGATCCCTTTATACTAAGGGGTGTTGTCGAGGGGATGGGGCTAAAGCCCACTAGTTGAGATTTTAAGGTGGATACCCGTTTGTGGTCAAACGAAGCCATAAAATCTTAACTTGCACTACATTTCTCATCCCTTTGGCGCATGGTAGTGCCTTTTAAATCCATAGCCTATTGGTGGTGCTATTAAGATGCACTTGATGGATTTATATTGTGAGGTTGAGCGTTTGCTCTTAATGGTTCCATATCTCTTTGGGATGGTGTTGTTGAGAAATACTTGATGGACTACCTACGTAAGTGTGGAGGTTAAGCCACCTTCTATGAAAAACTGGGTTGTCTTTCTAGAGCACTTATGAGACCCAAGGAATGCGCATGGCTACAAAGCGCTTGTGATTTATCGCGGAGACTGCACGATCTTAAGATAGGTATGTGTTGTAGGGGTCTCAACGGAACTCTGGTGAGTTCAAGAGAATTTCACTCACTAGAAAGTAAGTTGTTGCCTCATTTCACTATGTATCAATTCAAATCGAAAGATATTGATGCTTAAGTACTTTCCTTTTCTTGCCCATAAATTTCTTTTTGATTTCCAGAGCCTTTGTGGGGGATTGTTTGAATTAAGGCTTGAAAAGCCTTTTTTAATTTAAAAGTCCCACATTCTTGTAGGAGGGAATACTCCCTTGTTTTTATATTCCCTCCTCCTTGTTCTTATTGAGTTGGTACTTGAGATGCTTTTGTGGTTGGTTATCATGTTTGGGTTTGGGCTTGCGATCACACACGCACGCACATCTTCCTGGACCGGGCCAGGGCCATGGACTTTGGGCTTTGGGGAATAAACTTAATTTAACTATCTTTTTGGACCCGGGCTGAGCGTGTGTGTAACGGTTGTAAAATTGTAACTGTTTGAACGTTACAGTATTTATGACAATCCAATGATATCCTCCCCGGATTTACTGACTTTCGTTTTTGGCCTGATTTCTTCCTATAAAATCAGTGCCTTATTCATCAGTTTTTGACACACGGTATGTTTGGGTAGTTTTGACACACGGTATTTTATTGAACCAACTAATACCGCGGTATATTTCATAGGTGTTAATTTGAAAATGCAATACTCAATATTACTTTTAAGAGTTACTATGTTGGTTCAATTAAAAGTGAACTCATGCATAAGATAAGCAACATGTAAACTTAGTAAGCGCATAAAAAATTCTTTGGGGAAGAGTAAAGCATTTTTTTTTGGCAAGTAAGGGAAGATATATTAATCACTCAACAAAGTTACAACAAAGTTAGACTGTTCAAGGAAGAACAGCAAACCAAACAGCATAGACTTAGGCTAAGTCTAAAACAAGACAGCTAATTACAAACTAATTAGCCAACTCCTATTTTCAGCACTAATCTTCTTGCTGTGGATTTCCAGAATCATGTGCTTAACATCAAACTTGAGTCTCTCCATGAGTGAGGCAGCAGTGGGGACAAACTGATCCCAAACAGCAGAATTTTTAGCCATCCACACCTGATACAGGGTTCCAGCTATAGCAGCATAGCCAACTTTCAGTTTGAAGGAGTTTTTGCAGTGAGTTCTGAACCATTGGAAAACATGCATGACAGAAGTTCTTCTCATCTTGATTCCCAACCAGTCAAGAGCTATATTCAGACAGTCCTTGCTGTAAGCACAGTTGAAAAATAAGTGAGCACTAGTTTCTGGAGCACCACCACAGATAGCACAAAGATTGTTATCACCAATGCCATATTGAAATAGCCTATTTTTAGTCCTTAGCCTATCCAGCAAGGCCAGCCAAGCAGTAAATCTGTGTTTTGGAAGAGTGAACCTGTTCCACACATATCTAGCCCAAGGAGTTCTGCATTGCTGAGTTTTCAAATATTGATAGGTCCTCTTGATGGAGTAGTAGATGCTAGTAAGCCAAGTAGCAGACAGCAGCTTCTCAGAACACAACTGTTTCACTTTACAAATGTGCTTAACAGCCCAACTGGCAGCCACAGTAGGAGTATACTGCTGCCAGTTTTTGTCTTTAACATAGAGAGCATGAATCCATCTGACCCATAAATTATCCTGTTTTTTCTCTATAGCCCAGGCCAGTTTACCAATAGCTGCATAATTCCACAAAGTTAAGTTCCTAAAACCAAGACCACCATGATTTTTGTCAGAACAAAGCTTGTCCCAACTAACATTCCCTGGTCTGCTATCATCATAAACACCATACCACAGATAAGACCTGCACACAGCATTAATCTTTTTTATAATAGCAGAAGGGATAAGTAGGGATGTCAATGGGGCGGGGCGGATGCGGATGTAGGTCCCTCCATCCCCATCCCCACCTAAAATTTTCATCCCCATCCCCGCCCCATCACCCATGGCGGGTACAAAATTCATCCCCATCCCCGCCCCAACGGGTGTAAGCTAAAATCCATCCCCGCCCCGCCATCCAACTGGGTATCCATCCCCGTCTTATCCCCGCTTCATACCCGCGCTAATACCCACCTAATTTTTCTTATTTAGCAAATATTTGCTATATATACGGATTAGTCAAAGTTAACTATAGAAAAAAAAAAAAAAATACTAATGACTAAAGTAACCTATATAATCAAAAAATACTCGTCATAAAAAAAATTCAAACAAAAAACATAAAAATCTCACCTAAACTTATATTATCACCTAAAGATGCAAATAAATCCAAACCCACCCCATCACCCATGGCGGGTATGAAGCGGGGCGAGTGGGGATGGGGCGGGGCGGGCGGGGATGGGGCGGGTTCAACACAAAATCCACACCCGCCCCATCACCCATGGCGGGTACGATTTTTATACCCATCCCCGCCCCATCACCCGCCAAACCTACCTCCATCCCCGCCTACTTGGGGCGGATGCGGGGCGGGTCTCCCGCGAAACCCGCCCCACTGACATCCCTAGGGATAAGGAAAATTTGCCCCCAATAGACACTGATGCTCATAAGTACAGAGTTAATGAGTTGGATTCTCCCAGCAAAGGAGAGGTGTCTAGAGCTCCACACCTTGATTTTAGCCACCATCTTTTCCACTAAGATACCACAATCTCCTGCTTGAATTTTCCTGGAGCTGATGGGCACTCTAAGATACTTAAAGGGCAAAGTTTCAAGCTGAAAGCCAGAGAATGTACCAATGGAAGTTTTAGTGTCAGAACTCATCCCACAACAGTAAACAGAGGATTTAGAGGGGTTCACTTGAAGGCCAGTAGTGTCTGAAAAGAGCTTGAACCCTTCAAGCATAAGCTGAACTGTGTGAGTGTCTCCATGACAGAACATGAGGAGATCATCTGCAAAGCACAGATGATTAAGACCAAGGGATCTGCATCTAGAATGGAATTTGAACTTGGGGTGTTTAGTCACTAGAATCATTGATCTAGAAAAGTACTCCATGCACAAGGTAAAAAGAAGAGGAGAGAGGGGGTCCCCCTGCCTGAGCCCTCTTCTAGGTTGAATGGGAGGGGAGGGAGCACCATTAATCAAGAGTGAGTACTGAGTTGTTGACAAGCAAGTCATTATCAGATCCACAAAAAAAGTGGGAAAGCCTAATTCCAGCATAACCTCTTCAATGAATTTCCATTCAACTATATCAAAGGCTTTCTTTAAATCAAGTTTCATCAGGAAACTAGGTCTTGTGTTCTTCCTGGTGTAGTGTTTAATCAAATCCTGACAAATTAGCACATTGTGTAAAATGGACCTGCCAGCAACAAAAGCACCCTGTGTAAGGGAGATGATATCTGGGAGGACCTGGCTTAGTTTTTTACATAAGAGCTTGGATATAAATTTGTACAGAACTGAGCAACATGCAATTGGTCTGAAATCCCCTACAGAAGCAGGCACAGTGACTTTAGAACCAGAGAAATGGAGGTGATGTTGATTTCTTTTAAGATTTTCCCAGTAAGGAAAAAGTCTTTGATAGCCAAACACAATTCACCTTTGATAATGGGCCAAGCAGCTTTAAAAAACATGCTATTGAACCCATCCAGCCCAGGGGCTTTGTTTATAGGGATGGCATCCAATACACCTTTAATGTCACACTCCTGAAAATCACAATGCAGCAAGTTCCTGTGATGTTCAGTGAGTCTTGCTCCTTGATCCACTACAATTGGGCTAACATGAGATCTGTCCTCCTTGGTAACACAGAAAAGAGAAGAGTAGAATTGGGAGAAAGCCTCCTGGACTCCTTCATAGGATTGAATCCACTCACTAGCAGCATTGTGAATGGAATTGATTTTGTTTTGCTTTCTTCTTTGTTTAATGCTCATGTGAAATAATTTAGAATTTTCATCTCCCAAAGCCAACCACTGGATCTTAGCAGTTTGGCTTAAGTAGGACAAGTAGTTGGCTTGAGCTTCCTTGTACTTTTCACCAGCAAGCTTTTCATTAGTGGCTAGATCATTATTGGTGGGATCACTGTGAAGGGCATTCTGTGCCTGAATAAACTCCTGGTGATATTTAATACTGGTGGCTTCTACAGAGGAGAAACCAGCCTTGTTGAGAATTTTCAAATCATTCTTGATCCATTTGAGCTTCTGCAGGACTTTATACATGTGACAACCATGGATCTCCTTTTCCCAATTTGCTGAATCAAAGGAAGAAAACCCTCAGCACTTGTCCACATGTTGTAAAACCTAAATGGTTTCTTAATGTGTGAAGTTCTGTAGCAACTCAGAACCATAGGACAGTGGTCAAAGGTGTCTTCAGGAAGAAAAGTTGCCTCTGCAGTGGAAAAAGCATCCTCCCACAGGGGGTTAGCAAGAACCCTATCAATCCTAGAAAAGACCCTATTGCTCCCTTCCTGCTTGTTAGTCCAGGTATAGTGTCTCCCAACAGTCTTAATCTCCTGCAGATTGCAAGTTGCCATACAGTCCCTCATTGGTTGAATTTCAGCAAATCTGACAGGGGTCCCAACTCTATCTTCCATGGACATAATAGAGTTAAAATCCCCCATTATAACCCATGGATCATGAATAGTGTTAGCTGGACTAATCAGGTTATCCCACAACATTTCTCTACCCTTTTTATCAGACATTCCATATATGAAGGTGCCAAAGAAAGAAAGATTAGTACCTCTAGGAGTGATGTAACAGTGAATGTATTGAGAGCTCATTTCTCTAATATCAACATCAAACACAGCAGGATCCCACCCCAAAATAATCCTACCACTAGCATTGTGGCAAATATTGGTAGTGAAACACCAATTAGGACATACAGTAAGGTAAAGAGAACCCAGTTTAGGAGCTTTTACCTTGGTCTCCAGGAAGCTGAACAGTTTGATTTGGTGTGTGGAAAGAAACTTCCTCACCTCCAGTTGCTTGTTTATCCTGTTCAGTCCCCTCACATTCCAGAAGGCAATATTATCCATTAGACAAAGGGGAATTCCACCCCCTGTCTAATGAACAATTCACAGAAGAACCAGTTCCCTTGTGTGAGGCTGATGTCACTCCATCCTCCACTTCATGTAGAATGTGGAAGCTATTCCTTGTCTGAACTGGTCTGAGTTCTTGACACTTTTGCTTACTGAACCCAGTGGCAAGGGTGAACCCTTCCTCATCATATGTGTGTATGTGTGGGGCTTGTTGTGTTGTAGCAGGGGCAACCACAGTAGTAGGTGCATTAACAGGCTTGCTTTTCATAACCCACACTTTCTTGAATTGAGTGTGCTTTTTGTTGTGTTTGCAAGCATCATCTTTGTGTCCAATACCTTTACAAACACTGCAAACCAGAGGAATCCAATCATATTCCACCTGTTGGTTCAC
This sequence comes from Spinacia oleracea, assembly GCF_020520425.1. NCBI lineage: Eukaryota > Viridiplantae > Streptophyta > Magnoliopsida > Caryophyllales > Amaranthaceae > Spinacia > Spinacia oleracea. The sequence goes on from NC_079489.1 coordinate 150,196,279, forward strand.
AGTCATCCCCTTCTCATTCACAAATTGTATAGTGGTAGGGAACTGCTGGTCCAATTGAACATCAACTAGGACCTTAGCAAACAACAATTTATCCCTATTCTGAGTAGCCTGATCAACCTTAATAGGGCTACCAATTTGGCCAGCAATCTTGTAAAGGCTCTTCTCCCCCCAGTATTTGACATCCAAACCTGGTAGTTTAATCCAAATAGGAAGAGTTTTGATTGTTTCTTTAGCACAATTCACATCCTGTGACCAAGGTTTGATGATAAGTGGCTTAGAATCAAAAAATTGAGGACCACCCTTCAAAACCTTCTCACAATTCTCCATAGTCAAGAATCTCACCAAGTAAATTCCCCTCCCAATCAATGATACTTTATCTACTCCCATTTTTCCCCACACACGATGAACATAACCATCCATTACATGTTGGGGTGGATTCACATCCTTAGTAAGCATTTTAAATAATAATAAAATGCATAAATAAATTTGAACCTAGTACGCCCCCTAAACCTAAGAATACTACTCCTCTTTGCCTCCATCTTTAGCAACTGGATTACTCTTCTCACGGGCTTCCTTATTGGGCAATTGGATCTCTATCCTTGGTTCTTTAATCAATTGATTACAAGGAATTTTAATTAAACTATTTTAAAGTAAATTACAAAAATATTTAACGATACGCATAACTTAAAATTACAATAAAACAATTAATAACGTTACACAAATAAATAATCTAAAATATTCAAATAATAATTTAACACCAACAATTTTGGGTCATATATATCAGTCACCGCATGCAATATTATATATTATACACGCATGTATATACTTAATATTAAATATTACACTACTAGAAAAATGACCTATAGCAACGCCAAATAAGACAACAGTTTTCACACCGTTGTAATAGATAGTCTATAGCAACACTATTTCGAGTTTGAAGATAGCTTCATTCGGGTTTAGTAAAAGTGTTGCCATAGTTGAGAAAAGGCAACAGTTATATCTTTTTTATATATTTTTCTTAGCTACTGCAACACTTTCTACTCTATGAACATGACATTTTTCTTTTCTTTGGAATTTCCCTTAACCTAAAACCCTCTCGTATTTTCATTATCTAATTTGATTTTTCACATTCTGCCACTAGCCCACTACAACCCCTCAATCTCATCCAAATTTTCCCTCATATCTAAATTATTCCCTTAATGAACTTAATTATTTTTTCCCTTTTAATTTCAGATATTAAAAATCTGAACTAAATTAGGGTTTCAATTTTGTTATCAATCTCTCTCACTTTCGATTTCCTCCAATGCCGTCAATAGTGAACAATTCAGTCCCACGTTCATCACCACCCCCGTTAACGGTGTCGGAAGCAACTTTTAGGGTTAATCAGCGATCGCGGTCGTGCACAACTTCAGACATAGTCGCACAACCTTAAGTAGTTCCGCAAGTTGTCATCGCCGGAAACCAAAGCGGCGGCAAGTCGATTGTTTTCGAAGCTCTCGTGGCCTGCGGTATCTCACCACGAGGGTGCAGATTAAAAGGAGCGGGGTTAGTTCTTGTATCTTTATCAAAAGCTAATTTGTGATTTTAATGATATTCAGAGGGAAATTCAGGTGATTGATATTGCCTTTTTGTTATTTGTATGAAATTTAGGTATTTCTTCGTGAGAAAAATGAAGATTTGATTTCTATATTAGAAGTGTTTATGGAAAATTATTATTAATTCATGGATACCTTGACAACTTTGTTGCTTAATTTTGAATTAGAATATGTTAGAATACTCGTATGATCTGTAAATCTGTAATGGATATTTAGAGGAAAATGAATTGAATTTAATGTTTGAAAATGATGATCTCCTTGCTTTTGAGTAAGTCTTTTCTTGGGTTTTAGGGCTCTTCCTTTATCAGTGTTGACATGGAGGTCAAATTTCTAACACTATATCTGCTTTTTACTAAATCTACGAGCGAAGCAGAGTCGTCAGTAGAGTTGCCCACCACCATTGGTGACCTCACAATATAATGTTTGTAGATGGTGATCATCATAGAAATCATATACAATATATAATCTTAGACTGTATTGTTTTCTTCTAATTTTTGTTCATCAGAGAATAACCCACGCTTTTTAATTATAAAGCAACACAACCCAAATTCAAAGAGTCTTAGGATTCCTAAAGAAAACATGGGTGATCTCATAAGCAATTATTTTGGCAAGCTAGACAATGAGTCAATGACGGAGTATTCGTCCTTTCTTTTTCAGTATAGTATATTTGTTACCCTCTCTTTCTTTTTTATTGAGACCTTACTTGTTTCCTGCTGATTTTTTCTGGTTACACAAGCACAAATCCATGACCAGACTTGCCTATAGAAACATATATTAGAAACTTATTCTAAATGCACAACTGACCCATATAACACTCAAAGTGTTGGGGGAGGGATAACAGGATATCATATACCTCTTACTATATATTTTTTATGTTGTAAATCTATATGCTCAACCAGGTCTGGACCTCAATGAAGAAGGATATTGCCTTGGACGTTATCAAGGTAAAACAGAGTAAAAGAATTCTTTGTATATTTTTAGCTTTCACAATTCCAATCATCTGAGTGAAGTGCTAGACAATCTAATGTTTACTTTATTGCTTCAGTGATACAAATATTAACCACAATGAGGACTATGGAGGCTCCTGCCTGAGGTAAAGCTAATTCATATTTTTTATAACTAAGCTACAAGTGTGGAATCTTTTTGCGAACAATTTATCTAAGAGAGTGTATTACATTTTGTGTTGTTAGACAAATTAAAAATCTAATTAAATGCTTGATTAAGAAAATGAGAAGGATATTCTTGAAAATGAAAATTCATGTGAGAGTTTTCTATTAGTATTATGCTGCTCTGTTTTGAATATTTGATACGAGTTTATGTCATATTCTGTTTCTCAAAAAAGCAGGTTACTTTTACATTATCTTTTCTTGTTCTCTAATGAGAAAGATAACCCTTGGCAATTGAAAAAGACGGGACAAGTGAACCATCAAATAAAGAGTACATTTACGTTGTAGAACCTACTAAGATAATTATTAGTTTAGTTTAGTTTATCGTGAGTTGGTATTCAAGATTTGGAAGAGTTGTCTGAATTCCAACTCCAACTACATGAATATCATAATACAGTCGTAGTTAATTGTAAGCCACTTCTTATGGTTGTTAGTAAAAGTTGTTAATCCTTTGCGCTTCAATGATTCATCTTCTATCTTGTAATATAATTAACCACCGTTTTCTTGCAGTCTCATACTTGATAGTTTTTTTTTTGTTATATCAGGCTTCTATTCAGAGGATGATAATTATCATGACATGAGCTCATCGTTGTTGATTAGGTACAACAACGTAGAAGAATCGTATTCATCTCTTTACTTCATCTCTATTGGTTATACATTTTCTTACTCTTCAATAAATTATGTGTGTTTGCAGGATGATACATATGTTCAAATGTTCAAGTATTACAAGCTTCATGGAATAAGTGAAGATATATTGGATTTTGTTCATACTATATTAGATAGGTTTTAGAAGATATAGTTTACCGGGCCATGGCCTTGGAATATTTATTTTAGTGTATATAACATTAGAAATAATATTTTTTTTTTCTGCTAAGATGGATGTAAATCGTGGAATGAATATTGTGTTTATGGATTAAAGTTAATTTAGAATGCACTATAAGTTTTCTGGGTTTTATTTCGTTGTGATAATCATATTATATGAATTCTCAGCATATTTGTTTTACATTTATTTGGTTAATATACCCAATTGAAATGGTTGTTTTAGACCCAGTTGAAAGTGTTGCTATAAACAAAAAGAAAGTGTAACTAGGAAGAAGCTAAAAATTGTTGCTTAAAATGGGTGAAAACTGTTGCTTTAAATGGGTGGAAATTGTTGCCTTAAATATATAAGTGTTGCCTTAAGGTATTGAATAACCGTTGTCATAAGTTGAAAAGTGTTGCCTCAGTAAACCGTTGCCATAGTTATTTTTGGCAATAGTTTACCAAAACCGTTGTCTAAGGTAGGGAAACCGTTGCTATATAGTTTTAGCAACGCCCCCTATTGGTAACGGTTTTTAAACTGTTGCTATAGGCCAATTGCAATAGTTATTGGGGCTATAGTAACACTTTATTGTTGTTGCCATAAGTCTTTTTTCTAGTAGTGTTAACATCTGTTTAGTCTACTTGCAGGCCAAGTAACTTCTTCCATGTAAATGTTCTTGGAGAGACTTGTGCAATGATGCCTTAGCTCCACACTCCGAACCTGCAGAAAAAGGAAACCAACCCTGGAGGTTTGGATAGTGGTTCCCCCTCCGTAGCTTAAGTCAGTTCAGGTAAGGAATTAGGTTTAGAGATAGACAAAGAATGAGAGAGAATATCTTAGCAGAGTAATGGCACTGTATCCAATGATCTACATTTTACCTGATTTTGAGGGGACTATTTATAGTGTTTGGAATCTGAAAGCTATCATTTAATGTCACCCTAGAATGAGGGCATTTGATTGGCTAAGCAATCAGAATTTGACACGTGGCAGACAATGATTGGGGGCTAAATCTCATCCAATCATATGCAGCCGTTTCTTGGGATTTGGGCATTCATTATTCCTTCTGGCCAAAAGTGGGCCTCAAAGCATTAGAGAATAAAACCCTTCAAAAGGCTAAGTTTCCCTCCAACTTAAGGGACACGTGGAGGCCTTTCATTGGTCCACATGGCCTCTTATCAGCCCTTCATTTTTAGGTCACAACATTTACCCCTAAAAGGGGATTTATCTGTTGCAAAACCAGTTATGGTGAGTTTATCCCCAGACTCACTTTCAATCTTCAGACTGTGCCACATCAACTTTCCACTAACTTTTTCATTATCCAGACTCACCCTATTTTTACACATTATCTCCAGACTCATCTCAGACTCACCTAACTCCTAAAATAATGTTTTATATGTATATTTTTTTGGGTACATTTTATAAATAATATTGAAATTTTGTTTTCTTATATACAAACAAAGTAATTTATATTCCGAGACCTGTTTACTTGACCAATCGTCCAGGCGTTTGTTATGTATCTCCTTTTTCATACTTGCTTATTCTTTATTATTTTCTTAAAAAAGCAATAAAATGGATACCTCCTCTTCGTCGAATAATTCCGGTTGTTCAAGAGTTTGCCTTGACGCTAGAACCGATAGTTATTCTTCTTGGGCACATTCTAGGGTTGGGCCTATTCTAGCTGGTCATGCATATCTTTGTTTTTATGGATTCGGCCAAAAAAGTCAACTGACCCAGTCTTTACTTGTGCAGGGTAATCTGGCACGCGTCAAACAAGAAGACTAATCGTATGTTAGCAATTCAAATTTAAAGAGAAACAAAAATGGCGCAGAACAATTGAAAATCTGAGTTCAAGACTACATTTTTCAGGGGATTAGATCAAACTAAAAGCTCCATGAGTTGCGAGTTGAAGCACCTAAAAGCCTCAAAAATTCCCTTGAGGTGCATTCTTCGGTGGAAGGTGACCTACATGCGTGAGAAAATAAAATGCAAAGTAATTTAGAATGCTCAAAGGTGCGAACACTAGAGGCATAACTCTAGTTGAGCTATATGGCGTGAAATCATTTACTTCATAAATAAAGAAACTCTTTTTAGTCTTTGTAACAGACCACCTCAAACGATAATATAACTAACTGATATGGAAAATATAATAAGGGACAACATGCAAGCATTTTTATTCAAGTTGAAACTGTTATAACAGATGCAAAGAAAGAATAAATAACGTAATAAAGAATAAAAGAACGTAGAGAATTTAACGTTGTTCACCAACAATGTGTTAGCTACGTCCACAGGAAAAAGGGAGGAAAGTTTTATTGATCTTGAGGATTACAGATTACAGAATACAACTAGGTTATGACCTAAAGATCGAGTTTAAATAGTACTCTCTAGACAGATGCGGAAAACCCCCAGAAATAGGCCCAAAACAGATAACCCTAGTCTAGAATAACAGATCCCCGTGCTGGGGCGTTGCAGTAAGAGGCTTGACCGATTCAAGGCATTATGTAACAAAAACTCAACAGACGCCCAACGTTGACATGCAAATATATGTTAGAAGCACTCCGCATGTCACCTAGTGTGAGAATGCATTAAAAGTGATATATTGCCATGGTTAGTCAATAGATGAACACTGAGCGTGCCAATCCATACAGTAACTTGAAATGTGCTTAGATTAAAAGGAGATGTAACTAGTGTTCTCTAATCATGCCCAGAAATTGAATTCCTAACTAAATCAACCTCCTTGCGCCTCTGGTATTTAAGCCACATTAAATAACTTGGAGTAAACGTTACAAAACCGTATGAACATAATCAACTTACCTGCATATTTATATTAAAAGTATATCAAGCTAGCCCCGTCGGCCATCACAAGCCTCACAACTCACAGCTTCTGCAGCGCATTATAGTAAACATCATCTGTAGCCATCTGTGATAGATAATACATCAAATATTTAGCAACCTAAATGCCAAATTGCCATATTATTTAGCTAGATTGAGTACCTAATTATGCAACGTAACACATGCTCGCATGCAAAAGGACGTGAAAATATATGTACTAGCATGCACAAGGACGTGAAAATATGTGTCCTATCATACATGTCTAGGTGAAAAGTAACCATCAAAAGAACAAAATGTATGCAAACAAGGAGGCTTAGATATATATGCCATAATATAAACTAAACTACCAAGAAATAATCACCAACTCCCAGAAAAGATGGCTATGGGCTGGGCCGGCCCGAAGCCCGACCCGGCGCGAGCATGAAAAAAGCACAGCCCGGCACGGGCACGAAGTCGTGGGCCGTGGGCTGGGCCTGGGCCTTAATTTTTTGGAAAAGGCACGACAAGGCACGGACTCGACCTGGCACGACAAAGCACGCTAAATGTAGTAAAATTAGCCTTAGGCACGACGGGCCGACCCGATACGGCACGAAATCCCGTGGGCTTGGGCCCCTTTTTTAACTTTTCGGCCCGGCCCGGCACGAAACAACGTGGGCATGACCCGGTAGGCCCACAGCCGCGGACTCGACCCGAAGCCCGACCCGGCACGGCCCACGGCCATCTTTGGGTGGGGGTGCACCCAACTTCAACCATTCTGCAGAGGTACTAATATGAGGCATGATCAATGTGATAGATTGGGCTAGCACAGATTTTCTCACTGGCAACGCTTAAATTCATTCAAGCAAGTCTTACTTATGATGTTAAATCCATAACTCGTATCTTTATGTTTTAGCTAATATAGTAAACTAGATTACTTGAAGTAAAAACATAAAGTAGTATAATGTGTTGTAGATTAAGAGTTTTCAAGGCTAAAATGAAGAACAAGAAAGTAAGACTTACGGAACTTGTTGTGCCGTGGTAACCAAACCACTGCCTTGAAAACGAGATTCGGTGCAACCGGGGTGCACAATTGTATTCACCGATTCGTTCCCTAAGGTTTACACAACTCTCAACACACAATGGCACTCTTGGGTGTGAGATGGAGTTACCAGAACTTATGCCCAAAAGAGAGGAAGAAAGGGAGATGATAAGGGAATGATTTTCTGTAAACAAATCAAGAAATGAAGCATGTATTTATAGGATTAGAGGAGAATACAAAACAACCCAAAGAAACCAAAGGACTCAAAAGAATCCAATGGTATTGAATCACCAATTAAATCCATGATAATGAAGGGTTTATAACCCCCATAATCAAGAGAAATAATGGACCAACTTAATCATCATAATCAGAATGATAATTGTCCATAAATCATACTTAAAAGGTTATCATAAAAGAGGAATCCAAAGAGAAGATCAAAAACGGACAACACTAAGAGCCGATCTCGAAACCTGCCGGTTTCTCAAAACCGGCCGGTTTTCGGTGCACTTCAAAAAATGCCTTTTAAGTCCGTTTTTCAACTCACGCTCGAAACCTGCCGGTTTTGGAAAACCTGGCAGACAGGTTTTGGGAAAACCTGCCGGTTTTCCAAAACCTGGCAGGCAGGTTTTGAGCGTTTTTCCATCTTTAAATTCCAACAATCCCCCACTAAAGATGAGAAAAGATATCAAATGGAAGAGGAAAATATTGGGCATAAGAGGAGATCAATACATAGCATTCGGTGTTACATTTAAGTAAATTGAAACCAAATGTTTAGTGAAGTGGAACAATGACTTACAAGTCCAAGGGTGGACTAACCTTGAAACCCTTAAACTTTTGATCAAAGAGTGGACTAACCTTGAAACTCTAAGATTTAAGTCAAGCCCCCCACAACACATACATCACCCCAAAGATCTAGTAAACTCCGCAAAGTGAACGCGTTTTAAGCCATGCGTTTACCTTAGTTCTCATGGAAGCTCTAGGAAACCGCCCAAGTTTCCATGGAAGATGGCGAGTCTTCACAACCACGTAGGTGAATCCCTTGTGCTTCTCAATAGCACAAAACATCTCTTAGGATTCATTAAGAGTTTAAACAAACTCAACCTCCACATAAATTACAACGGTGGATTTCTCAAATGCTTAGCTAGAGCACCTACCACGTAAGTATAAATCCATTAAGAATTCCAACGAATTCAACCTACACTAAGCATTACAAACACAAACTGCCATAGGAATGGAATATTAGTAATGCTTATCATATTCACTTCATGGGCTTAAACCCCATTCCCCTCGACGAGTCAAGAACTTGGTTCCTTGCCAACCCCTTAGTCAAAGGATCCGCCAAATTTCTTTCGGACCTTACATAGTTCAATGCAATCACTCCATTTTTGAGTAGTTGCCTCACCGAACTATGTCTAAGGCGTATGTGCCTCTTCTTACCATTATAGTTGCTATTATTAGCCACACCAATTGCCGCTTGAGAATCACAATGCAAGGATACCGAGGAAGTTCTCTCCCCCCACAATGGGATATCGGCTAGGAGGCTCCTTAACCAATCCGCTTCTTGACCTGCCAACTCAAGAGCAATGAATTCAGATTCCATGGTGGAGCGGGCTAAACATGGTTGTTTTGAGGACTTCCATGAAATAGCACCTCCACCCAACATAAACACATAACCACTAGTAGAAACCACTTCATCATTATCGGACACCCAATTAGCATCACAATAACCTTCCAAAACATTAGGAAAGCGATTAAAATGCAAACATACCTCCATGGTACCCCTTAGGTACCCAAGTAATCGATGAAGTGCTTTCCAATGTTCACTACTAGGATTGTGAGTATATCGACTTAATCTACTTACCGCATAGGCAATGTCGGGACGTGTGCAATTCATCAAAAACATTACACTTCCTATTACCTTGGCATATTGCTCTTGAGATACGCTTGAACCCTTATTCTTTGTAAGCTTTACACTTGCATCATAAGGAGTCTTACATGGCTCCACATCATAGCAATCGAACTTCTTCAAGATTTTCTCCACATAGTGAGATTGACTCATTGAGAACCCATCCTTGGATTTGGTCAAACGAATACCAAGGATCACATCGGCTTCACCTAAGTCCTTCATTTCAAACTTAGTAGACAAAAAATCTTTAGTGTAATTCACAACCTCAAGGTTAGTGCCCATAATAAGCATGTCATCAACATAGAGACAAATAATAACACAAGAGGAATCAAACACTTTAGAATACACACAAGAGTCCGAAGAATTAGTCACAAAGCCATCACTCCTAAGAGTACAATCAAACTTTTCATACCATTGCTTAGGAGCTTGTTTCAAACCATATAAAAACTTTTTAAGTCTACACACCTTATGCTCTTGACCCTTAACTACAAAGCCTTCCGGTTGAGTCATGTAAATTTCCTCATCAAGATCACCATTAAGAAAGGCCGTTTTAACATCCATTTGATGGACCACTAAGTCATGAATTGCCGCTAAAGCAACCAAAGTCCTAATGGTGGCAATCTTAGTCACAGGTGAGTAGGTATCAAAAAAGTCAATTCCCTCTTTTTGAGTGAAACCTCTAATAACAAGTCTAGCCTTAAACTTATCAATATAGCCATCGGGTTTCTTATTCTTAGTAAAGATCCATTTATTACTTATGGGTTTAGACCCCTTAGGCAAATCACATAAGTCCCAAGTATGATTAGACATGATTGAATCTAATTCACTTTTAATGGCCTCTTTCCAAAAACTAACATCTATGGATTTCATAGCTTCACTATAAGTCTTTGGGTCTCCTTCTAAGAGAAACAAAGAAACAACAATTTCACTCAAATAATCCACATCAAAGTCTTCTACAAGAAAAACGGTCAAGAAATCTGGTCCAAAGGTAGTCTCTACTCTAAGCCTTTTACTCTTCCTAGGTTGGACTTCTTCCACTATAGTGGGAGGAGGAGGAACACTAGGACTAGGCAAAGAAACATCCAAAGGCACATCAACACTTGACTCATGCACATGAGAAGACAAAGAGGATTTCAACGGAAAAATATGCTCAAAGAAAACTGCATCCCTAGATTCACAAATAGAATGATCACTCAAAAGCATGAATCTATATGCGGCACTATTATGAGCATAACCAATGAACACACAATCAAAAGTTTTAGACCCAATGGTGGTTTTCTTAAAATCTGGAAAAGCAACATTGGCTAAGCACCCCCACACTTTCAAAATATTCATGTTAGGACTATAACCCTTCCAAAGCTCATAGGGTGTCTTATTCAACTTCTTATGGGGCACTCTATTGAGTACATAACAAGCGGATAAAACCGCCTCCCCCCACATGTTGTTGGATAATCCGGAACTTAGAAGCATGGCATTCATAGTCTCTTTTAAAGATTTGTTTTTCCTTTCGGCAATACCATTTTGTTGTGGGGTGTAAGGAGAACTTAGCTCATGGATAATTCCATTGGTTTCACAAAATTCTTTTAAAGACCATTTTCCATATTCACCACCTCTATCGGTTCTAACTCTTTTGATTTTAAGGTCAAGTTGATTTTCAACCTCGGCTTTATACTTTAAAAATGCACTTTCGGCCTCATCCTTAGTTTTCAAAAGATATACTTTAGTAAACCTTGAAAAGTCATCAACAAAAGTTATGTAGTAATTTTTCCCTCCTCTACTAGTAGTGCAATTTTTAAAGTCCGCTAAATCCGAGTGAATCAACTCTAACAATTTAGTACTTCTCGTTGTCACTTGCTTAAAAGGTTTCTTAGTATGTTTGGCCTCAACACAAATAGGACATTTAGAGGCTTTGTCAATTTTATCAAAAGAAATTAAGTTCATGTTTTTTAAATTTTCCATGTAAGAAACATTTAAATGTCCTAATCGATTGTGCCAAACATCCATAGACTCAACGATGTAAGCAAAAGAAGAAGTACTTTCATTATTGTTCAAAACATTCAACACAAACAAGCCTTCACTAAGGTAGCCTTTCCCAACAAAGTCTCCATTCTTAGAGATAACAATCTTATCCGCCTCAAAGACAAGTTTTAGGCCGGCTTTGTTGAGAAGGGCACCCGAAACAAGATTCCTCCTTAGGGAGGGAACATACAAGACATTATTCAAAAACAAAGTTTTTCCGGAAGTGAGTTTAAGGTGGACCTTTCCTTTGCCAAGAACTCCGGCGGTGCTACTATTTCCCATGTAAACATGGTCTCCATCGGTAGCATCCTCAAATTCCGTCATGATAGCCTTGTTAGCACAAAAGTGTCTTGATGCTCCCGTATCCAAGATCCATTCTACCTTGTTCTCCACCAAATTGGCTTCAACCACCACCGCGGCTATCACCTCATTCTTTTCAACAAGGTTGGCTTGGGAGGCACCATTGGAGTTGCTCTTGTGGCGGTGGTCACATTGATAGGCTTTGTGTCCTATCTTTCCACACACATAGCAAGCTCCTTTGGTCTTTTGAATCTTGTGGTTGTTAGTGAAGTTTCCTTTGGTTGAATGATTTTTCTTCTTCCCTTTGAACCTGTTTTTAGCCATAGGAGCACTAGATTCAACCAAGTTAGCTTTAGAAGAATTCAAAGAAAGGGATTCAAACTTATCCTTGAGGCGGTTAGCCTCTTCGGTCCTCATATGACCAATGGGTTCTTGAAGGTTCATGTCCTTCTTCTTGTGCTTCAAAGAATTGCGGTAGTCATTCCATGATGGTGGAAATTTCTCCAAGAGTACATTGGCTTGGAGAGTTTCACACATCTTCATACCTTCACCCAAGATGTCGGTGACGATGTTCTCGTAATCATGGACTTGATCCATGATGGACTTGTCATCCGTCATCTTGAAATTGATCCACTTACCAACAACATACTTTTTCTTACCGGCATCATCGGCTCCATACTTCTTTTGCAAGGTGTCCCAAATGGACTTGCTTGACCGATTGGTGATGAGGAGGTCAAACAAGATTCCATTCACATGATGGAGAATGTGAGCCCGAACAAGTTTGTTGTCTTTCTCCTTCTTGGTCAATGCTTCGGCCGCCTTCTTGACATCTTCCGCCGAAAGGGAGGGATCTGGTGCTACCGCCTTGCTTGCTTCAATTGCTTCAATCACATCCTCATAGAGCACATAATTGAAGGAAATAATGCCCTTGGTCCAAGTATGCATTCTATGTTAAGTCTAATAAATGCGGTTCAGTATTAATTAACAAGTTAATAATTCAGTGAGATCAAGTGAGCTGAATGCCTAGCTAGAGGCTGCTTCAGTTCAAGTGGAATTAATGATATTAATCCACAGCTTACTCTTGACTGAACCCGTAGGGTCACACAAATAGTACGTAAACGGATCAAGTATTTAATGGCATTAAATACTCCATCTATGAATATTCGGAACCGACGGATCTTGGTTTCAGTGGGAGCTAAGATCGTCACAGGCAAGAAATGAATACTCCGGAAACGATGATATTGCCGGAAACGGAAATATGGATCGTATCGGAAATATAAATATTATCCAAGTCGTAGATGTTGCCGGAAACGGAAACATGGTACGTATCGGAAAATATTATCGGAAATGGAAATATTGCCAGAATCGGAAATATTGCCGGAAACGGAAATATTGTCAGAATCGGAAATATTACCGGAATCGGAAAATAATTCCGGAAACGGAAATATTAAATATTTGTTCGAAACGGAAATTAATTCCGGAATCGGAAATATTAAATATTGTTCGTATCGGAAATGAATTCCGGAATCGGAAAATTTAATCGGAAGCGCATCGTACGAATAAGCATCGGACGAGGCCTACCGGACGAGGCCCAGCACGAAGCCAGGCCATCGCCCAGCAAGCCAAGCGCGCCGCACAAACAGCCACGCCAGGCCCAGCAGGCTGCGCAGCGCGCACAGCGCGCACAGCACGCGCAGCGCGCAGCGCGCGCGGGCGCTGCGTGGGCTGCTGCTCGCGCGCACGCATGGGGCCCATCGTGGCAGCCGTGCGTGTGTGTGCAAGTGTTTGTGTTCGTGCACGTTTCCTAAAACATGCAGAGTTCGGTTAATGATTAAATTCCTAATTCTATTTGATAAATTAATTAAATTAGAGTTCTTGTAGGATTCTAGGTTTAATTAATTTGTATCTGAGTAGGATTTCGATTCCCTTTCCATACCCCTATAAATATGAGGCTAGGGCTCACAATTTATAACGAGTTTCAAAGTATTCAAAGTGAGTTTTTGAGAGAAAAATTCAGCCACACATCTTGCTCAAAAGTGCCGAAAATTCTAGTACCTTAAGGGCGATTCTAGTTGGTCAATCTTAAGGCGGATCCGGACGTGCTGTGGACTATCTACGGAGGGACGACACTCGGAGTCCTAAAGACTTGTTCTTGTTCGGTTCGGGCGCAGCTAGGGAGGGCACGCAACAAAGAGTATGCATCTAAATTATGCTATATGATTATGTGTAAATAATATGTAATCCTGGGTTAATGGTTGTTTCCGCATGATTTATGTAATATCATATGTATCATAACCTAACAGTGGTATCACGAGCCCCTTATTATTTTCATAATCTAAATTGCATGAACATGGTTAAATATTACAAATTTGCAAGAATTAAAAGGGGTGATTAATTTTCGTAATTGTTAATTAATTGCAAATTGCATTTATTTAATTATACGTACGCAGTTTTTCGGCAGTTTCTTCGTTACTCATCCGAATTGAGTGATTTTTGTGTCAATTTCCGAATGTAAAAGGCATTCTAAAATTTTGACAAAAATAGTATTTTTCTGCCGAACCCAGAATTCTCAAATTCGAAGCCTAACTATGACTTTTCGAAGGTTTTAGTTTTTCGAATGCAAAATTTCGTAAATTTAAGATGTTAAATTAAATATTTGCGATTCTTGTTGATAAATCTTGAATTTTTGATTGACCTACTGCATATGTTTAACAAGTTTGAATGCCTAGTCTTGTTAATTATGCAATCTAATTTGTAATTATGATTAATTTGTTGAAAATTAGAATAATTTAGAATTAATTTGATTTTCATAATTAATTGTAATTTAATTAGAAACCTATGATTAAAAACCACCATAAAAAATTATAAATTTATGATAAATTTTAAATTTTTATGACCTAGACTTGAATCCATAACAATCGGAAATCAATTGGATAATAAATTTTCGATTTTTCGCCCTAAAATTATGAAATTAATATTATTTATTAATTTGTCATTAATTTTAAATATAAATTTTAAATTTTTATGCGATTCGTTCATAAAACTTGCACGCACGAAGCAATGGACGCTTCGTGTTACCCTTAAAGGGTGTTGTATAATGCGGGCATGCGACGACGAGCAAGGGAGCTCGTCGCCCGTGCGGCACGAATGCAATGAGCAAGGGCGTAGTGCACGAGCACAAGGCAGCAGCCCTGCCTTGTGTCGTGTGCCACGAGCAATGGACGAATGGGCATGGGCGAAGGGCGAGCCAAGGCAGTCGCGTGTGGGCAGCAAGCGAGCTGCGCCACAACGCGCGCTGCCTCGCACAAGAGCGCGCAGCCTCGCGCGCTGCGAGCGCAAGCTCGCGTGCCACGAGCGCTGCGCCCAGCATTGCTCGCGCGCACAACGAGCGAGGACTCGCGCGCACAGCCAGCATTGCTCGCGCGCACAGCGAGCGATGTCGCCCGCCCAGCGAGCGATGTCGCGCGCCCAGCGAGCGATGGCTCGCGCGCCCAGCGAGCGATGTCGCGCGCCCAGCGAGCGACGTCGCGCGCGCACTGCGAGCGATAGCTCGCGTGCGATGAGCGCTGGCGCGCGCAGCGAGCACCAATGCGTGCGGAGGCTTGCGATGGGGATGCAGCAGCTATGCGACGAGCGCATGGGCTGCGCGCACATGGCCAGCAATGGCTGTGTGCGTGCGGCCCATGGGCGTGCAACGCGTAGGGTGTTTGCGTTACGATTAAAGATCGTTTTAAATGTTTAATTTGAAAATTCCAGTTCACGTAATTTTAATTAATTTTAAAATTAATAATTTAAATTATTTTCTTGGATTTTAATTTTGAATATTGTAATTATAATAAATTTTATTTATTCTAATTATTTTACTAAAATTAAAATCATGAATTAATTTAAATACAACTGAAATTAAATTAAACTTTTTGGATTCAATTATAAATTTATATGAGCTTTAAATTTTAATTAAATTTGTATGTTTCCGGTTAGACTATAAATACATTTTTATGTTTAAAATTAGTAAAGCATATGAATTTATTGGTTTAAGTGGGAGCGTTTTTTAGTCATAAACTCTTGATTAGGTCTACAAATCCTTAAGGTTAAAACAACTTGATTAGAATTAATAAGGACTGAATAATTGGTAGATTATTGGTGCCCTTGATTAATTGCTGCAAATGTTTACGTGATGCATAATGTGTTTTACTAACCAGCTAAGTGGGCCATTCATGATAATGAATGGGTGAATGGTATATATTGTATATGTACTGTTTTGCAGGTTATGAAGTGACTAGTATGGCCCAAATAGGATAGAAAATATGGTCTACGTACCATTAATTTGAATGTAATTGGTCTAAAGTACCAAAGTTATTTTTCAATTCAAATATGGTCTGCGTACCATCAAATAGTTGTAATTAGTTATAGCTTATCCTATTTGAAGAAAATGGTGCCTCCCACGGAGATTTTCAAGACGGACTTTGAAGTTAAAGCTTCAAGATGAAGTCGGGCCATACTAGATCACATTTATCTTATGCATGCTTTAAGTTATTTATTGTTTTAAATATGTCTTAAGATGCATGAGATCAAAAGCTTGATTATGTTGCATGATTAAGGATTTTAGTTCACTTAAAATCTAACCAACATAGTAAGAGCCTTAAGTTCCAAACTTAAAAATTGAGTTAAAAGGTGCCATGCCAAAAAAATACACTTGCTTGGATATCCTTTACATCAATCTAGTAATAGTTTTCGCTCAGCGAGGTGTTACTTATTGGTCCTAAAGGGGCAAGGTACACAAATAATTGTGAGTACATGTTAGTTTTGGTGAAACTCAACGATATAAGTAAGGAGTCCTTTTATGTCGTGGCAAAATCGATAGGTTTACCTAATAAGTTCTTAGACGTACCTATCAACCAAGAGTAGTTTCTAGACTATTAGCAAAAGGCTTTTGCTTACCTAAAATGTTTTAGAATTGAGTCGACAAACTGTGCTTAATTCTTCAATGGTTTTAGGGTCTTGGAATCATTTTATTCACACCTGCCGGAACAATAAAATCGAATAAAATGCTAATAACTTGTTTAAATTGCATGATTGCTTTCATTTTCAAGTTATTATTCATGATAAATGTTTAGACTTTGCATGCTTCAATGAATGTTTTAATTATTGTTTATAATTAAATATCTTGCACTGCGGTAAATCCTTTTAGAAAGGTAACAGTAAATTTCCTCGATTGGTAGTGAATCCAAGAACGATTCACGGAAAAGAGAGAAAGTGAGCAATTTAAAATGCACGTTTCTTATATCGACTTTTATGGTTGTTTTCGAATATCAAAATCGAATGGCAAACCAATTGGTGCTTGTGAATTCAAAATACACTGTAGTTTTGAGATCATAAAGCATTGAGTCTAATACGCTCAGCTTTACCAATGGTTAAACAACCTAATATCTTTGTCCATTTAATTCTCGAATGAGTCTAGTCCCTAGACATTCGAATAGATCGATGCTTAGAGAACTTTAGAAGCTTCTGGTAAGATCATCTAGTTGAAACTTAATATTCAACATAAATTAAATGTAAAGAACCTTGTTGGTGACATTGGAATGTCTAACAAAGTATAAAAGTCAACACTAGAGAATTCAATTCTTAAGACTATAAGAAAGGGTACAAGAAATAGGAAAACAAAGGAACAAATGAAAGGAATTTACGATTCCGGTTCTACCTATAAGTTTATGTTTAAAGAAAAGTGACCTAGCAATCAAACTTCCTTGGTATCATATACCGCTTGAGGTTCTTACTTCGGTAATAACTCAAACAATGGAAGCTAGGATACACTAATGACCTACAAGTGGGAAATGAAGCATGGCAATGCTACATTAGTTGTAGGGTCATCTAGTTTGTTTTAAGTCCTTTCAAAGGCTGGAACTTAATGGCTATTTTGTTCCATAATCAGCATACCTAAATTTCTGTTTTTCACCCAGAAAGACTCACATTCAAGAAAAACAAAAACAATGTTTGTTTGTTTATTTGAATGAAATGGTCAATTACAGATTGAGTCAATATGCTTGATTAAAACAAACAACTCTTTAAAGAACTTTACTAGGTTCAAATCAACTTCTTGATTTGAGTTCCACTAATCTTTGGCATTGTTGCTTAGACCATATCAACAAGTTAACATTCAAAAGCTCTATTTTGATGGACTTTTGAAAGTTGGTTGATTTCTAGATCAACTTAAGACAAGCTAGTCTTACTTGTTGAAAGTAACAAAGAATATGAACTATTGTTAGAACGCCTAGACGATAGAGTTCAAAGCTAAAGAAAGGTTTTATGACTTTATTATTTCACATGGATTTGAGTGAATATAGGTTTATTTACTCAAATGTGATATAAGTTGAATCTGTTTGGCTAGTTCAAAGATTCAGAAGTATAAAATCCACTTGGCAAGAAATCATAAAGATCTAGGTTAGATCATGTTGATGATTACTTGAGACCAAATATGATCATCAATGATTGTGTGTTGTAAGTTCACAATCTAGGTCCATAAGATATGGCATATCTTAGTTGGGATAATCGAAGTCAATTAGTACTTGATTCGATTAATGATGAATCATAAAGACTTTTCCTATAATTTCTAAAACAAAATGCTCAACTACCACCAAACTAAACCAAATTCGTCAAAGCTATTGAAAAGTAATTTTAGAATAACTTTTCATAAAATATATCTAGAGAGTTGCAAAACTCAGTGGGAGCTTAGTGTTTGTCAAACTAAGACCCAAGTATAGATATATGTTTCATTGTGATTTATTCAAATGAGACACAAGGGTATTGTTTCTACCACGAATTTTTGAGAACATAATGTTTGTTTGCTCGAAATAATGTCCTTTTGGAGATTCATTTCCAAAATGACAAGTGGGAGAAAATAGACCTCGAAAGTCTTCGAGGCGAACAACAAACATAAACGGACATTCCGGAGGCTTTTCGAAGTGCTTCAGAAAATCCGAACTTATTCTTTAAGGACTTTAGAAGTGGCTTTAAAGAATAGACATCTCTTAGAAGACTTTACAAGTGCTTCAAGGAGAACAGAATATTCAAAGGACTTTCAAGTGGCTATTGATATTCTATTGTTTGATGTTCTATACCCTAGTAGGCATAGAGTTCAAGTCACTGGAACTATGAGATTCTTCTATTAGATAGTGAAGAAACATGGAGTTCAGGTCACTGAAACTATGCAATTCTTCTATTAGATAGTAAAGAAACCTACAACTTGCAGTCAAACTAAAAGAAGTGACTTGTAAGAAAGCTATGACGAAACCCAGATTCCCTAAAATGGTTAGAGGCCATATATAGACTATATGTTTAATTGGTTAAAGGCCATAAAACATACTCAATGTTTTGATGACAAAATTGAAATTTTGTTGATTTGCAAGAATAGTTTCACACCTATTGGTTGCAAGTTTGTTTTAAGGATAAAAACCATCAAACATGGAATTGTGTTCACACACAAAGCTAGATTAGTTGCTAAAGGTTACAAGCAAATTCACGATGTGGATTGTGTTGAAACCTCATGCATAATCGTAATGCTCAAGTCTATAATTCAAGCAATGATTGCATATTGGTACATATAGCAATTGGATGACAAAACTTATTCCTCAATCAAATGTTGGAATAAACTATGTACATGGTATGTCATAGGAATTGTGGATCCAAATAAATGCTTGAAAGAAAAGCTAGTTTATAAAATCTAAAGTACAGATTTAAGCAAGCAATTGGGAATTAGAAATGTATTTTAGTGAAGCTAATAAGTATTTTAGTTTCATAAAATGTACATGATTCTTATAGATATATAAGAAGTTTAGTGGGAGTACGTAAAACTTAATTGGTCCTGTGTGTATCACACACATATCTCTCTATTGTGAAATAACATTCAAATGGTAATGACTTAGATTTGAAATTATTCATCAATGATGGACCATGGCGAAACTTAGTACATACTGGGTATTAAGATCTATTTACAAAGATCTTATGATATTGTTTTGGATTAAGTAATGGCATTTACTAAATCAAACACGAAAGACTCCATTGGAGATATTCGACCCATATGAATAAATCTAAGTAAAGGATGTTTGAACTATGTATAAGCATTTACTAAGTTAAACATCAAAGAATCTAAGTAAGATTCTTAAACCTATATTATATGTCAAAGAATTTAGCTGGATTTAGTATCTACTGAAACTAGATGAGCTAAAGTTACATGAATAGAATTCAATTGGGAATTATTCTGCAAAAGAATTTATCATGTATGATATAATATGAGGATCGCCAAAAACGTATCGTATGACTTTAGCCATGACGAACATATACCAATCTCTATTGATCTAAGTAAAGATCAACTAGATTGAGATCAAGAATACTTATGGTACTTGAAAAGGTACATAGGAATAGTTCTTGATTCAAGGAAATAAAGATATGCTAAATATTTATGCTACACGCATAAACACTGGCAAAGGATCAAGCAAGACCCTTTGGAGTTAACCATTGATAAGGACGAGCTATAGAGCATCGTGTTTTGAAATGGCAACATGGATTGGAGACCATGAGTTGTTGCGTGGGAAATTAAAATAATAATTTCTATGTTCTAAGATATAGTTGGAGAGTCTTCCACATATCTATGAACTGCTTGGATAGGTAAATCCAAACAAAGCATCACTAGCAACCTAAACAGTTGAAGTAAAAGTACTTATTGCCTAAAAAGCAATAAAACAGGGTTGTTTATGTTAAAGAGTTCTTCACTGAACTTGGGTAGATCACCTATCTGCTGGCTTGATGGTTCTTCATTGAAAAATGCGTAGAACCACTCTTGAAGCAAGAAAAACGTCTGCTAACTTGATGGTCCTTCATTGCAAAATGAGTAAAACCACCATCGAAGTAAGAAAGACTAGATCACATAATAAACAAACTCGAAAAGATCTTATCATCATATCTCGAAGAACATTCGATGAAAAGGATATTAAGATTGGCAAAGCATGATAACTAAACCTATGCAACAAGTGAGAAGCAACACTCACATTGTAGCACTGGAAATCAAGCATAGCTTTGAATTCCATGAACTGTTTTAGAAGATGGGTTTGAGGCCCATGGTTATAAAACATTGGGGTTGAACATTTATCATATATGAAATGTGTTTTCATATTCCATTTAATCTTGGTTTAGTATTAAATGATGAGTCCCTTCAAATTTGACGATATATTCAAGATAGACTGTCAGGACCAGTCCTGTGACTAAGAAATGTCTATCAAGTGAACTTGAATGTCAAAGGTTGAAAATGGTCCCTAATCGGAGTTTTCTATAAAATTGGACGCATAGAAAACGTTAGACGATTAGAATGCAAGATGACTAGTAGTTCTGTTTCTTGAACTATGTGGACATGGCAATGTCATAATCATTTGCATAGATACTTACTTTGGGAAGACTAGTATCGGACAAGACCTATGAAACTTTACTGTAAGAGATGAAAATCTGTCATGAGTAAATTTCATTAAATTATTAGACACTAAATCCTCAATACCTGAGTGATTTGAGATTACTTGTTTGAGAACTGGTTGCTTTGACGTTGACCAACCGTCGCACCGTAAAAGGAGGCTATAAAGGCAACGCTCAGGTAATCACCTATCAAACGAAGTCTAATCTCAAGATCGCAAGATTGGGATTGTCCTCCCATAAATCGGGATGAGATGCTTAAAAGTTGTACAAGGCCACTCGGAGAGCTAGAAACTGTGAAATGCATGGCCGTGCTCGGATGAATCATAGGCTATGATTATCTGTTTATTTGATCAGTTGAACTCTGAAACCGAGGAACACCTCTGGACGTAATAAGGATGACAACTCTTACCTTATGTTCAAGAGCAAGCATCGAGCGACAAAGGAATTAGGAAATGCACACTTGTCCCTAAGGACAAGTGGGAGACTGAAGGAAATAATGCCCTTGGTCCAAGTATGCATTCTATGTTAAGTCTAATAAATGCGGTTCAGTATTAATTAACAAGTTAATAATTCAGTGAGATCAAGTGAGCTGAATGCCTAGCTAGAGGCCGCTTCAGTTCAAGTGGAATTAATGATATTAATCCACAGCTTACTCTTGACTGAACCCGTAGGGTCACACAAATAGTACGTAAACGGATCAAGTATTTAATGGCATTAAATACTCCATCTATGAATATTCGGAACCGACGGATCTTGGTTTCAGTGGGAGCTAAGATCGTCACAGGCAAGAAATGAATACTCCGGAAACGATGATATTGCCGGAAACGGAAATATGGATCGTATCGGAAATATAAATATTATCCAAGTCGTAGATGTTGCCGGAAACGGAAACATGGTACGTATCGGAAAATATTATCGGAAATGGAAATATTGCCAGAATCGGAAATATTGCCGGAAACGGAAATATTGTCAGAATCGGAAATATTACCGGAATCGGAAAATAATTCCGGAAACGGAAATATTAAATATTTGTTCGAAACGGAAATTAATTCCGGAATCGGAAATATTAAATATTGTTCGTATCGGAAATGAATTCCGGAATCGGAAAATTTAATCGGAAGCGCATCGTACGAATAAGCATCGGACGAGGCCTGCCGGACGAGGCCCAGCACGAAGCCAGGCCATCGCCCAGCAAGCCAAGCGCGCCGCACAAACAGCCACGCCAGGCCCAGCAGGCTGCGCAGCGCGCACAGCGCGCACAGCACGCGCAGAGCGCAGCGCGCGCGGGCGCTGCGTGGGCTGCTGCTCGCGCGCACGCATGGGGCCCATCGTGGCAGCCGTGCGTGTGTGTGCAAGTGTTTGTGTTCGTGCACGTTTCCTAAAACATGCAGAGTTCGGTTAATGATTAAATTCCTAATTCTATTTGATAAATTAATTAAATTAGAGTTCTTGTAGGATTCTAGGTTTAATTAATTTGTATCTGAGTAGGATTTCGATTCCCTTTCCATACCCCTATAAATATGAGGCTAGGGCTCACAATTTATAACGAGTTTCAAAGTATTCAAAGTGAGTTTTTGAGAGAAAAATTCAGCCACACATCTTGCTCAAAAGTGCCGAAAATTCTAGTACCTTAAGGGCGATTCTAGTTGGTCAATCTTAAGGCGGATCCGGACGTGCTGTGGACTATCTACGGAGGGACGACACTCGGAGTCCTAAAGACTTGTTCTTGTTCGGTTCGGCGGCAGCTAGGGAGGGCACGCAACAAAGAGTATGCATCTAAATTATGCTATATGATTATGTGTAAATAATATGTAATCCTGGGTTAATGGTTGTTTCCGCATGATTTATGTAATATCATATGTATCATAACCTAACAATAATCTATTTCAAGTTGCTCAAAAAAGATCAATAATTTTTGTGACCATCTCTTGTAGTTCTTGCCATCAAGAGGCTCCAACTTAGAGAGGTCGGGAAGGGTCTTGTTCATCATAGAGTTAGCCATAACAATAGACATAATATCTCGTTTTCAAATTGTTGTAGATTAAGAGTTTTCAAGGCTAAAATGAAGAACAAGAAAGTAAGACTTACGGAACTTGTTGTGCCGTGGTAACCAAACCACTGCCTTGAAAACGAGATTCGGTGCAACCGGGGTGCACAATTGTATTCACCGATTCGTTCCCTAAGGTTTACACAACTCTCAACACACAATGGCACTCTTGGGTGTGAGATGGAGTTACCAGAACTTATGCCCAAAAGAGAGGAAGAAAGGGAGATGATAAGGGAATGATTTTCTGTAAACAAATCAAGAAATGAAGCATGTATTTATAGGATTAGATGAGAATACAAAACAACCCAAAGAAACCAAAGGACTCAAAAGAATCCAATGGTATTGAATCACCAATTAAATCCATGATAATGAAGGGTTTATAACCCCCATAATCAAGAGAAATAATGGACCAACTTAATCATCATAATCAGAATGATAATTGTCCATAAATCATACTTAAAAGGTTATCATAAAAGAGGAATCCAAAGAGAAGATCAAAAACGGACAACACTAAGAGCCGATCTCGAAACCTGCCGGTTTCTCAAAACCGACCGGTTTTCGGTGCACTTCAAAAAATGCCTTTTAAGTCCGTTTTTCAACTCACGCTCGAAACCTGCCGGTTTTGGAAAACCTGGCAGACAGGTTTTGGGAAAACCTGCCGGTTTTCCAAAACCTGGCAGGCAGGTTTTGAGCGCTTTTCCATCTTTAAATTCCAACATAATGTTTGAAAAAAAAAATGTAGTCGCTTGTAGCAACAGAGCCTAATCAATGTGTAAACTCACAGAGAAGAGAGTGTATTAAAGATATGTGAGCAGCAAAATGTAGCATTGCTGCGTAATACAACTCCTAAGTAGAGCTGTCAAAAACTGACCCGACCTGAAAACCCGACCTGAACCGACCGAACCCGTAACCGACCATGACCCGAAATTACGGTAAAACAGGAAACCCGAAACCCGACCTGTACCCGACCCCAAAAAACCGGTAACCGATTTTAACCCGATGTTGTAACACCCGAACCCGGACCCGACACCCGACCCGAAAATGACCGATAACCGAACTGACCCGACCGAACAATGACCCGAACCCGATTCGATACCCGACCCGATGTCAACCCGAAACCGATTGTAACTCGATGAAACCTGCTATTGACCCGACCTGTGACAACCCGCTACCGGATTTACCCGAGTTATCAATGACACGACCAAATATTAACTTCATTGATAAATCTATTTTAATTATTTATTGCTAGATATTGAAAATTTTAACTCTAAAATAAGTTAAACAAAATTTTTTAGAATATAAAATAATTAAAATGTATAGGTTAATTATCAGACCCGAGTTTGACCTGTCCCTGAGAGTGACCTGACCTGAATTCTATTTGATCTGATTATTATCCGATCCAAACTAAGACCCGAACCCGAAAATAACTATGTTGCAAACCGACTTAAACCCGACTCGATAAGACCCGAATCCGAAATTATCTGCTACAAACCGACTTAAACCCGACCCGATAAGACCCGAACCCGAAATCAAACCTGACCGAAATGTGACCCGACCCGAACCCGACCTGACTCGGGATAGGAAAAAACCCGATATGACCCGACCTGAAATCGACCCGACCGAACCCGAACTAAACCCGAATGGAATATTGACCCGACATGACCCGACCTGATCATGACCCGAGACCCGAGATGACCCGACCCAAACCCGACCCGATGACCTGTTTTGACAGCTCTGCTCCTAAGGAACCCACTTGGCAATATAGAGAGAATATCCAAACAACATTACAATTTACAAAAATGGGTACAAAAATGAGCTAGAAACATCACATATGAATATATGATTTAATAACTCATGTTGACATAAATGTCATACATCATACATCATACATCGGTCTCTACAAAGATTTGATATCCTGGCAACATACCAGCTTACAAGCAATCGATCATATGCCACTATGCCAGGAAAAGGATATGGTCCAAACTCCTCAGTCCTCATAGCAAGTCTCTGCTAAAAGTAAATCCCTTGAATTAACATTTAATAACTCATGTTGACATAAATTGGAACCCAGGAATTAACCACTTACCTTACTAAAGTGCAGTCTCTATAAGCACAGGTATATATTGTTATCAATCTCTAACTGTTCAAATCTTAAATCTTTCTTCAGAGTGGAGAGAGCTTGACTAGACTCTAGCTAACCACATAGTAAGCTAACATAACCTATTAAGACCACTTTGGAGGATATATGAAGCTAATTTTAACAACTCTACCACTAAGCACAAAGTTCTTAAAGTCCAAGGTGTGCAACCTATGTAGCACAAAAAGGGTAAACGGGAAAATCATAAGTCCTAATCATAGAGGCTTAACTAGTGCAAAAACGGCTGGGGTTGTGGGAAACGTTCCAAAAACTGGAAAATCTCGTGTCCTAGAGGTTTCCATATTTCATAATACTCCCTCCGTATTTATTTAAGGGATACACTTGCCTTTTCCAGCCGTATTTATTTAAGAGATACACTTGCCATTTTTAGTAACTTATCAACCTCGTCATCTAATTAAATAAAATATCTAATTTACCCACCCACCCCAAAATGACATGATCTCACTTGTTTACTTATTAAAATATATACCCAACCCCACTTGCTTTATTATTTTATTTCATTCAATTATTCTTCTTAATACCCGTGCTCGGCCAAGTGTATCTCTTAAATAAATACGGAGTGAGTATGATTCTATATCATGCAAATATGAAACAAAATAAAACAAACAAGTGTAAGAATTATCCTTCAGTATAGACTAGTTTACCCATTGTTAAAGTAACTCTCCTAAAAAAACTCTGAAAGACTCTTGCCTAAACAATTCTCTATTACTCCCTCCGTATTTATTTAAGAGATACACTTGACCGGCCACGTGTATTAAGAAAAAGAATTGAATGAAATAAAGTAATAAAACAAGTGGGGTTGAGTAGATATTTTAATAAGGAAAACAAGTGGGGACCATGTCATTTTAGAGAGTCAGGGGTGGGGGTGGGTGTAGATAGATTATTTAATTAGATGGTGGGGTTGATAAGTTACTAAAAATAGCAAGTGTATCTCTTAAATAAATACGGCCGAAAAAAACAAGTGTATCCCTTAAATAAATACGTACAAAGGGAGTAGTCAAGAAGGTACAAGTATTACATAATAAATATCCAGAAGAAGTGTTAATTAATATCCAGAAGAAGTGTTATTTAATATCCAGAACAAGTGCTAACAAATATCCAGAAGAAGTGTTACAAAGGTCCATAGGTTTTGTCATCTGAAGGACTCTGACAAATGAAATCACATTCAGGTTAATCTTCACATTTGAAAGGTACCATAAACTTCAGTAGTTAAGAGAGAACCTTGGTAGAGAAGAAAATTTCTCAAAAGGAAAATTTACACCTCACTCATCATAGATTGCAACTATAGGAAGAACACTCAATTGCTAGGATGTGCAATTTGAGGCTAACACATAAGGAAATTATTGAGGATAACGCAGTTGAGAAACTTTTGTGTGAGACCGCCTCACAGGAAAGACCGCCTTGTTGGCAGTCTTGCTGGCAGCTCCGTTGGCGCATGTGCTGACGTCATGCTGACGTCAGCATGTAAATTTTTCAAAAAAAATTCAAAAAAAATTTTGAATTTTTTTTTTCGATTTTTTTTTTTTTTGATTTTTTTTTCGGGCTTAACTAATTGGACTTCAGACTTAACTAATTGGACTTCAAGCTTAACTAATTGGATTTCAGACTTAACTAATTTGATTTCAGGCTTAAATTATTATTTTTTATTCAAATTTTTTTTAAAAAAAAATTTTGAAAATTTTTTTTTTTGATTTTTTTTTTCCAGGCTTAACTAATTGGATTTCCAGGCTTAACTAATTGGACTTCAGGCTTAACTAATTGGACTTCAGGCTTAACTAATTGGACTTTAAGCTTAACTAATTGTATTTCAGGCTTAACTAATTGTATTTCAGGCTTAAATTTTTTTTTCGATTCCAAATTTTTTTTTCGAAATTAAAATTTTCAATTTTTTTTGGGGTACTAACTAAACTAGTGTAAAACATAACTAAAAGTAATAAAATCATAACTAATTGAATAACAAAATAGTTAAGGTATAAAAACAAATAGTTAAACTTATGAGTCGAATAGTTATTAATTTTAAACAAACTTATTATTAACTAAAACTCATAAAATCTTAACTAATTAGTTGCAAACTTGCAATGCTTAACTAATTGATTCCATTGCTTAACTAAGTGGTTTCAGTGCTTAACTAATTGGTTCATTGCTTAACTAATTGGTTTCATTGCTTCACTAATTAGTTTCGTTACTTAACTAATTGAATCTCAAACTTAACTATAATTAGTTCCAGTGGTTAATTAACTTAATTAAATCTATTGCATAACTAATTGCTTCCAGTGCTTCACTAATTGGTTTCAGTACTTCACTAATCAGTTGCATGGTTTAACTAATATGTTACGTTACTTAACTAATTTATTACATTGTTTAACTAATTGGTTCCGAAACTTAACTTATTAGTTTAATTTTTTAACTAATTGATTCAATTGCTTAACTAATTGGTTTCAATGCTTAAAATTTTGTATCTTAACTAAAACTCTGAAATTCGTTATCTAAACCTCAAAAATACATAACTAAAACTCAAAAAATCTTAACTAAAACCAAGAAAATCGTAACTTAAACTGGTAAAATAATAACTAAAACTCAAAAAATCATAACTAAAGCCCTGAATAGAAAGTCAAAAATACGTAACTAAAGCTCAAAAAACCTTAACTAAAACCCAAAAAATCGTGACTAAAACTTAAAAAATCATAACTAAAACATAGAAAATCAGTCCAGCAATTCCACTAAGAGACCATTATTTCAGAATTATAACTAAAACTAAAACATAATTATTCTTAACTAAATACAAAAAAAGTGTAACTAAAACATTACGATTCTGAACTAAAACTAAAACGAAACTAAAACAACTAAAATCTGCAGTTTGCAGCGATTCTGTCGCAAGAGTTGACCTAATTTCTCCTCAAATCTTCACCGGCAGCAGCGAAGGCCTCCACTATCACCGCCATCGAATACTCCGCCTCCGCCTCCTCGTCCTTGACCTCCACTAGCTCATCTCCAACGAAGAAGCCTCGCCTACGCATATGTAACCACACAATCAAATTAAATCAAAACACAAAATCGAAACCAAAATCAAACCACAAAACAATTCGATTAACATTTGAATGATCAAACAAAATTGAAATCAAAGCAAAGCAAAACAATTTTATTCAAACATGTATCAACTAGATCTGGCCTTCATCGACGGAATAAACGCCTTCGATTTGTTTCTCAATTAGAGCGGCGACAAGGCCTAAAAAGTCAAAAACCTAAATCGATTGAAAAATCAATCGAACATCGACCATAAATCCAAGTCACATGATCTCCTTCCTTCGCCGTTGCATCTCCTTTGTTCGCCGTTGCAGCCACCGCGATAACGTCGAGGCCGAACCCAAGACCACAACGGATCGCCGCAACTTTGTGAGGAGGTGAATCGGCGCCTCTGCTCTCCGCCTTCCTCTCCTTCCTTCGCCGTTCTCCTCCTTGTCGAATCTTTACGAGCAGCGCCGACGAGATCAAAAATCAGAATGGCGCGGTGGATCTTGCGGTGGCCTAAAACCTACAACCATTGAAGTGGAGAGAAAGGCGGCGATTTGAGGAGAGTGAGAAGCGGCGAGGATGAACGACGGCGGCGGAGATTTGTGGAGAGTGAGAAGAGGCGAGGATGACCGACGGCGGCGGAGATTTTGAGGAGAGGGAGGGGCGGAGAGGTTGAGGGAGGAGAGAGAGGGAGAGGAGAAATTAGGGTTGAAAATGAAATGAAATGAAAAATAATGAAAAATATTTATTTATATTTATTTATTAAAAGTTCTCAGCTGACATCAGCGCTTAGTTGGCATCTTGGTTGCCAACAATGCGGTCTTTCCTGTGAGACCGCCTTATACAAAAGTTTGTAAACACAGTTATCCTATATGATAGAATATCGAATATAGTAGAGTTATGTTATAACTAGGCTATATGATATAAGATAGAAGTCTATATGAATTAGGAAACCTATGAAGAGTAGGAGATCTAGTTTGTATTATAAATAGAGGCGTATGCCCACGTATAACACAACACACAATATTATATTTTTCCCATCATATATTTTATCAGAAATGCCCCCAAAAACATAAAAAACAGCTATTAATCCAGTATAAATAAACATTTATAAGCACAAATGAACATTCAAATCAAATTTGATCAACATTAATCAACAATAAAAGGACCCTTGAATCCTAATTGCACAGAGATTTAGTAATTAACTTTTATAAACAATACATTAGCATCCCAAATAACATTGTAAAGTTGGTTTTCTTCTTTCTGTCTCTCCCGGAAAACCAACTTAATCTCTAATTTTCTCTGCCTGATCCTTTCAGCTCCTGAGCAATTAACTGCATTGTTAATTGACATCACACCAATGTATTATGAGCTTGACAGCTAATCTAGTAATATACCATTTCTTTGCGCATTTTTTGTTAAGGGGTTAGATAATGCCTTGAATCGGTCAAGCCCCTTATTGCAACGCCCCAGCACGGGGATCTCGTTGTATAAACTCTTTAGGTGATAACCTAGCCGTATTCTGTAATCTGTATTCTAGTGAACCACATTAAATCTCTGCGTTCTTTAATTACGTTATTTAATCTTTCTTTGCATCCGTTATAACATAAGGGACATATCCTTATTTCAGAATACACGCATTAACATGTCTTTTAATGTTGTCCTGAAGTTAGTACCCTTTTTCTACTATTCAACAAGTCATCCCATCGATCGATATCACATAACAAGATAACCTGACCAACATGTATTGGTGCACTGCTCACTGCATAATGAAAGGCACATATATTTTATACAAAAGATCTTGTGCGCACAAGGTGTACAATAAATTTATTGTACACCAAGCTAACTTTAACCCTTTTTTTTGTAACTTTAACCTAGTTTTGATTAACTTTTATATTAGTAAAAAAAATTTGATAGATAAATATTTTAAAGGGTTAAATGATTAATTTTATACATTATTAGTTATTTTGAAGAAATAAGTTTTACTAAAATGAAAAAATTTATAACCGAAAAATAGATAACTTTTACTTATATAGGCTTAACTTTTAAGCCTTTTGAATTAACTTTTACTCCGGTGTACAATATTTATTGTACACCTATTGTAAATAAGAATTTGTGTATTTTATATTGTCCTGCATTCCTGCTTACTAAGAAGATTTTTGTAAGAAGTAAGACCAAAAATATTAAATAGCCCCAAGGCCCCCAACAATTGGCAATTCCAACAACGAAAGACATGCTGAGACGCAGAGATACCATTACTCAGTACCGCATGAGAGCCATTACTCTTGAAAAATAATCCTAGATCCTAGATATTATTGTTGTGAGTCCACCTTCTAAATTACCGTCCAGCCCACTTGTTACATAAGTAAGTCATTTATCTTGTGTTTGTGAGCCCAAAATGTTGGGTTATGTTTTTAGTCCACTTGTGGCTAAATGGGATGGCTTATCTTAGAAGCCTTAGAGTGTTTTTGATGTTTAGTTATGACCTAAAGGGAGTTAGGTTAGTTGAGGGAGAAAAATTAGATCTAAACACACACTCAAAAAGGAGAGGAGAGAAAGAGAAGAGAATGTTCGTAGTTTTCAGGGAAGCCATCAGAAAACTTCTGTTTTCCAGATATTGAATGGTCGGATCGTGCTGATTTTTGGTCAGCTTGTTGAGGATACATAGGGCCTCATTTTGAACGGTTGGATCGTCGTTTTGAGCTCTGGTTTGTCCGTGGTCGCTGTTGGACAGAACCTACGTTTTTGTGTGATATTCTTCTTGTCTCTTAATTGTTGATCTCTTATGTATGGAAGTGTTGGTGGGTTGTGAACCTTTGTATGTCTGATTTGGGTTCTTTTTCCCTCAATTTATCATAATAAGAGAAGGTGACAAGGGTGGACTCCTCACAAGTCCCGTGGTTTTTACTCTTCACATCGAAGGGGTTTTTGAAGGAAATAATGCCCTTGGTCCAAGTATGCATTCTATGTTAAGTCTAATAAATGCGGTTCAGTATTAATTAACAAGTTAATAATTCAGTGAGATCAAGTGAGCTGAATGCCTAGCTAGAGGCCGCTTCAGTTCAAGTGGAATTAATGATATTAATCCACAGCTTACTCTTGACTGAACCCGTAGGGTCACACAAATAGTACGTAAACGGATCAAGTATTTAATGGCATTAAATACTCCATCTATGAATATTCGGAACCGACGGATCTTGGTTTCAGTGGGAGCTAAGATCGTCACAGGCAAGAAATGAATACTCCGGAAACGATGATATTGCCGGAAACGGAAATATGGATCGTATCGGAAATATGAATATTATCCAAGTCGTAGATGTTGCCGGAAACGGAAACATGGTACGTATCGGAAAATATTATTGGAAATGGAAATATTACCAGAATCGGAAATATTGCCGGAAACGGAAATATTGTCAGAATCGGAAATATTACCGGAATCGGAAAATAATTCCGGAAACGGAAATATTAAATATTTGTTCGAAACGGAAATTAATTCCGGAATCGGAAATATTAAAATATTGTTCGTATCGGAAATAGATTCCGGAAATGGAAATTTAATCGGAAGCGTATCGTACGAATTAGCATCGGACGAGGCCTGCCGGACGAAGGCCCAGCACGAAGCCAGGCCATCGCCCAGCAAGCACGCACGCCACAGCCCAGCGCGCACAAGGCCGCGCATGCGTGGGCCGTGCTGCGCGGGCTGCTCGCACGCGCATGGGCAGCCCTTGTGGCTGCCGTGTGTGTGTGAGTTTCAGCTCATGCGAGATTCCTGAATCTGCAAGAGTCAGTGTATGATTAAATGTCTATTCCTATTGGATAAATTGATTAAGTAGAATTCATGTAGAATTCTAATTCCAATTAATTCGCATCCTACTAGGATTACAATTCCTTTTCCATAACTCTATAAATAAAGGCCTAGGGCTCATAATTTATACACAAGTTTTCAAGTATTCAAAAGTGAGTTTTTGAGAGAAAATCAAACACACATCTTGCTCAAAAGTGCCGAATTTTCTGAGTACCTTAAGGGCGATTCTAGTTGGTCAATCTTAAGGCGGATCCGGACGTGCTGTGGACTATCTACGGAGGGACGACACTTGGAGTCCTAAAAGACTTGTTCTTGTTCGGTTCGGGCGCAGCTAGGGAAGGCACGCAACAAAGAGTATGCATCTAATTATGCTATATGATTATGTGTAAATAATATGATTCCTGGGTTAATGGTTGTTTCCGCATGATTTATGTAAATGTCATATGTATCATAACCTAACAGTGGTATCACGAGCCCCTTATTATTTTCATAATCTAAATTGCATGAACATGGTTAAATATTACAAATTTGCAAGAATTAAAAGGGGTGATTAATTTTCGTAATTGTTAATTAATTGCAAATTGCGTTTATTTAATTATATGTACGCAGTTTTTCGGCAGTTTCTTCGTTACTCATCCGAATTGAGTGATTTTTGTGTCAATTCCGCATGTAAAAGGCATTCTAAAATTTTGACAAAAATAGTATTTTTCTGCCGAACCCAGAATTCTCAAATTCGAAGCCTAACTATGACTTTTCGAAGGTTTTAGTTTTTCGGATGCAAAATTTCGTAAATTTAAGATGTTAAATTAAATATTTGCGATTCCTGTTGATAAATCTTGAATTTTTGATTGACCTACTGCATATGTTTAACAAGTTTGAATGCCTAGTCTTGTTAATTATGCAATCTAATTTGTAATTATGATTAATTTGTTGAAAATTAGAATAATTTAGAATTAATTTGATTTTCATAATTAATTGTAATTTAATTAGAAACCTATGATTAAAAACCACCATAAAAATTGTAAATTTACGATAAATTTTAAATTTTTATGACCTAGACTTGAATCCATATCAATCGGAAATCAATTGGATAATAAATTTTCGATTTTTCGCCCTAAAATTATGAAATTAATAATATTTATTAATTTGTCATTAATTTTAAATATAAATTTTAAATTTTTATGCGATTCGTTCAAATAACTTGCACGCACGAAGCAATGGACGCTTCGTGTTACCCTTAAGGGGTGTTGTATAATGCGGGCATGCGACGACGAGCAAGGGAGCTCGTCGCCCGTGCGGCACGAATGCAATGAGCAAGGGCGTAGTGCACGAGCACAAGGCAGCAGCCCTGCCTTGTGTCGTGTGCCACGAGCAATGAACGGATGGGCATGGGCGAGGGGCGAGCCAAGGCAGTCGCGTGTGGGCAGCAAGCGAGCTGCGCCACAGCGCGCGCTGCCTCGCATAACAGCGCGCAGCCTCGTGCGCAGCGAGCGCAAGCTCGCGTGCCACGAGCGCTGCGCACAGCATCACTCGCGCGCACCAGCGAGCGATCTCGCGCGCCAGCGAGCGATTGCTCGCGCGCACCAGCGAGCGATCTCGCGCGCCAGCGAGCGATGGCTCGCGCGCACCAGCGCGCGATCTCGCGCGCCAGCGAGCGATGGCTCGCGCGCACCAGCGAGCGATGCAGCGCCCCAGCGAGCGATGGCTCGCGCGCACCAGCGAGCGATCTCGCGCACCAGCGAGCGCGGTAACGCGCGCGCGCTGCGAGCGATAGCTCGCGTGCGGTGGGCGCTGTGCGGAGGCTTGCGTATGGGACAGCAGCAGCTATGCAACGAGCGCATGGGCTGCGCGCACATGGCCAGCAATGGCTGTGTGCGTACAGCCCATGGGCGTGCAACGCGTAGGGTGTTTGCGTTTCGATTAGATCGTTTTGAATGTTTAATTTGAAAGTTTCAGTTTACGTAATTTTAATTAATTTTAAAATTAATAATTTGAATTAATTTCTTGGATTTTAATTTTGAATATTATAATTATAATAAATGGAATTTATTCTAATTATTTTACTAAAATTAAAATCATGAATTAATTTAAATACGACTGAAATTAAAATTAAATTTTTGGATTCAATTATAAATTTATATGAGCTTTAAATTTTAATTAAATTTGTATGTTTCCGGTTAGACTAGAAATACAATTTTATGTTTAAAATTAGTAAAGCATATGAATTTATTGGTTTGAGTGGGAGCACTTTTTAGTCATAAACTCTTGATTAGGTCTACAAATCCTTAAGGTTAAAACAACTCGATTAGAATTAATAAGGACTGAATAATTGGTAGATTATTGGTGCCCTTGATTAATTGCTGCAAATGTTTACGTGATGCATAATGTGTTTTACTAACCAGCTATGTGGGCCATTCATGATAATGAATGGGTGAATGGTATATATTGTATATGTACTGTTTTGCAGGTTATGAAGTGACTAGTATGGCCCAAATAGGATAGAAAATATGGTCTGCGTACCATTAATTTGAATGTAATTGGTCTAAAGTACCAAAGTTATTTTTCAATTCAAATATGGTCTGCGAACCATCAAATAGTTGTAATTAGTTATAGCTTATCCTTTTTGAAGAAAATGGTGCCTCCCACGGAGATTTTCAAGACGGACTTTGAAGTCAAAGCTTCAAGATGAAGTCGGGCCATACTAGATCACAAATATCTTATGCATGTTTTAAGTTATTTATTGTTTTAAATATGTCTTAAAATGCATGAGATCATAAGCTTGATTATGTTGCATGATTAAGGATTTTAGTTCACTTAAAATCTAACCAACATAGTAAGAGCCTTAAGTTCCAAATTTAAAAATTGAGTTAAAAGGTGCCATGCCAAAATATACACTTGCTTGGATATCCTTTACATCAATCTAGTAATAGTTTTCGCTCAGCGAGGTGTTACTTATTGGTCCTAAAGGGGCAAGGTACACAAATAATTGTGAGTACATGTTAGTTTTGGTGAAACTCAACGATATAAGTAAGGAGTCCTTTTATGTCGTGGCAAATTCGATAGGTTTACCTAATAAGTTCTTAGACGTACCTATCAACCAAGAATAGTTTCTAGACTATTAGCAAAAGGCTTTTGCTTACCTAAGATGTTCTAGGATTAAGTCGACAAACTGTGCTTAGTTCTTCAATGATTTTAGGATCTTGGAATCATTTTATTCACACCTGCCGGAACAATATAATCGAATAAAATGCTAATAACTTGTTTGAATTGCATGGTTGCTTTAATTTCAAGTTATTATTCATGATAAATGTTTAGACTTTGCATGCTTCAATGTATGTTTTAATTATTGTTTATAATTAAATATCTTGCACTGCAATAAATCCTTTTAGAAAGGTAACAGTAAATTTCCTCGATTGGTAGTGAATCCAAGAACGATTCACGGAAAAGAGAGAAAGTGAGCAATTTAAAATGTACGTTTCTTATATCGACTTTTATGGTTGTTTTCGAATATCAAAGTCGAATGGCAAACCAATTGGTGCTTGTGAATTCAAAATACAATGTAGTTTTGAGATCATAAAGCATTGAGTTTAAACGCTCAGCCTTACCAATGGTTAACAACCTAATATCTTTGTCCATTTATTTCTCGAATGAGTCTAGTCCCTAGACATTCGAATAGATCGATACTTAGAGAACTTTAGAAGCTTCTGGTAAGATCATCTAGTTGAAACAGAATATTCAACATAAATTAAAATGGTAAAGAACCTTGTTGGTGACATTGGACATGTCTAACAAAGTATAAAAGTCAACACTAAAGAATTCAATTCTTAAGACTATAAGAAAGGGTACAAGAAATAGGAAAACGAGGAACAAATGAAAGGAATTTACGATTCCGTTTCTACCTATAAATTATGTTTAAAGAGAAGTGACCTAGCAATCAAACTTCCTTGGTATCATATACCGCTTGAGGTTCTTACTTCGGTAATAACTCAAACAATGGAAGCTAGGATACACTAATGACCTACAAGTGGGAAATGAAGCATGGCAATGCTACATTAGTTGTAGGGTCATCTAGTTTGTTTTAAGACCTTTCAAAGGCTGGAACTTAATGGCTATTTTGTTCCATAATCAGCATACCTAAATTTCTGCTTCAAACACAGAAAGACTCACATTCAGAAGAACAAAAACAATGCTTGTTTGTTTGTTTATTTGAATGAAATGGTCAATTACTGGTTGAGTCAATATGCTTGATTAAAACAAACAACTCTTTAAAGAACTTTACTAGGTTCAAATCAAACCCTTGATTTGAGTTCCATTAATCTTTGGCATTGTTGCTTAGACCATATCAACAAGTTAACATTCATAAGCTCTATTTTGATGGACCTTTTGAAAGTTGGTTGATTTCTAGATCAACTTAAGACAAGCTAGTCTTACTTGTTGAAAGTAACAAAGAATATGAACTATTGTTAGAACGCCTAGACAATGGAGTTCAAAGCTAAAGAAAGGTTTTATGACTTTATTATTTCACATGGATTTGAGTGAATATAGGTTTATTTACTCAAATGTGATATAAGTTGAATCTGTTTGGCTAGTTCAAAGATTCAGAAGTATAAAATCCACTCGGCAAGAAATCATAAAGATCTAGGTTAGATCATGTTGATTACTTGAAACCAAATATGATCATCAATGATTGTGTGTTGTAATTTCACAATCTAGCTCCATAAGATATGGCATATCTACGTTGGAATGATCAAAGTCAATTAGTACTTGATTCGATCAATGATGAATCATAAAGACTTTTCCTATAATTTCTAAAACAAAATGCTCAACTACCACCAAACTAAACCAAATTCGTCAAAGCTATTGAAAAGAAATTTCAGGATATCTTTTCAATTATATATATCTAAAGAGTTGCTAAACTCAGTGGGAGCTTAGTGTTTGTTATTCAACAAACTAAGGCCCAAGTCTAGATATATGTTTCATTGTGATTTATTCAA
The DNA here is from genome assembly GCF_020520425.1 of Spinacia oleracea. NCBI lineage: Eukaryota > Viridiplantae > Streptophyta > Magnoliopsida > Caryophyllales > Amaranthaceae > Spinacia > Spinacia oleracea. The sequence goes on from NC_079489.1 coordinate 150,233,389, forward strand.
ATGAGACACAAGGGTATTGTTTCTACCACGAATTTTTGAGAACATAATGTTTGTTTGCTCGAAATAATGTCCTTTTGGAGATTCGTTTCCAAAATGACAAGTGGGAGAAAATAGACCTCGAAAGTTTTCGAGGCGAACAACAAACATAAACGGACATTCCGGAGGCTTTTCGAAGTGCTTCAGAAAATCCGAACTTATTCTGAAAGGACTTTAGAAGTAGCTTTTAAAGAATAGACATCTCTTAGAAGACTTTACAAGTGCTTCAAGGAGAATAGAATATTCAAAGGACTCTCAAAGTGCCTGTTGATGTTCTATTGTTTGATGTTCTATACCCAAGTAGGCATAGAGTTCAAGTCACTGGAACTATGAGATTCTTCTATTAGATAGTAAGGAAACATAGAGTTCTGGTCAATGAAACTATGAGATTCTTCTATTCGATAGTGAAGAAACCTACAACTTGCAGTCAAACTATTATCATGTAGATTAATGAGTTTATGACTTGTAAGAAAGCTATGACGAAACCTAGATTCCCTAAAACGGTTAGAGGCCATATATAGACTCAAATGTTTTAAATGGTTAGAGGCCATAAAACATACTCAATGTTTTGATGACAAAATTGAAATTTTGTTGATTTGCAAGAATAGTTTCACACCTATTGGTTGCAAGTTTGTTTTAAAGATAAAAAACCATCAAACATGGAATTGTGTTCACACACAAAGCTAGATTAGTTGCTAAAGGTTACAAGCAAATTCATGGCATGGATTGTGTTGAAACCTCATGCAAAATCGTAATGCTTAAGTCTATAATTCAAGCAATGATTGCATATTGGTACATATGGCAATTGGATGACAAAACGTATTCCTCAATCAAATGTTGGAATAAACTATGTACATGGTATGTCATAGGATTTGTGGATCCAAATAAATGCTTGAAAAGGAAAGCTAGCTTATGAAATCTAAGTACAGATTTAAGCAAGCAATTGGGAATTAGAAATGTATTTTAGTGAAGCTAATAAGTATTTTAGTTTCATAAAATGTACATGATTCTTATAGATATATAAGAAGTTTAGTGGGAGTACTTAAAACTTAATTGGTCCTATGTGTATTACACACATATCTCTCTATTGTGAAATAATTCATCAATGATGGACCATGGCGAAACTTAGTACATACTGGGTATTAAGATCTATTTGCAAAAATCTTATGATATTGTTTTGGATTAAGTAATGGCATTTACTAAATCAAACACGAAAGTCTCCATTGGAGATATTCGACCCATGTGAATAAATCTAAGTAAAGGATGTTTGAACTATGTATAAGCATTTACTAAGTTAAACATCAAAGAGTCTAAATGAGATTCTTAACCTATATTATATGTCAAAGAATTTAGCTGGATTCAGTATCTGCTGAAATTGAATAAGCTAAAGTTACATGAATAGAATTCAATTGGGAATTATTCTGCAAAAGAATTTATCATGTATGATATAATATGAGGATCGCCAAAAACGTATCGTATGACTTTAGGCATGACGAACATATACCAATCTCTATTGATCTAAGTGAAGATCAACTAGATTGAGATCAAGAATACTTATGGTACTTGAAAAGGTACATAGGAATAGTTCTTGATTCAAGGAAATAAAGATACGCTAAATATTGATGCTACACGCATAAACACTGGCAAAGGATCAAGCAAGACCCTTTGGAGTTAACCATTGATAAAGACGAGCTATAGAGCATCGTGTTTTGAAATGGCAACATGGATGGGAGACCATGAGTTGTTGCGTGGGAAATTAAAATAATAATTTCTATGTTCTAAGATATAGTTGGAGAGTCTTCCACATATCTATGAACTGCTTGGATAGGTAAATCCAAACAAAGCATCACTAGCAACCTATACAGTTGAAGTAAAAGTAATTATTGCCTAAGAAGCAATAAAACAGGGTTGTTTAAAGTTCTTCACTGAACTTGGGTAGATCACCTATCTGCTGGCTTGATGGTTCTTCATTGAAAAATGCGTGGAACCACTCTTAAAGCAAGAAAAACGTCTGCTAACTTAATGGTTCTTCATTGCAAAATGCGTAGAACCACTAATGTAGTAAGAAAGACTAGATCACATAATAAACAAACTCGAAAAGATCTTATCATCATATCTCAAAGAACATTCGATGAAAAGGATGTTAAGATTGGCAAAGCATGATAACTAAACCTATGCAACAAGTGAGAAGCAACACTCACATTGTCGCACTGGAAATCAAGCATAGCTTTGAATTCCATGAATTGTTTTAGAAAATGGGTTTGAGGCCCATGGTTGTAAAACATTGGGGTTGAACATTTATCATATATGAAATGTATTTTCATATTCCATTTAATCTTGGTTTAGTATTAAATGATGAGTCCCTTCAAATTTGACAAAATATTCAAGATAGACTGTCAGGACCAGTCCTGTGACTAAGAAATGTCTATCAAGTGAACTTGAATGTCAAAGGTTGAAAATGGTCCCTAGTCGGAGTTTTCTATAAAAATTGGACGCATAGAAAACGTTAGACGACTAGAATGCAAGATGACTAGTAGTTCTGTTTCTTGAACTATGTGGACATGGCAATGTCATAATCATTTGCATAGATACTTACTTTGGGAAGACTAGTATCGGACAAGACCTATGAAACTTTACTGTAAGAGATGAAAGTCTGTCATAAGTAAATTTCATTAAATTATTAGACACTAAATCCTCAATACCTGAGTGATTTGAGATTACTTGTTTGAGAACTGGTTACTTTGACGTTGACCAACCGTCGCACCGTAAAAGGAGGCTATAAAGGCAACGCTCAGGTAATCACCTATCAAACGAAGTCTAATCTCAAGATCGCAAGATTGGGATTGTCCTCCCATAAATCGGGATGAGATGCTTAAAAGTTGTACAAGGCCACTCGGAGAGCTAGAAACTGTGAAATGCATGGCCGTGCTCGGATGAATCATAGGCTATGATTATCTGTTTATTTGATCAGTTGAACTCTGAAACCGAGGAACACCTCTGGACATAATAAGGATGACAACTCTTACCTTATGTTCAAGAGCAAGCATCGAGCGACAAAGGAATTAGGAAATGCACACTTGTCCCTAAGGACAAGTGGGAGACTGAAGGAAATAATGCCCTTGGTCCAAGTATGCATTCTATGTTAAGTCTAATAAATGCGGTTCAGTATTAATTAACAAGTTAATAATTCAGTGAGATCAAGTGAGCTGAATGCCTAGCTAGAGGCCGCTTCAGTTCAAGTGGAATTAATGATATTAATCCACAGCTTACTCTTGACTGAACCCGTAGGGTCACACAAATAGTACGTAAACGGATCAAGTATTTAATGGCATTAAATACTCCATCTATGAATATTCGGAACCGACGGATCTTGGTTTCAGTGGGAGCTAAGATCGTCACAGGCAAGAAATGAATACTCCGGAAACGATGATATTGCCGGAAACGGAAATATGGATCGTATCGGAAATATGAATATTATCCAAGTCGTAGATGTTGCCGGAAACGGAAACATGGTACGTATCGGAAAATATTATTGGAAATGGAAATATTACCAGAATCGGAAATATTGCCGGAAACGGAAATATTGTCAGAATCGGAAATATTACCGGAATCGGAAAATAATTCCGGAAACGGAAATATTAAATATTTGTTCGAAACGGAAATTAATTCCGGAATCGGAAATATTAAAATATTGTTCGTATCGGAAATAGATTCCGGAAATGGAAATTTAATCGGAAGCGTATCGTACGAATTAGCATCGGACGAGGCCTGCCGGACGAAGGCCCAGCACGAAGCCAGGCCATCGCCCAGCAAGCACGCACGCCACAGCCCAGCGCGCACAAGGCCGCGCATGCGTGGGCCGTGCTGCGCGGGCTGCTCGCACGCGCATGGGCAGCCCTTGTGGCTGCCGTGTGTGTGTGAGTTTCAGCTCATGCGAGATTCCTGAATCTGCAAGAGTCAGTGTATGATTAAATGTCTATTCCTATTGGATAAATTGATTAAGTAGAATTCATGTAGAATTCTAATTCCAATTAATTCGCATCCTACTAGGATTACAATTCCTTTTCCATAACTCTATAAATAAAGGCCTAGGGCTCATAATTTATACACAAGTTTTCAAGTATTCAAAAGTGAGTTTTTGAGAGAAAATCAAACACACATCTTGCTCAAAAGTGCCGAATTTTCTGAGTACCTTAAGGGCGATTCTAGTTGGTCAATCTTAAGGCGGATCCGGACGTGCTGTGGACTATCTACGGAGGGACGACACTTGGAGTCCTAAAAGACTTGTTCTTGTTCGGTTCGGGCGCAGCTAGGGAAGGCACGCAACAAAGAGTATGCATCTAATTATGCTATATGATTATGTGTAAATAATATGATTCCTGGGTTAATGGTTGTTTCCGCATGATTTATGTAAATGTCATATGTATCATAACCTAACAGTTTTCCACGTATAATTCTTGTGTGTTGATTGATTGCATTTTGTTCTTCCGCATTTGATTTTAGTTGTTGTCCATTATTGGTTGATTATTAGGTTATTTGGTTGTTGGATTATTTGTGGTGTATTGGAGTTTTATTGTTTGGTTGCTTGTCTTGGAGGTGATCCTTGTGGGTAGTTGATATACTACTAGGGTCCTATTAGTTGGTATCAAGAGCGGAGTTTAATTTGATCATTGTTATGGAGTCTACTAGTAGTAGTGGAGGTAGTTCAATGGTTAAATTGACATCAACCAATTATTCCATCTGGAGACCGATGATGGAAGATTTGCTATATTGCAAAGATTTATATGATCCAATTGAAACAACCACAAAAGCCGATGGCACCATTTCTAAACCTGAAAGACCAGAGAAAATGGAAGAAAAAGATTGGGGAAAGTTAAAGAAAAAAACTTTAGGGACTATTAGGCAGTGGGTTGATATTAGCATTTTCAACCATGTGTCTCAGGAGTCCGACCCATATGATTTGTGGAAAAAATTAGAAGGTCTTTATGAAAGGAAGACCGCACATAACAAAGCTTCATTAATCAAGAGACTTGTTAATTTGAAATTGAAAGGTGGAAAGTCTGTTTCTGAGCATTTGAGTCACTTTCAGGATATTATTAACAAGCTGACTACTATGAAGATTGTTCTTGATGATGAATTGCAGGCTTTCTTCTTGTTGAGTTCTTTGCCAGATAGTTGGGAAACCTTGGTTGTGATTATTAGTAACTCTGTTCCAGAAGGTGTTCTATCTTTGGATGTGATCAAAGAAAGCATGTTCAATGAAGAGATTAGCAGAAAGGAGATGGGAGTTGATAATTTACATGCTCTTGTAGTTGAGAATCGTGGAAGAAGCAAGAGTAAGGGTCCCAAAAGTCGTGATAACTCAAAGGGGAGGTTCAAGTCTAGAGACAAAGAGACTAGGACATATCATTACTGCAACAACCCTGGCCATATAAAGGGGAGGTTCAACCCTGGCCATATAAATTTAGTTAACTTAAGGCTCTGTTCTATTCGACTTGTTTTGTCTGAACTTATTTTATTTGAAAAAAACTTATTTTGACTGAAATAAACTTATTTATATGTTAAAATATCTGAAAAAAACTTATTCTTACGGACTTATATTATCTGAACTTAGCTGAACTTATCTGAATTTAAACTAACCTTATCTGAACTTATTTTGTCTTATATAAATCAAAATAAGTCGAATGGAACAAATTCTAAGATAAGTTTTTTTAAAAAAAAGCATCTATGAAAGTACCTTTTATATATTAAAAAAAAAAGTTTTACTAAATTCAAATATAATTTTAGATAAGATAAGCTAATAAAATAAGTGAAAAATCAGGGGAATAACAAAAATCCTAAATTAATTAAAATTGATTGCAAAATCAATTTCTTTGATTTTGCGAACAATATGATTTTTCATTCCAAAATTGTTTAGGTGATCGATTTTGTAACTAAAACCTTTGGCCAAAATAAATGAGAAAATTTTAAGATATTAAAATAAGAATTTAACATAAAAATATTAAGTTATTTTTGTGGAAAATACTACACAGATATTGTTACCAAAATTAAAAATTTATTGAAATAGTCCATCTAGACAAGGGTCATTTTTTTAATTTTGATTTGTCATTCCAAATTATTTAGATGATCGATTTTGTAAGGAGAACGATAATTTTGCCAACATAAATGGGGAAAGTTAAAAGGGGTCTTAATATAATATTATTGAATTATTATTGTAGAAAATACTACATTTATCGAAAATAATTTTCATGAAATATTTCATTTAACAAATTGAATTTTTAATTTTAATGATTTCTAAACAAATTAAGATATTTAACTAAAAAAATATTTATTATTTTTATCAAAATAATAGTTAATTTATATGAAAAAAAAAAGTCAAAACAATTTATATAACCATAAATGACAAAATAATGTTTATTAAAAGAATTAATAACATTTCATTTATTACAGAGTATTAAAATAAGTCTTTACACATTATAAAACTTAGCTACAAGTCGTGAAAATAACTTTTATGAATTTTAAAATAATTTTCATTAATGACTTAAATATTAGCAAATAAAATTTGAATATATGTGATACTGTAGGTTATGGATCGTTATTTCATTTAAATTTGTTCTAATTATTACATTAAAATGTTACTATTAATTCTAGGTTGATCTGTTATTATTTTTGTGATTTGATTATAAATTGCATAATCATTTTGTGAAATACTTTCCATATTATAATTTTTACGGAAATTAAATTAGTTAAATATATGGAATATAAAAAAAAATCAAATTAACATTTAATTCTATGGTTTTGAATTGCAGTTGAATCATAATATCAATTCATAACTCAACTTAATTTTTATTTTTTATATGTTTAATAAAATCTAGTGGTATATGAAAAATTCATTTACGAAATATAGTTTGTTTTATTAACTTTTCTGTAAATGGTTGTCAAATTGTTAAAAGTATTACTAATATTTACGGAGTATTAATCATTGTATGTTGTACAGATCCTAAATTTATGACACTAAAAAAAACATTAATACTACAATATTTTTTAACATATGGGATGATAGTGATTTGATATAGATCGTTTTTTCACGATAACAATTGTAATTATTCCATTAAAACGTTATTAAATATTAGGTTTGTTCATCATTATATTTTTATGTGATTAAAATATTGTAATAAATTTTTGGAAAAGTTCTTGTATATATATATTATAATTTTTATGGGAAATTAAAATAATGCAATAAAATAAATCAATCATTTTAATTAGACCTGTCAAAAATCGACCAAACCCGAAAAACGAACCGAACCCGACCCGAAAATACTGGGTCCTGAACAAGATTTTGTGACCCGTAACCCGATTTTATCCGAACCCGATCAACCCGAAAAGTAATGGGTCAAAACCCGACCGAACCCGTTTTGGACCCGACCGATTGAAAATCATTGTATTTATACTAAAAAATGAGATTATGAGAAAATTTAAGCATAATAAACACGTTGTTTTTACTATTGTTGTGTGTAATATGATTTTTAATTGAATTATACGTCATTTTATGGTTGAATTTGACTAAATATAAACTTGTTTAGGAAACTTTGTTAATTTATGCTCATATTTTGTATATTTATCACCTAAATTAATCAAAATATAATGCGCGTTTTAAAATCTCTCAACCCGTTAGGTCGACCCAAACCCGAATGTTCTGGGTCTTGAACAAGCATTTGTAAACCCGAACCCGAAAGTGACCGACCTGATTCAACCTGAACCCGAAAATAATTTTTTACAACCCGACCCGACCGACCCGTTTGACAGGTCTAATTTTAATGTATGGTTTGAAATGCAGTTCAAATGATAGTATCCAATCTATATCATTTAACTTATTTTTTCTTTTACTATTTATTTAGGGAAAATTAAATCAATTGGTGTTGATGAACTCATTTACGAAATAGATTTTATTTTATTAACTTTTCTGTAAATGATTATAAAATTATTAAAAGTATTACATAAAAATATTACGGAGTAGTTATTATCGTGCGTGTTGCACGGGTAATAAACTAGTTTGAAATATGAGTAACTCATAAGCTTGTATCACTATCAGCCGTCAAAAAAGGAAAATAACTCACCCTCGCAAGTCGCAAGAAGTTGAAAGAGGAAGAAGAAGAAGAGAGGAAGACCCAAAAAAATGGCGTCGCCGGGAAAAGAGAAAGAAGTGACGGCTGAAGAAGAAGACGTGAAGGAGGAGGAAGACGAAAATGGATTGCTTGAAGAACTGATTTTACTTGATATGGAGAAATTGTCAAGGGTTGTGAGATTCGTCCCAAAATCAGAGACCGGAGTGAAGTCTCTGCGGAAAGTTGCGCTCACCACTCTCTTGCCGCGGTGGTCGAGGTCAGAGCATGTCTTAGGTGGCTGGAGCCGATGTCTTCTACCGCGGTCGTAGTGGTTACTCCGTGGATGTGGCTGCTCTCTTCAGCCTTTGTCCTGGTCTTAGGGACCCAACTCACATTGTTGAAAGAGTTGTTGATTGCAATTTCGGGGTTCTGGATGTGAAGAAACTATTTTCATCAGATGACTACTCTAGGCTTGGACCAATTTTTGTTGTCCTTCGTCAGCCTTTCACCATTGATATGCAAAATATGACTCTGCAGCAGAGGTTTTCCCTCATTGTGAGATTTGGTCGACATTGTAATGGAGAAGCGAAGAGACAAAGACATAGATATGGGGATGAGATCTATCATTGTTGGATTTGTTGTCTCTGTCAACTATTATCCAAGCAACCAGCTGATTTATACTTATGATGGGGAGCCGAATATAGTATATTGCAATAGAAAACGCAAGACCGTCAAACACCTTGTTTCTATCATTGGCGTGTTCACTTCCAAGTCGTTGCAAGGTAACTTAGAACCTCAGTTTCTATACATTGAAACCGTATGCCCTCCATCCACTGTCTACAAATATAGGTTGCTTTTTGTGAATTGGACTTTTATCTCTTATCTTATGATTCCTGAGATTGTCATTTAGGATCGATCTTCAATTAAATGTTGTGTCTCAAAATTAACAAAACTTACAACATTGATGGTAGGTTAATGATCTTTGTTTGGGTACCAAATTCAGTTAACTTTTATATCCCAAAATTAGCAAAATTTGGAACATGGATGGTAGGCTAATGATTTCTATCTATTATCTTGTAATCCAAAATTAGCAGAGATATGCTACTTGTTTATTTGATTAATCAATCTATATTCTATTTGTTGTGTGTGCGCATTAGTAGAAATACTAGTTTAGTACCCGTGCACCGCACGATTATTACTACTCCGTAAATATTTTTATGTAATACTTTTAATAATTTAATAATTATTTACAGAAAAGTTAATAAAACAAAATATATTGCGTAAATGAGTTCATCAACACCAATTGATTTAATTTTCCGTAAATAAATAATTAAAAAAAGTTAAGTTTTTTTCAGACATTTTAACACACAAATAAGTTTATTTCAGTCAAAATAAGTTTTTTTCAGATAAAATAAGTTGAGGTAATATAAGTTCAGACAAAATAAGTCGAATAGAACAAAGCCTTAACTTAACAAAATTTATCTAAACTTATATTCCTTGAAATAAGTGTACTAATATTTATTTTCAATATAAGGTAATTATTAAATTAATATAATACAAAGAAGTTTAAAATGTTGTTAAATTTTTTTGGAAATTATTTCTTTTTTAAGTTAATCAATACGGAGTACTTTTTTTCAAATAATAATTTATATAATGCATAGGAAAGATATGGACTACAATTAACTTTCTACGATAAGAATTGATAGCTAGGGCTAATTATTTTCTCCATTTTTGTAAGTTATATTAATAAATATTTTTTAAATTAAAAAAAAAAAACCCTAAAGACTCACCACACATGTCATTTCTGGTGTGTCTTTTAGTATACAACTAGTATTTGGACCCGTTCGATGAACGAGCTAGGTTATATATTAGATGTGTTGTTATAAAAGTTATGTAAGTACTACATATAAGTAGAAGTAATAGTTTGTCAGTTCCTTGTTAATAGTTAATTATCCTTATGAATGAGAGAGTGATGGATAGCTCAGTTGGTTAGAGCTTTCATCCCGGTTCCAGGAGATCCTGGGATCGATTCTCATCCCCGCCCTTGTGGCTCATTTGCGCCAAACAAAAAAAATTAGCCTTATGAATACTAATGTGTTTTTAAGAATGGAAAATCAATGCATTAATAAAGAGTCATTCCTTGGATGGGCTAATATCGGTAAAGACATGGTAACACAACCATATTAGATAAAGGAAAAACAATGCGTCAAGCGGACAAAAATAGTTTGAAAAAATTATATATGTGGTTGTAATGTTGTAATTGCAACATTATTTTCTTAAGTTCTTTACTTCTTTGTGTTGTTCTTCAACCTTACTTCATTTTCAGTGGTTGGTTTTATTGCTTAACTCGCTCTCATTTGCCCGTTGATCAACAATTGCCCTTTCATTTACCTCAATGTTTATGATACTCGTGCCTCAATGGTCTTTGCGTCATGTACTCCATCAGATGATACGATTTGATCCTTTTTTGGGTCTGAGTTAGGCCGAAACAATCTGTCAATTTGTGCCAGAGTACAAAGTGTTTCCTCCCATTCAAGAACAACAACATATGAATATATGTGTAACTTATAGAGCCTTATCAATTACTCCCTCCGTATTTTAAAAAGAGATAAAATTTGACCGGCACATAATTTTAGGAGAGCAATTTGAATTTATTAAAATAAGATGAAAGTGGGGTGTTTGATAAATCTAATATATATATATATATATATATATATATATATATATATATATATATATATATATATATATATATATATATATATAATATATATATGGAAATTAAATCTCTTTTTAAAATGTGGAGAGAGTATCAAGGAGCACTAGGAAAGTTTAGAATAGAAAAATACTTGAAATAGCATGTTCATCCTAGTCTTGTCTTAAGACTTACTTCAGACGCCACACCAACTTTCCACTAATTTTTAATAATCTTTATGCGTTAAGACTTGCTAAGAACTCAACTAAATTTATGTCTTCACCCCTAATACTCAATTAAGACTTCTCAATACATGTACATGACATCACCCACTTTTAGGATGACATCACCCACGTGAGTGTCCAAGTCTTAAGTTGAGTCTTGAAAAACCAAGATTCCAATTAAGACTTTGTTAAGACAAAAGAAGATAAATGAGCGAAATAGTGAAAGTCTTATCTTAAGGCAATTTTGATGATGTCATCCCAAGTCTTAAGTCTTAGGGCTGATCTTGCTCTAACAACATTAATGCATAACCATGTCTTAAGCAAAAAGAGAAATAATATCAGTACACATAATCTCTTTTTGGAAAAAAAAATGTCTCTGACTTAGTATTGGTAATAACTTTAGAGGTTGTGCTTATCCAACACACTTCAAATATGTTACACGAAAATTATCCAAATTATCCACTTTGACAGTTCGGCTCTGTTACTTGATATTTTGTGGTACATAAATTTCAAAGCAGGGCGATATTTTAGAATAAAAAAAAAACAAATGTATAATTTGTACACAAAAAAGAGAAACAGATCACATACCATAAGACATATCAAATCTAGTACAATGGGCCTAATAATCAATCCAACAACCTGTATTCAAAAATAAATTATCTAATACGGAGCAGTAGCAAAACAAAAAGTAAAAAAGGAATTCATATGAAAACATGCATTTTAAAAAAACAGAATGCATAATTAAATAGGAAGATTTTACAATAGCTACATTAAAATGGTAGCCATCATAATAAAATGAATCTCAACCATTGAAATATGTTGACCAATCTAAACCGTTGATTATGCTGACTTCAAAGTATTTTATTTTTTAATTATAATTAGTTTTTCAATAAAAATAAATGCATTAAAAATACTCCACTTTCATATTCCAAGCATCCACGTTCTTATAAGCAGTTTTTATCACTGACAAAAATAATGAACAAAATTTCTGAAACATCAATTCAAAATTGATGTTCTTGTTATGAAATTAACGATTTGAGATCCTCCTAATCGAGGATTTGGGAGGTTTTGGTAAATTTTCTGAAACTTCAAGTTTTCAATTCAAAATTGATCGCTATTGCCAGAATTTGGTAGGGGTGAAGTTGCAAAGAGAATTGCATATTATGGGATAACATCAAATTTGATGAGCTATTTAATTGGACCGTTGGGGAATAGTAGGCGTTTGTTAGGAGTTTCTCCAGGATCAAGAATCAGAAAATATCAAAAATTAAATTAAGATTGAACGTGTTAAGTTAATGGAGGAGGATTTCTACTCTTTTTAAAAAAAAAAAAAAAAATTATTCATGAATAAAAAATCAGCATAATTAACGGTTTTGATAAGTCAACAAAGATAAAGGGTTGAGATTCATTTTATTATGGTGGCTACCATTTTATGGTAAATAATATCAAAATGCTAACATGTATGTGAAGATGGCAATTTACCATGTATAATTAGTGAAGTTCTTGTAGATCAGAGAGATTGCTTCATCCAAAGTATTATTTGTGAAAATAATGATAATCAGAGTGGATCGATAACATGCAATAAGGAGAACCTGTTGCATGTGTTAAATATAATTAAAAGTGCATAGACAGGTAAGAGACTAAACCCAAATCAATGAATATAATGGAATAGGCCGGATAACAGAGACTCAGAGAGTAAGAGGCTATTGAAAAACAGGGGGAAGATGGAGGGATTGAAAGTGACATTGAAGATTGATGTTAATTTGAGGTTGAATTAAATGTTTGGTTGAAGGATCTTTTAATATTTGAAAGGTGGAGTAATTACAAGAACTTGAAACGTTAAATTAAGGGATTAATATCTTGAAACTGACCAGCCATATACGAAATTGAAGGATTGGAAGAGTTGATGTTGCATGAGTACCATAAATAAATTAATTGGAGGATAATGGCCATTAAGCGACGTTATTACGTTTCTTCCATTATTGAGATTGAGTTGCTGCATTTTGTTTACTAATGGTGTTGGTTATTTTTTATTTTTTTTTCTGCTTGTTTGTATTGTAATGATGAGCCACGTGGCATTGTTTAATATTTGTTGAAGGTAGCCACATGTCTTTGTAATGGTGGTGGTTGTGCTTTTTAAGTACTAGGTATTGATTACTAGTTAAGGACTCGTGCCACGCACGATAATCTAAAAATAATTGAGAAGGTACATTTAATGAAACATTAATCTCATACGTGTAGTTGTACAAGTATTGTATTCGATACAAATAAATGTTAGATTTTTTTTTAATAGGTAAGAATGAGAAGAGATTCCTACTGAACCAGCATCTAACACCGGTTAGTCAGCGCAACTGCGCAGGTATTCGTTTGAGTCACTTTCAAGCATTTCAAAGCTGATGGGGCTTGAGTGCTGGACCCTGTGACTTCCAAGTCAAACGTGAGTTCCCCCACCAACTCCTCCAACTTATGTTGATTTTGTTAGTTGTTTGTCTTATCTGACGTAATCAATAATAAAATCAAATGTTATACTCTGTTAAATACGGGTCTGGGCCACACCCCATCAAGGAAGAAAGTTCACTTAACAAGTCTAAAGAATACTCCACCTTAAAACCATATGGCAATAAGATTTTAACCCTTATTGTAGCCCCTTAGCCTTATTAAGTAATTAACTCTCTCATCTTTTATCAATGTGGAACACTCACATGTGTTATTTGGGAACGATTGCTTCAACATACTCACTCTATTTTAGAATATTTGTAACAGAATAACAATTTGATTTTTGCACAATTCATACATCAACTTTAACCACTTTTTTTTTACTAATATATAAATCAAATATTATTGTGTAATATGTTGTTAGATTAGTCTTAGTGTATATTTTTCTGATATCAATTATTTTTACTAATATATAAATGTATATATTCACAATTAAACTAGTGCATTGCAGCATAGACAAGTGTGTCAGTAAAACTGTTGAGAGTATGCAATAGAAGGAGAATCACTTTTGTGCATAGACACAAGAACCCTTTGGCAATCACAGTAAGAATTATTAACGCTTATCTATTACGAAGTACTATATTGATTAGTGAGTGAATACCTTAACTTTTGAAGAATTAAAAACATTGGTTAGATTTATTCTTATTTTCCCATTTATTATTTGATATCAAACATTCCATTAATTAGTATATGTTCTTATACTCCGTAGACGTGATTAGCGAGTGAATGAATGAATGATATTTGATGCAAAAAGAGAATAAAAATGAGTAAAAGAAGCCAAAAACAATGTCCAAATTTGTAAAGGGTGGTTGATCCGTTTGGCCTATTATTATTTTTGGAAACACCCGACATCATGTCTTTCTTGCACTTTAGTTTTGCTTCGATTTATTTTGTATGTGGAATCTTTTAAATATTTGGTTACAAATTTAAGTTAAAATTTCCAAAATGCTAGGAAACCAAGATAAGATCTACCTAGAATGTCCACTCGTCTTCGTCTCTTCCTTAAATGTTAAATCATTCGGTTTACATATTAGGTATGGCATGCGTGCAAGAAAACTATTTTTTAAATTATAATTAAAATAAAATATTTCTTTTTTATTTTTTATTTTTAAAATTCATCATTTGCTCTCGTTTCTATATTTGGTAAATTTCTACTCCGTATATGTCTATATGATACTTCCTCCATTTTTTTTAATTGTACCATCTTAGATTTCACGCTTATCAAGGCACTATTTTAACCATTAAGATCTCACATTATACATTTGAAAAAATTATAAAAATTTGATAATTTGAAAGTATATTTCGAGACGAATCTAACAAGATCCCACATGAATTTTTTTTTTTTTTTTACATATAACTCACAAAAAATAACTATATAAGAATATGTGAATAGTATCAAAATCTAAGATGGTGCAATTAAAAAAAAAAAAGGAGGAAGTACAAAGTATTACTGTATTGTTACTGAGTATTTCTATATCCTCATTAATCTCCACTCAATTTTTATTTTTTATTTTTCCAATTTGTACAGGATATTTAGTTATGTTATGTTCAATATGTATAAAATGGTTAATAATCTATACAAATAGTTAATTATAGTATGTTCAATCTTTACAACACAGAAATATTTTTTTCATACAAATTGTATAAAAGGGCTCGAAAAGACAGGAAAAAAAAAAGAAAATACCTCAATTCCAATGTATTTCAAGTCAAAAAAATCGTCCATTGCAATCAAAATATGTATTCTAATTTGATTAGATACAAGTGAAACTAAAAAAAAATTCAAATTTATTCGAACCAAAATAATATCAAAAAAGGTTGACAGAAACTAATAAAAGTGAAGATTAGGGTTTGTTAGATTGAAAAACAAAAGAAGTAAAAAGGTTGCGTCAATTAAAATCAGGTCGCATTTAGCAACCCCTTTTTAAACGTGACATGTGTCATCTGGCAATTGGCAAGTAGTAAACGTGGGTGCTAGTATAAAATCTATACTTTATATTAAAAAAACGTTTATACCATGATCTATCCGTTACGGACCATGTGGCATTCCTCTAAAGAGTTTTGTTATATGTAATTCACATACATAATTACATATAAAAAATTGAAACATGGTCAGTGTAGATTCAAACCCACAACCTCATCTTTAAATAATAAAGACTTAACCATTAAACTATACTGAATTACATGTTATCGGTTCTAAAGAAAGCATATACAAATTCAATCAAAGAATTACGCATTCATAAATTCCATGTAGAATCCATGTAACAACCCCTATACAATAAAAAAAAGTTTATATTATGATGTATCCCTGACAATCTTCTAAAAAATTTACTTATAACGACCTCATGTTTAAACAACAATGATGTAACCATTGTGCTATACTAAGTTACATATTATTTTTCAAAAGAGAATATAAATCAAAAGGTCTTGCGCGCATTAGGTGTACAATAAATTTATTGTACACCAAGATAACTTTTACCTATTTTTTTGTAACTTTAATCTAGTTTTGATTAACTTTTATATTAGTAAAAAAAACGTTGATAGATAAACATTTTAAAGAGTTAAATGATTAATTTTATACATTATTAGTGATTTTGAAGAAACAATTTTTATTAAAATGAAAAGATTTATCTTTAAAAAATGGATAACTTTTACATATATAAGTTTAACTTTTAAACATCTTGAGTTAACTTTTACTTTGGTATACAATATTTATTGTATGACCATTGTAAATAAGAATTTGTGAATATAAATAAGAAAATTTAATCAGTTGCCCTAGACCCAAAACCTAATTTCTCTTTAATACTGTGTAATTCTTACCAGACAAACTCATAAAATCCGGATAAACTTTACAAGCCCAATTGCTTAAAATTTTATGGGGTGGGCCTGTAAGTCTGTGGCAGTTCCTTGATTTAGATAAACTTTAAAAGCCCAATTTTTGTTGTTGATGAAAAGGGTTCGAAGCTCACAACCGATCCAATAACTTCCGGATATCTTTGGCTCTCCTTGCAAAAGTATTGTGGAAACACTTTTATTATATTGTGTTACTCTTGGGCCCATGTTCTCTTGATCGCATTGGCTTCGCTTCCTCTCTTCATGTGTCTTGGTAACATTATCGTCAAGTCAGAGCCCAACGCCAGAGGAAAAATTAACCACATATAAGTCTAACTTGTTTGATTTTAATGGTCAAAACCAAAACACATACAAAGTACTTTCTCCATTTTTTTAGTATTGCACCATCTACATTGGGCACAAGAATTAAGAAAGGTGTTAAAAGGTGAGAGATTGACAAAAATACCCATGTGATTAAGTACAAGTTGTAGGTAAAGAACAAGTGGGGTTTGGTCCCCACCACCCATACAAGGATAAAAATGTCATTGCATGTAGGTAAACTTACTAAAAAAGGAAATGGTGCAATTAATATGCAACTTCCGAAAAAGGAAAATGGTGCAATAATAAAAAAAATGGAGGAAGTATTTCTTTTGACATCAATGCCGATTGATTTAAGGAAAAAAATTCACTTAGGGAGTGAGATTTGACATATTAAATCCAATTTGGATACCTCAAGTTTAAATAATTCCATCTTAGATGTCTCAAGTTTGCAAGATACTAAGTGAGGTGTTTTTTATATAATCAGGCTATTTACTCCTACTTTAGTCTTGCCATTTTAAAGTTATATAAAAAACACCTCACAACTTTAACAACAAATCAGAGTGGCGCAGCGGAAGCGTGGTGGGCCCATAACCCACAGGTCCCAGGATCGAAACCTGGCTCTGATAGAGAAAGCTTCCCACCAATCTTTTTTTTTCTTTTTTTTAAAAAAATGTAATTTCTGACTTCTGAGTCATTGGATGCTAAAGTTTTCACAGAACCTTTCAGGTGATTACTACCTAAGAATCAACAAAAGAGTATTAGCAGCAGATAAATACAATTATATATTACGATTAGATACTCATAATCCTCCTTTTTGTTCGAATAAAGCCATCATATATACTCATACATTTAACATGCTAAAGTAGTACAAGTACTTACTTACACAGCTTTTTTGGTACTCCAAAAATTAACTAAAAACAGTAACTAACACTAAAAACAGTAATTAACTACACTAAACCAACAACAAATAACCCATAACCTTAAACTACGACTATTCATCTTTCCCATTGTAGACTTGAAATCAAACCACCATGAATCTGCACTGAAGAAAACCTGCCAAAACATAAACCCAAAATTAGATATTTTTCTTACAATTACTCCCTTCGTCCCGGAATACTCCACCCGATTTGACCGGTACAGAGTTTAAGGGACTTGAATTGACTTATTTAATTTAATAGGTAGTACAGAGTAGTTGATAGTGGGGGTATTATTTTAATGTAGCTAGTGGGAGGTGGGTTAAGAGGTGGGGTGGGGGGAGAGTAGGGGTTGAATTTTTAATTATTTTTTGTATGGAGTAGGGGGTAGGTGGGTTAATAGGGGTGGAGTGAGTAATAATATAATATTGTTAGAATATTTCCATTTTTAGAAACAGGTCAAGTATTAAGAGACGACCCGATAAAGAAAACAGGTCAAGTATTCCGGGACGGAGGGAGTATTCTTTAACAAAAATCCAACATTAAAAAGGATAAACTAAAGTTATTAAAAAAAACATACTTGGGTCAGAATTGATGAGCATAGCAGTACCACCAAAGCTACAAGTGCCACCATTAATCTTAGTCTTCTGCCAATAACTATTGAAAGCATAAGAAGCATGAGAAACAAGAGAATCTGGGTAATAACAATTCCCATCTGGTTGAATTTCATCACATTCTGCTCCTACTTCACCACAAGCATAATCCATTCCTTCTTGCAATGTCTCTGTTGGCACACTCGGTTTCGCCACGCACCAGAGTTTCTCTCTCCTTGGCTCAGCCTCAGGCCCTGGTGCCGCCGCCGCCGCCTGTGGCGGGGATGGGTTGCAGGGTGGTGGCTGGTAGTGGTGGTGGTGGGGGTGAGGGTGAGGGGAATGGGCTGGGCTTAACCCGTAATGTGGTGGGCTTGGTGGGGAAATTGTAGGCCCAACCCCAATTAGAGGGGGGAGTGAACCGGGAAGAATGTATGTCAATTTCCTCTTTGTTGAAGGCTTGATTTCTTGAGCTGTATTGCTTAAAACCACCAACAAATTGAGATCTTTTAAAGGTAAAAATCCAATCTTTTTGAGGTTTTGCAAGTGGGTTAAGGCCAAAGATTCAAACTTTTGTCCAGAAATGGGTGATGATGATTCAGAAGATGGGTTTGGGTTTACCAAATAAGAAGAGTTGGTGAAATGGATGAACTGTAGAAGAGGTTGGAGGAGAGAGAAAGCTGAATCAGGGGATAATTGCAGACAGTGGGATGAAAAAGAGGGGGAAACCTTGATTTGTGACTGTAAACCCCATCTGATGAGAGAATGGTGAAGATTTCTGAGTGCAGGTAAAAAATATTGGTGAAATTGTTGGTGGGTTTGGAAAGAACAGAGGAGATTGTGTCCGACAACAATGTGGGTAATGTTGAAAGAAGGGTAATAAGGTAAAACATGGTTTCTTAACCATGTTTCCGCCATTAAAACACTGGTTGCAACCTCGGTGAGTTCTTGGTTGTTGTTCACTGAAACAGCCATGGAAGAAGAAGAAGCAGGATTGTTGTGGTTTGAGTGGACAGTCAAGATTTCAGCTGTTGTCTGAGTTGCAACTGCAGAAAACCAATTAATTAATATTGTTAATCTAGCAACAAATAAAAAAAATTAAATGAAATTTGGAAGAACAATTTACCAGAAAGACATAGCAGGAAGAGGGAGAAGGAGTGGAAATGCAGTGCCATTATTTTTTGAATTTCTTGAATTTCTTGAATTTTATTTTCTCTCTCTTAAAATTGGAAAAGCATTAAAAATGTGGGTGTGTTTTTGTTTTGGTCAAGGCTGTGTGGAGTGTGAAAATGAACATTGAAATATGTAGATTGTAGAGTCTATAAGTCTATGAAAAAATTACAAGTAGGCTACTGTTGTTTTTGCTTCTCCCCTGTCATTTTACTGTGGTTAATTCATAGCCCTTTTTTACCCAAGTTACCATTTTATCAACGGCTACAAATGTCCTTCCCTTTCCTTGTTTTACCAAAAGTTCAAGAATTATTGATGAATTATTTTAACTTGTGTGCGTTATGTCCAACCATAATCCGTGAATTTGGTGGGGGGAAATCAACCAAGGTCACAAGATTGAGTCTTATCAACTGCGTTGGAAGTGGCTCGAACATTAACCTATATAGTTGAACGGACTAATATGAGATATGTGTGTGTTTAGTAAAGTCATTTGTCTTACCTAAAAAGATAAATGTCCACGTTTAGTTTTTACTGACATATATAAATACATAATTTGACCTTAATATTGTTGGAAACGTCCTAATATTTCAAGTTCAATTTTTACATTTATTTTATTTATTCATAAATACACTCTATTTGTAATCCTTTTTAATGATACGCAGCGAGATACTTATTGTTCTGTATTGTATTTGAAAATGCATTTTTGACAGAGTGGCAATAAAAAAAATTAGTAGATAAGGAAAATGACTATTAAACCATGACCTATTTTAGATTAGTCAACACAGCTAAGTAGGTTAATATTTGGGGAACTCTCAAGCGTAAACATACTTAGAGCATCAACAACCTTGAGAAAGGCCTAATGTCAAGATGTATTTGACCCTTTCATTTTTGTGCAATGTTGACAAAGAGGAATGTCAAGTTATTTCTAAACTTGACTTGGGTCAGGTTTCTGACCAAAGGTCAAGTAAATAAGTGAGTCTTTATTTCTTTAATTCCATGCATGTTTCGTTTTTCTTTGGGTCTGATGCATTGCATTTTTTTTTCATGTTCATTTTTAAAGTGTTTATCTTTCATTGGCTTAGAATATTTTTTTGTGGTATATTTTTTTAATTTTTTTAAAGAAGATTTGTTTTGTGGTGTCAATTCGCTATTTTTGTATGTATGAAAATAATTTGCATAATTTTTACATATTAATTATAATTTTTAATTTAAAATTTAGTAGTTGTTAAAATTAGCAATTGTGTCGGAAAGAGAATTTGAGGTGGAATTTACGTAAAAAGTAGGTGAAAGAAATTATTGACCTTGAGTCAAGAATATAGAAGAAAAAGTAAGAGTCAGAGTGAGAGGTGCGTCAAGTTAGTGGAAAATGGGGTGGGAGAAGGAGAAAGATGAGAGAGAAATTATTTAACACTTGATCAAGGGTCAAGGATGCACATGGTCTTAGAGGCGAGTAAAATAAGTGGGTACCTGATGAGATGATTGGGTAACTATTCCAAGATTTTAGGAACTGGTTAAACCAATTCATGTTCCAATTTTAAGCAACTGGTTACAACCGATTCCTAGAAGTTCAACCAGGTGCCCGATCTTGCTCATCTCTAAACGAGACGATATGGTTCGATCTTGTGACCTACAAATTACAAAGTGAGCTTCCATTAACTCCACCAACCTATATATAGGCTTTTTTGTTTTTATTTTTTTCTTTCGTGCAAGCTGTAGGCTTAATTTGTGTATCACTAAATGAAAGAATACTTGCATTGTATACAAGAATATACGGAGTGTACTCCACTTGGTGTTTTTACCAAGAGGCAAAAGCACAAGTGCACAACACAATAACACATGTAACTCCACACACTTGAGAGACGTGTTATGTGTAACATACGCCATCCATGTGTATGTTGAACGGGCTGATATGTAAGTTGGGCCATGGTTGGTTTACTCTATAGGCTGCAGAAACCGGTTGTGTCGATGGGCCAAGAAACAATAACCTGATTATTGGTCTATTAGGACTTCAAAATGTGGACCCAATTGGACCTTTTTAGTAAGTTAGTAACCCATTTTAGGAAACTATTGAAACGTGGTAGTTGGGTCAATCGGGTCACACGGGCCCTGGTACGAATTAGTTAAGATGGTTGTGGGCCGGGCCAGCGTGAAGCCTGATCCGACCAGCACGACAAAATCCCAGCCCGACACGAGCACGAAAAAAGCACGGCCTGACATGTGCACGAAGTCGTGGGCTGCGGGTCATGGTCCGGGCCTGTGCCTTATTTTTTGAGAAAAGCACGACACGACTCGACCCGGTACGACAAATCACGCTAAATTTAGTAAAATTAGCCTTAGGAACGACGG
Source organism: Spinacia oleracea (assembly GCF_020520425.1). Lineage (NCBI taxonomy): Eukaryota > Viridiplantae > Streptophyta > Magnoliopsida > Caryophyllales > Amaranthaceae > Spinacia > Spinacia oleracea. The sequence goes on from NC_079489.1 coordinate 150,255,115, forward strand.
ACCGGCCTGACCAGGCAAGAAAACCCGTGGGCTTGGGCCGACTCTGGGCCCTGTTTTGAACTTTTCAGCCCGACCATGCACGATACAATGTAGGCATGGCATGAGCCTGTTCCGGTTAGGCAAGCGGTCTGTGGGCTCGATTCGAAGCCCGACCCGGCCCAACACACGACTTTCTTTACGAGTTAGGTGACAATATTGTCAACTTAAAGTGTGATCTCTTCACCGTATGATTTTTGAAGTTATTTGAACTTATTAGACTTCAGCACTATATTCTTAGCCCACTTTATAACATCCCAAACCTTTAAAATGTGTGGGATGGAAACACTATGCTTATGCATAGTGTTATGAGTCTTATATCCTTGATTTTCACTATTCATAAGGAATTTTCCCTACATCCCTTCCCTTTGTTTGCTCTATGCTATTTGCTAAGCCACCCAAGGTTCAAACCTTGATTCAAGCATTTTCCCAAATTCCTTTTCCTTTCTTTATTTTTCCTTCTTTATTTCCTGCTTTCTTAATTTACTGGCGGTTCTCTTTTCTTTCTGTTTCTTCCTTCCATTTTTCTCTCCTCTGTTTCCCCTTTTGCCTCACCTTCTCCGCCTGTGTCTCCTTCTTCGCTTTGCTCCCTTTGATCCAGCTTGTTGCTTCTTCGCAGTTCGTCTTATCTTGTGCGGCGGCGCTATTCTTCTACGACGATCGGAACTCTTCCAGCCTGTGGGAAGCATTGAATTCATTACCTGACGCAATTGAATTGGTTAGTTAGGCAAACCTTCATTCCTAGATGATCATTCGATTGGTAAATAGTTCATTGCTTCCCACATGCTTGAAATCTTTCCGCCTTTGGTTACTGGTTAGGATGGTGGTTTGATTAACAACTTGATAGGTTGTTAACAGGTATGTTCTATATTTATCATCTACTAATTTTGAGTTTTTTTTGCGATTTAGGGTTTTTTCGATTAAATCTTGAATCTGGAAATTGTTGATTCAGAGTAATTTTGGGGGTTTTCTTTTGCAATTTACCTCTTTTTCGATTGCATCTGTAAATTGTTGATTCTGGTGCATTAATCATCTTCAGCCTTATGTTATTTTTTGTTGCTTCCATTAATTCTCTTGATTACATGTTCATTCGTAGGTTGGAGTGTTAACTGTGGTGTTTTCTCCCCTTAACTGTGGTGCATTAATCCTTTTTCTCTTGATTTTGGGTTCTGGAATTAATCCTCTTCATTACATGTTAATTCATACTCTACAGTATTACTTATGGTGTTTTAGCTTCACACTTAGATTTCTAAGACAACCCTGTTTTTTGGGTTCAACTTGTGCACATCCCTCTTTTTCCTGGGATAGTACAACCTTCCCCTTACTCTTGGGTTCGGCTTGTGCACATCCCTCTTTTCCTGGGATAGTACAACCTTCCTTGTACTCAAAATCACACCATGCTGCCTTTTTTTTATTATCCCTTTTTTTGTGGCTGTGTGTGTTAGAGGGCTTTATCAGTTGTCCTTTTTCCAATTTCTAGAACTGCTGGTTTCCAAAAGTAGACACCTATATATAAAGGGAGGGGGGTTCTCTTTCCTTTTTAGGGTTTTGCTTCACCGGTTGTTTTACTTTGTTTGGAAAGGTAGTGCAATCAACTTTGCTCCCTTTTACCAGTTGTTTTCCTTTGTTTGGAAAGGTGGTGCAATCAGCTTTGCTCCCTTTTATTACTCATACTAATAACAAGGTTAAGATTAGCTATGTGTTCATGTTAACTCACATAATTAGAGTGGTTGTAATGTTGCTTCTTGATGCTCGTTTGTTGTCAATCTAATGTAATCTGCCTATTTAAAATCCCAAGCCATATGATCTACCAGAAATTTTGTCTACCCTTGACGGAAATCCTCCTACGATCTATGGACATGTATCGGTGAATACTGAATGTGCACTCCTTGGTCCTTTGCTGGTGTTTTTAAAAAAGAACATCCGTTTTTTTCCCATTTGTTTAGTGTTATTTTGTATACTCTGTGCACATACTTGTAAATTTATTGTCCGTTCTTCTGGGGTGCCATTCTTTCAGTTAACACAAGTTTCTATATAATACAAGATGAGGATCATTATGCACTAAGGTAGTTATGTAGTCATATCCCTAAGCTGTGATGAAATATTGAGATGTTTATGCATTGAGATCCCTAATTCAGTTTGCCGTCTTTATTGGTAACGTCCCTGAATTTCGAGGTTCAATGCTGTAACAAGTTGCCTTGTTGCTTGGTCTTTGTGTTGGCTAGGTCGTCGTGTTGCCTTTTACTGCACTTTTTCCCTGTCACTTGTGTGTGTGTGTGCGCACATACACAATATAGAACTATTTTGTCTATGCATAACTTCCCTTTGATGCTAATTTTTATCCGTGTAGTTTGGAGCGAACACGTGCCTCTGTTTCCAATTTTTGTAATTAGGCATGTTTTATCCAGTTGTTGTTTGGCATATATTTGCTAGAGTAGTTAGCTAGCTAATTTACGTAAACTGATGTGTAACTGCCGTTTGTTACTGTCTAAGTTTTGCATTTTGGATCCGTGTTTTTATCTGGGGACAACTAATTTAGTCATTTGTTCTTGTCTGTTGTTGCATAGGCAGGACAGGTGTTGCAAGCATCATTGCTCGGTTTGGTTCCGAGTGTTTCCGGCTATCCTTGCTTTGCCTCTTGAGTGCGTTAGGTTAGTGCCCGAACTATTCTGCCTGCTGTTCATTGTGCCGGTTATTATAGTTTTTCCGTCCTGGCCTGCAATACAGGCAGCGTTGGTTTGAATAGATTGTGTTCTTGTTGCTTAGTTGTATGCATATACATGTTTTGCCATTGCCTGCTGGTTTATTAACTCTCTTGGGGGTTACCAAAGCATTCATTTCCGTCCGAGATTCCTCTTTTTCCCTGTAATATTTGGGTCACAACATTAGAGGTAGTCAACCCTTCAACCGCCCTCTAGCCTTATCCTTTTATGCTTATAGTGTAAGCCCTAGGTGTGCATCCATGTGTGTGGTGATGTTTTGTCCATTGACCTGATTATATATTTGTCTTTGGCTTGTTGTGATAGCATACTGAAATGGGACAATTGGGTGGAAGTTAACATAGCATTGCAATTTTCAGCAGTCACGCACTAATTACTACGGGGTGATTCGGGGTATCAATCTGTTGCTATTGGTATGTTTAGTCGTAATATAGATGGAGTATCGTGTATTGTGTGTTTGTTGGTAGTGTTTAAGGTTTACACACTGAAGAGAGTTCAACTGTCCCTGGATATACAGTGCCACTAAAATCCCAAACATATAGGATAGCTCAATATCAATCGAATCCTAATACTATAAGTAAGTATGGCTGACGGAGTCACTGTCTCCATGTAGTCTGCCTGACTGAATAGCTACCTATAGTGTGCTTACTTGAATCAGACTGTGACCTATAGTGTGGTTGGCTACAAGAGTTAACGAGAACCTAAGTCTTTTGGAACCGACTCACCTTTTTCAATTGGTCCTAACTGACAACACGTACACACAGCTAATAGTGGTGAGCCCAGCAAGGTTTCCCCCCTTTATGTTTATCATACACTTACATCCCAATATTTTAAAAAATCCAGTGTTAGGTCTAGGTTTGTGCTAGGGTGGTTAGCCAACATTTGAGTGTTTTAGTTTTTGTTGCTGCCTGTAGAGCAGTTGTACAGTGGGCTAACAAGCTAATTGCCTTGTTCATTTTGCATGGTCATCTGCAATCCTGATTTTAAGTCCAACAGCGAGTTCTTGTACTTCTTGCTTTGCTCGGTGTGCCTAACCATATACGTGCCCAGTCTCAGACTGTTTGCTTGCTTATGTGCCTAAAATCCCCTTAATTTAGCCTTTTCCCATCACAGGTTATGGCAGTGCCGCCCGCACAAATCCGTATTCCTTTTCAGCCTCTTTTGAGGCAGGTTGTAGAGTGCTTGCACTTTCCAAAGCCAATGTACGATATGTTAGATATAGATAAAAATAATGTTTGCGTGGCGGTGAGGCCGGGAACGAGTGCAATTGCTTATGTGTACATTGGCGGAGAAGCTCCTACACTGGAGGAGTCTTGCGAGAGAGCTGCTGAGAAGGCTGTCCGTAGCCTTATAAAAAAATATGATGTTGTTGTTGAGGATTTTACTTCTGCTAGCAATAGGGCCCTTGAAAGATGTGCGAGGTTGTATCGTCTCAAGAGAGTTGAGTTAGAGGGTATTGAAAGCGGACATCCACAGGTCCTGCCTCCAGAACATCATTGTATGGACATTCGAGTTTCTGTGAAACACGTGCGTCTGGATTATATAGGAGTATTGCGCACCGTGGTTGCCCAGACTCAAGTCTTGCTTGCTCCTATTGAGCATCTCCAGTTTGGGCCTCACACTTGGGTTTGTTGGTTGACATTCACAAGTCCGCACAAGAGTAATGCTATGGAGTCTGTTGTTGGGGATTATACAGAGACTCTTGAGGATGCTAAGCAAAGTGTAGCAAAGAAGGCCATCTATTGCTTGATGTGCCTCTATGCTTTTGAACTTGTAGACGCGAACTATGGGTCTGGGAAATACGCTGCTGTTGTGTGTTCTCTTGAACAAGAAAGTTGCTCGACTGTGAGGGAGCGCATGTCCGGGGTTAAAGAAACTATTCAGCCTAGCGCCCTTGTGATTGAGCAAGACTGCTTGACTCCCCGTGGTTGTCCATTTCAGATACCCTCTATGATTACTGCTCCTCTCCCCCCCAAAAAGCGCATGTCCAGACCCTCTTTTGTCAGGCCATCTGTTCCTGGTTCTACTTCTGCAACCCCGGTCTTCTTTGTTCCACCTGAACTTGACACTGTGTTCAAACGCCGGAAGACTGTTTAACCTACCGAAATAGTTCAACCTTTGGGGTGTGAGCACACCGTGCTCTGTTTCGTGAAACTGCCTCCTCTTTTGATGGGACAAGCCTAGATGTATTCCTAGAATTTAGGTGGCTTGTATATGTAATATTAGGGGTGATGGTTCTCTTTTGGTTCCCTCTTGCTGTATCGCCATACAGTTTCTCTTTTGTTAGCTGTCAAGCTTGTTAGGTAGTTCAAGTTGTAATGGTGCTATGTTTAGAAATTCTGCTTCGTCGTATATGGCGATCATATGTATGCTTTTAATAGCAGTCAACTTTGTATTGAATCCTTATGTTTAAATGAAATTCAGTTTGTTTTGGAGCACTCTTCTTTGTATCCTGCTTTACAGTGCTTTTCCCTTTCCTTGATGTATCGTGTCTCACTTCCCTGATGCTGCCTCCTGCTCATGTTTCTTGTTGTTAATTGCATTCTAAATTTACCTAGGGTTGTTTGATATGTAAATGTAAGTTGGTGGACACACCAGACTAACATGTATGTCTATTCAGGTCTGTAGGTTGTGTTCACAGTTATTGAATGTTGGGTTTTGGTTGAGGAGAGGCTCTCACTTGTGTTGTTCGTTTTGTACACAGCGTGTTCTTTGTGCCTTTGTTTGTCGACTTAGCTTATTTTGTGTTTGCAGATTAAACAGCTGATGGTTTGTGCAGGGAACTGAACATTTGGAAATAGGTAGCGTGCCAACTTATGTGATGAGTAAGTTCCTCCGCCTTTTCATGCGTGTGGTTTTTTTTATTAAGTGTCTTACACATAGCCTGCTATGAATTCTGTTAAACATAGATCAATTCTTGAGTAGTTCGTATGTAAGCCGTCCAAGATGCAGCAAGCGCATGAGGAGTGTGCAGGCCATGGCTGAGCCTACAGGTTCATGCAGGTAATGGTATATAACAAAGCCATGTTCCATAGTTACTTTGCATGTTTATAAACAGGCTTATTCGTTGTTTTACAGTGAGTTGCCTGAGGTTAGAACACAACCACCCAAGAAACCGAGGGCAAAGAATACTAGGCCAAAACCACCAAGTACTTTTAAACATGTCCTTAAATCATCTTAATTATTAACACCTGGTTAAATATCCATCGCTAATATGTATACCCTGTGAACCAGAGGTGCCTGCTGCAGTGATTGGACAGCCATTACCGGCTGCACCTCTTGCACTATCTCCACCTGAATATTGCCCAAAATGTTCTGCAAAGAAGTTCCAATTTGAGTCGCTGCACTTTTGTTGCGGCAATGGAGAAATTAAACTAGCTTCCAATGCATACCCAGATGAGCTTGTAAAGCTATTTGATTCCCGAGACAGTGATGCTGTGCATTTCAGAACATATGCACGGCTTTAAAATAATCTATTTGCTTTTAGCTCCCTTGGGGGGGACTTAAGTTCGAAGACCGAAAAAGGCATATATGTATTTAAGCTACATGGGCAAATATATCACTATCTCCCTAATTTGCTTCCCACTAATGACAACCCTAAATATTTGCAACTATACTTTTATGATGGCCAACACGAGGCTGAAAATCGGGTAGGCTGTTTCCCAGAATTAAAGCCAGAAATTATCGCTATCCTAATGAATGTCATGCAAAGAAACCCATATGCTAGATTTTTTAGATCCTTACAAGAAATGGAGGTCCATGAAGATACCCAAATTTTACTTAACAAAAACACTGTGCTAAATCAGAATGTCTATAACGCTCCTACATCCGATGAAGTTGCAGTCATTTGGTCTGAAAGCACATCTTCCAGTACAAGTAGAAGTCCACATATATTGGTTTCCGGAAAATCAAACAGTTCCCATAGAATAATGCATTATTATGGTTGTTATGATGCACTTCAGTATCCGCTCTTATTCCCATTTGGAGATTGTGGATGGCATCAAGGGCTTAAAAAGATGTCAACGGGTGGGCAACAACAGCTTGCCACTCATCAGGATCCTGTCTTATCGTGTGCTGTCCACACTGTTGAAGACTTCTTGGCTCAAGAAGATAACCGTATGCCTTACTAATTTCATTTACTCTGTTCTACCCATGGCTACATTCTTTTTTTAGCATATCTCTTTTGCATCTGTAATAACATATGGCCTATTGTTTTGCTTACCAGTTGCTCATCAAGGTCGGGAAGGATCAGCTAAGCATATCTCTTGCAGAGAGTATTATGCTTATAAGCTTCAGATACGCCCTTGTAACATGCTGCTAAGGGCAGGGAGGTGCTTCCAACAGTACATTGTTGACATGTACGTGAAGATTGAAAACACTCGCTTGGACTTTTTCCGAAAGAACCAGCAAACTATCAGGGCAGATTTGTACCAAGGTATACTCGACACTGTCGAGAGCGGTGAAAACAGTGCAGCTAATGTGGGGCATCGAGTTGTGTTACCACCAAGTTTTCTGGGGGGGGCCTAGGGATATGAAAAAGAGGTATTTGAATGCGATGTCCTTAGTTAAGAAGTATGGGAAGCCTGATTTGTTCCTTACAATGACGTGCAATCCTAATTGGCCAGAGATTAAACAAGAGTTGGCTGTCGGAGAGGAGGCACAAAACCGGCCAGATTTAGTTTCAAGGATTTTCCGTGCTAAACTGATAGCGCTAAAACACCATATCATGAAAAAAAAAATATTTGGTGAAGTTGCTGCTATGATATATGTTGTTGAGTTCCAGAAACGGGGGTTGCGGCACGCTCATTTCCTTGTTATCCTTAAACCCAATTCTAAGATTAGAAGCCCTGCTGACTTTGATAAGTTTGTTTCTGCTGAGATCCCTCCTCTTGCCAACCCTCACTTGAGGAAGATTGTTCTTCAACACATGATGCATGGCCCATGTGGACAACTGAACCCTGATTGTGCGTGCATGAAACGGAAAGGTAATGAGGGGCACTGCAAGTATGGATATCCGAAAAAATTTGCTGCCGAGACAACTAACAGCAGCGATGGATACCCACTTTATAAAAGGATAGATACTGGAGAAAGTGTTTGTATTCGCAGGGTTAATATGGATAACAGGTCAGTTATTCCGTATAACCCGTACCTATCATCACTTTTTGATTGCCACTTAAACGTTGAGGTTTGTTCGACCATAATGGCAGTCAAATACCTGTACAAATATGTGTACAAGGGCCATGACAGGATCTCATTCAACGTGCAGGATGGTAGCACTGCTATTGTTGATGAGATACAACAGTACCAGGCTGGGAGGTGGGTTTCCCCGTGTGAGGCAGCATGGAGAATTTTCGGGTTCGATCTGTTTGAGATGTTTCCATCGGTGTTGCCTCTGCAAATACATCTGCCTAACTTGCAGACAATCCAGGTAATGCCTCATGAGAATTTAGACGAGATCATTTTAAATGATAAAAGATCTCGAACTCAACTTACAGAATTCTTTAGGATGAATGCTGCCACACCTGATGGAACGGGCTATACATATGCAGAATTTCCAGAGCATTATAAGTGGGAGGGTAAAGAATGGAAAAAAAGAAGCAACAAGACCGTTGTTGTTGGCAGGCTCACTTTTGTAGCACCTGCTGAAGGGGAACGTTACTTCCTCATATTATTACTGATGCATGTGGATAGCCCGCGATCCTTTGATCATCTCCGAACTGTTGATGGATATAAGTGTGCCACTTTTCAGGAGACAGCTCTGCGGCTGAAATTACTAGAGGAAGACAACGCTGTCGACTTGTGCTTAGCTGAAGCGTGTGAAGTGCAAATGCCGACTGCATTCCGACAGCTCTTTTCAACAGTGCTGATCTTCTGCCAGCCAAGTGACCCCAATGCCCTCTGGTTAAAATACTACGACGCTCTCTCTGAAGATTATAGGCACCAGTATCCGAGTTCTGATAGCAGGTCAAGGGAGCTCACTGTTAGATCTGTTGAGCAATCTCTTGAAGCAATGGGGAAATCATTTAGAGACTTTGGCCTACAACATTTAAATGATTTTCAAGATGAAGAGTTCAGGCGAACAAAAGACATTATCGATGCACTTGATGCACCGATACCTCGGGACTGTATTGATGCCCGTAACACATTAAACCAAGCACAGCAGGAGGCATTTGACAGCATTATTGACCACGTTCTTAAAGGGAAACCTGGTGCATTCTTCATAGACGGGCCCGGAGGAACAGGTAAAACCTTCCTATACAATGCTCTCTATGCAGAGGTTCGTTTGATGAACAAGATTGTCCTACCAACTGCGACATCTGGAATTGCAGCATCAAATATACCTTCTGGGAGGACTGCTCACTCTCGGTTTAAAATACCGATAGATTCTGATGCTTCCCTTGCTTGCGATGTTCCTAAACAAGGCAGTCTTGCATGTTTACTAAAAGAGACATCGTTGATTATTTGGGACGAAGCTTCAATGGCAAGGAAAGAAAATGTTGAGTCATTAGACATGCTTCTACGAGACTTGTGTGATGAGAATACCCTTTTTGGTGGCAAGCTTGTGGTTTTTGGTGGCGACTTCCGTCAGGTCCTGCCCGTCCTACCCCGCAAAACACAGCGAGAAGCTGTTGCTGCTAGCTTAGTGAGTTCTGTTCTTTGGCCTCGGTTCATTAGGTTCAATCTCACTGAAAATGTTCGGGCAAGAGAAGATCCCTACTTTTCTGCGTTTTTGCTTTCTCTTGGAAATGGTGAGCTGCAAACCGGCGAGAATGACCTTGTGCAATTGCCAATGCAGATAGTACACCCATCTGAGGTCGCTTCTGATCCTATTGCCGAACTTACTGCAATTGCATTTCCCGAGGTAGATGTTTGCAGGTCCACCCCAGGCAATTTCACAACAACGGCTATACTGACCCCCCTGAATGAAGATGTTGATGATATCAATGCTACCCTGATAGACAAATTCCCTGGAGAATCTGTTATGTACAGGAGTTTTGATACAGTTCTTGATGATAATAGCGCGATCTATCCTCCTGAATTTATACACACCCTCTGCCCAGGTGGAATGAGCCCATACAAGCTCGTCTTGAAGAAAAATTGTCCAGTTCTTCTGCTTCGCAATATCCTGCCTTCGTCTGGCCTGTGCAATGGGACACGTATGATATGCAAGAATTTCTACCCGAATCTGATTGAATGCATGATCACGACTGGGCAGCACAGCGGAAGCCATGTTTTTATACCCCGAATTAGGCTTCGGCCGTCTGCATCTTCCAATTATCCTTTCCAATTTCAGAGGAAACAATTCCCTATAAAACTAAGCTTTGCAATGACGATAAACAAGTCACAAGGGCAAACACTAAGCCAAGTCTCCATCTATCTTCCCCAGCCGTGTTTCTCCCATGGTCAGCTTTATGTGGCATTGTCTCGTGCTAGAAAAGCATGTAACGTCAAAGTTGTTTCAAAACAATCTCCGGGACACCAACCTGAGCACCATGTTAGAAATGTCATCTCTTATGATGTGCTCAGATTAGCCGGTATCATATGATATACAGGTAATCTATCACAAACCTTTTTATCTGCTTCCTGATTGTGCATTTACAGCTTGCTTTGTTATTATTCTTGTACGGCTTACTGTAACCAAACATGTTCATGCCATGCAGTTGTTGCTCCTTTTTGTGCCTTTTGGTTTGTGCTGCAAATATGCCCGTGAAAAACAGCCCACCTGTGTAGAAAATCATGCAAGCACATGCATTCTAATGTCATCTGCAGGTTCCTGTTGCAGAGGAAATGATAAATAAGGTATATACCCTCTTCAGTTCTGTATGCCCTTACTTTGCTGCCTTTGATTCTGATTTATTTTAATTGAATACATCTTTGGTGAACATTCGTTGTTTTAGTGCGACTAAGTAATCTAGCATCACCCCTTATTTTCACCAGTCAATAAGGCTAGCTTATGTATAGAGACAGAAAACTTTTAGCTACAAGAAATTGAACAAGTTTGGCATAGGATCTTTCAAAAGTATTCACCCCGCATTTCAATGTTGCTATCGTCAAGTATATATATACATGCTCTTATTTGTTCTTCCATTCAACTGCTAGCAGTTAATACACACTGTTTTGCTGTGCGCATCATATATAGGAGTTGAAATTATAATTCTCGGTTTCCTTCTGATTCCTAATAGACTTAACTGTTTGGTTTATTTAATTCAAATTTTGACTAGCTCTTCTCTCAAAAACTGGCAAAAACTCATAGACACATTGGAAACCTGGTGTGTCCCTTTATTCCGGATTTTGTACCTATGATCCAATGGTGTCATGCCAAATAATGTGCCAGGTAGATGTCCATCCTCTAATACTAAGCTTTAAGCTTTGTTTTGATGCAGATCAAGAAATTTTTGGTGTTCATATATGCCAAGTGAGGGCTCTGATAGCTCATACAACCTCATATTATTCTTTCTGTAAGTTCATTACACCCATCTGCTTAAATATCAACTTGCACATTGGAAGTAGCTAACTGATAAACACGTTTGCATATGTGCTATTTTGGTAGTATTTTGTGAGTCCCTTTGTGTTCTACTCTCATTATTAAAGCACCTAAGCTCAAGCGATTGGGTGACACTAAAACCAGTGTTATTAGGTCGTTTAAATGCAAGTCCTTAAACTTTAACATGGAGTTATTATAATAGCCAAAGAGATTCTATATTTTTCTGTGTTGCTCCCTCTTCGTTAATCCTTCTCCTTTTTGGTTTTCCAAAATAGAAATGCATATCCTGACAGAGTACTTTCAATTAGTATCTTCCTGCTATGCTTAACTGAATTATAGCTTGTACACCAGAGATAACCTCCTTTTTTTGTGCACAGACCCCGGGTTCCAGTAACTGTTGTCAAAGGTTCTTTCTGTAGGATATTAGTATTTATAACCAGCCCGCTTAGATTTATGTGGGCTCTTTTGCTTGCCTGTTTGGTCATTGTAGTTCAGATTCAGAACAACCAAATTGCACACGTTTGCTGATTAAACCGGTATTATGAAATACATTCATATTGTAGCTTACTTAACACATCCATTGTAGGTGAGACATATTAATCACCACTTCCAGGTGAAAGAAAATAAAGTGCACACTTGTCTAATTCAAGCAGTACAGTGCATTACAGAGAATCAAAAAACTACAACGAAATAATACGGACTGTCATTGGATTCTTGTTTCAAAGTAATATGAACTACATGTGAACATAAAAAAACCTCATCTTTCTTTATTTTGAGAGTGAACCAAATGTAAACTGAAAGTTAGACTGTCGTTGCTTGCAGGTATGAGCGAGGTTCATGACGTATCCCCTCATTTTGCCCACAGTTCCAATGGTGTATGCATAATTTAGTGCGATCAAGTTGTAAGAATAGACTGCTGAATTTGGTTTTGAGATTTGTGTTCTAAACTGTTATAATGTCGTGAACATGCATTTGTTTCTGTATAGTAAGCATCCTATTAAATGTAGCCGTTCTCTTGGTCAATCTTCAAAAGGTTAACCACCAATTTTAGCAAGTTTCCTAATCGAGCCGGTTTTGTATCACCACTTTTACCCACTTCCCTACTCGAGTATTCCTAATTAAGGCGTTTTTTCCCCTGTCAACTTAGCTTGAGAATATCACTTTAGACGCTTGCAACTTATCTATTACTAACTTCTTTTGAAATATACACTCGGAAACTGGTTATACGAATGTAACCATCATGGTTCTACAGATGTTGCTCACCGTAATATAGGATGTTCCGTAACCCTTTAAATAAAAAATCTCGCAGAAATCTATGAAGCACTAAACTTTCATCATGATATTAATACTTCACACTAATTTTTCCAGCCTAACCTTATATAATGTTATTAATACTTCAGCCTCTTCCAAAGGTGTTTGTTTTTTTCTCAGGAAATAAAAAACCAGCAGACCACAGTACATGGTCATACCCATTAGAGAGGTATGTATCCTTTTATATTGTAGTCCTTAAAATCAGCTGTACGTGGTAAAGATTTCCCTCTTAAAGTTTAAGGCAACACGTTTTTACATAGCAAAGTATGGTTTAAATAGTGTTAGGACATGGTAATACAAGACTTCACCTGCTACAAGGACAATAAAACACTATTCTGAATAGTTGATTTGCTGTTTTGCCCATGCCTCTTTGCTTACTGCTGTGCCTTTCTTTTGAACCACAGGTTTTCCTTCCCTCTATATATGAAGATGTAGCACCCTCTATTCAGTCCCAATCTTTTACAACCTAAGCAGAATTTTACAGCTTCCTCTCCACAATCAGAATCTGCAGTTTGTCAGGTATGACCAAATCAAATGGAATTTATTGCTTTGATGTATAAGATCATAAATGTTTGCATTATTGTTTTTCAAATGCCTGCCAATTGAATATAGATTTGTTTTACTAGGTTTGTATTCTCTGCATAACTGATAATTCAAAGTTATACAGTTACAAAAAAAGATGATGTTGTTATGTTAGCTAAAACAGAATTCATGATTATTTTGCTTTGATGTATAAGATCATAAATGTTTGCATTATTGTTTTTCAAATGCCTGCCAATTGAATATAGATTTGTTTTACTAGGTTTGTATTCTCTGCATAACTGATAATTCAAAGTTATACAGTTACAAAAAAAGATGATGTTGTTATGTTAGCTAAAACAGAATTCATGATTATTTCTGTGGGATTAATCATATTTCTTTTCTTTGTATTCTCTGCATAATTGATAATTCAAAGTTACACAGTTACAAAATAAGATGATGTTGTTATGTTAGCTAAAACAGAATTCATGATTATTTCTGTGGGATTAATCATATTTCTTTTTCTTACCATGTGTACAAACTCTAAGAAATGAAGCCTGAACGCGTGTATCTGGATCAGCTAACCGAAAAAAGCAAGGGCTACAAGGTTAAGGTCAAGGTCGTAGAGAAAGGACCGGAAAGGAACTCTCCTTCAAAGGGAATCCTATTCCAAGGACTTGTGATGGAAGATGACAAGGTATAATTGTTTCATTTCGTTTCCCTTTTTTTCATGCTTGCTTACATGTTCTCTGCCAAGTTTATTTCCATATGTTTTGTCCCCATGCCTTTACTAAGCTGCTGACTTTTAGTTGCCTACTGAGTGTTCTATCTTTTAGAGTTAGTTCTAAGATGCTGCTTATTTCTCAAGCAGCAGTTGGTGTTGATTTTTCCTCTGAATCTGTCAACACATAGTAATTTTTTAAAAAGGAAATTCCTAATATCTCCTTTACACACTCAGTACTAGAATGCTAATAATCTGTCAACACATAATATATTGGGAAAAAGGAAATCCCTGCTAATCTGTCAACCTGGAAATGTTGAACACATAGTAGTATAACAAATATGAGTATCACAGACACTTCAGATCTGAAAAAGAGTTTACATTATGAATATCGTCCAGGAGTTTTTTTTCCTGTAAACAATAATGATTTCCCGAATAGGTATATGGGGTTCCATGTTACTCTGTAATCATACATGTTTTATGTCGAATTGTATGCATGCAACTGCTATGTTTACATTTTTTTCCCCTGGTGTACTCTCATTTCCTTCCCTGTTTGTGGTCTATGCATATGGTTTCCTATTCACGCTGCCATTCTGTTAACTTATTTAGTATTGATAGATACGTTAGATACGTTAACATAGTAGCATCGTCCAGTGATTAGAATTTTTCATTCCGTAATACCGTCCAGTGATTAGAATTTTTCCCATTATAAATACCGTCCAGTGATTAGAATTTTTCCCATTATAAATACCGTCCAGTGATTAGAGTTCCCATTATAAATACCGTCCAGTGATTAGAATTTTTCATTCCGTAATCAATGATTAGAATATCTACCTATTCTATTTACCTCGTTCCATAATAAACGATTAGAATTTCTGGAACTCCTTTCACTTAGTTGTCCATTCAGAAGAATAACTCGTAAAGTTGTACCTCCTCGCTCTTTAAAAAACATATGAACTCCTTACACTTAGTTGAAAAACATAAACATCCTACCTTCTTACTCTTCAAAAAACATAAGAACTGCTGGCCAGCGTACGTCATCTATCAAATTATTGGATTTCCTGGATACGACTGCATATTTAGTCGCACGTGGTCACCACTGGAATTAGGTTTCTGGTAATAACTCTTTAATCATCAATGTTTTATATCGAATTGTATGCATGCAACTGCTGTTTTTAAAAAAAAATCTGGTATAGTCTTATTTCCTTGGCCTGTTTGTGTTTTTTGCATATGGCTTGCTATTGAAGATGCTATTCCGTTAACTTATTTAGCATTAATAGATACCTTAAATAAGTTAACGGAATAGCACCGTCATAAGGCATAAAACTATAATGTAAAAGCAAATAGATAAATACATACAACACTTGCAAATTTAGGGGACATGAATAACACTGCTTCATTAATAGGTCTAACATTAGGATACATTGGATCGAAGGTAGCTCTCTATACATTATGGGGGCAAGACATGACGGACGGTCTGATCAAGCCTGTGCCCGGGGAGGGCCAGCCACAGGGCAACCAATGCAACCAGGACAGGCTCATAATAGAGCTGTCCAGCGGTTACCTCTTGTTGCTCATATAGTGCTGGTCCTTAGGTGGTTTGTAATTCTGAAGGCGCATACCCTGGGGGGACAACCAACCGAACCAGACATTCGTGGTGTCAACCCTCAGTTTCATAAACCTTCATCTCATCAAACCTACACATGGCCTGGTAATTTAACTGTATGTCGTGTTAGTATCGACAATACATCAGACCATGGTACTTAGTATCGACAATACATCAGAACATTCATGTTAATTGTGATATTTCTGTAAGTATCCAGGTATTCATACACCATCTAAGCATGCTGAACATGATATGTTGTGTACCAAAGGGTACAACAGACGACTCGATCTTCACATCACTTGCCATTTGAGGAGCGTTTAGTTTTGAGGCTTTTAGGTGAATAGGGATTTATTTCCCTTCAGAAAACAGTATACCTGAATAGAGGATAGGTGAGAGAGTGAGTTGGAGAAGGTTGCTTTTTATAGGGGAGTATGCCCATACAGTTGTTAGTTTATATTAAATTATGATGCAAAGTCATTGGTGAGCTTTATCTATTCACACAGTGGAGGGCAGGGAGGCCCAACCATGAATAAGGTTGGATGCCATGTGTATCAGTCTGATTTATGCAGTAAAATCAGCAGTTTTAGGCCACCCAGATTAGTGATTTAAATGTAATATTGACCAGAATCAGCTATTCCCAAAATGCATGTTTTCTATGTCAGTCCTATACATCAATGTTCCCCCACAGGTGTTAGGCTTTCTTCTGTTGCTTCATTCCCAATGCATAGCTGCTATCTAGAAAGGATTCAGTTCTGCCTAAACCCGTTGCCTTATGCTCCCATATTGTTGACCATGTATAGTTACGGTTTTATTTATCAAATATGCACACATGTACTGGTGGTAGTTACTTATTTAAGCTGTTGTATGCTATTGCTTTATGCAGGGAAATCGAATGCGTGCTGCACTTTTTGGAAATCAAATTGATGTCTACAAGGAAGCTATTGAACACTTAGGGAGTTATGAGATAGCTAATGCTACGATTAAAGTCAGCGATGAATATTGGAAAGCCAAAGACGCGAAATACGGTCTGCTTGGATACCAGATGAGCTTTGGCTCACAGGCGGTAATCCAACGAATGAATGCTGAGTCAGGGCCAGTATTACCGGAATACCAATGCCTAGCCACCATCCCAAGAGTGTATGATCCAACTGACAGATTTGGTAAAGAACCTACCCTCTTCCCTACTATGTTGTGATACTATACACATGCGCCAATACTTATTTCTATGCTCCTTTTATTTGCAGATATTGTTGCTGTTGTTCTATACCTCGAAGAAGAAGCACGGAAAGTCACTGGATTTGAACAACGCGAATACTTAGTTCGTGAAATTGTGGTGACAGACCATAGGTACGACTCATACTCTATTTAAAAATCTAAACATCTTGCGCTTTAATCATCAGTGCCAAACCTTCGCCACTTTTGCAGCAATGAGCAGCCAATCACAATTACTGTTTGGAACGAGCTGACTGGAGAACATTGCAAACCGCTCTCCTCATGGGCAGAACAGTTCACTGTTTTTGGATTCACGGCTTTGAGAGGCAGCTTTCATAAAGGTTTTGATTACCTTAATCCTCCATTAGTGTCTGAATACACGGTTTCAATTATCTTACAAAAGACGCTGCGAAATGTACAGGATTTCCCCTTGGTTCCACCATGTCTACTAGAATCATTACTGATCCAAAAGGAGAAAGAGCAGACGCATTGAGGGAATGGTAAGACAGCACATGTCATTCCTTATCCTTTAAAAACACAACATAAAATACCTGGCAACTAACCTCGATATGTTTTGTAGGGTCAAAAATCGCACCGACTGGCTGAGTGACAGGCAAGCAAGGGTATTGGATGTCAGGAACCCTACGAAAGAGAAGGTGATCATCACACTGGACTCCCTGAAGCTAAAAAGGGTATAAACCTTTGCTTTTGTCCTATGTACCTTGATTATCGTCTACAATTATTAAAACTCCAGTCAATGACACAATAATCTCAGATGATTTCATATTCCCAACAACAAAAAACTAATATTTCTAGGCTGCCATATCAGTGTTGGACTATGTTTGCATTGCATAACTGCTAAGCTAAGCTAAGCTAAGTAAGGAAAAAATGTCAGCAAAAAGAAAAAAAAACGGATAATGGAAGGAACATCAAAGATATTACATAGCCTAAACTAAATTGCGTTGCATAGCTACTAAAAATAGATAGGGAATTTAAGGACTGCTACAACATCATCATTGTGTTTACATTGCATTGCATAACCTAAACTATATTGCATTGCATAACTGCTAAACTAAGTAACGACAAAATACCATCCAATCAACTACGCTAACTTTACATTCAGTGAGAACAGAATACACAGGTAGTTTTTGTCTGATTAGAGCTGTTATAATGTTGCTTCATAATAAAGCGATCATATGCGAAAAAGTGACGGCCTCAAGAAAGTGGCCCGGGGTAACTGAGCTTAAACCTGTTGGAAACCCACACTCATATGCGAAAAAGTGATACACAAATAATGTATGTCTTATTGTTCCGGTAATGTAGATGCACTTCAGAATATAAAGAAGTGCGCCTGACTTGTGAACCTGTCGGATTTTTTCCCTAGCCTTACAACACCTTGCAAGAGCAACGCCATTGGCTCAGGGTTACAATACCCAACCCTCAAATGAGCACGATCAATGCATACCTGGAGTGCTCTGCTTGTGGACGGCGTGGAGACATTCCAGCAGGGACATCCTACACTTGCACCAGATGTAAGGCAGATACCGTGTCTACTCCAAAGTAAGCTGCAAACTTTAGAATGCTTTGTTACAGACGAATACATGTAATGCTGTGTCACACTTTTGCAAATGATCATTGCAGGATTACCTACAATTTCGTGGCATCTGATGGGACTGGCACAATGGAATGCACCTCGTTCACTGAAGATTCTGAAAAGTTGTTCAGGATGACGGCTGCAGACACGTTCAGGATGAAGAACAGCGTAAGCCTATCTCCCTTAGACTAACAAGTCAACCATGGAAGAATGTTGCAAAACCCATTAGAATGTACACATATACAAATTTAGAAAGAAAAGAACGCAACGCTGCACATTGTTATAAAATTAGGCGACCACTGTAAAAAATCAACTTTAAATTTATCAGGTTAAAACTACAAATTACATAAGAAATGAAAGACAAACAGAGACCACACAAAGGGCATTCGAACTTGTTATACACACTTCCCTGATGACATTTAAATTCTTACAGTGGACTATCAAAAACTTAGTAGGTAGATAACTTATTAAACAATCAGCCATATACTTGCATATGAAATTAGGAGCTTATTGCAGTTTGTGTTGCCTTTATTAATCCTTCGGTGTCAGTTGTTTCTTCTACCATACATAGGCTGGAAAACGTTTCCTAAGCTTAACAAACACCTGTGTTTCCAGAATGATGCAGCGACCTTTGAACAGCTCCAGGAAATGCTCAAGTCCAACCACTTTCTGCTGGAAGTCGGTCCAACAATGGGCCGTTCAAAGAACGGCGTGCTTGAATGGTGCTTGAAATCGATTGATTTGGAATCTGGGGAGGCCCAAGCAGAAAATGTTGAGCATCACTTTGCTGATCAGCAGGCTGAACAGGGTCCGAGTGCCAGCCAGGTGCTTGCACAAGCAACGATTGCTAGGCAGCAGCTTGAACAACCAACGCTTCGTAGGAAGAACCCTGAGCAAGCAATGGTTACTGGGAAGCAGCCAGAGCAAGGAGCCATTCCTCAAAAGAAACTGAAGCAGGCCCAAGCAGAAAATGTTGAGCATCACTTTGCTGATCAGCAGGCTGAACAGGGTCCGAGTGCCAGCCAGGTGCTTGCACAAGCAACAATTGCTAGGCAGCAGCTTGAACAACCAACACTTCGTAGGAAGAACCCTGAGCAAGCAATGGTTACTGGGAAGCAGCCAGAGCAAGGAGCCATTCCTCAAAAGAAACTGAAGCAGGAATTCATAGCTGAGCTCCATGCTGCACAGGGGAGTATTGCAAGACAATCAGACGAAGAGGAGGATGACTCCTCTGGTAAGTAATTCAAGTGCATCATTAGTTGTCCCTTTTGCTTAGGATGAAGAAGCCAGATCCTCTGGTATGTAATTCAAGTCAATCAGTCATCCACCCTTTTGCTTAGCTAAGATTAATGTCTTGTAAAATAATTAGTATTGTAGTTGATCTACCTTGGAAACTTGTAAGATATAGGTAGTCTCTACTTAGCCTGGAATCAACGAGTCCTACACTTCATGCCAACAGAAATAGCTTCTGTTGCGATCGTATAGAAGGTGGGAATGAAGCCTCACTATCTAGAACCCCTTACATATTTTGTAATATAAACATAAGAACTCTTGTTCTATTCTAACTCGGGCACTATGCCGAGTACCTTATATTCTAATTTGCACGAGTGCTTTGTATCTATATTCCATTATAACTCGGGCACTATGCCGAGTACCTTATGTTCTAATTTGCACGAGTACTTTGTATCTATCTTCCATAGACAAAATTATGATGGTCGCCAATTCGTACGGTTCCATAACTTCGTGATTGTTTGTGTCATCTTTTACCATTTGCAATTGTTTTGAGCTTAATGGTTAGCTCGGTGTTTGAAGCACGCTAATTAAATATACCAAACCGATTCTAATATCTTGGGGGACCGCGCGCGGTAGCGCGCGGTCCAACAACTAGTGTTTATAAAACTTGGAAGTCAATTACCGGCATTAACAACATCGCTATGATATGCTACAAGGTATTGTATCTTATAGCTTGCCACATCAAATGTTCATGCTAGTATGCTACCATGCTTTCAAGCCACAAACTCCTCCAATAATTGGCTACAATAATAATATCTACGCAAACAATGTTAATCCAACAAAAAATTAATTCTACAATTATTTTTTATTTAATCATAATTCTGTTAGCGTTGTGGCTTGTTTGAGCGGGTTGCTTGTTCTAGCAACAAGTAATTTTCCCACCCCAACAATGCGCAGGTTCAAGTTGAAGATCCAGATGAATATGTGAACCATGTAGATCCTGGTGTGTTCGCCTTTGATTCTTTAATACGGGTTAGCATGGTCGAGTCGATGTTAGGGTATCTGCAAACTTGTTCTATTTAAAATACCCATATGAAAAGAGAGAAATTTATAACATACAATATTCGTCGTTTATACAAGAACAATCATAATCATGTTGAATCGTGATAGTTCAGCTTAGATATGTAGTTTCAAAATTTATACTTTTTGTAATTTTTTATTGTACATAATTGAAGATATTAGTGCTCAAATATGTGCATTAAAATTTAAAGGAAAATGGCAAATTTGACAAACAAAAAACACCATAATGAGTCCTTACCGCTAAGAGCTACCCGTTTTCGCTAATTTGTTAAACAAGGACACATGGCCTAACAGGAGAAAGGAGTAAACTATACTGGAGGTCCCTAAACTTTGGCAAAAGGAGCAGTTAAGTCCCTCAAGTTTCAAAAGGAGCATTTTAGTCCCTCAAAATGGATGGAATCAGCTACTTTTGTTAACACCGTTTCATTTTCCGTTAAGTTCAATAAAATAATAATAAAACCGCTTTAAAGAAAAGGAAAATTAATTTACACGTGTATAAATAAATGAAAACAGCTGATTTTAATTATGACTTAGCTTTTTCAACTTACTTAGCTTTTTCATATGGCTTTTTCTCCATTTACACGTTTCACCCTTTATATTCCCTTTTCTAGGTTTTTCCACAACTCTTCCTAATTAAATCGAATTTAGTGAGTAACCCAAGCAAATTTACTCTAAATTTTCAGCAATTATCGCCATAAACTTCAGCTAATTGTTGTTCTTCCACAACTCTAAAGTTTCAAATTCTCTTCTCCCAGATGTCTGCTACTACCACTAGTTCTTCTTCTACCTTTTTCTCTCTCTTTCTCTCTCCTCTTTTATTATGGGATACTGTTGAAAGTGATCTTTGAAGGTGCACGATTATTGTGATCTCAAGCTCAAGTTGATAGATGATTGATGGTGATCATGATGAGGATCAACGATGATGCAGAGTAGCAGTGAAGAAACCAATCAACCATGGGATTTTTCCCTACTTGCAGCCACGAAATACCGAAGAAGAAGAGGAGTAAACTAAGATGGTTCGAGACTTTGAGTAAGAATTAAGAGGCGGAGGAAATTAAACCCCCTTTCAGGAAATCAGCCAAGAGGTGTCCAGAGCTTGGCTAAGCCCATTTAGAGGCTCCGATTGAAAATTCGGAATCGGGCCCTGTTGTTAAGGAACATCCAGCAAGGTGCTTTGTTTTTGTGGTTGTGAGTATTGGTTCTCGATCGATTTTGCATTGTTGTTTGATCCATAAAGTTATGTTAGCTAGCTAGGCTGTTGATAAGAATATAATTGAAAGAGTATGGTTGAGCAGAGTACTAGTAGTCGTAGGCTCGTTAGATTTCATGTATGAGTTGCTGACTTGCTGATTAAACATGAGATTGAAGATGATGATGATGCATGGAGTTTATGGGTTTGAGCTCGGATGAATTTTACCGGAAATGTAAGTTACTTGGGTGTGCACACAAGGTGTTTGATAAATTGTCTCTGAGAAATGTTGTTGATTAACCTATGCTTATTGGGTGTGTTAATTTGGGGGATTTGATTAGTAGGAAGCGTTGATCCATTATTTTATTTTATTAAGTGTTGAATAATTTGGGTACAAATGGCCTTGTTAAATACTTTGAACTGCTAGTTTTTTGTAAAAAGCTAACTTAAAAGGGTTTCCCTTTATTTAATTATTGTTAATATGTAAAAGTAACTGTTATTTTGTCCTTTTCTGCCTTTTATATTAATTTGCCTTTATTTTTAATTCATTTAACAGACGTTAGTAACAGAAGTCAAAAAGCAGCGGTTTCCATCCATTTTGAGGGACCTAAATGCTCCTTTTGAAACTTGAGGGACCTAACTGCTCCTTTTGGCAAAGTTTAGGGACCTCCAGACCTATTTACTCCAGGAGAAAGTAATAGAATAGCATTACTCCCTTCGTTGTCGAATATTAGTCCCTTTTGGAATATTGACACTATTCACAGTTGAAGAGTATCTTTTAATTTTCTTCCAATACGTATTTCAAAATATATTTATGTGTGATCTTGTTTTGTTCGTCTCAGTGCGTAGTTTAACAATATCAAAATTTTATATTTTTTTTAACATACGAGAGATATTTACGTTTAAATATTGAGTTGAAACGGATGTAAAAGTCAAAATGAGACTAATATTTAAAAACAGAGGAAATATTCGGTTTAAGTCTTTGGTTGCAACATGAGCCATTGACTATGTTTGTTACTGGTCTTAAAATGTGGCCCACGTGTACAAGACTACATGTCGTACTTTTGTTGCAACTCTGGACAAATTTCAACACTACCTGCTTATTGGACCGACGGGTCATTTCATGTCGATGCGGGTTAAAAACGGGCCAGCTTATACTTTCTCCGTTTCGCAAAGAATGCATCATTTCTATTTGCACGTATGCCAATACGCTTCTTGAAACATTAATATCTCTAAACGCGTATAATTAAATATTATAAAAAAATGATATTTGTAATCCTTGCATTAATACGAATTTAACAAGATCTCACTTGACCATGTTTTTTCTTACACAACAGTGAAAAAATAATTGTCAAAATTGATTGATGAATAGTGTGCAAAGGAGAAACGATGCATCTATTGTTGAACGGAGGAACTAAAAGGATCACTTTAAAATGGGTCTATATAATGAGATTGAAGCAAATTGCGGATCAATATCGGGTCATTAGTAGGCAAAGAATAAATGAGCAAGGAAAAATGACAAAAAGAGAGCCAAATGTGAGCTACTCTATAGTCTATATAGTACTAGAGCTGTCAAAACGGTTACTCGAGTCGGGTCCGGGTCTGGTCATCTTGGGTCACGGGTCATGATCTGGTCGGGTCGTGTCGGGTCATTTTATCACCGGGTGCAGGTCGGGTTCAGGTCGGGTTCGGTCAGGTTGAAAATTTGTCGGGTCATATCGGGTTATTTGTCCATTTCGGTATAAGTCGGGTTCGGTCCGGGTTCGGGTCGGGTCTTTTTCTAGTCGGGTAAAATTACGGGTTCGGGTCTTAACGAGTCGGGTCAAGTTAGGATCGAAAAATTACTGGTCTATTAATATTCAGGTCGGGTTTACTATCGGACACGGGTTAAGACCGGGTACGATAGTTATCAGGAGTAATTAACTTTTATAAATTTGGTTAAATTTGGTTTAAAGCTTTTCACTTGTTCTAGATTAGGTAATTATTAAAAAAAAAAATTTACTTGATTTAAGTTATTATTTAGTTAGGTAAATGTCAAATCGGGTTATCAACATGTCGCGTAAATTCAGGTAACGACTTGTCAGGAATTGAGTCAATAACAGGTTTTATCGGGTTATAATTGGTTTCCGGTTGACATCGGGTCGGGTGTTGAATCGGGTTCGGGTCATTTTTCGGTCGGGTAAGCTGACTTAGTATTGTTATCGGTTATAATTCGGTCGGGTGTCAGGTTCGGGTCCGGGTCATGCATTATCGGGTCGAAATCGGTCGTCGGTTTTAACGGGTTGGATACGGTCAAGTTACGGGTTTTCTATTTTAACAAATTTCGGGTCTCGGGTCGGGTCCAGGTCCTTAAAAAACAGGTCGGTTCAGGTTGGTTTTTCGAGTCGGGTCAATTTTTGACAGCTCTATATAGTACACTCTCTAATATCCAATTGTAATTAGGATATTTTCCATATGATTAGTGATTTAAAGTTACCCAATAAAATCCGATGTAATGTATAAGTTATTTATCTTTTCATGATAAAATTTTCTTTTAAATAAAAATTGTATCTTCAAAATCAATTATATAATGTACTACATAAAGGTAACTAGACATGTATCCTTTAAAAAGTTTATCCTTTGAAAATTTACTTTATAATACTCCTTTCGTATTTTAAAAAGAGATACACTTTGACTGACACATAATTTTAGGAGAGTGAGTTGAATTTATTAAAATAAGATAAAAATGGGGTAGTGAGTGAATTATTTGTTATAGTAAAAAGATGTTGTGAGTAAATGAGATGACCACAAGTAAGAGAGAAATATTAATATAATGGAAAGTGGGGACCAAAACATGTCAAAAAAGGAAAGTGTATATCTTTTTAAAAATACGGCCGTTTAAGGAAAGTGTATCTCTTTTTAAAATATGGATGGAGTACTCCGTAATATATAAGTTATTTATATTTTCATGATAAAATTTCTTTTAAATAAAAATTATATCTTCAAAATCAAACATAATGTATTACATATAGGTAACTATATATATATATATATATATATATATATATATATATATATATATATATATATATATATATATATCCCTTTAAAAAGTTTATCCATAAAAAATTACTCCCTCCGTATTTATTTAAGAGATACATTTGATCGGGCACGGATATTAAGAAGAACAATTGAATGAAGTAAAGTAATAAAACAAGTGAGGTTGGATAGATATTTTAATGAGTAAAACAAGTGGGGACCATGTAATTTTAGGGGGTGGGAGGTGGGGTGTAGATAGATTATTTAATTAGATGGTGGGGTTGATAAGTTACCAAAAATAGCAAGTGTATCTCTTAAATAAATACGGTCGGAAGAGGCAAGTGTATCCCTCAAATAAATACGGAGGGAGTACTTAATACTCCCTCCGTCCTGGAATACTTGACCTGTATTCCTTATCGGGCCGTCCCTTAATACTTGACCTGTTTCTAAAAATGGAAATATTCTAACAATATTATATTATTTCTCACTCCACCCCTATTAACCCACCTACCCCCTACTTCATACAAAAAGTAATTAAAAATTCAACCCCTACTCTCCCCCAACCCCACCTCTTAACCCACCTCCCACTAACTACATTAAAATAATACTCCACTATCAACTACTACCTATAAAATTAAATAAGTCAATTCAAGTCCCTTAAACTCTGTGCCGGTCAAACCGGGTCGAGTATTCCGGAACGGAGGGAGTAATATAAATAGATAATCAAAACATGTTAAAAATTACGAAAAATTGAACAAAAGTTATCCCAATATACAAGAAATATATTGTATACCAGATGCGCGCAACATATTTTTTAAATCTAAATAGAAAATAGGGTCATGGTTTTACATGATGAACAACTGAGTGACTAAAATAATGAAGAGTTCAACCTCATGTTGTAATATAGTGTCGGTGGAAGGTGATTAGGTGAATAATAATAGATTAATATTGGGAGGTGAGGGTGACATTGGACAAAGATAATGGGTGAAACTATAGCCTCTGATAATCTGATCTTCTTCTGTAGTACAATAGAAGTATGGATCTTTTTTTGTTGAGCTTTTCTTAATGTGACAAATATTGGTTGCATGGCTACAAAGTAAGGTTTACGATACTTGACGTGTTTTTATTGCTCTTTTGTTTCTCAACCTTTTAACCAAAATAGTGCGTAACACACCTATCATGGGAGTATGGGACATTAGTCGTCACATTATTATTCAAGATGTGCACTTGGGCCCGACGCGAAAAAGCACGGCACGGTATGGGTACGGGCATGACCCACTTCCATCTTTAAACATTATCACAACATTATTTTGATTCTTCTTTCTTTTATAGGGGGTTGGGGTGTAAGAAATAATGTGTGTAAAAGCCATATTCTCGTGAGTTTAATTTGGTTAAATTGAACTGAATGAAGTTGAACTGAATTGAACTGAAATATAGTCCAAAAGAACACGGCCTAAATATGTTAAACAATTTTCTACCATTACTTATAAGTTCTTAATTATGGAGTCAAACTGTTGTTATCAGTGGATCTGGAACTGTTTTACGAAGAAAATCAGTTGAAGAATTAAAAAATATAGTTATACAATTATACTTAAGGGAGCGTAACTAAAAGTACACTGCAAAATTTTCCGCCCGGTAGATTGCCCATCGAATAGACATCGTTTTGTCTATCCTTAAAAGGTTGACAAAATCAGAATGACACTTATTTCGAGGAAGTGTGTTAAAACGGGTAAATCACAATGACACTTAGTATAAGTAAATGATTTTAACCACCTTTATAAAAGGATTTGCCCTAAAGATAACTGGCAGCATAGACATTCATAATGAGGTATTACATCTTTCCAGATAAGCAAAGAGAATAACCCTGAGCTTAATTAGGGAATTGTACGTATCATGAATAAAGCTAAGGAATGATTAAAGTCACTTATACACGCAATATTAAATCTCAATAAAGAGTAACGATTGCTTTTAGTAAACGATTACCGAGTACTCCGTATAAAAGAATTTGGTAAAGCATGACTTTAGATCATCTTTAATGGATAATTGATGGAGGCTTAAATAAGGGTTTAAAATGTGAGAGATTGTTGTAAAACATGAGCCTCTATTTAACGAGTTGTTAGATATGACAACAATTATCAAAATATATTGTTTTTAAAATGTAAAGTTGGAAAATAATACTCCGTAAAGGATAGGTGTAATTTTTAGACTCACTAATGCACATTTGGTCTCAAAGTAGTCCCAAAGGATTAGAATGTATGACTCGGGATTAGAGAAATAAAAGTGTTTAGAAAAGATTTTTAAGCCTCAACGAAAGGCTTGCCGTTAGAGATGGCAATGGGTCAAAAACCTGGTCCATTTTAAGGGTCTGGGTCCAAAAAAATCAAATCTAGTGGATTTGGTGCTGATCTGGGTCTATGTTCAATGAGGCGGGTTTGTGTCTAGGTCTGGGTCCAAGAATTTTAAATCCAAATCCGATTCAGATTTTACCCAAGAACCAATTTATATAATTTTTCTAAAACAATTATTGAAATTTAAATCTTTCAATCTTCGTGTGTTAAACTTTACTCTATATTCAGTTTTTATAATACTCCGCATTAAACCATTTAAAATTTGTCCAACGTACGTGATACATAAATAGTAATATTAGAAACATTAAACTTTTATTGTAATACAAAGTTCTTATGCTTTATTTTTCGAACCAAACGTTACAAACCTTTTATATTTAGTGGTTTTATTAAAGCAACGTTACAATTATCACCCATAATGATGCTCTTACTCTGTAGAATCCTGAAGCTAAAGGGATGGGAAAAGGATAGGATTGTCTTTACACTCGTCATAAGACATTTCTACTTTGGACGTAAAAGAGTGAACCACTAACAAAAGAGAAAAATAAAGCAACAAATATTAGGGAATAGTTTACTTCTAAAGCATATATGCTCTTCAAGGGAGAAATAAAGGTCGGTGGATTACTGGACCAGCCAGGGTACCATATCATATGATCATATCATATCATAAGGAAAAAAACAAAGTTCAACATACCCACATCAACCATTTTTTTTTTTGCTTTTCTTTCTTTTTTCTCATAAGAATTCGACAAATACATCCTTGTAGTCTAATGACTCAATTATTTGTTTGATGTAATCTTCGTTACAACGATTGGTCTAGTGAAAATTTTATTGTTTCCACATCATTTTCGATGTTCCTACTAAAACTTATATAAAGGTTAATTGAAAACAACTTCTGTATAATCAGAGATATTGAAATAGTGTTATGAGTGATTGGGCTAATAATAAAACTAGGATCAAATTATCTCGATCATGGATGAATCGAATTAACAAATGTTGCGTTGTAGAGTACCACTGTCTTAAAAGACGATTATGCCCTACCTCCCGGTGCAGTGGAATAGAATTGATTTTGTGCAATCATAAACTTGAATGGAGACAGAATATTTGCTCAAAATCCAGGAGAGTATTTAGAGAGAATGCCAGAATTAGCACAACTTCGAAATTTGTGTGCATTCACAAACCCAAATGAAGTCAGAATATTTACCTAATAACCATAAGAGAATTTAGAGAGAATGCAATCAGGTACCAAAAAGAATAGGTCGGCCCACAACACACCCATGCACGCATTCCCTAAGCCAGGTCACGCATGTTTGTAAGTCCACCAAGATCCTTCCTTCCTCATGTGGCTTCCAAAGCTTTGTATTGTAATTGATTTGTAAGAGCCATTAGAGCTCATCTTAGTAATTTCAGGTGTGTAACGGTCATATTCGACCCCCGAAGATTTGGCAGTATGTTAGTTTGGTACTTTGTGAACTATTTCGTTTAATATATGTTTAAGCCTATGGAAAAAAAAAATCTCCCTTCCACTTTGTAAAACAATTAGTACACCAATACCCAAATGTACAAACAAAGGATTATAAAATTATTCTACTGGGACAATGTTCACTATTTAGTTTTCATTATTTTCTTTGGTTATTCTTAAACAAGAATTTCTAATACAAATAACTTTCTTAGGATAAGATAAGCTGCAGTGTTGTGCTTTGTGGGATTCCTTTTGACAATAGAATATTTTCAGCAATAAATTCACGGGCCTGATAATTGGAATGCATAGAAGTACAAACCTTGAAAGTTGAAACCCACACCTATTTAGTGGCATAATAATCCCATTCAGCCTCTGCAAATAATAGCTTGGAACTTGGGATAGGGAAGTAGTGAAGTACGGGATCCATTTTGTTTATTAACCACGTACTTGACGTTTGCTCTAGCACGTGCCTAAATTTCCTTCCTTCACCGACTTCCCTAACACTGGATCCTATGGCCCTGTTTGGTAATTGGCTGTTGGCTGTTGGCTGTCGGCTGTTTTACTTGGCTGGTTTGACTGGCTGTTCAAGTTGGCTGCTTTTGTTGGCTGTTTGACTATGGATTGGTTACAAATATGTTTGGTAAAATCAGTTGTTGGCTGTTGGTTGTAGCTATGTAAAATGACATTTAAGGACATTTAATGTATTTTATTTCATTTTTCAATACATACTTTGTATTATGTACGGAGTAAAACGTAATTACAAATAAATAAAATATAAATTTAAAAATAAATTACTTTATGCAATAGTATTAATAAATTATTATTTTAATTAATAATTATGGAGTAATAATTAATAACTAATAATTAATAATCAATGATTAATAATTAATAATTAATAATAATTAAATTAATAATAATTATTAATTATTAATTAATCATTAATAATTAATGATTAATTATTATTAATTAATAACTAATTATTTATTAATTATTCACTTTTAGTTATTAGTCATTAATTAATACGGAGTACTCCGTAATTATTAACTTTTAGTTATTAGTTATTAGTTATTAGTTATTAGTTATTAATTATTAATTATTAATTATTAATTATTAATTATTAATTATTAATTATTAATTATTAATTATTAATTATTAATTATTAATTATTAATTATTAATTATTAATTATTAATTATTAATTATTAATTATTAATTATTAATTATTAATTATTAATTATTAATTATTAATTATTAATTATTAATTATTAATTATTAATTATTAATATTAATTATTAATTATTAATTATTAATTATTAATTATTAATTATTAATTATTAATTATTAATTATTAATTATTAATTATTAATTATTAATTATTAATTATTAATTATTAATTATTAATTATTAATTATTAATTATTAATTATTAATTATTAATTATTAATTATTAATTATTAATTATTAATTATTAATTATTAATTATTAATTATTAATTATTAATTATTAATTATTAATTATTAATTATTAATTATTAATTATTAATTATTAATTATTAATTACTAATAACTAATTACTAATTATTAATTATTAATTATTAATTACTAATTACTAATTACTAATTATTAATTATTAATTATTAATTATTAATTACTAATTACTAATTACTAATTACTAATTATTAATTGTTAATTGTTAATTATTAATTATTAATTATTAATTATTAATTATTAATTATTAATTATTAATTATTAATTATTAATTATTAATTATTAATTATTAATTATTAATTATTAATTATTAATTATTAATTATTAATTATTAATTATTAATTATTAATTATTAATAATTAATTATTAATTATTAATTACTAATAATTAATTATTAATTATTAATTATTAATTATTAATTACTAATTACTAATTACTAATTAATAATTAATAATTATTAATTATTAATTATTAATTGTTAATTGTTAATTATTAATTGTTAATTGTTAATTATTAATTGTTAATTATTAATTATTAATTGTTAATTGTTAATTGTTAATTATTAATTGTTAATTATTAATTATTAATTGTTAATCATTAATTATTAATTATTAATTGTTAATTATTAATTGTTAATTATTAATTATTAATTGTTAATCATTAATTATTAACTATTAGTTAATTAGTAAAAAATAAGGACAAAAAAGTAATTTAGATAGTGAAAAGCCAAAGCCAACTCCAAAAAGCTAGTGTTACTAGCTTTTCATTTTTGGCGGAAAAGCTGGCTTTTCAGCAAGCTAAAAAGCCAGTTACCAAACATATTTTTTGGCTGTTTGACCAAATTAAAAAGCCAACAGCCAAAAGCCAACCAAAAAGCCATCAAAAAGCCATTTGCTAAACAAGGCCTATATGACAGACCTCAGTCTTGAATAAGGGCTGTCAAATCGGGACATCGATTGGTTACGGGTCGGGTATAATCAGTTCGGATATAATCGGATAATGTAGTTGCGTGGGATCATTGTACTTATGTTGATTGAATGTGTGAATTTTATTTTTTGGGTCATTTCAGTTTTTGTTAGAAATCAATTGGATCGGGTCAGTTTTTGTCAGAAATCAGTTGGATCGGGTCAGTTTTTAACAGCCCTAGTCATGATAATAAAACTGGACTAGAACTCTAGAAGTTCATACGAAGTATAGGAGGATGTTTGGTCACGAGAGGTTTGAAGAACCAAGTGTTTTTTTAAGGTGATAATAACACTAGGATCCAATATGACAAACCTCAAACGTGATAGTGAAAATGGAGTAGAAGTTTATACTTCGTATAAGTTTATAAGTGAAGCAACGAAACTAAATATGGCACACCTGTTAAGAGCACAAGAAACTATGCAAGTTTGAAGTATGCCGTAATCCGTTCTTAAAAAAGTACACCCTCTGTTCCTAAATATGTGTCATGTTTATAAAAATAGCGTTCTCTTATAAGTGTTTTGTTTATGTTTTTAAACATACATTCTCACTTTTCCCATAAATTATGATTATTTTTTCATACACATTCTACACTTTTCTCATTTTTCAATCCCCACATCCACTTTTATTTTTACTTTATCAAAGATTTTTTGGATAAAACCACCTTTTAAAGTTCAACTTTTAAAATAACCACCTTATATGTTTATTTTTTAAATAACCACCTTAAACTTTGAAAGTCAAAGAAATCACCACCAGAATTTAACAGACGTCCAAACTTCCGTTAGTGGGGCCCACAACCAACGGCCATATTCTTATTCCCTCCTCTTTTCTTCCTTCTTCCTCCCTTTAAACTGGTCCTCCATTAACACACTTCTCTCGAAAAAGTTTCTCAAAAATTCGCAAATTTACACTAATTTCTCTCCCAAATTTTCAAGTACAATTGATGAGCAATCCATTTTCGGCACTTTCCCCCAAAAATCAGCATGGTTTGCGTGCTTAAACAAGTAAATTAAAATTAGGGTTCTTAAATTGTTGAATTTGGGGGTTTTTCAATTTGGGGATTTAAATTCAATTGATTGATGCAGGTTGATGGACCACGTGATTATTGTTATTGCGGACCATCAACCTGCAACAATAAATTGAGTTTAAAACCCCAAATCGAAAACCCCCCAAATTTTACATACGAAGAACCCTAATTTCAATTTAGCACACATTACATGTTTAATTACACGCACCATGTTGATAATTGGGGAAAATTGCCGAAAATTGTTTGCTGATGAAATTTACTTGGAAATTGGAAGAGAAATTGATTTAATTTTGGGAATTTGGAGATTTTCTTTGGACCAAGGTCTGTTAATGGAGGACCGGATTAAACAGAGGAAGAAGGAAGGAAAAGAGAAGGGAAATCCGATGGACGTGGGCCCCACAAACGGAAGAATTGACGTAAGTTAAAAAAAGGTGGTGATTTCCTTATCGTTGTAAATTTAAGGTGGTTATTAAAAAAAAAAAAAAAAAAAAACTTTATAAGGTGGTTATTTCAAAAATGTCAACCTATTAAGGTGGTTTTATCCAAAAAATCTCTTTATTAATAAACAATTATCTACTTTATCATTTCCCCAAAAAACATTCACAATCATTGTTTTTCTTACGCACTTCTCATTTTTCTTAAACACCACGCATTCATCCAAATAGGACACATATTTAGAATCGGGGGAGTACTATGAAAGTTTAAGTTAAGAGAAAATAAAGGTAATCATACATTCATATTCATATTCATATTGATATGCAGCCTTAGCCCAAAAATACCCGAGTTTGGGTAGAATTTATCAAGGATCCGTTCAATCAATTTATGTGCCCGGTTTTGTAAAAGAAATTACGGGTATAAAGTTTTGATTATAAATTTGGCCTAGCTTGAAATAATCTGAATATTTTTCGTTATTTTGGCCTGAAATAGCAAGTTTGGATATAAATATTGTGCTCGTTTAAATGCATCGGTCTAAAATGAAACATTTCTTATGCCCGAATTTCAACCCGACCCGACCTATTATCAGGTCTAAGAGAATATATTATATAAGGTCTAAGAGAATATATTGCTACTAGAGTACTATCCTACTATTGTACTTTCTACAAAGTAGTGGAGTATATCTCAAGTTCTCAATGGAGTGTTAAGTGTTAACTTACAGTATGTTTGTATCCTCACCCAAAAAAGGAAAAAGATTATACTCCGTATTGTAAACGGGACAAAATATGTACTCCCTCTATGTAGCATATTTTTGGTTAATGATTGAGTTTTTCACAATTCAAACTCAAATAGGATGATGAGAACAATTATTTTTTGAAAAAAAACAGACAACCTTACTTAAAACTGAACCTAAAATAAGTGGAAACATACCCACCAGCAAAGGTTAAAACATGCCAACAAAGTTACAATCCTAGATGATGGTCATACTCATAAATCATAATCATACTCTAAGCACAATTTTGGTATTACATATAACATGCACTCTATCACATTTCTCCTTTATGGTTTTATCTTTTAACCTTATTCTTATTGTTTATTAAATCATATTAAAAAATAATATTATTGTAGCAATGTACGGAAAAACGGAAACTAGCTTAATTGAGGAAATTCTTAGCAGTTCAGGTAAATATATATGGCCACAATCAGGAGTATTAGATCAAATTAGAAAAATCAGGCCCAAAAAAAACGAAAAAACACTCATAGATAATATTCATACCAGATCAGACCAAACCAAATCAGATCAAACCAGGAATTAGAAAAATCAGACCGAATGAGGTGAAAAGAACAAGGTAATGAGAAGGAAATGTGAAAGAGACCACCTAAACATGGATGTGGGCCGAGCTGGCCCGAAGCCTGACCCGACCTGGAACGAAAACGCCCGACCCGACTCGGGGTTGGGCCTGTACCTTATTTTTTTGGAAAAAGCACGACAATGCACGGTACGACTCGATCCGGCACGTCAAAGCACACTAAATTTAGTAAAATTAGCCTTAGGCACGACTGGCCGGACCGACCCGACACGAAAGCTCGTGGGCTCGGGTTGGGCCTTGTTTTGAACTTTTCAGCTCGGCCCGGTCTGACACGATACAACGTGGGACTTCCGTGGACCC
The DNA here is from genome assembly GCF_020520425.1 of Spinacia oleracea. Lineage (NCBI taxonomy): Eukaryota > Viridiplantae > Streptophyta > Magnoliopsida > Caryophyllales > Amaranthaceae > Spinacia > Spinacia oleracea. The sequence continues at coordinate 150,289,226 of NC_079489.1, forward strand.
AGCCCGGTTAGGCCCACAGTCCAGCCCACGATCATCTTTAAGACCACCTATGAACATAAAAATACCGTTAAATGGTACATCCAGATGTACATAATAATTTTCGCAGTCTTGGAGCTCGGGCATAAATACAGGAGATTGCCGCCCCCATTGAAGAAGTGATCCTGAAGTAATATAACGGCTCTAGAGAAAGAATAACTGGAAAAAGAAAAAGGAAACACACATTTTCGTTTTTTTTTTGGTTTTTGTTTTTTAAATAAAGAAAAATCATTAGGACGAATAAACTTTTTTATTTTTATTTTTATTCTAGATTATATTTGGCAGTCACCAACCAAGCAAACATGGTTCTTTTAACATTTAGCACACTATCTTCTCACTATCTACCTTTCAACATAGACAAAATAAAATAGACAAAAGGAGATTCTCTCTTCCCTTTTCCCACTTGGGACTTTGCAGCAGATCTCATTTTAGAACACCAATCCCCCCAACCTACGCTAGATCAGTTTTACACACAAATCACAATTAATATTCCCCTTTTTATAAATGTTTTTAATGGTAATTTCGTAATTAAGAATATAATGTAATTTTAACCACATTTATCTAAACTTGGTAAAAACATGTTGAATACTACGTTTATCGACTTAGTACTAACTACGGAGTAACTAACCAACTAACTGACTATGGGGTGGGTAGCTGTTTCATATTCAGTTGCATAATGAATATTCCGTAATAATAATAAAAAATAACCAAGGAGTACTAACTTGTACGAGTATAAATTTTAGATGAAAATAATTTTTTCGTTTCTTTTTAATTGTAACATTTTGACTTTCATGTTTGTCAATGCATAGCTTGAACAATTAATATATAATTATCAATAATAAAAGTTATAAAAAAATGATATTCGGAAAATCTAACAAGATCTTGCATGGATATGTTCTTCTTCTTCTTCTTACCAATAAATTATCAAGATAAACAAGTAGAGTACATGAATAACACAAAAATTAAAGTAGTGCAAGTAAAAAGAAACGGAGCTCTTATTTTACTTTTTACTTGCATCACCCAGACCTCCACACTTGCCAATTAAACATCTCTAATTTTCTATTTGTAAAAATTAAAAAAATTTGATATTAGAAAATATGTATAGTGACCAATCCAACCGCATTTTACATAATACGGAGTAACATTTGATTACTCTCTCTGTCCCTTCATACTCGACCTGTTTTGACTGGAACGCTTGCTAATGCACAACTTTAACTACCAATTTCTTTAACTACATATTATAAAAATATTAATATTTTGAAAATATATATTAGGATGAAGCCAGCAATATATTATATAATAACATTTATTTTCATATACTATAAATAAAATAGGGTCAAAGTGAATTATGCGAATAGTGCAAAAAATCAAACTGGGTCGAGTATTAGGGGATAGAGAAAGTACTAAATATTGTTAAAAATTCAAGTCAAATTTAGTGTCTGAATAGTAACAAAGTCAAAGTGATGAAATTAAAAGAAAAATGGAGGAAGTATTTTTTTATTTTTTTTACTCTCTGTTTCCTTTTTTTTTTGGTTCTACTGCGAGGAGTTCCCACCGCCCTCGGCGAGTGGACTAATCTCCCGCGGGAGTTTGCATGGGTACCTCGATGGGCAGCATCACTCCCAGTTGAGATTTTTTCCATTCCCAAAGCTCGAACCCGAGACCTTGGTTAAGGAGCAAGAGGCCCTTAACCACTAATGCCAACCTCAATTGGTTCTGTTTCCTTTTTCTTTAAAGGGAATAAAAAAAGGGAATGCTAAGTTGATGACATCACTTAACTTCAGTACAGAGTTCTGGGCATCAGATCTTACAGCCTAAAGAAGGTTCCCCTTCACACACAAACACAGTCTTTTCTCTTTCTCTCTCCTTCCACCACAAACCAACACAAAGGTGGGAAAAGCCAATGAATTCAGAAATGAATTGGTGGGATAATAACAATATACACAAAATAAAACAATCCCACAAAAATTCACAATGAAAAACCATTCCTTAAACTTCCTATTGATCATAATATTACTAACCTTATCTCTTGTAATCGTATCCAATGGTGAAAAAAAATCAAGGAATGTTGAATTCATCATCAGAAGAATCTTACATCAACCATTGTTCCCGGAAAGCTCATCGCCACCACCGGGAGCCGATGATGGCGGCTCATCTTCATTATTGGCGCCACCTCCACCACCAGCTGATACTTCCGGGTTCACCCCTGACCAGCCTTTCTTCCCGGAGGTGCCAACCACAAATCAGAACCCACCACCGCCACCAACACAAACAGCGCCGTCGCTGCCGTCAAATGGGGTTAATCCGATACCAACTGCGACTCAACCACCCACAAAGCCTACCAAGAAAGTGGCAATTGCAATCTCGGTGGTAATAGTAACACTCGGAATGCTATCAGGGTTGGCATTCTACTTGTATAAACACAGGGGGAGGAACCCTGTTGAGAGTTCTCAGAAGTTAGTCAGTCGTAGCGGCGGCGGCGGCGGTGGCGGTGGTGGAGGAGGTGGTCGGTATACAGAAGAATCAAGAGCGCCACCATCGAATTTCCTGTATATAGGAACAGTTGAGCCTTCTTCAAATCAGAGATCAGTTGCGGTCAATGAAAATAACAACAACAACATAGCTAATGGATCACCTTACCATAAACTGAACCATATTAATAATAATAATAATAATAATAATAATGAGGTTTTAATGAAAAGGTCAGATCGATATAGGCCAAGTCCTGATTTGCAGCCATTGCCGCCATTGAGTAGAGCTCCACCAAGAAGTGTGCCACCACCACAGAGGAGTTCGCCGTCGCCGACGGCGACTTTGTCTTCATCAGATGAGGAAAGAGGTGATACTCTGTTTTATACTCCACATGGATCACTTCATGGATCAATTGCTAGTGTTGATGATGGGTATTGGACTCAAGCTACACGTTCAAATAGTAGTAGAACTAATAGTGGAAGTTTCTTCCCTCAATCTAGGAGGACTTCACCGAAATCAAAGGGTTTTGGTCCATCATCTCCTGATGTTATCAAACATGCCATCATCCCGTCTATTAAAGCCGCCGCCACTCCTCCTCCTCCGCCGCCTCCACCACCACCCCCACCAAAAGAGTTTGAAGAAGGAAAGCAAGAAACAAGGTCAATTTTGCCTAAGAGGGCGAAATTTGCAGCTCCACCACCACCACCAAATTTAGCACTCCTTCGAAAATTCAGCAGTAGTAGTCCTTATCATCAGAATGCTAAACCACAACCACAACAACAACCTCCCCCACCGCCTCCACCACCACCACCACCACGGGCGTCGTTACTGACACCAAGCAAAGTATGCACTAGTAAGGTTAATCAAGCAGAATTGGAAACTCCCAACCTAAGAAAAGAGGCAATAAAAACAGGGGAAGAAGAGATTGATAATGGATGCAGTTCTTCTGGAAGGCCTAATGGGGACGACTTAAGTGAAAGAAGACCAAGGTTGAAGCCACTACATTGGGATAAAGTAAGGGCAACCTCAGATCGAGCTACTGTGTGGGACCAGTTGAAATCAAGCTCATTTCAGTAAGCCCAAAACCACCATTATCTTTCTAATTGTAATAGTTCTTCCAAACCCATCTTATGACTGAGTTTTTAACCATGTTTATTATCAATACATTTGCAGGTTAAATGAGGATATGATGGAAAGCTTATTCGGGTGCAATTCGACTACTGCAGAAAAGAAAGAAACAACTAGAAGATCAGTTCTTCCTCCTGTTGAGAAAGAGAACCGAGTTTTAGACCCAAAGAAGTCACAGAACATAGCCATTCTATTGAGAGCGTTGAATGTGACTCGGGATGAGGTTGCTGAAGCACTTATGGATGGTATGAATTACTCTTTTGCAGAAACTTAATTGTTTTTCTTATTCTTGATTGTAGAATAAGTGGAAAGATTTAGATCATATAGGTATGTGTCTAAAAGAATATTATATATATATAAAAAAAGGAATTTTTGTCAGAAAGGACCTTTTATAATCAAAAAATTGTGACAAAGGACCTTTTAAAAAAAAAGTTGTGAGGTAGGACCTAAATCAGAATTTTTGTTGTGAATAGGGACCAAGAACCATTTTCCGGTAGTCAAACCATATTCTCCGGCGTTGACCAGCACGTGCGTGGCACGTGCCCCATAAAAACGATTTTTTTAAAATTAAAAATCTAAAATTTTCCCCTCCAATTCCCCCTTGCATGCCTACCGAAAATCTAAAATTAAAAATCCCCTTTTCTCTCTCCTTCGTTGCTTTGTTCCTCCACATTACCTTCTCATAGCTTCTTCATCTTCTTCATCAATCCATTGCATATTGCTTATGGAAAATAAAATTCATTGCTTCCCCTTGATTTTCGTTGCAATTCGTACCGGGTAAGAGTAAAATCCCTAATTGTTTTGGTCCAATTTCTCCAATTTCGTAACTTTCAAAATTAGGGTTCATAAGCTAAATTTATTTTCAGACCGTAATTGGTTGGTTTTAGACCATACTAGAGGGTTGTTGGGCCCTTCGGAGGCGGCAACGACGGCAACTCGAGTGTTAATCCTCTTCAGGCCGGTGGTGTTGGTGGTTGCGTTTGTTTGAGTTACACGGTCTAGCAGGGTTGCAGATGGCTTTAGGCATTAGTGCAAGGTGGTCGGATTTTTTAGTTGAGTATGGGAGTTGAAGTATGGGAATGGAGTTTTTTGAATTTTGTTTAGGAAGTACCGAATTTTCTTTTTCCAGAAGCAAAGTGCAGGTAATGTCGAGGAAGAAGAAGCAACGAGGAGAGAGAAGAGAGTTTTTTTTAAGGTTTTGTATAGGTAATTAGGGGGAAAATAATTAATAAGTCGTTTTTATGGGCGCACGTGCGACGCACGCGCTGGTCAACGCCGGAGAATGTGGTTTGACTACCGGAAAAGGGGTCTTGGTCTCTATTCACAACAAAAATTCTGATTTAGGTCCTACCTCACAACTTTTTTTTTAAAAGGTCCTTTGTCACAATTTTTTGATTTTAAAAGGTCCTTTCTGACAAAAATTCCATAAAAAAATCATACAAGTATATGATTTGAGTTCTTTTGTCCATGACAAAGTCAGAACTCCATCCCTTAAGGCGATGTTTGGTTGACAGGGAAAACATAGGAAGTGGAAGATTAGAGTACTGTTTGGTTGACAAAAATATGGGAAGTCACACTTTCTAGGAAGTTCTACTTCCTACAAAATGGAGAAAGTTGCTTACCTAGGTTCCCCTATATCACCCCACTTCCTAGGAAATGCTTATACATGTGGAAAGCTTCTTTCTATGAAGTTCTACTTCCCATGATCAACCAAACGACCCCTGAGTACATCAGCTATATCACATAGATAGAAAAAGACATAGACGCCTGAAATCTGTTGATGCGCGAAGAAGTGGAAGAGCCTAATCTCGATATAAATGCTCAGTATAAAGTGGTATCAGGATAGAGCCATATTAACTAACAGGGAGGTCCATTTGTCTTAGAAAATGCAGAACATCTCAAAAGTCATACTTTAATATACAGACAACTAATCATAGATGACTAAACCAACAATCTATAGCAATCAACGAAATCAGTGGGCTAATAATATGTCCCTTATAAGTTATAACATGAAGTCTGTATTTCGTGGAGCAGGTAATTCAGAAGGCTTGGGGGCAGAGCTATTTGAGACATTGGTCAAGATGGCACCAACCAAGGAAGAGGAAATAAAACTGAAAGATTACAATGGTGAACTCTCAAAACTAGGCGCGGCTGAGAGATTTCTCAAGGGGATACTTGAGGTTCCATTTGCCTTTAAAAGAGTTGAAGCTCTACTATACAGAGCTAACTTTGACGCGGAAGTGAAATACCTAACAAAATCATTCGAAACCCTTGAGGTAAAGTTGCACAACTCTCGAACTTTGATGGAAAAAGATATACTTCCTCCGTTCCTTAAATATTGCACCACTGTTGAAATTTTGCTTTCCAACACATACTTTGACTCTTAATATCTCGAATTATGCATAAGTAAAAATTATGAAAATTTGATATTTAGAAAATATAAATCAATTTGAATCTAACAAGATGTCATACGAATACAATTTTTCTTCAAGTATGAATCACAAAAGATGACCAAATATCTAGTGTAAAAAACAAGATGGTGCGATATATACTCTAGAAACTTCAGAAATGAATATGTGTATATCTTCTTGTTATTACAAGGTCCTAAGTGAATGACATGTTACAGGTCGCAAGTGACGAATTGAAAAGTAGCAGACTCTTCCTAAAACTCCTAGAAGCTGTTCTACAGACAGGAAACAGGATGAATGCAGGAACAAATCGTGGAGATATGAAGGCATTTAAACTCGATACTCTCTTAAAACTAGTAGACATCAAAGGAACAGATGGAAAAACTACACTACTCCACTTTGTTGTCCAAGAAATCATCAAATCCGAAGGCTTAGGTTCTTCTGATGTAAACAACCCTCAGACAGTTCATCATCAACTAAGCTCCACAAAGAAGGAAGAAGAGTTCAGAAAACAAGGTCTGCAAATTGTATCAGGGTTAAGTAGAGAGCTAGGTAGTGTTAAAGGTGCAGCTGGGATGGACTCAGATGTGTTAAGTAGCTACGTGTCGAAGCTAGAAATGGGGCTCGAAAAGGTCAAGTTAGTATCACAGCTTGAGAAACCAGATATGATGAAAGGTAGATTCTTTGAATCAATGAAGAAGTTTCTTAAAGAATCAGAAGAGAAGATTGCAAGAGTTAAGGCTCATGAAAGAAGAGCATTGGCTCATGTTAGAGAAGTGACTCAGTACTTTCATGGGGATACAGCTAAAGAAGAAGCACACCCATTCAGAATCTTCTTAGTTGTGAGAGATTTTCTCTCTGTATTGGATAATGTGTGTAAGGAAGTTGGAACAATGGAGAGTAGAAGTGTAGTGGGAAATGCTAGATCATTTCGAATATCAGTACCAGTTCTTAATAAGTATAATGCTAAACGAGATGAGAGTTCTGGAGATGAAAGTATGTCCTCATGAAAAAAATACCCAGATATGAAAATGGGTCAATAATTGATTAATTTCAGCATTTTGGAGGATTAGTGGGAAGAAGAAGAAGAAGAAGAATTATACTGTAGTCAACTTAGTCTATTCATACAGTTTGATATTTGATTTGAATATAGTTTTTGGCTCCTACTCCATGTAAAATCCAGTGATACTTTAAGGTTTAATATCATTATTATTAATTTTATTCTACCAATAAATGATTAAGTGATGCAAGATTTCTTACAATTTGTACAATATATAATCATAAAAGGTTGTCTGGGCCTGAGTTTTAATTTATTAGCAATGATTTAGACTGAATTATTGTGCACACCACATGTTTGTGAAAATGACTGAGAGAACAAAACAAAAGATATGAAATTAACCAATAAAAAGTTATGGGATTTGCAATCTGGTAATTGCTAACATGGAAATACAGTTGAGAAGATTAAAAGTTGAAGGTAAAAAAAGATAATCAAGCAAGTATAAGCGCCTAAAACACATACCGGCGTCGGAAAACTGCTGCTTTTGCCAGTTGCACTTTGAAATTAGCGCCAGCTTTCTTTCACTCTGTTTGAAAAAACTGCCAAAAGAGTAATCCGTATTTTAGTGGTTGAATAACTTGAATTTGTAAATCTTGTCCCTTCCAAGTTTCACCTTGTTTGTTGTACTTATATTTTAGTGGGTAAATAACCATTAAGACAATAATAAATTATAAATCGAGGAGAGAGATTTCAACGTCATATCTATCGTATACAGGTCTCAATCTTAGCCATTAAGTCAAGATCTTATTGGTTTTGTGTTTGTTGTTGTATAGTATAATGACGATTATTGGAGTCAAGTACGGCCATGTAATATCTTTTATTGGCGAAAGATGTCAATCAAGGGTCATTTTCGTAAAGAACTTGGACGAAATATATTGTCGAACTATAAAATATTTTATCTTTTCTTTTAAGTTCTCTATTAGACTGTATATGTTCATATGTAACTTTTAGACGGTATATTACTTTGAATTTCATTATATTTACGACAATGTTACCTAATTAGCAATTTTTCGTCGGTGTTTGGAGAACTAAAGAGAAGAGATTGACCGGCCTATAAGATTGGTGGGTTACTCCACCTATCACTAATTGATTTTAGGATAGAATCCTCTCAGACTTATATGCGTTCAATCTCTTATTTGTGGGTAACTGGTTTGTTTGGTGTTGTATAGCATAATGACGATGATCGGAGTCAGGTACTCCCATGCGAAACATGTCAATCAAGGGTCATTTTCGTAAATAATTTGGTCAGTCAATCAAGGGTCTAGTAAATAAGTGTTGCATGTTATAGTTGTTAGCTTGTTTTTGGTTACTCACTTTCCTTCCCATCATCTTGTTGGTGCGTGCAGTGTGTAGTGTATGGTTTGTTCCTCATCCACCTACCTATTTGCCAAAGTATCAAAAGCACATAACAATGTCTGCCTGGGCTCCTGCTAATGCATTGCCAGTCACTGGTCGGTGAGGCGCACGCGCCTCACCGGGCCATTTAGTTTGGCAAATGCACAATTGCTATGAAGTGCTAAACTACCACACAAGATGTCAGTAGAACTCGGGCTACTACAGATTAGGCCTGGTTATTGGGCGGGTCTGGCGGGTTGGGGCGGGTCATTTGCCAGCACAGATATACATTCGTGATTCATACACCAATCAAAGTACAAAAAGCTCCTCCACAACGTGCCAGTGAAACCCTTCCTACAAGGTCTAAGGGTAACCGAGGAAAAAGTTCTGCTCAGTAAAAAAAAAACAGAACGAACAGAACAGAGCGAATTTAACAAGATTCAAGCCAGATGAGGTAAAAGAATAAAGAATATCATTTATTTCATAATCATATATCTAAAATGTGTGTGTTACATTGTCACGTAGAGCTAGCCAATGAAAAGAATGGCGCTCCACATATACTCTTAGATCTCACTATCTTTCTTGCCAGTATTTTCCACCTCATTTCTTCCTTCTTGTTCTGCCTCTTACTTCTGTCCTTGAAGTTCCTGAAATCAAATTATGCCTTTGATTAGTTGAAATGAACGTGAATAAACTAACCAACAAAATGAATAATGAATAATGAATATTTGGTCATGTTTGGTTGTTAGCGGATTGGAATCAGCGGATTGAGTACTTTGTTCTATGAACTATGTCCACAAACAAGATGCAGTATCGAGTAGTTCCTTAACAATTAATTGATCCTTTTATTGGTAAAACAGTGGGTATTTACAATATGGACAGTGCACAATGAACATGAATAAACTAACAAAATAAAAAAATGAATAATGGTTCTGTTAGGTTGTTAGAGGATTGGACTAATTTAGAGGTTTGGCCAACTCAATCCTCTAATGTAGGTGTTTGGTTGTTAGCGGATAGTTCTATGAACTATGTCCACAAACAAGATGCAGTATCGAGTAGTTTCCTTAACAATTAACAATAACCTACTAGTTGTACACCTTCACTAGATTAGAATAAAAAGAATATGGAAAGGAACATCTAAAAGTAGCCGGTAATTACAATGTGGACAGTGCACAATGAACATGAATAAAACTAACAACCAAAATGAAAAAAGAATAATGCTCCTGTTTGGTTGTTAGAGGATTGGGAAAAAAAATTAGAGGTTTGACCAACTCAATCCTCTAATGTAGGTGTTTGGTTGTTAGCGGATTGGAATTAGTGGATTGAGTACTTGGTTCTATGAACTATGTCCACAAACAAGATGCAGTATCGAGCATTTCCTTAACGATTTACAATAACCTACTAGTTTTACACCTTCACTAGATTAGAATAAAAGGCATATGGAAAGGAAACATCTAAAAGTACCTGCACAAGGGGACTCTGCATGCATCAGAGTCAATACAGAGGCGGGAGTGCAATTCGAAAAGCTTCCACATCCTCTTACAATGAACACAACCACCAGGAACTCTAAGCTTACAAGCAGCAAAATGCCGGACTAGAAGTTCGAGCCCTTTGCAAGCCGTGTACCCACAAGGATGTTCGTCTTTCTTTAGTGCTTTATCATGAGGACCAATAGTTTTGCATCCATCTCTGCATATATGAACGATAGCCTCCATAGCCTCGTACAACTGTACATATATCTTCCTCTCGTTCTTCTTTCTCAAAAGTTCCTTTTGTCTCTGCAGATGGAGAAAAAAAACAAAAATTACCATCAGTTTATTGAGTAAATGTAGCAGAAGGTTGTACTGCGAAACTGAAATATAGGTTAAAACGGTAAAATAAACAGCTATTTACTGCAAAATACACAACCTAATATGCATGTTTTTAGAACCTTACTATATCTCCTTCCTATTCCGGAAAAATGATTTACTGAAAGTCTTAGAAAAAAGATGTTTCCCCAATGCTGCTAATGGTAAGGTGACGAGTCACGGTTATAGGGCTTGTAGTTACTACTGTTGTTTATTGTTGGTGGTGTTTGTTGCAACTTTTGAAGAATTCAGTTTATTAATGAGAGAAGGAAAATGGATTTCTCCCATTCCTTTCCCTTCCATGACCTAACGGCCCGTTTGGTAACCGAAATAAATGGTGGGAATGGAAATTAATGTAAGTGTTAATGTCCATGGTAATGAAATTCTGTCTCAAAATTGGTGTTATTCTTCATAAATTTGCATTCCCACCTAATATCAGCCACTGCTCAAATAGTAATGAATGGTAATGAAAATTTATATAAGAAAGAGATAATTTTGAGTAAACTAGCATTACCATGGGATTGGATATTGATTTTCCTTACAAATTTACATACAAATTCATTCCCATTGACACCGTTTATGACCGGCTACCAAACAGTCCGTAAATGACAAGTATCGGGCCAATCAAGGGAAATTGACCCCTTACTTTCCCCCTCCACCCGACCTCCCCCTTTCTCCAAGTCCCCTTATCAAGGCTGTAAGAAATCAAAAGTTATGCCTTGTCCAGATCTGACCAAAAAAAGTTATAGTGTTATACCCATACACCAAACTTCATCCTTAAAAACACTTTCATCTCCACAGACATGGAGCATCATATAAGATATGTCGTATATAAGTAATTATCAGATCATCTAATCAAAAAGAAGATTTTATCTTGTTAATGGAAATTGATTAGGCATAAGGGGATACCACTTACTCTATCAGCTTCCTTAACAGTGGCTAAAATCTCTATTTCTAGGAACGGGTGAGCCTCCTTCATCGCGTACCAGCCTTCGGTGGCTGAGACGGCCTTGAAATTGTCCAAGATCATCCGGTGACAAATGAGGCTAAGCCTAGGTGCATCACATAGAAGAGCAAGCTGAAAAACATCGATGATGTTGTCTATGTTGAGTAAACCATTCTCTAGCTTTGCCTCACACTCTCTTTTCAAGTGAGGAACCACATATACATGAGACAGTACCAGAAGGTGCAAGATGTATTCCTCCATTTCTCCTGAGTTGTAGCTGCAGAAATCACCAGCAGAAACTCAGTATCCATCCATCAACTAATGTGCTTTTTCACAATCTTCAATAATAGTAATAGATTTAATTTTAAGAAAATTGACAGTGTAGTACCATGAAGAATAGAGGTATCTGATGAAAACACGAACTGCATCGTGAGGAACACCACGAATTGTGATGGTACGTCGTCGGTTTTTGCCTTTTGTTTGCTTCAAATCGTGTCTGATCACTGGAGATATCATTCCCTGTCAATAGACAACTCAAACCATCAAAGGCTGCAATTCTGCAAATGGGTTGTTTAATCAAGGACACCAACATCTTCTTGATTCTTGAATGATAACATGACGCTCATTCATTCTAAAAGTTCTAATCAAGAGATAAACTCATAAACTATTATGAATTATAAAAATAATTAGGCTTCGTTTGGTAGGGTGTAAAACGTTTTCATGGAAAACAATTTTCCCCTATTCAATCATTTTACGTTGTTTGGTTTGACAAGGGATGGAAAACAATTTTCCATAACTCCCTCAAAGGTGGAAAAACGTTTTCCATTTGAAAGGGAGGGAAACGTCGGAAGCAAGCTACATTTTCTGTCCATCTTCCTAGCATTGTTGGCTTAACGACTGCATTCACTCACAACTCACATTAGGCACGTAGACGTCACCCCTCAATTCATTGTAGACCTTCCAAAATCTCCGCTTTATTCATTCCTACTTTTCCCACCTTTGCTCCTTACCTCCCTCTCCCTTTCCCCTCAATCTTCACTATCTTCTCCCATTTTCTTTTAAGGAACCATACCAAAGGAAAACTAGTTTGGAATTGTATTTTCTTTGGAAAATATTTTCCATGGAAAATCATTTTACACTGAAAACGTTTTACACCAAACCAAACGGAGCCTTAGTTAAAAACTCGACCATGCTTTGACATTGCAGAAACACAACCAATGAGAAATTTGATGTGAACAAATTAACACTTGTTCTTTCATAAAACCAGAATTAACTAACATTTGCCTTAGTTGGCTTGAGAACAATCTAATTTCATTATAAAAAAGAATGCAGAAACTCATATAGGTTTTGAAAGATCTTACCAAAATACTAGCATGGGCATAAATCTGGCCACCATTATCGGTATGAACGACAACATCAGCTCGATAAGCTTCATCGAAAAGGCGGTCATACAAATCCGTGGTGGCGGTGCTCACATTACATTGTTCTTTGTAAGATGACATCATCTTAGCCTTAGACTTAGACTTAACCATAACCTTTTTAGGGTATGCAGCTGAGAGAAAGCAAGGCAATGGAGGTGCTGGTGGAGGAACTTTCTCATTGACAAAATTGTTTACAACATTTTCCATTCTACACATTTTTCCAATTTCAACAACTCCTGTTGATAGAAAAATAAAACAATCCTTCAATTTCAGAATTAAATCATCAATTTCTTCAATCAGAATCAAGGGTTTCTTCTATCTTCTACCCCCAACTCCTAAAATCAATTTCTATTTTCTAAATGAAGATTAATTAATCACAGTATACAACATGAATTATTACCATCAATTTATATAGAAATGCAAGCACAAAAACAATTAAAACACAGATGGATTATAGAGCTCAAATTACATAAATGAAACTGTAAATCATCAACAAACCAAACCCAATTCCTAAAATCAATTTCTATTTTCTAAATAAAATCAATTAATCATATTTATACAACATGAATTACCATCAATTTATATAGAAATGCAAAGCAAAAAAAACAATTAAAACACATATGAATTACAGAGCTCAAATCATCAACGAACCCAATTCCTAAAATCAATTTCTATTTTTCTAAAATAAAGATCAACAATCGCATTATACAACGTCATATAGAAATGCAACCAATTTCATATAAGATCATTTGACAATGGAACACAGATGAATAACAAAGCTCAAATTACATAAATAAAACAGTAAATCATCAACAACATTAAGAAAAACTTACAATTCTTAGAACCCAGAAAACGCAAAGTGAATGTTAATCCCCCTCTCTCTCTTTATCTCTCTCCTTATGTAGTAGAAGGGAGATTTGAGAGGAGGGGGTTGAATGATTCGGTCGGTGGGGTTTTGAATTGACTGATTTAATAAACAATTAGCAAATAAATTGCATGTTGAATTGGAAATTTGGAGGCAAATGGGGTAATAAGACAGAGTACTTATCAAAAACTTTACGAAAATTGGGATAATGGATGTTATCATCGTCATCATCTTCGTCGGATTCCTGTCATCTTCTTTGTCTTAGCTGTATCTGCCAATTCGTACACATTTTAGTGCTGCTTCTTTTATCCATTTTTGTCCTTTGTGATTCCCCTGTAGTCCACTCCCTTTGACTTTCCAACTCTCGTTTTTTTTTTTTTTTTTTTTTTTTCTTCCAACTAGCGGTTAGCGGTTGAGTAGCGGAATAGTGGACTCAACCAGGATAGTGGTTAGCGGCTAAGTAGCGAGTAGTGGTTAGAGTAGCAAGTAGCGGTGAATAGTAGCGGGTAACGATTAGCTGTCAAAGTAGCGGCAAACTGATATGCATGTTCGGTAAAAGTAGCTTAGCGGTAGGTATTCTAAAATTAAATAAAAGGTAAAATTTTGTTTAAAATTTTACTATAGATTTGTCAGAAGCTATCCGCTACCTTAAAAACTACTAATTTTAACGTTTGGCAAAAGGTACCCAAACATGCACTACGTCTACCGCTAACCACTACCTTGCCAACACTTACAAATTTTACAAGTAGCGTCTTAATTGACTAGGTCAGAACGCTAACCGCTACTTCAAACACTGCTGCCGAACACACCCTTAATCTCCGTAAATTACAGTTTACGAACGTAAATAGTATTTTTTTTAAATCCGTTCACATTTAATTGACGCACTTTTTTTATGACATGAATTTTATCTAAAAGTATTAGAGTTGTTCTTTGGTCCAAACTCAGACCAGACCGAAGATAAAAAAAAAAAAATTTGAATATTCATGTTCCAAAGACCGCATAGATTATGCTTGGATCGGACCGGTTTGGACATTTCGTAGACCTATTTCTATATTTTAAAAAGTAATTCTACAAAATATGATAAAAAAACAAGATATACACATAGGAAGCTTATTATTCAACGCGTTTTTTTAAAATCTAATGAGTACAAATATTTCACAATAGAGTGATTTGTCCTACATACTCCCTCTGTGTCATGCATGTAATTTAATGTACTCCGTATAATTTATGAGGATAAATATTCTTCTCTTTTTTAAAAAGATGCAAAATATCCCATTCATTAATCATGTTTTCACTCTATCTAAAATTCATTTATTGTTTTTTTGGATAACGTGAAAATAACTTTTATTTTTTATTAACAAAAAAAATTAAACAAAATAGGATTTCAATCTACTAACCAATCTAACAACCAATAATATTGCTTTATTTATTTTTTGAACCAATTAAGGCAAATACAGATATTATTTTATAAAAAGAAAGATTTTCAATGTAAAAAACAAGATTAGACACCGTAAAAAGTTATCTTCTCTTTCAACTGCCAAAAAATTAGAATTCTATTTGTTCGGAATAAAAAATTATTTGCTAGCTTTAATATATATATTGTAGATGTCATGTAACTCTTTTTTAATTAATTAATTTTACGTAATGTAAATTACTGCAATACGAAGTACTCCCTCCGTCTCTTTTTGTTTTTTACGTTTTCCTTTTTGAGTATTTTAAAATGTTCTTTACATTTCTTTTTATATTATCACATAAATGACTTAGTATTCTATCAAAATTTGTGTCCAATTATTATTTTAACCAATTAAATTCATTGAATCATTTAGTCTCTCACACTTTTTCATTGGGACATTAAATTGTTCTCATTTCCCAATATCAGAATTTTGATAAAAGTGAAAACATTATAAATAAACGTAATTTATTTTGTTTAAATAAAAAAAGTTGAGGAATCTCGATACAAATTAATTAATCGTTAAAATGCGTGAAAAATGTCAAACGTAAAAAATAAAAAGAGACGAAGGGAGTATAATCTAGATGCTAGGTTGATGTTTATAGAAGACGGTGACATTTAAAACTTAATTGTGGGATTCTGGTTGTAATTATGGCATCGAGCCAGGATGGGACATGGCAAGTTAGGAGAAATGATCGAATATAAGAAAATTGTGGAACGAGTAAAATCTCCGTTTTTGAAAGTTCTTTACGCTTTGGGAAATCTGTCTAAAGTATGATCGATAATTTTGACTGCATATAAATCAACACGTTACATGTAAGATCTTGTTAGATTGGTCTCGGTATGCATTTTCAGAACATCAACTTTTTATAATTTTTTCACATACAAAATTGGACATATTAGTAGTTAAATATTGTATTGGAATTCGTGCAAATAGCTACTGTAAAGAACTTTACGAAACGAAAGTAATAGTAGGTAGTAAAATAGTGAGAAAAAAGATAAGTGAAAGATATAATTATTATCGGTAAATAAGTTGTGTTAAATTCCTAACGAATGCACCCCATAAGGAAAAAAAATACTCTATACTCCCAAGTATTGTCGATAAGTCATAAGAGGTTGAGAGCACTCCACATTCCAAAATGATAGATAAAGATTCGAAATAATAATTTAGCCATGGACTTATTCATGCTTTACCCTTTCTTGTTAGTGATGCCCTTATTTATGACAATCCAATTCATAATTTGTTTATTTATAAGGTTGCTAGGTCTTCTATAATTATATCCATCGAAGAAAAGGATTATCCTACTCATTTCCTAGTCATGTAGGTTGAAGTAGTAAAGTACACGTATTAATCCAAGAGAATGTACCTTCCAATTAACAAATATCATTATTTTATTACAATATTATTTAGATTTTCCTATCCAACTATTATTGAAATGTTTTAGTTGTCATCGTATCTATACTAAAATATTAAAAGTCGTTGTTGAGAAATTGAATGTTACGTGTCAATTCTATTCACAAAGTCCCCCCTAGCTCTCACAAATAGAAATATGTCATGTAATCCAATAAGAAACTAGATGGAAGTCTTAATTTTCAACTATTATCATGATTTGATAAACTCAAACATATACTCCCTCCGTTTCATATTAATGGTTGCATTTGAGGTTATATGGAAAAGTGAAATGTTATAATAAAAAAAAAAATTTAAAAAATAGGTTAAGTGAAGTATTGTAAAAAAAAGAAAATTAACATTGGTTAGGTGAAAAATTACGAGTAAAAGAAAATATAACAATAAAAACACAGAGTAGGTTAAGTGAAATATTATAAGTAGGGTGGGAAAAGTAGAGTATGAATGCATTAAATAAGGTAGATCATACTACTTATATCCTAAAATGGAATAAAGTAAATTGTAGCCATTAAGATTTTGTTCTATTCGACGTAGGGTGTGTTCTCTTCAACTTATAGGACCTGAACTTATCTGAATTTATCTGAACTTATTAGAACTTATCTGAATTTATAGGACCTTATAGGGCCTTATGGGACCTTATTTAACATATAGTACCTTATAAGACCTTGTAGGACCTTATAAGACTTTTTAAGACTTTATTAAATCTCACTAGACTTTATTTGAAGTTTATTAGATTATTACTAAACTTTTAACCATTAGAATATTGATAATAGTTGATTGTAAATGTTAATAAATATAAAATAATAAAACAATTATTATTTAGTTCTTAGGTTTTAAAAGTGTTTATTAGGTTTTTTCCTTATAACTATATTGATAATAATTAATATTAACGTATTAATTCATATTTATGTATCATAGATAATTATTATCATCAATTAGTAACCACAAATTATTTAATATAATAATATAAATATGATTTATTTGATATAACAATGTAACTAATCATAATATAACACATTTTATTTAAGACCTTATTGGAACTTATACGACTTTATTGGAACTTATAGGAGCTTATTGGAACTTATAGGACATTATTCAACTTATAGACACTTATCTGAACTTATAGGAACTGAATTACAGTCTTATAAGTTGAAGATAAGACCTTATTTTGTCCGAACTTATATTTTGAACTTATTTTATCCGAAAAAGATTATTTTGTCTGAAATAAACTTATTCCTGTGTGAAAATATCAAAATAAAATAAAATTGTGTAGTGTGAAAATATCTAAGAAAAACTTATTTGTGTGTAAAAATATCTAAACATACTTATTTGTGTGTGAAAATATATGAAAAAGAATTTATTTTATCTGAACTTATCTGAATTTATGTATCTCAACTTACCTAAATTTGTTTTGTCAGAAATAAGTCAAAATAAGTAATTTTGAAACTCAAATATATAATACATTGGGGAGTACAATATACTTCGTAAAAAGTTACAACCCGAATCATCTCTTAGACATTGAACCATACAACAAGAAATCGACACGAGACTAACAACGAACCGCCCATGATTCGATTCGATACGACACATTTGCTAACTCTATTCACGATTGATCCGAGTATTTTGTGTGGATTGAATCAAGTTATGATCTTGATGGTACATGAGCATACGAAGGATCGTCATCATGTTGTCGTGGATCCAAGTCATGGCTAGCTTTCACCTTTTTCATTTGTCAACCCTTGATCTTTTCGTGTTCACTTTTTTAATTTATTAATACGAGTTTTAACATATTTTAAGTTTCATAAGCATGACGATGGAAATTAGAGGAGGCTTCATGCAACCACACTAGAACGTAGTTCGTGTAAGATGCAATGTGGTGTATCCTTTCACATATTTCTCTTATACGAGTAATCACTGATAAATATAAAATAATTTTAAATACAGGTGTATTTGGGTGCACCAAATACTTTTTACAACTATTAGTACTAATCTTATATGCACGCGCGAATTTCTATAAAAATTAAAACTTGTGTTATCAAATAGAATAAATAATAGGCAAGAAAAATTGTTCACAAAGTTAATTTAAAGAAAAATTGGAATCAAAAAGCTGATTATGAAATCAGGGCTAACGTTGTAATTATTCAGGGGAGATGGTGTGAAATTGAATCTAGTGGCGACGAAACCTCTTGCGACGGTGCGCATGTGCCTTCCCATGGTGGTGGTTGTTGTCATAGCACCGCCAATGGGTCAATGGAGGCATCAGGCATGGCGATGTTTAGTGCCCAGAGTTATGCTTGGTTGTTATTTGAAAAATAATATTTATTATGGTGTCTAAATCAATAAATAATAACCTTTTGTAATTGAATTTAATTACTTTTATGTAGAGGGTAATTTAGTCTAATTCAAAGGATACACCAAAAGTAATTTTACTATAATTTCCTCAGCTCTTAACTTATATAGTTATATAATAGATATTAGTTTCTATATATAATTGGTCGTTTTTTAAAAGTGATATACAATCATATTTTGTGCACAAGGGCATGATTATAGGTGTTGGAGTGATATGACGAGGAACTGTTCAACTATTAACTAGTTAATTGATGATTCTATGACACAATTGTGCTTTTTGTTAAGGTAAGACGAAATATCCTAGCGGATCGGAACTTCGTACAGGTCAACCTCACCTGCTAGGGCAAGCTAGACACTTTAAGAGTGGGAGAATGTTAAGAAAAATCCTTCTAATATTTTGGTTGGAAGGTGAAATTCTTTTCATTAGACCAAGACATTGTACATTAATCGATGTAATTAAAGACAAACCCAAGATATGTCACTCATCTGTCTACAAGAAGTTTCAAAGACATATGGTTAAGAAGTAAGAACTTAAAGATGTTGGCCAGTTGCCACCCAGGTCAGTTATCATAATTGGCCGGAACCCGAAAGCAAGAAAGTTTCCGGGTCTTTTCATTGCACACTAACAACAAGAAACAACCACCAGCATGTGGTGCAACACCCGCATTTTTGTGTATTCTTCGTGCTTAGCTCTTTTATTCGTAATATCTTTGAGCCAGTTTGAAACTATGACCTGGCAAGGAGGTATATTAAAAAGCGGCACCAGTCTTTAATTTCATTCCCACAGGTACTTGATGATAAGTTGAATTTGCTTAAAAATAACACTAGAATCAACCACTCGACCACTCACCCCTTCCCGGGCCGAGGACCTCCTAAATGGGTTCTAAGAAGGAGGCGATTTGTTCGATGAATCAATCAATAATCTTATTGAGAAACGAATACTATTAGCTTAGCTAGCGTCCCGGGTGAATCGAGTCATTTAGTGAGTTCATAACAATCTCTGTAAAGCAAGAGGCAAAGCTTCGTAGACAGTTTTCCTATCGTGTTGTCGTCAACCTTCTTCCCCAGCCCCCCTTCTTCGCAGGCCTTAACCGGTGTAAAAAGTCTGATTGTATTAATAGTCCAGCCCACGAAAAATCTCTGGATTTGGAAAACAATGAATGTCACGCATAAAGTTGAAGGACCATACATTAGAAGAGAGCAGTAAGACAGGCTTTGAAGAGTGTAGTTTTGAAGGCTAAAAAATAGATGTTGGGCCTTTGAATGGGCTATCTTAAAATATGGGTTGATCCGTGATCAACATATAGTCAACGGTGGTCAATTATTTCTCTATTTTTCCAAGAACAAATAAAAAAATGATAATGAGGTCAAGTCAAAATGCGATTGTACGAGGCTTGTGGTGCGTTGTTCAATGTTAAAGTAACCCGAAATCTCCAACTCCAAATGACAACAGAATCTTTGACGTTCGATGCACGGGGCTCGTTACACACTACTCCGTACATTGTTTTTCCAACTTTATACAACTTCTGTTTTAGCATACTTAAAGATTTTATTTATCCATAAATAATTAAATATCCTATTATGTTGACTTTTACTTTATTCATGTAACTAGTATAGGACCCGTGCGATGCACGGTTTATATATTTTAAAATTTAAGTGCAAAGTTAAATTAATTTAGAAAAGAAACATAGAAAAATACGTAGTTTTTTTTATTCATTTTCACGCACCACACATAGTTTCATGTTAGGTATACAAATCAGTTATCATCATGTATTATGAGAGATGTCAATTCTCAAGCTGAACCGTTGAACCCGCTAGGTTGCTCCGATCGTTTAGAACCCAAACCGTTAATAACCCGCAAGCTGTAACCCAAGACCCAATCCGAACGATCGGAAATATTAACCCGATTAAGATCCGAAACCCGATAACAAACTCGTTCCACAACAACCCGGTCTGTTTCAACCCGAAGCGAATGGATCTGGAAGCCGTTAATGACGAAATTCGTTTCAATCCAAACCGTTTGAACCCGAGGAAAACCCGTTTACAATACAAACTGTTATAACGCGTAACCCACTTAATCCGAATACTTTACAACCCGTAACTTGTTTAATTCGAATCGTTTATAACCCCATAATGCATTTAATCCCACTATTGATCGTAAATTTTTAACACTTTTAAAAGTTAGGTATTACCTTTGTCCCCTAATTAAGGCCTCAAATATTAGAATTTATAAACGTATAAAATTGTGATTTTATAATTGGAATCGAATTCACCTGATCCGAAGTACAACCCTTTATCCATTTTATCCCGCTACTGATTTATCCACATTGTATGAACATATCGATAAAAACCTGAACCAAGATAAACTTGAACCCGATGTAACCCAGCCATTCATGTTCAACCCGTCCCATTTCAGAACCGATATTAAGTTCAAATACTATCTCATTTTTTATTGTGTTACACGTACCATTTTAAGTACTTGCTCAATCTCAAGTTTACTCTCTTGAAATCAAGTCTGATCAAATCCATAAGTTTCATTAGATTTAATCAGTTCTGAGTCTAGTAAGTTTAGATAAGTTAAAATAAATTCCAAAAATTGATTGCAAATAAGGTGAAGAGAACGCACCCCCCTCCATTTTTCGTTCTTCTACTCACTTATTATATATGTGGTCAAAATAATAAATAAATAATTGGTTATACTTTGTGGAGTATTTATGAAGGAAATAAATTATTTTTGCTAAAAACCAAAAACCAAAGAAAACCCACATACCACATCACCATGAAGAATACAATTTTATCTCTGTGAATGTCCATCACTCGTCGAATCACTACTTATATATTCCCGTGCGTCTAACAGGATGGAGACAGACAAATGTTCATTCAACTCGCTTCACCAATTTTATTATTTTAATTGAGATATAAAATATTTTATGGAGATATTGAAGATAATAATATCATGGAATTGAGAATACTCCAAGTCATAAAATTTCAGATATTAGTAAATTTATTTGGTGATAGTTTTCATATCATATTGATGTGTTGTTTCCAGTACGTTAATAAATAGCGGGACAACTACATACTTCTTAAATTGTTAATAATTAAAATTAAAGTACCCAATAGAAAAGTATGACTAACACCTAATTGTTTTAGTTATCAAATCGGTTTATATATTTTCCATAAAAAATTTAACGCCGCACATACAATTAAAATTTGTAAGTCGTGCATCGCACAGGTCTTATTTTCTTATATGCAAAGATATTCATAATTTTATTGTATAAATGCACGAGAATATATCATGAGATTATATAAAGGATTAAATGAGTATGTATTTATATTATTAATGTTGTCAATAATATTATTGCGTATAAAAATAGTACACAAAATTGCATTCAAAATAAATTGTCCATGATGGGTTATTTAAGTAAAATATTCTAAGATAAGATTACATCAGATAATAATCCGTATGATTAAGATATTATGCATGAGATTGACTACGTAAAACATTGATGTATTTCATGGAATTTTTCTTATTGATAAGTCAATGTTATCAAGAAA
Source organism: Spinacia oleracea (assembly GCF_020520425.1). Classification (NCBI taxonomy): domain Eukaryota; kingdom Viridiplantae; phylum Streptophyta; class Magnoliopsida; order Caryophyllales; family Amaranthaceae; genus Spinacia; species Spinacia oleracea. Next base: position 150,311,503 of record NC_079489.1, read on the forward strand.
TTCAGTCAGCCTAATCTGACATTAATATATTTATTAATTGATTTATGTGTAAGGAGTAAATTTTTGTTGTATATATATAATAAGATAAACAAATAAAAGATATTTTCCAAAATGTAACGGAGTATATATTACCTACTTATTATATATCATATAGGACCCGTGAAATTCCACTATAAAAATATTTTTAAAAAAATGTGGTTCATTATAACATAAAGTATAAAACTTGTTTATAGTAGATTGCTAAATATATTCTAACGTATCTAATTATGTAAATAATATTAACAATTTAGTTTTTTAAAAAATAATTAAATTTTTAACATAGGGACACTTGTCAGCTCTAGACTGAGCGCCCTGTGTTTTAGTAGAGTAGATAGATAGATAGATAGATATAGATAGATAGAGATAGATAGATAATGTATAGATATATAGAAGATACATATAACTAAATATTTTAGTAAAATATTTTACAGCATATTAAATATTGTGACTGACTATTTTGATCTAAAGTAGTACAATTTAGATTCATCAACAAACTGACAATCTTAAGTGATGGGATATATAGATAAAAAAAAGTATTTATTTATTAAAAAAATAGTTTCTTGCCATATGATGTACAAAATACTTCTGTACATATAAAATACTTCGTAAGTAGTTTGTTGCCATAATATATCATGAGTATAATGATTCAAATTAGGAATTACTATTATTTTCATTGTATTAGGGAGTATAATCTTTGGTGTATATTTGTGAGAATTGCTTTCCTATTTAGCCTACATAGAATTTTAGAAGAAAATAAAAATAAAAGTTATTATACAGGGACATTTGTCAGCCTCAGAATGAGTGCCCTGTGTTTTAAGAGAGTATATAGAATATAGATAGATAGATAGCTACGCTGCAAACCCTACTAAACGTATTTTCCTATTATTATTCTAGTAAACGTAATACGAAGCAAAGGTTGTTAGGTTATGATACATATGACAATTCATAAATCATGCGGAAAAACCATAAACCCAGGAAAACATATTATTTACACATAATCATTTAGCATAGATTAGATGCATACTCTTTGTTGCGTGCCTTCCCTAGCTGCGCCCGAACCGAACAAGAACAAGTCTTTAGGACTCCAAGTGTCGTCCCTCCGTAGATAGTCCACAGCACGTCCGGATCCGCCTTAAGATTGACCAACTAGAATCGCCCTTAAGGTACTATTATTTTCGGCACTTTATAGGCAAATGTGTGACTGAATTTTTTCTCTCAAAAACTCACTTTGAATACTTTGAAACTTGTGTTATAAATTGTGAGCCATAGCCTCATATTTATAGCGGTATGGAAAGGGAATCGAAATCCTATTCAGATACAAATTAATTAAACCTAGAATCCTACAAGAACTCTAATTTAATTAATTTATCAAATAGAATTAGGAATTTAATCATTAACCGAACTCTGCATGTTTTAGGAAACGTGCACGAACACAAACACTTGCACACACACGCACGGCAGCCACGATGGGCCCCATGCGTGCGCGCGAGCAGCAGCCCACTCAGCGCCCGCGCGCGCTGCGCGCTGCGCGTGCTGTGCGCGCTGTGCGCGCTGCGTGCTGCGCGCAGCCTGCTGGGCCTGGCGTGGCTGTTTGTGCGGCGCGCTTGGCTTGCTGGGCGATGGCCTGGCTTCGTGCTGGGCCTCGTCCGGCAGGCCTCGTCCGATGCTTATTCGTACGATGCGCTTCCGATTAAATTTTCCGATTCCGGAATTCATTTCCGATACGAACAATATTTAATATTTCCGATTCCGGAATTAATTTCCGTTTCGAACAAATATTTAATATTTCCGTTTCCGGAATTATTTTCCGATTCCGGTAATATTTCCGATTCTGACAATATTTCCGTTTCCGGCAATATTTCCGATTCTGGCAATATTTCCATTTCCGATAATATTTTCCGACACGTACCATGTTTCCGTTTCCGGCAACATCTACGACTTGGATAATATTTATATTTCCGATACGATCCATATTTCCGTTTCCGGCAATATCATCGTTTCCGGAGTATTCATTCCTTGCCTGTGACGATCTTAGCTCCCACTGAAACCAAGATCCGTCGGTTCCGAATATTCATAGATGGAGTATTTAATGCTATTAAATACTTGATCCGTTTACGTACTATTTGTGTGACCCTACGGGTTCAGTCAAGAGTAAGCTGTGGATTAATATCATTAATTCCACTTGAACTGAAGCGGCCTCTAGCTAGGCATTCAGCTCACTTGATCTCACTGAATTATTAACTTGTTAATTAATACTGAACCGCATTTATTAGACTTATCATAGAATGCATACTTGGACCAAGGGCATTATTTCCTTCAGTCTCCCACTTGTCCTTAGGGACAAGTGTGCATTTCCTAATTCCTTTGTCGCTCGATGCTTGCTCTTGAACATAAGGTAAGAGTTGTCATCCTTATTATGTCCAGAGGTGTTCCTCGGTTTCAGAGTTCAACTGATCAAATAAACAGATAATCATAGCCTATGATTCATCCGAGCACGGCCATGCATTTCACAGTTTCTAGCTCTCCGAGTGGCCTTGTACAACTTTTAAGCATCTCATCCCGATTTATGGGAGGACAATCCCAATCTTGCGATCTTGAGATTAGACTTCGTTTGATAGGTGATTACCTGAGCGTTGCCTTTATAGCCTCCTTTTACGGTGCGACGGTTGGTCAACGTCAAAGCAACCAGTTCTCAAACAAGTAATCTTCAAATCACTCAGGTATTGAGGATTTAGTGTCTAATAATTTAATGAAATTTACTTATGACAGACTTTCATCTCTTACAGTAAAGTTTCATAGGTCTGTCCGATACTAGTCTTCCCAAAGTAAGTATCTATGCAAATGATTATGACATTGCCATGCCCACATAGTTCAAGAAACAGAACTACTAGTCATCTTGCATTCTAGTCGTCTAACGTTTTCTATGCGTCCAATTTTATAGAAAACTCCGACCAGGGACCATTTTCAACTTTTGACATTCAAGTTCACTTGATAGACATTTCTTAGTCACAGGACTGGTCCTGACAGTCTATCTTGAATATTTCGTCAAATTGAAGGGACTCATCATTTAATACTAAACCAAGATTAAATGGAATATGAAAATACATTTCATATATGATAAATGTTCAACCCCAATGTTTTACAACCATGGGCCTCGAACCCATCTTTAAAACAATTAGTGGCACTAGTGGAAAAAGGCTTATTTGCATCCCCGCATTTGCCACGCCATTCTGAACATGTGACGCAAATAACAAATTTTAACATAAAATATACTCATTTGCGTCGTAGCTTTGCTAAACTGCGAAGCAAATAACTCTAGGATGCCCGCCAGAGTCATTTGCGTCGCAGATTAGTAAAACTATGCTTGATTTCCAGTGCTACAATGTGAGTGTTGCTTCTCACTTGTTGCATAGGTTTAGTTATCATGCTTTGCCAATCTTAATTTCCTTTTCATCGAATGTTCTTCGAGATATGATGATAAGATCTTTTGAGTTTGTTAATTGTGTGATCTAGTCTTTCTTACTTCGATAGTGGTTCTACGCATTTTGCAATGAAGAACCATCAAGTTAGCAGACATGTGATCCACCCAAGTGCAGTGAAGAACTCTTTAATTTAAACAACCCTGTTTTATTGCTTCTTAGGCAATAATTACTTTTACTTCAACTGTTTAGGTTGCTAGTGATGCTTTGTTTGGATTTGCTTATCCAAGCAGTTCATAGATATGTGGAAGACTTTCCAGCTGTATCTTAGAACATAGAAATTAATATTTAATTTCCCACGCAACAACTCATGGTCTCTAATCCATGTTGCCATTTCAAAACACGATGCTCTATAGCTCGTCCTTGCCAATGGTTAACTCCAAAGGGATCTTGCTTGATGCTTTACCAGAGTTTATGCGTGTAGCATCAATATTTAGCATATCTTTATTTCCTTGAATCAAGAACTAATCCTATGTACCTTTTCAAGTACCATACCTTTTTCTTGATTTCAATCTAGTTGATCTTCACTTAGATCAATAGAGATTGGTATATGTTCGTCATGCCTAAAGTCATACGATACGTTTTTGGCGATCCTCATATTATATCATACATGATAAATTCTTTTGCAGAATAATTCCCAATTGAATTCTATTCATGTAACTTTAGCTTATCTAGTTTCAGTAGATACTAAATCCAGCTAAATTCTTTGACATATAATATAGGTTAAGAATCTATTCAGATCCTTTGATGTTTAGCTTAGTAAATGCTTATACATAGTTCAAACATTCTTTACTTAGATTTATCCATATGGGTCGAATATCTCCAATAGAGTCTTTTGTGTTTGATTCAGTAAATGCCATTACTTAATCCAAAACAATATCATAAGATCTTTGTAAATAGATCTTAATACCCAGTATGTACTAAGTTTCACCTTGGTCCATTATTGATGAATAATTTCAAACCTAAGTTATTAGCATTTGAATGTTATTTCACAATAAAGAGATATGTGTGTGATACACATAGGACCAATTAAGTTTTATGTACTCCCACTAAACTTCTTATATATCTATAAGAATCATGTACATTTTATGAAACTAAAATACTTAATAGCTTCACTTAAAATGCAGTTCCAATTCCCAATTGCTTGCTTAAATCTGTACTTAGATTTCATAAGCTAGCTTTCCTTTCAAGCATTATTTGGATCCACAAATCCTATGACATGCTATGCACATAGTTTTCTTCCAACATTTGATTGAGGAATACGTTTTGTCATCCAATTGCCATATGTACCAATATGCAATCATTACTTGAAATATAGACTTAAGCATTACGATTATGCATGAGGTTTCAACACAATCCACATCGTGAATTTGCTTGTAACCTTTAGCAACTAATCTAGCTTTGTGTGTGAACACAATTTCATGTTTGATGGTTTTTATCCTTAAAATAAACTTGCAACCAATAGGTGTGAAACTATTCTTGCAAATCAACAAAATTTCAATTTTGTCATCAAAACCTTGAGTATGTTTTATGGCCTCTAACCATTTAAAACACTTGAGTCTATATATGGCCTTTAACCATTTTAGGGAATCTAGGTTTCGTCATAGCTTTCTTACAAGTCACAAACTTATTAATCTACATGATAATAGTTTGATTGCAAGTTGTAGGTTTCTTCACTATCTAATAGAAGAATCGCATAGCTTCAGTGACCTGAACTCTATGCCTACTTGGGTATAGAACATCAAACAATAGAATATCTATAGCCACTTGAAAGTCCTTTGAATATTCTGTTCTCCTTGAAGCACTTGTAAAGTCTTCTAAGAGATGTCTATTCTTTAAAGCCACTTCTAAAGTCCTTAAAGAATACGTATTCGGATTTTCTAAAGAACTTCGAAAAGCCTTCGGAATGTCCATTTATGTTTGTTGTTCGCCTCGAAGAATTTCGAGGTCTATTTTCTCCCACTTGTCATTTTGGAAACGAATCTCCAAAAGGACATTATTTCGAGCAAACAAACATTATGTTCTCAAAAATTCGTGGTAGAAACAATACCCTTGTGTCTCATTTGAATAAATCACAATGAAACATATATCTATACTTGGGCCTTAGTTTGTTGAATAACAAACACTAAGCTCCCACTGAGTTTAGCAACTCTCTAGATATATATTATCGAAAAGATATTCTGAAATTACTTTTCTACAGCTTTGACGAATTTGGTTTAGTTTGGTGGTAGTTGAGCCTTTTGTTTTAGAAATTATAGGAAAAGTCTTTATGATCCATCATTGATCGAATCAAGTAGTAATCGACTTCGATCATTCCAACTTATATATGCCATATCATATGGAGCTAGATTGTGAATTTTACTACACACAATCATTGATGATCATTCTTGGTATAAGTAATCAACAACATGATCTAACCTAGATCTTTATGATTTCTTGCCAAGTGGATTTTATACTTCTGAATCTTTGAACTAGCCAAACAGATTCAACTTTTATCACATTTGAGTAAATAAACCTATATTCACTCAAATCCATGTGAAATAATAAAGTCATAAAATCTTTCTTTAGCTTTGAACTCTATTGTCTAGGAGTTCTAACAATAGTTCATATCTTTTGTTACTTTCAACAAGTAAGACTAGTTGCCTTAAATTGATCTAGAAATCAATCAACTTTCAAAAGTCCATCAAAATAGAGCTTTTGAATGTTAACTTGTTGACATGGTCTAAGCAACAATGCTAAAGGTTAGTGGAACTCAAATCAAGGGGTTGATTTGAACCTAGTAAAGTTCTTATTGTTAAAGAGTTGTTTGTTTTAATCGAGCATATTGACTCAACCCGTAAATGACCATTTTATTCAAATAAACAAACAAACAAACATTGTTTTTGTTCTTCTGAATGTGAGTCTTTCTGTGTTTGAAGCAGAAATTTAGGTATGCTGATTATGGAACAAAATAGCCATTAAGTTCCAGCCTTGAAAGGACTTAAAACAAACTAGATGACCCTACAACTAATGTAGCATTGCCATGCTTCATTTCCCACTTGTAGGCCATTAGTGTAGCCTAGCTTCCATTGTTTGAGTTATTACCGAAGTAAGAACCTCAAGCGGTATATGATACCAAGGAAGTTTGATTGCTAGGTCACTTCTCTTTAAACATTAACTTTTAGGTAGAAACGGAATCGTAAATTCCTTTCCTTTGTTCCTTGTTTTCCTATTTCTTGTACCCTTTCTTATAGTCTTAAGAATTGAATTCTTTAGTGTTGACTTTTATACTTTGTTAGACATGTCCAATGTCACTCCAACAAGGTTCTTACCATTTATGTTGAACATTTTTGTTTCAACTAGATGATCTTACCAGAAGCTTCTAAAGTTCTCTAAGCATCGATCTATTCGAATGTCTAGGAACTAGACTCATTCGAGAATTAAATGGAAAAAGGATTTTAGGTTGTTAACCATTGGTAAAGCTGAGCATTTAAACTCAATGCTTTATGATCTCAAAACTACAGTGTATTTTGAATTCACAAGCGCCAATTGGTTTGTCATTCGATTTTGATACTCGAAAACAACCATAAAAGTCGTTATAAGAAACGTACATTTTGAATTGCTCATTTTCTCTCATTTCCATGAATCGTTCTTGGATTCATTACCAATCGAGGAAATTTACTGTTACCTTTCTAAAAGGATTTACTGCAGTGCAGACATTTAATTATAAACAATAATTAAAACATACATTAAAGCATGCAAAGTCTAAACATTTATCATGAGTAATAACTTGAAAATTAAAGCAATCATGCAATTTAAACAAGTCATTAGCATTTTATTCGAATTTATTGTTCCGGCAGGTATGAATAAAATGATTCCAAGACCCTAAAATCATTGAAGAATTAAGCACATTATGTTTGACTCAATTCTAAAATATTTTAGGTAAGCAAAATCCTTTTGCTAATAGTCTAGAAACTACTCTTGGTTGATAGGTACGTCTAAGAGCTTATTAGGTAAACCTATCGATTTTGCCACGACATAAAAGGACTCCTTACTTATATCGTTGAGTTTCACCAAAACTAACATGTACTCACAATTATTTGTGTACCTTACCCCTTTAGTATCGATAAGTAACACCTCGCTATGGCGGAAAACTATTACTAAGATCGATGAAGAAAGGATATCCAAGTAAGTGTTATTTTGGCATGGCACCTTTTAACTCAATTTTTAAGTTTGGAACTTAAGGCTCTTACTATGTTGGTTAGATTTTAAGTGAACTAAAATCCTTAATCATGCAACATAATCAAGCTTTGATCTCATGCATATTTAAGACATATTTAAAAGCAATAAATAAATTAAAACATGCATAAGATAAATGTGATCTAGTATGGCCCGACTTCATCTTGAAGCTTCAACTTCAAAGTCCGTCTTGAAAATCTCCGTGGGAGGCACCATTTTCTTCAAATAGGATAATCTATAATTAAAATAATTACAACTATTTGATGGTACGCAGACCATATTTGAATTGAAAAACAATTTTGGTACTTTAGACCAATTACATTCAAATTAATGGTACGCAGACCATATTTTCTATCCTATTTGGGCCATACTAGTCACTTCATAACCTGCAAAGCAGTACATATGCAATATATACCATTCACCCATTCATTATCATGAATGGCCCACATAGCTGGTTAGTAAAACACGTTATGCATCACATAAATATTTGCAGCAATTAATCAAGGGCACCAATAATCTACCAATTATTCAGTCCTTATTAATTCTAATCAAGTTGTTTAACCTTAAGGGATTTGTAGACATAATCAAGAGTTTATGACTAAAAAAAAATGCTCCCACTAAAACCAATAAATTCATATGCTTTACTAATTTTAAACATAAAAATGTATTTCTAGTCTAACCGGAAACATACAAATTTAATTAAAATTTAAAGCTCATATAAATTTATAATTGAATCCATTTATTTAATTTATTTTTCAGTCGAATTTAAATTAATTCAAGATTTTAATTTTAGTAAAATAATTAGAAAAAATAAAATTTATCATAATTATAATATTCAAAATTAAAATCCAAGAAAACAATTTAAATTATTAATTTTAAAATTAATTAAAATTACATGAACTGAAAATTTCAAATTAAAATTTTAAAACGATTTAATCGTAATACAAGGAACGCACATCACCACGCAACGCACAGCCATAAGCCACACGCACGCAGCCATCGCTGGCCACGTGCACGCAGCCATCGCTGGCCACGTGCACGCAGCCATCGCTGGCCACGTGCGCGCAGCCTCTGTGCCGCGTTGCATCTGCTGATGCACACCATCGCAAGGCATCAATCGAAGCACGCTAGCCACTGCTCGCTGCGTGCGTCAGCGCTCGTGCAGGCGTAGCGCTCGTCGCACGCGAGCCAGCGCTCGCTGCGCGCGAGGCTTCGATCGCTGCGCGAGACAGTGCGCGTTGTGGCGACTGCTCGCTGCCTTGCTCCTCGCCCTCGCCCATTCGCCCATCGCACATAGCACACGACACAAGGCAGGGCTACTGCCTTGTGCTTGTGCACCATTGCCTTGCTCGCTGCATTCGTTCCGCATGGGCGACGAGCTCCCTTGCTCGTCGTCGCATGCCCGCACTATACAACACCCCATAAGGGTAACAAGTAGCATCCATTGCTTTGTGCGTGCAAGTTTCATGAGCGAATTGCATAAAAATTAAAACTTTTATTTTCAAAATAAATCATATTAATTTCATAGTTTTAGGGCGAAAAATCGAAAAATTTATTAATTAAATAATTTCTGATTAACATGGATTCAAATCTAGGTCATAAAAATTTAAAATTTAACACAAATTAACAATTTTTATGGTGGTTTTTAATCCTAGGTATCTAATTAAATTATTAATTAATCTTGAAAATCAAATCAATTCTAAATTATTCGAATTTCAACAAATTAATCATAATTACAAATTAGATTGCATAATTAACAAGGCTAGGCATTCAAACTTGTTAAACATATAAAGTAGGTCAATCAAAAATTCAAGATTTATCAACAAGAATCGCAATTATTTAGTTTAACATCTTAAATTTACAAACTTTTGCGTTCAAAAAACTAAAACCTCCGAAAAGTCATAGTTAGGCTTCGAATTTGGGAATTTTGGGTTTCGGCGAAAACAACTATTTTTGTCAAAATTTTAGAATGCCTTTTACATGCGGAATTGACACAAAAATCACTCAATTTGGATGAGTAACGAAAAACTGCCGAAAAACTGCGTACATATAATTAAATAAACGCAATTTGCAATTAATTAACAATTACGAAAATTAATCACCCCTTTTAATTCCTTGCAAATTTGTATAATTTAACCATGTTCATGCAATTTAGATTATGAAAATAATAAGAGGCTCGTGATACCACTGTTAGGTTATGATTCATATGACAAAACATAAATCATGCGGAAAAACCATAAAGCCAGGAAAGCATATTATTTACACATAATCATTTAGCATAGTTTAGATGCATACACTTTGTTGCGTGCCCTCCCTAGCTGCGCCCGAACCGAACAAGAACAAGTCTTTAGGACTCCAAGTGTCGTCCCTCCGTAGATAGTCCACAGTACGTCCGGATCCGCCTCAAGTTTGACCAACTAGAATCGCCCTTAAGGTTACTAGGAATTTTCGGCTATTGTGTAGCAAGTGTATGGCTGAATTTTTCTTTCAAAAACTTACCTTTAGAATACTTCAATTGTCTCTATAAATTATGACCCTAGGCTCCTATTTATAGAGGTATGAAAAAGGAATTATAATCCTACTAGGATTTGGATTTATTAATTAGAATCCAACTTGAACTCTAAAATAATAAATATAATCTTTATTAGGATTAGGATTTAATCAATATGTAGAATCCCGATAGCTTTAGGATTCGTACAGGAACACAAACACTCACGCACGCACGAGCCGCACGCCCATGCGCAAGCCTCGCGGCCCACGCACGGCGCACAACCCCTTTGCCCGCAACCCATTATGTGCGCGCGCCAAGGCTTGGCTGGGCCTGGCCTTGCGCTGGGCCTGGTCAAGCTTGTCGTGTGTTTGTTGCGTGTGGCTTGCTGGGCGACGGCCTGGCTTCGTGCTGGGCCTTCGTCTAGCAAGCCTCGTCCGATGATAATTCGTACGATACGCTTCCGATTAAATTCCCGATTCCGGAATTCATTTTGGATACGAACAATATTTAATATTTCCGATTCCGGAATTAATTTCCGTTTCGAACAAATATTTAATATTTCCGTTTCCGGAATTATTTTCCGATTTCGATAATATTTCCGATTCTGACAATATTTCCGTTTCCGGCAATATTTCCGATTCCGGTAATATTTCCCTTTCCAATAATATTTTCCGATACGTACCATGTTTCCGTTTCCGGCAATATCTACGACTTGGATAATATTTATATTTCCGATACGATCCATATTTCCGTTTCCGGCAATATCATCGTTTCCGGAGTATTCATTTCTTGCTTGTGACGATCTCAGCTCCCACTGAAACCAAGATCCGTCGATTCCGAATATCCATAGATGGAGTATTTAATGCCATTAAGTACTTGATCCGTTTACGTACTATTTGTGTGACCCTACGGGTTCAGTCAAGAGTAAGCTGTGGATTAATATCATTAATTCCACTTGAACTGAAGCGGCCTCTAGCTAGGCATTCAGCTCACTTGATCTCACTGAATTATTAACTTGTTACTTAATATTGAAGCGCATTTATTAGACTTAATATTGAATGCATACTTGGACCAAGGGCACTATTTCCTTCAGATAGGTGATTACCTGAGCGTTGCCTTTATAGCCTCCTTTTACGGTGCGACGGTTGACAACGTCAAAGTAAGCAGTTCTCAAACAAGTAATCTCAAATCACTCAGGTATTGAGGATTAGTGTCTAATATTTTAATGAAATTTACTTATGACAGATTTTCATCTCTTACAGTAAAGTTTCATAGGTCTGTCCGATACTAGTCTTCCCAAAGTAAGTATCTATGCAAATGATTATGACATTGCCATGTCCACATAGTTCAAGAAACATAACTACTAGTCATCTTGCATTCTAGTCGTCTAACGTTTTCTATGCGTCCATCTTTATAGAAAACTCCGACCAAGGACCTTTTTCAACTTTTGACATTCAAGTTCACTTGATAGACATTTCTTAGTCACAGGACTGGTCCTGATAGTCTATCTTGAATATTTCGTCAAATTGAAGGGACTCGTCTAAAGGAAATATGTCCTTCACCCAAGGTGCATTAAGTCTAATACCAAGGTTCAGATTAATTGCGAACAATTAATTCAGTGAGATCAAGTGATCGGAACAACTAACTGTAGCAATGCTTCCGATCAGTGAGTTCTAATGGATATTGAACTCACAACTTACTCTTGACTGGACCTACAAGGTCACACCAATGACACGTAACAGATCACCGGATTAAATGAATCGGAAATTCATTTAATAGCTTTTCGGGAATTAGTTGGCAACGTATTATACGATACAACCTTTGTCGGAATCGTATATTGTATCGCGAATATTCGTAAGCTGGGCGACACGAATAAATCGTATCGTACGACGGTGATTCGTCGTATACGAAACGATAAATAATATATCGGAAACGATAAATAATATATCGGAAATATATTAAATCACGAATACGAAGGGCATCGGAGTTGCCGGCCCGTCGAGCCAAGTACGTGAGCGTGCAAGGCCCAATGAGCCAGCAAGCTCGCGAGCAAGCAAGGCAAGCCCATTGGGCGCGAGCATGCAATAAGCAAGCATAGAGCAGCAGCAGTGACGAGCGAGCAAGGCCCACGGCCCAGCTGCTCGCCGCGCGCGCTGTGGGCTTCGGCCTGCAGTGTGTCGCTGGTCGCGGGCGCGTGTCCGTTGCTTGGCTCGCACGGCTTTGCTAGCCGGCCTTGCTTTGTGCTTGGTCGGTTAGTAAGGTTAATGATATAGCCTTACAACCTAGTTTCCAACATACACACAATTCATATTACTCAAACCCTAGAGACACAGAGAACCCTAATTCTCTCTGTGCCTCCAAAGTGAGTTCTTCCCAAAAGCAAAGTATCTTGATTAATTGTCTAAGCTACGATTATCAAGACGGATCTGATCGTGTCGGTGAACCAAGTAGAGGAACGACAAGTGGAGTTCTTTGTTCGTGTTCGTTGACAGATTATTGTGGAAAACACGCTTCGAATGTAAGTTTGCTTAATCTGTGCTTTATACATGTTTCCTGACTTTGGGGATTGTTCCGCACATGTTATTATGTTTAACTGTATTCCCCTACAGTGGTATCATGAGCCTTATGTATTCAAAGCATGAATTAGCATGATTATTATTGTTTTTGCATTGTCGAAATTCTTGGAATTTTTGTTGATTTTTCGGAATTTTTTCGAATTATGGGATTAATTGCGAAATTAGGCTTTACGAAATCAAAAATATTCGCTTTTTCGATTTTTAAAACCCTAATATGATGGAAAACGATTTTCTAAGATCAATTCATGAGAATAGAATTGCGAAAACAGGCCTCGAAGCATCAGTTTTTGGGCGTTTTTGTTAATTTTTTATTAAAAATTAAAACTGTCGGACAGTAATTCAATTTAAAGGTCAACGTAAACTACTCGGAATTTCTTGAAATTTTGACACAATGTTTCTGGGTACATGCTTGATCTATGGTAAAAATTTCAGATTTTTCCAATAAGTATAAATCCTAATTTTGCCTTTCCCCAATTCGTAAAATTTGTAACCCTAATTGAATTTTAATTAATTTTGGTTTAATAATTCGGTTAATTGGGGAAGGGGGTATAAATTCATGGGTCAGTGGATATTTTTAAAAATTATTGGATTAAAATTTTGAATGGTTTCGTTAATTTTACTCGCACGTAAACCAAATTATTAATAATCTGAAATTTAATTGTTTATGAACGATATAAAGTTTCGGATTTTATTAATTAAAAGTTCAAACTTTAAAGTTGATTCGATCGTTCTTGAAAGTTTGAATATTTTTAGCCCTTGATTTATTAATTTTACGAAATTGGATTGTCGTTTAAGTTTATTAAATCGTTAAAAATCGTTGTTTTACGAAAATAAAAATCGTAACTTTTTTTTGAAAAATAAAATTAATGCAAGTTCGTGAATTAAATTAAATTTTAATTAAGTTGGTCCGTATTACGAACCAAAAACACGAACATGAGCATGGTGGAAGTATGGCTTGTCGAGCCATACGAGGCCATTGTGCTCGACCGAGCCATGCGACACGGGCAGCAGCTGCAAGGCTGCGTGCCTCGTGCGCGCTAGGCGAGGAAGGGCAGGCGAGGTATCTTGCGGGGCTGCGACGAAGCGAAGCGCAAGGCTTGCGACATCGAGCACTCACGATGCACAACACGCAGCGCAGGGCAGCATCGCTGCAGGGACGCGCGCGCGCGGTGCGATGGGCCTGGGGTGCGCGGGCATTGCTCGTGTGCTCTTGGGCCTCTCGCACGATGGGGCTGGGGGTGCGCGAGCTTTGCTCGTGTGCTCTTGGGCTTCACGCAAGGCGGGGCTGGGCGCAAGCCTAGCCCGATTAATTGATTTTTTTTTTAAATCGTTTAATTCGTTGAGCTTCGTATATTTGCATTAATTTGGGCTAACGGGATATTTAATTTAATATTTTATTTTCTTGGGCCGAGCCGCGAGTTTTAATTTAATATTTCATAATTAATTATCCGGAATAATTATTGGTTTGAGTGGGAGCCACTAAATGAAATTAAAATGAAATAATTAATTTTAATTGTTTAGTAGGTCGCATTATTTTAATTAAATTCAATTTTAATTAGAATAAAGTCTAAGGATTAATAATTTGGAAATTGATTAATCTTTTAGGACGCGTTTATGTGAACGTGAATTTTAATTAATTCACGTAAATACTTGCATATTTACATGGGCCATTCGTTTTAGCACACGAATGGGTGAATGCATAGAATGTATATTTTATGTAATGCAGGTACTCCAAGTGACTAGTATGGCCAATTTAGGATAGTTAAATACGGTCTGCGTACCGTTCTATCTTTGAATGTAAAGTTTTAAATATGGTCTGCGTACCATGGAAATTTTGATGTAATTTATTATTTTCAAGTATTTCTAAGTTTAGAACTTTAAGTTAGCATTTGAACGAAGATTCAAGACGATGCCAAGCTAACAAGGAGGTGATGAAGATTGGATGCTTCAAGACAAGATGTTTTGGGCCATACTAGATCACCATTTATTTATGCAATTTAATATATATATATATATATATATATATATATATATATATATATATATATATATATATATATATATATATATATATATATATATATATATATATATATATATATATTATGCGTGGATGTATGAATGTATGTATGCTTTGCATGAACAGGTTGTTTCCTATGAATCGATTAGTTTTAAGTTCACTAAATAATCGAACCAACATAGAAACAACTAGGTCCAAGTAATATTGATTTTAAAAATTGCCTTCCAAATCAAGCACTTACAAAAATCTAAGGATCTAAGATAGTAGGTTTACGCTAAAGCGAGGTGCTATTTTAGTTGACTTAGGTGGTAAGGCGTCCTAAAGGAGCACGTTGATTGTGGTTGCAACTCAAACAACAATGGCATTAAGTTGTGGCAATGGGATAAATTATGGCATTAATTTATTAACCAAGAGTAATTTGGAGATTATTAGCAATAGGTTTTGCGTACCTAAAATCTTAAAATACTTAAGACATGCTAAAGCTGCTTAAGGATTTAGGACTTTTGGGGTCTTGGAATCGTTTCATTCATTTAGGACCATGTTTTTGTTTTTGTATGAATGAAATGTTTTAATAGCTTTAATGATTGCATGTTTTGCTTTTATTTCAAAGTTATTGAATTGTATGAATGGTTATTTATTGCAAATTCTTTTCGATTGTAGTAATCAAAATGGCCGCAATCAAAACACAACTCAAAGTAACTGAAATTCTGGATGTAAAATTGAACCTATCAAACTTTCTTGATTGGGAGAGGAAACTTCGGCAAGTCCTCAGGTGGAACAACATTGAATATGTAGTTGACCATTCCATCCCCAGCTATTACTCAAAGGATATGACTCCGGAAAAGCACTATACGTGGGCAAGCCACGTATCGCTAGTGATGGATCTTATTCTTGGCTCTATCCCCAATGATTAGAGTGCAAGGTTCGTTGCATACGAGCCATGGGAACTCCTAAGGCATCTTAGGGATATATGTCGCGGTAGATTCCAACATGGTGGTCAACATGTCGACCAAAATGTTTTTGAATTGGTAAATTCATTTGAGGATCTAAAGCTTAACGCTCCACTGGGTTGTTGCTTTGACGTCGAAAGACAAAAGGCAAGGGAAAGGGTCATTGATCTTGAAATGAAAAAACGGACACCAATCAGAACTCATACAAAGAAAATGGGTGGGCTTCTCAACCGGCTTGAGTTACTTGGTGATCCATTCCCAGATTCTGCAGTTGCGGGAATACTTTTGAATTCTCTTCACCCTGATTATAAGAAATTCAAACTACTCTATTTCTCCAAGAAAAGGGAGAATACTCTTAGTGAACTAATTTACTTGCTTCATCAGTACGAATTGGACTTTGTAGGTGATAAGCAAGCATCGCTAAAAGTAAAGAGTAAGAAAATCAAGAAAAAGGTTCTGGGGAAGATCCAAAGCACGGGTGCATCTCCATCTACTTCAGGAAGGCAAGTGGCGCCATCCAAGAAGAAGATGAAGAAGGATCGTTCTCCTTCTACATCGCAATGCTTCAATTGTAATGAAATTGGTCATTACAAGCGAGATTGCCCCAAACTAAAGGAAGAGAAGAAGGACGAAAACATTGCTTCTCCTTCAGGTATATATGTTATACATTGTAATCTAGCTAATTCTACTTCTTGGGTATTAGATACTGGTTGTGGATCACACTTATGTTCCAATTCACAGGGACTAAGGAGAAGTAGAAAGCTTGATAAAGGCGAGATGGATCTACGCGTGGGAAATGGAGCACGGATTGCTGCATTAGCCGTAGGATCTTATTTTATTTCTTTGCCTAGTGGGTTTGTTTTGGAACTAGAAAACTGTTACTATGTTCCTAGTATCACCAGAAACATCATTTCTGTTTCAAGTTTGGATTCTAAAGGTTTTAGTTTTCAATTCAAAGACAATAGTTGTTCTTTTGCTTTTAATGGAATGTTTTATGGTTCAGCACAACAAGAAAACGGTCTTTACGTGCTAGATACGAGCAAACACATTTATAACATAAATACCAAAAGGCTAAAACTGGTGATTCGGATCTCACATTTCTGTGGCATTGTCGATTAGGCCATATAAACATAAAGCGCATGGAATTACTTCAACGAAAAGGAATTCTAGAATCATTCGACTTAGAGAAAATTGATCAATGCGAATCTTGTTTACTTGGCAAAATGACAAATCAGCCTTTCTCAAAAGTGGGAGAAAGAGCAAGCGAACTACTAGGGCTAATACATACAGACGTATGTGGGCCTATGAGTACGAAAGCTAGAGGTGAGTTCAGCTATTTCATAACGTTTACGGACGACTTCAGTAGATATGGCTATATTTACTTAATGAAGCACAAGTCTGAATCGTTTGAGAAATTCCGAGAATTTCAAAATGAAGTAGAGAATCAACATGGCAAGAAAATCAAAGCTCTAAGATCGGATCGAGGAGGTGTATATCTTAGCCACGAGTTTGATGACCATCTAAAAGAATGCGGTATTCTTTCTGAATTGACTGCTCCGGGGACACCTCAATGGAATGGAGTGTCGGAACGGAGAAACAGGACCTTACTCGATATGGTCAGGTCAATGATGGGTCAGGCTGAACTTCCTTTACAGTTCTGGGGACATGCGTTGCAAACTGCAGCACTCACACTGAATCGTGCTCCGTCAAAAGCTGTTGAAAAGACTCCATACGAATTATGGACTGGGAAACTTCCAAAGTTGTCTTTTCTGAAGATTTTGGGTTGCGAAGCATATGTCAAGCGATTAATTTCGGACAAGCTACAACCTAAATCTGACAAATGTTTCTTCGTTGGGTATCCAAAAGAAACTATGGGGTATTATTTCTACAACAAGTCATACAACAAGGTATTCGTTGCTCGTGACGGTGTCTTTTTGGAAAGAAATCATATTTCCAAATTGACAAGTGGGAGAATAATAGACCTCGAAGAGATTCGAGAAGAACAACGAACTCAGAACTCTTTAGAAGCAGTTCAAGTTGATGAACCTCCAAGGTCTTTAGAAGAGCCAGTGGGAGTAGTTCCTCAAAACGTTGTTGCCCCTCGTAGGTCAAATAGAACTATTTTTCGGCCGGACAGATGGACAGGCGTCCTCTTGACTGAAAACTTAGACGTTCTCATATTGGATAGTGATGAACATATGACTTACAAGCAAGCTATGACGAGCCCAAGCTCCACAAAATCCGTCGATTCCGAATATCCATAAATGGAGTATTTAATGCCATTAAATATTTGATCCGTTTACGTACTATTTGTGTGACCCTACGGGTTCAGTCAAGAGTAAGCTGTGGATTAATATCATTAATTCCACTTGAACTGAAACGGCCTCTAGCTAGGCATTCAGCTCACTTGATCTCACTGAATTATTAACTTGTCAATTAATACTGAACCGCATTTATTAGACTTAACATTAAATGCATACTTGGACCAAGGGCATTATTTCCTTCAGTCTCCCACTTGTCCTTAGGGACAAGTGTGCATTTCCTAATTCCTTTGTCGCTCGATGCTTTCTCTTGAACATAAGGTAAGAGTTGTCATCCTTATTATCTCCAGAGGTGTTTCTCGGTTTCAGAGTTCAACTGATCAAATAAACAGATAATCATAGCCTATGATTCATCTGAGCACGGCCATGCATTTTATAGTTTCTAGCTCTCCGAGTGGCCTTGTACAACTTTCAGCATCTCATCCCGATTTATGGGAGGATAATCCCAATCTTGCGATCTTGAGATTAGACTTCGTTTGATAGGTGATTACCTGAGCGTTTCCTTTATAGCCTCCTTTTACGGTGCGACGGTTGACAACGTCAAAGTAAGCAGTTCTCAAACAAGTAATCTCAAATCACTCAGGTATTGAGGATTAGTGTCTAATAATTTTAATGAAATTTATTTATGACTGATTTTCATCTCTTACAGTAAAGTTTCATAGGTCTGTCCGATACTAGTCTTCCCAAAGTAAGTATCTATGCAAATGATTATGACATTTCCATGTCCACATAGTTCAAGAAACAGAACTACTAGTCATCTTGCATTCTAGTCGTCTAACGTTTTCTATGCGTCAATCTTTGTAGAAAACTCCGACCAAGGACCTTTTTCAACTTTTGACATTCAAGTTCACTTGATAGACATTTCTTAGTCACAGGACTGGTCCTGACAGTCTATCTTGAATATTTGGTCAAATTGAAGGGACTCGTCAATTAATAAACCACAAATTAAATGGAAAAATGAATTCAATTCATTTATTGTGAATGATTAACCAATAATGTTTTACAAAGAATTAAACTCTAAAACTTTAAAACATTAAACAAGGACATCAAAGCCATTCTCTAATATGCTTGATTCCCATAGCTGCAGTGTGCGAGTTGTGCTTCGCCTGCGGCAGAGGTTTAGTCAATGGATCTGATATGTTGTCATCAGTTCCAATCTTGCTTATCTCGACTTCTTTTCTTTCAACGAACTCTCGTAGAAGGTGAAATCTACGAAGTGCATGCTTGACTCTTTGGTGGTGTCTAGGCTCATTTTCCTGTGCAATAGCTCCGTTATTATCACAATAGAGGGCTATTGGTCCTTTAATGGAGGGTACTACACCAAGTTCACCTATGAACTTCCTTAGCCATATAGCTTCCTTTGCTGCTTTATGTGCAGCAATGTACTCCGCTTCAGTTTTAGAATCCGCAATGGTGCTTTGCTTAGCACTTTTCCAGCTTACTGCACCTCCGTTGAGGCAGAAGACAAACCCAGACTATGATCTGAAATCATCTTTGTCGGTTTGGAAGCTTGCGTCCGTATAGCCTAACAATTATTTCATCATCTCCACCATAGACCAGGAAGTCATCTTTGTGCCTTTTCAGGTACTTCAGAATGTTCTTGGCAGCAGTCCACTGTGCCTCTCCTTGGTCTGACTGGTATCTGCTCGTAGCACTGAGTGCGTACGCAACATCCGGGCGTTTACATATCATAGCATACATTATTTAACCAATCAATGATGGATATGGAATCCCATTCATTCGTCTACGCTCATCAAGTTTTTTTTGGGCACTGAGTCTTGCTTAGAGTTATTCCATGAGACATGGGTAGGTAGCCTCGCTTGGAGTCTGCCATCTTGAACCTTTCAAGAACCTTATTGATATAAGTGCTTTGACTAAGTCCAATCATCCTTTTAGATCTATCTCTGTAAATCTTGATGCCCAATATGTACTGTGCTTCTCCTAGATCCTTCATCGAAAAACATTTCCCAAGCCAAATCTTGACAGAGTTCAACATAGGAATGTCATTTCCGATAAGTAATATGTCGTCGACATATAATACTAGAAAATCAATTTTTCTCCCACTGACCTTCTTGTATACACAAGATTCGTCTGTGTTCTTGATGAAACCAAAGTCACTGACTGCTTCATCAAAACGTATATTCCAGCTCCTTGATGCCTGCTTCAATTCGTAGATTGATTTATTTAGCTTGCATACCTTTTTAGAATTCTTTGGATCCTCAAAACCCCCAGGCTGTGTCATAAACACAGTTTCTGTTAAAACGCCGTCTAAGAAAGCGGTTTTGACATCCATCTGCCATATTTCGTAATCGTAATATGCAGCGATTGCTAACATTATCCGAATAGACTTTAGCATTGCAACTGGTGAAAAGGTTTCATCATAATCCACACCGTGGACCTTCCTGTAACCTTTTGCAACCAATCTAGCCTTGAAAACTTCAAGTTTTCCATCCTTGTCCTTTTTCAGTTTGAAAATCCATTTGCTTCCTATGGCTTGGTAGCCATCTGGCAAATCGACCAAATCCCAAACTTGGTTTTCAGACATGGAGTCTAATTCAGATTGCATGGCTTCTTGCCATTGTAAGTCGCAGGTTCATCACTTTCAAGTAATAGAACGTCATAGCTCTCGTTCGTCAAAATACCTAAGTACCTTTCCGATTGAGATCTATATCTCTGCGATCTACGCGGGGTAACATTTCTAGATTGACCATAATTCTCACCAGATTCTTCTAAAGATCTCTGAGTTTCATCCTGAATGTCATCTTGAGCATTCTCTAGAGTTTGTTGTTCGACTCGAATTTCTTCGAGGTCTACTTTTCTCCCACTTGTCATTTTAGAAATGTGATCCTTTTCCAAAAAGATACCATCTCGAGCAACAAACACCTTGTTCTCAGATGTATTGTAGAAGTAATACCCCTTTGTTTCCTTTGGATAGCCCACAAGGATACATTTGTCAGATTTTGGATGAAGTTTGTCTGAAATTAATCGTTTGACGTATACTTCACATCCCCAAATCTTAAGAAAAGACACTTTTGGAGGCTTTCCAAACCGTAACTCATATGGAGTCTTTTCAACAGCTTTTGACGGAGCTCTATTTATAGTGAGTGCAGCTGTATTTAGTGTATGTCCCCAAAATTCTATTGGAAGTTCGGCGTGACCCATCATTGATCTAACCATGTCTAACAAGGTTCTGTTCCTCCGTTCCAACACACCGTTCCATTGTGGTGTTCCAGGAGGAGTCAATTCTGATAGAATTTCACATTCTTTCAGATGGTCATCAAATGATTATGACATTGCCATGTAGGTATTCCTTTAAAGCCTGCAGTGTACCAACATCAGTGCCTGTCAAAATTATGTCATCTACATAGACATCTGCAATATTGATGTGTCCATTTTGTTTGTTGATGAACAAACTGTAGTCATGTTTGGATTGAATGAAGCCTTGTGTTTCTAAGGCTGTCAATAGTTTCTCATGCCATTGTTTTGAGGCTTGCTTTAAGCCATAAATGGACTTGACTAATCTACAAACTTTGTTGGTGGGGTTGTCAACTCCTTCAGGCATCTGCATGTAAACTTCTTCTTTGAGATCCCCATGTAGAATGGCATTATTGACATCTAATTGAAAGAGAGGCCAATTTCTACTTGCTGCCACTGCAAGTAAGCATCTTATAGTACTCATCTTCACAACTGGACTAAAAGTTTCCTCATAATCAATACCATATTTCTGGTTGTACCCTTTAGCCACCAATCTTGCCTTACATCGTTCCAGTGCACCTGTTGACTTCAATTTCACTTTGAATACCCATTTGCAGCCTATAGCCTTTTTTCCTTTTGGTAATTCCACCAACTCCCAAGTATAGTTCCTATCTAAAGCCTCCAGTTCTTTCTTCATTGCTTCAAGCCATAATGGATGTTTTGCAGCTTGAGTATAGGATGTTGGTTCTGTGATAGAGCACACTTGGGACAAAAAAGCTTGAAATTCATCTGGAAATGTGACATAGGAAACTAAATTACACCAATGCTTAGTGACAGCAGGTGTTTCTGTGTTGGTGGATGATACTGCAAAACACTCATAGGCATCTAAGTAAGCTGGTGGTTTGTGTGTTCTTGCAGATTGTCTGATAATAGGGTAAGGTAAAGGTTCAGAATTGGAGGAGCTGGAGGTGTAATATGTGGAATGATTCATGTCTGTATTGGGTTCAGAAGAAGAGCTAGTAGTATGAGGAGATTGATTTGTGTTTGAGGGATTTGGAGATGGAGAGGAATTAGACTGTGTATGTGTAGAATTTGTAGGTGTGGTTAGTTCTGTGGATGATTGTGGATGCACAGGCATAGAATGGGGTGGAAATATGTTTGCAGAAGAAGTGAAATCAGGTGGATCAAAGTTTGTAGGTGACATGAAGCTAGGTAGATAAATGGCATTAGTGTATGGAGAAGGAGAAGGAGAAGGGAAAAGCTATGTTTTAGGTAAAGGTGAAAAGGGAAATGTTTCTCATGAAAATGAATGTCTCTGGTCACAAAGAATATATTTGTATCTATCTCCAGTACTTTGTAACCTTTCTGAGTAGTAGAATATCCCATGAAAACACAAGGAGTTGCTCTAGGGTTCATCTTGCTTCTGCCAACTTTGGATGTGGATACATAACAAAGACATCCAAAAGTCCTTAAATGGGAGAGGTTTGGAGTTTATTTAAACAATATGTAGTAAGGTGACTCAAGATCTAAAGATTGTAGAGGCATCCTGTTGATCAAATAAGCAGCACAAAGAACACATTCTCCCCAAAATCTCTCTGGCACTTTAGATTGAATGTACAATTCTCTTGCTGTTTCTAACAAGTGCTTGTGTTTTCTTTCTACAACTCCATTCTGATGTGGAGTATGACTACAGCTGGTTTGACTTAAAATACCAAGTTTCTGGTATAATCTTTTCATATCACCTTCACAAAACTCTTTAGCATTGTCTGGTCTAATGCATTTCACTGTCACCCCAAACTGTGTTTGTACCATGTTTAGGAAATTGCTCATGACAGTAACACAATCACTTTTTTGCTTCAAAAAATGTAACCAAGTAAATCTGGTATAATCATCCACAATTGTTAGAAATTGATTACATCCAGTAGGAGTTTTTACAGAATGTGGTCCCCAAATGTCTATGTGTATGAGATCAAAAGGACTAGTTGACTTAATACTACTAGTAGGAAAGCTAAGTCTAGTCTGTTTAGCAGCAGGGCATACTTGACAAATAGTATCCTGTAAACAAGGTGTGATCTCACAGCTAGGATTTATTAGTTTCAACCTATTGAAAGGCAAATGACCAAGTCTCAAGTGCCATAACTTGGCATTGTCTACAGTAGAAAGACAAGCTACACTACATGTGTCTGTCTGCACAGAATTAGCTTCTCCCAACTTCTTTTCTGCCAAATTGTATAAGCCTGACTTCACATCACCAAGAGGAATCAACCTCCCTTGCTGGCAGCAAACAAAACACTTATCATGAGTAAAGTGAATCTCACAATTTAAATCCTGACATAGTTTGTGCACATAGATTAAGTTGTACTTAAAATCTGGTACATACAACACATTGTTCAGGGTTATGTCATCATTAAGAATTACTGAACCAATATGAGTGACTGCTATTTTACTCCCATCAGGTATAGTTATGTAGGTGTTTTGTTTCTAACAGCTTGATAACTACTGAACTGTGATAGATCATAGCAATAATGGTCTGACGCACCACTGTCTAAAAGCCACTTAGAGTTTGTTTGAGACAGTAAACAGATATTACCTGCCATCATAGCTGAGCCAGTTCCTGCATTCTGCTGTTGCTTAGCCAGCATCTCCATGAGCTGCTGATATTGCTCCATAGTAATCACTGGACTAGGTTCAGTTTGTGGCACTGTTGTCACTCCTTCATCAGGATTGTCCCCAAAAGAAACAACAACTACTTTGTTGTCCCTAAAAGTCTTAAAACCAGTTGGATAACCATGAATTTTGAAGCATCTTTCCACACTGTGACCCTGAGTCTGACAATGAGTACAGTAGTAATTGGAACCTGGTTTGCCATATCTAGCATTAGTTCCAGTTTTCTGAAAACCAGATTGAAATCCTGTTTGTTGAGTCTTGTAACTCTTGTTGTTATTGTTCCAGTGATCTCCACTGAACCTTCTTTTTTCAGCTTCAAATGCTAATGTTTCCACTTGATTACTTGCATGAGACACTTCCTTATGTCTTTCTTCTTGAGCAAATAACCAGTAAGCTTCAGAAAACTTTGGCAGAATAGGCACCATAAGCACATTGCCTCTAATTGTAGCAAAGTGATCATTGAGCTTCATCATGAACTGCATGACCATCTTTTCCTGTTGTCTTTGGAAAACTTTCTTAGTTACATTGCAAGTGCAATGGTTGCAAGTGCAGTATGGCAAAGGATGAGCCTCATCAATCGCATCCCATACAGACTTGATTTCAGTAAAAAAAATTCAGACACAGACTTGTTTCCCTGTGTTATTTCAGCTAATTTTTGTTCGAGTGAATATATCTGAGCCAAAGAAGCAAATCCAAATCTATCCTCTAAATCAAGCTAAACATCTCTAGCAGATTTGAGAAACATAACACTTTTAGCAATTACCTCATTCAGATTGCCAAGAATCAAGGAGCATACCAAATCATTGCATCTTTCCCAAGCTGATCTACACTCAACTGTGCCAGCATCTGGTTTCATGTAGCTTCTGTTGTGGGAGTTTTTACCTTGGGATGATGACGAGGAGGTATTAGGTTCTACGTAGTGTCGAGTCTAGTCCACGTCGGCGGCGTTCCTACAAAACAAGAATATTCCCGAAGGAATATTCCCTCCGATGCTTAAGTAAGACTTGGGTTTTTAGGAAAATGTAATTAATGAACAGAAAGCATTAAAGTAAGTAATAGAATGTTTCTCTATCTAGAATTGTGTGTCCATTTCTTGGGAAATGGGAATATTTATAGTCCCCCCCCCCCCTTTTGGGGGAAACCCTAAGGTGAGCTCATATGATTGGGTGGTTTGTTGGATGGTGACATGTGTCACCATCATAAAACTCCTTATGGGCCATGGGCCTTAATGTGGTTGGCATGATTAAGCCAGTCACTTATGAACACATGGTGGCTCCTAAGTGGCAGCCAAATAGGCGGCCAGCCTGTCAGGGAGCGCCACGTGTCTTGCGACAATTGGGCCATGTAAACGAGGGTATTTTTACCCACATCATTTGCCCCTCAAGAAGGGTATTAAGGTAAGACGGTTGTCGTGATGCCCTTCCTTGACCCCTGATCTCCTGATTAGGCTTTTTTGAACCGAGGAGAGTGCGCCACGTGGCGACCTTTCCCATTCTGTCCTCCCTATATATATGTGAAGGGGGGTAAAATTTTCATTTTTCACTTTCCAAAATTCACCTCTATGCTTTTCTAGAGAGAAATTTTACAGAGATTCTTGGTGCTTTCTTCGATTCGGCCCATTCTCTTAAGACGAAGGAAAGACCGGACAAGCCTTTCGTCTTCCTTTTGTGACGTTCACCTGCGACGCCATCATCTCCGTCATTTTTGAGGTAAGGGCTTGATTTCAATAAGTTATTATTTTTTTTGTATTTTTGTTTATTCGTCAATCTTGGCGTCGTCTTCTTTTCTTTTTGGAACAATGACCTATGGTTCTCGAGCCGTTAAGGTTGGAGCTCCTGGATATGGTGGTCTGATCTGCGCCGCACCAATATCCCTCATTGTTTCCTTTTAATCCCGTCCTTAAGTTCGGCCTCCCATTGCGTCTTTATGCAGGACACGATGGCGAGGACGAAAAAGACGGCAAACATTCCTGACTTGCGGCTTAGAGGTCAGCAGATGGACCCTTCTTTCTCAGGAGGGAGATCCATTAAGGTGCTGGCGGGGGAAATAAGCCGGACTCCCCCAGGTGAGACTAGTAGTGCTCGTCAAGGAGTTACTTACTTTGACGAGTTTTGGATGGAAGAGATGGAAGCTGGTCCATCAGAACAGCCCGCCACCTCGTTCAATGAGTCGGAGCCAGATGAGAGCGGCGGCGAGGCTGTGGGTGAAGAAGCTGAAGAGGAGGTGGCTGGAGTGCCTCAGGTTGTTGCTAGGGGCGTCCAGGGTGAGAATGCTCAAATCGATGCCGGTCATATTGGGGCTGACCCAAAGTGGCTTAAATGGCTAGAGAGGCATAAGGAAAATTATGCCGCTGTAGACACCTACTTTTGTCCCCATTCCCGAAAGGGAAGGTTCGATGATGAGAACGTAAATCTCCACTTGACAACGCATCTCCTATAAAATAACGAATCTCATTACCCCTTTTCATTTCACCCGAAACTTGCTATTTATGGAAACCTGCTAAAAATAGTAACTACCGTAATAGGTAGTTGTTAAAAGTGGCAAGTCATAAAAGATAGAAACCTGTCAGAATTAGGTGTTGCACTCCAACATAAATCCTAAATGAGATAGAAATTGCGAGAGAATCCTATTCCTAATATGATTCGAAAGTAAGAGTCACGTATTAATTAAAATCCTAACGAGCCTAGAGTTCGTAACGGGCCCAGACGCATCCCGTCACAAGGTTAATACGCACTAAAGGACTCAATTAAATCTCAAATACTCCGGATTCTAGGAATCCGAATCTGACTAAGAAAAACAGCCTAGACCCTATTTTCAACGCCTGGCTCTGGGCGCTGAAAATACCTGGTACGTGTTTTTTTCCTAATTCCTCGTGGATTAGAGTTCTGCAATTCTATCTTTCCACGAACTCTTTCCTATAAATAGACCCTTAAGTTCGACGTGAAAAGGACACACAACACACAATTATATTCTGAATATTGACTCTAAACCCCTAAGCCTAAGCCTCACGCTGCAAAACTGATCACGCGTTCTGTCGCAATCGATCCATAAATCGAACAGAACGTATCCCGTCCCATAATTTGAGATTCGTTAAATAAAAGGAGAAATAGCAAAGTCAAAGTGGTTTATTTTCTGAGTCCGTGACGCACCTCTCAAGGGTGCGTCGTAATGTGTCCCTTTTCCATGGTTTAATTGCTTTCCTCGCCCTTTTATGAACTGTTAAACTAACTAAAATCTGATTGTTCGATCACGCTTAATAAATATGATATTTTTGGGAAATTGGATTATCATGCTAGGTCCCTTAAAACAATCTAAATCAGATAATCGCGTTCGATCTAGTACTATATGTTGCATATTGATAAAATCAACTCAAATCAGTTTAATAGTTAACGCATGTCCCTTCAATTATTTATGCTGAGCTAGTAAGGATATCCTGCCTCTGGAGTTATCGAAGAGCGAGTATTCCTCTCGGTAGTTACAGTCCCCCGAACCCTCAATCTCTACCCTGCGGGTGTACGTTGAGCGATCCCCACCACCAGGGATCACAAGGGAACCTACGGCCGTCGTGGTCAAACATAATTTCACTCCCTTTATGTCACGATAACCGGGTTTTGTCACTTTTTCTCATTGTCGTTAAAAACTGAATGGAGACTCCTATATTACTAGTCAATTGGGTGTAAACTCACAGGAAATCCAATTACACTTGATTTGACAAAAAGAAGCGTCACACCCACGAGGGACGAGGTCACGCATTAGCCTCGTGCTTTTTCGACCCCCTCACAGTGGCGACTCCACTGGGGATAGTGAAGGAAATACTCGTGCTTGTAGGTAATCAAAATAGCCAAAGGGTGAAACGATCCTACCCCGCGTTTATTTCCCAATCAAGTTGGGATGACCTGTAAATCAGCATATTAATGTGAACGGGCAGAACCGCATAACGAATCTTGGCTCCCTTGGTGTTTCATCTTGGGATTTGGGACTAAGGATACCCATCTCCAACCGGGGGGTGTATACGCTTCGAATGTTGTCCACTCGGCACTTTCGCTAGTAGTACACCCGTCCCAAACCCAATCGCTCGCCCATTAGGTCCCTCTCGCCTGCATGCCCCCTTGGCTTGCACTTGCGGGTTGGCCTCTTGAGCGAAATTCGTCTGTTGAAGAAACTACCTCGACCGGGGCATGTGTTGGATCTACGATAGAAGCGGTACCAATCCAGGCGCAAATAACTACCCATAGAAGCCTATCATAAACTACGTGACATATTTAATTTTCAAATCCATGTTTGTAATGTAGTTATGTGTAGCGAACTATGTGACTATGTTGTGATTGTGCGTACGAATAATGCTAGACAAATAATGCTAGAAAACCAACGACCTTAAAAATTGCCCAAACATTCATGAACCAATTGGCCAAAGAGTTATACCAAAATACGTGTTCCGCAAGCCCGAACGATCGCCACAAAAATAAGCGACGCTCGGGATGGCCGTAACGAATCCCACAAACGCTGCACAACGCGTAAAGGATGTTATTAGGCAAGCACGCAAAATCAAAGTCGCATAAACAAAAAGTAGCCGCAAACAGAAAACGAGAACCAGCCAGGGACGCATTTTCAACGCCCCTGGCTGGGCGCCAAAATTTCTCACGCCCACTGCTGGGCGCTGAAGTTGCTGCCTGGCCTTTTGGTCAGGCACAGCAGCCTCGGTGCCCACGCATGAAGAAAATACGTAGCAAAAAAAAAACTTTTCGTGAAAAAAATTGCTACGATGGTGTATGAAAAAGCACTCGATTTCAAACGCGACTTATAAAAAAAAAAAAAATAACTCTTTGTGTCGTTGATAGGCCTCCTACGACGGCAATGTTCGGCTCCAAAACCGAGCACGCTAATTGAAATAACCTTGAATGTCACATGGGCAAAGTATGAAGGAAATAATGCCCTTGGTCCAAGTATGCATTCAATGTTAAGTCTAATAAATGCGGTTCAGTATTAATTAACAAGTTAATAATTCAGTGAGATCAAGTGAGCTGAATGCCTAGCTAGAGGCCGCTTCAGTTCAAGTGGAATTAATGATATTAATCCACACCTTACTCTTGACTGAACCCGTAGGGTCACACAAATAGTACGTAAACGGATCAAGTATTTAATGTCATTAAATACTCCATCTATGGATATTCGGAATCGACGGATCTTGGTTTCAGTGGGAGCTGAGATCGTCACAGGCAAGAAATGAATACTCCGGAAACGATGATATTGCCGGAAACGGAAATATGGATCGTATCGGAAATATAAATATTATCCAAGTCGTAGATGTTGCCGGAAACGGAAACATGGTACGTATCGGAAAATATTATCGGAAATAGAAATATTGCCGGAATCGGAAATATTGCCGGAAACGGAAATATTGTCTGAATCGGAAATATTATCGGAATCGGAAAATAATTCCGGAAACGGAAATATTAAATATTTGTTCGAAACGGAAATTAATTCCGGAATCGGAAATATTAAATATTGTTCGTATCGGAAATGAATTCCGGAATCGAGAATTTAATCGGAAGCGCATCGTACGAATTAGCATCGGACGAGGCCTGCCAGACGAAGGCCCAGCACGAAGCCGGGCCATCGCCCAGCAAGCCAAGCGCAACAACCACACGCCAAGCATGCGACCAGGCCCAGCGCAAAAGCCAGGCCCATCCGAAGCTTGGGCGCGCGCACGGGGCTGCGACGAGTGGGCTGGCGCTGTGCGTGGGCCGCAAGGCCTGCGTGCGGTGCTAGCGTATTACTCGAAGTGTGTTACTCGAATCCTAAAGCGTATAGAATTCGTTTAATGATTAAATTCCTAATCCTAAAAGATAAATTAATTAAATAAGAGTTCCACTAGGATTCTAATTTAATTAATTTGTATCCTAGTAGGATTCCAATTCTCTTTCCATACCCCTATAAATATGTGGCCTGGGTTCACAATTTATAACGAGTTTTCAAGTATTCAAAGTGAGTTTTTGAGAGAAAAATTCAGTCACATACCTTGCCTAAAAGTGCCGAAATTATTAGTACCTCAAGGGCGATTCTAGTTGGTCAATCTTAAGGCGGATCCGGACGTGCTGTGGACTATCTACGGAGGGACGACACTTGGAGTCCTAAAGACTTGTTCTTGTTCGGTTCGGGCGCAGCTAGGGAAGACACGCAACAAAGAGTATGCTTCTAGACTATGCTATATGATTATGTGTAAATAATATGTATTCCTGGCTTAATGGTTGTTTCCGCATGATTTATGAATTGTCATATGTATCATAACCTTACAGTGGTATCACGAGCCTCTTATTATTTTCATAATCTAAATTGCATGAACATGGTTAAATATTACAAATTTGCAAGAATTAAAAGGGGTGATTAATTTTCGTAATTGTTAATTAATTGCAAATTGCGTTTATTTAATTATACGTACGCAGTTTTTTGGCAGTTTCTTCGTTACTCATCCAAATCGAGTGATTTTTGTGTCAATTCCGCATGTAAAAGGCATTCTAAAATTTTGACAAAATTAATATTTTTCTGCCGAACCCAGAATTCTCAAATTCGAAGCCTAACTATGACTTTTCGAAGGTTTTTGTTTTTCGAATGCAAAATTTCGTAAATTTAAGATGTTAAATTAAATATTTGCGATTCTTGTTGATAAATCTTGAATTTTTGATTGACCTACTGTATATGTTTAACAAGTTTGAATGCCTAGCCTTGTTAATTATGCAATCTAATTTGTAATTATGATTAATTTGTTGAAAATTAGAATAATTTAGAATTAATTTGATTTTCATAATTAATTATAATTTAATTAGATACCTATGATTAAAAACCACCATAAAAATTGTAAATTTATGATAAATTTTAAATTTTTATGACCTAGACTTGAATCCATGTTAATCGGAAATCAATTGAATAATAAATTTTCGATTTTTCGCCCTAAAATTATGAAATTAATATTAATTTATTAATTTGTCATTAATTTTAAATATAAATTTTTTAAATTTTATGCGATTCGTTCATATAACTTGCACGCACAAAGCAATGGACGCTACGTGTTACCCTTAAGGGGTGTTGTATAGTGCGGGCATGTGACGACGAGCAAGGGAGCTCGTCGCCCATGCGGCACGAATGCAATGAGCAAGGGCATGGTGCACGAGCACAAGGCAGCAGCCCTGCCTTGTGTCGTGGTCTATAAGCAATGGACGAATGGGCATGGGCGAAGGCAAGGCACGACAGTCGCGTGTGGGCAGCAAGCGAGCTGCGCCACAACGCGCACTGCCTCGCGCGCAATGAGCGCAAGCTCGCGTGCCACGAGTGCTGCGCCCAGCGTCGATGCCGCGCGCAGCGAGCGCTGGCTCGCACCAATCGAGCGCTAGCGAGCGCGCACAGCATGCGCTGGCGAGTGCACGAAGCGAGCACTGGCCCGCGTGCAGCGAGCGCTAGCGAGCGAACGCAGCGAGCGATGGCTCGCGTGCATCGAGCGCTGGCGCGCGCGCAGCGAGCACATGCTCGCGTGCATCGAGCGCTGGCGCGCGCGCAGCGAGCACCAGCTCGCGCGATGGCTTGCGAAGGGTAGAAGCAGCAGCTATGCGACGCAGCGCATGGGCTGCACGCACATGGCCAGCGATGGCTGTGTGCGTGTGGCCCATGGGCGTGTGATGCGTGAGGTGTTTGCGTTGCGATTAGATCGTTTTGAAATTTTAATTTGAAATTTTCAGTTTACGTAATTTTAATTAATTTTAAAATTAATAATTTAAATTATTTTCTTGGATTTTAATTTTGAATATTGTAATTATAATAAATTTTATTTATTCTAATTATTTTACTAAAATTAAAATCATGAATTAATTTAAATACGACTGAAATTAAATTAAACTTTTGGATTCAATTATAAATTTATATGAGCTTTAAATTTTAATTAAATTTGTATGTTTCCGGTTAGACTAGAAATACATTTTTATGTTTAAAATTAGTAAAGCATATGAATTTATTGGTTTAAGTGGGAGCGCTTTTAGTCATAAACTCTTGATTAGGTCTACAAATCCTTAAGGTTAAAACAACTTGATTAGAATTAATAAGGACTGAATAATTGGTAGATTATTGGTGCCCTTGATTAATTGCTGCAAATGTTTACGTGATGCATAATGTGTTTTACTAACCAGCTATGTGGGCCATTCATGATAATGAATGGGTGAATGGTATATATTGTATATGTACTGTTTTGCAGGTTATGAAGTGACTAGTATGGCCCAAATAGGATAGAAAATATGGTCTGCGTACCATTAATTTGAATGTAATTGGTCTAAAGTACCAAAGTCGTTTTTCAATTCAAATATGGTCTGCGTACCATCAAATAGTTGTAATTAGTTTTAATTATAGCTTATCCTATTTGAAGAAAATGGTGCCTCCCACGGAGATTTTCAAGACGGACTTTGAAGTTAAAGCTTCAAGATGAAGTCGGGCCATACTAGATCACATTTATCTTATGCATGTTTTAAGTTATTTATTGCTTTTAAATATGTCTTAATTATGCATGAGATTGCGGCTTGATTATGTTGCATGATTAAGGATTTTAGTTCACTTAAAATCTAACCAACATAGTAAGAGCCTTAAGTTCCAAACTTAAAAATTGAGTTAAAAGGTGCCATGCCAAAATATACACTTGCTTGGATATCCTTTACATCAATCTAGTAATAGTTTTCGCTCAGCGAGGTGTTACTTATTGGTCCTAAAGGGGCAAGGTACACAAATAATTGTGAGTACATGTTAGTTTTGGTGAAACTCAACGATATAAGTAAGGAGTCCTTTTATGTCGTAGCAAAATCGATAGGTTTACCTAATAAGTTCTTAGACGTACCTATCAACCAAGAATAGTTTCTAGACTATTAGCAAAAGGCTTTTGCTTACCTAAGATGTTTTAGGATTAAGTCGACAAACTATGCTTAGTTCTTCAATGATTTTAGGATCTTGGAATCATTTTATTCACACCTGCCGGAACACATAACTTGAATAAAATGCTTAATAAATATTGAATTATGCATGTATGCTAGAATTTAAGTTTATTAAGAGAAACTGTGAATGGTTATTTATTTGTTTATTCTTTTCAATTGTAGTTTTTAATATGGCAAACAACAATTCATTCAACATTCGATCAATTCTCGAAAAGGAGAAGTTGAACGGGAAAAACTTCCTTGACTGGCAAAGGAACTTGCAAATAGTTCTTATGCAGGAAGAAAATGTTAGGTTATGATACATATGACAATTCATAAATCATGCGGAAAAACCATTTAGCCAGGAATACATATTATTTACACATAATCATATAGCATAGTTTAGATGCATACTCTTTGTTGCGTGCCTTCCCTAGCTGCGCCCGAACCGAACAAGAACAAGTCTTTAGGACTCCAAGTGTCGTCCCTCCGTAGATAGTCCACAGCACGTCCGGATCCGCCTTAAGATTGACCAACTAGAATCGCCCTTAAGGTACTAATAATTTTCGGCACTTTTAGGCAAGATATGTGACTGAATTTTTCTCTCAAAAACTCACTTTGAATACTTGAAAACTCGTTATAAATTGTGAACCCAGGCCACATATTTATAGGGGTATGGAAAGAGAATTGGAATCCTACTAGGATACGAATTAATTAAATTAGAATCCTAGTGAAACTCTTATTTAATTAATTTATCAAATAGGATTAGGAATTTAATCATTAAACGAATCCTGTACGTTTTAGGTTTCGTATGTGAACACAAACACTCACGCACGCACAGCAGCCCACGAGGGGCGCCATGCGCGCGCGCGCACAGCCCGAGCAACACAGCCCACGACTGCCGCAGCCTTGGGCGCGCGCTGGGCCTGCCTTGCGGTGGGCCTGGCGCAGCCTTGGGCTGGCGTGTTGTGGCGCGCGTTTCCCTTGCTGGACGTGGGCCTGGCTTCGTGCTGGGCCTTCGTCTAGCAAGCTCGTCCGATGCTAATTCGTATGACGCGCTTCCGATTAATTTTCCGATTCCGGAATTCATTTCCGATACGAACAATATTTAATATTTCCGATTCCGGAATTAATTTCCGTTTCGAACAAATATTTAATATTTCCGTTTCCGGAATTCATTTCCGATTCCGATAATATTTCCGATTCAGACAATATTTCCGTTTCCGGCAATATTTCCGATTCCGGCAACATTTCTATTTCCGATAATATTTTCCAATACGTACCATGTTTCCGTTTCCGGCAACATCTACGACTTGGATAATATTTATATTTCCGATACGATCCATATTTCCGTTTCCGGCAATATCATCGTTTCCGGAGTATTCTTTTCTTGCCTGTGACGATCTCAGCTCCCACTGAAACCAAGATCCGTCGATTCCGAATATCCATAGATGGAGTATTTAATGCCATTAAATACTTGATCCGTTTAAGTACTATTTGTGTGACCCTACGGGTTCAGTCAAGAGTAAGCTGTGGATTAATATCATTAATTCCACCTGAACTGAAGCGGCCTCTAGCTAGGCATTCAGCTCACTTGATCTCACTGAATTATTAACTTGTTAATTAATACTGAACCGCATTTATTAGACTTAACATTGAATGCATACTTGGACCAAGGGCATTATTTCCTTCAGTCTCCCACTTGTCCTTAGGGACAAGTGTGCATTTCCTAATTCCTTTGTCGCTCGATGCTTGCTTTTGAACATAAGGTAAGAGTTGTCATCCTTATTATGTCCAGAGGTGTTCCTCGGTTTCAGAGTTCAACTGATCAAATAAACAGATAATCATAGCCTATGATTCATCCGAGCACGGCCATACATTTCACAGTTTCTAGCTCTCCGAGTGGCCTTGTACAACTTTTAAGCATCTCATCCCGATTTATGGGAGGACAATACCAATCTTGAGATCTTGAGATTAGACTTCGTTTGATAGGTGATTACCTGAGCGTTGCCTTTATAGCCTCCTTTTACGGTGCGACGGTTGGTCAACGTCAAAGCAACCAGTTCTCAAACAAGTAATCTCAAATCACTCAGGTATTGAGGATTTAGTGTCTAATAATTTTAATGAAATTTACTTATGACAGATTTTCATCTCTTACAGTAAAGTTTCATAGGTCTTGTCCGATACTAGTCTTCCCAAAGTAAGTATCTATGCAAATGATTATGACATTGCCATGTCCACATAGTTCAAGAAACAGAACTACTAGTCATCTTGCATTCTAGTCGTCTAACGTTTTCTATGCGTCTAATTTATAGAACACTCCGACTAGGGACCATTTTCAACCTTTGACATTCAAGTTCACTTGATAGACATTTCTTAGTCACAGGACTGGTCCTGACAGTCTATCTTGAATATATCGTCAAATTGAAGGGACTCATCATTTAATAAACCACAAATTAAATGGAAAAATGAATTCCTTTCATTTATTGTGAATGATTAACCAATAATGTTTAACAAAGATTTAAACTCTAAAACTTTAAAACATTAAACAGAGACATCAAAGCCATTCTCCAATATGCTTGATTCCCATAGCTGCAGTGTGCGAGTTGTGCTTCGCCTGCGGCAGAGGTTTAGTCAATGGATCTGATATGTTGTCATCAGTTCCAATTTTGCTTATCTCGACTTCTTTTCTTTCAACGAACTCTCGTAGAAGGTGAAATCTACGAAGTACATGCTTGACTCTCTAGTGGTGTCTAGGCTCCTTTGCCTGTGCAATAGCTCCGTTATTATCACAATACAGGGCTATTGGTCCTTTAATGGAGGGGACTACACCAAGTTCACCTATGAACTTCCTTAGCCATATAGCTTCCTTTGTTGCTTCATGTGCAGCAATGTACCCCGCTTCAGTTGTAGAATCCGCAATGGTGCTTTGCTTAGCACTTTTCCAGCTTACTGCTCCTCCGTTGAGGCAGAAGACAAACCCAGACTGTGATCTGAAATCATCTTTGTCGGTTTGGAAACTTGCATCTGTATAGCCTTTAACAATTAATTCATCATCTCCACCATAG
Organism: Spinacia oleracea; assembly: GCF_020520425.1. Taxonomy (NCBI): domain Eukaryota; kingdom Viridiplantae; phylum Streptophyta; class Magnoliopsida; order Caryophyllales; family Amaranthaceae; genus Spinacia; species Spinacia oleracea. Next base: position 150,347,469 of record NC_079489.1, read on the forward strand.
ACCAGGAAGTCATCTTTGTGCCTTTTCAGGTACTTCAGAATATTATTGGCAGCAGTCCAATGCGCCTCTCCTGGGTCTGACTGGTATCTGCTCGTAGCACTGAGTGCGTACGCAACATCCGGGCGTGTACATATCATAGCATACATTATTGAACCAATCAATGATGCATATGGAATCCCATTCATTCGTCTACGCTCATCAAGTGTTTTTGGGCACTGATTCTTGCTTAGAGTTATTCCATGAGACATGGGTAGGTAGCCTCGCTTGGAGTCCGCCATCTTGAACCTATCAAGCACCTTATTGATATAAGTGCTTTGACTAAGTCCAATCATCTTTTTAGATCTATCTCTGTAAATCTTGATGCCCAATATGTACTGTGCTTCTCCTAGATCTTTCATCGAAAAACATTTCCCAAGCCAAATCTTGACAGAGTTCAACATAGGAATGTCATTTCCGATAAGTAATATGTCGTCGACATATAATACTAGGAAAGCAATTTTTCTCCCACTGACCTTCTTGTATACACAAGATTCGTCTGCGTTCTTGATGAAACCAAAGTCACTGACTGCTTCATCAAAACGTATATTCCAGCTCCTGGATGCCTGCTTCAATCCGTAGATTGACTTCTTTAGCTTGCATACCTTTTTAGCATTCTTTGGATCCTCAAAACCTTCAGGCTGTGTCATAAACACAGTTTCTGTTAAAACGCCGTTTAAGAAAGCAGTTTTGACATCCATCTGCCATATTTCGTAATCGTAATATGCAGCGATTGCTAACATTATCCGAATAGACTTTAGCATTGCAACTGGTGAAAAGGTTTCATCGTAATCCACACCGTGGACTTGCCTGTAACCTTTTGCAACCAATCTAGCTTTGAAAACTTCAAGTTTCCCATCCTTGTCCTTTTTCAGTTTGAAAACCCATTTGCTTCCAATGGCTTGGTAGTCATCTGGCAAATCGACCAAATCCCATACTTGGTTTTCAGACATGGAGTCTAATTCAGATTGCATGGCTTCTTGCCATTGCTTGGAGCTAGGGCTCGTCATAGCTTGTTTGTAAGTCGCAGGTTCATCACTTTCAAGTAATAGAACGTCATAGCTCTCGTTCGTCAAAATACCTAAGTACCTTTCCGGTTGAGATCTATATCTTTGCGATCTACGCGGGGTAACATTTCTAGTTTGACCATGATTCTCACCAGATTCTTCTAAAGATCTCTGAGTTTCATCCTGAATGTCATCTTGAGCATTCTCTAGAGTTTGTTGTTCGACTCGAATTTCTTCGAGGTCTACTTTTCTTCCACTTGTCATTTTGGAAATGTGATCTTTCTCCAAAAAGACACCATCTCGAGCAACAAACACCTTGTTCTTAGATGTATTGTAGAAGTAATACCCCTTTGTTTCCTTTGGATAGCCCACAAGGATACATTTGTCAGATTTTGGATGAAGTTTGTCTGAAATCAATCGTTTGACGTATACTTCACATCCCCAAATCTTAAGAAAAGACACATTTGGAGGCTTTCCAAACCATAACTCATATGGAGTCTTTTCGATAGCTTTAGACGGAGCTCTATTTATAGTGAGTGCAGCTGTATTTAGTGCATGTCCCCAAAATTCTAATGGAAGTTTGGCCTGACCCATCATTGACCTGACCATGTCTAGCAAGGTTCTGTTCCTCCGTTCCGACACACCGTTCCATTGTGGTGTTCCAGGAGGAGTCAATTCTGATAGAATTCCACATTCTTTCAGATGGTCATCAAATTCATAGCTCAGATATTCACCGCCTCTATCAGACCGCAGTGCCTTAATCTTCTTGCCTAATTGATTCTCTACTTCACTCTAAAATTCCTTGAATTTGTCAAAGGATTCAGACTTATGCTTCATTAGGTAGACATAACCATACCTACCGAAGTCATCAGTGAAAGTGATAAAGTAGCTGAAACCACCTCTAGCATTTGTACTCATTGGTCCACATACATCTGTATGGATTAAACCCAATAGTTCATTTGCTCTTTCTCCAACTTTAGAGAAAGGTTGCTTTGTCATTTTTCCAAGTAAACATGATTCGCATTTACCATAATCCTCTAAGTCAAATGGTTCTAGAATTCCTTCCTTTTGAAGTCTTTCTAAGCGTTTCAAGTTTATATGGCCTAATCGACAATGCCACAGATAAGTGAGATCTGAATCATCCTTTTTGGCCTTTTTGGTATTTATGTTATATACTTGTTTGTCGTGATCTAATAAATAAAGTCCATTGACTAATCTAGCAGATCCATAAAACATCTCTTTAAAATAAAACGAACAACTATTGTCTTTTATTAAAAAGGAAAATCCCTTAGCATCTAAGCAAGAAACTGAAATGATGTTTTTAGTAAGACTTGGAACATGGAAACACTCTTCCAGTTCCAAAACTAGCCCGGAGGGCAACGACAAATAGTAAGTTCCTACAGCTAATGCAGCAATCCGTGCTCCATTTCCCACTCGTAGGTCGACTTCACCCTTGCTTAACTTTCTACTTCTTCTTAGTCCCTGTGGATTGGAACATAAGTGTGAGCCACAACCTGTATCTAATACCCAAGAAGTTGAATTAGCAAGTATACAGTCTATAACGAAAATACCTGAAGATGGAACGACTGTTCCGTTCTTCTGATCTTCCTTTAGCTTCAAGCAATCTCTCTTCCAATGCCCCTTCTTCTTGCAGTAGAAGCATTCGGATTCAGAAGTGGGTTGACTGACCTTCCTCTTTACAGATTTGGCGCCAGTTTGCTTAGTTGGGCTGGCCTTGTTGCCACCTTTCTTAGCATTCCTCTTCTTTCCAGATTTCTTGAACTTGCCCCCACGCACCATAAGCACATCCTGCTTATCACTTTTGAGCATCTTTTCAGCGGTCTTCAACATACCGTGAAGCTCAGTGAGCGTTTTGTCCAGACTATTCATACTGTAGTTCAGTTTGAACTGATCATACCCGCTATGAAGAGAATGGAGGATGGTGTCTATAGCCATTTCCTGAGAAAATTGCTGATCCAGCCGACTCATATTCTCAATGAGTCCAATCATTTTGAGAACATGTGGACTTACGGGCTCGCCTATCTTAAGCTTGGTCTCAAGAATTTGCCTATGAGTCTCGAATCTTTCGACTCGAGCCAGATCTTGGAACATGTTCTTCAACTCACTGATGATTGTGAAAGCATCTGAGTTGATGAACGTTTTCTGTAGATCCGCACTCATGGTGGCGAGCATTAGACATTTCACATCCTTGTTGGCATCAATCCAACTATTGAGGGCTGCCTGAGTGACCCCGTCGCCTGCGGCTTCGGGCATCGCCTCTTCTAGGACATACTCCTTTTCTTCCTGCATAAGAACTATTTGCAAGTTCCTTTGCCAGTCAAGGAAGTTTTTCCCGTTCAACTTCTCCTTTTCGAGAATTGATCGAATGTTGAATGAATTGTTGTTTGCCATATTAAAAACTACAATTGAAAAGAATAAACAAATAAATAACCATTCACAGTTTCTCTTAATAAACTTAAATTCTAGCATACATGCATAATTCAATGTTTATTAAGCATTTTATTCAAGTCATGTGTTCCGGCAGGTGTGAATAAAATGATTCCAAGATCCTAAAATCATTGAAGAACTAAGCACAGTTTGTCGACTTAATCCTAAAACATCTTAGGTAAGCAAAAGCCTTTTGCTAATAGTCTAGAAACTATTCTTGGTTGATAGGTACGTCTAAGAACTTATTAGGTAAACCTATTGATTTTGCCACGACATAAAAGGACTCCTTACTTATATCGTTGAGTTTCACCAAAACTAACATGTACTCACAATTATTTGTGTACCTTGCCCCTTTAGGACCAATAAGTAACACCTCGCTGAGCGAAAACTATTACTAGATTGATGTAAAGGATATCCAAGCAAGTGTATATTTTGGCATGGCACCTTTTAACTCAATTTTTAAGTTTGGAACTTAAGGCTCTTACTATGTTGGTTAGATTTTAAGTGAACTAAAATCCTTAATCATGCAACATAATCAAGCTTTGATCTCATGCATTTTAAGACATATTTAAAAGCAATAAATAACTTAAAACATGCATAAGATAAATGTGATCTAGTATGGCCCGACTTCATCTTGAAGCTTTAACTTCAAAGTCCGTCTTGAAAATCTCCGTGGGAGGCACCATTTTCTTCAAATAGGATAAGCTATAATTAAAACTAATTACAACTATTTGATGGTACGCAGACCATATTTGAATTGAAAAACAACTTTGGTACTTTAGACCAATTACATTCAAATTAATGGTACGCAGACCATATTTTCTATCCTATTTGGGCCATACTAGTCACTTCATAACCTGCAAAACAGTACATATACAATATATACCATTCACCCATTCATTATCATGAATGACCCACATAGCTGGTTAGTAAAACACATTATGCATCACGTAAACATTTGCAGCAATTAATCAAGGGCACCAATAATCTACCAATTATTCAGTCCTTATTAATTCTAATCAAGTTGTTTTAACCTTAAGGATTTGTAGACCTAATCAAGAGTTTATGACTAAAAGCGCTCCCACTTAAACCAATAAATTCAGATGCTTTACTAATTTTAAACATAAAATGTATTTCTAGTCTAACCGGAAACATACAAATTTAATTAAAATTTAAAGCTCATATAAATTTATAATTGAATCCAAAAAGTTTAATTTAATTTCAGTCGTATTTAAATTAATTCATGATTTTAATTTTAGTAAAATAATTAGAATAAATTAAAATTTATTATAATTACAATATTCAAAATTAAAATCCAAGAAAATAATTTAAATTATTAATTTTAAAATTAATTAAAATTACGTAAACTGAAAATTTGAAATTAAAATTTCAAAACGATCTAATCGCAACGCAAACACCTCACGCATCACACGCCCATGGGCCACACGCACACAGCCATCGCTGGCCATGTGCGCGCAGCCCATGCGCTGCGTCGCATAGCTGCTGCTTCTACCCTTCGCAAGCCATCGCGCGAGCTGGTGCTCGCTGCGCGCGCGCCAGCGCTCGATGCACGCGAGCATGTGCTCGCTGCTCGCGCGCCAGCGCTCGATGCACGCGAGCCAGCGCTCGCTTCGTGCACTCGCCAGCGCATGCTGTGCGCGCTCGCCAGCGCTCGCTTGGTGCGAGCCAGCGCTCGCTGCGCGCGGCATCGACGCAGGGCGCAACACTCGTGGAACGCGAGCTTGCGCTCGCTGCGCGCGAGGCAGTGCGCGTTGTGGCGCAGCTCGCTTGCTGCCCACACGCGACTGCCGTGCCTTGCCTTCGCCCATGACCATTCGTCCATTGCTCATAGCCCACGACACAAGGCAGGGCTGCTGCATTGTGCTCGTGCACCATGGCCTTGCTCATTGCATTCGTGCCGCATGGGCGACGAGCTCCCTTGCTCGTCGTCGCATGCCCGCACTATACAACACCCCTTAAGGGTAACACGTAGCGTCCCTTGCTTTGTGCGTGCAAGTTATATGAACGAATCGCATAAAATTTAAAATTTATATTTAAAATTAATGACAAATTAATAAATAATATTAATTTCATAATTTTAGGGCGAAAAATCGAAAATTTATTATTCAATTGATTTCCGATTATCATGGATTCAAGCCTAGGTCATAAAAATTTAAAATTTATCATAAATTTACAATTTTTATGGTGGTTTTTAATCATAGGTATCTAATTAAATTATAATTAATTATGAAAATCAAATTAATTCTAAATTATTCTAATTTTCAACAAATTAATCATAATTACAAATTAGATTGCATAATTAACAAGGCTAGGCATTCAAACTTGTTAAACATATACAGTAGGTCAATCAAAAATTCAAGATTTATCAACAAGAGTCGCAAATATTTAATTTAACATCTTAAATTTACGAAATTTTGCATTCGAAAAACTAAAACCTTCGAAAAGTCATAGTTAGGCTTCGAATTTGAGAATTCTGGGTTCGGCAGAAAAAATCTATTTTTGTCAAAATTTTAGAATGCCTTTTACATGTGGAATTGACACAAAAATCACCCGATTTGGATGAGTAACGAAGAAACTGCCGAAAAACTGCGTACGTATAATTAAATAAACGCAATTTGCAATTAATTAACAATTACGAAAACTAATCACCCCTTTTAATTCTTGCAAATTTGTAATATTTAACCATGTTCATGCAATTTAGATTATGAAAATAATAAGAGGCTCGTGATACCACTATTAGGTTATGATACATATGACAATTCATAAATCATGCGGAAAAACCATTTAGCCATGAATACATATTATTTACACATAATCATATAGCATAGTTTAGATGCATACTCTTTGTTGCGTGCCTTCCCTAGCTGCGCCCGAACCGAACAAGAACAAGTCTTTAGGACTCCAAGTGTCGTCCCTCCGTAGATAGTCCACAGCACGTCCGGATCCGCCTTAAGATTGACCAACTAGAATCGCCCTTAAGGTACTAATAATTTTCGGCACTTTTAGGCAAGATATGTGACTGAATTTTTCTCTCAAAAACTCACTTTGAATACTTGAAAACTTGTTATAAATTGTGAACCCAGGCCACATATTTATAGGGGTATGGAAAGAGAATTGGAATCCTACTAGGATACGAATTAATTAAATTAGAATCCTAGTGAAACTCTTATTTAATTAATTTATCAAATAGGATTAGGAATTTAATCATTAAACGAATCCTGTACGTTTTAGGTTTCGTATGTGAACACAAACACTCACGCACGCACAGCAGCCCACGAGGGGCGCCATGCGCGCGCGCGCACAGCCCGAGCAACACAGCCCACGACTGCCGCAGCCTTGGGCGCGCGCTGGGCCTGCCTTGCGGTGGGCCTGGCGTAGCCTTGGGCTGGCGTGTTGTGGCGCGCGTTTCCCTTGCTGGACGTGGGCCTGGCTTCGTGCTGGGCCTTCGTCTAGCAAGCTCGTCCGATGCTAATTCGTATGACGCGCTTCCGATTAATTTTCCGATTCCGGAATTCATTTCCGTTACGAACAATATTTAACATTTCCGATTCCGGAATTAATTTCCGTTTCGAACAAATATTTAATATTTCCGTTTCCGGAATTCATTTCCGATTCCGATAATATTTCCGATTCAGACAATATTTCCGTTTCCGGCAATATTTCCGATTCCGGCAACATTTCTATTTCCGATAATATTTTCCAATACGTACCATGTTTCCGTTTCCGGCAACATCTACGACTTGGATAATATTTATATTTCCGATACGATCCAGATTTCCGTTTCCGGCAATATCATCGTTTCCGGAGTATTCTTTTCTTGCCTGTGACGATCTCAGCTCCCACTGAAACCAAGATCCGTCGATTCCGAATATCCATAGATGGAGTATTTAATGCCATTAAATACTTGATCCGTTTACGTACTATTTGTGTGACCCTACGGGTTCAGTCAAGAGTAAGCTGTGGATTAATATCATTAATTCCACCTGAACTAAAGCGGCCTCTAGCTAGGCATTCAGCTCACTTGATCTCACTGAATTATTAACTTGTTAATTAATACTGAACCGCATTTATTAGACTTAATATTGAATGTATACTTGGACCAAGGGCATTATTTCCTTCAGAAAAGGAGTATGTCCTAGAAGAGGCGATGCCCGAAGCCGCAGGCGACGGGGTCACTCAGGCAGCCCTCAATCGTTGGATTGATGCCAACAAGGATGTGAAATGTCTAATGCTCGCCACCATGAGTGCGGATCTGCAGAAAACGTTCATCAACTCAGATGCTTTCACAATCATCAGTGAGTTGAAGAACATGTTCCAAGATCTGGCTCGAGTCGAAAGATTCAAGACTCATAGGCAAATTCTTGAGACCAAGCTTAAGAAAGGCGAGCCCGTAAGTCCACATGTTCTCAAAATGATTGGACTCATTGAGAATATGAGTCGGCTGGATCAGCAATTTTCTCAGGAAATGGCTATAGACACCATCCTCCATTCTCTTCATAGCGGGTATGATCAGTTCAAACTGAACTACAGTATGAATAGTCTGGACAAAACGCTCACTGAGCTTCACGGTATGCTGAAGACCGCTGAAAAGACGCTCAAAAGTGATAAGCAGGATGTGCTTATGGTGCGTGGGGGCAAGTTCAAGAAATCTGGAAAGAAGAGGAATGCTAAGAAAGGTGGAAACAAGGCCAGCCCAACTAAGCAAACTGGCGCCAAATCTGTAAAGAGGAAGGTCAGTCAACCCACTTCTGAATCCGAATGCTTCTACTGCAAGAAGAAGGGGCATTGGAAGAGAGATTGCTTGAAGCTAAAGGAAGATCAGAAGAACGGAACAGTCGTTCCATCTTCAGGTATTTTCGTTATAGACTGTATACTTGCTAATTCAACTTCTTGGGTATTAGATACAGGTTGTGGCTCACACTTATGTTCCAATCCACAGGGACTAAGAAGAAGTAGAAAGTTAAGCAAGGGTGAAGTCGACCTACGAGTGGGAAATGGAGCACGGATTGCTGCATTAGCTGTAGGAACTTACTATTTGTCGTTGCCCTCCGGGCTAGTTTTGGAACTGGAAGAGTGTTTCCATGTTCCAAGTCTTACTAAAAACATCATTTCAGTTTCTTGCTTAGATGCTAAGGGATTTTCCTTTTTAATAAAAGACAATAGTTGTTCGTTTTATTTTAAAGAGATGTTTTATGGATCTGCTAGATTAGTCAATGGACTTTATTTATTAGATCACGACAAACAAGTATATAACATATATACCAAAAAGGCCAAAAAGGTTGATTCAGATCTCACTTATCTGTGGCATTGTCGATTAGGCCATATAAACTTGAAACGCTTAGAAAGACTTCAAAAGGAAGGAATTCTAGAACCATTTGACTTAGAGGATTATGGTAAATGCGAATCATGTTTACTTGGCAAAATGACAAAGCAACCTTTCTCTAAAGTTGGAGAAAGAGCAAATGAACTATTGGGTTTAATCCATACAGATGTATGTGGACCAATGAGTACAAATGCTAGAGGTGGTTTCAGCTACTTTATCACTTTCACTGATGACTTCAGTAGATATGGTTATGTCTACCTAATGAAGCATAAGTCTAATTCCTTTGACAAATTCAAGGAATTTCAGAGTGAAGTAGAGAATCAATTAGGCAAGAAGATTAAAGCACTGCGGTCTGATAGAGGCGGTGAATATCTGAGCTATGAATTTGATGACCATCTGAAAGAATGTGGAATTCTATCAGAATTGACTCCTCCTGGAACACCACAATGGAACGGTGTGTCGGAACGGAGGAACAGAACCTTGCTAGACATGGTCAGGTCAATGATGGGTCAGGCCAAACTTCCATTAGAATTTTGGGGACATGCACTAAATACAGCTGCACTCACTATAAATAGAGCTCCGTCTAAAGCTGTCGAAAAGACTCCATATGAATTATGGTTTGGAAAGCCTCCAAATATGTCTTTTCTTAAGATTTGGGGATGTGAAGTATACGTCAAACGATTAATTTCAGACAAACTTCATCCAAAATCGGACAAATGTATCCTTGTGGGCTATCCAAAGGAAACAAAGGGGTATTACTTCTACAATACATCTGAGAACAAGGTGTTTGTTGCTCGAGATGGTGTCTTTTTGGAGAAAGATCACATTTCCAAAATGACAAGTGGGAGAAAAGTAGACCTCGAAGAAATTCGAGTCGAACAACAAACTCTAGAGAATGCTCAAGATGACATTCAGGATGAAACTCAGAGATCTTTAGAAGAATCTGGTGAGAATCATGGTCAAACTAGAAATGTTACCCTGCGTAGATCGCAAAGATATAGATCTCAGCCGGAAAGGTACTTAGGTATTTTGACGAACGAGAGCTATGACGTTCTATTACTTGAAAGTGATTAACCTACGACTTACAAACAAGCTATGACGAGCCCTAGCTCCAAGCAATGGCAAGAAGCCATGCAATCTGAATTAGACTCCATGTCTGAAAACCAAGTATGAGATTTGGTTGATTTGCCAGATGGCTACCAAGCCATTGGAAGCAAATGGGTTTTCAAACTGAAAAAGGACAAGGATGGGAAACTTGAAGTTTTCAAAGCTAGATTGGTTGCAAAAGGTTACAGGCAAGTCCACGGTGTGGATTACGATGAAACCTTTTCACCAGTTGCAATGCTAAAGTCTATTCGGATAATGTTAGCAATCGCTGCATATTACGATTACGAAATATGGCAGATGGATGTCAAAACTGCTTTCTTAAACGGCGTTTTAACAGAAACTGTGTTTATGACACAGCCTGAAGGTTTTGAGAATCCAAAGAATGCTAAAAAGGTATGCAAGCTAAAGAAGTCAATCTACGGATTGAAGCAGACATCCAGGAGCTGGAATATACGTTTTGATGAAGCAGTCAGTGACTTTGGTTTCATCAAGAACGCAGACGAATCTTGTGTATACAAGAAGGTCAGTGGAAGCAAAATTCCTTTCCTAGTATTATATGTCGACGACATATTACTTATCGGAAATGACATTCCTATGTTGAACTCTGTCTAGATTTGGCTTGGGAAATGTTTTTCGATGAAAGATCTAGGAGAACCACAGTACATATTGGGCATCAAGATTTACAGAGATAGATCTAAAAAGATGATTGGACTTAGTCAAAGCACTTATATCAATAAGGTGCTTGATAGGTTCAAGATGGCGGACTCCAAGCGAGGCTACCTACCCATGTCTCATGGAATGACTCTAAGCAAGAATCAGTGCCCAAAAACACTTGATGAGCGTAGACGAATGAATGGGATTCCATATGCATCATTGATTGGTTCAATAATGTATGCTATGATATGTACACGCCCGGATGTTGCGTACGCACTCAGTGCTACGAGCAGATACCAGTCAGACCCAGGAGAGGCACATTGGACTGCTGCCAAGAATATTCTGAAGTACCTGAAAAGGCACAAAGATGACTTCCTGGTCTATGGTGGAGATGATGAATTAAATGTTAAAGGCTATACGGACGCAAGTTTCCAAACCGACAAAGATGATTTCAGATCACAGTCTGGGTTTGTCTTCTGCCTCAACGGAGGAGCAGTAAGCTGGAAAAGTGCTAAGCAAAGCACCATTGCGGATTCTACAACTGAAGCGGAGTACATTGCTGCACATGAAGCAGCAAAGGAAGTTATATGGCTAAGGAAGTTCATAGGTGAACTTGGTGTAGTCCCCTCCATTAAAGGAACAATAGCCTTGTATTGTGATAATAACGGAGCTATTGCACAGGCAAAGGAGCCTAGACACCACCAGAGAGTCAAGCATGTACTTCGTAGATTTCACCTTCTACGAGAGTTCGTTGAAAGAAAAGAAGTCGAGATAAGCAAAATTGGAACTGATGACAACATATCAAATCCATTGACTAAACCTCTGCCGCAGGCGAAGCACAACTCGCACACTGCAGCTATGGGAATCAAGCATATTGGAGAATGGCTTTGATGTCTCTGTTTAATGTTTTAAAGTTTTAGAGTTTAAATCTTTGTAAAACATTATTGGTTAATCATTCACAATAAATGAAAAGAATTCATTTTTCCATTTAATTTGTGGTTTATTAAATGATGAGTCCCTTCAATTTGACGATATATTCAAGATAGACTGTCAGGACCAGTCCTGTGACTAAGAAATGTCTATCAAGTGAACTTGAATTTTAAAGGTTGAAAATGGTCCCTAGTCGGAGTTTTCTATAAAATTGGACGCATAGAAAACGTTAGACGACTAGAATGCAAGATGACTAGTAGTTCTGTTTCTTGAACTATGTGGACATGGCAATGTCATAATCATTTGCATAGATACTTACTTTGGGAAGACTAGTATCGGACAAGACCTATGAAACTTTACTGTAAGAGATGAAAATCTGTCATAAGTAAATTTCATTAAAATTATTAGACACTAAATCCTCAATACCTGAGTGATTTGAGATTATTTGTTTGAGAACTGGTTGCTTTGACGTTGACCAACCGTCGCACCGTAAAAGGAGGCTATAAAGGCAACGCTCAGGTAATCACCTATCAAACGAAGTCTAATCTCAAGATCGCAAGATTGGGATTGTCCTCCTATAAATCGGGATGAGATGCTTAAAAGTTGTACAAGGCCACTCGGAGAGCTAGAAACTGTGAAATGCATGGCCGTGCTCGGATGAATCATAGGCTATGATTATCTGTTTATTTGATCAGTTGAACTCTGAAACCGAGGAACACCTCTGGACATAATAAGGATGACAACTCTTACCTTATGTTCAAGAGCAAGCATCGAGCGACAAAGGAATTAGGAAATGCACACTTGTCCCTAAGGACAAGTGGGAGACTGAAGGAAATAATGCCCTTGGTCCAAGTATGCATTCAATGTTAAGTCTAATAAATGCGGTTCAGTATTAATTAACAAGTTAATAATTCAGTGTGATCAAGTGAGCTGAATGCCTAGCTAGAGGCCGCTTCAGTTCAAGTGGAATTAATGATATTAATCCACAGCTTACTCTTGACTGAACCCGTAGGGTCACACAAATAGTACGTAAACGGATCAAGTATTTAATGGCATTAAATACTCCATCTATGGATATTCGGAATCGACGGATCTTGGTTTCAGTGGGAGCTGAGATCGTCACAGGCAAGAAATGAATACTCCGGAAACGATGATATTGCCGGAAACGGAAATATGGATCGTATCGGAAATATAAATATTATCCAAGTCGTAGATGTTGCCGGAAACGGAAACATGGTACGTATCGGAAAATATTATCGGAAATAGAAATATTGCCGGAATCGGAAATATTGCCGGAAACGGAAATATTGTCTGAATCGGAAATATTATCGGAATCGGAAAATAATTCCGGAAACGGAAATATTAAATATTTGTTCGAAACGGAAATTAATTCCGGAATCGGAAATATTAAATATTGTTCGTATCGGAAATGAATTCCGGAATCGAGAATTTAATCGGAAGCGCATCGTACGAATTAGCATCGGACGAGGCCTGCCAGACGAAGGCCCAGCACGATGCCGGGCCATCGCCCAGCAAACCAAGCGCAACAACCACACGCCAAGCATGCGACCAGGCCCAGCGCAAAAGCCAGGCCCAGCCGAAGCTTGGGCGCGCGCGCGGGGCTGCGACGAGTGGGCTGGCGCTGTGCGTGGGCCGCAAGGCCTGCGTGCGGTGCTAGCGTATTACTCGAAGTGTGTTACTCGAATCCTAAAGCGTATAGAATTCGTTTAATGATTAAATTCCTAATCCTAAAAGATAAATTAATTAAATAACAGTTCCACTAGGATTCTAATTTAATTAATTCGTATCCTAGTAGGATTCCAATTCTCTTTCCATACCCCTATAAATATGTGGCCTGGGTTCACAATTTATAACGAGTTTTCAAGTATTCAAAGTGAGTTTTTGAGAGAAAAATTCAGTCACATACCTTGCCTAAAAGTGCCGAAATTATTAGTACCTTAAGGGCGATTCTAGTTGGTCAATCTTAAGGCGGATCCGGACGTGCTGTGGACTATCTACGGAGGGACGACACTTGGAGTCCTAAAGACTTGTTCTTGTTCGGTTCGGGCGCAGCTAGGGAAGGCACGCAACAAAGAGTATGCTTCTAGACTATGCTATATGTTTATGTGTAAATAATATGTATTCCTGGCTTAATGGTTGTTTCCGCATGATTTATGAATTGTCATATGTATCATAACCTTACAAAGTATTCAAAAAATAATGTTCAAATGAAGTTTTCAAGAAAAATAATGTTCGAAAAAAATAAATCCGAGTCTAGACTAGGCTATGCCAAAGTAAAATCTAAATCCTAAGTCTCAGTTGTCTTATTCATAGAATCGGTCCTAATGCTTGGTGTCGTTCTGCAAAGTTAAAAGGTTAAACCATATTGAGTCTCCCTTCCTGACATTTAAATCAATAGGCACCCACATGTAATTGTCATCCCTTGCTAAGAGTCCACGGCCTCAATACTCTCTCCCACCAATAAAAAGAATATATTATAGTATTTGCAAAATGGAAACAGTCACATTCTGAAAATCATTCCCCCCCCCCCCCCCAAAGTGAACCTAAGGTGTCAATACCATTAGCAAAAATTAATGGCCTCAAGGCTTATAATCACATTGGGTCACGACTATCATAGTCCTCTCGAGCCACTCGCCCCTTGAAGTATTCCTAAGTACGGACTAAAAGATTTTCCATGAATGCAACATGACCAACCATGAAAATACCTAAATCGGCATGCCATAAGGCTACCATTGGGGTAAAGCAATACACACTAAGAGAGAAGCCGCACTAATGATTCTAGTCTTGCAAAAATAAAAAAATCGATCTTCCCAATTAACTACCTTGCCAACATTAAGCAAAATGGCGCATGACAAATGAACACCCAAGGGTTAAAATCTAAAGTGTCAACCAACGAAAGTTATGGTCCAATTAGCCTAAGTCTGAGAGTCGCTTGGTCAAGTGTTATAGGCTTATGCCACGTCATTATTTTGAGTCTAGGCCACCTCCTTGTATTCATACACGGGTTATAATCAGAAAGATTAATGAAAGTTTGAGTCTAAATCACAACTTCCAATTAAATCCCAGAAACTGGAATCTGAAAAGAAGCAAAAAATTATTTTCGATGTAATTCTTTCGTTAAAATTCAATAAGGTAAAAACAACATTTTGAATCTACGCTATTTACACATTTTAAAGAAACGACTAAATACGCTTGCAAAGTAAGAAAATTTAAAGGTCCACCCTAGGCCTACTAAAATTAAAGGTTCACCCTAGGCCTACTAAAATTAAACGGATTTTTCATGAAATACCCCTCAATTTTCACGAAATTCACCAAATGCCCCTCAACTTTCAGAAATTCACCAAATGCCCCTCACCTTTAATATAATGCCCAAACTACCCTTACTAATGACGCTCCGTTAGTCCGCCGTTAGTCCGCCGTTAGCCTACTTTTCTAATTCACCAAATGCCCCTACAATGTAACTTATTTCACCAAATACCCCTATTTTAAAATATAATTCACCAAATGCCCAAATGTAAAAATTACCTTTTTAAAGCCCAACGGCTAGTTTTTTGGGATTGAAAAATAGCCGTAGCTTATTGTTTTAGTATAAATAACCCTGTTCTGAGTGTTTATTTAGTCACCAAATTCTTTTGTTGTAGTTTCATCTCATTTTATGTCATGAGTTATCATTCAAAATCATCATCCACACATAATGAGTCCACATATGTTAGAGTCCCAAATAAAATCTGTTATCGTGGGAGGAAATTTGTCATTCGTAGCTCCGATACAACACTCAATCCACAAAGGGTATACTACAAGCGTGATCCAAGCAACAATGGCGAATATGCTTAATTATGATGTTTTTTATCCATACTACATATTGTTTCAGTATATCTGTCACTATATGAAGTTATTTTTGAATGGTGAATATGATAATTATGATGTTTTTGAATGGTGAATATGCTTAATCTAGTTTGATAAGTGATGTTTTTTTGTGTGTTGAATATGCTTAATCTGTTGCTGATATTTTTAGTACACTTTATTTCTGACACATCTGAAACTATTAGCAGCAGAAATGCTAGATTGATTACAATTTCATGAGGAAGCAGTTTATTTCCCAAATATGGAGTAATTAACAAGAGAAATACGCAACAAGGCAGCACAAGTAAGCATCACGAGTAGCTGCTTCAATTTGTTGTAAAGACAACATAGTAGCACCCCAACTTCCTAGAGGTGCTGCAGGACCTTTAAGCACGTACAAAAACAATTCTTTACCCGGTGTAAATAGATTCGTCAAATATTGCAATCCAAATGTTTTGAACTTTTCATTGGTCTGTTTTTTTATCTTGTTTAACAGTTACAACCAATTCACCCAAATCAAAAGCATTCCTGCATTGAATCCCATAATCTCTGTTCAACGCTTTAAGACAGTTGTTCATTTTAAAAGCAACAAAGGTAAGCTCTTGTCTTTGGAAGAACTAGGCCAGTGAACAAATAGGTTTATTAATCCGCAACAACTGAATAATCAAGCAATTGTCGAAGAAACACAGCTTCACTATGGCAACTTTTTCAGCAAGTTGGCGTTTGGTGTCATCTTGACAGTAGTGTCTTTCGATGTCTAGTCCTATTATGGACATGTGGTTGTCGCTAGAGCTACGGATTTTTGACAGCAACTTCCCCAAACTATGATTAAGCTCAGTTATGGTGTAAACTAATGTTGTACTCGCATCTAATAATAAAAAGACTCTCACTTGTCTTAAAAAAATGGAGAGAGAGAACCCAACCCCAACCAAACCCCAACCCCAACCAATGGACAATTGTTAGCCGGAGAAAACCCAGAAACACCACCAACAAATTAGCACGGAGAACCTGCTTCATCAATTTCCTCCCCCGTAACACCAGCCGACAAGGACTGTTCCATCTTTTCGGTCGACATACACATGCCCAAAAACTAGCCGTTGGGCTTTAAAAAGGTAATTTTTACATTTGGGCATTTTGTGAATTATATTTTGAAATAGGGGTATTTGGTGAAATAAGTTACATTGTAGGGGCATTTGGTGAATTAGAAAAGTAGGCTAACGGCGGGCTAACGGCGGACTAACGGCGTGTCATTAGTAAGGGTAGTTTGGGTATTATATTAAAGGTGAGGGGCATTTGGTGAATTTCTGAAAGTTGAGGGGCATTTGGTGAATTTCGTGAAAATTGAGGGGTATTTCATGAAAAATCCGAAAATTAAAAGGTCCACTATAGGCCTACCAAACGAGGCTCACTCAGTCTCGCCTCGTGACTCAAAGACCACAACCATCTACCTTTTAGCCCAAATTGATTGAAGGATTTATGTTGGGGAGAAATCCCGAGCAAAAAGAAAAAAATAGAAAGAGAAAAGGGAGAGCGAAAAGAGCGAGCCATGAAATACTTAGCCCGTACCTCCCAAAGTGCAAAATTTACCCAAGTAGACGAAGGAAAAGAATTGAGTCAACCAATCCAAATCATGCCACAAAGACTACATAAAGTTCTACGATGTCTACCCTTTCCAATCCTTATGTTCTTAGATGCCTTCGCTCTGGGGCCCCTATTCAGCTCATCTAACCCATCCGTGTTCTCATTGCCATAACCCAAGAAACCATTACCTCGACTCTTGTTCTTGAACTTATTGTCAACCGCAAACCACGCACGGCCATTGACACGTGTGTCATACCCATTATTTCCAAAGCCCAAACCTGCTCTTACACCACCATTAGCATAATGACCATATAACTTGTTTGAATACATCCTGTTGATATACCCTTGAGCCGTCTCCATGCTACTCATCGGCCTTGGTTGACGTAAAATCATGACACTAGCTTGAGGCTGCAAATTGTGAGTCCTAGCAGATATAATCCTCGTGCTTACCTATACAAATTATCCTATCTCATTCAACCCATCTTGCAAACCGTCTTGAGTCACGAATAAAAAAGAAAACAAATGAAAAGTACAAAAAATAATAAATAATAAAAAAGCAAACTTTGCAAAGCGCCTCTAAAGTTAGTCTAAAAAGAAAAAGAAGCATTTAGCGCACCATAAAAAGATCCGCCCAGAAATCATTTTATCCAGAAGTGCTAAAATTTGCTAAAATTTTATCCAGAAATCATTTTAGCCTGGGCGCTGAATCTCTCTGCTTGCTAAAATTTTTCCAGAAGTGCTCGTCATTTTATCCGCACATACACAGAACAATAACGAACACTTGGGGGGTACAGCACATATTCAGATATACGTACCACCAAAAAATACATGTACTACTCAAAAAAAAAATATATAACAAATTTTTGGCTTACGGCAAGGCAGTAGATTGAAATAATAATAAACTTCACTTATTCTACCGTTTCAAATAATATGTTTTCACCTCAGAACGTACTTGTTTTAAATCGGCATTCTAAGAAACCATTTTCTAGGCTAAGAACTACGCAAGACCTGATTCCAAATTAAATCTATTTAAGGCGGATACGTAGGCAATCCATGATTCGGTCCAACCAATTTGCAAAAATATTAAAGCCTATAGAAAAACAAGAATAAAAAATAGAAGTCCCTTATTGAAATTTAATTACTTGCAATCCAAGTCGAAAGAAAAATTGAAAGCACGAAGAAGAATCCAAGTCATCAAAATGCCAAAATGAGCACACATCGAAAAATAATAAGGGCACATACCCTTGCCAGAAGGAGCACTCACACTCCTAGGCACTTAGCCAAGACTCAAAAGATCGCTTTGCCTCAATCGAATAGGGGCTAGCGCAAGCGTCCATGACCTCTAAAGTACTCGACTTGACCCTCCCTAAAAGCGAACTAATTCACTTAAAGACTTTCTTTCACCACTAGACATAGTCGTTCGCTTAAAGACCTTCTTTCACCACTAAGACACAGTCATAATCGCCAACAAGTAATAAAGGTAGTAAGCTTGCAATAAAGAGGATTATTCTACGGCGTCGCCCCATCGTTCCTTCGAACTCAGGGCACCCGTTCATGGTAATTCAAATGCTTGCAAATCCCCTTTGAAAAAATCAGACATTGCCAATAGGACTTGGCACTTAACCAAGCCTCACCCTACTCAGACATGTAGCACGGGCATCTAAAATCGAAATCTGAAAGCATCATTAATGGGAAAGACATAGCAGCAACTGGGGGCTAAATATTGAAATGAAAGAGCTAGGGAAAGAACTAAGTATACCTTGACCTTTTTTGCAGACATACACCAAGTAAATCTAAGTCAATTTGAAAACGGTTTATATTCCCGCAATTCTGGAAAAGATGGCCCAAAAACCCTAAAAGCATATGCCAAACGGGCACAAGTAATATCTTAACACCTGCACCCTGGCTTCCAGCAAATCCTTAGACAACATTCCAAAAATCGTAACAGTATTTTGATTCACTCATATAATCCTGTACGAACCTTTCTATAAGTCAACTTACCTAGGACACCTCGGGTTGTACACAGTAGGACTCAGATTTTAAATAATTTTCAAATGATTTTCAAAGACTTCTTCGAACATAATAAAGTGTCGTTGGTTTAAGCTAAGTATGCATTTATCTCGATGTTGCAAGTAAGTCAAAGAGATTTCTAAATAGGATTATGGGTAAAGAAAGGCACCTAGCTTTTGATCAAGGCACACTTCAACATGTGGCTACCTTGACCATGGCAATGTCGCACAATACGACATTTACAAGAGAAGTAGCAAATCACTACTCGAACTTGCCTCGCACTGAACGAGTCTGGTTCAAACTATTCATGATCCATGTCACCATGAATGCATAAAAACGTATGCCAATCATTATAGCACCAAGCCAATCCCGTAGCTACAGTTGGAGGCTTGAGAAAAACACTCTAAAAATGCTCGAAATGACAATTTCATCACAAATTCTCGACGCTAATACTATACATATGTTATAGGGGCACAATCATAAGCTTTAATCGTGTAAAACGAACCTTAGAATGGCTACAACCCCTCCCAAATTCTAAAGCACTACTTAGAATATATAAAGTCACCCCACTATCAAGGGTAACTGAAAATCGCGAGTCACCAAAACTCCGATCACACTACTGCACATAACGCTCGCCCTACAAGCGCCCGTTACACAGTCTACCTCGTTCCAAAGCAAAAGCGAAAGAAAAAATCAAGGATAAGAACTGTCAAAATATACCCACAAATCATTTTCAACGCCCAGAGCTGGGCGCCGATATCTTTAACGCCCCAGCCTGGGCGCTGAATCTTTCTGCTAGCCAAAGTTTTGCCCAGATATAAAAATAAGAAAGAAACACCTATGAAATCTCGCATCGAACGAAGTAATAAGCCGTGCAAACCCACGCAGAAGGTGCTACGCTTGTTCGAACACCTGAACGAGGCGTGATGAAGTACTCCAATGCAAAAAATAATAATGTTATATCCCAAACACCTGGAGAAATGTTCTAATACATGCGATTAGGCCACACAAGCCTTCATCGCACCATAAGTTCAACCATCCCACGGTACAAGTCTAAAAAAGGAGAGTAAGGCATATTGCACTAATGTAGGCACGACCAAGAGCATGTGTAAAAGAGGCAAAAAACTACTTATCGCCCAAATTCAAAATACAAGCCACACGACTTCTACATTAAGGATTAAAGGTAGCAAAATATTACCTACCACGAAAGGGATAGCTCGCACCTACATGAGCGAAACCCCAAAGCACCTTTCTCGAAGGAACCTACAAACATCGTACGCCAAAAGGAAGCATCCCAACATGCATACTTGGGGGCTCCAAGCTACAAAACGACCATAGCAAAATAAAAAAAATCTCGAAGAAAATGTTTGAACAATCGGAAGGGCACGATGTTTGAGCCCACTTTATGAATGGGCCTGAACCCTATCAAGCTTCTAAGCAAACTATTCAAAATCAGTCATTGCTCAAAAAAATATATGATTCAAGCAAACTGATTAATGGACCGCACACAACGGCCATTCTATGGACGCTCGTTCGCACATACATATCATCATTCTAAGTATCGAACATTCACGAACGCGTTCAAAAGGAAAAATATACAACAACAAGAGCGGTCAAAGTCTTACGCCTCAAGGTATGTTCCTCGGGCCATATAGACTCGCCCAACTATCGAAATAACTGTACGCCTTAAGAGCAACAGTTCCTTAAAATAATCGCCCCAAAGCGACAGGCACCGTAGTCCACCAATCGGCTACGGCTTCTCGAGAAAATCATCACGTTCTAAAAATAAAGGAAAAAACAAAAGAGAAGAGAATACATAGAACTTCCAAGTGAAATAAACGAATGAACAAGAGGCCAACTGTGTCATCAAAAGACCAGCCCAAACAACACTTTCAACGCCCCACCTGGGCGTGAATTATTTCAACGCCCAGGCCTGGGCGCCGAAAATGAACCCAGGCTCAAAAAAGGCCCTAACTTCTATTGGGCCCTGCCGCATCCATTGGACTCGAAATTTGCCGGTTTCTTTACTGGAAGTCGCACCTCACGGCTTTGTCAAGAGTAGCACACCACTACAAAGATCGCTCGCACTTACGAGCATGATCCCAAACACGATCAAAGACATTACAAAATGCGTAGGAACCTCTTTGACAAAAAATGACCGTCAAGCACGAGTGCTTGGGGGCTCGAAAGAAAATATATATTTAAAAAGAAAGTGTGCAAAGTTAAAACGGTATTCCCAGACTACACTGTACGAAGTCCCGTGTTTGGATAACCTCAAAAGATAAAACCGGATTACGACCTCAAGACAAAGGTCGTCGTTGATACTTGTACATAGTCCCCTAATCAAGGACCCAGGTAATGGCAAAATTGAGCCATAAAGACTAGCTCAAAACCATGAAAGAAGATTACCACAAGACAATGGTCCGTCTAAACACGTTGTCAACCCACATTCAGGTTGCAACTAAATCCGAGCATCCCTCGAAAGAATTCGCTCCTGCAAGAATGAATGAAAAGAAATTCTCAAGAGAAATCACAAGAAAAATAATGAAATAGGGCCTTGTCCACCTCAATCAGCAAGACCGCGGCACGCGAATCCCAAATCAAAAAGACGAATTCAGGTTCGCTCACCTCCAACGAGCGGGGCGTCCACCCTTAGCGGACAGGGCTCGCCCACCTTCAGCGGGCGGGGTCTGCGTCACTAGCCGCGCAGGTCCTCAGTTTTCGAAAAATAAAGTCTTCAAATTCAAAATAGGCTCGCCATCTTTAGCCGGCGGGGTCTACGTCACAACCCGCGTAGGTCCTTATTTTCAAAAAAAAAAGTAAAAAAACTTCAAAACAGATTCATCCACTTCTATCGGACGGGGTGTCCACCCTTAGCGGACAGGCTCGCCATCTTTAGCCGGCGGGGTCTGCGCCATTAACCGCGCAGGTCCTTAGTCGCTGCAGCGATAACTTCTTCTGGTTTTCCCTTTTTCCCAAAAATTAAAGGATCGGTTTTCCCTTTTTCCAAAAATTAAAGGATCGGTTTTCCCTTTTTCCAAAAATTAAAGGATCGGTTTTCCCTTTTTCCAAAAATTAAAGGATCGGTTTTCCCTTTTCCCAAAAATTAAAGGATCGATTTTCCCTTTTTCCAAAAATTAAAGGATTGGTTTTCCGTTTTTCCAAAAAAGAACGATGTGATTGGTTTTCCCTTTTTTCCAAAAATTAAAGGATTGGTTTTCCGTTTTTCCAAAAAAGAACGATGTGCTGGATTTTCCTTCGTTTTACATCCCATAAAAACAAGGGGGTTTTCTCGTTTAACTAGCCTTGAAAATGAGAATCTTTAAAAACATTTTTACCTCGTGGTTGGGCTTGGCCAGGCCCAATTACACTTTATAGCTTTGATTTCGAAAACATCTGTAGCTACTCCCAATGACAAAGTGAGGGAGTTTCTACGCCTCTTTAGATACTTCCAATGACAAAGTGAGGGAGTATTCTATACTATCCGTTGACAAACCCAATGACACGTGAGGGATATGTCGACATTTCAAGTGATGACCCTTAAGTCAAATGTTATCACTCGGGGGCTCGTGAGACCCTCGCAAAAGCAGGTCACCATGGCTTGTGTGGCGCACTCCGTCTAGTACTTTGACCATCGTCTTATTCCAAGACTCAGTCAAAGTGGGAGCTAACTGTAGACACCTACTTTCGTCCCCATTCCCGAAAGGGAAGGTTCGATGATGAGAACGTAAATCTCCACTTGACAACGCATCTCCTATAAAATAACGAATCTCATTACCCCTTTTCATTTCACCCGAAACTTGCTATTTATGGAAACCTGCTAAAAATAGTAACTGCCGTAATAGGTAGTTGTTAAAAGTGGCAAGTCATAAAAGATAGAAACCTGTCAGAATTAGGTGTTGCAGTCCAACATAAATCCTAAATGAGATAGAAATTGCGAGAGAATCCTATTCCTAATATGATTCGAAAGTAAGAGTCACGTATTAATTAAAATCCTAACGAGCCTAGAGTTCGTAACGGGCCCAGACGCATCCCGTCACAAGGTTAATACGCACTAAAGGACTCAATTAAATCTCAAATACTCCGGATTCTAGGAATCCGAATCTGACTAAGAAAAACAGCTCAGACCCTATTTTCAACGCCTGGCTCTGGGCGCCGAAATCTTCGGCGCCCAGGCCTGGGCTCTGAAAATACCTGGTACGTGTTTTTTTCCTAATTCCTCGTGGATTAGAGTTCTGCAATTCTATCTTTCCACGAACTTTTTCCTATAAATAGACCCTTAAGTTCGACGTGAAAAGGACACACAACACACAATTATATTCTGAGTATTGACTCTAAACCCCTAAGCCTAAGCCTCACACTGCAAAACTGATCACGCGTTCTGTCGCAATCGATCCATAAATCGAACAGAACGTATCCCGTCCCATAATTTGAGATTCGTTAAATAAAAGGAGAAATAGCAAACTCAAAGTGGTTAGTTTTCTGAGAACCGTGACGCACCTCTCAAGGGTGCGTCTTAATGTGTCCCTTTTCCATGGTTTAATTGCTTTCCTCGCCCTTTTATGAACTGTTAAACTAACTAAAATCTGATTGTTCGATCACGCTTAATAAATATGATATTTTTGGGAAATTGGATTATCATGCTAGGTCCCTTAAAACAATCTAAATCAGATAATCGCGTTCGATCTAGTACTATATGTTGCATATTGATAAAATCAACTCAGATCAGTTTAATAGTTAACGCATGTCCCTTCAATTATTTATGCTGAGCTAGTAAGGATATCCTGCCTCTGGAGTTATCGAAGAGCGAGTATTCCTCTCGGTAGTTACAGTCCCCCGAACCCTCAATCTCTACCCTGCGGGTGTACGTTGAGCGATCCCCACCACCAGGGATCACAAGGGAACCTACGGCCGTCGTGGTCAAACATAATTGCACTCCCTTTATGTCACGATAACCGGGTTTTGTCAGTTTTTCTCATTGTCGTTAAAAACTGAATGACGACTCCTATATTACTAGTCAATTGGGTGTAAACTCACAGGAAATCCAATTACACTTGATTTGACAAAAAGAAGCGTCACACCCACGAGGGACGAGGTCACGCATTAGCCTCGTGCTTTTTCGACCCCCTCACAGCCGCTGGTATGAATACCGGCCTTGGCTATGAGATGAGGTTTCCTGAAAGTGAGGCATCCACTATTTTTGACGTGGGCCCAGGCGAGTTCCCTGTATATGCTGGAGCCTTTAAAAGTGGATTACGCTTTCCAGGCCAACCTTTTGTGGAGGAGGTATTAGATGGGTTCGGCATTGGCATCTGCCAATTGTCCCCCAACTCTTGGACGAACGTACTTGGGTACGTCGCCAAATGTGAGCTGTTGGGTCTGAAGCCGTCTTTCAATGCATTTCTTAGACTGGTGCGTTTTCAGAAAGTGAAGGGAGCCGAAGGTTGGTTCCAGTTGGCTAACAAAGGGGAGTATTGTTAGGTTATGATACATATGACAATTCATAAATCATGCGAGTAATACGCTAGCACCGCACGCAGGCCTTGCGGCCCACGCACAGCGCCAGCCCACTCGACGCAGCCCCGCGCGCGCGCCCAAGCTTCGGCTGGGCCTGGCTTTTGCGCTGGGCCTGGTCGCATGCTTGGCGTGTGGTTGTTGCGCTTGGCTTGCTGGGCGATGGCCCGGCTTTGTGCTGGGCCTTCGTCTGGCAGGCCTCGTCCGATGCTAATTCGTACGATGCGCTTCCGATTAAATTCTCGATTCCGGAATTCATTTCCGATACGAACAATATTTAATATTTCCGATTCCGGAATTAATTTCCGTTTCGAACAAATATTTAATATTTCCGTTTCCGGAATTATTTTCCGATTCCGATAATATTTCCGATTCAGACAATATTTCCGTTTCCGGCAATATTTCCGATTCGGGCAATATTTCTTTTTCCGATAATATTTTCCGATACGTACCATGTTTCCGTTTCCGGCAACATCTACGATTTGGATAATATTTATATTTCCGATACGATCCATATTTCCGTTTCCGGCAATATCATCGTTTCCGGAGTATTCATATCTTGCCTGTGACGATCTCAGCTCCCACTGAAACCAAGATCCGTCGATTCCGAATATCCATAGTTGGAGTATTTAATGCCATTAAATACTTGATCCGTTTACGTACTATTTGTGTGACCCTACGGGTTCAGTCAAGAGTAAGCTGTGGATTAATATCATTAATTCCACTTGAACTGAAGCGGCCTCTAGCTAGGCATTCAGCTCACTTGATCTCACTGAATTATTAACTTGTTAATTAATACTGAACCGCATTTATTAGACTTAACATTGAATGCATACTTGGACCAAGGGCATTATTTCCTTCAGTCTCCCACTTGTCCTTAGGGACAAGTGTGCATTTCCTAATTCCTTTGTCGCTCGATGCTTGCTCTTGAACATAAGGTAAGAGTTGTCATCCTTATTATGTCCAGAGGTGTTCCTCGGTTTCAGAGTTCAACTGATCAAATAAACAGATAATCATAGCCTATGATTCATCCGAGCACGGCCATGCATTTCACAGTTTCTAGCTCTCCGAGTGGCCTTGTACAACTTTTAAGCATCTCATCCCGATTTATAGGAGGACAATCCCAATCTTGCGATCTTGAGACTAGACTTCGTTTGATAGGTGATTACCTGAGCGTTGCCTTTATAGCCTCCTTTTACAGTAGGACGGTTGGGCAACGTCAAAGCAACCAGTTCTCAAACAAGTAATCTCAAATCACTCAGGTATTGAGGATTTAGTGTCTAATAATTTTAATGAAATTTACTTATGACAGATTTTCATCTCTTACAGTAAAGTTTCATAGGTCTTGTCCGATACTAGTCTTCCCAAAGTAAGTATCTATGCAAATGATTATGACATTGCCATGTCCACATAGTTCAAGAAACAGAACTACTAGTCATCTTGCATTCTAGTCGTCTAACGTTTACTATGCGTCCAATTTTATAGAAAACTCCGACTAGGGACCATTTTCAACCTTTGACATTCAAGTTCACTTGATAGACATTTCTTAGTCACAGGACTGGTCCTGACAGTCTATCTTGAATATATCGTCAAATTGAAGGGACTCATCATTTAATAAACCACAAATTAAATGGAAAAATGAATTCTTTTTATTTATTGTGAATGATTAACCAATAATGTTTTACAAAGATTTAAACTCTAAAACTTTAAAACATTAAACAGAGACATCAAAGCCATTCTCCAATATGCTTGATTCCCATAGCTGCAGTGTGCGAGTTGTGCTTCGCCTGCGGCAGAGGTTTAGTCAATGGATCTGATATGTTGTCATCAGTTCCAATTTTGCTTATCTCGACTTCTTTTCTTTCAACGAACTCTCGTAGAAGGTGAAATCTACGAAGTACATGCTTGACTCTCTGGTGGTGTCTAGGCTCCTTTGCCTGTGCAATAGCTCCGTTATTATCACAATACAGGGCTATTGGTCCTTTAATGGAGGGGACTACACCAAGTTCACCTATGAACTTCCTTAGCCATATAGCTTCCTTTGCTGCTTCATGTGCAGCAATGTACTCCGCTTCAGTTGTAGAATCCGCAATGGTGCTTTGCTTAGCACTTTTCCAGCTTACTGCTCCTCCGTTGAGGCAGAAGACAAAACCAGACTGTGATATGAAATCATCTTTGTCGGTTGGAAACTTGCGTCCGTATAGCCTTTAACAATTGATTCATCATCTCCACCATAGACCAGGAAGTCATCTTTGTGCCTTTTAAGGTACTTCAGAATATTCTTGGCAGCAGTCCAATGCGCCTCTCCTGGGTCTGACTGGTATCTGCTCGTAGCACTTAGTGCGTACGCAACATCCGGGAGTGTACATATCATAGCATACATTATTGAACCAATCAATGATGCATATGGAATCCCATTCATTCGTCTACGCTCATCAAGTGTTTTTGGGCACTGAGTCTTGCTTAGAGTCATTCCATGAGACATGGGTAGGTAGCCTCGCTTGGAGTCCGCCATCTTGAACCTATCAAGCACCTTATTGATATAAGTGCTTTGACTAAGTCCAATCATCTTTTTAGATCTATCTCTGTAAATCTTGATGCCCAATATGTACTGTGCTTCTCCTAGATCTTTCATCGAAAAACATTTCCCAAGCCAAATCTTGACAGAGTTCAACATAGGAATGTCATTTCCGATAAGTAATATGTCGTCGACATATAATACTAGGAAAGCAATTTTTCTCCCACTGACCTTCTTGTATACACAAGATTCGTCTGCGTTCTTGATGAAACCAAAGTCACTGACTGCTTCATCAAAACGTATATTCCAGCTCCTGGATGCCTGCTTTAATCCGTAGATTGACTTCTTTAGCTTGCATACCTTTTTAGCATTCTTTGGATCCTCAAAACCTTCAGGCTGTGTCATAAACACAGTTTCTGTTAAAACGCCGTTTAAGAAAGCAGTTTTGACATCCATCTGCCATATTTCGTAATCGTAATATGCAGCGATTGCTAACATTATCCGAATAGACTTTAGCATTGCAACTGGTGAAAAGGTTTCATCGTAATCCACACCGTGGACTTGCCTGTAACCTTTTGCAACCAATCTAGCTTTGAAAACTTCAAGTTTCCCATCCTTGTCCTTTTTCAGTTTGAAAACCCATTTGCTTCCAATGGCTTGGTAGCCATCTGGCAAATCGACCAAATCCCATACTTGGTTTTCAGACATGGAGTCTAATTCAGATTGCATGGCTTCTTGCCATTGCTTGGAGCTAGGGCTCGTCATAGCTTGTTTGTAAGTCGCAGGTTCATCACTTTCAAGTAATAGAACGTCATAGCTCTCGTTCGTCAAAATACCTAAGTACCTTTCCGGTTGAGATCTATATCTTTGCGATCTACGCGGGGTAACATTTCTAGTTTGACCATGATTCTCACCAGATTCTTCTAAAGATCTCTGAGTTTCATCCTAAATGTCATCTTGAGCATTCTCTAGAGTTTGTTGTTCGACTCGAATTTCTTCGAGGTCTACTTTTCTCCCACTTGTCATTTTGGAAATGTGATCTTTCTCCAAAAAGACACCATCTCGAGCAACAAACACCTTGTTCTCAGATGTATTGTAGAAGTAATACCCCTTTGTTTCCTTTGGATAGCCCACAAGGATACATTTGTCCGATTTTGGATGAAGTTTGTCTGAAATTAATCGTTTGACGTATACTTCACATCCCCAAATCTTAAGAAAAGACACATTTGGAGGCTTTCCAAACCATAATTCATATGGAGTCTTTTCGACAGCTTTAGACGGAGCTCTATTTATAGTGAGTGCAGCTGTATTTAGTGCATGTCCCCAAAATTCTAATGGAAGTTTGGCCTGACCCATCATTGACCTGACCATGTCTAGCAAGGTTCTGTTCCTCCGTTCCGACACACCGTTCCATTGTGGTGTTCCTGGAGGAGTCATTTCTGATAGAATTCCACATTCTTTCAGATGGTCATCAAATTCATAGCTCAGATATTCACCGCCTCTATCAGACCGCAGTGCCTTAATCTTCTTGCCTAATTGATTCTCTACTTCACTCTGAAATTCCTTGAATTTGTCAAAGGAATTAGACTTATGCTTCATTAGGTAGACATAACCATATCTACTGAAGTCATCAGTGAAAGTGATAAAGTAGCTGAAACCACCTCTAGCATTTGTACTCATTGGTCCACATACATCTGTATGGATTAAACCCAATAGTTCATTTGCTCTTTCTCCAACTTTAGAGAAAGGTTGCTTTGTCATTTTGCCAAGTAAACATGATTCGCATTTACCATAATCCTCTAAGTCAAATGGTTCTAGAATTCCTTCCTTTTGAAGTCTTTCTAAGCGTTTCAAGTTTATATGGCCTAATCGACAATGCCACAGATAAGTGAGATTTGAATCATCCTTTTTGGCCTTTTTGGTATTTATGTTATATACTTGTTTGTCGTGATCTAATAAATAAAGTCCATTGACTAATCTAGCAGATCCATAAAACATCTCTTTAAAATAAAACGAACAACTATTGTCTTTTATTAAAAAGGAAAATCCCTTAGCATCTAAGCAAGAAACTGAAATGATGTTTTTAGTAAGACTTGGAACATGGAAACACTCTTCCAGTTCCAAAACTAGCCCGGAGGGCAACGACAAATAGTAAGTTCCTACAGCTAATGCAGCAATCCGTGCTCCATTTCCCACTCGTAGGTCGACTGAAGGAAATAATGCCCTTGGTCCAAGTATGCATTCTATGTTAAGTCTAATAAATGCGGTTCAGTATTAATTAACAAGTTAATAATTCAGTGAGATCAAGTGAGCTGAATGCCTAGCTAGAGGCCGCTTCAGTTCAAGTGGAATTAATGATATTAATCCACAGCTTACTCTTGACTGAACCCGTAGGGTCACACAAATAGTACGTAAACGGATCAAGTATTTAATGGCATTAAATACTCCATCTATGAATATTCGGAACCGACGGATCTTGGTTTCAGTGGGAGCTAAGATCGTCACAGGCAAGAAATGAATACTCCGGAAACGATGATATTGCCGGAAACGGAAATATGGATCGTATCGGAAATATAAATATTATCCAAGTCGTAGATGTTGCCGGAAACGGAAACATGGTACGTATCGGAAAATATTATCGGAAATGGAAATATTGCCAGAATCGGAAATATTGCCGGAAACGGAAATATTGTCAGAATCGGAAATATTACCGGAATCGGAAAATAATTCCGGAAACGGAAATATTAAATATTTGTTCGAAACGGAAATTAATTCCAGAATCGGAAATATTAAATATTGTTCGTATCGGAAATGAATTCCGGAATCGGAAAATTTAATCGGAAGCGCATCGTACGAATAAGCATCGGACGAGGCCTGCCGGACGAGGCCCAGCACGAAGCCAGGCCATCGCCCAGCAAGCCAAGCGCGCCGCACAAACAGCCACGCCAGGCCCAGCGCAAGGCCAGGCCCAGCAGGCTGCGCAGCGCGCACAGCGCGCACAGCACGCGCAGCGCGCAGCGCGCGCGGGCGCTGCGTGGGCTGCTGCTCGCGCGCACGCATGGGGCCCATCGTGGCAGCCGTGCGTGTGTGTGCAAGTGTTTGTGTTCGTGCACGTTTCCTAAAACATGCAGAGTTCGGTTAATGATTAAATTCCTAATTCTATTTGATAAATTAATTAAATTAGAGTTCTTGTAGGATTCTAGGTTTAATTAATTTGTATCTGAATAGGATTTCGATTCCCTTTCCATACCCCTATAAATATGAGGATAGGGCTCACAATTTATAACAAGTTTCAAAGTATTCAAAAGTGAGTTTTTTGAGAGAAAATTAAAACACACATCTTGCTCATAAAAGTGCCGAAATTTTCTAGTACCTTAAGGGCGATTCTAGTTGGTCAATCTTAAGGCGGATCCGGACGTACTGTGGACTATCTACGGAGGGACGACACTTGGAGTCCTAAAGACTTGTTCTTGTTCGGTTCGGGCGCAGCTAGGGAGGGCACGCAACAAAGAGTATGCATCTAAATTATGCTATATGATTATGTGTAAATAATATGTTGTCCTGGGTTAATGGTTGTTTCCGCATGATCTATGTAATGTCATATGTATCATAACCTAACAGTGGTATCACGAGCCCCTTATTATTTTCATAATCTAAATTGCATGAACATGGTTAAATATTACAAATTTGCAAGAATTAAAAGGGGTGATTAATTTTCGTAATTGTTAATTAATTGCAAATTGCGTTTATTTAATTATACGTACGCAGTTTTTCGGCAGTTTCTTCGTTACTCATCCGAATTGAGTGATTTTTGTGTCAATTCCGCATGTAAAAGGCATTCTAAAATTTTGACAAAAATAATATTTTTCTGCCGAACCCAGAATTCTCAAATTCGAAGCCTAACTATGACTTTTCTAAGGTTTTAGTTTTTCGAATGCAAAATTTCGTAAATTTAAGATGTTAAATTAAATATTTGCGATTCTTGTTGATAAATCTTGGATTTTTGATTGACCTACTGCATATGTTTAACAAGTTTGAATGCCTAGTCTTGTTAATTATGCAATCTAATTTGTAATTATGATTAATTTGTTGAAAATTAGAATAATTTAGAATTAATTTGATTTTCATAATTAATTGTAATTTAATTAGAAACCTATGATTAAAAACCACCATAAAAATTGTAAATTTATGATAAATTTTAAATTTTATGACCTAGACTTGAATCCATAACAATCGGAAATCAATTGGATAATAAATTTTCGATTTTTCGCCCTAAAATTATGAAATTAATATTATTTATTAATTTGTCATTAATTTTAAATATAAATTTTAAATTTTTATGCGATTCGTTCATAAAACTTGCACGCACGAAGCAATGGACGCTTCGTGTTACCCTTAAGGGGTGTTGTATAATGCGGGCATGCGACGACGAGCAAGGGAGCTCGTCGCCCGTGCGGCACGAATGCAATGAGCAAGGGCGTAGTGCACGAGCACAAGGCAGCAGCCCTGCCTTGTGTCGTGGGCCACGAGCAATGGACGAATGGGCATGGGCGAAGGGCGAGCCAAGGCAGTCGCGTGTGGGCAGCAAGCGAGCTGCGCCACAACGCGCACTGCCTCGCGCATGAGCGCGCAGCCTCGCGCGCAGCGAGCGCAAGCTCGCGTGCCACGAGCGCTGCGCCCAGCGTAGCTCGCGCGCACAGCTAGCGATGTCGCGCGCACAGCGAACGATGTCGCGCGCCCAGCGAGCGATGGCTCGCGCGCACTGCGAGCGATGGCTCGCGTGCGACGAGCGCTGGCGCGCGCGCAGCAAGCACCACAGCATGCGATGGCTTGCGATGGAGATGCAGCAGCTATGCGACGAGCGCATGGGCTGCGCGCACATGGCCAGCGATGGCTGTGTGCGTGCGGCCCATGGGCGTGCAATGCGTAGGGTGTTTGCGTTACGATTAGATCGTTTTGAATGTTTAATTTGAAAATTTCAGTTCACGTAATTTTAATTAATTTTAAAATTAATAATTTAAATTATTTTCTTGGATTTTAATTTTGAATATTGTAATTATAATAAATTTTATTTATTCTAATTATTTTACTAAAATTAAAATCATGAATTAATTTAAACACGACTGAAATTAAATTAAACTTTTGGATTCAATTATAAATTTATATGAGCTTTAAATTTTAATTAAATTTGTATGTTTCCGGTTAGACTAGAAATACATTTTTATGTTTAAAATTAGTAAAGCATATGAATTTATTGGTTTAAGTGGGAGCGTATTTTAGTCATAAACTCTTGATTAGGTCTACAAATCCTTAAGGTTAAAACAACTTGATTAGAATTAATAAGGACTGAATAATTGGTAGATTATTGGTGCCCTTGATTAATTGCTGCAAATATTTACGTGATGCATAATGTGTTTTACTAACCAGCTATGTGGGCCATTCATGATAATGAATGGGTGAATGGTATATATTGTATATGTACTGTTTTGCAGGTTATGAAGTGACTAGTATGGCCCAAATAGGATAGAAAATATGGTCTGCGTACCATTAATTTGAATGTAATTGGTCTAAAGTACCAAAGTTATTTTTCAATTCAAATATGGTCTGCGTACCATCAAATAGTTGTAATTAGTTATAGCTTATCCTATTTGAAGAAAATGGTGCCTCCCACGGAGATTTTCAAGACGGACTTTGAAGTTAAAGCTTCAAGATGAAGTCGGGCCATACTAGATCACATTTATCTTATGCATGTTTTAAGTTATTTATTGCTTTTAAATATGTCTTAAAATGCATGAGATCAAAAGCTTGATTATGTTGCATGATTAAGGATTTTAGTTCACTTAAAATCTAACCAACATAGTAAGAGCCTTAAGTTCCAAACTTAAAAATTGAGTTATAAGGTGCCATGCCAAAATATACACTTGCTTGGATATCCTTTACATCAATCTAGTAATAGTTTTCGCTCAGCGAGGTGTTACTTATTGGTCCTAAAGGGGCAAGGTACACAAATAATTGTGAGTACATGTTAGTTTTGGTGAAACTCAACGATATAAGTAAGGAGTCCTTTTATGTCGTGGCAAAATCGATAGGTTTACCTAATAAGTTCTTAGACGTACCTATCAACCAAGAGTAGTTTCTAGACTATTAGCAAAAGGCTTTTGCTTACCTAAGATGTTTTAGGATTAAGTCGACAAACTGTGCTTAGTTCTTCAATGATTTTAGGATCTTGGAATCATTTTATTCACACCTGCCGGAACAATAAATTCGAATAAAATGCTAATAACTTGTTGAAATTGCATGATTGCTTTAATTTTCAAGTTATTATTCATGATAAATGTTTAGACTTTGCATGCTTCAATGTATGTTTTAATTATTGTTTATAATTAAATATCTTGCACTGCAATAAATCCTTTTAGAAAGGTAACAGTAAATTTCCTCGATTGGTAGTGAATCCAAGAACGATTCACGGAAAAGAGAGAAAGTGAGCAATTTAAAATGTACGTTTCTTATATCGACTTTTATGGTTGTTTTCGAATATCAAAATCGAATGGCAAACCAATTGGTGCTTGTGAATTCAAAATACAATGTAGTTTTGAGATCATAAAGCATTGAGTTTAATACGCTCAGCTTTACCAATGGTTAACAACCTAATATCTTTGTCCATTTAATTCTCGAATGAGTCTAGTCCCTAGACATTCGAATAGATCGATGCTTAGAGAACTTTAGAAGCTTCTTGTAAGATCATCTAGTTGAAACAGAATATTCAACATAAATTAAAATGGTAAAAACCTTGTTGGGGTGACATTGGACATGTCTAACAAAGTATAAAAGTCAACACTAAAGAATTCAATTCTTAAGACTATAAGAAAGGGTACAAGAAATAGGAAAACGAGGAACAAATGAAAGGAATTTACGATTCCGTTTCTACCTATAAGTTTATGTTTAAAGAGAAGTGACCTAGCAATCAAACTTCCTTGGTATCATATACCGCTTGAGGTTCTTACTTCGGTAATAACTCAAACAATGGAAGCTAGGATACACTAATGACCTACAAGTGGGAAATGAAGCATGGCAATGCTACATTAATTGTAGGGTCATCTAAGTTTGTTTTAAGTCCTTTCAAAGGCTGGAACTTAATGGCTATTTTGTTCCATAATCAACATACCTAAATTTCTGTTTTCAAACACAGAAAGACTCACATTCAAGAAAAACAAAAACAATGTTTGTTTGTTTATTTGAATGAAATGGTCAATTACAGGTTGAGTCAATATGCTTGATTAAAACAAACAACTCTTTAAAGAACTTTACTAGGTTCAAATCAATCCCTTGATTTGAGTTCCACTAATCTTTGGCATTGTTGCTTAGACCATATCAACAAGTTAACATTCATAAGCTCTATTTTGATGGACTTTTGAAAGTTGATTGATTTCTAGATCATTTTAAGACAGCTAGTCTTACTTGTTGAAAGTAACAAAAGATATGAACTATTGTTAGAACGCCTAGACAATAGAGTTCAAAGCTAAAGAAAGATTTTATGACTTTATTATTTCACACAGATTTGAGTGAATATAGGTTTATTTACTCAATTTGATATAAGTTTGAATCTGTTTGGCTAGTTCAAAGATTCAGAAGTATAAAATCCACTTGGCAAGAAATCATAAAGATCTAGGTTAGATCATGTTGATGATTACTTGAGACCAAATATGATCATCAATGATTGTGTGTTATAATTTCACAATCTAGGTCCATAAGATATGGCATATCTACGTTGGAATGATCGAAGTCAATTACTACTTGATTCGATCAATGATGAATCATAAAGACTTTTCCTATAATTTCTAAAACAAAATGCTCAACTACCACCAAACTAAACCAAATTCGTCAAAGCTATTGAAAAGTAATTTCAGAATATCTTTTCATAATATATCTAAAGAGTTCCTAAACTCAGTGGGAGCTTACTGTTTGTTATTCAACAAACTAAGGCCCAAGTATAGATATATGTTTCATTGTGATTTATTCAAATGAAACACAAGGGTATTGTTTCTACCACGAATTTTTGAGAACATAATGTTTGTTTGCTCGAAATAATGTCCTTTTGGAGATTCGTTTCCAAAATGACAAGTGGGAGAAAATAGACCTCGAAAACTTTCGAGGCGAACAACAAACATAAACGGACATTCCGGAGGCTTTTCGAAGTGCTTCAGAAAATCCGAACTTATTCTTTAAGGACTTTAGAAGTGGCTTTAAAGAATAGATATCTCTTAGAAGACTTTACAAGTGCTTCAAGGAGAACAGAATATTCAAAGGACTTTCAAGTGGCTATTGATATTCTATTGTTTGATGTTCTATACCCAAGTAGGCATAGAATTCAAGTCACTGAAACTATGAGATTCTTCTATTAGATAGTGAAGAAACATAGAGATCAGGTCAATGAAACTATGAGATTCTTCTATTAAATAGTGAAGAAACCTACAACTTGCAGTCAAACTATTATCATATAGATTAATGAGTTTGTGACTTGTAAGAAAGCTATGACGAAATATAGATTCCCTAAAATGGTTAGAGGCCATATATAGACTATATGTTTAATTGGTTAAAGGCCATAAAACATACTCAATGTTTTGATGACAAAATTGAAATTTTGTTGATTTGCAAGAATAGTTTCACACCTATTGGTTGCAAGTCTGTTTTAAGGATAAAAACCATCAAACATGAAATTGTGTTCACAACACAAAGCTAGATTAGTTGCTAAAAGGTTACAAGCAAATTCATGGCATGGATTGTGTTGAAACCTCATGCATAATCGTAATGCTCAAGTCTATAAATCAAGCAATGATTGCATATTGGTACATATGGCAATTGGATGACAAAACATATTCCTCAATCAAATGTTGGAAGAAAACTATGTACATGGCATGTCATAGGATTTGTGGATCCAAATAATGCTTGAAATGAATGCCAGCTTAGGAAATCTAAGTACAGATTTAAGCAAGCAATTGGGAATTGGAATTGTATTTTAGTGAAGCTAATAAGTATTTTAGTTTCATAAAATATACATGATTCTTATAGATATATAAGAAGTTTAGTGGGAGTACGTAAAACTTAATTGGTCCTATGTGTATCACACACATATCTCTCTATTGTGAAATAACATTCAAATGCTAATTACTTAGATTTGAAATTATTCATCAATAATGGACCATGGCGAAACTTAGTACATATTGGGTATTAAGATCTATTTACAAAGATCTTATAATATTGTTTTAGATTAAGTAATGGCATTTACTAAATCAAACACGAAAGTCTCCATTGGAGATATTCGACCCATGTGAATAAATCTAAGAAAAGGATGTTTGAACTATGTATAAGCATTTACTAAGTTAAACATCAAAGAGTCTAAATGAGATTCTTAACCTACATTATATGTCAAAGAATTTAGCTGAATTTAGTATCTACTGAAACTAGATAAGCTAAAGTTACATGAATAGAATTCAATTGGGAATTATTCTGCAAAAGAATTTATCATGTATGATATAATATGAGGATCGCCAAAAACGTATCGTATGACTTTAGGCATGACGAACATATACCAATCTCTATTGATCTAAGTGAAGATCAACTAGATTGAGATCAAGAATACTTATGGTACTTGAAATGGTACATAGGAATAGTTCTTGATTCAAGGAAATAAAGATATGCTAAATATTGATGCTACACGCATAAACACTGGCAAAGGATCAAGCAAGACCCTTTGGAGTTAACCATTGATAAGGACGAGCTATAGAGCATCGTGTTTTGAAATGGCAACATGGATTGGAGACCATGAGTTGTTGCGTGGGAAATTAAAATATTAATTTCTATGTTCTAAGATACAGCTGGAAAGTATTCCACATATCTGTGAACTGCTTGGATAAGTAATTCCAAACAAAGCATCACTAGCAACCTATAAAGTTGAAGTAAAAGTAATTATTGCCTACAAAGCAAAAAAAACAGAGTTGTTTAAAGTTCTTCAGTGAACTTGGGTAGATCACCTATCTGCTGGCTTGATGGTTCTTCATTGAAAAATGCGCAGAACCACTCTTGAAAGCAAGAAAAACGTCTGCTAACTTGATGGTCCTTCATTGCAAAATGCGTAGAACCACTAATGTAGCAAGAAAGACTAGATCACAAAATAAACATACTCAAAAGATCTTATCATCATATCTCGAAGAACATTCGATGAAAAAGGATATTAAGATTGGCAAAGCATGATAACTAA
Organism: Spinacia oleracea; assembly: GCF_020520425.1. Taxonomy (NCBI): domain Eukaryota; kingdom Viridiplantae; phylum Streptophyta; class Magnoliopsida; order Caryophyllales; family Amaranthaceae; genus Spinacia; species Spinacia oleracea. Next base: position 150,384,740 of record NC_079489.1, read on the forward strand.
ACCTATGCAACAAGTGAGAAGCAACACTCACATTGTCGCACTGGAAATCAAGCATAGCTTTGAATTCCATGAATTGTTTTAGAAGATGGGTTTGAGGCCCATGGTTATAAAACATTGGGGTTGAACATTTATCATATATGAAATGTATTTTCATATTCCATTTAATCTTGGTTTAGTATTAAATGATGAGTCCCTTCAAATTTGACGATGTATTCAAGATAGACTGTCAGGACCAGTCCTGTGACTAAGAAATGTCTATCAAGTGAACTTGAATGTCAAAGGTTGAAAATGGTCCCTAGTCGGAGTTTTCTATAAAATTGGACGCATAGAAAACGTTAGACGATTAGAATGCAAGATGACTAGTAGTTCTGTTTCTTGAACTATGTGGACATGGCAATGTCATAATCATTTGCATAGATACTTACTTTGGGAAGACTAGTATCGGACAAGACCTATGAAACTTTACTGTAAGAGATGAAAATCTGTCATAAGTAAATTTCATTAAATTATTAGACACTAAATCCTCAATACCTGAGTGATTTGAGATTACTTGTTTGAGAACTGGTTGCTTTGACGTTGACCAACCGTCGCACCGTAAAAGGAGGCTATAAAGGCAACGCTCAGGTAATCACCTATCAAACGAAGTCTAATCTCAAGATCGCAAGATTGGGATTGTCCTCCCATAAATCGGGATGAGATGCTTAAAAGTTGTACAAGGCCACTCGGAGAGCTAGAAACTGTGAAATGCATGGCCGTGCTCGGATGAATCATAGGCTATGATTATCTGTTTATTTGATCAGTTGAACTCTGAAACCGAGGAACACCTCTGGACATAATAAGGATGACAACTCTTACCTTATGTTCAAGAGCAAGCATCGAGCGACAAAGGAATTAGGAAATGCACACTTGTCCCTAAGGACAAGTGGGAGACTGAATGAAATAATGCCCTTGGTCCAAGTATGCATTCTATGTTAAGTCTAATAAATGCGGTTCAGTATTAATTAACAAGTTAATAATTCAGTGAGATCAAGTGAGCTGAATGCCTAGCTAGAGGCCGCTTCAGTTCAAGTGGAATTAATGATATTAATCCACAGCTTACTCTTGACTGAACCCGTAGGGTCACACAAATAGTACGTAAACGGATCAAGTATTTAATGGCATTAAATACTCCATCTATGAATATTCGGAACCGACGGATCTTGGTTTCAGTGGGAGCTAAGATCGTCACAGGCAAGAAATGAATACTCCGGAAACGATGATATTGCCGGAAACGGAAATATGGATCGTATCGGAAATATAAATATTATCCAAGTCGTAGATGTTGCCGGAAACGGAAACATGGTACGTATCGGAAAATATTATCGGAAATGGAAATATTGCCAGAATCGGAAATATTGCCGGAAACGGAAATATTGTCAGAATCGGAAATATTACCGGAATCGGAAAATAATTCCGGAAACGGAAATATTAAATATTTGTTCGAAACGGAAATTAATTCCGGAATCGGAAATATTAAATATTGTTCGTATCGGAAATGAATTCCGGAATCGGAAAATTTAATCGGAAGCGCATCGTACGAATAAGCATCGGACGAGGCCTGCCGGACGAGGCCCAGCACGAAGCCAGGCCATCGCCCAGCAAGCCAAGCGCGCCGCACAAACAGCCACGCCAGGCCCAGCGCAAGGCCAGGCCCAGCAGGCTGCGCAGCGCGCACAGCGCGCACAGCACGCGCAGCGCGCAGCGCGCGCGGGCGCTGCGTGGGCTGCTGCTCGCGCGCACGCATGGGGCCCATCGTGGCAGCCGTGCGTGTGTGTGCAAGTGTTTGTGTTCGTGCACGTTTCCTAAAACATGCAGAGTTCGGTTAATGATTAAATTCCTAATTCTATTTGATAAATTAATTAAATTAGAGTTCTTGTAGGATTCTAGGTTTAATTAATTTGTATCTGAATAGGATTTCGATTCCCTTTCCATACCCCTATAAATATGAGGATAGGGCTCACAATTTATAACAAGTTTCAAAGTATTCAAAAGTGAGTTTTTTGAGAGAAAATTAAAACACACATCTTGCTCATAAAAGTGCCGAAATTTTCTAGTACCTTAAGGGCGATTCTAGTTGGTCAATCTTAAGGCGGATCCGGACGTACTGTGGACTATCTACGGAGGGACGACACTTGGAGTCCTAAAGACTTGTTCTTGTTCGGTTCGGGCGCAGCTAGGGAGGGCACGCAACAAAGAGTATGCATCTAAATTATGCTATATGATTATGTGTAAATAATATGTTGTCCTGGGTTAATGGTTGTTTCCGCATGATCTATGTAATGTCATATGTATCATAACCTAACATCGACTTCACCCTTGCTTAACTTTCTACTTCTTCTTAGTCCCTGTGGATTGGAACATAAGTGTGAGCCACAACCTGTATCTAATACCCAAGAAGTTGAATTAGCAAGTATACAGTCTATAACGAAAATACCTGAAGATGGAACGACTGTTCCGTTCTTCTGATCTTCCTTTAGCTTCAAGCAATCTCTCTTCCAATGCCCCTTCTTCTTGCAGTAGAAGCATTCGGATTCAGAAGTGGGTTGACTGACCTTCCTCTTTACAGATTTGGCGCCAGTTTGCTTAGTTGGGCTGGCCTTGTTGCCACCTTTCTTAGCATTCCTCTTCTTTCCAGATTTCTTGAACTTGCCCCCACGCACCATAAGCACATCCTTCTTATCACTTTTGAGCGTCTTTTCAGCGGTCTTCAGCATACCGTGAAGCTCAGTGAGCGTTTTGTCCAGACTATTCATACTTTAGTTCAGTTTGAACTGATCATACCCGCTATGAAGAGAATGGAGGATGGTGTCTATAGCCATTTCCTGAGAAAATTGTTGATCCAGCCGACTCATATTCTCAATGAGTCCAATCATTTTGAGAACATGTGGACTTACGGGCTCGCCTTTCTTAAGCTTGGTCTCAAGAATTTGCCTATGAGTCTCGAATCTTTCGACTCGAGCCAGATCTTGGAACATGTTCTTCAACTCACTGATGATTGTGAAATCATCTGAGTTGATGAACGTTTTCTGCAGATCCGCACTCATGGTGGCGAGCATTAGACATTTCACATCCTTGTTGGCATCAATCCAACGATTGAGGGCTGCCTGAGTGACCCCGTCGCCTGCGGCTTCGGGCATCGCCTCTTCTAGGACATACTCCTTTTCTTCCTGCATAAGAACTATTTGCAAGTTCCTTTGCCAGTCAAGGAAGTTTTTCCCGTTCAACTTCTCCTTTTCGAGAATTGATCGAATGTTGAATGAATTGTTGTTTGCCATATTAAAAACTACAATTGAAAAGAATAAACAAATAAATAACCATTCACAGTTTCTCTTAATAAACTTAAATTCTAGCATACATGCATAATTCAATGTTTATTAAGCATTTTATTCAAGTTATGTGTTCCGGCAGGTGTGAATAAAATGATTCCAAGATCCTAAAATCATTGAAGAACTAAGCACAGTTTGTCGACTTAATCCTAAAACATCTTAGGTAAGCAAAAGCCTTTTGCTAATAGTCTAGAAACTATTCTTGGTTGATAGGTACGTCTAAGAACTTATTAGGTAAACCTATCGATTTTGCCACGACATAAAAGGACTCCTTACTTATATCGTTGAGTTTCACCAAAACTAACATGTACTCACAATTATTTGTGTACCTTGCCCCTTTAGGACCAATAAGTAACACCTCGCTGAGCGAAAACTATTACTAGATTGATGTAAAGGATATCCAAGCAAGTGTATATTTTGGCATGGCACCTTTTAACTCAATTTTTAAGTTTGGAACTTAAGGCTCTTACTATGTTGGTTAGATTTTAAGTGAACTAAAATCCTTAATCATGCAACATAATCAAGCTTTTGATCTCATGCATTTTAAGACATATTTAAAATCAATAAAAAACTTAAAACATGCATAAGATAAATGTGATCTAGTATGGCCCGACTTCATCTTGAAGCTTTAACTTCAAAGTCCGTCTTGACAATCTCCGTGGGAGGCACCATTTTCTTCAAATATGATAAGCTATAATTAAAACTAATTACAACTATTTGATGGTACGCAGACCATATTTGAATTGAAAAACAACTTTGGTACTTTAGACCAATTACATTCAAATTAATGGTACGCAGACCATATTTTCTATCCTATTTGGGCCATACTAGTCACTTCATAACCTGCAAAACAGTACATATACAATATATATACCATTCACCCATTCATTATCATGAATGGCCCACATAGCTGGTTAGTAAAATACATTATGCATCACGTAAACATTTGCAGCAACTAATCAAGGGCACCAATAATCTACCAATTATTCAGTCCTTATTAATTCTAATCAAGTTGTTTTAACCTTAAGGATTTGTAGACCTAATCAAGAGTTTATGACTAAAAGGGCTCCCACTTAAACCAATAAATTCATATGCTTTACTAATTTTAAACATAAAAATGTATCTCTAGTCTAACCAGAAACATACAAATTTAATTAAAATTTAAAGCTCATATAAATTTATAATTGAATCCAAAAAGTTTAATTTAATTTCAGTCGTATTTAAATTAATTCATGATTTTAATTTTAGTAAAATAATTAGAATAAATAAAATTTATTATAATTACAATATTCAAAATTAAAATCCAAGAAAATAATTTAAATTATTAATTTTAAAATTAATTAAAATTACATAAACTGAAAATTTCAAATTAAAATTTCAAAACGATCTAATCGCAACGCAAACACCTCACGCATCACACGCCCATGGGCCACACGCACACAGCCATCGCTGGCCATGTGCGCGCAGCCCATGCGCTGCGTCGCATAGCTGCTGCTTCTACCCTTCGCAAGCCATCGCGCGAGCTGGTGCTCGCTGCGCGCGCGCCAGCGCTCGATGCACGCGAGCATGTGCTCGCTGCGCGCGCGCCAGCGCTCGATGCACGCGGGCCAGCGCTCGCTTCATTCACTCGCCAGCGCATGCTGTGCGCGCTCGCTAGCGCTCGCTTGGTGCGAGCCAGCGCTCGCTGCGCGCGGCATCGACGCTGGGCGCAGCACTCGTGGCACGCGAGCTTGCGCTCGCTGCGCGCAAGGCTGCGCGCGCTTGCGCGAGGCAGTGCGCGTTGTGGCGCAGCGCGCTTGCTGCCCACACGCGACTGCCGTGCCTTGCCTTCGCCCATGCCCATTCGTCCATTGCTCATAGCCCACGACACAAGGCAGGGCTGCTGCCTTGTGCTCGTGCACCATGCCCTTGCTCATTGCATTCGTGCCGCATGGGCGACGAGCTCCCTTGCTCGTCGTCACATGCCCGCACTATACAACACCCCTTAAGGGTAACACGTAGCGTCCATTGCTTTGTGCGTGCAAGTTATATGAACGAATCGCATAAAATTTAAAAAATTTATATTTAAAATTAATGACAAATTAATAAATTAATATTAATTTCATAATTTTAGGGCGAAAAATCGAAAATTTATTATTCAATTGATTTCCGATTAACATGGATTCAAGTCTAGGTCATAAAAATTTAAAATTTATCATAAATTTACAATTTTTATGGTGGTTTTTAATCATAGGTATCTAATTAAATTATAATTAATTATGAAAATCAAATTAATTCTAAATTATTCTAATTTTCAACAAATTAATCATAATTACAAATTAGATTGCATAATTAACAAGGCTAGGCATTCAAACTTGTTAAACATATACAGTAGGTCAATCAAAAATTCAAGATTTATCAACAAGAATCGCAAATATTTAATTTAACATCTTAAATTTACGAAATTTTGCATTCGAAAAACTAAAACCTTCGAAAAGTCATAGTTAGGCTTCGAATTTGAGAATTCTGGGTTCGGCAGAAAAATACTAGTTTTGTCAAAATTTTAGAATGCCTTTTACATGCGGAATTGACACAAAAATCACTCGATTTGGATGAGTAACGAAGAAACTGCCGAAAAACTGCGTACGTATAATTAAATAAACGCAGATTGCAATTAATTAACAATTACGAAAATTAATCACCCCTTTTAATTCTTGCAAATTTGTAATATTTAACCATGTTCATGCAATTTAGATTATGAAAATAATAAGAGGCTCGTGATACCACTGTTAGGTTATGATACATATGACAATTCATAAATCATGCGGAAACAACCATTAAGCCAGGAATACATATTATTTACACATAATCATATAGCATAGTCTAGAAGCATACTCTTTGTTGCGTGCCTTCCCTAGCTGCGCCCGAACCGAACAAGAACAAGTCTTTAGGACTCCAAGTGTCGTCCCTCCGTAGATAGTCCACAGCACGTCCGGATCCGCCTTAAGATTGACCAACTAGAATCGCCCTTAAGGTACTAATAATTTCGGCACTTTTAGGCAAGGTATGTGACTGAATTTTTCTCTCAAAAACTCACTTTGAATACTTGAAAACTCGTTATAAATTGTGAACCCAGGCCACATATTTATAGGGGTATGGAAAGAGAATTGGAATCCTACTAGGATACGAATTAATTAAATTAGAATCCTAGTGGAACTGTTATTTAATTAATTTATCTTTTAGGATTAGGAATTTAATCATTAAACGAATTCTATACGCTTTAGGATTCGAGTAACACACTTCGAGTAATACGCTAGCACCGCACGCAGGCCTTGCGGCCCACGCACAGCGCCAGCCCACTCGTCGCAGCCCCGCGAGCGCGCCCAAGCTTCGGCTGGGCCTGGCTTTTGCGCTGGGCCTGGTCGCATGCTTGGCGTGTGGTTGTTGCGCTTGGTTTGCTGGGCGATGGCCCGGCTTTGTGCTGGGCCTTCGTCTGGCAGGCCTCGTCCGATGCTAATTCGTACGATGCGCTTCCGATTAAATTCTCGATTCCGGAATTCATTTCCGATACGAACAATATTTAATATTTCCGATTCCGGAATTAATTTCCGTTTCGAACAAATATTTAATATTTCCGTTTCCGGAATTATTTTCCGATTCCGATAATATTTCCGATTCAGACAATATTTCCGTTTCCGGCAATATTTCCGATTCCGGCAATATTTCTATTTCCGATAATATTTTCCGATACGTACCATGTTTCCGTTTCCGGCAACATCTACGATTTGGATAATATTTATATTTCCGATACGATCCATATTTCCGTTTCCGGCAATATCATCGTTTCCGGAGTATTCATTTCTTGCCTGTGACGATCTCAGCTCCCACTGAAACCAAGATCCGTCGATTCCGAATATCCATAGTTGGAGTATTTAATGCCATTAAATACTTGATCCGTTTACGTACTATTTGTGTGACCCTACGGGTTCAGTCAAGAGTAAGCTGTGGATTAATATCATTAATTCCACTTGAACTGAAGCGGCCTCTAGCTAGGCATTCAGCTCACTTGATCTCACTGAATTATTAACTTGTTAATTAATACTGAACCGCATTTATTAGACTTAACATTGAATGCATACTTGGACCAAGGGCATTATTTCCTTCAAGTATGCCACCACTTTTGACAAGCCGTCAAAACACCATTTCTGGAGAATGAGGTGGGTGGTGATGTGGACCGCCGACGAGGAGGCGGAGCTGAAGTTTAGCCATTGGCAGCTAAATCCTCGCTTTGCAGGGGGAACGAGGAGTTGCCGGCCTTAACGACGCAGGAATGGGATCAGATCACGGTCCATTTCCGGGCTGAGCCTGTGACGGCCCAAGCCAAGAACTGGAACATTCCCCTATCCTGGCTTCCGTTGTGTTCTCAGCTCAGGGACTCCGTGTTCCTGGCGGCGACTGGTCTAGACCATGGGTTAGACCAAGGTATCTTGGCCTTACTGTCTCTTTGTATTGGATGTTACTTCTTTCTAACTTTTATAAAATCTCCTTTTGCAGCCGTCGCCATGTCCAAGCTTCCGCCGCAAGAGAAGGGGGTTATTAACACCAAGGAGTGGTTAACCCAAATGGTTGACCAGAAGCTGAGAGGACTCGGTGGAGGTGCCCCGGCGAAAGTAAGTTAGTTCATTTTTTACTGATGTTGGTCAATAGGTTCTGCATTTTCTTTATGGTGCCTGTGTTTTTGCAGAAGGGTGAGAAGGGTCCGGCCAGCTCAAAGCGCAAAGCCGACGAGGGGAATGCTTCCGCAGCGGGGAAGCGTCCTAGAGTCAAGGCGGGGATCCGGCGTCCCAAGAAAGAGGACGTGCCGGAGAAGTCTACGGACTCTCCGGTCGAGGTCGTCCCCATGGCTGTGACTCCTCTTCGGCAGCACCCCCCTCCTGAAGGTTCGGCCAAACGGGGGATGCTAAGAGAGGAGCTGGCCCCAGCAGGAGAGTTGCGTCTCCTATGCCGGTTGAGATCCTCGATGGCGAGGATGATCACCCAACGGCTTGGGCAGCCCAAGCTCCAGAAGCGCCTCGTCCTCCTCCGCGAGGTGGTGACGACCCAGGTATGTTCAGTATTCTTTTAGGCTTAGTTGTTTTCTGGGTTAAAGACTGGTGTAAACTCTTACCCTTCTTTCGTATAGCTTTTGGCCGGCAGGCAGCTTTGGACGATGAGGTCCGCAATATTCCTCCGTCTCGGCATTTCTCATCCCGAGATAAGGCTAAGATCATTTCTTCAGTGATTAAGGCCGTGCCGAAGGAGTATGTGGACCAATTCCCTCCGGCGGCGGATGCGCAGTTTGGGGCTATGCAGGCGGTTCTTTTGGATGTAAGCGTCTTACTTTCTTCTTCATCCTTTTACTTAGCAATTTTATCCTTTCTTACTTGTATGTTTCTCGCAGCTGCTTATTAAGGCCGAGGGCTTTAAACGCTGGCGAGCTGACATCACCAGTCAGCTTCAGCGGCAGGTGCATAAAGCTACCGATGCCGGCGACTATGCCATGGCGACGGTAGAGAAGGTTCGGCTGGAGATGTAGGAGACCATTGAAGCTCAGAGTAAGGAGCTGGCCGTCCTGAGGAGTGACAAGAAGCAGTGCTTGCTCAAGATTAATGAACAAGTTCTTGCTATTGAGACCCTAAATGCCGAAGCCCTTTCTACCCAGTCGTTCCTCCAGGAGGCCGAGGCCAACGTGAAGGAAGCTGCGAGCTTGCGCCAGCAAGTGTCCAGTCTTGAAGAGATGGTCTCGGCTTCTCAGGCCGAGGTTTCTCAGGTCAAGGCCGAAGCCAAGTTGGCCGCGGAGGAGGTGAGAGATAGAACTCGCCGAGCCTGGGACGCCTGCATGGAGGACTTCTCATTCGCCTGGTTTGAGCGGCAAATTCAAAAGCAGGGTGCAATTATTGAGGCCGAGAAACAAGGTCTTCCTCCTCCCGTTTTTGAGGATTTCGACGCCGAAAGTGAGGAGGTGAACTCACCGGCTCAGGAGGAGGAGACTTCAGCTCAGCCCACCTCGAAGCCTGCTGTCGACGGTCCAGATGGTGTGGGCACGTCGACCTCCGCTCATTCTGCCGTTGCTCGTCCCGCTGGGTCCTAACTCCACTCCCCCTTATCAAAATCAAAATCAGTTTTTATGGCGCCTAGAGCGTCTGTAATGAATAATTTTTATTTCTGTTTTAACGCCTATGGCGTTTGTCTGGATAATTTTTTAATTTTCTGTTTGAATTTGGCGTCGTTTTGAGCGCAGACCAGTGGTGATTCGTCACCTTTTTATACTATCTTTTTTAGTTTTGAGACTTTTAAACGCCTTCTCTGTTATTGATGTTGTGTATGATTGGCCGTTCACTTTATGCCCCAGAGCAGGTGTTTGCAAGTCTCTGGACCATACTCCCATGCCCAAGTTTATTTTAGTTGATTGATTGACGCAAGTCAATCAATCAGTATGATTGCCGCTGAACTTGGGTATGGGGATTATTGTGCAGCTTCTCGCAGTTTCGTTTCGGCATGTAGGAGTAATCCCACTTTCCTTAGAAAATATTCGCAGTTTTAAGAAAACAATTAATGGTGGGGGGGTTTGCCCCCGTCGTAAATTGGGCGCGGCATGTTTGATGCCGCAGCATATGACTTATGTGGGGGTTTGCCCCCGTCGTCAATGTGAAGCGGCATGTTTGTTGCCGCGGCATATAGGGAAAGAACCTATTTGCCTTAGAAAATATTCTTTTCCAAGAAAACAACAAATTGTGAGGGGTTTGCCCCTTTCGCAAATTGGGTGCGGCATGATTGATGTCGCAGCGTATGACTTAAGTGGGCGTTTGCCCCCGTCGTCAATGTGAAGCGGCATGTTTGTTGCCGCGGCATATAGGGAAAGAACCTATTTGCCTTAGAAAATATTCTTTTCCAAGAAAACAATTAATGGTAGGGGGGTTTGCCCCCGTCGCAAATTGGGCGCGGCATGTTTGATGCCGCAGCGTATGACTTATGTGGGGGTTTGCCCCCGTCGTCAATGTGAAGCGGCATGTTTGTTGCCGCGGCATATAGGGAAAGAACCTATTTGCCTTAGAAAATATTCTTTTCCAAGAAAACAATTAATGGTAGGGGGGTTTGCCCCCGACGTAAATTGGGCGCGGCATGTTTGATGCTGCAGCGTATGACTTATTTGGGGGTTTGCCCCCGTCGTCAATGTGAAGCGGCATGTTTGTTGCCGCGGCATATAGGGAAAGAACCTATTTGCCTTAGAAAAATAAACGTTCGTGTTTTTGGGAACGGTTTTTACGATTTAATAGGTGATCAGCCTATGTTTATGCTAATCTGGGCCACTTCTTAGGCCTCAATCAATTAGGCTTTGTAAATGTTGTGCTAATCTAGGGCCACTTCTTAGGCCCTTATTTGATTAGGCTTTTTGCATGCATATGTTAGGTTAGTTAGTAAGAGTAGTAAATAGGACGAAACAAAAGTAGTATTATTTATACTTTGTAAGGCGAATTTAGCCGGTTACAAGGGAGACTACTACTCCATTAGGACCATCAGTGGCCGTTGTATAAACCACAAATTCTTTCATAAAAGATAGTCAGAATACACCCTAGAAAAAGTATTTTTTGAGATTGTCTGCATTCCAGGTGCATAGAATTAGTTGGCCCTGCATGTCCTGAATGCGATAGGTTCCATCTTTGACCTCGTCATAAATCTCATAGGGTCCCTCCCAAGTGGGCGCCAGTTTTCCCTGTTCATTGGCTCGTCCCACATACTCCATCTTTCGGAGAACAAAGTCTCCTACCTTGAGCACTCTTTTAGAGACTTTCTTTTTGTATTCCCTCGCCATCCTTATCTTGTACAGTTGTTGCCTCAATGCTGCATTTCCTCTTACTTCAGGTAAAAAGTCAAGGGCCAACTTCATCATTTCCCAGTTGGCATTCTCGTCATATAGCATGAATCTTAGTGTAGGTTCACACATTTCTATGGGCAACACGGCCTCAGCACCATAGGCTAGCAGGAATGGGGTTTCGCCGGTTGAGTTTTTGGCCGTGGTGCGGATGGACCATAAGACGTTTGGCAGCTTATCAGCCCATAGACCCTTGGCCTCTTCTAGTTTCTTCTTTATCCCCTCGGAGATAATCTTGTTAACGCTTCGACTTGGCCATTGGCTTGAGGTCGTCCCACTGAGGCAAAGCAACTGTGTATGCCGTGATCTGCTAACCACTCCTTCAGCTTAGGCGTCTCAAACTGAGGCCCATTATCAAAGACGATAGCTTGTGGTATTCCAAAGCGAGTCATGATATTTTTCCAAATAAATGCCCTCACATCACTTGCTCTTATGTTTTTTAGAGCTTCTGCTTCAACCCACTTGGTGAAGTAATCAACAGCTACTATCACATAGCGCCGGCCTCCAGGGGCCGATGTATATGGCCCTAACAAGTCCATTCCCCATTTGGCAAACAGAATGGGACTAGTGATAGGAGTGAGAGGGTGGGCCGGCCGGTGGATGAGATGAGCAAATCGTTGGCACTTGTCACATTTTTGCACCATGGCCAGCGCTTATTCTCTCAACGTGGGCCAGTAATAACCAGTTCGCAATTCTTTTTCTGCCAAAGCTCGCCCTCCAATGTGGGAGCTACATAATCCTTGGTGCAAATCATCTAGAACTTCTTTCCCTTTCTCAGGGGTGACGCATCGCAGGAGAGGTCTAGAAAATGACTTCTTGTACAAAACACCATTCCACCATTCAAACCAAGAACTCTTCTTTTGTATTTTGGCAGCCAAAATTGGATCGTCCGGTAGCGAACCGTCCACTTTGTAAGCAATGATAGGGTCCATCCAGGTTGAGGACCGATCCAGAATAGCTATCATAGGAGCGCACAATTCCTGCTCAATACTTCTCTTATCCTTTACTTCCCAAAATAAATGACGCGGTGTATCACAGGAAGCCGAGCTAGCTAGCTTTGACAGGGCATCAGCCTGATTGTTCTCTGTTCTGGGAATCTGCTTAGCTTCGAAGCTCTTTAGATGTTCTATTTCTTGATGCACGGCTTGCATATATTTGATCATGTTAGGGTCCCTTGCCTCATAGTCCCCATTTACTTGACTCACAATGAGCTGAGAGTCGGAGAAGGCAAGTATCTCTTGGGCTCCAGCGGCTTTGCACATTTTTATGCCGGCTAATAAAGCTTCATATTCTGCCTCATTGTTGGACGTCTGAAATTGAACCGCATGGCATACTCATACTTATCTCCTTCAGGGGATTGACATATTATGTCGGCTCCACACCCGTTCTGGGTTGACGAGCCATCCACATAGACTGTCCAGCGAGTCGCCACATTCTTTTCAAAAGTTGGCCTTGTCATTTTTGCAATGAATTCGGCAAATGCTTGTCCCTTGATAGCTTTTCGAGGCTCATATGAGATATCAAATGCATTCAGCTCAATTGCCCATTTCAGCATTCGCCCAGCAGCGTCTAGCTTAGTAAGGGGTTGTTTCAAGGGTTGATCTGTGTACACCACCAGTTTGTGTGCCAGAAAGTAAGGGCGCAGCTTCTTGCTGGCTATAAACAGCGCAAGTGCAAACTTCTCAATTGGAGAATATCTTAATTCAGAGTTTTGCAGGATATGGCTCACAAAATAGACGGGGAGTTGCACTCCCTCCCTTTCAGTTAGCAACACCGCACTCAAGGACCATTCAGAGATGGACAAATACACATACAAGGTTTCCCCCTGAAGAGGACTGACAAGCCGAGGTAGGGTGTGGAGGTGCTCTTTTAGCCGGACGAAGGCAGTTTCTGCCGACTCAGTCCATTCAAATTTGCTCTTCTTCTTGATTGTGCCGAAGAAGTAATGACACTTGTCACCTGCCCTTGATAAGAACCGCCCCATGGCCGCTAGACATCCCGTCAGGCGTTGGACTTCCTTGACTAATTTTGGCGACGTCATGTCTATTACTGCTTGTACTTTATCAGGATTGGCCTCGATTCCCCTTTCATCAATAAGGAATCCCAAGAACTTTCCAGCCGTCACCCCAAAAACACACTTTTTTGGATTCAACCTCATCTGGTATTTTCGGAGCGTCTCAAAAGTTTCTCTTAGGTCAGCCAAGTGTTCTTCACGTTGCTTGCTTTTTACTATCATATCATCAATGTAAGCTTCGATGTTGCACCCTAATTGACCAGAGAAGACAGTGTTGACCAGACGTTGAAATGTGGCCGGCGCATTCTTTAAGCCAAACGGCATCACTTTGTAACAGTACAGGCCTTGCTCAGTAACAAATGACGTTTTCTCTTGATCATCTGGCCACAAGGGAATTTGGTGAAAGCCCGAGTATGCATCCATGAAGGACATCAAAGCATGACCTGCCGTTGAATCTACCGGCCGGTCTATCTTGGGCAAAGGGAAGCTGTCTTTTGGGCAAGCCTTGTTTAAATTCGTATAGTCCACACACATTCTCCAGGATTTGTTGGGTTTTGGTACCAAAACTACATTTGCCACCCAATCTGGATATTGACTTGGTCGAATGAACCCAGCCTCTAACAACTTCTGAACTTCTTCAGCTGTGGCTTTGCTTCTTGCTTCCCCGTGATTTCTCTTCTTCTGACGAACAGGTTTTAAGGACTCATCTACATTGAGTTTGTGGACGGCTATGCTTGGATCGATGCCCGACATTTCTTCCACAGCAAAAGCAAAAATGTCCTGGAATTCTCTCAGGAGAGTGACCAAATGTGCCCCAATCTTGTCGTCAGGAGAGACCCCTACTGGCACCGTCCTATCTGGACGTGTTTCATCGAGGATGATTTCATAATGTCCACCAACCGGCTCAGGTCGTCTGGCTTCCATGTGCGCTGTGGCAATGGTGAAGGTTTCTTTCTTGACTTTCTCCTCTATCTCATCTAGCTTTCTTTTAGAGCTTGTTCGTGCTTCGTCAGTTTTTCCCCAAGCCTCGGGGCTTAGCGTAGTGAGATAACAGTCTCTTGCTAGCTGTTGATCACCATGAATAGTGCCGACCTGGCCTTTATCGCAAACATATTTCATAAGAATAAGATGAGTGACGACCACCGCTTTGGCCTGGTTTAAAGTTGGACGCCCCAATATGATATTATAGGCTGTGAGGTCTTTCACAATTAGAAATCGGACGTTCAGGTTCTTGCTCTGATGCCGACCTCCCACTCGTAGGGGCAAAGTGATTATCCCTTGGGGATGAATTATGCCGCCTCCGAATCCAATGATCCGGTAATGTATCTTTTCAATGGTCTTGGGGTCGTGTTCAAGACGATTTAGACAAGCTGTGCTGATAATGTCAGACGAACTCCCCGTATCTACTAATATACGCCTTACTTTGAGGTTTGCTACCTTCAATTCAATAACCAGGGGATCGTCGTGTGGAGTGGCGATCTTGCCCCTGTCTGATTCACAAATCTCCACTTTAGGGAAGTGGTCCATTGGGGCTTTTCCAGACAACATGACCTGCCCCAACCGGCTTGCATAGTCCTTTTGACCTCTCATTGTTGGGCCACCAGCGGCCAGACCCCCAGAAATGACGGCCACGATTTCTGGATCAGTATCATTGTCGTCACGGCGGTATGACGGTGACTTGCTTTTCTTGTAGAATTTCTTACCACTTCCTCCTGCACTCGAACTGAGATACGACTTCAAGAATCCCTTGGCGGCTAACCTATCAAGAGCCCTTCGCAAACTCTTGCAATCTTTTATTTCGTGTCCTACATCACAGTGGAACTTACAGTAAAGAGAGTTGTCCCTAGTTTCCACCGGCGACTTCATGGGGAAGGGACGATCAATCTCATATCTATCACTGACATCCAGCAGTATTGTGTACAAGTCGGTGTTGTACTCGAACCTTTCTTTATCATAGGGACGTCCTCTCTTCTGTCCTTGAGACTGAGTTGTCTGATAACCTTTCTTTTCAATGGCCCATGTCCCATTCGGACGGCTGGCCTTTTTATCTGATTTGTCCTTTCGCTGCGGATGGTCAGTGGTCTCTATTCCCTTAGACTCTTTAGGGACGGAGCAGATTTCAGTGGCATGAATGAAGGACTCGGCCTCATCTAGAGCGTCGGCCATAGTTCTAACACTTTTCTTCACCAGGTCAAACTTAAAGGACCCCTTCTTAAGTCCCCTGAAGAAATTATCAAAGGCTACACCGTCAGGTAAGTCTGGAATCTGTCCAGACTCCAAATTGAAACGTCGAACATAGCTTCGCAAGGACTCATCTTTCCCTTGCTGTATTCGGCCCAAATGCATGCTCGTCTTCTTCTCCTCTTTATAAGCCATAAATCTTGCAGAAAACAACATCTCTAATTCCGCATAAGTATTGATCGTTCCCGCGGGAAACTTCTCGAACCATTTTGAGGCAACTCCTTTCAGAGTGGACGGGAAGTATTTGCACCAGGTTGCATCGGTAGTTCCCTGGACATACATATGGTGCCGATAGGCCAAGAGATGTACATCAGGGTCAGACGTGCCGTCATAGGCGTCAATAGCTGGCGGCTTCACTTTAGGCTCCTTGGGAGCGTTCATGATATCAGCACAGAATGGAGTGGTGTAATCAAGGATAATGCCGGCCACTCCCTGTTGAATATGGCATATTGGATCCTGCCTCCTATTCTGGGATGTTCTACGCCGCTCGCTGTCCGCGCGGCTGACATGAGTCCTGGTGAGACGGCGCGAAGGGGCAGCGAGGGGTGAATCTTGCATGATAGGAGTGGAACCAGTATCTGACAGCTCAGTTTCTTGAGGCCTATCCAGTTGAATGATCGGTACTCTTCTGGACGGTTCAGGTTCAGGCCGAGAAGTTGGTAGAATCCGACGCGGAGCTATGGGCTGGAAGGAAGTTCTGGTTCTGTCAAAGCGTCTATCATGATCGTCATTTCGTGCTTGGTCTTGCCGCCAAACATTAGACCGAGTGAGTCCATTAAAGAATGGTATTCCCGTCCCCTGAGACTGAGAGCGGATAATTTTGATCTCATCTTGTAGGGTGTCCATCTGTGCCTTGAATCCAGCTAGGATATCTTTAAGCTGTCCAGCAGACACCGGCAAGTCTGGGTTTTCTTCCATAACCGTGTCGGCATCAGCTCTCAAATGGCCGCCTGGAGGAAGCAAAGGTTGACCCGTCTCGTCTTCTACCTGAACCTGCTTAAGTTGCGGCTCAGGAGGAGGTTCAGGACGACCGTCTTGTCCTACAGACGGATTGCTTCTCTTATCCCTCCCTCGAGGAGGACGATCACCATTAATTGCAGTTTCGTCGTTTTCGTTTCGACTGATGGGCCCGTCTCCGAAGTGCTGGACGTCTACCATGTTACCTTACCTCCCCACAGACGGCGCCAAATGTTGTGGGAGTTTTTCCTTGGGATGATGACGAGGAGGTATTAGGTTCCACGTAGTGTCGAGTCCAGTCCACGTCGGCGGCGTTCCTACAAAACAAGAATATTCCCGAAGGAATATTCCCTCCGATGCTTAAGTAAGACTTGGGTTTTTAGGAAAATGTAATTAATGAACAGAAAGCATTAAAGTAAGTAATAGAATGTTTCTCTGTGTGAATTGTGTGTCCATTTCTTGGGAAATGAGAATATTTATAGTACCCCCCCCCCCCTTTTGGGGGAAACCCTAAGGTGAGCTCATATGATTGGGTGGTTTGTTGGATGGTGACATGTATCACCATCATAAACTCCTTATGGGCCATGGGCCTTAATGTGGTTGGCATGATTAAGCCAGTCACTTATGAACATATGGTGGCTCCTAAGTGGCAGCCAAAGCCAGCCTGTCAGGGAGCGCCACGTGTCTTGCGACAATTGGGCCACGTAAACGAGGGTATTTTTACCCACATCAGCTTCCATCAACAAAACCTATCTTGTTCTTTGCTGACAGAGCTAGTAGCATTGATCTTTTCCAGCTGGTAAATCCTTCTTCTCCATTAAACTTGAATGAACAAGTTGTACTGAATTGGCATCAGAAGGATGTATGTAGTATATGCTAATTGGATCTTGATTAGGTGGAAGATCTCTCTGTGAATTGGAGTTAACATTCTCATCACCAGCAGCCATTATCAACAGTTTTGATCAAGACAATCAATACAAATTCAGAAACAGATGGAATCAAAATAACTCCAGAATTAGAAACAATGCCACAAACTTAGTGAACAAACAGCAGAATCGAGTGATCAATTTGACAACAAACTAAACAATTTTGCGGAATTTCAGAAGAATTGAGTCAAGGATCTTTGATCCTGCTCTGATACCATGAAGAAAAACAAAGTAGAACAGAAATGTAGTGAGAGAAATAGAAGAAAGCAGAATTTAGTTTCTGATTTTCTGTATTTGATGATT
This sequence comes from Spinacia oleracea, assembly GCF_020520425.1. Classification (NCBI taxonomy): domain Eukaryota; kingdom Viridiplantae; phylum Streptophyta; class Magnoliopsida; order Caryophyllales; family Amaranthaceae; genus Spinacia; species Spinacia oleracea. Next base: position 150,402,437 of record NC_079489.1, read on the forward strand.
GAATAATTATTACATCAGTGAGACTTATATATAGTACAGCAAGGAATCTAGATCCTTCCAAAGTTTGTTATAACAAACTTATAACTGATTGTTGACTGTATGCTGACAAAGCAGCAACAACAATATAGTAATACGAATAGAAATAGCAGCATGAAGGCAACAACATGTAAGAAATGATGATGTGATAATCAACAATACTTCATTAATTATACGATATCATTTGTTACACAACGTAGAGATTTAAAGGGTAGATCGAGCATCTCTAGTACCACGTACAGCTTCGCTCATAACTCATAAGCCCCATCGGGGCATAAACAATTAGGTGGATTAACCATCTAATTCGTGCAATCTTCACATTGACCATCTTCAATCATCCATTTTACCTCGAAACCGTTGCTCAAAACAATGTCAACATTTGTTGTTCCGCTGGCTATTTTTGTCACTTTGGTTCTAAGTACCGGAATTTGAGTTTCGAAACTACAGTTTTTTCTAAGCTCGAGCGTGCTCCCATGTTTTGTTATCTATGGCAAGAAAGACGACATCACTGCTAGAATTGGTGGGAAATGTGAAGGAAATAATGCCCTTGGTCCAAGTATGCATTCAATGTTAAGTCTAATAAATGCGGTTCAGTATTAATTAACAAGTTAATAATTCAGTGAGATCAAGTGAGCTGAATGCCTAGCTAGAGGCCGCTTCAGTTCAAGTGGAATTAATGATATTAATCCACAGCTTACTCTTGACTGAACCCGATAGGGTCACACAAATAGTACGTAAACGGATCAAGTATTTAATGGCATTAAATACTCTATCTATGGATATTCGGAATCGACGGATCTTGGTTTCAGTGGGAGCTGAGATCGTCACAGGCAAGAAATGAATACTCCGGAAACGATGATATTGCCGGAAACGGAAATATGGATCGTATCGGAAATATAAATATTATCCAAGTCGTAGATGTTGCCGGAAACGGAAACATGGTACGTATCGGAAAATATTATCGGAAATGGAAATATTACCAGAATCGGAAATATTGCCGGAAACGGAAATATTGTCAGAATCGGAAATATTATCGGAATCGGAAAATAATTCCGGAAACGGAAATATTAAATATTTGTTCGAAACGGAAATTAATTCCAGAATCGGAAATGTTAAATATTGTTCGTATCGGAAATGAATTCCGGATTCGGAAATTTAATCGGAAGCGTATCGTACGAATAAGCATCGGACGAGGCCTGCCGGACGAGGGCCCAGCACGAAGCCAGGCCATCGCCCAGCAAGCCAAAGCGCGCCACACGAACAGCCAAGGCCACGCCAGGCCCAGCGCAAGGCCAGGCCCAGCAGGCCGTGGCAGCGCGCACAGCGCGCGCAGCGCGCGCAGGAGCTACGTGGGCTTGTAGCTCGCGTAGGCCTCGCTGCGTGGGCTGCTCGCACGCACGCGCATGGGCGGCCCATCGTGGCTGCCGTGTGTGTGTGCGTAAGTGTTTGTGTTCATGCACGATTCCTAAAACGTGCAGAGTTCGGTTAATGATTAAATTCCTAATTCTATTTGATAAATTAATTAATTAGAGTTCTTGTAGGATTCTAGGTTTAATTAATTTGTATCTGAATAGGATTCCAATTCTCTTTCCATACCCCTATAAATATGTGGCTTGGGTTCACAATTTATAACGAGTTTCAAAGTATTCAAAGTGAGTTTTTGAGAGAAAAATTCAATCACACATCTTGCTCAAAAGTGCCGAAAATTCTAGTACCTTAAGGGCGATTCTAGTTGGTCAATCTTAAGGCGGATCCGGACGTGCTGTGGACTATCTACGGAGGGACGACACTTGGAGTCCTAAAGACTTGTTCTTGCTCGGTTCGGGTGCAGCTAGGGAGGACACGCAACAAAGAGTATGCATCTAAATTATGCTATATGATTATGTGTAAATAATATGTATTCCTGGGTTAATGGTTGTTTCCGCATGATTTATGTAATATCATATGTATCATAACCTAACAGTGGTATCACGAGCCCCTTATTATTTTCATAATCTAAATTGCATGAACATGGTTAAATATTACAAATTTGCAAGAATTAAAAGGGGTGATTAATTTTCGTAATTGTTAATTAATTGCAAATTGCGTTTATTTAATTATACGTACGCAGTTTTTCGGCAGTTTCTTCGTTACTCATCCAAATCGAGTGATTTTTGTGTCAATGCCGCATGTAAAAGGCATTCTAAAATTTTGACAAAAATAATGTTTTTCTGCCGAACCCAGAATTCTCAAATTCGAAGCCTAACTATGACTTTTCGAAGGTTTTAGTTTTTCGAATGCAAAATTTCGTAAATTTAAGATGTTAAATTAAATATTTGCGATTCTTGTTGATAAATCTTGAATTTTTGATTGACCTACTGTATATGTTTAACAAGTTTGAATGCCTAGCCTTGTTAATTATGCAATCTAATTTGTAATTATGATTAATTTGTTGAAAATTAGAATAATTTAGAATTAATTTGATTTTCATAATTAATTATAATTTAATTAGAAACCTATGATTAAAAACCACCATAAAAATTGTAAATTTATGATAAATTTTAAATTTTTATGACCTAGACTTGAATCCATGTAAATCGAAATCAATTGAATAATAAATTTTCGATTTTTCGCCCTAAAATTATGAAATTAATATTATTTATTAATTTGTCATTAATTTTAAATATAAATTTTAAATTTTTATGCGATTCGTTCATATAACTTGCACGCACAAAGCAATGGACGCTTCGTGTTACCCTTAAGGGGTGTTGTATAGTGCGGGCATGAGACGACGAGCAAGGGAGCTCGTCGCCCGTGCGGCACGAATGCAATGAGCAAGGGCGTGGTGCACGAGCACAAGGCAGCAGCCCTGCCTTGTGTCGTGGGCCACGAGCTATGAACAAATGGGCATGGGCGAAAGGCAAGCCAAGGCAGTCGCGTGTGGGCAGCAAGCGAGCTGCGCCACGACGCGCACTGCCTCGCGCAAGAGCGCGCAGCCTCGCGCGCAGAGAGCGCAAGCTCGCGTGCCACGAGCGATGCGCCCAGCGTTGCTCGCGCGCACAGCGAGCGATGTCGCGCGCCCAGCGAGCGATGTCGCGCGCACAGCGAGCGATGGCTCGCGCGCATAGCGAGCAATGGCTCGCGCGCACAGCGAGCGCTGGCGAGCGCGCACTGCGAGCGATGGCTCGCGTGCGACGAGCGCTGGCGCGCGCGCAGCGAGCACCACAGCGTGCGATGGCTTGCGATGGAGATGCAGCAGCTATGCGACGAGCGCATGGGCTGCGCGCACATGGCCAGCGATGGCTGTGTGCGTGCGGCCCATGGGCGTGCAATGCGTAGGGTGTTTGCGTTACGATTAGATCGCTTTGAATGTTTAATTTGAAAATTTCAGTTCACGTAATTTTAATTAATTTTAAAATTAATAATTTAAATTAGTTTCTTGGATTTTAATTTTGAATATTGTAATTATAATAAATGTTATTTATTCTAATTATTTTACTAAAATTAAAATCATGAATTAATTTAAATAACGACTGAAATTAAATTAAACTTTTTTGGATTCAATTATAAATTTATATGAGCTTTAAATTTTAATTAAATTTGTATGTTTCCGGTTAGACTAGAAATACATTTTTATGTTTAAAATTAGTAAAGCATATGAATTTATTGGTTTAAGTGGGAGCGTTTTTTAGTCATAAACTCTTGATTAGGTCTACAAATCCTTAAGGTTAAAACAACTTGATTAGAATTAATAAGGACTGAATAATTGGTAGATTATTGGTGCCCTTGATTAATTGCTGCAAATGTTTACGTGATGCATAATGTGTTTTACTAACCAGCTATGTGGGCCATTCATGATAATGAATGGGTGAATGGTATATATAGTATATGTACTGTTTTGCAGGTTATGAAGTGACTAGTATGGCCCAAATAGGATAGAAAATATGGTCTGCGTACCATTAATTTGAATGTAATTGGTCTAAAGTACCAAAGTTATTTTTCAATTCAAATATGGTCTGCGAACCATCAAATAGTTGTAATTAGTTATAGCTTATCCTATTTGAAGAAAATGGTGCCTCCCACGGAGATTTTCAAGACGGACTTTGAAGTTAAAGCTTCAAGATGAAGTCGGGCCATACTAGATCACAAATATCTTATGCATGTTTTAAGTTATTTATTGCTTTTAAATATGTCTTAAAATGCATGAGATCAAAAGCTTGATTATGTTGCATGATTAAGGATTTTAGTTCACTTAAAATCTAACCAACATAGTAAGAGCCTTAAGTTCCAAACTTAAAAATTGAGTTAAAAGGTGCCATGCCAAAATATACACTTGCTTGGATATCCTTTACATCAATCTAGTAATAGTTTTCGCTCAGCGAGGTGTTACTTATTGGTCCTAAAGGGGCAAGGTACACAAATAATTGTGAGTACATGTTAGTTTTGGTGAAACTCAACGATATAAGTAAGGAGTCCTTTTATGTCGTGGCAAAATCGATAGGTTTACCTAATAAGTTCTTAGACGTACCTATCAACCAAGAATAGTTTTTAGACTATTAGCAAAAGGCTTTTGCTTACCTAAGATGTTCTAGGATTAAGTCGACAAACTGTGCTTAGTTCTTCAATGATTTTAGGATCTTGGAATCATTTTATTCACACCTGCCGGAACACATAACTTGAATAAAATGCTTAATAAACATTGAATTATGCATGTATGCTAGATTTTAAGTTTATTAAGAGAAACTGTGAATGGTTATTTATTTGTTTATTCTTTTCAATTGTAGTTTTAATATGGCAAACAACAATCAAAACATCATCATGGGTTCTGAGCTTATGGTCAAGCTGAACCTGACAAATTTTCTTGAATGGGAAGCTAAGCTAGTTGAAATAGTCAAACTCAATGGACTTGAGTATGTACTGTCACATCCCATGCCAAGCTACTATGCCAGAGACATGACCCCTGAGAGATTTTACGCCTGGGATGCGGATCTCAAAAAGGTTATGAGTCTCATGCTGAACAATATCCCTGATGATTGGGCTAAAAGGTTTGTAGCCTATGAACCTTTTACGCTCATCAAGAATCTGAGGGATATCTGTCGTGGAAGTACGGAGGACAGGGACCTGAACGTCCATGAGTTGATTGAATCAATGTCTGGTCTAAAGGTTAGTTCTCCCAACAGGTGTTATAGGATGGAGGTCCAAGAAACACATGTTCAGCTCCTTCGCACTAAACAGAGGGTAGGCGTCCCACTGAGGTTCCATGTGGATCTTATGTGTTCATACTTTGATCGCCTAAGTCTACTAGGAACACCAATAAGCGAAAGGATGGCAGTCTCTGTCTTGCTCAATTCACTACACAGTGGGTTTGGTCGCTTCAAGCAACTATACCTAAGTGAACCAAGAGAAGAAACAGTTGCAGAATTTGTTCACCTTGTCAGAAAGGCTGAAATAATACTGGACTGTGAAGCCAAAGATTTACTCAAGGCTAGAAAGAGACCGTTCAAGAAAGGTGGAAAGTCCAAGGGCAATGCTAAATCAAAGCAGGACAAGTCCACATCAAGCTGTCTTTATTGTGATGGAATAGGCCATTACAAAAGAGAATGTCCAAAGCTAAAGGAAGATCAGAAGAACGGAACAGTCGTTCCATCTTCAGGTATTTTCGTTATAGACTGTATACTTGCTAATTCAACTTCTTGGGTATTAGATACAGGTTGTGGCTCACACTTATGTTCCAATCCACAGGGACTAAGAAGAAGTAGAAAGTTAAGCAAGGGTGAAGTCGACCTACGAGTGGGAAATGGAGCACGGATTGCTGCATTAGCTGTAGGAACTTACTATTTGTCGTTGCCCTCCGGGCTAGTTTTGGAACTGGAAGAATGTTTCCATGTTCCAAGTCTTACTAAAAACATCATTTCAGTTTCTTGCTCAGATGCTAAGGGATTTTCCTTTTTAATAAAAGACAATAGTTGTTCGTTTTATTTTAAAGAGATGTTTTATGGATCTGCTAGATTAGTCAATGGACTTTATTTATTAGATCACGACAAACAAGTATATAACATAAATACCAAAAAGGCCAAAAAGGATGATTCAGATCTCACCTATCTGTGGCATTGTCGATTAGGCCATATAAACTTGAAACGCTTAGAAAGACTTCAAAAGGAAGGAATTCTAGAACCATTTGACTTAGAGGATTATGGCAAATGCGAATCATGTTTACTTGGCAAAATGACAAAGCAACCTTTCTCTAAAGTTGGAGAAAGAGCAAATGAACTATTGGGTTTAATCCATACAGATGTATGTGGACCAATGAGTACAAATGCTAGAGGTGGTTTCAGCTACTTTATCACTTTCACTAATGACTTCAGTAGGTATGGTTATGTCTACCTAATGAAGCATAAGTCTGAATCCTTTGACAAATTCAAGGAATTTCAGAGTGAAGTAGAGAATCAATTAGGCAAGAAGATTAAGGCACTGCGGTCTGATAGAGGCGGTGAATATCTGAGCTATGAATTTGATGACCATCTGAAAGAATGTGGAATTCTATCAGAATTGACTCCTCCTGGAACACCACAATGGAACGGTGTGTCGGAACGGAGGAACAGAACCTTGCTAGACATGGTCAGGTCAATGATGGGTCAGGCCGAACTTCCATTAGAATTTTGGGGACATGCACTAAATACAGCTGCACTCACTATAAATAGAGCTCCGTCTAAAGCTGTCGAAAAGACTCCATACGAATTATGGTTTGGAAAGCCTCCAAATGTGTCTTTTCTTAAGATTTGGGGATGTGAAGTATACGTCAAACGATTAATTTCAGACAAACTTCATCCAAAATCTGACAAATGTATCCTTGTGGGCTATCCAAAGGAAACAAAGGGGTATTACTTCTACAATACATCTGAGAACAAAGTGTTTGTTGCTCGAGATGGTGTCTTTTTGGAGAAAGATCACATTTCCAAAATGACAAGTGGGAGAAAAATAGACCTCGAAGAAATTCGAGTCGAACAACAAACTCTAGAGAATGCTCAAGATGACATTCAGGATGAAACTCAGAGATCTTTAGAAGAATCTGGTGAGAATCATGGTCAATCTAGAAATGTTACCCCGCGTAGATCGCAAAGATATAGATCTTAACCGGAAAGGTACTTAGGTATTTTGACGAACGAGAGCTATGACGTTCTATTACTTGAAAGTGATGAACCTGCGACTTACAAACAAGCTATGACGAGCCCTAGCTCCAAGCAATGGCAAGAAGCCATGCAATCTGAATTAGACTCCATGTCTGAAAACCAAGTATGGGATTTGGTCGATTTGCCAGATGGCTATCAAGCCATTGGAAGCAAATGGGTTTTCAAACTGAAAAAGGACAAGGATGGGAAACTTGAAGTTTTCAAAGCTAGATTGGTTGCAAAAGGTTACAGGCAAGTCCACGGTGTGGATTACGATGAAACTTTTTCACCAGTTGCAATGCTAAAGTCTATTCAGATAATGTTAGCAATCGCTGTATATTACGATTACGAAATATGGCAGATGGATGTCAAAACTGCTTTCTTAAACGGCGTTTTAACAGAGACTGTGTTTATGACACAGCCTGAAGGTTTTGAGGATCCAAAGAATGCTAAAATGGTATGCAAGCTAAAGAAATCAATCTACGGATTGAAGCAGGCATCCAGGAGCTGGAATATACGTTTTGATGAAGCAGTCAGTGACTTTGGTTTCATCAAGAACGCAGACGAATCTTGTGTATACAAGAAGGTCAGTGGGAGCAAAATTGCTTTCCTAGTATTATATGTCGACGACATATTACTTATCGGAAATGACATTCCTATGTTGAACTCTGTCAAGATTTGGCTTGGGAAATGTTTTTCGATGAAGGATCTAGGAGAAGCACGGTACATATTGGGCATCAAGATTTACAGAGATAGATCTAAAAGGATGATTGGACTTAGTCAAAGCACTTATATCAATAAGGTGCTTGATAGTTTCAAGATGGCGGACTCCAAGCGAGGCTACCTACCCATGTCTCATGGAATGACTCTAAGCAAGACTCAGTGCCCAAAAACACTTGATGAGCGTAGACGAATGAATGGGATTCCATATGCATCATTGATTGGTTCAATAATGTATGCTATGATATGTACACGCCCGGATGTTGCGTACGCACTCAGTGCTACGAGCAGATACCAGTCAGACCCAGGAGAGGCGCATTGGACTGCTGCCAAGAACATTCTGAAGTACCTGAAAAGGCACAAAGATGACTTCCTGGTCTATGGTGGAGATGATGAATTAATTGTTAAAGGCTATACGGACGCAAGTTTCCAAACCGACAAAGATGATTTCAGATCACAGTCTGGGTTTGTCTTCTACCTCAACGGAGGAGCAGTAAGCTGGAAAAGTGCTAAGCAAAGCACCATTGCGGATTCTACAACTGAAGCGGAGTACATTGCTGCACATGAAGCAGCAAAGGAAGCTATATGGCTAAGGAAGTTCATAGGTGAACTTGGTGTAGTCCCATCCATTAAAGGACCAATAGCCCTGTATTGTGACAATAACGGAGCTATTGCACAGGCAAAAGAGCCTAGACACCACCAGAGAGTCAAGCATGTACTTCGTAGATTTCACCTTCTACGAGAGTTCGTTGAAAGAAAAGAAGTCGAGGTAAGCAAAATTGGAACTGATGACAACATATCAGATCCATTAACTAAACCTCTGCCGCAGGCGAAGCACAACTCGCACACTGCAGCTATGGGAATCAAGCATATTGGAGAATGGCTTTGATGTCTCTGTTTAATGTTTTAAAGTTTTAGAGTTTAAATCTTTGTAAAACATTATTGGTTAATCATTCACAATAAATGAAAAGAATTCATTTTTCCATTTAATTTGTGGTTTATTAAATGATGAGTCCCTTCAATTTGACGATATATTCAAGATAGACTGTCAGGACCAGTCCTGTGACTAAGAAATGTCTATCAAGTGAACTTGAATGTCAAAGGTTGAAAATGGTCCCTAATCGGAGTTTTCTATAAAATTGGACGCATAGAAAACGTTAGACGATTAGAATGCAAGATGACTAGTAGTTCTGTTTCTTGAACTATGTGGACATGGCAATGTCATAATCATTTGCATAGATACTTACTTTGGGAAGACTAGTATCGGACAAGACCTATGAAACTTTACTGTAAGAGATGAAAATCTGTCATAAGTAAATTTCATTAAATTATTAGACACTAAATCCTCAATACCTGAGTGATTTGAGATTACTTGTTTGAGAACTGGTTGCTTTGACGTTGACCAACCGTCGCACCGTAAAAGGAGGCTATAAAGGCAACGCTCAGGTAATCACCTATCAAACGAAGTCTAATCTCAAGATCGCAAGATTGGGATTGTCCTCCCATAAATCGGGATGAGATGCTTAAAAGTTGTACAAGGCCACTCGGAGAGCTAGAAACTGTGAAATGCATGGCCGTGCTCGGATGAATCATAGGCTATGATTATCTGTTTATTTGATCAGTTGAACTCTGAAACCGAGAAACAACTCTGGACATAATAAGGATGACAACTCTTACCTTATGTTCAAGAGCAAGCATCGAGCGACAAAGGAATTAGGAAATGCACACTTGTCCCTAAGGACAAGTGGGAGACTGAAGGAAATAATGCCCTTGGTCCAAGTATGCATTCAATGTTAAGTCTAATAAATGCGGTTCAGTATTAATTAACAAGTTAATAATTCAGTGAGATCAAGTGAGCTGAATGCCTAGCTAGAGGCCGCTTCAGTTCAAGTGGAATTAATGATATTAATCCACAACTTACTCTTGACTGAACCCGTAGGGTCACACAAATAGTACGTAAACGGATCAAGTATTTAATGGCATTAAATACTCTGTCTATGGATATTCGGAATCGACGGATCTTGGTTTCAGTGGGAGCTGAGATCGTCACAGGCAAGAAATGAATATTCCGGAAACGATGATATTGCCGGAAACGGAAATATGGATCGTATCGGAAATATAAATATTATCCAAGTCGTAGATGTTGCCGGAAACGGAAACATGGTACGTATCGGAAAATATTATCGGAAATGGAAATATTACCAGAATCGGAAATATTGCCGGAAACGGAAATATTGTCAGAATCGGAAATATTATCGGAATCGGAAAATAATTCCGGAAACGGAAATATTAAATATTTGTTCGAAACGGAAATTAATTCCGGAATCGGAAATGTTAAATATTGTTCGTATCGGAAATGAATTCCGGATTCGGAAATTTAATCGGAAGCGTATCGTACGAATAAGCATCGGACGAGGCCTGCCGGACGAGGGCCCAGCACGAAGCCAGGCCATCGCCCAGCAAGCCAAAGCGCGCCACACGAACAGCCAAGGCCACGCCAGGCCCAGCGCAAGGCCAGGCCCAGCAGGTCGTGGCAGCGCGCGCAGGAGCTACGTGGGCTTGTAGCTCGCGTAGGCCTCGCTGCGTGGGCTGCTCGCACGCACGCGCATGGGCGGCCCATCGTGGCTGCCGTGTGTGTGTGCGTAAGTGTTTGTGTTCATGCACGATTCCTAAAACGTGCAGAGTTCGGTTAATGATTAAATTCCTAATTCTATTTGATAAATTAATTAATTAGAGTTCTTGTAGGATTCTAGGTTTAATTAATTTGTATCTGAATAGGATTCCAATTCTCTTTCCATACCCCTATAAATATGTGGCTTGGGTTCACAATTTATAACGAGTTTCAAAGTATTCAAAGTGAGTTTTTGAGAGAAAAATTCAATCACACATCTTGCTCAAAAGTGCCGAAAATTCTAGTACCTTAAGGGCGATTCTAGTTGGTCAATCTTAAGGCGGATCCGGACGTGCTGTGGACTATCTACGGAGGGACGACACTTGGAGTCCTAAAGACTTGTTCTTGCTCGGTTCGGGCGCAGCTAGGGAGGGCACGCAACAAAGAGTATGCATCTAAATTATGCTATATGATTATGTGTAAATAATATGTATTCCTGGGTTAATGGTTGTTTCCGCATGATTTATGTAATATCATATGTATCATAACCTAACAAAATGAGCAACAAGCTTTCACAAGAGGGACAAGGGCTTTTGAAAACTGGGGTGTTGTAATGGTAAAGACCTTAACAATATACTTCCTCCATTCCTAAATAGTTGCACCGTTTTACAACCGAAAACATGGAGCAAAAACATTAATTCTAAAACGTTTCTTTTAACATAGAAACGAAGAGAGTTTATATTAGACTAAATATATAAAGTTGATTACAAATTATTCCACAAAAACTAGCCTCACTTTGATAAAACTAACAGGTCTATCAGAATTTTGTAAACCATGAATCTGCACGGATCGATGTCAACAAACCATCTAAACTAAAGTGAATATTTCTTGAGTTGGATCGTTGGAATCCAAGATTGGAGATTGAATATCATCATCACTCTTTCTCCCTCTCCCTCCTTTGAGAGAAACAAAACTCTTGTAATATTTTGTAAAATAATAACCACCACGACCCACTCTCTCCGGTATAATATTAAATCCTAATTCCATTTTGCGAAAAGAGTTGTAGCGTAGGTTGTACAAAAAGAGCCCCCTATAAGGCCAACCAAACATAAGATGACCATTTTGGATGACTACAACAGGATGATCATCAAAATCATACAAAACCCGCTTTCCAGCTGAAATCGAACAAGACATGAGTCAATATACATATATACCCATTATACGCAGTAGAAACATAGTCATCTCAGATCAAGGGTTACAACTAAATATATTAATTGTTCATTGTCAAGCGTGAAAAGCAAGGGTTACAACTAATTCTTGAATAGAAAGACATTTATCTATTAATCCGGATAAGGATAATAAGTTATACTCAATAATTCTACAACACTAATCAAAACAAAATTCAAGAATTAACACTATAACTATCATCAACTATTAGATTGTCCTCCGTAGATAGTCCACAACACGTTTCTATGAATATGTTCGAATATTTTGGCAAATATTAGATTTAGTTTTAGACCTTAAAACTTATTGGATACTTGAGATTATGAACAATATTTAATATTTTCGATTCCGGAATTAATTTCCGTTTCGAACAAATATTTAATAGTTCCGATTCCGATAATATTTCTGATTCAGACAATATTTTCGTTTCCGGCAATATTTCCGATTCCGGCAATATTTTCATTTCCACTAATATTTTCCGATACGTACCATGTTTCCGTTTCCGGCAACATCTACGACTTGGATAATATTTATATTTCCGATACGATCCATATTTCCGTTTCCGGCAATATCATCGGTTCCGGAGTATTCATAATTTGCCTTTGACGATTTCAGCTCCCACTGGAACCGAGATCCGTCGATTCCGAATATCCATAGATGGAGTATTTAATTCCTTTAAATACTTGATCCGTTCACGTACTATTTGTGTGACCCTACGGGTTCAGTCAAGAGTAACTTGTGGATTAATATTATTAATTCTAGCTAGGCATTCAGTTCACTTGATCTCACTGAATTATTAACTTGCATAATTAATACTGAACCGCATTTATTAGACTTAGCATTAAATGCATACTTGGACCAAGGGCATTATTTCCTTCAGTAGTGAGAAGTAGAATTCGGGCAGTAATGCCTAAGTATGTAAACAGGAAAGATTGTAGCTGGTTTGTGAACTTGTAAGCTTTGTAAACTTAGTTGTTTCTGTTTGCTTCTTGCATAAATGGTCCAAACTAGTTGGTTTGTTTCTCTTGAAGTAAACTTAGGTTGTATTTGGTTTTGAGCTATAATATTATTCTCACTTGCTTAGCAAAAAAAAAAAAAAAAAAAAAGCCAACAGCAAAAGCTCAATTATTACAATGACAAGTCAAGCACAAGTTTTGGGTCTCATTTTTTCAATTTTTCACGAGCAATTTCCTTCAATATTGCTTAATGAACATTAAATTCTCAAAATACTCCACTTTATAACATATTTTCCACCATACCGTCCATGTCAGCATGGAAGAAAGAAAAGTAATTTTTTCCCCAGTTCAGCACAAAATCGCCAACTCAAATGACGGTTTTGTTTTAAAGCAAACCGTCATTTGAATTGGCGGTTCAATGATATAAACATCCAACTCAAATGGAGGTTTGCTTTAAAACAAAAACGCCATTTGAGTTGCCGGTTTTGTATGCATCATACCTCACAAAAATATTGTTAGGTATGTTACTTCTATAATTTAGACATGTTACTTTTTTTTTTAATAATTTTAGAGGAGCTATTTTTTTTAGTTTATGTATGTTACTTCTATAGTTTAAACATGTTACTTTTTTTATAATTTTAGATGAGGTACTTTTTTAGTTTATGTATGTTACTTTTATAGTTTAGACATGTTACTTTTTTTTATACGGAATAATTTTAGGGGAGGTACATTTTTAGTTTAGGTATGTTACTTCTATAGTTTAGACATGTTACTTTTTTTTAATATAATTTTAGAGGAGGTACTTTTTTAGTTTAGGTATGTTACTTCTATAATTTAGATCTGTTACTTTTTTTTATATAGTTTTAGGGGAGGTACGCTATTGGTTTCGCGCTCGTCACACCATCAAGTTGATGGTGTGACTGGTCTCACAGGAGACGCGCCGATAGATATTATAAATATGACACGTTTATGACTTGGTGGCCTGCAGTAGGTACTAATGGGAACTCAATTCTTTTAATTAATAAAATGGGCAATAAATTAAGAAAGTAATCTATTTTATAATATTAAAAAGCTTTTCTAGAGAAGTTTATGAGTACTTCATTTCATGTAAACTTCATATATTTAAATTTTTTGAAATGGATCATGTGTAAGACTTAACCCGCGACCTCACGTTTAAACAATGAAGTGTTATCATTGAGTTACAATACGTTATATGTTATCATTGTAAAAAAAAATAGTAATAAACGTAGAAAGATGGAATTGATTTTCAAATAAAAGTGAAGTATAAATGTTATTAATGCAGTAACGTGGGGCGTTGCCCCGACCTAAAAACTAGTGTACTTATATATTAAAAAGCGTTTTTAAGCAAGTGTATGTGTCACATGGACGTTCTGTTTATAGGTCTTCATTTCATGCATGTCTTTAAAAAAACGTTTCTAAGCAAGTGTATGTGTCATGTAATCTTCATAGATTTAAAAGAAAATTTGGTAATATTAATCCAACTTTTAGCCGATTTTCTTTTGTTAAGCCTACCTTCGACATATTTTTCAATAATTCCACATTTACTACCCGACGACTTTTATTGAGTCTAATAGGTCATAAACCTGTTTTAGCGCGGTAATATATCCCTACGTGGCAGTATTCACTCTCGATATATTCAGTCTTCATCATCAATTCATCACCATCTCGTTGACTTTTTCACCAATTACCGGTCACTTAAGCCCAATAAAAGGCATTAGTTAGTAAATGTGGGATTATTAAAAAAAATATCGTGTGTGGGATTAATAAAAGATAATCCAACCAAAGGTTAAATTAGTATTACTAAATTTTCCTATTTAAAAATGTTGTTTGTATAAGCATCGAATCCTTGACCTCTCGTTTAAATGGTAAATGCTATAACACATTACATTTTATAATTGCAAAAGAAACATAAATAAAGAGATAAAAAAATTCAAGAGCTAGCTCTTATGTGTATAATGAGATTCTCTTAATAAGAGTTTGTAAGAGAAAATTATGAAATAACAGCTAGCTCTTACAAATAAGAGCTAGTACCTTATCAATATTTTTTGCATAAAAATAAAATAAAATAAGAGAACAAGAGATAATAAGAGTTGGTCCTAAGAGTTGGTGCTAAGAGTTAGTGCATTTCCACAACTTTTTAGACAACTTTTTAGAGGGGACTCTTATTTGGAGTTGAAGCTTAATTAGGTGGCATAGCAGAGAGATTAAAAACCCTCAATATAATATTATGCTCTTATTATTGCTCTTAAACAACTAGGAAATACTACCTCCGTCATCTTTTGTTTTTTATATTTGGTATTATGCTTGCGATTTAACGACTAATTACTGTCCATTAAGATTGTTTCTTATTTAAGCAAGGCAACTTACATTTATTTATAATATTTTCACTTTTATAAAAAATACGAGAAAGATTTAATTACACAACGAAAAGGTGTGAAAGTTTAAGTGCCCCAATAAATTTAATTGGTTAAAATAATTTTTGGACACAAATTTTGAAAGAATATTAAGTCAACTATTTGATAGTGTAAAATAATGTAAAGAACAAATGGAACACCCGAAATAAAATACGTAAAGAACAAAAAGAGACGGAGGGAGTACATTACTTTTCCTTAACTTATGTGGAATTAGTCAGGGGATATTTGTACATAAATAATATATTGTTCCTTTTTAATATTTATATTTGGTATCATGCACGCGATTAACGAATAACTAACGTGGATACCGTTTTTTTATTTAATACTGTTTTCAATTTTATCCAAAATCTGATATTGGAAAAATGTGAGAGATTTATGCTTTATTTAGAAATTGAAATTTAATACCCCAATAAAGTTGATTGATTAAAATAATCACTTGATATGCATGATTTTTTACATATTTCAAACGTAAAAAATAAAAATGGACACCAAAAAAGGAATATGTAAAGAATAAAAAACAGAAGGAGTAGTTTGTAATTATTTAAGAAATAAGTAGTAGAATGTGAATACTATGTAATATCCAAAAGGTCTTGCACGCACAATGTATAATAAATTTATTGTACATCGGAATATCTTTTACCCAATTTTTGTAACTTTTTAATATGTTTTGATTAACTTTTACGTTATTGAAAAAAAATTGATGGATAATTATTTTAAAGGGTTAAATGATTGCCTTTATATATTATTAGTGATTTTGAAGGAATATTTTTTATTAAAATGAATTTTTTTTATCAAAAAACTAGATACTCTGTAACTTTTACATATGCCGGGGTAACTTTTAAGCATTTTGAGTTAACTTTTACTCTTATATACAATATTTATTGTACACCACATTTAAACAAGAATCTATGAATATACGATATTACTTGAACATGATCTGTTCTATAGTATTTGTACCTCTGTATCTTTGAGTTCTAAAGAATACTCCCTCCGTCCCGGAATACTTGACCTGTTTTCCTTATCGGTTCGTCCCTTAATACTTGACCTGTTTCTAAAAATGGAAATATTCTAATAATATTATATTATTTCTCACTCTACCCCTATTAACCCACCTACCCCTACTCCATACACAAAATAATTAAAAATTCAACCCCTACTCTCTCCCAACCCCACCTCTTAACTCAACTCCCACTAACTACATTAAAATAATACCCCACTATCAACTACTACCTATTAAATTAAATAAGTCAATTCAAGTCCCTTAAACTCTGTGCCGGTCAAACCGGGTCGAGTATTCCGGGACGGAGGGAGTATGTGATTATCTTGTTTTCTCTCTCGCTCATTCGTAATATTTCTTCAAGTTTTCATGGAGTTATCACTTTTAACGGCAGATCTATCATGGGGCGAGTCCAAATAAAATTTCTTGGTTATTATAGTGTTTCTAATGCATAAATAACAAAATTAATGGCCAAAGAAACGTGTATACATAGTGGTAAAGTCAAATTGTAAATAAGAACAGAAGAAGTACTAAACTACTCTCTCTGTCTTTATTTAAAATTCCGCCCCATAATTTAGTTTAGTATGTTTCTTAAAGATTGTCCAATGTTCTTATATAGTACTCCGTAAAGCTCCCCACCATTTCTCCACTTGCATACGCTCATAAAAGTTAAAAAGACAATGTTTAATCTCATTTTCTTGCAAAATTTTGCCCCAAACCTCAGTAAAACAGTTTGTCTATATGTAAATAAGGACGGAGTGAGTACTTATTTGACTTTTAGGTCAAACAATATCAATTTTAACGATTTAACATTTTAATACTACTCCCGTTTCATAACGTTCTTTACGGTTATTATTTGTACAAATAGTAAGACGAAAAAAGAAGAGTGTGTAAAAAAATGGGTGAATCTAATAAAATACGGATAAAGTAAGTGAGAGAGTGTAAAAAGATGTGTAGTGTAAGAAATAATGAATAAAATAAGAGATAGTGAGTGAAATATGATACATGCTGTGATGTAAGAAGATTAAGATATTAAACTTTCATGTTTAAAAATTAAATAAAACATAATGTAAAAAAAATATGAAACAGACTAGAACAAAAAAACGTAAATGTCATTTTGAGACGGATGTAGGGATGGCAAAATTAAATGGATATCCATTTACTCGATCCACCGCAATTTTTAAATGGATAGATACCCGAACTAAACAGATGATATGCGGGTGATGGATGAACCGGGTGACGGATCAGGTCGGATACAAATGACCCTCGCTCCATCCTTTTATCATCCATCCATCCGTTTAATATATTTTTCACCCAATTTTAATAAAAATATTATATACGGATTTTTCATGAAATACCCCTCAATTTTCACGAAATTCACCAAATGCCCCTCAACTTTCAGAAATTCACCAAATGCCCCTCACCTTTAATATAATACCCAAACTACCCTTACTAATGACGCGCCGTTAGTCCGCCGTTAGTCTGCCGTTAGCCTACTTTTCTAATTCACCAAATGCCCCTACAATGTTACTTATTTCACCAAATACCCCTATTTTAAAATATAATTCACCAAATGCCCAAATGTAAAAATTATCTTTGAAATGCCCAACGGCTAGTTTTTTGGGATTGAAAAATAGCCGTAGCTTATTGTTTTAGTCACCAAAACTTTCCAGTCACTTGAGAGTTGAGACTATGGAAGATATAAGGCAGTGTGATGATAGATACTGTGGCAATG
Source organism: Spinacia oleracea (assembly GCF_020520425.1). Classification (NCBI taxonomy): domain Eukaryota; kingdom Viridiplantae; phylum Streptophyta; class Magnoliopsida; order Caryophyllales; family Amaranthaceae; genus Spinacia; species Spinacia oleracea. Next base: position 150,420,299 of record NC_079489.1, read on the forward strand.
GTATGTTACAGTTTAGAACTATTCGACCCGAGTTAATAAGTAAGCCCCTTGAGTATAAGAGGATACTCAAGGGAAGGGAATCCTCACCCCCAAAATACAACTTTGAGGTTGTAAGATACAATCTCAACAACTAGGTTAGGCCAAGTACTACTTGGTATTTTGTATATGCAAGCAATACACTTGATACAAATATATAATGCCTCAATTTACTTATTTACATTTCTTATAGAGTGGCATATGAAAAGAGCGATACAATTAAGAGAATGTCTCCAAAATAAAAGACCAACCAAATGAAACTCTACTCAAAAGACTAACACCACTTAATGAGTTTGATGCGTGTTTGGTTCACGGTTATTTGAGGCCACGAAACGAAATTAAGAACAAGACTTTCTTCCCGCTTATCTGCTTGGATAACAGGAATATGATACTCCATTAGTAGAGGTAATAGAGTGTAACATCAATTGGTTATCTGCAATATGGAGGCCCTTTTTTCCTTTCCTTTCCTTGAGTAGTGATTTTAACTTATATTCATGCAAAACAAGAGGTAATAGACTCATTATGTGTGGATGATGATTTTGAATGATAAATCATGACACAAAATGAGATGAAACTACAACAAAACAATTTGGTGACTAAATAAACACTCAGAACAGGGTTATTTATACTAAAACAATATACTACGGCTATTTTTCAATCCCAAAAAACTAGTCGTTGGGCTTTAAAAAGGTAATTTTTACATTTGGGCATTTGGTGAATTATATTTTAAAATAGGGGTATTTGGTGAAATAAGTTACATTGTAGGGGCATTTGGTGAATTAGAAAAGTAGGCTAACGGCGGACTAACGACGTGTCATTAGTAAGGGTAGTTTGGGTATTATATTAAAGGTGAGGGGCATTTGGTGAATTTCTGAAAGTTGAGGGGCATTTGGTGAATTTCGCAAAAATTGAGGGGTATTTCATGAAAAATCCGTATTATATATTCAAGAAAATATATTTTTGATTCTTAATGCCAATTATTTTTTTTCAAAGTATTTGTTGTAAGATTCTTATACAAAATAATTTTTTATTGATGAAAATGATTATAAGTTAGAGTTAGATGTAATTATTTTTAAAATAAAAAATTCATCCGTTATTCACCCGATCCACCCGTTTCATCCGCGAATAACGGATGGGTGAAGGCGGGTGGTGAGTTAAGCGGATTGATAAACGGGTGAATGCGAGTAAAGCTCCATTCGATCCGAATCCGATCCATTACCATCCCTAAACGGAGATAGTAGAATTTTCACCTATAAAATGAGATGAGTCACTTGGTTATATCAGTATTTGGATGCATTGAGTAAACAAACCCACCCCAGGGCCCAGCACTTGAGCAGCATCTCCCAACTGGCAAAGTAGAGTAGAGTAGTCAAAATTGATAGTAGTTGAAATTGAAATGCTCCATTATTTTGGCGCCAAATTAAGCAAAATAATTATTAACAACGACTCAACCCACGTGGTCCCCACTTCTCCCGTTTTCACCCACGAGAGTACGAGATGACGCTCTTCCTATCTGCTATGCTCATGTGTGCTTACATCGATCTCTTCTTCAATTTATTTCTCCATTCACTTTTTTTAATAAAAAATAATCCTTTGAGTTGGGCATGGATCGGGCCGGCACGAGCCCAATGTAAGCTCGGGACACGACACGATTGGCATGCCGATGGCTCATGAGATGTGTATAGACATGTCGATGGCTTATGGGACGTGTATGAAGATCATTTTAGAAATTTGTCACGAGTCTGGTACAACTGTATGAGCAAGATGGATAGACCCGCTTATTTTTCACCAATGAACAAAGAATATTAAAATTAGTATGTGATAGATTATACAACTAATCTTGGGGCTTCAACCATCAACTTAAGCTTTTGGTTGAGTTGGTCCTTTGACATGGTATCAGAGTCAGCATGACGCAAAGATCACAGGTTCAAATCTCATCCACCCCTCCTTTCAAAGTGGAATATTACGCGCTGGGTATGAGGAGACCTATGTTGCATCACACTTCAGGCCCAAAGGGCTTTCATGTGAGGGGGCGTGATAGCGTATAAAACTAATATTGGGTATTCTTCAGTACGTAAGGGGCATGTTGGTATAGCAATCCCCGTCTTAGCTTAACATGTGGGTCGGGATAGACATGAGCCTCATTTATTGAAGAGAGACACGAGTTTGACTAGGCAACAATTTTCCTTGGTCTGTTCGAGCCACGATCCATTAGGTCAGGAGGTGTGCGGGCCTAGCACGTGGGCCTATATAGCCAGACATGTACCCAATTCTGAAAATCCATTTACGTTTAAAAAAATGGTCAATACGGTTCTATACTTCTATAACTTTTTCGTACATAGAAAGGGAGATCTTCTTAAATTTTTTTAAAAAAGTTTCAGCTCCAACAAGTTGAAGAGAGTTTATATAAATTCAAAAAAGTTGTAATGGATTCTATTAGATCAATAAGTTTCAATCAGGTCCAATAATTGTGCTCTCAATAAGTTCCAATAAGGATAGATTTAGTCAGGGTTTTTTTTTTTTAATTTCAGTTCATATAAGCCCAATTCTCATCCAATGAACATGACACATTAAACCTTATTGGAATTTGTTGGACATGATTGAAACTTGTTCGATTTGTCATATCTCATTGCAAGATAATAAACTTATTGAACCTGATTAGAGCCGATTATAACTTTATCTGAATTTATTGGTAACGAAACTTATTTTTAAGGTGAAAAGAACATATTTCTTGTCATTTTAAATAAAATAGGTCAAAACAAGTTAAAATAAGTCGAACCAAACGTCGTTGAAGTGTTAGCTAAACATTTATCTTGCATGGAGTGTCTTAGAGAGTACCCTTTGTAAGAGCCTAGAGGGTCTTTTAAGTCAAAGGTGGTAGTCTTGTAGAGTTTTGCATTGTTGATGTGGTTTGAATGTGTAGTCAATCCAGCTAAAAGAAAACGTCACTTGTCTACATAATCTCCTTTATCTCATGCCATCAAAGTAGCCACTACAAAACGAGTTCTCAATGTCACTTCGGTTTCTCCATCTATTTACTTGTGAGTTGTGACTATAGTACGTATTATACATTTTTTTTTTTTTGTTTTTTTTTTCCGTCGTCGTCCAAGGTACATGAATACTAGGCCCTGTTCGGCAAAATTAGCGGTAGCGGGTAGCGGTTAGCGGTTGAGTAGCGGGTAGCGGTTAAAGTAGCGAGTAAAGGTGAATAGTAGCGGGTAACGGTTAGCTGTCAAAGTAGCGGGTAACTAATATGAGTGTTCGGTAAAAATAGCGGTTGACATTATAAAATAAAAATAAAAGCAAGAATATTATTTAAAACTTTATTATAAATTTGTCAAACGCTACTCGCTACCTTAAACGCTACTAATTTTAACGTTTGACAAAAGCTACCCAACCGCTAACCGCTATCTAAATCGCTACTTTACCAAACACTTACAAATTTTACAAGTAGCGTCTTGACTAGGTCAAAACGCTACCCGCTACCTCAAACGCTACCGCCGAACACGCCCTAGGTGTGAGCATAACAGGTACTCTGTCAAAATTTCAGGAACCAAAACAGGAACCTGTTGTAACAGGTTCCTGAAAATGAGAATCGGTATCGTGTAATAGGTTTCTGAAAATGAGAAACGAAATCTGTTGGAACATGTTCCGATTCAGGGTACATTTTTTTAAAAATTTAAATAAATTATTGAAAAAAACGTTACTTTATGGTTTGAGCTACTTTTTTTTTTTTACACCGTTTGAGCTTAAATTGTGCTTCTATATTTATATTTTCTAAAAATTAGCTGTGATTATTTTGTATTTTGGGCATATGAAGCATTTTTATATAGTCTTATCCCCTATTTTGAGTATTTCATATTAGAATTGGTGTGTGCATCGAAAAGTTGAGAACTGGAACCGGAACCCGTTGCAACAGGTTCCCAATTTTGTTACCCAAAACCGCAACCGCAGGTTTCTAACAGGTTCCGGTTCCGATTCAGAGTACCCGACCTAACTTTTTGCTCACCCCTAATGAATACCACCTCTATTATAAATTTTCTTACCATTTTGTAATTTGTGGTTCATAGCTGAAAAATTTTGATCGTAAATTCTCACTATTATATTTATCAAATATCAATCTTGTTAAATTTATCGTTATATATTTTCAACGTATCAATCTTGTCATACCCATTTCAATACTTAAGAAAAAAAATTAAACAACAAAAAGAAACAAGAGGAGTGACATCTTGGCCTTGCTTGAAATATACTCTATTTTTTAAGATCTTATAAGAATGGTGAGGCTCAATTTGTGGCTCAAAAATCTTTCTTAAGTATTTTATTTTTCCTACAATATTTACTTATTTAGTTCCAGTATCGATTTTATTTTTTGAGATCCAACTTTTCTATGGTGAGAGTCTCAAAAGACCACTTCTGAAAAAGTCAAACACTCTCTTTCGTTTTGATCCCTTTTCAGGCCCTATTATCGGAAACAATCTAATGAAGTTTTGTATACTTAATTTTTCTTACAATTTCCCAATTATATTATTTTTAACTCTTCAATAAAAAAGAAGATTACAAGAACAGAAATATTGAGAGAAAAGTTGTTTAAGTTGATAAGGATTGAATTGTTAATTTGTATATATCACTTACTAAGTTTAGTTGAAATTGGTAAATGCTTAAGTTGGACTATTTTATTAGTAATATAAGTTAGAAAAATATTCTTTTGACTGATTGTCATTTGTCAAAATCGCCTTTCAATGAGATATTGGATCAATGATTAAGATTGAAGATTTGTTTTTGGTAGGTCAAAGATTTGAACATCTCAAGTAGTTTGTATTGCACTTTGTGGCTAATTCGCGCACAAAAAAAGTAAATACGAGTTTGTAATTATACAAGCTAGGAAAACTCCCGTCGGTTGATTTTTTTGATAGTAAACAATACGCGTGCTACCCCTAAGTTGGTACTCCGATTAGGTTTTAACTATCTATTTCAATCGATTTTTCTCAAATACGATACAGAGTACCACTCTTTTACATTTGTTGTCAATCTTAGGCTTACTTTTGTTCACCTTATTTCCTTTTATTTCAGGAAAACAAGTTCAGATAATATAAATTCATGAAAATAAAGTTAACCAAGTACTCCGCACTATATACTATTTATAACTAAAATGATTTATGATAAGTTTAAATAAGTTTTTTTTTTAAAAAGCAAAAATCACGTGATTATAAAGCACCTTTGATTCACGGAGTATTGTTTTACACAGAGTAACTTTTTCGGATGAGTTTTTTAAACAACTGTTAACAAAATAACTATTAGTCCTACAACCAAGAACTAGCTAGTCAACAATAAATTATGTGGAGCGCTAAAAGCCGCTCCACATTACTCAAAATCGCCCCATTATTTTCCCTTATTTTCCATTAATACCCTTACTTAATATTACTTTTCAATTCTCTCACACCACCCCACCAGTTTCGGCCACCATCGCCAGCCACTACCTCCGGCCACCACCATCACGTCGTAGGCGAAAAAATAGCCGAGTCTTCACAAGAGTTTTTTTTTTGTCCGATTTTTTTTTGAAACTTATGCATTTTTAGCTTGTACCATGGTACATGCTTATGAATTTTAAGCTTGTACCATGGTACAGACTTATGAGTTTTTAGCTTCGACCATGGTATTGACTTATGCAATTTAAGCTTGTACCATGGAATAAGCTTAAAATTCATAAGCTCGTACCATGGAAGGAGCTAAAAATTCATAAGTCTCTATTTTTTTTTCCCGATTATATTAAATTAAATGCAACAACAAATCAAAATCTTAAATAATATAGACTTATGAATATTTAGCTTGTACCATGGTACATGCTTATGAATTTTTAGCTTCTTCCATGGTACAAGCTTAAACTGCATAAGACAATACCATGGTCGAAGCTAAAAACTCATAAGTCTGTACCATGGTACAAGTTTCAAATTCATAAGCCTGTACCATGGTACAAGCTAAAAATGCATAAGTTTCTGAAAAAAATCCGGACAAAAAAAAAACTCTTGTGAATACTCGGCCATTTTGTCGCCTACCACGTGATGGTAGTGGCCGGCGATGGTGGTCGGAGGTGGTCGCCGGCGGTGGTGGTTAGATTTGGGGCGGGTATATGGTTAAATGTTGAATGAGAGGGGTAAATAAAGAAGGGTATATGAGTAAATGAATGGGGCGGTAAATAGTAAGCCCCTAAATTATTCGTGTTCTTTTCTTAAGTTCGAAATGAAAATAATTGCCAAATCTTTTATTAAACAAAACTTATAAAGTACTCCATCCGTCTCTAAAAGATTGTCCATTGTATTTTTTTTTAGTCAAATTTTGAAAAATTTTACCATGAATTTCATTATACTATAAAAAATAATATAATCACGTGGAGTTTTGTTAGATTCATTTCAATATATATTTTCGGAATATCAATATTTTATAACTTTTAGGCGTGTATAATTGAAAACCGTGAAAAGTCTAATGGCGTACCTTTTAGTGACAGAGGGAGTACTTCGTATTTATTTAAAACATGTAACATAATTATCATGGAAAGTCAAAGTGACCCACGTTTATTGTGAAGGTAATCAAGCGGCGGATTGAATGGCCAACCAAAAGATTTTGCAAGTAAACAAAATCACCATTTAGATAGTGTCCCTTTAACTTTACGGAAAATTTTAGAGGAGGATGTATGGGGGCCTTTGGGGTAGCGTTCCCTCTTCATATCCCTCCTTAGTTTAATTTGCTTGTTGTTTTAATTTTATTTTTTTGTTACTTTGGTGTTTCTCTTTAAAATTAAAAATTAAAAAAAATTAAACAATAGAGTATGATGGTATATTTCTTCTACCTTATATTCCCTCCGTTCCATAATAATTATCCGATTTAGAATTTTGACACTATTAACATCTAAAGAAAATCTTGTAAATTCTTTTTAATATGTAAGAAAAAACGTAAATTCTTTTCAATATGTAAGAAAATGTTTATTGACAAACGTGAAATGTAGAAACTAGAACATACTCAGACCCGCCCCGACCCGGCACGAGAAAGTCCTGCCCGACACGGGCACGAAAAAAGCACGACCCAACATGATGGGCCGTGGGTCGTGCCTTGGCCGCATTTTTTTGGTAAAAACACGATGAGGCACAACACGACTCGACAAAGCACACTAAATTTAGTAAAAGTTAGTCTTAGGAGCGAAGACCCGACCCGACAACCCATGGCATTTTGAACTTTTCATCCCAACTCGACACGATGAAGAGTGGGTCTGGCCCGTTTAAGCCCACAACCCTGTGGACCCGACCTGTTTTAAGCCCACATCCTGTGAACTCGACCTGAAACCCAACACGGGCCGGCCCACAACCATCTTTACCCAACACGGGCCGGCCCACAACTCCGGGAACACTCACTCACTCACCCACTCGGCCAAAGTGACTGAAACAGTTATAAATTAAAACTCCCCCATCCGCTAATAACCGCTGGAAAAAAAAACACACAATCTCTATATCACATCCGCTAATTTTGGCGGCACCAAAACCGCTCTCAACACCTCCTCACACCTTTTAGACACTCTTTTAGCGCCAGAATCCTCTCTTCTCTTTCTCTCTCCTTCTTCCCCCTAGATTGCCTCAATCTCCAAATTTATCATCAATCTTCCCCCTTTTTTCTCTCTCTCTCTTCACTCCTACTAATCTACAGATTCTGCAACTTAAACCAAAAAACAAAAACCCCAGAAAAAAATAAAATATTAAAAATAAATAAAAAATGGAGGGTTCAAGCTCTAAACCTTCATCATCTCCTTCCATCTTAAATCTACTTTGCAGGGAAGATACATCTTGCTTAAACGAAGCAGATGAACTGAACTTGGGTACCCAATTTCTGAATTCTCAAATCGTTCCGTACTTTCAAGATTTGGTTTCTGAAGACGATGATGTTTATCTTCAAATGTTGGTCCAAAGAGAGAGAGATTCATCGTCCAATTCACCTGCTTCTTCTTCCGATTACCCTTCTTGGTTGAAGAATTATCGCTCTCTTGCCATCAACTGGATTCTCAATGTGCGTCTTCTTTCTTCCCCCACCCCCCTTTTCAATAATCCCAGTAATTAATCAATTAATGTGTGTATATTTATTTATTCTAATTGTAGGCTAAAGATTCATTTGGATTCCAAAATAAAACCGCTTACTTATCAGTCATTTACTTGGACCGTTTCTTATCAAGGAAACACATCTATGTGAGTTCTTCTTAAATCTTGAATTGATTAATCCAATGTCATTGCTATTTATTGTTAATTAATGGTGATTAATGGTGATTGAATTGGGGTAGGAGCATCAACCATGGGCAGTAACATTACTAGGAGTTGCCTGTTTATCAGTGGCTGCAAAAATGGATGAATGTAAAGTGCCTGCATTATCACAATACCAAGTTCCAGATGTTGTGTTTGGGGCAAATGTCATCCAAAACATGGAGCTTCTTGTTTTGACTACATTGGAATGGAATATGGCTTTGATCACTCCTTTTGCTTACATCCATTTCTTTGCTAATAAGTTCGGAAACCGCGAAAATAAACTAGTTCATGAATTGATCTCCACTGCAACAGGCTTGATTATGGCCTTGATCAAAGGTAAATTCATTGTAATTTCACCCTCAATTTTTCATTTCTTGGTGGGTTTGTAAAATATTTGATTGTTGATCATATAGTAGATGATTTGATGCAGAGAGTAGTTCAATTGATGATCATCAGCCGTTTGTGGTTGCGGCTGCAGCTGTATTAGCATCTTGTGATTGGCAATTAACAAAGGAAACATTGAAAGTTAAAGTTAGTACTGTTCCAATGTGGGAAATATCAGACATTGTAAGATACCTCACTCTTTTTAGTTCTGATTGATCTGATAAATGGTTATACAATGTTGTGATCGGACTAAGGTACTCATGTTGGACATGGCTTTGTTTTGGAGGAATCTCCATGATCATGAGGGTGTTGGGGAGTGTTGGAGAGTCCGAAATGCGTACTTGAGGCGAAATGAAGAGGATTTAGTAAAATGTACTTCCATTAGTACTGCATTAATCTGATAAATGGTTAAACACTGTTATAATTGGACTAAGGTAGTAAGGTACCCATGTTGGACATGGGTATTATGCGCCCAAGACTCTGGACACGGCTTTGCTTTGGAGGAAACTCCATGTTCATAAGGGTGTTGGGAATGTTAGAGAGTCCGACATGAGTACTTGAGGGGAAACGAAGAGTTTTGAGTAAAATGTACCTCCATTAGTACTGCATTAATCTGATAAATGGCTAAACACTTTTATGATTGGACTATGGTAGTAAGGTACTCATGTTGGACATGGATACTATGTGTCCAAGACTCCGGACTTGGCTTTTTTTTTGGAGGAATCTCCATGTTCGTGAGGGTGTTAGAGAGTCCGACATGAGTACTTGAGGGGAATTGAAGAGTCTTGAGTAAAATGTACCTCCATTAGGCTATGTTTGGTAGGATGTAATATGTTTCCATTCCATGGAAAACGATTTTTCCCTTTTCAATCATTTTACGTTGTTTGGTTTGACAAGGGATGAAAAACATTTTCCATTTACAAGAAAGGGAAATCACTTTTTCATCTTTCCTCCTTAGCTCCATCTTCCCTTTTCCCATCAAGCTTCACCCATATTCTCCCATTTTCCTTTTCTATTAATTTTCTTGGAAGGAACCAAACACACACAGAAAACTAGTTTGAAATTGTATTTTTCCTTGATCAAAGTTTTCCATGGAAAATCATTTTTCACTGAAAACGTTTTATGCCAAACCAAACGGAGCCTTAGTACTGCATTGATCTGATAAATGGTTTAACATTGTTATGCTCGGACTAAGGTAGTAAGGTACTCATGTCGGACATGGATATTATGTGTCCAACACTCTGAACTCGGCTTTGTTTTGGAGGAATCTCCACGTTCATGAGGGTGCGTGAGTGTTGAGAGTCAGTCCGACATGAGTACTTGAGGCGAAATGAAGAGTCTTGAGTAAAATACTAAAATGTACTTCCATTAGTACTGCATTGATCTGATGCATTTTAATGTTTTTGTAATGCTGCAGCAACAGATGCAGAAGCAGGAGGAACAACTGATTTCCTGTTATAGCTTGATGCAGAGAATATGTTGTAAGGAAAATCCTACTACTCCTAACTTGACTGAAGTTGATCAAACTGCTACTCCACCAACTACATCAGGCACAAAGAGAAAGCTAACTTTCAGTGACAGTGACCAAAATCCTGATTTGCCAGACTGACGGAAAATAATCCCGGTTTATTGTGGATTAAGCATTGCTTAAACATGGAGGATTAGTGAAAGAGAACATTATTAGTTGAGAAATGGTAATTACATTGTTTTTGTTTTTCCTTGTTTTGTAAAAGAAGAGAAGGGAAGTTTTTTTGATTGTGGGGTTACAGATTTCCTAAACCAGAGGATTCAAGTAAATAAATGAGAGATAGAGAGAGAGAGATAGAGGATTTTTCAAAAACTCATCAAGTAAGAATAGCAGAAGAGAGATCTTTAGTTCATTCATAGTATTACTCTGTTCAAATTTTCACCAATTTTCGTAATTGTTGTAGTAGTATTGTTTGTTATTCTTAATCAGACTTTTGTTAATCAGATAAATGTATTCTAGCTCGTGTTCTTGTTCGAGCACTTGTAGCTATTGAGCATACATAGTTTTTCAATGGAACTGTCTTCCTTTGGTGCTCTTATGATCGAATTTTACGACATTGTCTCTTTTCGATGTCCTTTTGGTGTCTATGGAGTTGGTGCTGAATTTGACACAGACTGAAAAAATTGAAGATGATTGAAGCCAAATGAGTAACATTGGTTTAGGGTTTAGGGTTTAGGAAACCCTATATCAAGATTCAAGACAATCTAATTGACAATAGCTTTGGTTATGCCTTGCATTTACCCTAAACCCTAATGTTAGATTGAATAACAAGGTTTAGGGTCTTGAGTCTCTTGATAGAACTAACATAGGTTACCAAAGGAGTATACATTGGACATATTGTCACCACAATACAAGGGTTAGACACTCGTGTTAGGGTAAGTTGTACGATTATTTACACACGCTATTAAGAATATTTATTTCTTCTAAGGGAGATACTTCATACAGAGGTCAAATAAGGCTTGGAGAATGGCTAACTGATGAAACTGTGAGGGGTAGATGAAGACCAAAGCAAATATGTGGACGACTCAACATGACTCATATTGAGGAATTCTATGTCAAAAGTGGCTTGTGTCTAACATAGACGCAAGTGACTCTTATTGGTACTGATTAATTTGAATTGGTATTGATTATTGTGTTATTGGTCTACCAATACACTACTAATTAGTACAAATACGAGTTACCTATGATATTGGTACTGACATACTCTTTGTTGATACTAAAAAATGTGTCCAATTTGATCATAAGCCTCTTGTTGATGTCAAAACCATCGCTTCTTTTTCCTCTCTTTCTCTTTTTCTATTTTATATTTTCTTTGCAAACTTCTATCCTACCTATTCGCTCTATGTAAACGAACATATACATTAAGAAAAATGTCGATTCGGACCTCTGACATTGTGTTTAAAGGATAATTTTTTAACTACTAAACTATTACATTATTCATGATATCATTGCAAAAAAATAAAATAAAAATATAAGTAAATATAAATGTCATTAATGTAGCAAACGTCAAACGGAACATCGTCCTAACCCAAAAAATAGTTTTAAAACTATAATTTGGTTGTTGTTGGTAGATACATCGTACTTCATAAGTGGTATATGAGCTGGTACTTGGTAGTGAATCTAGTGATACACAAGTACCCTACCTAGATAGCTAGATGTGCTTCTTAATTCAAATGCAACTTGATGTGCCTTTCGTAAAGATTGAAAGCTATGAGGAATATATACATTACTAAGCGTTTCTTTTGGCTCGATATGACGTTTTTGTGTTACACATTCATCCACCCTTTGGAACTTATTGGTGAAAACGACTTTATTTTCTGAAAAATTAATGTAGAAGGGTACATGACTTGACTTTTATTTGGTTCAATTTCTTTTTAGGAACTAAATCATTTTTAATTACTAACAATTATTAATTATGCATTAGAACTATTAATTACTAACTCATATTTTTAATTACTACTAATTTTTTAGAGTGGTATTAGTTACTACTAATTAAGAACTAATTAATTAGTGATTATTTAAAATACAACTAATTAATTAATTTATTTAAATAGTAATTTTAATTAATATATTTTTTATTTAATAATTAAATTATTTAATAATTTACGGAGTATTAAATAATTAATATAGAGTATTCAATGATTAACCATGCATTAACCATGATTAATTAATAACACATAAGTTTAATTAATAATAATTAATAAATATTTAAGTTAATAATTCTTTGAACTAGAAGTAAATAATAGTTATTTTTGTTATTCATTTATTTTATTACTAATTTTATTATTTATTAATTAGATTATTTAATAATTAATTTAAATGCTAATTAACTTGGTTAATTAATTTGGTTAATTAATATTAAGAATGTAATAAATGGTTAATAAAACATAATAGTGTCCATAAATATCATTTTACATAGTCACAGACAAACGCCAACAAATGAGTTTACCAAACATCTTTATAAGTCAAACAACCAACTGAAAAGCCACAGCCAACAGTCAGTCAAACCAGCCAAGTAAAACAGCCGATAGCTAACCGCCAACAACCAATTGCCAAACACCCCATATATAACAACTAGATAAACAACCAACTTCACGACCTATTAAGGAATATGCTCTTATGTAAAAAAAAAAAAAAAAATTAAAATAAAAGTCTCACACCAATGAACATTAGAGTCTCAATGTAAGCCCTAAAAAAATTAGATTTTATGACTCGGAATTGGAGAGATAAAAGCGTTTATGAAATGTTTTGATCCTCTAATGAGGCTCACCAAAGACACCAACGGTTATGCTATCAAGGGATATAATAACTTATACGAAGAAGTATATATTTTTATTATTCTATAAGAAAATATCTGATGTTGACTTTTAGGTGTTTTCTCTATGAAATAACCACTATACCCCATTAATATTATTATTAAGATTTATAAATACACAAATATTATGTTAAGAAATGTTTTAATTTTCCTACACTTAGTAGTATAAAATTACATTATTTATAAATGTATCACACACTAGTTTACATTATTTAAAATTACATTATTTAAAATTACACTTAGTGCATGAACACTAGTCTCTTTCAATCAAAACTAACCCTCGTAGTATTGATGAATTTTAAGTGACTAAAGATCAAAATTAAAACTGAAAAAAAACAGTCGAGCTCATGATTAGGTATTACATCATTGTGTTAGAATACATGATTGATCATAAAATAGTTATTGATAGGAACAATCGACAAATTGTCATTTGATCTCATTAGAAAGACCAAGTTATATAAAGACAAATTGTGGAAATTGCTCGACATAATACTCCAGCTAGAGCAAATGAAGAATCCACTATCATTTGTTAGACCGATTTCTAGGGAGGCAAATGAAACGAGACTCTTAGTAAACTATCCGAGTTTGCTTTCAGGCTCGGCTAAAGCTCGTTTGTTCATTAATAAACGAGGTTGAATACAAACATGTGTATGCTCATTCAATAAAGGAGCTTGAACATAAATATGTGTATGCTCGTTCATTTCTGTTCATGAATAACTCATTTACGGAGTATTAATGTTCATAAACAAGTTTGTTATTTATGTTACATAATTTTTTTTTTAAGGATCATCAGACTTTTGACTTCTAAATTTGAATCCCATTTAAGAAACATGGCCGTTTTAGGAAAAAAAAACTCGTTTAAGAAACCCGTTTGTAGAAAAAGCTTATTTATGAAAAAAGCTCGATTTATAAATGAGATGTTCATAAACTGTTCAGGAGTACAAAATCTCTTAAACTAACCGAGCTTGAATAGAAGCTCAGGTTCGGGCTCGAGCTTGCCTAAGTCAAATGAACAAGAACATGAACATGGTAATACTCGGCTCGGATTGGTTCGACTCGTTTGCACCCCTACCGATTTCCAAACATTAAATCAAATGTAGCATAAATATATGTAATGTGATTACTCCCTTCGTCTCTAGAAGATTTCCCAACCCCAATTTGGCAGATTTGTCATTAAATATATTAGGGTAAAGTAAAGACGGAATGGAGCAATTATTTAGTGACGGTCTAGAAGGAAAAAAATAGGACGATATTTTAAGACGGGAATTATTAATCAAGCACAAAAAGAGTGGTGTAAAAAAATACTTGAATTCTATCAATTGCCCGCAATAAAAATTGGGAGGGGACTGGAACCTATCCCCCAGAACTCGTCCCGAATTCGGATTAGCCATAAGGTGAATCGGGTGCTAACACCAAAAAAAAAATTAATTATTAGTTGGTTCAGTGGTGATTGGGCTGAACTTCGTAGGACGGGTCGCGTGTTCGACCCCCGCTACAGTAATTGGGAGGGGACTGGAACCTATCCATCCAAAACTCGCCCCAAATTTAAATAAGCCTTAAGGATGAACCGGGTGGTAACAAAAAAAAGACTTGATTTCTGTGGGGAATACAGGTCAGAAAAGAACCATTTAGTCATTTATAACTTGGCTAAAAAAAGGTATGAAATTTAACGGATATCTGTACCGATGCAATATATTTTACCCATTTTTTCTAAGCCCTGCAATGAGCCCATAATAGCATGGGCCCATGCCGCATGCCCCTCATATTAATCGGGCCTTTACTGTGCCCGTTTGTTTGGGTTGTGCATTCACTATAAGACTTGAAATTATGAGAAATCATGCATGTGAACATATAAGACATTATTTAACTTATAGAATTTTATATAATCTTATTGAACTTGATTTAAAGTATTTTAGATTATCTTTATATAGTAATTTTAATTTAATTTATTCAATGTATCACGTATATAATTTATTTTATTCATTGAAATATTAGACCCATTGAAACTTGTAAGATCTTATTGAAATTTATAGGAGTTTATTGGAGAATTTATAGGACATTATTCAACTTATAAGTACTTATAGGACCTTATTTAACTTTTACGACCTTATTGAAATTTATCCGAATTTATAAGATCTACTTATTCAAATAAGGTCTAAGTTGGAGAGACCCCCCTAGTTGTTATAGTAATGTATATGTTTGGGAAAGAGAGGTTTGAGGTGTTTTTAGAGGTATAAATCAAAGAGATTTTAGAGGTTTAACAAGCCAAAATCTATAAAAGAAATATTCGGTGAAAAGAGTATTGAAAAAATGATTGATCTCAAACCTCTCATTAAAAAAATGCTCGTTTCACCTTCTTTTTTCTTATAGGATTGTTAATGTAAAATTGTAAAAGATACTTCTATTCATAATTACTACTCTTACCTAACAAAATTAAATTAATGCTACAAACGACATGGGTTCATAAATATTATCTTACATAATAAAATAGTTAACACTCAAGTGGGTAATTTTACCTTCAAGATTAGACCTTGTTGGAGGTACAAGGTTCAAATATTGCCTCCTACGATTAATATTATACATTATTAGTGATTTTGAATAAATAATTTTTATTAAAATGAAAAATTATATCACTATAAAAATAGATTACTTTTACATATGCAACTATACAAGGGTAACTTATAAGCAATTAAAGTTAACTTTTACTCCAGTGTACAATATTTATTTACACCACTTGTAAATAGGATTTGTGTTTTTTTTTTTTGCATTGTTATAAAAATCGTATGTTAAGTCCCCCCCCCATGTATAATTTTTGGTTACTCTACTGTGGCCATATATATTACCAAACACATTTATACAAACAATTAGTCATAATTACAGTCAAATATGCTAAATAGAAAGATAACAAGCTAAATCATACAAATAGGAAACAAATCAGCGCGTCTCCTGTGAGATCAGTCACACCATCAACTTGATGGTGTGACGAGCGCGAAACCAATAGCGTTAAACCTCGTGCCTTCTCTCTCTCCCATTTCTTACATAATGTCCTTTCTTCAAGTTCTCACCACTTCTGTAATACTCTACAATGTCTAAAGGCTCAACTAAAAGCTGATAAAAGTGAGCAGCATTCACCCACTTTCGCCGTTTGTGGAAATCATGAGGAAGTTCATTGTTATCAATCTTACTGATTACATTGTCCCAAAAACTTGCTAGTTTGATTATGAACAAGTTGACTTGATTGTCTCTTTTCGATGCTTGTCTTCGTTTGAAAGAGTCGTAGTATCCCATTTGATTGTCTGACTCATCACAGGATGTTTTGTACCACTCTATTTATAGAAGTAATGCCTAAACTATGAAAGTATCTCCCATAAAACTATGAAAGTAACGCCTAAACTATAAAAAAACACAAGTCTAAATTATAGAAGTACCTTGAATAAACTTTAAAGGTAACAAGCCTAAACTATAAAAGTAACAAGCCTAAATTATAAAAGTAACAAGTCTAAAAATATTAAAATTAAGAGGCCTAAACTATAAAAGTATTCCCCCTAAAACTATAAAAGTAACATGCTTAAACTATAAAAGTACTCCCTCTATAACTATAAAGTAACGTTTAAACTATAAGCGTACCTCCCCTAAAACTAAAAAAAGAAGTAACAGATCTAAACTATAGAAGTAACATACCTAAACTAAAAAAGTACCTCCTCTAAAATAATAATAATAAAAAAAAAGTAACATGTCTAAACTATAGAATTAAATACCTAAACTAAAAATGTACCTCCCCTAAAATTATTCCGTATAAAAAAAAGTAACATGTCTAAACTATAGAAGTAATACATAAACTAAAAAGGTACCTCCCCTAAAACTAATCCGTATAAAAAAAAGTAACATGTCTAAACTATAGAAGTAACATACCTAAACTAAAAAGGTACCTCCCCTAAAACTATTCCGTATAAAAAAAGGTAACATGTCTAAACTATAGAAGTAAATACCTAAACTAAAAAAAAATACCTCCTCTAAAATTATTAAAAAAAAAGTAACATGTCTAAACTATAGAAGTAACATACCTAAACTAAGAAAGTATCTCCCTTAAAACTACTCCGTATAAAAAAAAAAGTAACATGTATAAACTATAGAAGTAACATACCTAAACTAAAAAAAAGTACTTCCTCTAAAATTATATAAAAAAAAGTAACATGTCTAAACTATAGAAGTAACATATCCAAACTAAGAAGGTATCTCCCCTAAAACTACTCCGTACAAAAAAAAAAGTAACATGTATAAACTATAGAAGTAACATACCTAAACTAAAAAAAGTAACTCCTCTAAAATTATAAAAAAAAAGTAACATGTCTAAATTATAGAAGTAACATACCTAAATTCGCAAGTGTGAACTGGTCTCACCATCAGTTGATGGTGAGGACAGTCTCATATAAGAATTTATGCTCCCTCTATCCCAAAATGTTCGTTACGTTTGGTATTCTGCACGCGATTTAACGTCTAATTAATGTGCATTGAGATTCCTATTTTTTTAAAATTTAAACAAGACAAATTACATTTACTCCATCTGGCCCTTAATACTCGCCCCACTTTTCTTATAAAGCCGGACATACTCGCCTCACTTTCCTTATAAAGTTGTCCCTTAATATTTGCTATAAATGACATACTTTTACTAATATTATATCATTTCTCTCACTTAATCACAGACCCACATATACTCCTACTTACTAAAAAAAACATAGGCACGGCACGATTCGACCCAACACGATAAAACACGCTAAATTTAGTAAAATTAGCCTTAGACACGACGGGCCGGCCCGACACGGCACGAAAGCCCATGGGTTTGGCCGGGGCCTGTGCCCCTTTTTAACTTTTCGGCTCGGCACAACATGAAACAACGCGGGCCTGGCGTGAGCTCGGCCCGGTTAGGCCCACGACCCATGGGCTCGACCCGAAGCCCGGCCCGGCCCACTCCATCTTTACGTAAAACCAAACACTTTTCAAAGGTGCGGAGAATAACAGCTAAAGCTTCTCACGTGACCGTATTTTAACGCCTAACAAGTTGTGCAAGTTTCAAAATCCAAATCATTACGTAAAGTACATTCATCGTCCATTCATCCACAAACGCTCTCATTGTGGTTTTTCCTGTTTGTTCTTCCGACCCGCAATCCGAGCCCCCTTTTTCTCTCTCTTCCTGCCGTCTCGGTCGCCGATTATCGTCTCCGATCACCGATTTTAGGTATTCGATCAAACCTAATTATCTTTGCTCTTTTAATTACTCTTTGTTTGTAATCATTCTTATGTTGATTTAATTTACTGATTTCGAGTTTTGAAGATTAGTTTTCATACTTGACGTGATTGAGTTTTTGATGAAGTTTATCCATCATATTGATTGGTTGTTTATTTTTTGTATACAAGTAATTATACTACTTCTGAATTAGTAAATTATGCTTAGTTTGATAAAATTGATCAAATTTCTGCAATTACCTCTTTGAATCTCCAATGCTATTTGATTACTGCCGCATGGAATCATACTCCGTTTCTGTATGTTGTTCACATTTACTAGAAATAACAAGATAAAGGAGAGAGAGTGTTGGTGTTGTGGGTTGAAGAAAAAGTTGAATAAAGCAAGAGAGAGTGTGTAAAATGGGGACGAGTGTAGGGAAATGGTGGATAAATTAAGAGATGAGTTGAAATGTGTAAATGTTTCTGGTTAAGGAGAGGTACTCCATAATATAGTCTCACTTTTCTCACTAAAATTCCACCAAAGTACTCTGAGAATGTCAGGTGTATTTTCAGTTCTATTGTGGTGGTAAACTATTACTCTTTCATGAATACTCTTAACACTTGCTATTTTGGCATGAGATCACTATTTTCTTTATTGATTTCTCCTACTAACCCCATTTGTAAAGTTCTTTATTGTTTCTCCCTTCTACTAACCCACCTGCACCAATTATTTATCCTTCATAAACAATTAAAATATCTCAATTAGCTCCACATGCACATTAGTTTATTCATTTTCATGTACTACCCACAAACACAAGTGTTGCGAGTATTAAGGTACAAAGGTAGTAAGTATGTATTTCTATGGAAAGGATGTCATTTTAAACTTTCAAAGGGAAGTTTACATGAGAAGTTGTATTTTTGACATTTAAAGTCATTATGGGATGGATAGGGAGGAAGTGTAGTCGGTGAAGGTTTATAATGCTGAGATAGGGAGGGAGGTTAATCACAACTTTGTTGGAATGGAATTTGTTGAATAAAGAAAAGGAATCCCATTTAATTAATGCCTAGGATTTGGTGTTGGTTAAGGAGGATTTCGTCTTGATTACCATATATTTCCAGACCCCTAAGTTATTTAGTTATATTATTTTTTTCATCTACTGCGGTTTCATGTGCTTCATGGCCCTTTTAAAATATGTTACTTCAGGAATTCTTGTCTTGTGATGCTGTATTCTATGCTACATTGTTTCCTACCATTCTAGAGAATTTCTAAATTAAGGATCCTTAAAGGTTCGCTTCCGTGTCTAAATATTCTCCCAAAAAATGATGCGCTCCCCATTACTTACCGTGTGTATGGCCTAGTAAAAGACACAACTAGTACGAAGGATATTTTAGTTAAATCATTGTGAATGTTAAATGTTGTGGGATTGGGACAATGTGATACTTATTCCAGGACGAAGGGAGCAATAAATAAGTCACTGATTTTTTTTCAATGGATTAGTAGATTTCCTGTTAAATTTGAAAAGTTCATGTACTGAGTTGCTATCGTTGTATAAATTTCAATGAATCCAGTCTTCTAATGATTTACTTATACCCGTTGTGCTTTTCCAAAATAAATAGGTTCCTGCCAACAATTTCTTGCTTTGCAGTTTGTATGCTCTCTATGTAGTATGGCCCTTGTTTGCAGTGAATATAAAACTTTGTTAAACATTTGGACTTTAGACTTTGAGAGTGTGGCTTATCTGATTTTTATGCCTCTTAAACAAACATTAGTTAGGGAGTGGTGGTGCGTTAGATTCTAAACTACAATCGTGGTGATAGCATTGTACAATTTGTATTGGATTCGTTTCTTTTTCATGCTTCTTTGTTGTCAGCCAAGGTTCACGTACCATTTTTTGGTTTGAAGAAAGATTCAATATTCATTTTCTTATTGTCCTATTTTAATCTGTTTTATCTTTCCTCTTGAATCATTTGCTATCCTTTGTGATTGTCTATTTGTCTGGGGACATCCTATGTTCATATTATTATTATGTAACTCCATTGATTTGACTTGAAGTGGTCCTTCATATTGTTTTCAAAGTCATATTCTGTCTGTTGTTAGAAGGTTCTTCAGGTTTCTGTTAAAGTTTCTGCAATTTTTTTTAACACACTTGCTACTGTTGAAGTCACCGTTTATTTTCTATATTAATGTACTTTTGGCTCCTAGAAATTAGGAGAACCTCTATTTTTTTTGTGTGTGGATATTGTACATTCACAACACCTCCCTCTCAAAAAAGATTATCCACAGAAGGATGGACTGTCCCACTAAAATTGAGGCACAAGCAATTTCCCAACTTGTTTACAGAGTATTTGTGTGTGCCAAACTGCTGGAGTATGACCTCTGCTATCTTTGGCGTCTTACGCAGGTTTTTGGTCAATCTAATATTAGATGACTATCGATGAGCAAGATCAAGATGTCATCCGGTGGGGTTTGAATCTTCTTGATTTCGGACCATTGTTCAATAGTACTTACGGGGGGGATTATAACACAGAAGAAGGGAGCAGTTATCCTCAACAATATACGAGAGAGTATAATTACGATACGTCGTGTAATTCTGACTGTAATTATGTAGAAAGTGATGCAATACTTGCCCGTTCTCTACAAGAAGAATTTTCAAGAATAGAAGTTGATAATCCGACTCAATCTTCACATACAGAACCAGAGCAGTTTCATTCATCCAATTCATCATCACAGTGGCTTGTACCATCTTCCGCCAATTATTGTCCTGGTACTTAAATTTAATTAGTTGGCGACGCTTCTCCTTGTTCTTCTTCCTTTTTCATGTGCATATTCTTAAACTGCAGCTCAAGAGAACGCCCAGGAGGCAGATGATACAGGCCACTCAAGTTCATGTTCTAGCCCAGGGGAGAGATCAAATGATGGTGAAGATTATTCGTATACTTTGGAATTTGCGGATGAGTCAGCAGTTGATGGAGAACTGGGGAAGAGGTTAAACCAATTGATCCCTGTGCCAGTAAGTAATCTGTAGGTCTATGGTTTTGTCACATATTTCTAGCCCACTTGTGTATATTTCCCACAGTAGAAGGTTCCTTTCTGATTTTAATATCTTTCATATGAGTTCATCATGCTTGCCCATAGAGATAATACGGGCTGAAGAAGACACCTAGAGAAGGCAACTCTTTTAAGCTTTAGCTTCTTCCCCCTTCACGAGGAGAGAACAAGAATGTAAATGTATAACATTTTTCACACGGCATTGAAGTTTGAATCTTCTAGCTGTTGTTGACATTGCATGGACTTTCTTCCCTTGCCCCTGTTTCAATGATAATATTGAACTCCATGGAAACTGTGTTTACAGAGCATGTTTGATCACTGTAAGAAAAATGTACCCCCCCCCCCCCATGAAACAATACCTATGGTCTATTCTTGGGGTAGTGTTCGTGTTGGAATGCTGCTTGTTGTATCATATCATTGTTATATGTTTATTGTCTCTTTATTTTTAATTAGTAGAAATCAACTTATGATCAAGTATATTTATGTATGCTTGGTCAATCTTTAAAGGGAACCATACAAGTGAAGAATATATTTTCCCCGTGCAGCATGTCCCTCGAATTAATGGGGAAATACCTTCAATGAATGAAGCAACTTCAGATCATCAACGACTACTAGATAGGTATGGATGTATCTTTAGAGGATTTTATGTTTTTGTTGGGGGTGGGCCGGTGGGGTTTGATGGGAGATTGATCATAGAGTAGTTCATAGGCTTCAACCCTTGTCTTCTGAAGCTTTAAAAAAAAATTCATTGTAAAATTTATCCATTACGTAATTTAAACTTTGTGGTGGCATGTTCTTGCTGCTGTTGTCTGTGTTTTTCAGTGGCAGCTTGGTGCCAATCTGGAGAAATTAATTTTTTGATGTTGCCTAGTATTGTTGTTCTTGTCAGTAACTTCATTCCAATTGTCACTGTTATGACTTCTATAACAGAGGCACTTTTGATCAGATTGCAGTTGTATGATTTGGTTGAGCGCAAGGTCCAGGGGGATGGCAATTGCCAGGTCAGTTGTTTAGCCCTGATACTTGTTCATTTCTTGTTAGTTTCTGCACCAGCTGAAGATTCCAATAACTATGCTGCATAATTAGTGATTCAACCTTGGCCAACTCTTTGATTTGATTGTGTTAGTATTTGGTTTCTGTGTATATCTTACAGTTGGTTCGGTTATATTATGCTAGTGGAATGTCTCAATCCACAGAGCTCCAATGATTGAAGCGAATACATTTAGTATTGCCAATACTGTGTATCATGTTCCCATTGGTGGTACTGCCTGCAAATACAATTAATATTGTCAGTACTGCCTGCAAGTACCATCACTACTCCTCTGGAGTTGAAATGTGTAAAAGTGCATCACTTGCATCTGACTTTTGAACTTGTAATGTGCTTTCTCAGTTTCGTGCTTTGTCAGATCAATTCTATCGCACTCCGGAACACCATAAGTTTGTGAGGCAACAGGTTGTCAATCAGGTGGGTTCTTGAGAAATTGAAATATGAGTTGCTTTGAGAGAGTTTTCCTTTTTGATTCTTTTTGTTGTGCCATTTGTAGTGTTTGCCCTTATTTGCTGAATTGTTGGTTTTGTCAGCTCAAATCACAACCAGAGTCTTACGAGGGATATGTTCCCATGGCGTATGGTGAATACTTAAACAAGATGTCCAAGTACAGTATAAAGCTTGCTTAATTTTTATCTAATCTATTAGAAGAGCTGTTATTGATTTTTAAAGATCATTAAGGATTGACATTCTGAATTTCTGCCATCTGCTTAAATGTTGACTTCCCTCTTTTGGGATACATGTGGTTCACCAGATGTACAGTTTTCCGCATAGTAGTTTGCTTATTCTTATCTAAAATACCACCTTTTATAGTTTTATTTATACTCTCATCATCAACCTGCTTCAGTTTATTCTGGTTCCTTAGTGTTTGGATTTTGTTTTCTTCTCAAAAATCTTCTTCCCACTCATTTTGGGAGAATCCTGAATATCCCCTGATCATTTTCCTCGTTGAAGGACATTTCAGTGGTCTAACTTTAGTTCGATAGTTATTTCAGTTGTGTTTCTGACAACTTTTAATGTAGTGATTATTTATGTTTAGTATGTCTTACCTTTTTACTTATTTGGAATATAGGAGTGGTGAATGGGGAGATCATGTCACCTTGCAGGCAGCTGCTGACTCGGTATGCATGAATTTATAGCTCTGCCCTGGTTTTTTTAGTGTTAGATTCTCGACCAAGAAACACAGTGCTTGTTTTTAGAAGCAGGAGACCCTTTCTTTTTCATTTTCGGTCTCATTGAGCTCTTTGTAGTTACTGAAGTCGTAACGTTTCATATTCTGCATAGTATTATTATCAGTATAGTGGAAAATAATTCTTGAAAATATGCATGTCTTCAGCTTCTTACAACATAGAAAACAGGCATTGCAGATTGATTTCTCATATTTCCTTGCTTTTTGTGTAAATTTGTCTTGGGTTGTCGATTAAAAATCTTAAAATCTTAAATTGCTCTACGAATCATTAATTACTCTAGAGCTTGTCTATTAACACCACGAGACCGCTTGGCCCTTTCTGCTGACACATCACAACTTCAGGGAAATTTAGTCCATTACTTTCTAATTCTACCCTGTAATACAGGTGAGATTTTCACCAGTCTTTACTTCGAACTTTCCCCTTCATTCCTGTTAAGCTGAACAGCACTAGAATGGGGTTCTGCTGTTGAATGGTGAAGTGATGTTCTGTGATATACTGTGCATATGTTTTGATGAATTGTTTTTACCCATATTTTTTTGATGGTATTATGCTTCTGGAATATTTTTCTTGACGGAGCCTGTTTTTGCAGTATGGTGTTAAGATATTCCTTATAACTTCATTCAAGGACTCCTGTTATATGGAGATTATTCCAAAGGTTCAAAAGTCAAAACGAGGTGAGCTGTTTTGGGCGTCTCTAAGTATATCCTGACTCCATTTTGTTGTTCTTCAAAATCTTATCTGATAATTTATCATCCTTACAACCCCCAGTTTTTTGACAATTTGACATGCTAGATAGCTGTCGTTTTTGTTCCCTGATATGTACTAGTTGTGTACTTATGTAATTCATTTTCATCACTCAAACTGGCATTGGGTCCTATTAGTAATATTGGGATGAAGAATTTTCGAGATTAGAAGTTGTCATTAGGTATATTCCCTAAATTAATGTTACAAATGCTTCAACAAATATAATATTGGTACTTTCATCAAACTGAAGGGTTTTCAACTTGAAAAGAATAATAACCGGGAGCCCATATTATTGCTGATGTTGCTTTGGTCCTTGAAGCTTAAGCTTTATAATTATAACTTAACATCATCACAAAGCTTTTTTGCTACTTCATTTTCATAATGCCGTCGTCCATTTTCTTGCTCTGAAGAATTTGTCTTAATTTTCTGTTTTCGGGGTTGTTTTATGCAGTAATCTTAATTAGCTTTTGGGCAGAAGTGCACTACAATTCAATCTACCCACAAGGAGGTAACTTCAGTTCTTTGTATCCATTTACCAAACTGTCCGGTTTAGTGTGCACCATGTTCTTGCATTGTAGTTGCTGCATCTGTGTACTAAGAGAAGTGGTCAAGCACCTCAGTTTCTATGAAATTATTAGTTCTCTCAATTGTTATGCTTTTCAATTTGTGTGTTTGTGGGTGGGTGGAGGGAGAGGATAGGACATCAAATCAAAATTAATGGAAGAGCGGTGGTGGGATAATAGGAAACATGCAATTTTACAGTTAACTTTTTGTGTGTAGACGTGGAAGGGCATTGAATTGGAATGTTTATCCAACATTCCTCTCTTGGTTGTTTTATGAGACTAAAGATCAAGGTGAACTTTCCTCTTTCTCTCATAGACTACACTAATATTCCATTGTGTTCCTTGTCCTCCAATTGTGAAGTGAAGGTCCATGGATAAGTGTTTGATTGAGTCTTCAAGGCCAGAATAATGAATGAGTAAAGAGTCTCCAATAGTTGTAATCACAAGACTCTTAGAGTCTCCACCCATATTCTTTTTGCAATGCCCTCATGGGATCTTAAGATATGTACCAAAACCTGCAAGGTTGTGATAAATCCCAATAGCAGTTGTGAAGCGTTTTGTTAAAATGATGGGTGACCTAATGTTAGGGGTGCAAACGAGCCGAGCCGAGTACTAGCTTGTTCATGTTCATGTTCATTACTTTAGGCGAGCTTTAGCCCGAGTTTTCAACTGAGCTCAAAAATCTGTTTAAGCTCGGTTCGTTTAAGAAATTTTGTGTTCGTGAACGGGTCATGAACGTCTCGTTTATTAACCGAGCCTAGTTCATAAACAAAAAAATTTCTTGCACATATTTGAGCCTAGTTGGTCCACACCGATATCTTGTATGTCACTCCACAAGTTGAGATTATTACCTGAAATTAGGATTTGTTCATATGGAGCGTGATAAAGTTGTGTGATAGCCGTGTGTTTTGCTAAGGAAGAACATCCAAGTATTAATCCATTATTATATTTTGAATTGAACTGATTTGTTAAAACTATCTGAAAGGCTAATTAAGGTGTTGAACCATATGCAGAGTTGCCACCTCCCAGTCCCTGGCAGATGAAAAAGAAGAAAAGATGGTGGCTTTTTTGAAACAATTGAGGAGGAGAGGCGTAATTCATTTATTCATCTGTATATACGGAGCAGTGTTACATGATTCGCTATGATTTGCTAGTATGAGATTGGGTACGGGATCACAATTTAGTACCTAATTAGCTAAACTAGACCAAAAAGGTACAATTTTATTTATGATTTGATATTTCGGTTCCGAGTCCGCGGGGTGATTAGGGAATCAGGTAACACTGGTACGGAGTATGTGTCTAGGGCCGCCATGCAAGCATCGAATTTTTATTTGCAATAATGTACTTTTATTCTTTCTTTGTATTTCTCCGTTGTGGCCTCCGGTATAATTGTGCCGGGAATGCGCCTGAAACACAAATATGAATATGAAGTATATATAAATGCGAGGCGTGCTTTTTGATTCGCATGCCATTTCTATTTCTTTTCTTCACTGCTCATGGTCCATTGCTGCCTTTTGAATTTGTCATTCAGCTGGATTTCCTTGATTAAATACTTACTACTCCGTAATTTTTTACTCTCCGGTTTCTTTTTGTTCTTTACGTTTGGCCTTTTACACATTTATTAACGACTAATTAATGTGCATTAAAATTTCTCTATTTTTTTATTTAAACAAGAAAAATTTGTTTGTTTTTAATATTTTCACTCTTATCAAAATTCTGAAAAAATGAGAAAATTTTAATGTCCCAATAAAAAGTGTGAGAGATTAAATGACCCAATGAATTTAATTGGTTAAAATAATCATTTGACACAAATTTTGATAGAATATTAAAGCATTTATGTGGTAATATAAAAGATAATGTAGAGAACATTTTAAAATACCCAAAAAGGAAGACGTAAAGAACAAAAAGAAACGGAGGGAGTAACTATTTAACCCTCGTTAAATTTAAATCTTTGACTTTTAAATGGGAGTACTCTTGTATATATGGACTGGATGATATTTTTGGAAAGGCATGATACAAAATGTATTTAGATTAACACAAGTTGATTGAGTTGGTGGGGAACTTACCTTGTGACTTGGAGGTCTCATCAATTGTGAAATATTTGGGAGTAATTCAAACGAATACCTGCATAGCTGAGCTAGCTAACATGTGATAGGTGTTGGTTCAGTCATCGATTAGATCTCTTTTAAGTCTTTTTTCTAATGTAGGGAAAAAAAACAAATGAAATAAAATGTACTCTATATGTATAACTTAAAATATGATTTTGGCAGGCATCAAACTCTTGTAATCACATACCAAAACCAAGAGTTCTTTCCTTCAACATTTTTGTTACTCCGTATTTTTTTTTTTTAATTTCCAAATGATGAATCGTGGCAACCAAACCCCATGCACAAACAATCCACATTTTGACACCTATTAAAAGCTAACATTGCAAAATATTAATGGAGGCAAACCTTATCTTATAACCCCAAACATATAATTCGATCACCGCTGAAATGTTCATATATAATACGCAAGAAAAACAATATGAAACAAAAATCATACCCAAAAAAAAAACTATTATTAACAAAATAATAATAATAATTAAGATGATGTCTTCAATTAAGTCACCACCACCATGGGAAATCCTAGACCTGGTTTCTCACCATTTAGATCCTAAAACCTTAGCCATAGCCTCTTGTGTGTCCAAGACATGGTACACTTGCTTCTCCTCCGACCATCTGTGGGACCCACTTTGCGCTGCCGCCTTCCCCTCTCTCGTAACCACCCTTAGCTCGGTTGCCGCCTCGCTCCCCCGCTTCCGCCTCTATGGTCTTGGCCATAGCGCGGCGCTCCGCCGCCAACGGAAGCCTCGTAAACCCCGTCTCTCCCTCGACTGTCTCATGTTCATCTTCTCCATCCGTCTCCCAGGCGGCGTAGTAGAGGTAGTGTTAGATAATAGTCTTCATTTTGTTATTGTAAGAGTTTTCTCCACGTGGAAGAAATATGATCATTTGCATATCTATCTATTACTTTATACTAAAACAGACACTAAGAATAACACATATCATTTCGGTTTTGGATCCTTTGCAGTTTTAAAATAACTCTACAAGGTAGAGTTTGAGCAATATCAACCATTGATTGAAAATTCAATGGCTCATCTATTATATATCTAAAATTTCCCCTACTTTTCTCATTAATTAATATCCATTCCCTGATTTTTCCTTCTCAATAATATAAGCATTGATTTTAAAATGTATACTTTAAATACAAGTCTACCTCTAAAGTTTTATTAAAACTCTAGAGGATCCGGACTCGTCACTGGTATAAAATTTTCCGATCTAAAATATTTTCCTAAAATATATATCTCTTTTATTTTTATTTTTTATTCTCTGCCCTTTTTATAAACTATCTATGTATAAAAAAGTATTAGTTTATAAGTTATTACAATAATAGATATTTCGTAATAATAATTTTGCTAAAAACTTTTTCATAATGTTTTAGTCAAATCGGTACTTTAGTAATGGAAAATATGTTTACCCAATATATAGTGTAAAATTAGCATATTACACGTATATAATATGTATATTAGATGAATACATCAAAATGAGTATTTTAAAAAAAAAAAATACAATTATGCAGTATTTTGGAATATTTAGGTAAATATTTTGTAAAAAAATATCATAATCCAAAAAAAAAAAATACAATTATGCAGTATTTTGGAATATTTAGGTAAATATTTTGTAAAAAAATATCATAATCCGTGCGTGCACGGGATCTAATCTAATCTTTAAATATATCCGTGTGCTTGATATATTAAGTATATTGTGACTTGACTTATTAGGACAAGTGGGGCATTTGGCTTGGTGTGTTAGTATTGGACCGGTAACATGGTAATATATTACTAATCAACACTTAGCAATTTGTTTTATTTTCATAATTCAAAGTTTGGTATTTAACAGGTAGTCAAGCCATGCAACGACATGCACCGTGACCCTCATGGGATGTTCAGATTTGATGTCGAGGTGGCGGCGGAGGAGAGGGAGTGGACCTTGGAGGACCTTAGGAAGGCAAAGGTGACGTGGATGGTGGCGGAGAGGGATTGGAAAGCGGTGTTCACCGTCGCCGAGGAGAGTACCGGGAAGCTGGCTTCGGGTGTCGAGGGGTTCTTCTCGGCGGAGCTTCCATCGCCGGGGTGTTGCTCCGGCAGGATGTCGAGCGGGCTGGTGGCGGATATTCGGTTCGGGTTGAAGGACCAAGTTGAGAAATTTAGTAAAATGAGTAGGATTGAGAAGGTTAGTGTTGGGATAATGAGTATACTTAGTTGGAGATATATTAGTCTTGAGGATGGTCTCTTGTACTTGGACCACTTCTTCCGGGCCGGGTTTGATTAATTAGCAGAATGTAATTACTAACTATGGAGTATATACTTTTGTTCTCCTAATTAATTACAACATCATATCCTAGCTAATCATGGTGATTTCTATTAATATTTTGTAATTCAAGTATGTAGTACAATTTTACAAAGTCAACGTTTAACATGTTCAAACTGTTAGTAACATTCTATTTGAAATTTTAAATTGCACAATATGTACATACATATATTTGCCAAAGTAATACATATTCATATAATAATTAGGTTGTTCATTTTCAAAATAGTAAATATTTATTTTCAAATCAATAAGTAACTGATCATTTTCAAATCAGTAAATATTCATTTTTAAAATTTATATCTTATAATTTGGAGGGGTACAACTTGTACCCCCCGGACCCTGATTGTACCTGGGTGTAGCAAAAAAATTGCGGTATCTTATGTTTCTCTTTATGTATCTATGATTTCATTCAAAGATTCTGCAATTACGTTAAACATCAAAATCAAAGTTAATGTACACTAGACCTATTCAACGGGCTGAGCCAAAGTTTAAAGGGCTGGGCTGGGCTAGGTTAAGGTAGAATTTTTACGGTCCGGGCTGGGCTTTGTCCATTTTTCTTGATATAGTGTTTTTTTTTTGTTGGATCTAGTTTTATAAAACTAGAAAGGTTTTCTTCTCATTTGTGGCATCATCTTCTGCTCTTTTGCATATTCAGAAAATAACTCATATTATTGGAATTTGTGAAGCAGACGCAACATCCACTCAAATGTGTATTCTTTTTTAACTGAAACTGGAAATTCTGTTACCCGGAGAAAATCTGGTAATTCTCATAGATGATGAAACAAATTACAGTCTGACTGAATGAAATCAAAACCCTAGTTACAGAATATTGGTTTAGCAAAGCTACGATCTTTGCATATCGAACATTACAATCTGATGAAACAGATTACAATCTTTCTGACTGAAAAACATATTACAGCCTTTCTGAATCAAAATCACAGTCTAACTGATGAAAGTATGAAACAGATTACAGTCTTTCTGAATCAAAATCACAGTACTGATGAAACAGATTACAGTCAAACTGAATCAAAATCCTAGTTACAAAAAGAATTCATAGTGGTTAACAAGTACTCAACTCAAAAGGGGTATTTCTAAAAAAAAAAAAAATTAACAAACTATTTCCCTAAAACCTGGCATTGCAAAAATGCCTTGGTTGTTAAACAAACATTAGAAACTTCAAGGAAACAAAGTTATCTCTTGAAATTCAGAGCATTCACATGAAATTCTTCCAATCAATGGCTTCTCCTGGTTGATGAAGTTAGACTATTAGCGCTTGAACTTGATCAATAAAAACCGGACTTCTGGTTCACGGGTCTTAAACCGGTATCATCTTTAACCCGGCTGCAACTGGCATGCCCAAAAACCCAATGAAAATACTAACGAACCACTGCATGAAACTGAGGGGAGTTGTGTTGGCAAATGTACCAAGATATTCCACTATTATAATTTGAAAGAAAAGGGTGACACTGATGACAGTAACAAAAACATAATTGTCTAAAATTCCCTTGAAAACGTCTATTTCCTCCATGTCTCTTGAGCTTATTTCGTTGAAAATCTGCAACAAGAAAGTAACCAGGAGACTGTTAAATTAGTTTTCCTGTGAAAAAATTTGCATAATTTATGGGATTTTTTTGTGTTTTACTTTTACAACCTGAAATTCTCAACTTTTATTTTACCATCTAAGAAAATATAAAAAATTCGTTTTACTACCTTTTAACATCAAAGTTAACCGAATCGTTACTGGGCCCACTTCAACGGCTAGTATAACATTTCTTTTGTAAACTTCCACGATGTTTTTAAGCATTTAACTTAAGTTTGTAATTTGATTAATTTAGAGATTTAAAGTGCAAAATGGGTGGTGAGAATTGAGGAGTAAAGAAGAAAGTAAAAAATTCAATAAGAAGGAGTAAAGAAGAAAATCACATAAATTAGGTAAAGAATGGGGGGGGGGGACTTAATCTGTGTGCTCCACGATTAGTGCCGTTAACTTTGCCGTTAAAAGGCAGTAAAATGAACTTTTTTTTTATTTTTTTAGGTGGTACAATAAAAGTTTGAGATTTTTAGGTAGTAAAACACAAATTGAGTTTTTTTTTTTTAAGGTCGTAAACCACACAAAATTTCCTAATTTATGCAAAACAGCAAAAACTTTCTTTATCAACTTATGATACATGATTAATCCTCTAAAAAAAAGAGCTTATTGAAAACATAAAAAACTGTAATTTACCTGACAGAACACAAATGAGTTGAAGATCAGAGTATTTAAGCTCAGGTCACCCTCTGGACCTTGAAGTCCAAACAAAGCTTTTCCATATGCTTGCAGAAACCATATTACCATGAATTGGTAAAAGGATTGGCCTAATATGTTCCTCCACATTACATTACTAATGAAATTTCCTTGCCTTCCTACTGGTGTTCGTTTCATTAACTCGTCATTTGGAGGCTCAGTAGCCAATGCAAGAGCTCCAAGTGTGTCCATGATCATGTTCACCCATAGAAGCTGAACAGCAGTAAGTGGAGCACTTCCTGAAATAGTGAAATCAAGAGTGTCAAACACCAAGAAAATCAACACAGTTCAACAATCTTGGAAATGAAAATTTTAATGCATACTTCAAACTTTTGAGTTTTGATCATCTATTTCAAATTTGAACTAATCCCACCTTTCGATTAACTCTTAGGCTCTGTTTGTTTCAACGGAAAATATATTCAAAGGAAAATGATTTTCCATGCAAAACAATTTTCAAGGGAAAATGGTTTTCCTTTGTTTGTTTCCTTACAAGAGAAGTTGTAGAGAAAATGAACATAGAAGTGGAAAAAAGAGATAGATAAGAGGAGGTAAACTGAAATGTAAGGGATTAGAGATGAAAATGTGGGCATTCCTTCTTCTCAAAAAGAAAGTTGGTTTTCCATTAGGGAAAGTTGTTTTCCACATTTGAGAAAATTGTTTTCCACCTTTACAAAACAACGAAAGGAAAATGGGAAAATCATTTTCCGGAAAAGTGTTTTCCGTCAAAACAAACTGGGCCTTAATGACAGCAGCATTTTGGGTCATATTCTCATAATAATCTTAAGAGAAATTATTACTTCTTACAATTGTCCCAGAAATAACCCAAAAGTTTAAGCATCTGAATGTCTTATGATTACTCAAAAGTACAAAAATATGGCCAAACTCGGATCATTCATATGATTTTTTTTTCTTTGTGTTAACAAGAGTAGGATTCTTACCAGTCCAACAGGCTGAAAAGAAGTTAACAAGCAAGGCAACGATATTAACAGTCAACTGAAACTGCACAAACTTCTGAATGTTAATGTAAACTGAACGCCCCCATTTAGCAACAGTGACAATTGTAGAGAAATTGTCATCTAGAATGATAACATCAGCACTTTCTTTAGCCACCTGGAGATATAGAGATGGATAATTGTCAGTACAAGTACACAAAAAATGGTCTGAAATTGAGATGAACAACAACATTATGCAAGTGTACTACATACCTCAGTACCAGCAATTCCCATTGCAAGTCCAATATCAGCTTCATGAAGAGCTGGGGCATCATTTGTACCGTCTCCTGTTACTGCCACGACTTCATTAAATGTTGTTCTCAGGTGCTTCACCAGTGTGTGTTTATCTAGGGGAGAAGATCGTGCCATCACCTGCAAAAACAAAAAAAGAACAATCCATTAAACCTTGTTCTCTTCAACTTATTTTGACTGAACTTATATTATCTGAACTTATCTGAACTAAACTTATTTTATCTGAAATAAACTTATATGTGTGTGAAAATGTCTGAAAAAACATCTTTTCTGAACTTATATTATCTGAACTTATTTTGTCTGAAATAAGTCAAACAGAACAAATCCTAAATCAAAAAAAGGCCAGTTTTAGTTGTTAGGTATAATCCACAAGAAACAGTTTTGACTGATAAAAACCAGTTAATGTACTCTACCTGAATTTTCGGAATGATTTTCTCCAATTCTTCCATGCTCTTTTCTCTAAAAACTGGACCTTCTATAGCAATACCATCATCAGTAAGAATACCACATTCCCTTGCAATAGCCTTAGCTGTATTAATATTATCACCTGTAACCATCCTTACAGTAATCCCAGCTGAACGACATATTGCAACAGACTCCTTAACACCAGGTCTAACAGGATCTTTAATACCGACAATCCCTATACAAGTATACCCTTCAGTAGGCATAGGATCATTTGCAGTAAACCCTGCATCATTCTCAAGATCCATATAAACAAGACACAAAGTTCGAAGAGATTCATTTGCAAACAGATCAATTGTAACCTTAAGATGGTCCAATCTTTCTGCATCAAGGGGAACAACTTCTCCATTTCCATTGATGACTTTATCACAGGTAGCTAATACTATCTCTGAAGCACCTTTACTGTGGGCCCTTAAACCACCTCCATTGGGGAGTTCTAATACAACACCCATCCTCTTCTTTGTAGAGTTGAATGGTTCAACTTTGATAAGCTTTGATGATTTTCTCTCAGCATGGAAATCACCACCAAGTGATAAAGCAAACTCTAACAGAGCGGTTTCAGTGGGTGTTCCTAATATTTCATGTTTCCCTTTCTTGTTCGCAACAACCTCACCTCCTGTGTTGTTGAATATTGATTGTATCAGAAGCTTCAATGTAGAATCAGGCAACTCAGATTTCAACCCAGATTCCCTGTTAATTTCCTTGACATTTAAGCCGATGCAGGATTTGACAACAGTCATACGATTAGTAGTTAGAGTCCCGGTTTTATCACTACAGATAGTAGTAGATGAACCCATAGTCTCACAAGCAGCCAAGTTTCTGACTAAAGCCTTATCATTCATCATCTGTTTCATTGCAAATGCAAGACTCAAAGTTACAGCTAAAGGTAACCCTTCAGGAACAGCCACCACAACAATGGTAACAGCAATAGCAAAATACTCTAACAATTCCAATGCTTCATCACCAGCCCAATACCAATGACTCCCTTCTCTCCATTTACGAGCAATTAACCCGTTTACAAGTACTGCAAAAGTCACAACAGCAAAAAAGAGTCCGATTTTACCAATAATGGTAGCAACCCCGTTTAGTTTCACCTGTAGCGGGGTCTCATCATCACCTCCTTCACTAAGAGTTGCCATTAATTTACCCCATTGTGTCCTCATCCCAACAGTTGTTATTATCATCTTACATGATCCGTCTTGTACTTTAGTACCCGATAAAAGAAACGGGTTTTCTTCACTCACCATAACAGGCTCACTTTCTCCGGTTAAGCTTGATTCATCAATCAATACCGAGAATCCTGACACAAAAAGCCCATCAGCAGGGACCTGATCACCTATAGAGAGATGAACAATATCACCAGGAAGTAACTCATATATAGACATCTTCTGCCTGTATCCATTCCTAGTAACTTGTATGGCAATCTTCTTCTTTTCTTTGTCAAGATCTTTGAATTGTAAAGACTGGCGATAATCACTAGTTGCAGTTACAAACACAACTAGTAAGATGGATGCTACAATCCCAAGCCCGTCATGGGCTCCCCTGGGCCACCCTTCTGTAGCAACACCAACTATTAGAGAGACGAATGCACAAACACCAAGAATCATCAATGTCATGTCTTGAAGTGCTTCCCAAACAAACACCCAGAAACTTCGAGGTTGTGTTTCTGCAAACTTGTTGATCCCAAACATGTCCTGTCTAAGGGAAATAGTGGTTGGGTCGGTGGTTATCCCGTTTTCAGTTGAAGTGCAGAGCTTTTCTGCAATGCCAGGTACTCCTCCATGGGCTTTTACCTTCTTTAAATCATGGCCTTCGACAATGCCACTTAATTCATCAGCACATATACCATAACCTGCTGCTATAACTTCTTTAGGGACTGCATAATCACTTGGTGTTACACCTATACTCAGAAAATGTCACAAAATGTGAGCAATAATATTAACACAAGAACATAATACATGTTTAAAAGCACGTACTCACCCTGTATAAACTGAAATGCAGCCTTGGAAACTAGAACAGCAATTCGTAATTTTTCCTGCAATGCCAAAAACATAAGACTAAAGTCAATTGACTTTTTTTTTTTTTTCTAATAACATTGATATTTGACAGTCAAATTAGAGGTGACAATGTCTGAGCAAGAATAATTGAATCTGGCATGAATACAAACACAAATCAACTTGAATTTGACCCTATTCGTTGTCATATTATGCAATTATCTTGAATTTTCATATTGTTTCTTTTTTATATTTGTGAACAGTAACAAATTGACACGAAACCAAACACGAAGCATGACCCGTTTATTAAAATTGCAAGCTCTACAATCAAAATTCATCAAGTCAATCAATGAGGTCTTGGCCTAGTGGTTAAGACTGAAAATCTGTATACGATAATTCTTAGGTTCAAATCCCCTCTCCCATTGATAATTTGTATTGCTGATCATTTGTACCAAAACCAAAAATAAAAATTTTAAAAAAAAATCATCAAGTGAACCATAATAAGTCAATAACATTTCCCCTTCAATATCAAATTTAAGAACATAAGTGGATCATATTTTTAATTTTTTTGGCAAATTAAGTGGATCATATTACATTTTTTAAAATCATTCATGAAAATGTTACATTAATTACATTCCATTCATACATTTTTTGTGGGAATAAGCAACAATTGGCAATATAAATTTACAAATGGGAAGGGGGATTCGAACATGTCACCTATCACCCAAAACTTCAATGGTACATTGCATTCATAAATCAAAATAATACACAGACACAAATAATGAGACCATAAAAGTAGAGAAAAAGGTCGAACCTGATTGGTACGGCGCATAGCAGCAGCTTCGTAACGCTTGGAAAGGTTGGCAGTAAAACGAAAGCGACGCTTTGGGTTTTTAACGACGCCACACAAATTCCTCCATCTTTCCAACACTTCATCTGACGTTCCCTTTGGTTTCACCTCAAAGTTCTGACTCAAATAACTCTCCATTTTTTTAATTTCAAAATACTAATCCGTTTTTGGTTTATCTATCTAACCCAGAAAGTTAAATAATCAAATTGACCTGAATCTCCACTTTTAAACTACCATGATCGAGACCAGAATTTCTACGAAGCAAATTTTAACGACAAAAAGGGTAAAAACGTGTAGTCAGAAAGTGTTGGGAAATGATGAAATTGTGTTTGTGAGAAACATCAAAGAAAGAGGTGGAACTTTTTAGCATTTGCGTTTTAAGAAGAAGATTGCCATTTTTGTTTGTTTTTGTGTGTGAGGTGATCCGAAAATTGGTGGGAAAACTCTCCTCAAATAAATTGGAATTTCCACGATTTTTTCCAACGAATTGCTCGGAGACTTCCTTGCCTATCTATGTCTTCTTTTTATACCCACTAACATCAGGGAATGTAGGATGTGGATGTTGGGGTCTCATTAAGTCATGATGAACCATGTCAATTTGGCCCTATTCTCATCTTTGTCAATTTTTATTACCGGACAACATTTTATAATAACTAACATTATCTTATTTACATTGTACTTTTAGTAAATATGATGGTTAAAATATGTACCAAGTACATAAATAGTGTAAAAGTAACAATGAATAAGGTATTAATTACCATTGTCGTTGTTCTTATGACCTTAATTACTTCTCTCTACCTATACGTAAAGATGGCCGTGGGTCGAGCTTTAGGTCGAGGGTCTGACGGGTCGGGGTCATGCCAGGCCCATGTTGTATCGGGGCGGGGCGGGCAAAAAAGTTCAAAACATGGCTCAGGCCCGACCCCAAACCCACATGCTTTCATGTCGGGCCAATCCGGCTCATCGAGCCTAAGGCTAATTTTACTAAATTTAGTGTACTTTATCGTGTCGTGCTTTTTTCAAAAAATTAAGGCCCACGACTTCGTGCCCATGTTGGGGTATGATTTTTTCGTGCTCGTGCCGGGTCAGACTTCGGGCCGGTCCAACCCACAGCCATCTTTACCTGTACGTAATAATCTACGCCCTCCTGTTTCAGGTTAGTAATAAGAGAGATTGTGCACATGGTTAAAGGAAATTGTAGAATGGGGACCAAATATAGGATTCTATACTAGGGTAAAAAGTTTGATAAAATAATGTTGGGTTCTTTTCCAAAAGCCTAAAACAAATGACAAATGGATAGGGTAATGATTACTCTAAATTAAACCATAGGTGTTAGCCTGATAGTTAAGAATAAAAGTCTGTTTACGATAAATTATATGTTCGAATCTCCCTCCCCATTAGTAAATTATATTGTCGTTGAACACACTTGAGAAGGGCACTTTATAAACATATTGTTACATTTTACATTACATATACCAAAGAAAGTACTACTCCCAATTAAAGATGGATGTGGATAGGGCCGACCCGAAGCCCGACCCGAGCACGAAAAAAGTTCGGCTCGGCACTGGCACGATGTCGTGGGCCGGACCTGGGCCTTAAATTTTTAGAAAAAGCACGACAATGCACGGCACGACTCGACCCAACACAACAAAGCACGTTAAATTTTGTAAAATTAGCCTTAGGCATGACGGCCCGACACGAAAGCCCGTGGGCTCGAGCTGGCTTGTGCCTTGTTTTGAACTTTTCGATCCGGTCCGACACGATATAACGTGGGCCTAAATTGAGCCCGACCCAGTTAGGCCCACAGGCTGTGGGCTTGGCACGAAGCCCGCCCCGACCCGCCCCACGGCCATCTTTACTCCCAATACCCCAAATGGTGGTCAATTTTATTTTATTTGACATCGGTGGTGGTCCAAAGTTTTGAAGCAAGATAAGTGATACTCGTACAATTAGGCCATTCCTATGGAAACCATTAATTAAAAGATGAAAGCATAAACAATTGGTTAGTTAGATCGTGTCCATTACGCGTAACGAACTAACGATAATCATGGTGACTACTCCTATTCAAGTACTCGATAAATAATACACGGCTCGAACATGTCTACACTTTTTTAATTTTTGTATCAAAGTTATGGGGTGATTGTTAAGGATCACTCTCTCTTCCTAACGCAAATCAATAAGTTATAAAATAAAGATGTCAAATGTCAATGTGTCATGGGCTCCCTCTAAGCCCCGCGCAGCTTTCTGCACAATAACTAGTTATTGACGCGAGCGATACTCCTTGTCTTTATATGTAGCTTAAAATTAATATTTTTAAATTAATTGAAGGTGAAAAAAAGTATAAAAAAAAGAATGTAAGAGCATTTCGAATGATTGTAGCTAGGGATATTCGAAATATAGCTAGGGACGTAAGAGCATTTCGATAAAATAATGTTTGCAATTGTTACAGTTACCTTGAGTGTGACTGCTTTGATCAATATCTTTGATCAGTTTCTTGCTGATCAAGTCAAGAAAGAACTAAGAAGGAAGAAAGAATAGAAGATAAGAAAGAAGAAGAAGAAGAAGAGAGAAAAATCAGAGTACGAGAGAATCAGAGAGAAGAGATAGGAATTAGGATTTTATTTCTGTTATTTGATAACTGATCACAATCAGCTAAAACAGTACTTATACAACGCAATATCGATTTTATACAATGCAATGCCATGTCATCAAGTTTGTTATAACAGCTTAACAAACTTTTAACTAACCAACTGACTAAAGTCAACATGTTGCCCATTGACTTAGTGTATTATCATTTGTGCCTTAACATTTCTTCCCCCTTTGAAAAAGAACTTGTCCCAAGTTCAAGGTAGTTGAAAATCAGGAAACTGAAGCACAAATTCAGAAGCTATTTCCCATGTGGTTTCATGTACAGGACTGTCCATCCATTGCACCAAATATTGCAGCTGATCTTGTCCTTGCTTATTGACCACCCTACTGTCTAAAACAGCCAAAGGTTGACTCTTAGCTTGAAGATCTTGACCTTGGAACTAGTTGGGAATATGAGTTGCAATAGGCAAAGTACCATGGAAAACTTTCAGTTAAGAAACATGAAAGACATTGTGAATTTTTGCATCACTTGGTAACTGAAGCTTGTATACCACTTTTCCAACCACTGCAATGATCTGAAATGGACCATAAAACTTGCGAGACAATTTCTGATTACCCCTGCGCTGGATTGAAGTTTGTCTGTAGGGTTGTAGCTTAAGCCACACCCAATCCCCAACTAAAAACACTCTGTCACTTCTGTGTTTGTCAGCTTGTAACTTCATCCTATCCTGTGCTCTTAAAAGATGAAACTTCAGTAAAGAAACTATTGATTCTCTTCTTTCCATGCTCCTGTCCACCTCCCAATTAACAGAATCTCCTGGTAAATAAGGCAAATGCAAGGGGGGTGGTTGCCCATACACAACTTCATAAGGTGTTAGCTGAGTGGCTGAGTGGAAATGGGTATTATACCACCATTCAGCCAATGGTAGCCAAGCATTCCAGTCTTTAGGACTGTCAGCACACATACATCTTAGATAGGTTTCCAAGCACCTATTGATCACCTCAGTTTGGCCATCTGTTTCTGGATGATAGGAAGAAGAGAGCAAAAATGTAGTGCCATGTAAGCTAAACAAACCTTGCCAGAATTGACTGAGGAAAATAGCATCTCTGTCACTCACAATAGTTCTTGGCCAACCATGCAATTTGAACACATGATCTAGGTAAGATTGAGCCACTTGAACTGCAGTAAAAGGGTGAGAAAGAGACATGAAATGGTTGTACTTGCTTAACCTGTCCACTACAACAAAGATAACTTCTTTGCCTCCTGATTTAGGCAATCCAGTGATAAAATCCATGGAAATGTCAACCCACACTGCCTCTGGAATAGGTAAATGCGGAAGCAACCCTGGATATGCAGCAGTGTCATACTTTGCTGCTTGACAAACTTTACAAGATTTTACAAATTGCCTCACATCTTTTGTCAACCCTTTCCAGTAGAACAAGTTCTTAACCCTTCTCACTGTGAGATCTCTGCCAGAATGTCCACTCTCAGGTTCTGAGTGCAACCAAGTAATGATTCTAGATCTTAAGTTAGCATCAGGTCCAACTACCAGTTTGTGTTTTCTTCTTAACAACCCATCAACCAAGGTAAAATTATCCACTGCAAGTGCACCAGGTTGCTGCAGTTGTGTGAGTGTAGTTAGCAGGCTCGCATCCAATGAATAACTGGCCTTTATTAGTTCAGTTAAGTCAGAAGAAACCACTGAAATTGCCATACACAGAATAGAAGAACCTTGGACCCTAGATAATGCATCTGCAGCTACATTCTCTTTTCCACTTTTGTACTGAATTTCATAATCAAACCCCATTAACTTTGAAAGCCAAAACTGTTGGAAAGGAGTTGAGACTTTCTGTTGTAAAAGCCATTTCAAACTTTTTTGGTCTGTTTTAATTATGAAATGTGTGCTCATCAAATATTGCTCCCACTTCTAAACTGCAAAAACAATTGCCAGCAGTTCCTTCTCATACACAGAGAGCTTTTGCCATTTGGAACCCAATGTTCTACTGATATAAGCCAAAGGGTGATTTTCTTGCATCAAAACAGCCCCAATACCCTTACATGAAGCATCTGTTTCCACAACAAAGACTTAGAGAAGTTAGGAACTGCTAAAACTGGAGAAGAAATAAGAGCTTTTTTGAGAAGAACAAAAGCTTGTTGTGCTTGATCACTCCACTGAAATGCCCCCTTTTTAAGCAACTCAGTCAAAGGCTTACATATAAGAGAATAATTCTGCACAAATTTTCTGTAATAACCTGTTAAGCCCAAAAAACTTCTTAACTCCTTAACATTTGATGGAACATGCCAACTTTCCACTGCAGAAATTTTCTGTGGATCAGTTTCAACTCCCTTAGCTGAAATATAATGTCCTAAATATTCCACCCTTTCCATGGCAAAGCTGCATTTACTAGCTTTAGCAAACATCATATTGTGTCTCATGAGTTCAAACACCTGACCTAGGTGTTGCCAATGATCCTCTATAGTCTTGTTGTACACCAATATGTCATCAAAGAACACCAATACACTCTTTCTCAAGAGTGGTTTAAACACACTGTACATCCATCCTTGAAAAGATGCTGGAGCATTTGTAAGGCCAAATGGCATGACCAGAAACTCAAAGTGACCAGCATGAGTTTTAAAAGCTGTTTTGTGTACATCATCATCATGTACCCTGAGTTGATGATAACCAGCTCTTAAGTCAAGCTTGCTAAACACAGTAGCACCTGCTAGTTCATCAATTAACTCATCAATAATAGGGATAGGGAATTTATTCTTAATGGTCTTGCTATTCAACTCCCTGTAATCCACACAAAGCCTCCATGTACCATCTTTTTTCCCAACCAAAACCACAGGGGATGCAAAAGGGCTAGCACTGTTCTGTATTATACCTCTGTCCAGCATTTCTTGCACCAATTGCTCAATAATATCCCTTTGTTTGAGTGGATACCTATATGGTCTAATATTCACTGGCCTTGCATTTGGTTCAAGTGGAATGGTATGGTCAAATACACCCCTATGGGGTGGTAACAACTCAGGATCAGCAAAGATATCTTTGTATCTGTCTTTCAGTGACTGAAGCTCACTTGACACAGGTGTTAACAAGGCATTATCTAATTTTACTTCATTGAATGATATATCCCTAACCTGAAGCAAACACAATTGGACTGCATTCTCTATAAGTTTCTCTGTAGGTGGACCTTCAAGCAACCTGACTTTCTGTGGATGTACTCCTTTTAGAGTAAACTGATCACCTTCTTGATCAAACACCATTTTCAACTCTTTAAAATCCCAACATATTGGTCCAAGTGTAGCCAACCACTGGACACCTAAGACCATATCACAACCTCCTAAATCAATCAGCATGACATCAGTCACAAACAATTTTCCTTGCATCTCCCAACTAAACCCTTTGCAGACATGTTGACACTTGAGATGATTGCCATCAGCTACTGTAACATGCTGAGCTGGAATGCTCTCAATGGAACACCCCATTTTTCTAGCTAAATTCAAATCCAGAAAGTTGTGAGTACTTCCTGAATCCACTAGGATATGAAACACTCTAGACCCCTTCAATCCTTTTACTCTCATGGTTTGAAAGTTTTGGTTTCCTGACAGTGCATTCAGTGACAGAACTGGTTCATTCACATCCTCATCTTCATCTGTTTCAGCTTCTAGATCACTATTGCTATCTGCTTTATCCTCACTACTGCCAGCAATCTCCACAGTAAATAGCTGTGGTTCCAGCAAAAGACATTTATGATTCCTATCATAATGTTGATCACAGTAGTAACAAAGGCCTTTTGCTATTTTCTCAGCCCTCACATCAGCAGGTACATGTCTAAAATTCCTGTTTGGTCTATTGTGAAACTTAGTGATGGGAAGTGGAATAGGTTTTGTAGAAGGAGTGGGTAACAAGGCTGGTTTACTGGCATTCAAAGGGACAGCTTGTATGGCTTTGTAATTTTGTGAGTATGAATGTGTTTTGGCTGGTTTTTGGTTTAAAGCTAAATTATGTTCTTCTTGTAATCTTACAAACTCCACAGCCTCAGCTATAGTATTGGGTTTGAAAGGTTTCACAAAGGGTTTCACTACTGGATCAAGACCCCCAATAAAGCTATCTAATATGAACTCTTCAGGCAAATTGTGATGGGTTTGCAGTACACCGGATTTTAAATCTTCAAACTCATCCAGATATGTCTCAATTGAATCAGTTTGTGTCAACTTATTAAACTTTTCTACAGAATTGGTACCCCTAGTATCTTTAAATCTAGCAGCCAAGTCAAGACAAAATTCATGCCATTCCACATGTCCTCTAGCAGACAAATAACTACTAACCCAACTCTCAGCCTTATCATTCATGTTTAAAGAAGCTAAATCAACCTTTTGATCATCAGCAATTTTACACAAGCTAAAGTACTTGCTACATTTTCTAATCCAGATTCTGCAATTAGTACCATCAAATTTAGGAAATGACAACTTTGGATTATACCCTAAAGATTTCTGCAATGAATTAGTTTCATGATTACCTCTACTCCTAGAACCTGTAGGAGTTGAATCCTTCCATTGATTCTTCATTTCCATCATCACAGCTAGCATATCATCAATCTTTCTTGATTGATCCAGAATATGTGCAGATTGTGTTTCCATCCTTACAGACTGCTCATATAACCTTTCCTCAAGCTGCTTCAAGTGATCCTCTATCACCTTTCGAGTTGCAGGCGCCAGTTTAAGGAATTTCTCAACAATCAATTTCAACCAGATTGATCAATTTCTAATTGCTAATGCGAAAATCTCTTTTTTCCAGAATTGATTTCCCAGGGTCTTATCTGAGATCATCAAAGATTGTTTGATGTCAATAGTTGCTCTGATACCAATGTTACAGTCACCTTGAGTGTGACTGCTTTGATCAATATCTTTGATCAATTTCTTGTTGATCAAGTCAAGAAAGAACTAAGAAGGAAGAAAGAATAGAAGATAAGAAAGAAGAAGAAGAAGAAGAAGAAGAGAGAAGAATGAGAGTACAAGAGAATCAGAGAGAAGAGATAGGAATTAGGATTTTATTTCTGTTATTTGATAACTGATCACAATCAGCTAAAA
This sequence comes from Spinacia oleracea, assembly GCF_020520425.1. NCBI lineage: Eukaryota > Viridiplantae > Streptophyta > Magnoliopsida > Caryophyllales > Amaranthaceae > Spinacia > Spinacia oleracea. Next base: position 150,464,088 of record NC_079489.1, read on the forward strand.
CAGTACTTATACAACGCAATATCGATTTTATACAATGCAATGCCATGTCATCAAGTTTGTTATAACAGCTTAACAAACTTTTAACTAACCAACTGACTAAAGTCAACATGTTGCCCATTGACTTAGTGTATTATCATTTGTGCCTTAACAGCAATTTGCAAAAATCTCAAACTATTAGCTTAACCATTGGAGTGATTTTGATAAAATAGTTTGGCCAAGCAAATTAGCTTGGACAAGTTAATTTCTTGGGAAAAACTTGTCCAATTGGAATGTAAGTTTTAATTAAAATAAAGTTCAAATTAAATGATTAATTGAAAAGTGAACCTAATTTAATAATCCGTAGCAAGCTAGATTGCCAGATTAGTTTGTCATTGGGACATAAAATAGTTAGAAAATAAATTAGCTTAACATCTTAGTTGGCATGACAATCTAATTTAACGATTAGCTTACCATTGAGATTGCTCTAAGTGGACAAAAATGAATAGAAAGTGCAAGCGGGTAGGTTAGGGGAGGGGATTAGGGTGAGATTAAGTTGGAATTAGAATTGCAAAAGGTCTTGTGTGCACAAGGTGTACAATAAATTTATTGTACACCAAGATAACTTTAACCCCTTTTTTTGTAACTTTAACCTAGTTTTGATTAACTTTTATATTAGTAAAAAAAAATTAATAGATAAATATTTTAAAGGGTTAAATGATTAATTTTATACATTATTAGTTAGTTTGAAGAAATAAGTTTTACTAAAATGAAAAAATTTATCACTAAAAAATAGATAACTTTTACATATATATGCTTAACTTTTAAGCATTTTGAGTTAACTTTTACTCCGGTGTACAATATTTATTGTACACCCATTATAAATAAGAATTTGTGTTAGCATTGTAGGATGAGAGCAGTTTTGGGTGAATAATTTGCCATAAATGGCATAAATTCCAAATGAGAAGAAGAATAAGAAACACCAATGGTCCATTTACATGCTAACAAAACTTCACATAACTATTTTTCTTAAGGATAAATCACAAAAGGAAGTTAAAACAACTTACGTGAACGGTCTGACGCCAAATTGTGCCAAATAATAATGAGTAAGAAACAAGAGTAGTACTCCGTATATTAGAGACTAGATTTTAGCCCGTGCGTTGCACGGATTGGATTAAATTTCATTTTAGATTTATTTTTTATTTATTAGAATGTTTGTTTTTTTGATGAAATTGTATATGCGTAATATTAATAATTAATTAATAAAAATATCTACGTGGCACTCAACTTTTTTAATTCAAAATCTTATTTTTCATTGACCGAAACCATTAGATTTCTTACGTGGCGCTTTATTATTGGATTAATGTTTGATTATGGATTGAATTTTATTTTAGATTAGTGTTTGATTTTGGATAAATAATTCTCTTTAAAAGAAACATTTTGCCTTTTGATGTATATCCTCTTTGTGACACTTATATTGAAACTATTAATCACCTTTTTATTAAGTGTCCAACTGCAAAATAGATTTGAACACTTAACCACACTAAAACTTAATTAGATTTCTCTAACCATCACCATAACTTTTTTTGAATACCATTCGATATCTAAAATACTTCCAAACAACCCTCTGTAAATTTTTATTTACCACTTGGGATCTATTGAAAGAGAGAAATGATTACATTTTCAACAATGGTAACTTTAATGCTTTTCGAGTCTTCTTTAAGGCTAGCATAGCCCACAAAGAATGGCAGCTGCGGATTGAGATTGACCTACATCAACTTAAGAGTACCCCTTTCACTTCACACACACAACAGTTAACTACACTCCTACTCCTATTTTAGTTCGATGATACCCTCCTCCACCGGGTACGTTCAAGCTCAATTTTGACGGATCATACAAAACTTCATCAGCAGCAGCTGAATTTATCATTCGCGACCACAATGACACTTATATCCTTACCCGCACTTACAATCTGGGCATTACACAAGCTTTCATGCATTGCAGAAGCTTGTGCTCTTCACAAAGGACTTCAAGAAGCAAAACACCTCAACATCAAGCATCTAAGTGTTGAAGGAGACAATTTGATGGTTATCAATGTAATAAAAGGAACTTGGAAAATCCCGTGGAAGCTCCATTTCATCCTTCAAGATATCAAGGATATTCTCACCATCTTCGACAATTGGGATATTAAGCACGTCTACCGAGAAGCTACCCGAGTAATAGATTGGATCGCAAATGTTGGTCACTTAATTAACAACACCATGAATATCGAATCTTGTAAAAGTCTCCAGTTACTTTCCATTTTAGACAATGATTACTTAGGAGTAACCCTCGTGCGGAGGGGCTTCTAATGTATTATTTAAAAAAAAAATTGTTACTCCGTACTTTTTATTTGTTGGACCTACTTTAATTTTCTCTTTTACTTCCACTTTTACCACTCGTAATGATCTTTTTGCCCTTCTTCTTCTTTACCAACGGCTACCCTCTTCATCTCTTCTCTTTTCTTGAAATATTCCTCAAATTATTTCATTATAAATTTATAATTGTCCCCCCTTTTTTGGAACTTTGTGAAAAAATAGCTATTAATATATATGACTTTTTACTTTATAAAATGCTAATAGTTTAAAAGTTGCGGTTGAAGTGTGGCCCACGAAATGAGAAAATTAATGTTTTTTCCATTAGTAATTCACACAATTTCCTTCGGTAAAAAAAGGATAAATTGTTACCACCTATAAAAATCGAAAATTTATTTTTTACCACCTAAAAAACTAAAACTTGCATTTTACCATCTTAAAAAAAATTAAAGTTTTTGTACCACCTGAAAATCAAAAAATGGATGAAACTGTTATGTCCTACTAATTCAATTTACCTCCATTTTTTTACACTCCCTCTACGATTTTTGTAACTCCATCACCCTCCTGTCTTTACTGCCATTGAGTTTCGTCAATTTTGTGAATTAATAGGAGGAAAAAGTATGTGAATTCATAGAAGAGAAGAAACGCGGGGGAGATAATGAAGTTAAATACATGATTTCGTGGAAGAAGACAAAATATCACAAATATTACCGTTACTGTGCCCGCAACATAATATTTTCATCTATTTATTTCATTTTCGGGTGGTAAAAATCAAGTTTAAATATTGTTGGGAAATTCCATTAGTACACTTGTACTATTGACTTCTGCCAACGATACACTCAATAAAAATTGACTTTCCAATAGTACACCTATAATGTCATTACGATGAACTTTTCCGTTCAATATTTTAACTATGGTTAACCATTGGTAAAAAAAATAAAAATAAAATAAATTAAAGAAAACATAACACTTTGATTTGAAGCAGAACCCTAAAACATCTTCCTCCTCTTCTTTTCCTTTCTTCTTCCTTTAACATCTAAAAACCTAAACAAAACTGAACACAGTCTACACTTAAGTCTGAAAGTTACTGAAAAGGCGGCAAAAGTCGCTGAATTTGTAGCAACAATAGCAAGAGCAGCAGACAACGCAACTAGAATGTTAGGTCCATAAGAGGGAAGACACGACAAGAGAATCACAATAAGTGAACTCTCAAATTAGTACTCAACCGACACAATCCCAACCAAAAATCTAATTTTATGGTTAATTGAGACTTTTTTTTTGTAAGGCATAATACACATTTTTGCTGGATTTTTTTGCTGAATGTTGTCGGGTACTCCTAAACAGCTTGTGTACTAACATGGAAAATGTGAGATTTATTTGCTTTTATTTTTAACCCGATTAACCACATTTAAATATTTAATGGAATAAGTCATGGTAATAAGGAAGTCAATACATTAATCTCACATTTTTCATGTTAGTACACAAGTTGTAGTATTTTACCTAAATGTAGAAAAACTTAATATTATTTAAATATTATCAATTCCTATTTTTTCCTTGTTCTAATCTACGGAGTATATTTTTTCCATCTAAAAGTTATATAATCGCTTTAATACTCTGTATTCAATAACTTGTAAAATAATAACTCTAGAAATCTTTAACTCTCACCTTGTGCTACAAATCGGTGGAAATGATGAATTATGCAAAGACTACTATTTACGGTACGTAATCAGATTTATTTTGGTCAAAAAAATCGTATTGTAGAACGAATAAATAGAAAACGAACCCGAACGAGACCGTCGAATGTTAGATGCGGCACCCGAACAAGACCGCCGAAAAAAAATAGCCGGCACCATAAACGTAGGGCCATAAGTTTTTTCCGGCACCCTAACTAGACCGTCGGATAACAAATCCGACACCCGAATTTAGCTGCCTGCAACCTTACCCATTAGTTTAGCATAACCTCCGGAAGATACGACATACCTTCAAGAGACACACGGAAACATCAATGGAGTCTACAAGGTGAAAACCTCATGAAGAAGATGAATGAGAATTGAACAGTAATAAGAGGCGAAACCAAGGAAGAAGATGAATGAGAATTGAGCAGTAATAAGAGGCGACTAGCAGGCTAGCATGAAATGGTGAAGGGTTTTCTATTTTTGTTTTGGAGACTATTAAATTTTTAAAGGATATTTTTGTCTTTCTTTTTTTTTTAAATTCATTAAACAATTCCGCATTTAGGGATTTTTGTCCTGCATTTAGTACCTACATGTAATTAAAAGTAAGTGTATCATTGGCAGAAACCAATAGTTTAGGTGTACTAATGAGAATTTCCCAATAGTTTTTAGATGGCAAAAAACAATTTTTTCATTTTGTTTTCACAAAGTTTTCAGAAAGGTCGATCTACGATAATATATTGTGTGGCGGTCCAAAAGAGGAAGGTTTTCGCACATGTTCTGTTCTCTTAGTTACCCTTATTGATGTTATTAGTTTTCTTTATTGTAGTACGATTATAAGTTACCTTATTTTCAAGGCTATTAGCTCAAATGGTAAAGCAATGTACAATATTGTACATGATGTGGGTTCAAACCCCATATTACACTTGTGTATTATTCTCATTGTTGGTGTTGTATTGCAGTATTGATCATATTAATAACTTGTAATAAACATATTACCCTTGATCAGTGTCACTACATTGTTTATTGTTAGGGTGTCTTTTTTCATTGGGCATGGTTACTGTTCCGGTATGAATTGGGAACGGTTGGAGAGGTCTTGCTGATTGTGTGGTGCTGTTCTCCTGATGATATCCTGCGCAGGTAACAAAGATGAACTAGCCTCGAGGGTGATTCGAGGATCCCCCCTCCGATGCTAAAGTCAGGTATGGTAAGTAATAAGTATTTTAGGTTTGGTGATAATGATTGTGATTGCGTACCTTTTGTAATAAATGAAGCTCATATATATAGGCGCGGGTCGGGTGTACGGCTAGTTGGGTCCTACCCGATTGATAGCGACCCGTTGACTTCTTGATTGATCACGTGTCGCCTCCCTACCGGCCTTTCGGAGATGCTGGTAAGAATTAATAGTTGCCGTTAAGGATTATTGGCTATTATCCTTAACTGGTTGGGGATGTTACCAGCCAGCTGGTAGCACACCCGTACAACTAGCCCCCTCAGAGTGAGCATATCCGTCTTGACTGATGTGCTTGCTCTGAAAATAGTTCTCTCCCTACAACTAGCCCCCAAGACTGCGCGTTTTTCGCGAAATGTGTTGGTGCGTTGATTATGTTTTAAATGCTGACTAGCCCCCTCATAATGAATACCACCTGCATTTTTCGCGAAAAAATAAGCAGATCAAACAAACAAGGAACCATGTTTCGCTTTACTGATATGATCCTTAGGATATTATCCCCTTGGGACTTTGGATGCTGACTAGCCCCCTTGAGACTTTGGATGCTGACTAGCCTCCTTGAGACTTTGGACGCTGACTAGCCCCCTTGAGACTATGGATGCTGACTAGCCCCCTTGAGTTTTTTTATCTTTAGAATTTGGAAGGTTTTTTGAATTTGTACCGCTTAAATTTATTCCACGTGTAATGCATCTGCATGCCTTGCGACGCGTGTCGCTTCATTGCTTTATTTCGACGGCTGAGATTTGACCGGTCTTTTCAACTTATTTTAACCGTCAAATCGCCCGTTTTTTCGACTTTTGACTATTTAACTTTCGTTTCCTAAATTGTCAAACTTTTTCATTCTTCTCTTAAAACTTTTCTCTCTCCTTCTCAAATTCTCTCCTTGTTCTTGCGAATTTTTCTCTGCTGCTGCTTTGCTTGCTGACTGTGGTATTTGTGGGAGTGCTGTTTCTCGGTTCTGGGCTGCTAGTTTCGTGCTGTGCTAGAAGGTATAGTCTTTTTTCTTTTGTATTTCCTCCTTGCGCATAAATTTGTGTCTAGGTATATGTCGAGTAGCGAGATAGTGAGAATGAGTTGAGTGGGGATGGGTATGATGATGCTGACCTTGCGTCCATTTCTGAGGACGTCAATTTTGAGGATGATGATAAACCGTCTACCTCTGACTACTTTGAACCGTCCTACGCGGATGCTGCCAAGGAATTACAGGCTCAAATGCGTAAACAGGTACGAGCCGATATTCGTCGTGATTTGAATTTAATAGATAACTTCGAAACAATCCCGACAGTGGATGCTCCCTCTATTGCCCTTGAGTACGAACTTCGATCATGGACGCAATTTATGGACCCTGCCGGTAAAGGACATGGTGACTATAGCACTAATTTTGGCAATGTTGTTGTGTCTTTTAATCAGGATGCCGTTAGGGGTGCCCATTTAGAGAATGTGGCTGGTGGGAGCCGTCAAATGGATGCTGGAGAGGTTAGCAGTCGTGCTGACGATGTTGCAGGGTCCGAAAACTCCGCTGGTAGTGATGGGGAAGAATATGAGGATATAGGGGATTCAATTTTGGAGTCTGGCGATGATATTGGTAAGCTGTGGGATGATGGTGAAGATGTGACATCTCTCTGCGAGCAGGTTGTGAGGGAAGGAGATTTGGATGTGGAGCCAGACTCCGATACGGAGGAGATGAGGTTTAGGGTTGAGTGCCCTCCTCCTGCTGGTACTGCCGTTGGCAAGGCTAAGCTAGTCAAAACTTTTCGCGATAGGGCTATCAAAGATAACCATCCGTGCTGGGCCAAAGAATATTTGAAGCTGCCCAAAGGCTACCGTCTTGTGATTCCTGCTGAGGGGAGTGTGATTTTGGATTGTCCTCCTGGTCATATCGGCGTGTATGCCCACCATTTTGATTTCGGCCTCCGATTTCCCCTGCATCCCTTTATAGAGAAGGTATTTCGGGCTTGGAACGTATGTTTGGCGCAGGTCACACCTCAGGTAGTGAGAAATGTGGTGGCTTTTACCTGGTTGTCGTCCTTTAAGCAATGGCCCCAAACCATTAACCTGTTTAGGCGATTGATTTGGTTGAAGAAATATAAAAAGAAGTCTGGATGGTGGTCTTTTTACACCAAGGCAAGCAAAATGACTGTCAACCCCAAGTTGTCGAGCTATAAAGGTTGGGAGAAAAAGTTCTACTGGTTGAGAGTGCCATCTGACTTCCCCATTCGGACTCGCTTTCACCTTCCCCGTCCTCATATGAACCATTACCCTATTTGGGAGCTGGGTTTCAGGGAGAAAAGGGCGCATCAGTTTGTATCTTGTTTACATGTTGATACTGGTTTGCAGAAGTCTGTGACTGTTCCTAAATATTGGTTGCCTCCCGCCAAGTACATTCTGGCAAATGGGTCGTTGTCTGCAGTCGGCTTGTGCCACACTCATACTCTTGGTATGGTCGTGGGGCTGATAGTTATATCCCCCTTTTAATTTGTTTAAGTATGCTTTGTTGTATGGTGTGTATTTTTATTGTCTGTGTTTGAACATTTATTTGTGCTTCTTACCAGGTCTGCACACTCTTGACTTCGGTATTCTTGGATTGGGCAAAGACGGTCGTCCTACTACCAATAACCCTCCGAATCCGAAAGGCTTGTTTTCTACTCTATCCAGCTACGCCACTAAAGCGAACAAAAAACGCGGTTTATCTCGGGAGGAGCCTGCCAGTGAATCCTCCTGCCAAGAAAACAAATGTTAGGTTATGATACATATGACATTACATAAATCATGCGGAAACAACCATTAAGCCAGGAATACATATTATTTACACATAATCATATAGCATAATTTAGATGCATACTCTTTGTTGCGTGCCTTCCCTAGCTGCGCCCGAACCGAACAAGAACAAGTCTTTAGGACTCCAAGTGTCGTCCCTCCATAGATAGTTCACAGCACGTCCGGATCCGCCTTAAGATTGACCAACTAGAATCGCCCTTAAGGTACTAGAATTTTCGGCACTTTTGAGCAAGATGTGTGACTGAATTTTTCTCTCAAAAACTCACTTTGAATACTTGAAAAACTCGTTATAAATTGTGAACCCATGCCACATATTTATAGGGGTATGGAAAGAGAGTTGGAATCATATTAGGATACGAATTAATTAAATTAGAATTATAATAAAACTCTTATTTAATTAATTTATCAAATAAAATTAGGAATTTAATCATTAACCGAACTCTGCACGTTTTAGGTTTCGTATGCGAACACAAACACTTACGCGAGCATGACCCGCAAGCGTGCAGGCCATGCCCGCGCACAGCCCACACGGCCGCACGGCCCACGCGAGCTACAAGCCCACGCGAGCTGCAGCAATGCTCGCAGCCCACTGCTCGTAGCTGCGCGCGCTGCCTACGGCCTGCTGGGCCTGGCCTTGCGCTGGGCCTGGCGTGGCCTTGGCTGTTCGTGTGGCGCGCTTGGCTTGCTGGGCGATGGCCTGGCTTCGTGCTGGGCCCTCGTCCGGCAGGCCTCGTCCGATGCTTATTCGTACGATACGCTTCCGATTAAATTCCCGATTCCGGAATATATTTCCGATACGAATAATATTTAATATTTTCGATTCCGGAATTAATTTCCGTTTCGAACAAATATTTAATATTTCCGTTTCCGGAATTATTTTCCGATTCCGATAATATTTCCGATTCTGACAATATTTCCGTTTCCGGCAATATTTCTGATTCTGGCAATATTTCCATTTCCGATAATATTTTCCGATACGTACCATGTTTCCGTTTCCGGCAACATCTACGACTTGGATAATATTTATATTTCCGATACGATCCATATTTCCGTTTCCGGCAATATCATCGTTTCCGGAGTATTCATTTCTTGCCTGTGACGATCTCAGCTCCCACTGAAACCAAGATCCGTCGATTCCGAATATCCATAGATGGAGTATCTAATGCCATTAAATACTTGATCCGTTTACGTACTATTTGTGTGACCCTACGGGTTCAGTCAAGAGTAAGCTGTGGATTAATATCATTAATTCCACTTGAACTGAAGCGGCCTCTAGCTAGGCATTCAGCTCACTTGATCTCACTGAATTATTAACTTGTTAATTAATACTGAACCGCATTTATTAGACTTAACATAGAATGCATACTTGGACCAAGGGCATTATTTCCTTCAGTCTCCCACTTGTCCTTAGGGACAAGTGTGCATTTCCTAATTCCTTTGTCGCTCGATGCTTGCTCTTGAACATAAGGTAAGAGTTGTCATCCTTATTATGTCCAGAGGTGTTCCTCGGTTTCAGAGTTCAACTGATCAAATAAACAGATAATCATAGCCTATGATTCATCCGAGCACGGCCATGCATTTCACAGTTTCTAGCTCTCCGAGTGGCCTTGTACAACTTTTAAGCATCTCATCCCGATTTATGGGAGGACAATCCCAATCTTGCGATCTTGAGATTAGACTTCGTTTGATAGGTGATTACCTGAGCGTTGCCTTTATAGCCTCCTTTTACGGTGCGACGGTTGGTCAACGTCAAAGCAACCAGTTCTCAAACAAGTAATCTCAAATCACTCAGGTATTGAGGATTTAGTGTCTAATAATTTAATGAAATTTACTTATGACAGATTTTCATCTCTTACAGTAAAGTTTCATAGGTCTTGTCCGATACTAGTCTTCCCAAAGTAAGTATCTATGCAAATGATTATGACATTGCCATGTCCACATAGTTCAAGAAACAGAACTACTAGTCATCTTGCATTCTAATCGTCTAACGTTTTCTATGCGTCCAATTTTATAGAAAACTCCGACTAGGGACCATTTTCAACCTTTGACATTCAAGTTCACTTGATAGACATTTCTTAGTCACAGGACTGGTCCTGACAGTCTATCTTGAATATATCGTCAAATTGAAGGGACTCATCATTTAATAAACCACAAATTTAATGGAAAAATGAATTCTTTTCATTTATTGTGAATGATTAACCAATAATGTTTTACAAAGATTTAAACTCTAAAACTTTAAAACATTAAACAGAGACATCAAAGCCATTCTCCAATATGCTTGATTCCCATAGCTGCAGTGTGCGAGTTGTGCTTCGCCTGCGGCAGAGGTTTAGTTAATGGATCTGATATGTTGTCATCAGTTCCAATTTTGCTTATCTCGACTTCTTTTCTTTCAACGAACTCTCGTAGAAGGTGAAATCTACGAAGTACATGCTTGACTCTGTGGTGGTGTCTAGGCTCTTTTGCCTGTGCAATAGCTCCGTTATTGTCACAATACAGGGCTATTGGTCCTTTAATGGAGGGGACTACACCAAGTTCACCTATGAACTTCCTTAGCCATATAGCTTCCTTTGTTGCTTCATGTGCAGCAATGTACTCCGCTTCAGTTGTAGAATCCGCAATGGTGCTTTGCTTAGCACTTTTCCAGCTTACTGCTCCTCCGTTGAGGCAGAAGACAAACCCAGACTGTGATCTGAAATCATCTTTGTCGGTTTGGAAACTTGCGTCCGTATAGCCTTTAACAATTAATTCATCATCTCCACCATAGACCAGGAAGTCATCTTTGTGCCTTTTCAGGTACTTCAGAATGTTCTTGGCAGCAGTCCAATACGCCTCTCCTGGGTCTGACTGGTATCTGCTCGTAGCACTGAGTGCGTACGCAACATCCGGGCGTGTACATATCATAGCATACATTATTGAACCAATCAATGATGCATATGGAATCCCATTCATTCGTCTACGCTCATCAAGTGTTTTTGGGCACTGAGTCTTGCTTAGAGTCATTACATGAGACATGGGTAGGTAGCCTCGCTTGGAGTCCGCCATCTTGAACCTATCAAGCACCTTATTGATATAAGTGCTTTGGCTAAGTCCAATCATCCTTTTAGATCTATCTCTGTAAATCTTGATGCCCAATATGTACTGTGCTTCTCCTAGATCCTTCATCGAAAAACATTTCCCAAGCCAAATCTTGACAGAATTCAACATAAGAATGTCATTTCCGATAAGTAATATGTCGTCGACATATAATACTAGGAAAGCAATTTTGCTCCCACTGACCTTCTTGTATACACAAGATTCGTCTGCGTTCTTGATGAAACCAAAGTCACTGACTGCTTCATCAAAACGTATATTCCAGCTCCTGGATGCCTGCTTCAATCCGTAGATTGATTTCTTTAGCTTGCATACCTTTTTAGAATTCTTTGGATCCTCAAAACCTTCAGGCTGTGTCATAAACACAGTTTCTGTTAAAACGCCGTTTAAGAAAGCAGTTTTGACATCCATCTGCCATATTTCGTAATCGTAATATGCAGCGATTGCTAACATTATCCGAATAGACTTTAGCATTGCAACTGGTGAAAAGGTTTCATCGTAATCCACACCGTGGACTTGCCTGTAACCTTTTGCAACCAATCTAGCTTTGAAAACTTCAAGTTTCCCATCCTTGTCCTTTTTCAGTTTGAAAACCCATTTGCTTCCAATGGCTTGGTAGCCATCTGGCAAATCGACCAAATCCCATACTTGGTTTTCAGACATGGAGTCCAATTCAGATTGCATGGCTTCTTGCCATTGCTTGGAGCTAGGGCTCGTCATAGCTTGTTTGTAAGTCGCAGGTTCATCACTTTCAAGTAATAGAACGTCATAGCTCTCGTTCGTCAAAATACCTAAGTACCTTTCCGGTTGAGATCTATATCTTTGCGATCTACGCGGGGTAACATTTCTAGATTGACCATGATTCTCACCAGATTCTTCTAAAGATCTCTGAGTTTCATCCTGAATGTCATCTTGAGCATTCTCTAGAGTTTGTTGTTCGACTCGAATTTCTTCGAGGTCTACTCTTCTCCCACTTGTCATTTTGGAAATGTGATCTTTCTCCAAAAAGACACCATCTCGAGCAACAAACACCTTGTTCTCAGATGTATTGTAGAAGTAATACCCCTTTGTTTCCTTTGGATAGCCCACAAGGATACATTTGTCAGATTTTGGATGAAGTTTGTCTGAAATTAATCGCTTGACGTATACTTCACATCCCCAAATCTTAAGAAAAGATACATTTGGAGGCTTTCCAAACCATAATTCGTATGGAGTCTTTTCGACAGCTTTAGACGGAGCTCTATTTATAGTGAGTGCAGCTGTATTTAGTGCATGTCCCCAAAATTCTAATGGAAGTTCGGCCTGACCCATCATTGACCTGACCATGTCTAGCAAGGTTCTGTTCCTCCGTTCCGACACACCGTTCCATTGTGGTGTTCCAGGAGGAGTCAATTCTGATAGAATTCCACATTCTTTCAGATGGTCATCAAATTCATAGCTCAGATATTCACCGCCTTTATCAGACCGCAGTGCCTTAATCTTCTTGCCTAATTGATTCTCTACTTCACTTTGAAATTCCTTGAATTTGTCAAAGGATTCAGACTTATGCTTCATTAGGTAGACATAACCATACCTACTGAAGTCATCAGTGAAAGTGATAAAGTAGCTGAAACCACCTCTAGCATTTGTACTCATTGGTCCACATACATCTGTATGGATTAAACCCAATAGTTCATTTGCTCTTTCTCCAACTTTAGAGAAAGGTTGCTTTGTCATTTTGCCAAGTAAACATGATTCGCATTTACCATAATCCTCTAAGTCAAATGGTTCTAGAATTCCTTCCTTTTGAAGTCTTTCTAAGCGTTTCAAGTTTATATGTCCTAATCGACAATGCCACAGATAGGTGAGATCTGAATCATCCTTTTTGGCCTTTTTGGTATTTATGTTATATACTTGTTTGTCGTGATCTAATAAATAAAGTCCATTGACTAATCTAGCAGATCCATAAAACATCTCTTTAAAATAAAACGAACAACTATTGTCTTTTATTAAAAAGGAAAATCCCTTAGCATCTAAGCAAGAAACTGAAATGATGTTTTTAGTAAGACTTGGAACATGGAAACATTCTTCCAGTTCCAAAACTAGCCCGGAGGGCAACGACAAATAGTAAGTTCCTACAGCTAATGCAGCAATCCGTGCTCCATTTCCCACTCGTAGGTCGACTTCACCCTTGCTTAACTTTCTACTTCTTCTTAGTCCCTGTGGATTGGAACATAAGTGTGAGCCACAACCTGTATCTAATACCCAAGAAGTTGAATTAGCAAGTATACAGTCTATAACGAAAATACCTGAAGATGGAACGACTGTTCCGTTCTTCTGATCTTCCTTTAGCTTCAAGCAATCTCTCTTCCAATGCCCCTTCTTCTTGCAGTAGAAGCATTCGGATTCAGAAGTGGGTTGACTGACCTTCCTCTTTACAGATTTGGCGCCAGTTTTCTTAGTTGGGCTGGCCTTGTTGCCACCTTTCTTAGCATTCCTCTTCTTTCCAGATTTCTTGAACTTGCCCCCACGCACCATAAGCACATCCTGCTTATCACTTTTGAGCGTCTTTTCAGCGGTCTTCAGCATACCGTGAAGCTCAGTGAGCGTTTTGTCCAGACTATTCATACTGTAGTTCAGTTTGAACTGATCATACCCGCTATGAAGAGAATGGAGGATGGTGTCTATAGCCATTTCCTGAGAAAATTGCTGATCCAGCCGACTCATATTCTCAATGAGTCCAATCATTTTGAGAACATGTGGACTTACGGGCTCGCCTTTCTTAAGCTTGGTCTCAAGAATTTGCCTATGAGTCTCGAATCTTTCGACTCGAGCCAGATCTTGGAACATGTTCTTCAACTCACTGATGATTGTGAAAGCATCTGAGTTGATGAACGTTTTCTGCAGATCCGCACTCATGGTGGCGAGCATTAGACATTTCACATCCTTGTTGGCATCAATCCAACGATTGAGGGCTGCCTGAGTGACCCTGTCGCCTGCGGCTTCGGGCATCGCCTCATCTAGGACATACTCCTTTTCTTCCTGCATAAGAACTATTTGCAAGTTCCTTTGCCAGTCAAGGAAGTTTTTCCCGTTCAACTTCTCCTTTTCGAGAATTGATCGAATGTTGAATGAATTGTTGTTTGCCATATTAAAAACTACAATTGAAAAGAATAAACAAATAAATAACCATTCACAGTTTCTCTTAATAAACTTAAATTCTAGCATACATGCATAATTCAATGTTTATTAAGCATTTTATTCAAGTTATGTGTTCCGGCAGGTGTGAATAAAATGATTCCAAGATCCTAAAATCATTGAAGAACTAAGCACAGTTTGTCGACTTAATCCTAGAACATCTTAGGTAAGCAAAAGCCTTTTGCTAATAGTCTAGAAACTATTCTTGGTTGATAGGTACGTCTAAGAACTTATTAGGTAAACCTATCGATTTTGCCACGACATAAAAGGACTCCTTACTTATATCGTTGAGTTTCACCAAAACTAACATGTACTCACAATTATTTGTGTACCTTGCCCCTTTAGGACCAATAAGTAACACCTCGCTGAGCGAAAACTATTACTAGATTGATGTAAAGGATATCCAAGCAAGTGTATATTTTGGCATGGCACCTTTTAACTCAATTTTTAAGTTTGGAACTTAAGGCTCTTACTATGTTGGTTAGATTTTAAGTGAACTAAAATCCTTAATCATGCAACATAATCAAGCTTTTGATCTCATGCATTTTAAGACATATTTAAAAGCAATAAATAACTTAAAACATGCATAAGATAAATGTGATCTAGTATGGCCCGACTTCATCTTGAAGCTTTGACTTCAAAGTCCGTCTTGAAAATCTCCGTGGGAGTCACCATTTTGTTCAAATAGGATAAGCTATAACTAATTACAACTATTTGATGGTACGCAGACCATATTTGAATTGAAAAATAACTTTGGTACTTTAGACCAATTACATTCAAATTAATGGTACGCAGACCATATTTTCTATCCTATTTGGGCCATACTAGTCACTTCATAACCTGCAAAACAGTACATATACAATATATACCATTCACCCATTCATTATCATGAATGGCCCACATAGCTGGTTAGTAAAACACATTATGCATCACGTAAACATTTGCAGCAATTAATCAAGGGCACCAATAATCTACCAATTATTCAGTCCTTATTAATTCTAATCAAGTTGTTTTAACCTTAAGGATTTGTAGACCTAATCAAGAGTTTTATGACTAAAAGGGCTCCCACTTAAACCAATAAATTCATATGCTTTACTAATTTTAAACATAAAAATGTATTTCAAGTCTAACCGGAAACATACAAATTTAATTAAAATTTAAAGCTCATATAAATTAATTCATGATTTTAATTTTAGTAAAATAATTAGAATAAATAAAATTTATTATAATTACAATATTCAAAATTAAAATCCAAGAAAATAATTTAAATTATTAATTTTAAAATTTATTAAAATTACGTAAACTGAAAAATTTCAAATTAAACATTCAAAACGATCTAATCGCAACGCAAACACCCTACGCATCGCACGCCCATGGGCCGCACGCACACAGCCATCGCTGGCCATGTGCGCGAAGCCCATGCGCTCGTCGCATAGCTGCTGCATCTTCCATCGCAAGCCATCGCACGCTATGGTGCTCGCTGCGCGCGCGCCAGCGCTCGACGCACGCGAGCCATCGCTCCCTGTGCGCGCTCGCCAGCGCTCGCTGCGCGCGAGCCATCGCTCGCTGTGCGCGCGAGCCATTGCTCGCTGTGCGCGCGAGCCATCGCTCGCTGTGCGCGCGACATCGCTCGCTGTGCGCGCGAGCCATCGCGCGCGATCAACGCTGGGCGCAGCGCTCGTGGCACGCGAGCTTGCGCTCGCTGCGCGCGAGGCTGCGCGCTCTTGCGCGAGGCAGTGCGCGTTGTGGCGCAGCTCGCTTGCTGCCCACACGCGACTGCCTTGGCTTGCCTTTCGCCCATGCCCATTTGTTCATAGCTCGTGGCCCACGACACAAGGCAGGGCTGCTTCCTTGTGCTCGTGGCCCACGACACAAGGCAGGGCTGCTGCCTTGTGCTCGTGCACCACGCCCTTGCTCATTGCATTCGTGCCGCACGGGCGACGAGCTCCCTTGCTCGTCGTCGCATGCCCGCACTATACAACACCCCTTAAGGGTAACACGAAGCGTCCATTGCTTTGTGCGTGCAAGTTATATGAACGAATCGCATAAAATTTAAAATTTATATTTAAAATTAATGACAAATTAATAAATAATATTAATTTCATAATTTTAGGGCGAAAAAATCGAAAATTTATTATTCAATTGATTTCCGATTTACATGGATTCAAGTCTAGGTCATAAAAATTTAAAATTTATCATAAATTTACAATTTTTATGGTGGTTTTTAATCATAGGTTTCTAATTAAATTATAATTAATTATGAAAATCAAATTAATTCTAAATTATTCTAATTTTCAACAAATTAATCATAATTACAAATTAGATTGCATAATTAACAAGGCTAGGCATTCAAACTTGTTAAACATATACAGTAGGTCAATCAAAAATTCAAGATTTATCAACAAGAATCGCAAATATTTAATTTAACATCTTAAATTTACGAAATATTGCATTCGAAAAACTAAAACCTTCGAAAAGTCATAGTTAGGCTTCGAATTTGAGAATTCTGGGTTCGGCAGAAAAAGACTATTTTTGTCAAAATTTTAGAATGCCTTTTACATGCGGAATTGACACAAAAATCACTCGATTTGGATGAGTAACGAAGAAACTGCCGAAAAACTGCGTACGTATAATTAAATAAACGCAATTTGCAATTAATTAACAATTACGAAAATTAATCACCCCTTTTAATTCTTGCAAATTTGTAATATTTAACCATGTTCATGCAATTTAGATTATGAAAATAATAAGAGGCTCGTGATACCACTGTTAGGTTATGATACATATGACATTACATAAATCATGCGGAAACAACCATTAAGCCAGGAATACATATTATTTACACATAATCATATAGCATAATTTAGATGCATACTCTTTGTTGCGTGCCTTCCCTAGCTGCGCCCGAACCGAACAAGAACAAGTCTTTAGGACTCCAAGTGTCGTCCCTCCGTAGATAGTTCACAGCACGTCGGGATCCGCTTAAGATTGACCAACTAGAATCGCCCTTAAGGTACTAGAATTTTCGGCACTTTTGAGCAAGATGTATGACTGAATTTTTCTCTCAAAAACTCACTTTGAATACTTGAAAAACTCGTTATAAATTGTGAACCCAGGCCACATATTTATAGGGGTATGGAAAGAGAGTTGGATTCATATTAGGATACGAATTAATTAAATTAGAATTATAATAAAACTCTTATTTAATTAATTTATCAAATAGAATTAGGAATTTAATCATTAACCGAACTCTGCACGTTTTAGGTTTCGTATGCGAACACAAACACTTACGCGAGCATGACCCGCAAGCGTGCAGGCCATGCCCGCGCACAGCCCACACGGCCGCACGGCCCACGCGAGCTACAAGCCCACGCGAGCTGCAGCAATGCTCGCAGCCCACTGCTCGTAGCTGCGCGCGCTGCCTACGGCCTGCTGGGCCTGGCCTTGCGCTGGGCCTGGCGTGGCCTTGGCTGTTCGTGTGGCGCGCTTGGCTTGCTGGGCGATGGCCTGGCTTCGTACTGGGCCCTCGTCCGGCAGGCCTCGTCCGATGCTTATTCGTACGATACGCTTCCGATTAAATTCCCGATTCCGGAATATATTTCCGATACGAATAATATTTAATATTTTCGATTCCGGAATTAATTTCCGTTTCGAACAAATATTTAATATTTCCGTTTCCGGAATTATTTTCCGATTCCGATAATATTTCCGATTCTGACAATATTTCCGTTTCCGGCAATATTTCCGATTCTGGCAATATTTCCATTTCCGATAATATTTTCCGATACGTACCATGTTTCCGTTTCCGGCAACATCTACGACTTGGATAATATTTATATTTCCGATACGATCCATATTTCCGTTTCCGGCAATATCATCGTTTCCGGAGTATTCATTTCTTGCCTGTGACGATCTCAGCTCCCACTGAAACCAAGATCCGTCGATTCCGAATATCCATAGATGGAGTATCTAATGCCATTAAATACTTGATCCGTTTACGTACTATTTGTGTGACCCTACGGGTTCAGTCAAGAGTAAGCTGTGGATTAATATCATTAATTCCACTTGAACTGAAGCGGCCTCTAGCTAGGCATTCAGCTCACTTGATCTCACTGAATTATTAACTTGTTAATTAATACTGAACCGCATTTATTAGACTTAACATAGAATACATACTTAGACCAAGGGAATTATTTCCTTCAACAAAAAGGCTGAGTTCCTTACCAGCCCCCAAGCCCCTTACTATTCGCGAGCCGTCTGATCGTTCTATCGGTGGTTGGGCTGTTGACACCGCTCCTCAACAACTTTTTGTTACAACTCATACTGCCGGCTCGTCTGAAATGGCTGGTGGTTTTAAAAGCTTGGATTGTGGTCGTGGTGCGGCCCTTATTGGCAGGTGTCCCCGTGATCGCAACCAGCCCTTTACTCGGGTGAATCGGTCTCGAGTGAACGATTCTGCGCAGCCTGCCCCGGATAATGCTCAAGAGAAATCTCCTGAGAAGGAGGAGGAGTTTGACTCGGCAGGCCAGGGGAATGATGCTGCTGAAGGAAATAATGCCCTTGGTCCAAGTATGCATTCAATGTTAAGTCTAATAAATGCGGATCAGTATTAATTAACAAGTTAATAATTCAGTGAGATCAAGTGAGCTGAATGCCTAGCTAGAGGTCGCTTCAGTTCAAGTGGAATTAATGATATTAATCCACAGCTTACTCTTGACTGAACCCGTAGGGTCACACAAATAGTACGTAAACGGATCAAGTATTTAATGGCATTAAATACTCCATCTATGGATATTCGGAATCGACGGATCTTGGTTTCAGTGGGAGCTGAGATCGTCACAGGCAAGAAATGAATACTCCGGAAACGATGATATTGCCGGAAACGGAAATATGGATCGTATCGGAAATATAAATATTATCCAAGTCGTAGATGTTGCCGGAAACGGAAACATGGTACGTATCGGAAAATATTATCGGAAATGGAAATATTGCCGGAATCGGAAATATTGCCGGAAACGGAAATATTGTCAGAATCGGAAATATTATCGGAATCGGAAAATAATTCCGGAAACGGAAATATTAAATATTTATTCGAAACGGAAATTGATTCCGGAATCGGAAATATTGAATATTGTTCGTATCGGAAATGAATTCCGGAATCGGGAAATTAATCGGAAGCGTATCGTACGAATTAGCATCGGACGAGGCCTGCCAGACGAAGGCCCAGCATGAAGCCGGGCCATCGCCCAGCAAGCCAGCGCGCCACAAACGCACCAGCCAAGGCTGCGCCAGGCCCACCGCAAGGCAGGCCCAGCGCGCGCCAAGGCTACGGCAGCGTGTGGGCTTGCGGCAGTGGGCTGCGAGCTCGCGGGCTGCGCGCGCGCGCATGGCGCCCCTCGTGGGCTGCTGTGCGTGCGTGTGTGTTTGTGTGCTACTCGAATCCTAAAGCTACCGGGATTTGTCATATGATTAAATCTAATCCTAAAAGATTTAGTTTATTTAATTAGAGTCCTAGTAGGATTATAATTAAATAAATTAGTATACTAATAGGATTCCAAATCCTTTTCCATAACTCTATAAATAGGTGCCTAGGGTCACATATTTACATCGAGCATTCAAGTATTCAAAGTGAGTTTTTGAGAGCAAAATTCAGTCATACAATTGCCTATAAAGTGCCGAAAATTCTAAGTACCTTAAGGGCGATTCTAGTTGGTCAATCTTAAGGCGGATCCGGACGTGCTGTGGACTATCTACGGAGGGACGACACTTGGAGTCCTAAAGACTTGTTCTTGTTCGGTTCGGGCGCAGCTAGGGAGGGCACGCAACAAAGAGTATGCATCTAAACTATGCTAAATGATTATGTGTAAATAATATGTTTTCCTGGCTTTATGGTTTTTCCGCATGATTTATGAATTGTCATATGTATCATAACCTAACAGTGGTATCAGAGCCTCTTATTATTTTCATAATCTAAAATTGCATGAACATGGTTAAATATTACAAATTTGCAAGAATTAAAAGGGGTGATTAATTTTCGTAATTGTTAATTAATTGCAAATTGCGTTTATTTAATTATACGTACGCAATTTTTCGGCAGTTTCTTCGTTACTCATCCAAATCGAGTGATTTTTGTGTCAATTCCGCATGTAAAAGGCATTCTAAAATTTTGACAAAAATAATATTTTTCTGCCGAATCCAGAATTCTCAAATTCGAAGCCTAACTATGACTTTTCGGAGGTTTTAGTTTTTCGAATGCAAAATTTCGTAAATTTAAGATGTTAAATTAAATATTTGCGATTCTTGTTGATAAATCTTGAATTTTTGATTGACCTACTGTATATGTTTAACAAGTTTGAATGCCTAGCCTTTTTAACTATGCAATTTAATTTGTAATTATGATTAATTTGTTGAAAATTAGAATAATTTAGAATTAATTTTATTTTCATAATTAATTATAATTTAATTAGATACCTATGATTAAAAACCACCATAAAAATTGTAAAATTATGTTAAATTTTAAATTTTTTATGACCTAGACTTGAATCCATGTTAATCCGAAATCAATTGAATAATAAATTTTCGATTTTTCGCCCTAAAATTATGAAATTAATATTATTTATTAATTTGTCATTAATTTTAAATATAAATTTTTTAAATTTTATGCGATTCGCTCATATAACTTGCACGCACAAAGCAATGGACGCTACGTGTTACCCTTAAGGGGTGTTGTATAGTGCGGGCATGTGACGACGAGCAAGGGAGCTCGTCGCCCATGCGGCACGAATGCAATGAGCAAGGCCATGGTGCACAAGCACAAGGCAGCAGCCCTGCCTTGTGTCGTGGGCTGTGAGCAATGGACGAATGGGCGAGGGCGAAAGTAAGGCACAGCAGTCGCGTGTGGGCAGCAAGCGAGCTGCGCCACAGCGCGCACTGCCTCGCGCAAGCGTGCGGAGCCTCGCGCGCAAGCGTGCGGAGCCTCGCGCGCAGCGAGCGCAAGCTCGCGTGCCACGAGTGCTACGCCCAGCGTCGATGCCTCGCGCGCAGCGAGCGTCAGCTCGCATACTGCTGCCTCGTGCGATGAGCGCAAGCTCGCGTGCGGGAAAGGCAGGCGCGCAGCGAGCGATGGCTCGCATGGAACGAGCGCTGGCGAGCGAGCGCAGCGAGCGATGGCTCGCGTGCATCGAGCGCTGGCGAGCGAGCGCAGCGAGCGATGGCTCGCGTGCATCGACCGCTGGCGCGCGCAGCGAGCACCAGCTCGCGTGATGCCTTGCGATGGTGAGCAGCAGCAATGCGAGGCAGCGCATGGGCTGCGCGCACATGGCCAACGATGGCTGTGTGCGTGTGGCCCATGGGCGTGCGTTGCGTGGGATTGTTGCGATGCGATTAGATCGTTTTGAAATTTTAATTTGAAATTTTCAGTTTACGTAATTTTAATTAATTTTAAAATTAATAATTTAAATTATTTTCTTGGATTTTAATTTTGAATATTGTAATTATAATAAATTTTATTTATTCTAATTATTTTACTAAAATTAAAATCATGAATTAATTTAAATACGACTGAAATTAAATTAAACTTTTTGGATTCAATTATAAATTTATATGAGCTTTAAATTTTAATTAAATTTGTATGTTTCCGGTTAGACTAGAAATACATTTTTATGTTTAAAATTAGTAAAGCATATGAATTTATTGGTTTAAGTGGGAGCCCTTTTTAGTCATAAACTCTTGATTAGGTCTACAAATCCTTAAGGTTAAAAAAACTTGATTAGAATTAATAAGGACTGAATAATTGGTAGATTATTGGTGCCCTTGATTAATTACTGCAAATGTTTACGTGATGCATAATGTGTTTTACTAACCAGCTATGTGGGCCATTCATGATAATTAATGGGTGAATGGTATATATTGTATATGTACTGTTTTGCAGGGTATGAAGTGACTAGTATGGCCCAAATAGGATAGAAAATATGGTCTGCGTACCATTAATTTGAATGTAATTGGTCTAAAGTACCAAAGTTGTTTTTCAATTCAAATATGGTCTGCGTACCATCAAATAGTTGTAATTATTTTTAATTATAGCTTATCCTATTTGAAGAAAATGGTGCCTCCCACGGAGATTTTCAAGACGGACTTTGAATTTAAAGCTTCAAGATGAAGTCGGGCCATACTAGATCACATTTATCTTATGCATGTTTTAAGTTATTTATTGCTTTTAAATATGTCTTAAAATGCATGAGATCAAAAGCTTGATTATGTTGCATGATTAAGGATTTTAGTTCACTTAAAATCTAACCAACATAGTAAGAGCCTTAAGTTCCAATCTTAAAAATTGAGTTAAAAGGTGCCATGCCAAAATATACACTTGCTTGGATATCCTTTACATCAATCTAGTAATAGTTTTCGCTCAGCGAGGTGTTACTTATTGGTCCTAAAGGGGCAAGTTACACAAATAATTGTGAGTACATGTTAGTTTTGGTGAAACTCAACGATATAAGTAAGGAGTCCTTTTATGTCGTGGCAACATCGATAGGTTTACCTAATAAGTTCTTAGACGTACCTATCAACCAAGAATAGTTTCTAGACTATTAGCAAAAGGCTTTTGCTTACCTAAGATGTTTTAGGATTAAGTCGACAAACTGTGCTTAGTTCTTCAATGATTTTAGGATCTTGGAATCATTTTATTCACACCTGCCGGAACACATAATTCGAATAAAATGCTAATAACTTGTTGAAATTGCATGATTGCTTTAATTTTCAAGTTATTACTCATGGTAAATGTTTAGACTTTGCATGCTTCAATGTATGTTTTAATTATTGTTTATAATTAAATATCTTGCACTGCAGTAAATCCTTTTAGAAAGGTAACAGTAAATTTCCTCGATTGGTAGTGAATCCAAGAACGATTCACGGAAATGAGAGAAAATGAGCAATTTAAAATGTACGTTTCTTATAGCGACTTTTATGGTTGTTTTCGAGTATCAAAATCGAATGGCAAACCAATTGGTGCTTGTGAATTCAAAATACACTGTAGTTTTGAGATCATAAAGCATTGAGCTTAAACGCTCAGCTTTACCAATGGTTAACAACCTAAACATCTTTGTCCATTTAATTCTCGAATGAGTCTAGTCCCTAGACATTCGAATAGATCGATGCTTAGAGAACTTTAGAAGCTTCTGGTAAGATCATCTAGTTGAAGCAAAATATTCAACATAAATTAAAATGGTAAAAACCTTGTTGGTGACATTGGACATGTCTAACAAAGTATAAAAGTCAACACTAAAGAAATCAATTCTTAAGACTATAAGAAAGGGTACAAGAAATAGGAAAACGAGGAACAAATGAAAGGAATTTACGATTCCGTTTCTACCTATAAGTTTATGTTTAAAGAGAAGTGACCTAGCAATCAAACTTCCTTGGTATCATATACCGCTTGAGGTTCTTACTTCGGTAATAACTCAAACAATGGAAGCTAGGATACACTAATGACCTACAAGTGGGAAATGAAGCATGGCAATGCTACATTAGTTGTAGGGTCATCTAGTTTGTTTTAAGTCCTTTCAAAGGCTGGAACTTAATGGCTATTTTGTTCCATAATCAACATACCTAAATTTCTGTTTTCAAACACAGAAAGACTCACATTCAAGAAAAACAAAAACAATGTTTGTTTGTTTATTTGAATGAAATGGTCAATTACAGGTTGAGTCAATATGCTTGATTAAAACAAACAACTCTTTAAAGAACTTTACTAGGTACAAATCAACCCCTTGATTTGAGTTCCACTAATCTTTGGCATTGTTGCTTAGACCACATCAACAAATTAACATTCAAAAGCTCTATTTTGATGGACTTTTGAAAGTTCATTGATTTCTAGATCAATTTAAGACGACTAGTCTTACTTGTTGAAAGTAACAAAAGATATGAACTATTGTTAGAACGCCTAGACAATAGAGTTCAAAGCTAAAGAAAGGTTTTATGACTTTATTATTTCACACAGATTTGAGTGAATATAGGTTTATTTACTCAATGTGATATAAGTTTGAATCTGTTTGGCTAGTTCAAAGATTCAGAAGTATGAATCCCACTTGGTAAGAAATCATAAAGATCTAGGTTAGATCATGTTGATGATTACTTAAATCAAGAATGATCATCAATGATTGTGTAGTAAAATTCACAATCTAGCTCCATAAGATATGGCATATCTAAGTTGGAATGATCGAAGTCAATTAGTACTTGATTCGATCAATGATGAATCATAAAGACTTTTCCTATAATTTCTAAAACAAAATGCTCAACTACCACCAAACTAAACCAAATTCGTCAAAGCTATTGAAAAGTAATTTTAGAATAACTTTTCATAAAATATATCTAGAGAGTTGCAAAACTCAGTGGGAGCTTAGTGTTTGTTATTCAACAAACTAAGGCCCAAGTATAGATATATGTTTCATTCAAATGAGACACAAGGGTATTGTTTCTACCACGAATTTTTGAGAACATAATGTTTGTTTGCTCGAAATGATGTCCTTTTGGAGATTCGTTTCCAAAATGACAAGTGGGAGAAAATAGAACTCGAAAGTTTTCGAGGCGAACAACAAACATAAACGGACATTCCGGAGGCTTTTCGAAGTGCTTCAGAAAATCCGAACTTATTCTTTAAGGACTTTAGAAGTGGCTTTAAAGAATAGACATCTCTTAGAAGACTTTACAAGTGCTTCAAGGAGAACAGAATATTCAAAGGACTTTCAAGTGGCTATTGATATTCTATTGTTTGATGTTCTATACCCAAGTAGGCATAGAATTCAAATCACTGAAACTATGAGATTCTTCTATTAGATAGTGAAGAAACATGGAGTTCAGGTCACTGAAACTATGCAATTCTTCTATTAGATAGTGAAGAAACCTACAACTTACAGTCAAACTATTATCATGTAGATTAATGAGTTTGTGACCTGTAAGAAAGCTATGACGAAACCCAGATTCCCTAAAATGGTTAGAGGCCATATATAGACTCAAATATTTTAAATGGTTAGAGGCCATAAAACATACTCAATGTTTTGATGACAAAATTGAAATTTTGTTGATTTGCAAGAATAGTTTCACACCTATTGGTTGCAAGTTTGTTTTAAGGATAAAAACCATCAAACATGAAATTGTGTTCACACACAAAGCTAGATTAGTTGCTAAAGGTTACAAGCAAATTCACGATGTGGATTGTGTTGAAACCTCATGCAAAATCGTAATGCTTAAGTCTATAATTCAAGCAATGATTGCATATTGGTACATATGGCAATTGGATGACAAAACATCTTCCTCAGTCAAATGTTGGAAGAAACTATGTACATGGTATGTCATAGGATTTGTGGATCCAAATAAATGCTTGAAAAGAAAAGCTAGTTTATAAAATCTAAGTGCAGATTTAAGCAAGCAATTGGGAATTAGAAATGTATTTTAGTGAAGCTAATAAGTATTTTAGTTTCATAAAATGTACATGATTCTTATAGATATATAAGAAGTTTAGTGGGAGTACGTAAAACTTATTTGGTCCTATGTGTATCACACATATCTCTCTATTGTGAAATAACATTCAAATGCTAATGACTTAGGTTTGAAATTATTCATCAATGATGGACCAAGGCGAAACTTAGTACATACTGGGTATTAAGATCTATTTACAAAGATCTTATGATATTGTTTAGTAATGGCATTTACTAAATCAAACACGAAAGACTCCATTGGAGATATTCGATCCATATGAATAAATCTAAGTAATGAATGTTTGAACTATGTATAAGCATTTACTAAGTTAAACATCAAAGAATCTAATGAGATTCTTCACCTATATTATATGTCAAAGAATTTAGTTGGATTCAGTATCTACTGTAACTGAATGAGCTAAAGTTACATGAATAGAATTCAATTGGGAATTATTCTGCAAAAGAATTTATCATGTATATAATATAATATGAGGATCGCCAAAAACGTATCGTATGACTTTAGGCATGACGAACATATACCAATCTCTATTGATCTAAGTGAAGATCAACTAGATTGAGATCAAGAACACTTATGGTACTTGAAAAGGTACATGGGAATAGTTCTTGATTCAAGGAAATAAAGATATGCTAAATATTGATGCTACACGCATAAACACTAGCAAAGGATCAAGCAAGACCCTTTGGAATTAACCATTGATAAGGACGAGCTATAGAGCATCGTGTTTTGAAATGGCAACATGGATTGGAGACCATGAGTTGTTGCGTGGGATATTAAAATATTAATTTCTATGTTCTAAGATACAGCTGGAAAGTATTCCACATATCTGTGAACTGCTTGGATAAGTAATTCCAAACAAAGCATCACTAGCAACCTATAAAGTTGAAGTAAAAGTACTTATTGCCTAAGAAGCAATAAGACAGGGTTGTTTATGTTAAAGAGTTCTTCACTGAACTTGGGTAGATCACATGTCTGCTGGCTTGATGGTTCTTCATTGAAAAAATGCGTAGAACCACTCTTGAAGCAAGAAAAGACTAGATCACAAAATAAACATACTCAAAAGATCTTATCATCTATCTCGAAGAACATTCGATGAAAAGGATATTAAGATTGGCAAAGCATGATAACTAAACCTATGCAACAAGTTAGAAACAACACTCACATTGTAGCACTGGAAATCAAGCATAGCTTTGAATTCCATGAACTGTTTTAAAGATGGGTTTGAGGCCCATGGTTGTAAAACATTAGGGTTGAACATTTATCATATATGAAATGTATTTTCATATTCCATTTAATCTTGGTTTAGTATTAAATGATGAGTCCCTTCAAATTTGACGAAATATTCAAGATAGACTGTCAGGACCAGTCCTGTGACTAAGAAATGTCTATCAAGTGAACTTGAATGTCAAAAGTTGAAAATGGTCCCTAGTCGGAGTTTTCTATAAAATTGGACGCATAGAAAACGTTAGACGATTAGAATGCAAGATGACTAGTAGTTCTGTTTCTTGAACTATGTGGACATGGCAATGTCATAATCATTTGCATAGATACTTACTTTGGGAAGACTAGTATCGGACAAGACCTATGAAACTTTACTGTAAGAGATGAAAATATGTCATAAGTAAATTTCATTAAAATTATTAGACACTAAATCCTCAATACCTGAGTGATTTGAGATTACTTGTTTGAGAACTGGTTGCTTTGACGTTGACCAACCGTCGCACCGTAAAAGGAGGCTATAAAGGCAACGCTCAGGTAATCACCTATCAAACGAAGTCTAATCTCAAGATCGCAAGATTGGGATTGTCCTCCCATAAATCGGGATGAGATGCTTAAAAGTTGTACAAGGCCACTCGGAGAGCTAGAAACTGTGAAATGCATGGCCGTGCTCGGATGAATCATAGGCTATGATTATCTGTTTATTTGATCAGTTGAACTCTGAAACCGAGGAACACCTCTGGACATAATAAGGATGACAACTCTTACCTTATGTTCAAGAGCAAGCATCGAGCGACAAAGGAATTAGGAAATGCACACTTGTCCCTAAGGACAAGTGGGAGACTGAAGGAAATAATGCCCTTGGTCCAAGTATGCATTCAATGTTAAGTCTAATAAATGCGGTTCAGTATTAATTAACAAGTTAATAATTCAGTGAGATCAAGTGAGCTGAATGCCTAGCTAGAGGCCGCTTCAGTTCAAGTGGAATTAATGATATTAATCCACAGCTTACTCTTTACTGAACCCGTAGGGTCACACAAATAGTACGTAAACGGATCAAGTATTTAATGGCATTAAATACTCCATCTATGGATATTCGGAATCGACGGATCTTGGTTTCAGTGGGAGCTGAGATCGTCACAGGCAAGAAATGAATACTCCGGAAACGATGATATTGCCGGAAACGGAAATATGGATCGTATCGGAAATATAAATATTATCCAAGTCGTAGATGTTGCCGGAAACGGAAACATGGTACGCATCGGAAAATATTATCGGAAATGGAAATATTGCCGGAATCGGAAATATTGCCGGAAACGGAAATATTGTCAGAATCGGAAATATTATCGGAATCGGAAAATAATTCCGGAAACGGAAATATTAAATATTTGTTCGAAACGGAAATTGATTCCGGAATCGGAAATATTGAATATTGTTCGTATCGGAAATGAATTCCGGAATCGGGAAATTAATCGGAAGCGTATCGTACGAATTAGCATCGGACGAGGCCTGCCAGACGAAGGCCCAGCACGAAGCCGGGCCATCGCCCAGCAAGCCAGCGCCCCACAAACGCACCAGCCAAGGCTGCGCCAGGCCCACCGCAAGGCAGGCCCAGCGCGCGCCAAGGCTACGGCAGCGTGTGGGCTTGCGGCAGTGGGCTGCGAGCTCGCGGGCTGCGCGCGCGCACATGGCGCCCCTCGTGGGCTGCTGTGCGTGCGTGTGTGTTTGTGTGCTACTCGAATCCTAAAGCTACCGGGATTTGTCATATGATTAAATCTAATCCTAAAAGATTTAGTTTATTTAATTAGAGTCCTAGTAGGATTATAATTAAATAAATTAGTATCCTAATAGGATTCCAAATCCTTTTCCATAACTCTATAAATAGGTGCCTAGGGTCACATATTTACATCGAGCATTCAAGTATTCAAAGTGAGTTTTTGAGAGCAAAATTCAGTCATACAATTGCCTATAAAGTGCCGAAAATTCTAAGTACCTTAAGGGCGATTCTAGTTGGTCAATCTTAAGGCGGATCCGGACGTGCTGTGGACTATCTACGGAGGGATGACACTTGGAGTCCTAAAGACTTGTTCTTGTTCGGTTCGGGCGCAGCTAGGGAGGGCACGCAACAAAGAGTATGCATCTAAACTATGCTAAATGATTATGTGTAAATAATATGTTTTCCTGGCTTTATGGTTTTTCCGCATGATTTATGAATTGTCATATGTATCATAACCTAACAGCTGCCGCGAACGTTGAGTCGATAGTCCAACCTGATTTGATGGTTGTGGATCTTATGACTCCAACTCGCCAGAATCAGGAGCAGGAGGTGAATGATACTGATGCTGCTGGTATGGGCCAAAAAATTCCTCCTATCTTGCCTCCTCTAACTCTTCATACCTCCTCTGGGTACGTTCGCCCAAGCCAGAGTGCTGGTACCAGCTCTGGTTTGAATATGGGTGTTTTTGTCCGTCCTGGGGAGTGGATTGAGAAGACTCCGATATGCCTAACCCCCAGGAAGATGAAGTATTTTGAGGTTCCTCCTGGTGAGCCTGACGAACCTTGGAACCCAAAAATCGACCTTCTTCGTGGCGAGTCGATTCTTACTGATGACTGTAAGGGGGGTGGTTGCATGGGTTGGAGGGCTTTGAAGAATCTGGCTACTCCACGCGACAATCTTGCCGCTGAGATTGACGCGCCGGCTGCCCAACATATGAATGATCTGCTCAAGGTATGCAATCGGTGTTACTTTTATGGTATGCTTTGCTCTTTTTGCTTTGTATCTTTGTTGTTTTTTAAAGAATTATCTTTCGTAGGCGTGCAACTCTGCAGTGGAGCTTGTGAAATTGTACCTTTGCTACCAGGAGCAGAATGAGGCCCTCCAGAAGAGGCAGGCTGATTTGGACAAGCAGGTGGATGATGCCAAACGTGATCTGGATCAGAAATCACCTGAGCTGGAAAGGTTGAAACGACGCAACAAAGAGCTGGAGAATGTTGCGAACAAGCTGGCTGCAGAGGAGATTAAAAACAAAGAGCTGTCTGAGAAACTGCAGGAGGCAGATGAAAAGGCCAAGGTTGCCTACAAAACCGGAGCTCGAGATGGTGCCTTGCATTTTACCCGTAGCCAGACCTATAGCAAGCGCATTACTGATAGCCATAACGGCGGCTGGTTTGCGGCTCATCGCTGTGGTGTGCATGGTATTGGTCTGACAAAGGAGGACTGCCAGGATATTGAGTATGCCTTTCTGGTGGAGCAGAAGCAAAAGGATCCGACTGGTTGGGAAACACAAATCGTTCCCGAAGAGATTATTCAGAATGCTGATCCTTTGACTCTCCCTCCAATCGAACTGAAGGAAGAAGATTATCTGGATCCTGCCATGCTGTCTTCCAGTAACAACCAAACGGATCATTCACAAGGTTGAAGATGCGGGCAGTCATCACCGGTATCATCCTGCGGTTCATCTGGCGTTGTTGCTTTTCATGATTAGCTTCTTTTTAAATTAAACGCACTTTTGGTATAAGCAGTCACTAAACGCACTTTTGGTACCATACTAATTTAGTGACTGCTTAGGTGGCGGTCGCTAATCCTGTCGGTAAAATTTAGCGACCGCCATCCAGTTGGAGTTTCCTAAATTACCGTCCAGGTGTAAACTGGCCGCCTTTTTGCGACCGCTGGCGGTCGCAAAATCTTTTACCAACCGTTTTTCGCGTTTTACCAACCAATTTTAGCGGTTGGTAATTAATCAATTTCTTGTAGTGAAACGCACTTTTGGTATCAGCTGTTTGTGGCACCTTTTGCCTTGAAACATTTTACGCTTGTTTTTGTAAACTTTTATTTGGTAAAGGGTACTTTACCTTGTGCCGTTTTTAACAGCTAACGAATGTTAGTTTTGGTGTTGGCTGTCGAATTTATTTTATCAGATGGTGTTACTTTTATGCTTATATTATTGTGTTGTTTGTTTCATTCTTCTATTTATACTTGCCATCATTTATATTATTGTGTTGTTTGTTTGAGTCTGTTTTTTGCTTATACATCGCCCCGAGTCAGCAAGCTGAAAGTAGTCTTGCTGACCTTCTTGTAATGGTTTGATTTGTATCACCCCGAGTCAGCAAGCTGGTAGTAGCCTTGCTGACCTATACTTTAAGGGTTTGAATCACAATTTTTACTTATACATCACCCCGAGTCAGCAAGCTGGTAGTAGCCTTGCTGACCTTCTTTAAGGGTTTGATTCGTATCACCCCGAGTCAGCAAGCTGGAAGCCTTGCTGACCTACTTTAAGGGTTTGAATCACAATTTTTGCTTATACATCACCCCGAGTCAGCAAGCTTAAAGTAGCCTTGCTGACCTACTTTAAGGGTTTGAATCACAATTTTTGCTTATACATCACCCCGAGTCAGCAAGCTTAAAGTAGTCTTGCTGACCTTCTTTAAGGGTTTGATTCGTATCACCCCGAGTCAGCAAGCTGGTAGTAGCCTTGCTGACCTACTTTAAGGGTTTGAATCACAATTTTTGCTTATACATCACCCCGAGTCAGCAAGCTGGTAGTAGCCTTGGTGACCTACTTTAAGGGTTTGAATTTGTTTGCTCTGAATTCCTCGACTTCCTTTCATTTCATGGACCATAACAGGCCTGGCTCAACCGGCCTTTTGGGTTACTGATTACACATAAAACTTTCTAAGGACGCTGGCGTTCCACGAGTTTTTCAATGCGATTCCCCCCATATCCATCAGCCTAATAGCTCCTGGTACGATTTCTTCCCATATCTGATAGGGCCCCTCCCAGTTTGGGGTTAATTTTCCTTGAACCTTTGCCTTGCCCGTAGCTGCAGTTCTTCGTAGCACCAGATCTCCTACTTCCAGATGCCTGTGTTTTACTCTTTTGTTGTAAGCGTTACTTATACGCTGTTTGTATGCCGCTGACCTGATTTCTGCTCTGAGTCTGATCTCTGGGAGGAAATCCAGCTCCTGCCTTAACAGTTGGTCATTCTTATCTTCTTCATAATGCTGGATCCTAAATGTGGGTAATCCTACTTCTGCCGGTATCACTGCTTCTAATCCGAAACATATACGGAATGGGCTCTCTCCCGTTTCTTCCTTGACGGTGGTTCTATTACCCCAAAGTACAACCAGCCTTATAGTCATCCAGCTTCTTTCTCATTGCTGCCAGTATCTGCTTGTTGGCAGCTTCTGCCTGCCCATTACTTTGAGGATGGCAAACAGAAGAGTAGGCAAACTTTACTTTATACAGACTCAAGAAACTTTGCACTGGCGAGCAATCAAACTGTACCCCATGGTCCATGACCATTGGTAATCCAAACCTGGTGATTATATTTTTCCATATGAACTTTTTGACCTGATTTGCAGTTATCTTTGCCACTGGTTCTGCCTCTATCCATTTGGTGAAATAATCAACTGCCACTATCAAAAAATTTCTTCCACCAGATGTCGTTGTGAATGGTCCCAGAATGTCCATTCCCCACTGGGCGAACGGTATTGGATTTAGGATTGGCATGAGATCGTTTGCAGGACGATTGATGACTGCCAAGAAAACTTGACATTTTTCACATTTCTTGACGTACTCTTGTGCGTCTGTTAACATTGTCGGCCAGTAGTATCCTTACCTTTGGCATACCAGTGCAAGGGTTTTTCCTCCCTGATGATTTCCACAAATTCCCTCATGCATTTCTTCTATCAGTCGTGCAGATTCATACGCTGATATGCATCGTAACAAAGGCAAGCTGAAACCCCGTTTGTAGAGTTGACCTCTGATGATTATGAACCAGCATGAGTTCCTAACCAACCTTCTTGCCTCCGTTTTTTCTGTAGGCAGTGTTCCATCTCTCTTGTATGTCCACATAGTGTCATACCATTCAGGTTGGCTCGTGATTACCATGACCTTTTTCCCCATTATCTCCGTACTCCTTCGATGCATGACTTCCATCATTACTGATTTGATCAGAACACTTGAGCTGGCCAGTTTTGACAGGGAGTCTGCCAACATGTTCTCCGATCGGGGCACTAATCTTATTTCAAAACTTTCCAACTGTGCCACCGACTGTTTAAGTTTTTCAGCGTATCGTTTCATGGATTCTTCCTTCGTTTCATACTCTCCTGAGAACTGGTTTGCTACCAACTGTGAGTCGGTTGTGAGTATGAGCCTACGAGCACCAGCCACCATGCAAATCTGTATACCAGCAATTGCAGCTTCGTATTCTGCCTCGTTGTTTGATGCCTGGAAAGATAACTTAATAGCATACTCGAACTGGTCTCCTTCTGGTGAAGTAATTATTACCCCTGCTCCTGCCCCTGACTTGGTAACAGAGCCGTCTACTGCTACTTCCCATTTTCCTTCCTCTATTTCCTCCTCCTGATATGATGCTTCGACCATGAAGTCAGACAGTGCTTGGGCTTTTATAGCTGTTTTAGGTCGATATTCCATGTGAAATTCTGACAGTTCAATCGCCCATTTTAGGAGTCTACCTGATGTGTCCATTTTTTGCATTGCTTTCTCCAGTGGGTAGTTTGTGAGGACTTCAATTCCGTGTGCATCAAAGTAGGGTCTCAGTTTTCTGGCTGCAATCAGCACTGCCAATCCCAACTTTTCTATCAAGGAGTATCTCGTTTCTGCTTCTTGCAAGATGTGGCTGACAAAGTACACCGGTATCTGTGTTTTGTCCTTCTCTATTATCAGTATTGCTGCTACTGTGTGCTGAGAAGTAGATATGTATAGCTGCAGCGTGTCTCCCTCCTCTGGTCGGGCTATTGTGGGTAAGGCTTGCAGGTGCCGTTTTACAGCCTCAAACGCTGCTTTTTCTGTTTCTCCCCACTTGAATTTCTTGTTTTGCTTTAATACGTTGAAGAAAGGCAACGACTTATCCGCTGATTTGCTAATGAACCGGGTCAATGCGGCCATTCTTCCTGTTAACTTTTGCACGTCTTTTATGCAACCGGGCTCTGGTAGGTTCATAATTGCTTCTACCTTATCTGGGTTGGCATCTATTCCCCTTTCGTTTACTAGGAAACCCAAGAACTTTCCTGATCGGACCCCGAATACACATTTCTTGGGGTTTAACTTCATCCTAAATTTCCTCAGTGTTTCGAAAGTTTCTCTCAAATCATCGATGTGGTCACTGGCCAATCGACTTTTAACTATTGAATCATCCACATATACTTCTATGTTTCTCCCCTTCTGTGAAGCAAATACCCTATCCACCAGCTTCTGGTAAGTTGCTCCTGCATTCTTCAACCCAAACGGCATAGCCTTGTAACTGTAAACCCCTGTATCTGTGATGAAGGTGGCCTTCTTTCTATCGGCCTTACACAAACTGATTTGGTGATACCCTGAGAAAGCATCCAAGAAACTCAATAGAGCATGGCCACTGGTCGAATCTACCAGTCTATCTATTCGTGGCAACGGATAGCAGTCCTTGGGGCATGCCCCATTTAGGTTGGTAAAATCCACGCACATTCGCCAACTGCCATTTGGCTTTTTTACCATGACCACGTTGGCCAGCCATTCGGGGTAGTCACAAACTTCTATGAACCCTGCTTCCAGCAACTTTTCCACTTCTTCCCTTATCGCAGTATTTGGGGTCTTTGGGGTGTATGGTTCGTCTCATCGGCTCCTGATGAGGCATATATCCTTCGTATCTATTCCACCCAGGCTGTGGAGATTGCACGATGTACTCCTCGTGGTACGGCGTCGATTCCCTACCAGCAGGAACCGACCCCTCTTACTCTGATATTGACTCTCGGTGTCTAGTGGACCTTTCTCTGTGCCGAGAACTATGCCTTTTTCTTCTGCCCGGATTTTCGCTGCAGACAAGTATTGGTTCTGGTTGTACTGGTAGTACAACTTCATGCTCTAGGGTTTCATAGAGATTTCTAACTGGCATCGCGCCCGGGCGACTATCGGTAATCACGATCTGATTTCCTTCTGTCCTCCCCGAGGACAGTTCAGCCATTGCCTTCATGACAGCCGAAGCCGTCAGAAGCTGTTGTGGTGTGAACCTTTGGGACAACGCCGAGAGGTTGCTCTGTATCTGTGGGGGGGGATGGAGAATTCTGTGCCCTTTCTTCCATGGACGTCTCATCCTCTATGAGCACGTCGTTCGGGTTTTCAAAACCTGGGGGGAATGCTTATCTGTGATTTGAGTACTTTTGGGGGAGGATTGGTAAGTGGTGTGACTTGGCTGGTTGAGACAGGTAAGAGAGAAGGTTTGACTGTCGTGGTTTGTGCTACTGGTGTTGGTGTGATTACTGCTGATTGTGGAAGATTGTTGTTTTTTCTAGCTTTTTTGTTGTTGGTATCCATGGTGGCTGATTAGTTTGACAAGATTGGGAAGTCCCCTCCTTCTAGCGCCAATTGTTCCGGTATGAATTGGGAACGGTTGGAGAGGTCTTGTTGATTGTGTGGTGCTGTTCTCCTGATGATATCCTGCGCAGGTAACAAAGATGAACTAGCCTCGAGGGTGATTCGAGGATCCCCCTCTGATGCTAAAGTCAGGTATGGTAAGTAATAAGTATTTTAGGTTTGGTGATAATGATTGTGATTGCGTACCTTTTGTAATAAATGAAGCTCATATATATAGGCGCGGGTCG
This sequence comes from Spinacia oleracea, assembly GCF_020520425.1. Taxonomy (NCBI): domain Eukaryota; kingdom Viridiplantae; phylum Streptophyta; class Magnoliopsida; order Caryophyllales; family Amaranthaceae; genus Spinacia; species Spinacia oleracea. Next base: position 150,499,679 of record NC_079489.1, read on the forward strand.
GGTGTACGGATAGTTGGGTCCTACCCGATTGATAGCGACCCGTTGACTTCTTGATTGATCACGTGCCGCCTCCCTACCGGCCTTTCGGAGATGCTGGTAAGGATTAATAGCTGCCGTTAAGGATTATTGGCTATTATCCTTAACTGGTTGGGGATGTTACCAGCCAGCTGGTAGCACACCCGTACAGTTACAACTATCCATGAGTAAGGTAACTTTAATGCTCGGATAAAGTAACTTATATCTTTAGTCGGATTTACTTTTATCTTTGGTTTGGGTCACTTTTTACCTTGAGTAGGTTATATTTTTCACTTTTTACGCGCTAAATTGAATGTATAGTAAAATACAGTAGATCGGGGCACACAAAAGTTTTTGTTTTTTTTTAAGTCAAACAAATTTTCTCAAAAAATCTGATGTACATATATAAAGGAGGCATATTTGCTGAAAGATTAGAGCGCCACCTAGGATTACTAATGGTTTCGGCCAATGAAAAATAAGATTTCTAATTTCTTTTTGAATTAAAAAATTCAAGTGCCACATAGATAATTAATTAGGTGCCACGTGGATATTTTAATTAATTAATTACTAATATATACAACTCCATCTAAAATCAAACACTATAATAATTAAAAAATAAATCTAAAATAAAATTTATCCAAAATCAAACACTAATCTAAAGTGAAATAAATAACTACCCTTCAATTCCTTGATCTAATACTACGTACGTAGTGTGATTTTGTGAAGCTTTTGAACGTATGATAAAAGAACAAGATATTAATAGAAAGATAATAAAACTTTATAGAATCAAAGACGTTGTACAACCCTGCTAAAAAATCATCCTAAATTACAAATTTAATTACGTAGTATCTTTAATAGAAATATGGGGTGATTTCTTGATGTTTACTCATGATTCACACCAAATTAGTACTTGTACGTAGTGGTAATTAAATTTATATTGGATAAGTCAATAATTGACCAGTTGTATGTTTAGCTCAAATATCTATATCGACTTTACTTCTTTATAAGCTCTTTTGAAATTAATATTTCAACTTTGATATATGAAGAGCGGAACACGTAAAATCTAATCTAATCTAATATCTAATACTAGATTAGATCCCGTATACGCACAGATTTTGATTATTTTTTTCACAAAATATTTAACTGAATATTTCTCAAACTACTGCGTAGTTATAACATTTTTAACATACTCGATTAAATTTATTCATCTAATATGCATATTTAAAATGGTAATATGATAATTTGACCAAAATATTGAGTGATATATTTTCCATTATTAATATTGCGGTTTGACTAAAAATATTACCAATTTAGAATAATTATTATTATGTCATACCTATTATTTCCATAATTTATAAACTAAAATTTGTTTCCATACATAAATAGTTTATAAAAAAAAGGTAGCGAATAAAAATAAAATAAAATATATACACTTTTTTGGGAAAATGATTTTGGCGGGAAAAAATCGCACCAGGATTGACACGTGTCATTCCTGGTGTCTCTTTTAGTATACAGTAATAGATATGTATATAAAGGAGGCATATTTGCTGAATTATTAGAGCGCCACATAGGATTACTAATGATTTCGGCCAATGAAAAATAAGATTTCTAATTTATTTTTGAATTAAAAAAATCGATTGTCACGTAGATAATTAATTAGGTGCCACATAGATATTTTAATTAATTAATTACTAATATATACAATTGGTGGCACGTTGATATTTTAATTAATGAAGTACTTGCTAATATATACAACTCCATCTAAAATCAAAAACTCTAATAATTAAAAAAATAAATCTAAAATAAAATTCATCTAAAATCAAACACTAATCTAAAATAAAATAAATAAAATTCAATTTAAAATCAAACATTAATCCAATATTAGAGCGCCACGTGGAAAATCTAATGATTTCGGCCAATGAAAAATAAGATTTCAAAATTAATTTTGAATTAAAAAAGTCGAGGGCCACATAATACAATTTCATCCAAAAAGAGACACTCTCATAATTAAAAAAATATATATAAAATGAAATTCAATGCAAAATCAAAAACTAATTTAATCTAATACGAAGTATATAAAATTGGTATATACATAGGAGCTGAGTTTTATTTGAACATAACAATTTAATAGAAACCATGTATCGCACGGGCTAAAATCTAGTAAATAAATAAAAACAACCATTCCTCTCAATCTGGAGCGACCGTCGTAACTCTCATTTCCAAAACGCCACCTATCCAGCTCCCGACCTCGTGTGTTTCTTTCCTTCTCTTGTAATTTTGTTGTTAGTGTTCGACTGGTCGTCACTCTTCTTCTTCCTCCTCCTCCTCCTCGTCCTCTCTCTCTCTTTCTTTTTCTCTCTCCTCCGTCTCTCTCCTGTCAAGATGGCCAACGGTCCCGGCCTCTTCTCCGACATCGGAAAGCGTTCCAAAGGTTCTTCGTAAACATTATTCTCCATTTCGCTTTGGATTCTTCTCTCTTTTGCTATTCCTACGAAATTTGACCTTTCGAGCTTCATATAGGATTTGTTTCGGCTTTGAATTTTTGTTTTATCTAACCTATTTTTGATTTTTTCGATTGCAGATCTTCTGACGAGGGACTATCTCTCAGATCAGAAATTTTCAGTCTCATCTTTCAGCGTCAATGGTGTGGTATGATTGATTATTCTTTTCGCCCTAAGATTTTTGCAATCAAGTTATTTTCAGCTATTTTCAATGTAGTTGTAATCGATTCGTTATATGCTGTAGTTGATTGGTCGCATTTCGATTTTATTTTCGTATTTATCGCGTTTTTCATAATCTGGAAATTTGATCTTGTTGTTGCTTTAAATGTTCAGTAGATGCAGTTTATGCGTTCTATCAGTTTTATTTGTAGTTTCTAGTGTTGAATTTGTTCTGGTGATTTTTGGTAACAAAATGTTGCTTAGCTGGTTAGATGTTATGGAAATGTGTGTTCATATTTTCTTTGGAGATCCAATTGCGTGCACGTATGTAATTTGTCTAGTTCTGGATAATAGTTTCTGTATTTCACAAGTCAACTCGCTAGAAAAACTAGGGTTAGGCCTCCTCCAGAATGGTTTTCTGATGAGCACAGTCTACTTTTGAGTAACCACTAGTGTTCCGTTATGTGGGCTTTAGTGACTACTATCAGTAGAGTGTATTGGTTGTTTTATCGCTGAGATATCAAACTTTGATGAGCAATTATGCGTTGGAGTCATATATAAGCCAATCTCCATCGAGTAATCTCTGGTGTTCTGTTGTGTGGGCTTTAGTAACTGCTATCAGTTGAGAATATAGGTTGTTTTATCGCTGGGATATCAAACTTTGATGGGAAATTTGATGCGTTGGAGTCATTTAGTAAGCCAATCTCCATCGAGTAACCACTGGTGTTTTGTAGTGTGGGCTTTAGTAACTGCTATCAGTTGAGTGTTTTGGTTGTTTTATCGCTGAGATATCGAACTTTGATGATGAATTGGCTGCGTTGGAGTCATTTATAAGCCAATCTCCATTTTCTGCTTGGTAACTTGAGTATAATACATGAGTTAGGAGTCTTGGGACATGCAATATTATAGTGATTTGACATCTGATTGAAGTGACCATACTACTGTGATCATACTACTGTGATTGAAGTGATCAAAGTATTATATTGATGGGACTGGAAATAGGTCTAGATTTTCATATGATTTGGCATGTGTTTGCTGAAATACTGAAATCATATTCTGGACGACCAACAAGATTTGTTGCTAGCGTGTGTTTAATAACTCTGTATAAAGCTCCAGGTTTGAGTCGTGGAATAAGTTTGTCAGAAAGTTACTTGTGGCCTTGGTTTAAATTTGTAAGTCTTTTTCACGTAAATATGTTCTTTGCTTGATGAACAAGAACTCTAACTTCCAATATCAAGTCTTCTTATAGGAGAAAAACAATTGAGTGTTTAATGAGGCCATCATTTGTGTTGGTTCTTAAACTTAATTTCATATTATTGGAATTCAAGAGAAGTAGGACCATTTTGTCTTTGAGGACAGGAGGTGTTCAGTTTACTATATGACTTTTCTTCTTTGAACTTGCCTTGAAGATGATCAACAAACTTGATAATGATCTGGAAGTTAGTCAATAGTGAACACATAGTGACATAGCTATATAGGGATATCCATCGTTTTTTTTTATTTCTGTTTTACTGATAATGCGGATCATCATCATCCCCTTCCCCCCTTCACCTATTAGGCTTGCAAGCATCCAATTCAATAAAGAAGCAATTCCCTTGTCGTTTGACTTTCTGTGCTCCCCCCCCCCCCCCCCCCCCCCCACCTTTCCAGTACCTAATGTATTTTCTTTTCATAGAAGGCGTTAACCTTTCTATTTCTTTTCATCAACTTCCTATCTTAAGAGGATGGCACCGAAGCTAGTTGAAAAAATCATTCCCTAAAATGCCTTTACCTCCTTCATGCATTTTACAACCGTTGATTTAAGAACTGAACCATACATTTCTTTTTGGAAATGGAGAGGATCCTTACTCGCGGAGGAGCTGTAGTCCCATGATGGTATCTTTACAGTCCAAGAAAATTGGAGGAGATCCTAATATTGGAAAAGTCGTTAGAGTGCTTATTTTGCAAAGGTTCTTTATATGCGTTTGTAAACAATATTTTCTCAGTATGAGAAGAATAGAAATTACTTTGCACGGATGGGGTTTGGTTAAGGTCTTTTTTATTGTAAACTCATGGGTTTGACAGTCAATAGCCATTGCTTATTTGGTTCTCTTGTGCTTACCTACCCGTATCAAACATGTATACTACATTACTACCTAGCTCTGGCTACTAGATCCATTTACCAATTACAAAGTCCACTACCTCCTCATTACAATGAAACACTAATAAGTAATATAATGTGATTTAGTAAACTACAAAATAGCGGCGAAGAAGACAAAGTATATATCCGACTACCTGGAAGTATTGCGGCATGGGCCGCATGGCTGTCTATACTGGCTTCTACCCTGCTGTTTGAGTCATTTTGCATGGACGATAGGCTGCTAGCTTGCATAGCTGCATGGTCACCTGTGGTGTCTTCTACTTTAGCGATCTCTGATCTCGTCTACTCCTAAATCTGCCCAAAACTGCTCTACTACTTATTAGGCTTAAATTATTCGGTCTTGTGACTATCCTATTTGACAATGATTTGTAACACCTTTGTAATCTCTTGTTTGGTACACAAACAATTATTTTTGAAATCATAGATTGTTTGGCCATGTAGTTTTTGTAGTATTAGTAGGAAAAAGAGGACACCAATTGAAGAGTATACCACCGAAATGGCGGGACTATGCAGTGAACATATTGCATATGAGATGCACAGTTGCACGCCAATTCTTATCTATCCTTCAGTTTTCCTGCCTCTCGCACAACATGATTTTTTGTGGGCTATGAGATGAGCATTTATCTCAGGCTGTCAAATATCAATGGGTCCCTTTGTTTGTTGTTTGTTGTTTGCTTAATAAATCATGCCTTATAATTGAGTTCTAGCTGTTTGACTGTTTAGGAGGCGTAGCTCCATCTTTAACTGCGTGCACAATTACATCTTAGATTGTGTTTACTTCATTTGTAATTAGGTGATATTGTTTGTATTACGTGAGGTAAGGTCTGGTTTGAATGTCATGGTGTGGTCTGATCTTGGTATGACATAAGTTTGACTGTATTTCTTAACCAAGTTATAATATAAGCATTGTTATGTAGGTTCTTGTTAGATTCATTTCAAAGCGTGTGAAATATCAAATTATATAAGTATTTATCTTAATAGTACAGCTATGTTCTCTGACTTGACTTAACCTGAAATGAAGGGATCTAATCTGCATTGTTTGAGGTCACCAAATCTTTATAATATTCTAACGAGAATAAGTTATAAGCCCTAAAAATAAGGAAGTTCTGTTGGTGTGGTACAAATCTTAATCTTATTCTTGCAAGAATAAATAATAAGTTTCATGAAATAAAGCAAAGAGAAATATCCTTATTCTGTCTTTTTCTTCACCAAATCTTCAGGCATTCACCTCAACTGCTGTTAAGAAAGGAGGACTTTCAAATGGAGATGTGGGTGCCTTGTACAAGTACAAGAACACCATGATTGATGTCAAACTCGACACAGAGTCAAATGTAATTTATTGTTCTTCCATGGGTTTTTTACTCGTAAATGGGGAAATGGAAAACATGTTCTATATCTAATATACCCTTATGGACTTGATAGGTATCCGCATTAAGGGTATTGCGGTGTAGAGCAAGTTTTACCAAATAACCCAGCTCTTTTGACCTTAACGATTGTGTAACCATACACTTATTCACTCTAATTTTGCAGGTCTCCACAATAATCACAATTGCTGACATAGTCCCATCAACAAAAACTATTGCTTCATTCAAGATACCAGATACCTCTGGTGGCAAGGTATAATATGCCCTTTTGAAATTGGATTTTCTCTTTTTTACCTCTTTTTTGATTGTTTTGCCTATTTGTCAAAACAGGTGGAGGTTCAATACTTCCATAACCATGCAACATTTACATCAGCTATTGCTTTAAACAAATCTCCTGTTGTTGATGTTACGGCTACACTTGGCACCCCAACTATTTCCTTTGGTGTAGAAGCAGGTTATGACACCACTTCTGGTAACTTCACGAAGTATACTGCCGGTGTTAATCTATCAAAGCCAGAGTCATGTGCATCAATTATTCTGTAAGTCACATTTACTTTTCAGAACCATCTTTTCATCTGATTGACACTAACATAATACTTCGTATATGTCATACTTAGACCTGGTTATTGGACAGGGTAGCCCAATGGGTATAGGGTTTGGGTCATGTTAATAGGGTTCTTATTGGTAAGGGCTCTTATTGGACAAGGTCAATATAGGGCCAAACTTATAACACAATAATTTTGAAAACTAAAATAGTTATGATATAAACAATTATATGGATAGCTTCCTATTATTCACTTGTATTCGCATAAGACTCCCTTTTTTCATTTTCCCTTGTTCGTTTATTGACCCGCCCGCTATCGGCCCGCTATTGACCCGCGACCCATTTTGACCCTCCCATTATTGGCCCGCTAAAATTGACCCTTTCATTATCCGACCCACTTTTGACCCTCACCGACACTGACCTGACCCGCCCAATAACCAGGCCTAGTCGTAGTTGGTGCAACGAGAATCGTATGTTGTTAACACTCAGTTTGTGTCTTCCTGCACAGGGGTGACAAGGGAGATACAGTGAAGGCATCATATTTACACCATTTGGATCAGCTGAAGAAAAGTGCAGCAGTTGCTGAAATAAGCAGAAGGTTTTCGACCAATGAGAATACTTTTACAGTTGGAGGATTGTACGCAGTTGATAATTTGACAGTTGTTAGGGCGAAGCTCAACAACCACGGGAAACTCGGTGCTGTTCTTCAGCACGAGGTCATTCCTAAGTCAGTGCTCACTATCGCCAGTGAATTCGACACCTTAGCCTTGGACAAAACTCCAAGGTTTGGCTTGGGACTCGCTCTTAAGCTTTGATAATCTGAATGCTTCTTTCAGGGTAAAATTTTTCGCAATTTATCCCCATAGGCCCGGCCCATTCCCTAAGCTCTGTTTATTAGAGCCTTGAATAAGTAGCTATGCAGATTAATTCATTTGTTGGTTATCATACTGTGTTGTCGATACTTGTCTATATGGTTCTCTCCTAGCTGCAAGGAGGGCTTGAAATTTGCGACGATTTCTCCTGGTAGCAATTGTTGGGAAGGAGCTTTTATTTTTATTTTTATTTTTTGATAGATTGAGTTATGTTTGAATGCAGAAACGCAATGGAATTGCTTTTTGATCTGACTACCCATATAAACTTAGTTTGCCAGCTCTTGTATTTTCTTACTCTTGTTTAATGTTCTTTTTTATGCTTGAATATCAAGTTTTCTAACCTACATACAAGTAATCAAACTACCTACAAGGCTACAAGTAGAACTAAACCGTAAAGAAAAACGAAAAGGCACCAAATGTAGATCTACAAAGCTACATGTAAAATAATTAAATAAAGTATTTAGGGTCTGTTCGGTAACATTGTTGTATTTGCGGTTTTTGGTTTTTTATAAATAAAAGTTACGTGATTTAGGAGAAAGAACTTAAAATCAATCGTATACATGGTACATAAAAATCATGTTAAAAAAAAATTGTTAGTTTTCAAAATCTACTTTTTATATTGTATTTTTAATTTTCTGAAATAAAGAAAACTGAGGAGGGGGGAGGGGAAATTATAACGAAGAAAGCGTATGCTACTAATAATTTACAATAACTACAAAATATGAAAATATGCAAAGTTGATTTGCTGAAATTTGAGAATTAGCTTTGAAATCTTTGTCGGCGATCGGATGAAATGTGGAATTCTGGTGAACTTCAACCGTCGGCGAAAAAGCCATAATAGCTTATGATGTGAAATCAAATGCAAATCAAGAAGTATGCTAAGTACTAGTCTTAATCACAACAAATAAGAGATTCATGGCCTAAAGATTGGTACTATACTACTATTGTGCTCGTATTAAGCAACCAAGGAAAAGAAGCTAGGTAGGTCAAGCAAAACCCATGGTGTTGGTGAGGTGTGTGATGTTAGTGTTAATCAAGTCTTAAACATGCTTTACTTTCACTAATTATGCTCATTAGTTACTTAGCTCTTAAAACAGTTTTTGAAATTTACGGTTTTGTAAAACCAATTGTATTTAGCTTAGTATGGAAAGATTTTAGGACGTGTAAAGCAAGGTTTAGTAAACTCTCGTCTTATTCATAGAGGTGCTTAAACTACTTGCAGAATTTGAGTCAATTTTAAACTTTCCTTCCTAGCTAGGAAAACTCCTTTTTTAATCTGATCTGGCAAGAGGCTTTTTGTAGCAAATCAATGATTTCTTTCCTTAGTTGGAGATGTAAGATAGGCTAATTTTAGCCCGTTTTTAGCAGATATTTTATAATCTCTTTACTTTATATATTTGTGTTTAAAGACTAAAACCTCTGACGTTTTTATTTTAACTTGCACAAATCTGTTGGTAGCTAAAAGTACAAGGATTCAATCCAATTAACAAGGTTTGAGAATTATTAACTATTTTATTAATAAAAAACCTTTCAATTTAGGTTGAGAGTAATTCAAATTTATAGACTATTCTTCAATGAGTTGTGTTTGTTTCAGCTTTCAGTATGACTCACGAACCAGTGAAGAGGTAGAGTTGAGTTGCAGGGCACAATGGAAAATGTGATGAAAACACTAGGGGTGAGCCAGTCCCGGTCAAAAATCGCAGAACCAGTCCCGGAACCGATTAAACCAGATCTTAAATTTCTAGATCCGGTCCCGGAACCGGCAAAACCGGGTCCCAAATTTCTAGATCCGGTCCAGGACCCGGCGGGAACCGGTTCCAGAACCGGGTACCCGGTTCCTTTTAAGATTAATATTTTCTTTGCTATTCTTAATATTCCTTATTAAATTAGATAAACCGTCTTTTGTCCCATAAAAATGATTAAAAAGATGAATATCAGAAAGGGTAAGAACTACTTCTTATTGATAAATCACGTTTAACTTCATCAAATCCTTTCTACACATCCACATTCTTCCAATAAAAATCTACAAACACACAATTCTAGCGCCTCTCCCCTTCTATAATCAACCAAAGATTAAATAAAACCCTACTATTATCTAGCGGAAGTGTAAAACCACTAATAATGATTTTACACGAGTAGTATATATTTGCTCAATATTTTTGAGGAGCAAAACATATTTGTTTACCGCACGAGGGAGAAGGAGAAAGACCGAAGGTGAGAGATGAAGAGTGAATTTTAGATCTACAAATGAGAATAGGCAGACAACTTAGGACCTTTTAGGGTTTTTAGAGTCAAATGGGCTGGACTTTGAGCATTTCAATTACAAATTAATGAATTAGAATATCTTTTAACCCAAAAAAAAAAGTCAGTAATGACACTTGCCTTGAGTTTTGGTAACACGTATCCAGTTTCAGAACCACTCCCAATGGATACCAGGTCCAGTAATCGGTTCCAACGGATACCCGCCGGGTAATGGGTCTTTGAAACCAGGATCCGGAACCGGAACCGGTTCCAAAATTTTGGAACCGGAACTGGTGCCAGCGGGATTGGGTCCAGTTCCGGAACCGGCGGGTCCTTTGGCGGTTCCGGTTCGGGTACCCGTTTTTTTTTACTCACCCCTAGAAAACACCATAAAATGGAGTGACACGAGGAACAGTAATGTAATCAATAAAAAATGTTTGCATTAATGCCTTTTTAAAAAAATACTAACTAAAATATATTAGTAATAACCGAAAGCCTTTTGAGTAGGAGTGGCCATTCAAGTCAAATCAGGTTCGTCCTTGGTTTCGAGTTATTCCCAGGTTACGTAATAGGATAAATGGGTCTAACCTGGTCCATTTCAGGTTATACGGGTTTGGATCTCTTTCAGGTTACGGAGTATATAATAAAGAGTAGGATAAATGGGTCTAATCTTGTCCATTTCAGGTTATACGGGTTTGAATCTCTTTCAGCTTACATAATGCAGAGATTGATGATAGATGGGTCTAATCTGGTCCGTTTCAGGTTATACAGGTTTGGATCTCTCTCAGGTTATATAATACGGAGTAGGATAAATGGGTCTTATCTGGTCCATTTCAGGTTATACGGGGTTGGATCTCTTTCAGTAACTACACATCGGGTTATGGGGTCAAGGATTGTCAAAACACTAATTTTGACCATCTTACGCATAGGGTAGTTGTGCAATGTGTTATGTGTAAGACATGCCGTAGAGCCTAAGTTGACAACGAATTCAAAAGCAAAAATATCAAGCCTTGATAGTTTGGTATACGGTAAATTTTACCAGACAGCAACTTCAACGAAGGACTTAAAGCACAGTCCACATCTTCAAAGCAACAGAAATATGATGGTCTTTTTCAATTAGACCCACAATCATCCTCTTCTAATTACCATTCAACCAAAACTAACTGGAAATATATACTCAGGCTAAAACTTATTAACAGCAGAACAACAATAGAAAATATATACTGATAGTTTGATATTGCAACAAATTCCACTGTATTGATCTGCAAATTTTGGATGGAGAAAAAATGAACAAAAAACGTAGTGATGGGTATAATTTCCACTAAACATTTTCAGAATTAGTATTAAAAGTTAGCAATTTTTCTGGGAAGTTTTGGTTCATTTCATCGTTGCAAATAAATCTGCAAAATTACTAGTACTCCTTAATTTTGCACATCAACATATTAACAGCTTAATCTTCAAAAATACTTCCATATAACTTGTACTTGAACCATATCAAAATCTTCAAAAGTAACCTAAACGGATATGGACTTAACACTATAAATTTCCACCAAAGATCACCATTAAAAGCGATCAAAAAAAAAATATGACCAGAACAAAACCTGAACAAGTCAAAAACCCACTTCAATGGGCACAGCGCCATTGTAACTAAACCAAGACCAGAGATATACTGACATAGACTTGCACAAAACCTAAACAAGTAAACCTAATAGCATATTGCTCATGTACACCATGTAATTTGGCAAGCCCAGCATTCAGTTTTTCAACGATCACTGAATTATGAATCACAAAAAGTTCCCTTTCAATGCATACCCACATGTATGGGAAGAAAATCATTGAATACTTGAAAGCAGTCTGGTCACAGGTAATCACCATACACTTTCGGCTCAAATCAAGATTGAACAAAAAACCAAACAATAAATCTTCCAGTATAAGTACCAATCCAAAAAAGGAGAACTAGAATTAATGGATAGGATATGTTCACAACAACATTCTATGAAACGGATCCTTCAAAGACTACTCAAAATTAAGAGCTAATTGAATAAATTCCGGCGATTGCAGAACAATAGAAACAACTGCATATCTCAGCCCTAAACCACCACGATCAACACCTCAGGTTGTGTTCAACCACTAGCAAAAACAAGAACTAGACTCATTCAACCCAAATACCCATGGGGATACTTGAATTTTTGAGCAAGTTTCAGTTTTAAGCATAAAAATATTTCGATTCCCACATATTTATACCATTGATTCTCATTACATGAACCAATAAGCTAAAACTTGGACAACAATTCCACCCACCAAACACAACTTCTCAAATCACTACCTCTACCCATAAATTAGGATACCACACACTGATACGAGCAATCATCGGTTCATCACAAATACATTACTTAAATTAACACAAGCACATACTCAAAATAGTCAATATCATAATAACACAAGTATTGAACCAGCAAAATCAAAACCATTTCGCATAATAATCAGAACATCAAAAAAACGCAATCCAATAATCTAACCAACAATATATAGATCCAAAATCATGTTTTAACATAAAATCCACTACCTGAATTAAGTTCCAAAAAGGACAGATTATAAAAATCCAACAGAATTTAACAAAAACGATAAACATAAGAGCAAAATCCTCAAACCCTTACTCTCTCTCCTCTCAAGAGCAACTAATCAACAGTCTGCATAATATCCTCGGCAGTGAACTTGGTGCCCTTATCCTTATCAGCAGCAGATTTACCCTTAGCCTTGCGATCCAAAAGCAACTTACGGTCCTTGTCGAGCCTGAGCTTCGTGATGACGCACTTCGAGGGGTGGATTCCGACATTGACGGTGGAGCCGTTCACCTTCTCCCTTGTGATTCTCTCGATGTGAATCACCCACTTCTTCCTGTAGACCTGAACCACCTTCCCTTCGCGACCCTTGAAGGTACCACGAACCACCTGGACTTCGTCGTCTTTGCGCACCGGCATTGAACGGACGTTGTACTTGCTTCTGAGGTCGCCGGAGAGTGGTGCGCTCATGATAACACGGCGGACGCTCGATGGCGCCGTGAAATGGGCCTTCCTGCTCTTGCGGCGGGAGCTGGAGACTCGTGGGTTGTACTTCATTTTCGCTCTTTCTCTCTCTCACTGGGATTCTGGGGTTAGGGTTTTCTGAGGGGGGAGGGGAAGTGACGGCAAGAGCGAAGATTTAAAGTTTTAGGGTTTGAGAGACTCTTATAAGAGAAGGGTGTGTATACAGGGAAATGAGGGTTTTGTTGAAGATGGGCCGATAAATGGTTTGGGCCTTATGTGTTCGGATTCTCGGAATAAAATGAATTATAGTCAGTTTTTAATTATTCTTGTTGGGCCGAAATCGTTTTTTTGGATTGGGCTTTATTTTTGAATTCTCATTGTTTCGTCAAATCGTCCCTATATTTTTAGGGGTAAGCAAACAGCAAGAGGCCTTATTTATGCGTAACCAATACAGTTTAGTTTATACTTGTACTAGGTTAGGTCCCGTGCAACGCACGGTTATTACTAAAATATTTTATTATTTCAATAGTATCTAAATAAAAGACTTGTGATATTAGGAAGACGTGAAAGTAAAAAGAATATATGCAAAAGTATGAATTTATAGTGTATAAAATAAATATCCAAATAAGCTAAATATGCATATTAGTACAATACGGAGTACAAAGTGAAGGAAATAATGCCCTTGGTCCAAGTATGCATTCTATGTTAAGTCTAATAAATGCGGTTCAGTATTAATTAACAAGTTAATAATTCAGTGAGATCAAGTGAGCTGAATGCCTAGCTAGAGGCCGCTTCAGTTCAAGTGGAATTAATGATATTAATTTCCACAGCTTACTCTTGACTGAACCCGTAGGGTCACACAAATAGTACGTAAACGGATCAAGTATTTGATGGCATTAAATACTCCATCTATGGATATTCGGAATCGACGGATCTTGGTTTCAGTGGGAGCTGAGATCGTCACAGGCAAGAAATGAATACTCCGGAAACGATGATATTGCCGGAAACGGAAATATGGATCGTATCGGAAATATAAATATTATCCAAGTCGTAGATGTTGCCGGAAACGGAAACATGGTACGTATCGGAAAATATTATCGGAAATGGAAATATTGCCGGAAACGGAAATATTGTCAGAATCGGAAATATTATCGGAATCGGAAAATAATTCCGGAAACGGAAATATTAAATATTTGTTCGAAACGGAAATTAATTCCGGAATCGGAAATATTAAATGTTGTTCGTATCGGAAATGAATTCCGGAATCGGGAATTTAATCGGAAGCGTATCGTACGAATTAGCATCGGACGAGGCCCGCTAGACGAAGGCCCAGCACGAAGCCAGGCCATCGCCCAGCGAGCCGCACGCAACGCACGCCTCGACCAGGCCCAGCGCAAGGCCAGGCCCAGCCAAGGGCGCGCGCGCGCACGCAGCACCGCACATGGGCTGTGCGCTTGTCGTGGGCCGCAAGGCCTGCGCGGGTGCACGGCTTGTGCGATGCGTATGCCGGAAATCCTAATTCTATTGGGATTCGTGCGAAGATTAAAATCCTAATCTTATTAGAATTGCTTTGTTATTTAGAGTCCTAATAAAGTTCTAATTAACAAATCCACATCCTAGTAGGATTACAATTCCTTTTCCATACCTCTATAAATAAGGGCCTAGGGGTCATTATTTATACATAAGTTTTCAAGTATTCAAAACTAGGATTTTTAAGCAGAAAAATCAGCCATAACTCTTGCCCATTTTAGCCGAAAATAATAGTACCTTAAGGGCGATTCTAGTTGGTCAATCTTAAGGCGGATCCGGACGTGCTGTGGACTATCTACGGAGGGACGACACTTGGAGTCCTAAAAGACTTGTTCTTGTTCGGTTCGGACGCAGCTAGGGAAGGCACGCAACAAAGAGTATGCATCTAAATTATGCTATATGATTATGTGTAAATAATATGTATTCCTGGCTAAATGGTTTTTCCGCATGATTTATGAATTGTCATATGTATCATAACCTAACAGTGGTATCACGAGCCCCTTATTATTTTCATAATCTAAATTGCATGAACATGGTTAAATATTACAAATTTGCAAGAATTAAAAGGGGTGATTAATTTTCGTAATTGTTAATTAATTGCAAATTGCGTTTATTTAATTATACGTACGCAGTTTTTCGGCAGTTTCTTCGTTACTCATCCGAATTGAGTGATTTTTGTGTCAATTCCGCATGTAAAAGGCATTCTAAAATTTTGACAAAAAAAGTATTTTTCTGCCGAACCCAGAATTCTCAAATTCGAAGCCTAACTATGACTTTTCGAAGGTTTTAGTTTTTCGAATGCAAAATTTCGTAAATTTAAGATGTTAAATTAAATATTTGCGATTCTTGTTGATAAATCTTGAATTTTTGATTGACCTACTGCATATGTTTAACAAGTTTGAATGCCTAGTCTTGTTAATTATGCAATCTAATTTGTAATTATGATTAATTTGTTGAAAATTAGAATAATTTAGAATTAATTTGATTTTCATAATTAATTGTAATTTAATTAGAAACCTATGATTAAAAACCACCATAAAAATTGTAAATTTACGATAAATTTTAAATTTTTATGACCTAGACTTGAATCCATAACAATCGGAAATCAATTGGATAATAAATTTTCGATTTTTTCGCCCTAAAATTATGAAATTAATATTATTTATTAATTTGTCATTAATTTTAAATATAAATTTTAAATTTTTATGCGATTCGTTCATATAACTTGCACGCACGAAGCAATGGACGCTTCGTGTTACCCTTAAGGGGTGTTGTATAATGCGGGCATGCGACGACGAGCAAGGGAGCTCGTCGCCCATGCGGCACGAATGCAATGAGCAAGGGCGTAGTGCACGAGCACAAGGCAGCAGCCCTGCCTTGTGTCGTGTGCCACGACCAATGGACGAATGGGCATGGGCGTAGGGCGAGCCAAGGCAGTCGCGTGTGGGCAGCAAGCGAGCTGCGCCACAACGCGCGCTGCCTCGCACAAGAGCGCGCAGCCTCGCGCGCAGCGAGCGCAAGCTCGCGTGCCACGAGCGCTGCGCCTAGCATTGCTCGCGCGCCCAGCGAGCGATGGCTCGCGCGCCCAGCGAGCGATGTCGCGCGCGCACTGCGAGCGATAGCCCGCGTGCGATGAGCGCTGGCGCGCGCAGCGAGCACCAATGCGTGCGGAGGCTTGCGATAGGGATGCAGCAGCTATGCGACGAGCGCATGGGCTGCGCGCACATGGCCAGCAATGGCTGTGTGCGTGCGGCCCATGGGCGTGCAACGCGTAGGGTGTTTGCGTTACGATTAGATCGTTCTGAATGTTTAATTTGAAAATTTCAGTTCACGTAATTTTAATTAATTTTAAAATTAATAATTTAAATTATTTTCTTGGATTTTAATTTTGAATATTGTAATTATAATAAATTTTATTTATTCTAATTATTTTACTAAAATTAAAATCATGAATTAATTTAAAATTCGACTGAAATCAAATTAAAATTTTTGGATTCAATTATAAATTTATATGGGCTTTAAATTTTAATTAAATTTGTATGTTTCCGGTTAGACTAGAAATACATTTTTATGTTTAAAATTGGTAAAGCATATGAATTTATTGGTTTAAGTGGGAGCGTTTTTTTTTGTCATAAACTCTTGATTAGGTCTACAAATCCTTAAGGTTAAAACAACTTGATTAGAATTAATAAGGACTGAATAATTGGTAGATTATTGGTGCCCTTGATTAATTGCTGCAAATGTTTACGTGATGCATAATGTGTTTTACTAACCAGCTATGTGGGCCATTCATGATAATGAATGGGTGAATGGTATATATTGTATATGTACTGTTTTGCAGGTTATGAAGTGACTAGTATGGCCCAAATAGGATAGAAAATATGGTCTGCGTACCATTAATTTGAATGTAATTGGTCTAAAGTACCAAAGTTATTTTTCAATTCAAATATGGTCTGCGAACCATCAAATAGTTGTAATTAGTTATAGCTTATCCTATTTGAAGAAAATGGTGCCTCCCACGGAGATTTTCAAGACGGACTTTGAAGTCAAAGCTTCAAGATGAAGTCGGGCCATACTAGATCACAAATATCTTATGCATGTTTTAAGTTATTTATTGTTTTAAATATGTCTTAAAATGCATGAGATCAAAAGCTTGATTATGTTGCATGATTAAGGATTTTAGTTCACTTAAAATCTAACCAACATAGTAAGAGCCTTAAGTTCCAAACTTAAAAATTGAGTTAAAAGGTGCCATGCCAAAATATACACTTGCTTGGATATCCTTTACATCAATCTAGTAATAGTTTTCGCTCAGCGAGGTGTTACTTATTGGTCCTAAAGGGGCAAGGTACACAAATAATTGTGAGTACACGTTAGTTTTGGTGAAACTCAACGATATAAGTAAGGAGTCCTTTTATGTCGTGGCAAAATCGATAGGTTTACCTAATAAGTTCTTAGACGTACCTATCAACCAAGAGTAGTTTCTAGACTATTAGCAAAAGGCTTTTGCTTACCTAAAATGTTTTAGGATTAAGTCGACAAACTGTGCTTAGTTCTTCAATGATTTTAGGGTCTTGGAATCATTTTATTCACACCTGCCGGAACACATAATTCGAATAAAATGCTAATAACTTGTTTGAATTGCATGGTTGCTTTAATTTCAAGTTATTATTCATGATAAATGTTTAGACTTTGCATGCTTCAATGTATGTTTTAATTATTGTTTATAATTAAATATCTTGCACTGCAGTAAATCCTTTTAGAAAGGTAACAGTAAATTTCCTCGATTGGTAGTGAATCCAAGAACGATTCACGGAAATGAGAGAAAGTGAGCAATTTAAAATGTACGTTTCTTATAGCGACTTTTATGGTTGTTTTCGAACATCAAAGTCGAATGGCAAACCAATTGGTGCTTGTGAATTCAAAATACACTGTAGTTTTGAGATCATAAAGCATTGAGTTTAATACGCTCAGCTTTACCAATGGTTAACAACCTAATATCTTTGTCCATTTAATTCTCGAATGAGTCTAATCCCTAGACATTCGAATAGATCGATGCTTAGAGAACTTTAGAAGCTTCTGGTAAGATCATCTAGTTGAAGCAAAATATTCAACATAAATTAAAATGGTAAAAACCTTGTTGGTGACATTGGACATGTCTAACAAATTATAAAAGTCAACACTAAAGAAATCGATTCTTAAGACTATAAGAAAGGGTACAAGAAATAGGAAAACGAGGAACAAATGAAAGGAATTTACGATTCCGTTTCTACCTATAAGTTCATGTTTAAAGAGAAGTGACCTAGCAATCAAACTTCCTTGGTATCATATACCGCTTGAGGTTCTTACTTCGGTAATAACTCAAACAATGGAAGCTAGGATACACTAATGACCTACAAGTGGGAAATGAAGCATGGAAATGCTACATTAGTTGTAGGGTCATCTAGTTTGTTTTAAGTCCTTTCAAAGGCTGGAACTTAATGGCTATTTTGTTCCATAATCAGCATACCTAAATTTCTGCTTCAAACACAGAAAGACTCACATTCAGAAGAACAAAAACAATGCTTGTTTGTTTATTTGAATGAAATGGTCAATTACAGGTTGAGTCAATATGCTTGATTAAAACAAACAACTCTTTAAAGAACTTTACTAGGTTCAAATCAAACCCTTGATTTGAGTTCCATTAATCTTTGGCATTGTTGCTTAGACCATATCAACAAGTTAACATTCATAAGCTCTATTTTGATGGACTTTTTGAAAGTTGGTTGATTTCTAGATCAACTTAAGACAAGCTAGTCTTACTTGTTGAAAGTAACAAAGAATATGAACTATTGTTAGAACACCTAGACGATAGAGTTCAAAGCTAAAGAAAGGTTTTATGACTTTATTATTTCACATGGATTTGAGTGAATATAGGTTTATTTACTCAAATGTGATATAAGTTGAATCTGTTTGGCTAGTTCAAAGATTCAGAAGTATAAAATCCACTTGGCAAGAAATCATAAAAATCTAGGTTAGATCATGTTGATGATTACTTGAGACCAAATATGATCATCAATGATTGTGTGTTGTAATTTCACAATCTAGCTCCATAAGATATGGCATATCTACGTTGGAATGATCGAAGTCAATTAGTACTTGATTCGATCAATGATGAATCATAAAGACTTTTCCTATAATTTCTAAAACAAAATGCTCAAATACCACCAAACTAAACCAAATTCGTCAAAGCTATTGAAAAGTAATTTCAGAATATCTTTTCATAATATATCTAAAGAGTTCCTAAACTCAGTGGGAGCTTAGTGTTTGTTATTCAACAAACTAAGGCCCAAGTATAGATATATGTTTCATTGTGATTTATTCAAATGAGACACAAGGGTATTGTTTCTACCACGAATTTTTGAGAACATAATGTTTGTTTGCTCGAAATAATGTCCTTTTGGAGATTCGTTTCCAAAATGACAAGTGAGAGAAAATAGACCTCGAAAGTCTTCGAGACGAACAACAAACATAAACGGACATTCCGGAGGCTTTTCGAAGTGCTTCAGAAAATCCGAACTTATTCTTTAAGGACTTTAGAAGAGGCTTTAAAGAATAGACATCTCTTAGAAGACTTTACAAGTGCTTCAAGGAGAACAGAATATTCAAAGGACTTTCAAGTGGCTATTTGATATTCTATTGTTTGATGTTCTATACCCTAGTAGGCATAGAGTTCAAGTCACTGGAACTATGAGATTCTTCTATTAGATAGTGAAGAAACATGGAGTTCAGGTCATTGAAGCTATGCGATTCTTCCATTAGATAGTGAAGAAACCTACAACTTGCAGTCAAACTATTATCATGTAGATTAATGAGTTTGTGACTTGTAAGAAAGCTATGACGAAACCCAGATTCCCTAAAAAGGTTAGAGGCCATATATAGACTCAAATGTTTTAAATGGTTAGAGGCCATAAAACATACTCAATGTTTTGATGACAAAATTGAAATTTTGTTGATTTGCAAGAATAGTTTCACACCTATTGGTTGCAAGTTTGTTTTAAGGATAAAAACCATCAAACATGAATTATGTTCACACACAAAGCTAGATTAGTTGCTAAAAGTTACAAGCAAATTCACGATGTGGATTGTGTTGAAACCTCATGCAAAATCGTAATGCTTCAAGTCTATAATTCAAGCAATGATTGCATATTGGTAAATATGGCAATTGGATGACAAAAGTATTCCTCAATCAAATGTTGGAATAAACTATGTACATGGCATGTCATAGGATTTGTGGATCCAAATAAATGCTTGAAAAGGAAAGCTAGCTTATAAAATCTAAGTACAGATTTAAGCAAGCAATTGGGAATTGGAACTGTATTTTAAGTGAAGCTAATAAGCATTTTAGTTTCATAAAATATACATGATTCTTATAGATGTATAAGAAGTTTAGTGGGAGTACATAAAAACTTATTTGGTCCTATGTGTATCACACACATATCTCTCTATTGTGAAATAACATTCAAATGCTAATGACTTAGATTTGAAATTATTCATCAATGATGGACCATGGCGAAACTTAGTACATATTGGGTATTAAGATCTATTTACAAAGATCTTATAATATTGTTTTAGATTAAGTAATGGCATTTACTAAATCAAACACGAAAGTCTCCATTGGAGATATTCGACCCATGTGAATAAATCTAAGTAAAGAATGTTTGAACTATGTATAAGCATTTACTAAGTTAAACATCAAAGAGTCTAAATGAGATTCTTAACCTATATTATATGTCAAAGAATTTAGCTGGATTCAGTATCTACTAAAATTGAATGAGCTAAAGTTACATGAATAGAATTCAATTGGGAATTATTCTGCAAAAGAATTTATCATGTATGATATAATATGAGGATCGCCAAAAACGTATCGTATGACTTTAGCCATGACGAACATATACCAATCTCTATTGATCTAAGTAAAGATCAACTAGATTGAGATCAAGAATACTTATGGTACTTGAAAAGGTACATAGGAATAGTTCTTGATTCAAGGAAATAAAGATATGCTAAATATTGATGCTACACGCATAAACACTGGCAAAGGATCAAGCAAGACCCTTTGGAGTTAACCATTGATAAGGACGAGCTATAGAGCATCGTGTTTTGAAATGGCAACATGGATTGGAGACCATGAGTTGTTGCGTGGGAAATTAAAATATTAATTTCTATGTTCTAAGATATAGTTGGAGAGTCTTCCACATATCTATGAACTGCTTGGATAGGTAAATCCAAACAAAGCATCACTAGCAACCTATACAGTTGAAGTAAAAGTAATTATTGCCTAAGAAGCAATAAAACAGGGTTGTTTAAAGTTCTTCACTGAACTTGGGTAGATCACCTATCTGCTGGCTTGATGGTTCTTCATTGAAAAATGCGTGGAACCACTCTTGAAGCAAGAAAAACGTCTGCTAACTTGATGGTTCTTCATTGAAAAATGAGTAAAACCACCATCGAAGTAAGAAAGACTAGATCACATAATAAACAAACTCGAAAAGATCTTATCATCATATCTCGAAGAACATTCGATGAAAAGGATATTAAGATTGGCAAAGCATGATAACTAAACCTATGCAACAAGTGAGAAGCAACACTCACGTTGTAGCACTGGAAATCAAGCATAGCTTTGAATTCCATGAATTGTTTTAGAAGATGGGTTTGAGGCCCATGGTTATAAAACATTGGGGTTGAACATTTATCATATATGAAATGTATTTTCATATTCCATTTAATCTTGGTTTAGTATTAAATGATGAGTCCCTTCAAATTTGACTATATATTCAAGATAGACTGTCAGGACCAGTCCTGTGACTAAGAAATGTCTATCAAGTGAACTTGAATGTCAAAGATTGAAAATGGTCCCTAGTCGGAGTTTTCTATAAAATTGGACGCATAGAAAACGTTAGACGATTAGAATGCAAGATGACTAGTAGTTCTGTTTCTTGAACTATGTGGACATGGCAATGTCACAATCATTTGCATAGATACTTACTTTGGGAAGATTAGTATCGGACAAGACCTATGAAACTTTACTGTAAGAGATGAAAATCTGTCATAAGTAAATTTCATTAAATTATTAGACACTAAATCCTCAATACCTGAGTGATTTGAGATTACTTGTTTGAGAACTGGTTGCTTTGACGTTGACCAACCGTCGCACCGTAAAAGGAGGCTATAAAGGCAACGCTCAGGTAATCACCTATCAAACGAAGTCTAATCTCAAGATCGCAAGATTGGGATTGTCCTCCCATAAATCGGGATGAGATGCTTAAAAGTTGTACAAGGCCACTCGGAGAGCTAGAAACTGTGAAATGCATGGCCGTGCTCGGATGAATCATAGGCTATGATTATCTGTTTATTTGATCAGTTGAACTCTGAAACCGAGGAACACCTCTGGACATAATAAGGATGACAACTCTTACCTTATGTTCAAGAGCAAGCATCGAGCGACAAAGGAATTAGGAAATGCACACTTGTCCCTAAGGACAAGTGGGAGACTGAAGGAAATAATGCCCTTGGTCCAAGTATGCATTCTATGTTAAGTCTAATAAATGCGGTTCAGTATTAATTAACAAGTTAATAATTCAGTGAGATCAAGTGAGCTGAATGCCTAGCTAGAGGCCGCTTCAGTTCAAGTGGAATTAATGATATTAATCCACAGCTTACTCTTGACTGAACCCGTAGGGTCACACAAATAGTACGTAAACGGATCAAGTATTTGATGGCATTAAATACTCCATCTATGGATATTCGGAATCGACGGATCTTGGTTTCAGTGGGAGCTGAGATCGTCACAGGCAAGAAATGAATACTCCGGAAACGATGATATTGCCGGAAACGGAAATATGGATCGTATCGGAAATATAAATATTATCCAAGTCGTAGATGTTGCCGGAAACGGAAACATGGTACGTATCGGAAAATATTATCGAAAATGGAAATATTGCCGGAATCGGAAATATTGCCGGAAACGGAAATATTGTCAGAATCGGAAATATTATCGGAATCGGAAAATAATTCCGAAAACGGAAATATTAAATATTTGTTCGAAACGGAAATTAATTCCGGAATCGGAAATATTAAATGTTGTTCGTATCGGAAATGAATTCCGGAATCGGGAATTTAATCGGAAGCGTATCGTACGAATTAGCATCGGACGAGGCCCGCTAGACGAAGGCCCAGCACGAAGCCAGGCCATCGCCCAGCGAGCCGCACGCAACGCACGCCTCGACCAGGCCCAGCGCAAGGCCAGGCCCAGCCAAGGGCGCGCGCGCGCACGCAGCACCGCACATGGGCTGTGCGCTTGTCGTGGGCCGCAAGGCCTGCGCGGGTGCACGGCTTGTGCGATGCGTATGCCGGAAATCCTAATTCTATTGGGATTCGTGCGAAGATTAAAATCCTAATCTTATTAGAATTGCTTTGTTATTTAGAGTCCTAATAAAGTTCTAATTAACAAATCCACATCCTAGTAGGATTACAATTCCTTTTCCATACCTCTATAAATAAGGGCCTAGGGGTCATTATTTATACATAAGTTTTCAAGTATTCAAAACTAGGATTTTTAAGCAGAAAAATCAGCCATAACTCTTGCCCATTTTAGCCGAAAATAATAGTACCTTAAGGGCGATTCTAGTTGGTCAATCTTAAGGCGGATCCGGACGTGCTGTGGACTATCTACGGAGGGACGACACTTGGAGTCCTAAAAGACTTGTTCTTGTTCGGTTCGGACGCAGCTAGGGAAGGCACGCAACAAAGAGTATGCATCTAAATTATGCTATATGATTATGTGTAAATAATATGTATTCCTGGCTAAATGGTTTTTCCGCATGATTTATGAATTGTCATATGTATCATAACCTTACACAAAGTTAAGGATTATATGGCTGTATACTTACCACTTATTATTATTTTAATTAACATCCGTACTCACCGTGTATTATTATTAGACTAACATTAGAAATCAATTCTTTAATATTATATAAATTAATTAAAAAGTTATAACAATATATAAATAAAATCAAATTGTAAAGGATAAAATAATATGTATTGAAGCTGTAAAATACTTCGTATGACAAATAACAAAAGAAAAATTAAAAAATAAAAACAAATGTATGGATAAAAAATGGGAATGACACATGTCAAAAAAAATTAAAAACAAAAACAAATATAAGGGTAAAAGAGGGGGTGACACGTGTCATCCAATTATCTATGGTTTTCCTTTTTAAATACTACTAGATTAGATCCCGTGCACGCACGGATTTAATAATTTTTTTTACAAAATATTTAACTGAGTATCTCCCTACTTACTGCATAATTATAACATTTTTAACACACTCGTTTAAATTTATTTATCTAATATGCATATTTAAAATGCTAATATGGTAATTTGACCAAAATATTAAGTGATATATTATCTATTATTAATATAGCGATTTGACTAAAATATTACCAATTTAGAATAATTAAAATTACGTCGTATCTATTATTACCATAATTTATAAACTAAATTTTGTTTCCATACATAAATAGTTTATAAAAAAGGTAGAGAATAAAAATAAAATAAAACAGATACATTTTTTTTGGAAAAGTGGTTTTTGGCGGGAAAAAATCGCACCAGGAATTGACACGTGTCATTCGTGGTGTCTCTTTTAGTATATAGTAATAGATACCGAGGTATAAGTAAAGATGTTGTAGGCCGGGTCGGGTAGTGTTGGGCTTTGTGCAGTCTGGTCCACGCCAAGCCCACTCTACATCAGGTCGGGCCGTGTCAAGCTGAACATTTTAAAACAAGGCTTAAGTCCATGGGTCGTCGGGCCGGGTCAGATCAACGTGTCTAAACCTAATTTTACTAGATTTAGCGTGTTTTGTCGTATTGTGTCTTGTCGTGCTTTTCCAAAAATATATATTCACGACCACGATTTCGCGTACGTGCTGGGTCAGGATTTTTCGTGTCGGTTTAAGTCTCATCTTTCTTTACTCTTTAGGTATAAGTCGTGTAACGCAGGTCCGTCTCCAGGAATCTGGAAACTCTATTCTTCTTGTTCTTTTTCTTTTTCTTATTTGACGTGGAGGTTCCTTTTAAATAATATGATTAATAACACTAAATATTACTTTGTATGTATTATAGTGCCCGGTGGAGGCCCAGTGCATCCTGGTCAATAGCACAGGGCCTCTGAAAATTTGAGGGCCCAATATTTAGGAGCCCAATTTTTATATATATATATATATAATATATATATATATATATATATATATATATATATATATATATATATATATATATATATATATATATATATAGAAAAATAAAACAAAAACCTATTAAAACTGTTGTTTTCTGCCATCGTGATTCACGCTCACTTCATCATCTTCCCCATAAGGTCATAACTGCTTAAACACGGATTCTAGTAAATTCAACCCCTCTCCTTGTGTTCTTCACCAATCAATAACTACTACTCAGCTCCCTCTGTTCTATAATGATGTTCCAATTGAGGTTTTTGACACTATTCACAATAGAAGTGAGTCTTCTAAATTATTTCCACCATATAAGATAAAACATATTCATGTGGAATTTTGTTTGATTCGTCTCCATGAACACTTTAAGAATATCAAAAAAATTAATTTTTAATATTGTGTAACTATAGATAAATACGATACAAAACGTGCGTTTGCAAACGTGAAAAAAAAAATTGGAACATCATTGTGGAGCGAAGGGAGCATTTGTTTCCAATATTATCTCAATTCCAATAATCTACAATTATTCCCTATTCTAATCAACTTTCCATAAATCTTTTCTTTCTTCTTCAACACTTAACAACGCCATTTTTTTTGTTATCAATGGAAGAATTTTATCTGATTTTTTTGCAATCATCTACTCTTCTACCAAGCGGCTAAATTATTTACCCTTTTAATATTTCTACCCTTCTTCTCTATAATTCATTAAATTCATTTAAAGAAAAAAAAAATCAAATTGGAGATTTTATCTCTTCAATTCAAAATTGCAATTCCTAATTTTTAATTGGTAATTTGTGATGCTCTATTTTATGGGAATTGGGAAGGAGTGAAATATGGGGATGTGTTAGAAGAATAATCAATCAACAAACTTGCTGAGGTAATTTTGTATTCATGAGATTATAATTTATGTTCTTAATTTTTTTTAGATTGAATTATTGATGTAATTTTGGGTTTTTATTGTTCGTAGTTTTGAGGCAAAGCTTTTGGATTTGGTTGGAGTAGACATGTTAGTATGTTACTCAACTAGTATTACGGGAGTTCTACCTAGATGCAATTAGCAAATGTGGTTTCTGAATTTTGTTTTGGTTATAATTAGTGATGCAATTTTGTTTTTTCTAATTAATTAATTACTGTTTTTTCTAATTCAACCGACTAATTGCTTAATTGATTGAGATTTTATTAGGATGTTATTTTAAATTTAAATAAAGTTGTACGTTTATATTGGGATGTTATTTGAAATTTAGAGTTGTTTGAGTAACAAAATCGTAATGCTCGTAAAGTAATAGTTTGATTATCGCACATTTGTTTATATTAAGGCCTCATTTTTAATATATATATATATATATATATATATATATATATATATATATATATATATATATATATATATATATATATATATATATATATATATATATATATATATATATATATATATATATATAATATAAGTAATAACTATGTAATATGAAATAACTTATTTTAAAAAAATTGCGTTTGTTTTTCGCTAACTATTGAGTATTTAGTGAAGGTTGTACCACTGATCAATGAACAATTAAGTTTCTTCTACTTGTGCGATTTACGTACTATATAACCGAATATTCGGCTATGTGCCTGTGTGAGTTACTACCATTTTATTTTTTAGGGGCCCCAACAAATTGTGGCCTTGCGCTGGAGGTTCTAATAATGACCTACTTATAGTTAGGCTTGCTTTGACGGTGTAGCTTAACTATAAACTTCAAAGTCATGAAGTAATAATTGATAATATTGACCGAAATTGACCATGTTTAGCAAGGTTGTCGTCTATTGATTCAGATTTACTCCAATAATATATTACGGAGTATGTACTAACATTTATGTTAACTAGATTATATTTTTATTTTATTTATCTTAATCTCCTAAAAAAGGTAATGTAATATTTTTAAAAGTAAAATAAATAAAAAATATTTTGGCGGGAAAAAAACACACCACGAAATTACACGTGTCATTATTTGATTTATTAGTAAAAAAATTTGGTCAAAGTAAAATACGTGAATAGTTCCAAAATACAAAGTTGATGCAAGTATTCAGAAACGGAGGTAATATTAACTAGCCAATTATTGTGACACTTGGAATCATTCGAACCATAAAATACGTCATTTGATAAGTCTTCCGGAAACCGAAATCTATTGATTGAAGTTGGTATATTTCAGACAGGGTACTATGAATGACAACTTAACGACTATTGTCCATTAAACTACAATGTTGTCCATCCCCCAACGAAATGAAAACAATCTCCAAACAACTATATTAGCTTCTATAATAGAATCAACTTAACTCATCATTTCGGATGATAAAGGAGAATAAATCATTGTACGAATTAAACTAATAAAGAATGAAAGGATAATTATGGCCGTGATTAGCCATAAAATATGTCGTCTGATTTGCCTCCCAAAAACAGTGAGAAAAGAAATTGACTCGAACTTCAAAACATCTTTCTCCACATCGGCAATAATAACGAAGATCTCCCAAGAAACCTTTCATTGCCGCTATAACATTGATGACGCAAAGATTGTCGCCTTCAACTACAGGTGAGTGATCCCGAGAAAGAGCGCTCATTTGATGCCTTCTCGTAGTGCCAAAACATCCACTAATAGAATTCTCGATTTATAACCAATGAATTTGGCGCCTGCTAGATTAAGGGTACCAAGATGGTTTCTAATAACGAAACCCAAAGCCGAATTCTCATTTGAATGTAGGGAACCATCAAAATTTAATTTGAAATGACTAGGGAGGAAGGGGCTTGCCAAAAGATTTCTTTATTCGACACATTTGTCTTTTAAATTAGCCTTTGAAGGAGGGATGACTAGCCTGGATTATCCAGATCCACAATTTATGTGAATGACCAATCTTTGTATAGTTTTCTAAATAGCTCAGCCCCTTGACTAAGGGTGAAACTTTCATTTCTAAAAGTTATACTATTACATAACCATGCAGTCCACCATACAAAAGATATCCTTTGTAAGGTAATTTAATCCTAATGCATGTATATTTACAACGGTCTAGGTTAGCAACCAAGTCTAAAAAGGTACAACGGGTAATGACTTTGGCCATTTCTATTCTCTCCCAAAAACAGCAAAGAGGTTCATAGTAACGGGGAAAGAGAACATAAATGTAAGGGATCTTCTTGATGATGGTTACAATTAAAGAGGGCATTCAAGAGGGGCAAAAACATGGCTTCTCAAGTTCTTTAGAGGGAAGACCGTCGTTACAATTTTCAAAATAATTTTTTATTTTATTTTTAGAGGAATGACGAGATTCTAAATCCATCTATAACTTACTTTCAGATGTGTTGAAGGTCCCAAACCTTGTGCTAACAATCTCCTAATTTTGTATCTATAATTTACTTTTATAGGTGTTGAAGGTCTCAAAACTTGTGCTAATCAAGTGTTTTAATAATACTGTTTTTCTTATTATTATGTTTTGACAAATAATTTATCCTACTATCATATCCTATTTAGGCTTTGTTATGTTCGATTTATGTTGACTTATTTCAACAAAATAATTTCATGTAAGTTCAGATAAATTCAGTTAAGTCCAGTCAAGTTTAGGTAATATAAGTTCAGAAAAAAAAATAAGTTTTTTTTCGGACTTTTTCACACACAAATAAATTTATTTCAGACAAATAAGTTTTTTCAAATAAAATAAATTAAGATAAGTTCATTTAAGTTCAGATACGTTCAGTTAAGTCCAGATAAAATAAGTTGACACAAAATAAGTCCAATAGAAAGGTGCATTACTCTATAATTTATAGCATCTTCCACGTCACTAATCTTTAGAAGAACATATAAGGCAACTCGAAAATTATTAAGGGCATCCGGTTGCACCTTAAATCCTCTCACAATTTTCCCTTGCATATGAGGAGAAAATTTGAGAAAGATCACCGGTGGCGGTGGCAAAAAAACTACTCTTTGGTGCATGGTGCATCCGAATATACCTAATAATATTCAGATTAATTTTTAAGATCTGTTTGATTTGGCGAAAAACATTATCAACGAAAAGTTATCGCTAAAAAAAATATTCAAGGAAGAAACAAAATTCTAAACACTAACTTTATTCACCTTTCTTATACACATATTACAACACCTTTGTTTTTATCATTATTTCTGAACTATGAATTATTTAATTTAATTTGTGCTTTGTGTATATTTTTTTACTTCGTATTATTTTTTAAACCAGTGTGTTGCCCGGACGTTGCTCCGGGTTTCACTTTTAGTGGGATTTACTTTTTGTAAATATGTGTTTATATAGGTGGCGCCGTTATCGGATTTCCACGCAAGATCAGTGGCCAGTCAACAAACTTCCTTCCTGTATCCGAATATCAAAAGAAAGTCGAGTCCTCTTCTTCATGCTTAGTTGATTATTATACCTCTGTTAATGTTTCCCTCTTTCATACTCATAATTACACTCCATTACACTAAGTTTTTTTTTTTAAGCTTAAGATGAAAAGAGAAGAATTGTACATTTATAAGTTAAGTAATTAATTCCCGGTCCTTTTGTTATTTTTTCTTTAATTCATTGTTATTCATTTATATTTTATATTTACAATGGAAAAATATAACATCATTGTGGCTGGCTAGTTAAGATGGTAAGAAGAGTAACTTTTAATTCAAGAGGTCTAGTATTCAATTCTTGTGATCTATATGGAACATATACGTTCTTATAAACGCCTTTTAATCAGTGGCGGAGATAGGGGGGGCGGCCGCCCCCCCAACAATTTTGAAAAACACTAATCTAATATACATATATAAAGGAGGCATATTTGTTGAACTATTAGAGTGCCACCTAGGATTACTAATGGTTTCGGCCAATTAAAAATAAGATTTCTAATTTATTTTTGAATTTAAAAAATCGAGTGCCACGTAGATAATTAATTAGGTGCCACGTAGATATTTAAATTCACGTAGATATTTTAATTAATTAATTATGAATATATACAACTCCATCTAAAATCAAACACTCTAATAATTAAAAAATACATGTAAAATAATATTCATCCAAAATCAAACACTAATCTAAAATAAAATAAATAAGATTCAATTTAAAATCAAAATTAATCCAATATTAGAGCGCCACGTAGGAAATTTAATGGTTTCTGCCAATGAAAAATAAGATTTCAAAATTAATTTTGAATTAAAAAAAGCGGAGTGCCGCGTAGATAAATAATTAAGTGCCACGTACATATTTTTATTAATTAATTATTAATATTTTTTTGGGTAAAATAGAGTTGTTATATTAAACCAAAACATTAGAGTGCAAACTTCGTACAAACTTCGAACAAACCAGGCTGCCAAAAGGCAAGAACACAAACAAACAAAGAAGCAAACTATGGTAAACAACATGCTAATCTCGACACATTGAGGCTTCTAGAGTAGATCATGTATTGTGCCTCCTTCACAATAGTCTCCGAGTTGCTCTTTACCAGCTTGAATTTTCGCTGGTTCCTTTCCCTCCATAGGAGATAAACTACAACAGACACCATCATTCTATACAACTGATGCTTTCCAGAGTTAGACTTGAATTGGGTCACTATAAATTGCATCTCTCCTCCCAATTTCCAGGTCTCCTATTGACACCAAACCACTGTAAAACGCAGCTCCAAACAGAAGCAGAATATTCACACTCAAAAAAAAGATGGCAGACATTTTCTGAAGCCTTCTCACAAAGACAACAAATGGGGTCACAAGCGACACCTATCTAGATAAGGCGATCACACGTAACAATTTTGTTTAAAGCAGCCAACCATACTATGAATATACACTTAGGAGGAGCAGGATTGTTGCAGGTCAACTTCCTCCACTCAACCTTTTGCATATTACCCCTCAACACACTGTAAACTTTTCTAACAGAGAAGCTTGCATCAGATAGAACATCAATACCATCAGCAAACCTAAGTAAATACTCCCTAGCCCTTAGGATTTTCCTCACCACCCAAGATGCTTGAGAGGGTATAGACATAGTGGTGAGGTCCCTTTGCTTAATGTAATAACCATGCACCCACTTGACCCGAACCTTATCTTTTTTTTTTGCTAAACACCACAACAATTTGCATATGGCTGCCTGATTCCACATTCGCACACAAGTGATATTTAAACCACCAGCAGACTTGGGCAAGCACACCGAATCCCAAGCCACCAAAGCTCTTTTGGACACCCCAGCAGCACCGGTCCACAAAAAAGACATACAAGCAGCTTGGATGACCTTTAAGACCTTTTGAGGCAAAACAAAAACCTGGCACCAAAAAGTCTGGATACTGAACAACACAACTTTGATTAATTGAACTCTTCCTGCATAAGTCAGCAACTTAGATGTCCAACTATCAATTCTTGCCAAAATCTTCTTTATTAAGGGTTAACACTCCATAACAGTCAACTTCTTTGACGACAAGGGAACACCAAGATACCTAAAGGATAGCTCACCTTTAGACAACCCAAACGCACTAAGAATATCCCGTTGCACATGGATATCCACCCCTCCAAAGTACACTGAACTTTTTGTAGGGTTAGACTTAAGACTAGAAGCATCGGAGAAAACTTTAAAAGCAGAGAACAAATGTCTTACAGATTCCACATCACCTCTACAAAAGATAAGCAAATCATCTGCAAAGCAAACATGGGTCAAACCCAACTTCTTACACTGAGGATGGTAGTGGAACCCAACATTATCTTTCAAACCCAACATACATCTATTGAGATATTCCATACTCAGGACAAATAAGTAAGGAGAGATAGGATCTCCTTGACGAAGACCTTTCTTCCCCTCAAACGGTGTAGTCATTTCCCCGTTCACATTAAAAGAGTAAGTCACTGAAGATAAACAAGCCATAATCCATTTGACAAATTGAAATGGGAAACCGAGCTCCGACATTAAGTACCGCAAAAAAGGCCACTCAACTGAGTCATAGGCTTTTTGCAAATCTATCTTAACCATACACATTGGAGATAACCCTTTTCTATTATACCCCTTAATAATTTCATGACTGAGTAAAATATTGTCAAAAATAACCCTCACCTTAACAAAAGCGGACTGACTATCCCCAACAATATCCTTAAGCACTCCTTGCATTCTATTAGCCAAGACTTTTGAAATGATCTTGTATAACACATAACAACAAGCAATCGGTCTATATTCTTTAATAGCACTAGCATTCACAACTTTAGGAATTAAAGAGATATAGGTGCAATTGATAGTTCTAGGCATGAAACCATCAGAGAAGAAACCTTGGACTGCTTTTATTACACTAGGACCAACAATAGGCCAAGCCTTTTTATAAAAGTAAACATTAAACCCATCCATACCTGGGGCTTTTGCCGAGTCCATGCTAAACAAAGCAGATTTGACCTCATCACCAGCAACAGGCAAACATAAGGCAACTTGCTGAGCATGGGAGAGAACACAACCTCTAGCAACCACACTTCTATCAACCATAGGCTGAAAGGTCGCAGTAGTACCCATAAGATTATGATAAAAGCTTCTGACTTCCTCCTTGATTTGAGTCTGATCTGCACATCTTGACCCATCCTCTCTAACCAGCTGTTTTATAGCATTAATACTATGTCTGCTCTTAACATAAGAGTGGAAAAACTTGGTATTAGCATCCCCAAGTTGTATCCAGCCAACTCTCGACATTTGGTGCCAGATTTTCTCCTCAATTAAACTCCACTTCTCAAGCTCCTGAAGAATCTTTCTTTCATTCTCAATAAGTTGTGTATTAAGTTGGTCAGTACCAAGCTTTTCCTGGGCATCCTGCAATCTGCCTCGAACCCCATCAACTCTTTGAGAAATATTCTTGAAATATTGGGTGTTAATCCTCTTCAAAGGCGCTTTCAAAGCCTTTAACTTATACCAAATGTCCAACAAGCAGTTAGCATGAAACTACTGAACCCAAATACTAGCAACAACACCCAAAAGATCATCATGTTCTGCTATAACATTCAAGAATCTAAATGGAGTATTACGCACCACCCTTGTTTGCTCAAAACTGACTTGCAACGGACAATGATCAGACACCCCTTTATCAAGCGTCTCAACCACAATCTCGGGGTGCGCTAGGAACCAACTAGTATTTCCTAGACACCTGTCAAGATTTGACAAGATTCTGGTACTAACATCTTGATTATTGGCCCAAGTGTAGTAACTACCCACAGTCCTCAAGCCATCTAACTCATTATCAAGCAAGCATTTAGCAAAATCCCTAATATCACTTTCAGTGACTGGGTTTCCATTAAGTTTATCCTCGGAGCACAAAATCGAGTTAAAATCACCACCAACCAAGAGGGGGGAACTCACTTGAGAACACACACTATCAATAAAACGCCACAAATCCAATCTTAAATCCCCTGTGTTGTACGCATACACAACCACTAGATAAAAAACAATCCCAGACTGTATATCATTCACTACACAGTGAATAGCCTGAGCATGAACTGCAATCACACACACAGAGACTCTCTTAGGGTTCCAGCAAAGCCAAATCCTCCCATTACTAGCACAATTATAATTATCAGCAAACTGCCAACCCCTTAGCATTTTGAAAGCAATATTTTTAACGGTTTTTTCATGAAATGCCCCTGAGGTTTGCAATAATGCACCAAATACTCCTGCGCGTTTCAAAATTCATAATATACCCCTATTTTCCATTAGCGTTCATATACTGCCCTTGGATTTAACGTCCGTTAGTCCACCGTTAGCATCATTTTACCTTTTTGCCCCTTACCGTCCTCCATCCCACCTTTTGCTGCGACACCTATGAATTCAACTTCCCTCCTTCGTCATCGTTCTTCTTCCACCCCAAATTTCTTCTCCTTCCTCTGCTTTCATCGTCTCTTCTCCGCATCCTCTTCTTTCTCTCTCCTTGAATCTGAAACTCCTTCCAACTTTTTTCTGCAAAACCTAGCTCTGAAGAACGTCATCCATGGAAGCAAACCCTAAATTCACCCTCATAATAATCTATCTTTATCGATTTTTCACTCAGATTTCAATGTATGAATTTCGCATTATAATACCATGATTAGGGAAGTTTCTCGTAGTAATTTTCCCGCTGATGGGGTTGAATTTTATTGGAGGATGAGACGAGAGGGAGTAGTGTCAAATTGTCTTACTCTGTCGTTTTGTCTTGATTGTTGTACTGGGAATTTTGGCTTGATCGAGGGGATGTATATTCATTGGAGGGTTTTGGTTGATGGATATGTGAGAGATTGTGTTTTAATGACTTCTTTGATGGAGTTGTATTCGCTGTGTGGGCTATATGATAGATGCATGTAAGGTGTTTGATGATATGCCTCGGAGAGAAAATGCAGGGTCATGTAACTCATGTATTCCAAATGTGGGAATGTGGATGAAGTATATCGAATCTCCGAGAGAATGCCTGCAAAGAACTTGGCCTCATAGAGCTCGATGATTTCAAGGTTAAACAACGCAGCATACCTTGCGATTGTATTTACAAAGAAGAAAGCAGTCCCCTTGGAAATCTTTCTAACTATTCTACGCATATTAGATGTAGGCCTTGTTTTTCTTTGTTCAAGTAGCCCTTGTTCTGTGGTTGGCCAGTGGCACCCCCCACCCTAAGGTATTCTTAAAATCAATGTAGATGCCTCGTGGGAGAAGGAGTCTTGGATGACAGGAACTTCAATAGTAGTCAGAAACTTCAAGGGACAATGGATGTTAGGGGCTTATCAAAAACGTTACTTACCTTCACCTCTAGTAGCTGAAATTTTTGCAATAAGAATGGGATTGATGGTGGCTAAGGAATAGGCATGGAGGATAGTTTACATTGTGTCTGATTGTAAACAAGTTGTAGGGATCATAAACCAGGAGGATACACATACAATGTGGTACTTCCTGTTTTAAGTTAATCTAAGCTTCTGCCAATTTCTACCAAAAAAAAAGGTAGGCCTTGTTCTTTATAGTTTACTCCTTCAAAAAATAACTACCATGTCATTATGTTCAGATTTTGGCTACTAGATTCTATATCAGTCCAATACAACGCTAAAAACTTATAAGTTCAAGTGCAAGTACAGACGAAATTCCACACCACAAACACACAATTACACAAACTCCACAATTTGGGTATTTGGTACAATAAGTTTAAAATAGGGGTATATTGTGCAATAAGTTTACAAATAGGTGTATTTGGTGAATTATAAACATGACTTAACGGAGGACTAACGGAAAGTCATAATAGGGGTATTTGGTGAACAGTACGGAAAATATAGGGGTATATTATGAATTTTGAAACGCGCAGGGGTATTTGGTGCATTATTGCAAACCTCAGGGGCATTTCATGAAAAAACCGTATTTTTAAACTTTGCCACCTTAACTCTAGTTTCAAGAAGAACACACGTATCAACCATGGTATTCTGCAAAAAGACTCTAAGTTCCTTTTGCTTGAAGAGTTTATTGCAACCCCTCACATTCCAAAAGATAAGCTTCATAGCACCACCGAGGGGAAATAGTCCCCGCCCCTATCATCTTCATCATCTCCACTGCTATGCCCCTCAATCTGCTCAATAACAGGATCATCAATCAACTTCCCATACTTATTTATTGTAGGCACCGGAGCAAAAGGAATACTAGCATTGACTCTTCCAGCAAGCCTCTTTGGCAAAGACCAACCAAGATTAGGATCTGGAGCAGCAGTAGTGGGACACTCAGGTCTCACTACCTCAACAACAGGTTGCTTCACGACCCATTGTTTCCGGACCCTTGGCTTCCTTTTATCTCCCTCTTGAGGCTTCCCACAATCATGGTCTGCCATCTGACATTGCTTACAAAAATTGGGAATCCAATCATACTCAACCTTCAGCTCAATAAGCTTCCCTGCAACACCTTCCACCATGACCTTATGAACAATCGGCCTAGTAACATCCACCTCTACCAGTAATCGAGCAAACGAAATCCTGGACTGTGTAGAAATACATTCATCCGCAAACAATGGTGTACCAATAGCGCTACCAATTCTACTCAATGAGTCCATGCCCCAACAATTTAATGGTAAATTTGGCAATTGAACCCACAGAGGTATCACCTTAAGAATCTCATTCTTGAAACTAAATTCCGCCTCCCACGCCTTAACAATCACCGGTCTGTTAGCTATAGTATGAGGGCCAAAATATAGAACTTCATTTCTTTCATCCATAGTCTTGAAACGAACTATAAAATACCCCTCAGTATGATAAAAAATCTCAGGCTGATTAATCACATTACATTGTTTCATAAGAAAGGTGTTAAGGTACTTGATAGTCGGATTTTCCCCAATCACATATAAAATAATTGCAGACCTCCATTTTGCATTTTCAACTTCTAATTCATCAGCATTTAAGTAGACAGTAGGAGTACCATTTCTCAAACTCGGAGCGATGAACGAAAGCTTCATACCTTTAAGTGCAGAACGATTATTTCCCATTTCTCGAATTTCCTCATTCCTGGGAGTGTTTGTAAGTTCCAACCGTCGATTAACAACTGGCCGAACAATTGGCGACATTCCAGCAGGCGTAGGATCCCCCCACATCTACCGGAATTTGAGTCGTCTGTAAAACTCCACCCAAATCCTCACAACGCGTCGTTGAAGCATTTAGGGCTCCACTCTTCCCTAAACTGCTCGTATGAGCAACAGAACTGTCAGGGGTCACCTTCTGCGCTGATTGCTGAGGTTGGGTCTTTCTCGGTCTTCCCCTTTTAGCCATTACAATGGCAGAAGCAGGTGGCTAGTCACGCAACCTTGCGTCTGGAGTGAGAGAGAAAAAACCCAGAAAAACCCCAAACAGTTTATTACATTAATTATTAATATTACGCATATACAATTTCATCCAAAAACAAACACTCTCATAATTTTTAAAAAATCTAAAATGAAATTCAATGCAAAATCAAAAACTAATCTAATACAATTTAATATAATCCGTGCATCGCACGGGCTAAAATCTAGTATATAGTAATAAATACTAAAATATATCACTAAATGCTACTTGTCTCAATGGTTATTTTGAGTTTAATAACTCATTTATACTCCGTGAACTAGGGTTCGAATCCTAATACCATACCTTTTCTTTTTAGTTTTATTTTTTTTCCCTCGCCCCCTTAGTTTTAGTTCCATTTTTTTTCTCGCCCCCCCTACGTTGAATTCCTGGCTCCGCCACTGCTTTTAATATATTAGTATAGATAGATAATCAGTCACTACTCGCTAATGTCTCTGTCTTCATCTCTTGTCCACAAGAAGATAAGTTGCGTAATAGCGTAATATTTGTTATGTTACGTTATGTACAACTGTACAAGGCATGGGTTTTTACGTTGTTTCTAATAAAAGTAGTGGTGTCAATCAGTCAATTTATCAATTAACGACTTAACGTAGGTGCTAATGTGCTATGTCCATTATGTTATGGTCACCATACCAACATCCTTGGTGAAATCGGTGACACCTTAAACGATATTATCATATAACCCACTCGATCATTTCGTTCTTGAACGATTTATCAATTTCTATTTATGTATTTTTTTTTGAACTAGTATGTGACTCGAATAATTCCAATCATTATTTTAACATATTAATTATAGTATATAAATACGAATTTATCTATTTTTATGATGTTCTTTTGGACATAGTTTTGAATTTTGAATTTTTATTGTTTACTTTCAATTTTTCCTTTTACTTATGAACGTATGAATTGAAACATGCATGATCATTTTTTAAGGTGTGGAGAGAGAATTAAACAGTGGAGTCATATACGAAGTATACTAATAAATTTAGTTCGACACCAAATCTTGAGTATCATCTCATCGTTCAAGACTTTGCCACCTTGGCTAAGCAAGTATCCTATATTCGTGAATACTTGTAACAGTTTGACCAGCACTTTTGTCAAGACATTAGGTTTGCCGTAATCATATGCAATTACGTATTAGCAAAAACTTTTAAAAAATAAAATAAAAAAGTATATATACATTAAAACTAATACAACAATATATTACACAATAACATTTGATTTTTATAATATTAGTAAAAAAAGGTTGGCCAAATTTAATGCTTCCTCCGTTCCTTAAATTACGCACCATGATTGACTGTTACTTCTCTGACACATTACTTTGACTCTTAAATTGTATGTAAGTAAAAATTGTGAAAAATTGATATTTTGAAAACATATATTCGATACGAATCTAAAATGACCTCATATGACTACAAATTTCTTATGTATGAATCACAAAAAATAGTCAAAGTTGTAGTTTAAATAGTGTAAAAAACTAAATGATGCGATATTTACAGAACGAAGGAAGTATATAAATAGTGCAAAAGTGAAACTGTTGCAAGTATTCGGAACTAAAAAACTAGTTATTTGAATCCCCAATTGTTTTATCTCTTCTCAGTTCTCATTATTGGTAATTGTTCAATTATCGGAGAGCCTCACACTAAAGATGGCCGAGGCTCACACTCTTGCTATCCA
The DNA here is from genome assembly GCF_020520425.1 of Spinacia oleracea. NCBI lineage: Eukaryota > Viridiplantae > Streptophyta > Magnoliopsida > Caryophyllales > Amaranthaceae > Spinacia > Spinacia oleracea. The sequence continues at coordinate 150,538,310 of NC_079489.1, forward strand.
TTTGTTTTGTTTTGTTTTTTTTTGTTTTTTTTGTTTTTGTTTTTGTTTTTTTTTTTTTTTTGTTTTGGTTTGCTTTTGATTTTTATTTTTGTTTTTTGTTTTTGTTTTTTGGCTATGTGGTGGGGTACATTTAAAAAAAATGTTGCATGGTACTCCGGAAAGGGTGATGATAAAGGTCGTAAGTTGCGACAACATTTAGTTGTCGCAATCTTACGTGTCACAGTTTTATTGGTGCATATAGGCGCCACGTAGGCTATGCGTCATCAGAATATTTTTACTATCAATGTAATATTTTTACTATCAATGCAATATTTTTACTATGAAAATGTGTAAATACGGTAGTCGATATGAAGAAGGAAACAAATTAGAATATTAAGATTTTCCTTCCTTTTTTTTGTAACATGTATAATAGGTTATATGAGTTAAATATTTTAGTTTCCAATTTAAATCATGACACATAAGTATGTCATGTTATCATTGTGACACGGCTTAAAGGTCGCAACATGCGACCTTTATCATTTTCGCTCCGAAAATTCGTAATTAGAGATGATAGAGACTGAAGTTTTGTTTTCTTCAACATATTTAACTTATTTCAACAAAATAAGTTCAAGTAAAATAAGTTCAAATAAAATAAGTTTAATTAAAATAAGTCAGATACAATAATGCCTGAAATTAATGTGAATATTGACGTGGAGGAAAGAGGACACGAGAGAGAAGAGTGGTGACTGGTGAGTCTCGACATCTCACCTATTTTTTTTATTTATTTTTATTTATTTTTTTATGCAAGCAAAGATTAATTCATTATCGTCCTGCTCTTACTCTTACTATATATATATATATGACGATTTCTTAGAGTTAAGGATGTATTAAATTGCCTTTTTGAAATTTGATCAACTATGAGTTTGTTGTTTTTGTTTTGGGTTGTCTTTTTAGTTTTGTTTTTCCTTTTCACCATAACCTCCCAATTTTTATTTGGTGCCATGATTACCCAGATTTATAGTCAAAGAATGTCCCAAAGAAATATGTCGTCATTTCCTGCTTCTACTTTTTTAAATTAAAATACAAATTAAATAAAATAGCTAGAGTTTCAATTCTTCATTATTTATCAAAAAAAAAAAACTTCATTATTAATCATTATGTTTGCTCATATGGATTCAACTTCTCTTCTCATCTTTTCAACTTATACCCTCGAAATTAAACCTCAGCTTCCAATGAAATTTTCATGGGTGGTACTCTTACAAATTACAAGGTAAGTGACTAAGTGTTCTTACTCAATACGGAGTATTAGGTACTACATACTTCCTCTGTTTCTTTTTTATTAGGTTACGTCAAATCTGTATATTCAACTCATAAAAACCCCAAGTGTTTTCCAAATGTAGAAAAGTTTGAGCCGCCTCTCATTGGTGGCGGCAAAGAGTACGCATGTTTTTTTTTTTTTTTTTTTTTTGAGAAGGTAAGAAGAAATACATTAGAGCACCTTCGTACAAGGGTCATACAAGAACTGAGATACTCGTTTTCCAGCACAAAAGTGAATCATGTGGATGAAGTATGATTTATAGTATTAATAATGTCATAATGATGTTTATTTCAAGTTTCTATAAATTTATATGTATAACACATGTATAACACATATTTCACTCGTTTCTTTATAGTTGCAACACTTTGATTTTTACACTATTCATATATTCAGATATTCTACTTTGTTTATCGAGATTAAATAACACGTAATACAGTTATTGTTAGAATATGTCTAAATCATGTACGAAGGTGTGTTAGTTATTGTTAGAATATGTCAACATCATATACGAAGTGTTGGAAGTAAAGCTTGGAAAAGAGTTTTGTCCGGTAGTACCAGCCGCGAGTTCAAAGAAAAAGAGGAAGGTTAAATCACCCGATCGGGCGGGTTTTACCTACCGGGCGAATATACCTGTTGTTTTGTTGTTGAACGCACGCCCGACCGGACGGAGGCCAACGTGAGGTTTTCTTTATGATTCTTTGCTTCCTCGAGATTCTTGTATAACAACTTATTTAGTGATCTTAATTATTGCCATTAATCGTTTGGTTTTTTGATGATTACAATCATAAATGATTCCCTTTTATGGTTTGGGGTGTTAAATGTCTTTCATGTTCTTGAGTTAATCATCTTATTAATTATCTATTAATGAAATTGGTCTTTTACGACCTTTGGTCATCTTTTGGTTGTTACAATTTGATGTTTCCCCTTCTTCTTCATTTCTGATTCTGATGGAGGGTTATTATCCTTGTTTAAGGATATAACGACTCTTCATTTCACGAATTAATTCTATTTGATTAGTCATTGATCTCTTTAGATATTTCGACTTCTTTTGGAGGTTGTTTTTCCTCAAATCCTTATAGCTCCCCTTACATTTTTTATTGAAATAATATATATACATACTCTTCTTTGTGTAAACCAACCTGAGAAAAAAAATACTCACTTCATTTGTGTTCATAAGAGATATCAAACTTGACTTTAATACAAGATGATCCATACTTTTCTCTAAACCTTTCTCATTCCTTATACTTTTGGGCATAAGTTCATGTGGCTCCACCTCATCACCCAAAAAAGTCTTTGAGTGTTGAGAGTTGTGTAAAACGTAGGAAACGAATCGGTGAATACAATTGTGCAACCCAGTTACACCGAATCTCATTTAATTTTCATGAATTACCACGACGCAATGATTTTCTAAACTCTTCTTATTCATATTCTAGTATTTTACATTGAAAACCCGTATTTACAACACGAACTACATTGATCATTTACCTTCTCAATGGCAGCCATGCATATTATATTGCCTTTCCTCAATGATGGTAACTAAAGATTCTTCTCAATTCTCAACGGTGTTCTTAAGCTTCTTAATATTCTTAAGCATGGCATTGGTGGTGATTTTTTTGTTCAAAAATCCGTTAAATGTAACCATAGTTACAGTTAGACCTGGTAAATGGGTCGTTTGAATCGGATTCGGATCAGGTTTATTTCGGGTCGAGTTATTTCGGGTTATATTTCTTTCGGGTCGGGTTATATTTCTTTCGGGTCGGGTTATTTCGGGCGTGGGCCGAGTCTATTCGGGTTTCGGGTAAGTTCGATTTTTTATAGTTGGGTCAGGTCTGGTCCAGGTTAAGATTTCGGGTCAATATCGAATCGGTTCATATCGGATTGTTTTTCGGGTTATATCGAATTTTTCGGGTTAGATCGAGTTTTTCGGGTTGGATCATATTTCGAGTTTTGACTAGGTTATTTCTAGACCTGGTCAAGATGAGCCCGGCCCGACCCTACCCGAAATTTTAAAATTTTTGGACGGGTTTGAGAAACATAAAACTACACTTTTTAGTTATAAATTTGGCAGTCCGAAAAGCCCGGTATTTTAGGTCCGAAATAGCGGGTTTGGGTACAAATTTTTGGCCCGAATCTTGGCCCGACACTGCGGGCTGATTTTTTATGCCTCGACTCGACCCGAACCCTGCCTGGCTTGCCATTTGATAAGGTCTAGTTATTTCTCTTTAGATTTGGTGATCAATATCATAATATTATCAAAGCTAACACAAAAGGTATAAATTAATAAAAAGAAAATAATAACAGTAATAACAATACTAATAATAATAATATGAAAAGCTAAAAAAGACCTTGTATTTAAAACTAATTGTTGAATTCGAGTTGCTCTTTGATTTAGATCGGTTCGGGTTGATATAAATTTTACAGTTATTTTTCGGTTCGAGTTAGTTCGATTTCGGGTGGAAATCTGTTCGGGTATTTCGGTTCGGGTCGTACGGGTATCAGGTAATTTCAGGTTAAATCACTTCCGGGTTGGTTTCCGTTTCAGGTCGTTTCTATTCGGTTTTGGGGTTAATTTTGATTCGTCGTTTCAGATCAATTTCGGGTTATAGATCGGATCAATCGGTCCGATTTTTCAGGTCCGAGTCAGTTTTACCAGGTCTAGTTACACTCACCATTAGTACAGACTTTGGCAGGACATCCGATACATATTTACAAACTTCAGGGGTATATGGTGTATTTCATGAATTTTGTCAAATACGGGGACATTTTATATATTTTGACCTATTACTCCGTAAAAATTTCTTACTTCCCGAAAAAGAACTTGATACTTGATATTTTTAAATTAATAATTCTATGATGACTGCATATGGTCAAGTAGCCCAAAAAGCAGGCCCAATCTTGTTAAAATTATCTCCCCACCGCCTAACGCGGCCCAATCTTGTACGAGTATGTGCTGAAGTAATTTGGTTTTGTATGCCACAGAAAAAATTGGTAGAAAACAGTTTGCCACGTGAGCCAACAAATAATAACCCAACTCGTTTCACCTCAATTTCCACTATATATCCCGAATGACTCAAATTTTAAGGCTTTTTCTTTTGGTTGGAAGCCTAGCTCAGTCTTACCATCCGAATCTCTATCATATAAGGAAATGTCTGAGATAGCGTAAATAATTATTGCCTACTTTACTCTGTACTACAATTAGAAAAATAAAAACAAATTAAATACAAAACATTTTTTATTAAAATATAAAAGAGAATTATTTAAAAGATATTTACTAAAATCATCCAAGGTTAAAACTAAAAAAAAAAAATATGAATAAAAAGGGCAAAAGTTAATTAACCAAATAAGTATTACTGTGTGTGCATTTTTAAATTATAAGCACACATCGAGTACATAGAAAACTAGTAGCATGTAAAGTGATCGTTATTTAGAAAAGAAGGAAATATTGTGGTATGCATATGTAAAATTCATACTCCATATATTGACATATACGCATATTACATTATTACACAATTTTATATAGAGCTGGTAAAAGCTAACCTGATTTACCGTCTCAATTACATTATTATACAATTTTATATAGTGCTGGTAAAAGCTAACTTTATTTACTGTCTCAAACCAATAATAAAGGGTTAAGTCAAGGTCTTTAAATATATTTTTTTAATAGGTAAAAGCGTGAGTTGTGTCATGCTGAAATTTTCAAACATAAAATATATAACCCGCTAGCTCGTTTATCTTTTAAAAAAACTTTAATGAAATTTAATTAGATTTTTTTTGTGCCATGTGTTTCTGGGCTTTGACATAAAAGCAAACAAGTATAATATTATTGCACCATTTGATGTTTCACGTTTGACAATGCAAAACTTTACCCATTAATATCTCTTATTATACATTAGCTAAAATTATAAAAAGTTAATATTTTAAAAATATATATCAAAACGAATCTAAAAGGAAATTGCATTACTATATGGCCTTGTTTGGTTAATGGCTTTTGGGTGGCTTTTTGGGTGGCTTTTGGATGTTGGCTTTTTTAATGGTCAAACAACCAATAAAACATGTTTGGTAAATGGCTTTTTTCTTGGCTAAAAAGCCGGCTTTTTCGCCAATTCTCAAAAGCCAAGAGAAGTAGCCTTTTGTGCCTGGCTGTTGGCTTTTTATTTTGCAATTACATTTTTATCCCTATTTACTACCCTCTTATCTTTCCACTTAGACGAATACATTAGATAATTAAGATTCTTTTGTGTTTTTTATCACAAGTTACATAACTTAGATACTTCATGCTTTGTTCACTTTAGGTTGTATTACGGCAGTCTATTTATTGATTATTTGTACTTCTAATAAAAGCACTATTTCTCTTTTTCTAATTCACTATATATATATATATATATATATATATATATATATATATATATATATATATATATATATATATATATATATATATATATATATTGTAATACCCCGAATTTTTAAAACTCGATTAATTATGCTTAATTATTTTTATTTTGCTTAAAATCGTTTTAAATCCTAAATTTGAACTTTAATTTAATTAACGAAGTTTTATTTCGCTTGAATTTTTAATATTGCTACACGATTTTTTTTTCAGTTTATAATTTAATTTCATATTTACGAGTTAACGACCTTTTTTTTTTATTTTCGGATTTCTAAACTTATTTTATTCGGAAACTAAATTAATTATTTAACGATCTTATTTTTATTCGGAAACTAAATTTATTTTTCGTTAACGATATTTTTTTTTATATAGAGAATTAATTTAGCAAAACATTTCTATTTTTAGTAGTTTCCTTAAATAGCAACAAAATTTCTGAATTTTAGTCCAACCATGTGAAATTACGAAAATACCATCAAGTAACCAAAATTCTCTTTTCTTTTCTTCCCTTGCTCTCCACGTATAAACCAGGAAGTCAAACTTCCTCCCCTTCCCTCAAATCAGTCCTGGTTCATTGCTTGATCCCCAAGGGATGAATTTCTTTTTCACTCCTTTTGAGTTTTATAATCAGACACAAATTGTATCTTGTTTCCCAACCAAAATAAATCAATTAAACTGAGAATCCTTCCCCCCTTGTGCCTCCTTTGTTCGAACCAACAAACACCACCACTGCAACCACCGTGACCACCGATCACCACCACTGCCACCTCCGTCCAACCACCCATACTCAACCACCTAAAACCACCCTAACCTCCGTCGGCTACCGCAACACCCCACCAAACTCCCCTGCCCTCTCATTCCACGCAACTCCCTACTCCTCTCTTCTCTCCTTCGCCGAGCCACCAGGGCCACAACCACCACCCCACGAACACCTCACCACCTCCTAAACCCAAATACCGTCCCCAATCTCCGGCGAGACGCCGCCCAGAACCGCCCAGAAACACACTCGAACCTCCCCTGTTCGCACCTCTTTCTCGCTCCCTCGCCGTTCTGCCGCCACCAAACCACCGCCATCACTGTCGCCTTCGCCGGCGCATCATCACGTCACCAAGCCGCTCAGTCCAGCCACCTTGTTCCTCCCCCATCTCTCTCCTCCCCTGCATCCCCTGCCTTCCCCTGTTTTCTCTTCTCCCTTGCTCGCCGCACCACCAGCACCACGCCGCCACCATCACCGGCGCCTCCTGGCGCGGCTCCGGTGCTGCTGCGCCACCCAGGAACCCAACCCGATCTTCTTCCTCCCTCCTCTCTCCCTTCTCTTCGTCCGTTCCCCTGCTCGTGCCTCCTTTCTCAGAAACCAAAAACAAATTTTGGTTTTAAACTTTCCAAAACCCATATCTAAGTTGGGCTATTTTAATTTGGGCCTTGGTAAGTTAAAATGAAATTATAATTTCAGATTTCCAAATTATGAACTTGCATATAATATAAATATTTGCTAATAAATTGTTATAAATTTTCAGGTTTAATTATCGATTTTAATAAAATAAACTACTAACTTTATTTATCAAAAACCGAATTTATACAAGTATTTTGATGTAAATCGATTTATGAAATATATAAATATAATTCGACAGAAAATTTGAGTTAATTAATATTTTCGTAATATTTTCATAAAAATCAGCTTAGGAACTTTAAAATGTATTTTTATTAAAATGTCGATTAAATAATATTTTCATTTAAATTATGAAATTATATTTTTTTTATTAAAATACGTTATTTATAAATTCATTATTTATAAACTTAATATTTATAAAAATATCGATTTTAGATTGTTTGACGATTTAATATTAATTCAATAATTTAATATTTTGAAAGAAATCGGACTAGGAGCTCAGGAAGAACGATCCATCAGACGGGAAGTATAAAACGACGGTTGAGGTAACGGCTATTGCTAGTACCCGCAATCCCCTTATAAATATGATTTATGAAATTATGACGTTATGATTGAATTTATGAATTAAATGTTTTGATGTGTTTTATGGATTGTGGGATGAAATATGATTTGTTTGAACTGTTTATTATAATATGATTTGATTGAGTTTTCTCATAAAATTATGTTTATGCAATGCTTTGAAAGAAATAATATGTTTATTGATCCAGGATCAAAATGATGTTTTATGAGCTAAATGAGTTATGTTATTTCGAACTGAAATACAAGCCAAGGCTTGGTAAAATTATTCAAAACATGATAAATGAAAGTGAAAGACCTGGTTTGTCTGGCGGTATATAAACTACCATCTTCCTATCTACCGGTCATGCATGCACCACGGACACCTGTCCACCCATGGATTACGAGCCCAGGCTCCCATGGTTTATGAGCCCAGGCTCAGGGCCCAGGCCCCATGTTACGATGAGCCCAGGCTCTTATGGGCCCAGGCCCAGTGGAGAATTCCTTCACGGTTCGTACTTGCCGACAACTAGCATGTTAAATTGCAAAGTTTATGAATGAATTAAATATGATATTTTTATTAAATATTTTACCTATTCTATTCTCCCTGTGTTATTAAATAAAATGAATTGAAATGAATTTACGTTGCTAGGGTAGTCGTTACTGAGTCTTCGGCTCACCGTTTTGTTTTCCGTTTTAGGTACTGCGGGAATCGATGGAAACGCGTAGAGGCGAGGAATTTCACTTTTATATTATTCACCTAGTTTATGCTTGATGTTTATAATAGTTTAATTTAAAGACTTTTAGTAATTTATGTACTTGTATTTTGGGAATATAAATGATTATTATATTAATTTGGAGGTTTTTATGGCTTATGTATGATGTTGCCTTGTAATTTCCAAGAGGGAATTACGGCAGGTAATGTCCCGACCAAATTAGGTTAATTCCGCTGCTAATTATGCTTTAATAAGTGATTTAGAGGTCGGGGCGTTACAGTTTGGTATCAGAGCAAAGGTTCTGGACCATAAGTGCTAAAACTTACGGGTTTTGCGCATAGTAGAATTCAATAGGCTTGAAGCAAAGAGTTTAGTTAAAAAAGAATATGTTAAAATCAAGTCAAGTTAAAATGAAATGAGTGTGAGCGTAGGAACGCACGGGATAAAAGGGATCCATTTCTTATGATTTTGATGTTTTCTTGATTGAATATGTTATGCGAAATATCGATTATCGAACTTACCAACGATGCCACGAACGAAGCTCACAACAAAGCGCAACATTCACGATAACGTCGCCCACAATGATGTCCCCTATGATGATTTCTATGACGAGCAATCTATAATAGACTCCAAGGAGATGATGGAACGATTAAGAACTGCAAGTACGTTGTCAACTGAAGTGGTCAAAGATTCTCGAAAAAAACGAAAGTCACTAATGCGAACAAAAATGCGTCACTATTTAAGAAGTTTTCACCTTCGAATCCACCAATCTATGATCGCAAGCATATTCGATGGAATTTAAAAGACTAGATCAATCATATGGATCAACTACTCGAAACTTTCGACATGCTCTAACGAATGAAAGCGAATATCGTGCGAAAAACGAATACTTGTTATTTATGTCGAGGAAAAGATTATTTCGTTAAAGATTGTCCTAAACCACCTCCAACGAATATCGGAACAATAACCTCGACCAATCATGAACGAAACAACAACAATGCTAAATCCATCACGCCCGTCAACATATGTAAGAGCTTACATGATGGAAAACGAAGATGACGCCAACGTTGATATTATTTTAATTTAGTTTTCTCTCGCTTGGAAGCTGATTTCACTTTTATTGTTATATGTCATATTATGAGTTTCCTACCCTAGACATTCTAGGAAAAGTTTAAGTATTACTATTTTCTTAGAAGGAGTTAAGTTAAGCATGGTTCGAACTCAAAGATTCTGTGGATATGAATTGTTTTGAGGAATTTTCATGATTATGAAATCATAAAGGATGGTATAAATGTTAGAGTATTAAGATGAGTACAAGGATGTATTTCATGAGTGATGGATCACTAATTAAGTTGAGGTTATTTTAGATTTAAAGTGTTCAAGTTATGAATGATATTGATTCTAGGGTTACCTCCCCGTGTTAGTCATGACGAATACATTGATGTTTATAAGTACTAAAGTCTATTATCTAGAAGATGATTGGTATGCCTTGTGCCTCTATTAAGGAAGCTAAGGAGTTATTAAGAAAAGTTATGAACCCAACATAAGTTATGATAAAGGACCTATTTGAGTTGACACATGAATAAGATCTTGAGGATTTTACCAAAATAAAGCTATCAAGAATTAGTCTGTCAATAAGGTTAAAGGATAGATTACCAAAAGAGCATGAGTTTGTATGTTTATAAGTGGCGAATCACCAATTAAATTAAGGTTATTCAAGGTTTAAAGCGTTGAAGTTATGATTGATTTATGAGTTACTTTTCCGCACCCTTCATAATGATTGTTTTACCTAAGTGTGTATTTAGATATGTTAAGGAAACTAAGCTAGAAATTTTAAAAGTTATGCAAGAGTATGATTTATGGTGAAAAGATGAAATTGAATTTATGAAATTCTAAGGATTACACCAAGAGAAATTATCAGGAATTAGTCTGTCAGTTAGGTTGATAGTATTCTTGGTTTACCTTTCCGCATCTTTGATAGGATTATTTTTGTGTATTTATCTAAAAGAATGCTTGATAATCTCCATCAAGGAAGTTAAACTAGAGAATGTAGGGTATTGTAAAGATGTTATTTATGGTGGGAACATGAAACTGAGTTTGCATAAAGCTTTGAGGATCAAGGTAAGTTAACGAGATTTAGTCCGTCTATTAGGTTGATGGTATCAATGAATGTTGTGAAATTCGAAAGGAATTATGAATGATTGAGGAACGCAATGGGATTGAGAATAGGAAATCGACAAAATGGCATGTTTGTAAAACCAGGTAGTATGAACTAAGTTTTCTAGAAGCTAGATTGTTTATGATAAAGGCATGCTTGATGGCTTAGCATTCTTCGCAAAATATGAGATTTTTCGACCTAAGGATAAGTAACCAAGTCGTATGTCTAACAATATATTTCTAGTCACGTGATTGAATTCGAACCCCTGCAACGAACGCTATTAACGAAGTCACTCAACATAGAAGAAAGAACGGAGATCGAAATCAAAACGAAACGAATAAAGAAAGACAACGACAAGATTCCTGCAGCAAAGAGGCTCAAGAGCAAAACGAAAACGCAATATGTCCAAATAATCGCCTAAGAATGATATAATGAGCGAACCACGATATTTTATGTAAACATGTTATGAATCAACCATACCCGTGTATTAGATCAAATGATTATGATATGAATGTTATGTTTATGTTGAATGTGAGATTTTCAATTAAAGAATTACGTCTCTATGATATGCTTTATGAATTATGTGTATGCTGACATGATTGTATTGGTAATACCTAATCGTTATACATGGAAGCCGTCTCCAATGGAAGTTCTCCTGAGCTCAGAGTACGAGATTGTGTTAATAAATAACTTATACAAATTATTTGAGCATTGCAATTGATAGATAACTATTTATTTTAATTATGTATACATATATTTTCGAAATATAGTTTTGCATTAAATGTTACTATTTTTGGTAGGAAATATTTTCAAACAAGATCTCCCAAAGTAAATGGGAACCTAGTCTATGCTAACAAGTTTGCCCCTTTTATGCTCTTTGCTCCTCGATCCTATTCTATGAAGTAAAGTGGAGATACGAAAGACGATGGCGGAATGAAATTGACCTTAATGACGATTAAGGATCAATATATAATTTTGCCCCTTTTGTATTCTCTACTCTTCGATTCCAGGTCTCGAGTTGAAGCGGAGTCCTAAAAGATGATGGCGGAATGAAGGCTAGACATTGTCGGGATTGAAGTGAAATTGTGAGATCTTGGTTTTAAAATAAAACATCATACTTTTATTCGAGCGTTTTCAATTTTCAACAAACATTTTATAAATCTAATTTTCAAGTTTCGAGGACGAAACTTTTTCTAAGGGAGTAAGAATGTAATACCCCGAATTTTTAAAACTCGATTAATTATGCTTAATTATTTTTATTTTGCTTAAAATCGTTTTAAATCCTAAATTTGAACTTTAATTTAATTAACGAAGTTTTATTTCGCTTGAATTTTTAATATTGCTACACGATTTTTTTTTCAGTTTATAATTTAATTTCATATTTACGAGTTAACGACCTTTTTTTTTTTTTCGGATTTCTAAACTTATTTTATTCGGAAACTAAATTAATTATTTAACGATCTTATTTTTATTCGGAAACTAAATTTATTTTTCGTTAACGATATTTTTTTTTTATATAGAGAATTAATTTAGCAAAACATTTCTATTTTTAGTAGTTTCCTTAAATAGCAACAAAATTTCTGAATTTTAGTCCAACCATGTGAAATTACGAAAATACCATCAAGTAACCAAAATTCTCTTTTCTTTTCTTCCCTTGCTCTCCACGTATAAACCAGGAAGTCAAACTTCCTCCCCTTCCCTCAAATCAGTCCTGGTTCATTGCTTGATCCCCAAGGGATGAATTTCTTTTTCACTCCTTTTGAGTTTTATAATCAGACACAAATTGTATCTTGTTTCCCAACCAAAATAAATCAATTAAACTGAGAATCCTTCCCCCCTTGTGCCTCCTTTGTTCGAACCAACAAACACCACCACTGCAACCACCGTGACCACCGATCACCACCACTGCCAACTCCGTCCAACCACCCATACTCAACCACCTAAAACCACCCTAACCTCCGTTGGCTACCGCAACACCCCACCAAACTCCCCTGCCCTCTCATTCCACGCAACTCCCTACTCCTCTCTTCTCTCCTTCGCCGAGCCACCAGGGCCACAACCACCACCCCACGAACACCTCACCACCTCCTAAACCCAAATACCGTCCCCAATCTCCGGCGAGACGCCGCCCAGAACCGCCCAGAAACACACTCGAACCTCCCCTGTTCGCACCTCTTTCTCGCTCCCTCGCCGTTCTGCCGCCACCAAACCACCGCCATCACTGTCGCCTTCGCCGGCGCATCATCACGTCACCAAGCCGCTCAGTCCAGCCACCTTGTTCCTCCCCCATCTCTCTCCTCCCCTGCATCCCCTGCCTTCCCCTGTTTTCTCTTCTCCCTTGCTCGCCGCACCACCAGCACCACGCCGCCACCATCACCGGCGCCTCCTGGCGCGGCTCCGGTGCTGCTGCGCCACCCAGGAACCCAACCCGATCTTCTTCCTCCCTCCTCTCTCCCTTCTCTTCGTCCGTTCCCCTGCTCGTGCCTCCTTTCTCAGAAACCAAAAACAAATTTTGGTTTTAAACTTTCCAAAACCCATATCTAAGTTGGGCTATTTTAATTTGGGCCTTGGTAAGTTAAAATGAAATTATAATTTCAGATTTCCAAATTATGAACTTGCATATAATATAAATATTTGCTAATAAATTGTTATAAATTTTCAGGTTTAATTATCGATTTTAATAAAATAAACTACTAACTTTATTTATCAAAAACCGAATTTATACAAGTATTTTGATGTAAATCGATTTATGAAATATATAAATATAATTCGACAGAAAATTTGAGTTAATTAATATTTTCGTAATATTTTCATAAAAATCAGCTTAGGAACTTTAAAATGTATTTTTATTAAAATGTCGATTAAATAATATTTTCATTTAAATTATGAAATTATATTTTTTTTATTAAAATACGTTATTTATAAATTCATTATTTATAAACTTAATATTTATAAAAATATCGATTTTAGATTGTTTGACGATTTAATATTAATTCAATAATTTAATATTTTGAAAGAAATCGGACTAGGAGCTCAGGAAGAACGATCCATCAGACGGGAAGTATAAAACGACGGTTGAGGTAACGGCTATTGCTAGTACCCGCAATCCCCTTATAAATATGATTTATGAAATTATGACGTTATGATTGAATTTATGAATTAAATGTTTTGATGTGTTTTATGGATTGTGGGATGAAATATGATTTGTTTGAATTGTTTATTATAATATGATTTGATTGAGTTTTCTCATAAAATTATGTTTATGCAATGCTTTGAAAGAAATAATATGTTTATTGATCCAGGATCAAAATGATGTTTTATGAGCTAAATGAGTTATGTTATTTCGAACTGAAATACAAGCCAAGGCTTGGTAAAATTATTCAAAACATGATAAATGAAAGTGAAAGACCTGGTTTGTCTGGCGGTATATAAACTACCATCTTCCTATCTACCGGTCATGCATGCACCACGGACACCTGTCCACCCATGGATTACGAGCCCAGGCTCCCATGGTTTATGAGCCCAGGCTCAGGGCCCAGGCCCCATGTTACGATGAGCCCAGGCTCTTATGGGCCCAGGCCCAGTGGAGAATTCCTTCACGGTTCGTACTTGCCGACAACTAGCATGTTAAATTGCAAAGTTTATGAATGAATTAAATATGATATTTTTATTAAATATTTTACCTATTCTATTCTCCCTGTGTTATTAAATAAAATGAATTGAAATGAATTTACGTTGCTAGGGTAGTCGTTACTGAGTCTTCGGCTCACCGTTTTGTTTTCCGTTTTAGGTACTGCGGGAATCGATGGAAACGCGTAGAGGCGAGGAATTTCACTTTTATATTATTCACCTAGTTTATGCTTGATGTTTATAATAGTTTAATTTAAAGACTTTTAGTAATTTATGTACTTGTATTTTGGGAATATAAATGATTATTATATTAATTTGGAGGTTTTTATGGCTTATGTATGATGTTGCCTTGTAATTTCCAAGAGGGAATTACGGCAGGTAATGTCCCGACCAAATTAGATTAATTCCGCTGCTAATTATGCTTTAATAAGTGATTTAGAGGTCGGGGCGTTATATATATATATATATATATATATATATATATATATATATATATATAAATATATATATATATATATATATATATATATATATATATATATATATATATATATATATATATATATTATTATCACTTACTTTTGCCAAACAAAAATATTAATTATATTATGGTATAATATTTTAATGAAATAAATAATAAATAGTAGTAGTATTTATTGTTGTTAATATATTTATTATTTTATCGTTATGGCTATTATTTTTTTAATAATATTATGAAAATAAATACTCCGTATATCATACAAATAGTAATAATAGTTACAAGAAGTAAAATGGCTTATGAAAAGAAAAATATATTACAAAAATAAATAAAATAAACAAATGTCTTTAAAGGTCATTTTGCATGAAACAGCTAATAGCCAACATTCAACTTTACCAATTAAACACATTTTTAGAAAATCTACAGTCAAACAACCAACATAAAAAGCCAACAAAAACAGCCAGTCAAACAAGTCAAGTGAAACAGCCAACAACCAACAGCCAATTGCCAAACAGGGCCAAATAATTTCTTATGTAAAAATCACAAAAATTTAATAAAAGGGAGTGTGTGAATAGTGATAGAAAATATTTTAAAAAGGAAAACAAATTTAATGCAGGCTCCTCCCATACCACAAGACAAGGGTGGGTGACGGGGAATGAAATAAGCAATTCAATTGGTCTGAATTTCATCACTTCTAGGCTCAACTTGCCTTCCATCTTAATTTCAAAGGCGAGCATCTTCTAACTGTAATTTCCCAAACCTAGGGTGTGACGCTTCCTGTTGGCAAGCCTTTTTCTCCCCATAAATGGTAAGGTGGATCTTCTCATTGAGAGGATTAGTAGAGCGGAAATGAGTAATGACTTCAGTTTAGTTCTTGAGTTTGAGGTAAATCAATCATATATCCTTGTGGATCTGACGTTTTGGCACAAAACTACACTAAGTAGGAGAAAATTCTACAGATCCAATGTACAGATTTATTTTATGTTGAGAGAAATAGTTAGACTTCTTTATTGCCGAGTCGGATTAACTACCAAGCGGGGGAGAGAAAGAAGTGAGGAATCCTCTTTTCGAACCTGACTCTCCCACTCCAATCGTTGCCCATCTTCCACTGAGTCCTTGAAGGAAATAATGCCCTTGGTCCAAGTATGCATTCTATGTTAAGTCTAATAAATGCGGTTCAGTATTAATTGACAAGTTAATAATTCAGTGAGATCAAGTGAGCTGAATGCCTAGCTAGAGGCCGCTTCAGTTCAAGTGGAATTAATGATATTAATCCACAGCTTACTCTTGACTGAACCCGTAGGGTCACACAAATAGTACGTAAACGGATCAAGTATCTAATGGCATTAGATACTCTATCTATGAATATTCGGAACCGACGGATCTTGGTTTCAGTGGGAGCTAAGATCGTCACAGGCAAGAAATGAATACTCCGGAAACGATGATATTACCGGAAACGGAAATATGGATCGTATCGGAAATATAAATATTATCCAAGTCGTAGATGTTGCCGGAAACGGAAACATGGTACGTATCGGAAAATATTATCGGAAATGGAAATATTGCCAGAATCGGAAATATTGCCGGAAACGGAAATATTGTCAGAATCGGAAATATTACCGGAATCGGAAAATAATTCCGGAAACGGAAATATTAAATATTTGTTCGAAACGGAAATTAATTCCGGAATCGGAAATATTAAATATTGTTCGTATCGGAAATGAATTCCGGAATCGGAAAATTTAATCGGAAGCGCATCGTACGAATAAGCATCGGACGAGGCCTGCCGGACGAGGCCCAGCACGAAGCCAGGCCATCGCCCAGCAAGCCAAGCGCGCCGCACAAACAGCAAGGCCAGGCCCAGCAGACTGCGCGCAGCGCGCACAGCGCGCACAGCACGCGCAGCGCACAGCGCGCACAGCGCGCGCAGCGCACAGCGCGCGCGGGCGCTGAGTGGGCTGCTGCTCGCGCGCACGCATGAGGCCCATCGTGGCTGTCGTGCGTGTGTGTGCAAGTGTTTGTGTTCGTGCACGTTTCCTAAAACATGCAGAGTTCGGTTAATGATTAAATTCCTAATTCTAATTGATAAATTAATTAAATTAGAGTTCTTGTAGGATTCTAGGTTTGATTAATTTGTATCTGAATAGGATTTCGATTCCCTTTCCATACCGCTATAAATATGAGGCTAGGGCTCACAATTTATAACACAAGTTTCAAAGTATTCAAAGTGAGTTTTTTGAGAGAAAATTCAAACACACATCTTGCTCAAATTGCCGAAATTTTCTAGTACCTTAAGGGCGATTCTAGTTGGTCAATCTTAAGGCGGATCCGGACGTGCTGTGGACTATCTACGGAGGGACGACACTTGGAGTCCTAAAGACTTGTTCTTGTTCGGTTCGGGCGCAGCTAGGGAAGGCACGCAACAAAGAGTATGCATCTATTCTATGCTAAATGATTATGTGTAAATAATATGTATTCCTGGGTTTATGGTTTTTCCGCATGATTTATGAATTGTCATATGTATCATAACCTAACAGTGGTATCACGAGCCCCTTATTATTTTCATAATCTAAATTGCATGAACATGGTTAAATATTACAAATTTGCAAGAATTAAAAGGGGTGATTAATTTTCGTAATTGTTAATTAATTGCAAATTGCGTTTATTTAATTATACGTACGCAGTTTTTCGGCAGTTTCTTCGTTACTCATCCGAATTGAGTGATTTTTGTGTCAATTCCGCATGTAAAAGGCATTCTAAAAATTTTGACAAAAATAGTGTTTTTCTGCCGAATCCAGAATTCTCAAATTCGAAGCCTAACTATGACTTTTCGAAGGTTTTAGTTTTTCGAATGCAAAATTTCGTAAATTTAAGATGTTAAATTAAATATTTGCGATTCTTGTTGATAAATCTTGAATTTTTGATTGACCTACTGCATATGTTTAACAAGTTTGAATGCCTAGTCTTGTTAATTATGCAATCTAATTTGTAATTATGATTAATTTGTTGAAAATTAGAATAATTTAGAATTAATTTGATTTTCATAATTAATTGTAATTTAATTAGAAACCTATGATTAAAAACCACCATAAAAATTGTAAATTTACGATAAATTTTAAATTTTTATGACCTAGACTTGAATCCATATCAATCGGAAATCAATTGGATAATAAATTTTCGATTTTTCGCCCTAAAATTATGAAATTAATATTATTTATTAATTTGTCATTAATTTTAAATATAAATTTTAAATTTTATGCGATTCGTTCATAAAACTTGCACGCACGAAGCAATGGACGCTTCGTGTTACCCTTAAGGGGTGTTGTATAATGCGGGCATGCGACGACGAGCAAGGGAGCTCGTCGCCCGTGCGGCACGAATGCAATGAGCAAGGGCGTAGTGCACGAGCACAAGGCAGCAGCCCTGCCTTGTGTCGTGTGCCACGAGCAATGAACGAATGGGCATGGGCGAAGAGCGAGCCAAGGCAGTCGCGTGTGGGCAGCAAGCGAGCTGCGCCACAACGCGCGCTGCCTCGCACAAGAGCGCGCAGCCTCGCGCGCAGCGAGCGCAAGCTCGCGTGCCACGAGCGCTGCGCCCAGCATTACTCGCGCGCACAGCGAGCGATGTCGCCCGCCCAGCGAGCGATGTCGCGCCCCAGCGAGCGATGGCTCGCGCGCACAGCGAGCGATGTCGCGCGCCCAGCGAGCGATGGCTCGCGCGCCCAGCGAGCGATGTCGCGCGCACGCACTGCGAGCGATAGCTCGCGTGCGATGAGCGCTGGCGCGCGCAGCGAGCACCAATGCGTGCGGAGGCCTACGATAGGGAAGCAGCAGCTATGCGACGAGCGCATGGGCTGCGCGCACATGGCCAGCAATGGCTGTGTGCGTACGGCCCATGGGCGTGCAACGCGTAGGGTGTTTGCGTTACGATTAGATCGTTTTGAATGTTTAATTTGAAAATTTCAGTTCACGTAATTTTAATTAATTTTAAAATTAATAATTTGAATTTTTTTTCTTGGATTTTAATTTTGAATATTATAATTATAATAAATGTTATTTATTCTAATTATTTTACTAAAATTAAAATCATGAATTAATTTAAATACGACTGAAATTAAATTAAATTTTTGGATTCAATTATAAATTTATATGAGCTTTAAATTTTAATTAAATTTGTATGTTTCCGGTTAGACTAGAAATACATTTTTATGTTTAAAATTGGTAAAGCATATGAATTTATTGGTTTAAGTGGGAGCGCTTTTTAGTCATAAACTCTTGATTAGGTCTACAAATCCTTAAGGTTAAAACAACTTGATTAGAATTAATAAGGACTGAATAATTGGTAGATTATTGGTGCCCTTGATTAATTGCTGCAAATGTTTACGTGATGCATAATGTGTTTTACTAACCAGCTAAGTGGGCCATTCATGATAATGAATGGGTGAATGGTATATATTGTATATGTACTGTTTTGCAGGTTATGAAGTGACTAGTATGGCCCAAATAGGATAGAAAATATGGTCTGCGTACCATTAATTTGAATGTAATTGGTCTAAAGTACCAAAGTTATTTTTCAATTCAAATATGGTCTGCGAACCATCAAATAGTTGTAATTAGTTATAGCTTATCCTATTTGAAGAAAATGGTGCCTCCCACGGAGATTTTCAAGACGGACTTTGAAGTCAAAGCTTCAAGATGAAGTCGGGCCATACTAGATCACAAATATCTTATGCATGTTTTAAGTTATTTATTGTTTTAAATATGTCTTAAAATGCATGAGATCAAAAGCTTGATTATGTTGCATGATTAAGGATTTTAGTTCACTTAAAATCTAACCAACATAGTAAGAGCCTTAAGTTCCAAACTTAAAAATTGAGTTAAAAGGTGCCATGCCAAAATATACACTTGCTTGGATATCCTTTACATCAATCTAGTAATAGTTTTCGCTCAGCGAGGTGTTACTTATTGGTCCTAAAGGGGCAAGGTACACAAATAATTGTGAGTACATGTTAGTTTTGGTGAAACTCAACGATATAAGTAAGGAGTCCTTTTATGTCGTGGCAAATTCGATAGGTTTACCTAATAAGTTCTTAGACGTACCTATCAACCAAGAATAGTTTCTAGACTATTAGCAAAAGGCTTTTGCTTACCTAAGATGTTCTAGGATTAAGTCGACAAACTGTGCTTAGTTCTTCAATGATTTTAGGATCTTGGAATCATTTTATTCACACCTGCCGGAACACATAACTTGAATAAAATGCTTA
Source organism: Spinacia oleracea (assembly GCF_020520425.1). Taxonomy (NCBI): domain Eukaryota; kingdom Viridiplantae; phylum Streptophyta; class Magnoliopsida; order Caryophyllales; family Amaranthaceae; genus Spinacia; species Spinacia oleracea. Next base: position 150,558,184 of record NC_079489.1, read on the forward strand.
ATAAACATTGAATTATGCATGTATGCTAGAATTTAAGTTTATTAAGAGAAACTGTGAATGGTTATTTATTTGTTTATTCTTTTCAATTGTAGTTTTTAATATGGCAAACAACAATTCATTCAACATTCGATCAATTCTCGAAAAGGAGAAGTTGAACGGGAAAAACTTCCTTGACTGGCAAAGGAACTTGCAAATAGTTCTTATGCAGGAAGAAAAGGAGTATGTCCTAGATGAGGCGATGCCCGAAGCTGCAGGCGACGGGGTCACTCAGGCAGCCCTCAATCGTTGGATTGATGCCAACAAGGATGTGAAATGTCTAATGCTCGCCACCATGAGTGCGGATCTGCAGAAAACGTTCATCAACTCAGATGCTTTCACAATCATCAGTGAGTTGAAGAACATGTTCCAAGATCTGGCTCGAGTCGAAAGATTCGAGACTCATAGGCAAATTCTTGAGACCAAGCTTAAGAAAGGCGAGCCCGTAAGTCCACATGTTCTCAAAATGATTGGACTCATTGAGAATATGAGTCGGCTGGATCAGCAATTTTCTCAGGAAATGGCTATAGACACCATCCTCCATTCTCTTCATAGCGGGTATGATCAGTTCAAACTGAACTACAGTATGAATAGTCTGGACAAAACGCTCACTGAGCTTCACGGTATGCTGAAGACCGCTGAAAAGACGCTCAAAAGTGATAAGCAGGATGTGCTTATGGTGCGTGGGGGCAAGTTCAAGAAATCTGGAAAGAAGAGGAATGCTAAGAAAGGTGGCAACAAGGCCAGCCCAACTAAGCAAACTGGCGCCAAATCTGCAAAGAGGAAGGTCAGTCAACCCACTTCTGAATCCGAATGCTTCTACTGCAAGAAGAAGGGGCATTGGAAGAGAGATTGCTTGAAGCTAAAGGAAGATCAGAAGAACGGAACAGTCGTTCCATCTTCAGGTATTTTCGTTATAGACTGTATACTTGCTAATTCAACTTCTTGGGTATTAGATACAGGTTGTGGCTCACACTTATGTTCCAATCCACAGGGACTAAGAAGAAGTAGAAAGTTAAGCAAGGGTGAAGTCGACCTACGAGTGGGAAATGGAGCACGGATTGCTGCATTAGCCGTAGGAACTTACTATTTGTCGTTGCCCTCCGGGCTAGTTTTGGAACTGGAAGAATGTTTCCATGTTCCAAGTCTTACTAAAAACATCATTTCAGTTTCTTGCTTAGATGCTAAGGGATTTTCCTTTATAATAAAAGACAATAGTTGTTCGTTTTATTTTAAAGAGATGTTTTATGGATCTGCTAGATTAGTCAATGGACTTTATTTATTAGATCACGACAAACAAGTATATAACATAAATACCAAAAAGGCCAAAAAGGATGATTCAGATCTCACCTATCTGTGGCATTGTCGATTAGGCCATATAAACTTGAAACGCTTAGAAAGACTTCAAAGGGAAGGAATTCTAGAACCATTTAACTTAGAGGATTATGGTAAATGCGAATCATGTTTACTTGGCAAAATGACAAAGCAACCTTTCTCTAAAGTTGGAGAAAGAGCAAATGAACTATTGGGTTTAATCCATACAGATGTATGTGGACCAATGAGTACAAATGCTAGAGGTGGTTTCAGCTACTTTATCACTTTCACTGATGACTTCAGTATGTATGGTTATGTCTACCTAATGAAGCATAAGTCTGAATCCTTTGACAAATTCAAGGAATTTCAGAGTGAAGTAGAGAATCAATTAGGCAAGAAGATCAAGGCACTGCGGTCTGATAGAGGCGGTGAATATCTGAGCTATGAATTTGATGACCATCTGAAAGAATGTGGAATTCTATCAGAATTGACTCCTCCTGGAACACCACAATGGAACGGTGTGTCAGAACGGAGGAACAGAACCTTGCTAGACATGGTCAGGTCAATGATGGGTCAGGCCGAACTTCCATTAGAATTTTGGGGACATGCACTAAATACAGCTGCACTCACTATAAATAGAGCTCCGTCTAAAGCTGTCGAAAAAGACTCCATACGAATTATGGTTTGGAAAGCCTCCAAATATGTCTTTTCTTAAGATTTGGGGATGTGAAGTATACGTCAAACGATTAATTTCAGACAAACTTCATCCAAAATCTGACAAATGTATCCTTGTGGGCTATCCAAAGGAAACAAAGGGGTATTACTTCTACAATACATCTGAGAACAAAGTGTTTGTTGCTCGAGATGGTGTCTTTTTGGAGAAGGATCACATTTCCAAAATGACAAGTGGGAGAAAAGTAGACCTCGAAGAAATTCGAGTCGAACAACAAACTCTAGAGAATGCTCAAGATGACATTCAGGATGAAACTCAGAGATCTTTAGAAGAATCTGGTGAGAATCATGGTCAATCTAGAAATGTTACCCCGCGTAGATCGCAAAGATATAGATCTCAACCGGAAAGGTACTTGGGTATTTTGACGAACGAGAGCTATGACGTTCTATTACTTGAAAGTGATGAACCTGCGACTTACAAGCAAGCTATGACGAGCCCTAGCTCCAAGCAATGGCAAGAAGCCATGCAATCTGAATTAGACTCCATGTCTGAAAACCAAGTATGGGATTTGGTCGATTTGCCAGATGGCTACCAAGCCATTGGAAGCAAATGGGTTTTCAAACTGAAAAAGGACAAGGATGGGAAACTTGAAGTTTTCAAAGCTAGATTGGTTGCAAAAGGTTACAGGCAAGTCCACGGTGTGGATTACGATGAAACCTTTTCACCAGTTGCAATGCTAAAGTCTATTCGAATAATGTTAGCAATCGCTGCATATTACGATTACGAAATATGGCAGATGGATGTCAAAACTGCTTTCTTAAACGGCGTTTTAACAGAAACTGTGTTTATGACACAGCCTGAAGGTTTTGAGGATCCAAAGAATGCTAAAAAGGTATGCAAGCTAAAGAAATCAATCTACGGATTGAAGCAGGCATCCAGGAGCTGGAATATACGTTTTGATGAAGCAGTCAGTGACTTTGGTTTCATCAAGAACGCGGACGAATCTTGTGTATACAAGAAGGTCAGTGGGAGCAAAATTGCTTTCCTAGTATTATATGTCGACGACATATTACTTATCGGAAATGACATTCCTATGTTGAACTCTGTCAAGATTTGGCTTGGGAAATGTTTTTCGATGAAGGATCTAGGAGAAGCACAGTACATATTGGGCATCAAGATTTACAGAGATAGATCTAAAAAGATGATTAGACTTAGTCAAAGCACTTATATCAATAAGGTGCTTGATAGGTTCAAGATGGCGGACTCCAAGCGAGGCTACCTACCCATGTCTCATGGAATGACTCTAAGCAAGACTCAGTGCCCAAAAACACTTGATGAGCGCAGACGAATGAATGGGATTCCATATGCATCATTGATTGGTTCAATAATGTATGCTATGATATGTACACGCCCGGATGTTGCGTACGCACTCAGTGCTACGAGTAGATACCAGTCAGACCCAGGAGAGGCGCATTGGACTGCTGCCAAGAACATTCTGAAGTACCTGAAAAGGCACAAAGATGACTTCCTGGTCTATGGTGGAGATGATGAATTAATTGTTAAAGGCTATACGGACGCAAGTTTCCAAACCGACAAAGATGATTTCAGATCACAGTCTGGGTTTGTCTTCTGCCTCAACGGAGGAGCAGTAAGCTGGAAAAGTGCAAAGCAAAGCACCATTGCGGATTCTACAACTGAAGCGGAGTACATTGCTGCACATGAAGCAGCAAAAGAAGCTATATGGCTAAGGAAGTTCATAGGAGAACTTGGTGTAGTCCCCTCCATTAAAGGACCAATAGCCCTGTATTGTGATAATAACGGAGCTATTGCACAGGCAAAAGAGCCTAGACACCACCAGAGAGTCAAGCATGTACTTCGTAGATTTCACCTTCTACGAGAGTTCGTTGAAAGAAAAGAAGTCGAGATAAGCAAAATTGGAACTGATGACAACATATCAGATCCATTAACTAAACCTCTGCCGCAAGCGAAGCACAACTCGCACACTGCAGCTATGGGAATCAAGCATATTGGAGAATGGCTTTGATGTCTCTGTTTAATGTTTTAAAGTTTTAGAGTTTAAATCTTTGTAAAACATTATTGGTTAATCATTCACAATAAATGAAAGGAATTCATTTTTCCATTTAATTTGTGGTTTATTAAATGATGAGTCCCTTCAACTTGACAATATATTCAAGATAGACTGTCAGGACCAGTCCTGTGACTAAGAAATGTCTATCAAGTGAACTTGAATGTCAAAGGTTGAAAATGGTCCCTAATCGGAGTTTTCTATAAAATTGGACGCATAGAAAACGTTAGACGATTAGAATGCAAGATGACTAGTAGTTCTGTTTCTTGAACTATGTGGACATGGCAATGTCATAATCATTTGCATAGATACTTACTTTGGGAAGACTAGTATCGGACAAGACCTATGAAACTTTACTGTAAGAGATGAAAGTCTGTCATAAGTAAATTTCATTAAATTATTAGACACTAAATCCTCAATACCTGAGTGATTTGAGATTACTTGTTTGAGAACTGGTTGCTTTGACGTTGACCAACCGTCGCACCGTAAAAGGAGGCTATAAAGGCAACGCTCAGGTAATCACCTATCAAACGAAGTCTAATCTCAAGATCGCAAGATTGGGATTGTCCTCCCATAAATCGGGATGAGATGCTTAAAAGTTGTACAAGGCCACTCGGAGAGCTAGAAACTGTGAAATGCATGGCCGTGCTCGGATGAATCATAGGCTATGATTATCTGTTTATTTGATCAGTTGAACTCTGAAACCGAGGAACACCTCTGGACATAATAAGGATGACAACTCTTACCTTATGTTCAAGAGCAAGCATCGAGCGACAAAGGAATTAGGAAATGCACACTTGTCCCTAAGGACAAGTGGGAGACTGAAGGAAATAATGCCCTTGGTCCAAGTATGCATTCTATGTTAAGTCTAATAAATGCGGTTCAGTATTAATTGACAAGTTAATAATTCAGTGAGATCAAATGAGCTGAATGCCTAGCTAGAGGCCGCTTCAGTTCAAGTGGAATTAATGATATTAATCCACAGCTTACTCTTGACTGAACCCGTAGGGTCACACAAATAGTACGTAAACTGATCAAGTATCTAATGGCATTAGATACTCTATCTATGAATATTCGGAACCGACGGATCTTGGTTTCAGTGGGAGCTAAGATCGTCACAGGCAAGAAATGAATACTCCGGAAACGATGATATTACCGGAAACGGAAATATGGATCGTATCGGAAATATAAATATTATCCAAGTCGTAGATGTTGCCGGAAACGGAAACATGGTACGTATCGGAAAATATTATCGGAAATGGAAATATTGCCAGAATCGGAAATATTGCCGGAAACGGAAATATTGTCAGAATCGGAAATATTACCGGAATCGGAAAATAATTCCGGAAACGGAAATATTAAATATTTGTTCGAAACGGAAATTAATTCCGGAATCGGAAATATTAAATATTGTTCGTATCGGAAATGAATTCCGGAATCGGAAAATTTAATCGGAAGCGCATCGTACGAATAAGCATCGGACGAGGCCTGCCGGACGAGGCCCAGCACGAAGCCAGGCCATCGCCCAGCAAGCCAAGCGCGCCGCACAAACAGCAAGGCCAGGCCCAGCAGACTGCGCGCAGCGCGCACAGCGCGCACAGCGCGCGCAGCGCACATCGCGCGCGGGCGCTGAGTGGGCTGCTGCTCGCGCGCACGCATGAGGCCCATCGTGGCTGTCGTGCGTGTGTGTGCAAGTGTTTGTGTTCGTGCACGTTTCCTAAAACATGCAGAGTTCGGTTAATGATTAAATTCCTAATTCTAATTGATAAATTAATTAAATTAGAGTTCTTGTAGGATTCTAGGTTTGATTAATTTGTATCTGAATAGGATTTCGATTCCCTTTCCATACCGCTATAAATATGAGGCTAGGGCTCACAATTTATAACACAAGTTTCAAAGTATTCAAAGTGAGTTTTTTGAGAGAAAATTCAAACACACATCTTGCTCAAATTGCCGAAATTTTCTAGTACCTTAAGGGCGATTCTAGTTGGTCAATCTTAAGGCGGATCCGGACGTGCTGTGGACTATCTACGGAGGGACGACACTTGGAGTCCTAAAGACTTGTTCTTGTTCGGTTCGGGCGCAGCTAGGGAAGGCACGCAACAAAGAGTATGCATCTATTCTATGCTAAATGATTATGTGTAAATAATATGTATTCCTGGGTTTATGGTTTTTCCGCATGATTTATGAATTGTCATATGTATCATAACCTAACAGTCCTCTCCACCACCCTCTTTCAATCCCCCCCCCCCCCCAACTCACCCTAGTTACCCGCAGGCCGAAGCTTTCGGCTTGAATTTTTTCAATTTGGATATAGAGAATTTGCAGAGTTTTTCTTTGTTCAGAAAACAGGAGTTGGCTAAGGAATGTAATCGAATTGGTTCTCCTGTCACTTTGCTGGAGATTGCAAATAGTGCAATAATAATGATAAAGGAATAAGTATGTCATTCCTTCGATCTTAACATTGAACCTACCCAAAATTACTTTATCTTCTCATCGAAAAAGTTTCTCTAAAATAAAAATTAAAAAATATAGTAGTATAGTTAGTTGGACTAATTGTATTTTTCTTGCTTATTAACAGGGATTGGTCTATCTCATACCATGACAAAGCATACATTCCGATCGTGACTCAAATGATAAATTGATAATGATCCAATTCCAATGAAATTCATTAAAAAAATAAAAAAATATAAATTACTAATAGTGCTAAAGTCAAACTATATCGATTAAATAAAAATCGGAAAGTATATTTTAATAGAAAAAGTACATGAGATGGAAGATATTGGATGAATTTTTAATTGAATGAGAGAGAATGTGGGGCCATAAATTTTTATAGTGGGAAGAAAATATAATAAATATTGTTGGAATCATGCTATAAAATAAAATGTGATAATTTAACTGAGATGAACGTAAACGGAAATTATATGAAGTTAAGTTTAGGATGGAGAGGCGGCACACGGTGATGTGTTTATAAACACATTATAGGGGTATGCTGGTAATTTCGTAAGGGTGCGGTATACCATTGTTCTTATTTATATATTCGACATATTGTTGTTCTTTTTTTTATAACATGGTTCTTATATCATTGTTCTTAATTTTTACACCATGGTTCTTTATAACATTGTTCTATTTTCATACCATAGTTCTTTTTTTATATCATTATTCTTACAAAATTGCCATGAATTTAGCAATATATAATAGTAATAGGAATTTACTTCCTCAATCAAGTGGGACGGAGGAAGTATCAATCCATAGGTGTTATGTCCATCATCTCACTAATACACACCAACCTCCTTGGAGAAATCAGTGACACCTTAATGATACTACGAGTTCACCTTATTAAAAAAAAAAAAAAAAAGCAACTATCATAATTTTTATGAAATTGTAAGACAACATTGAAGAATGAATATTGAGTTTGAGGAAAATTATTCGATTCAAATTAGAACGCGAAACTAACAAATACTTCTTCTGTTTTATTTATTTATTGTACCATTTAATGTTACATGCTTGTCAATGCAAAATTTTAAGTATTAATATATCTTATTATGCGTTAATTAAAATTATATAAAGTTGATATTTTGAAGGAAAAAAAATCGAGACGAATCTAAGAAGATCCACATAAATGACTAGTTGACTATATAATTCCTTATGCACGTATAAATCACAAAAAAAATGATAAAACACAATGCGTAAATAGTTTAAAATTGCAAATGGTGCAATAATAAAGGAAATGTTTTATTTAATAAGGGAAAAAAGAAATATAAATGGAGGGGGACGTACACATGCATTTTGATATGCAAATTATTTTATTTTAAAATATTAATATAGATTATCCTATCACCTACTCATTTTATTCTTAAATAATTTTCCAATTTCTATTTACAAGTATTATTATTTGCCTTGCGTGCACAATTTCTTAAATGATTATATATCCAATTTCTATTTAATTTACTCTTATATATATGACGATTTATTAGAATTAAGGACGTAAGAGCTGAGTATTTCCTTTTGAAATTTGATCGTCTTCTCCATTCAACAATGAGTTTGTTCTCTATCTTTGGGCTTGTCTTTTTAATTTTGTTTTTCCTTTTCAGCCTAACATCCCAAATTGTAATTGGTGCCATTGTTACACAGATTTTTATTCAAAGAATTTCCCATAGAAATATGTCATTTCCTGCTTCTACCTTTTTAAATTAAAAATACCACCCCCAAATAAAATAGCCAGAGTTTCAAAACTTCATTATGTATGTTCATATGAATTCAACTTCTCTTGTCATGTTTTCATGGGTGGTGGTGCTCTTAGCCTCTTTTTAGTACAAGGTAAGTGTCCTTATTTTATTTTGGCGATAAAAAATGTAGACAAGATTCGATCTCTGGATATCAACCCTCAAAACTTTACCAATTAAACTAGTTGATATCCACTCAATTAGTTTTAGTTCACTACAAGAAATTGTACTATTAACGATGGGAAATCCCGTCGCGAAAGGCCAATAATCGTTGATTAACGACGGGATTTCCTGTCGCGAACCCGTCATAAAAGGGGGCCGTCGTTAATAGAAATCCCGTCGTAAATCCGTCGTAAACCCGTCGTAAAAGACATTTGCGACGGTTATTCCCGTCATTGTTTACCCCGTCGCAAAAGGCTTTTGCGACGGGATTTTTGACCCGTCGTAATTAGGTTGTCGTTAATGATACAAATTCTTGTAGTGGTTGTTCATACACAGAGTATGTGTGTAGAAAACTCGTTGATTAGATGAGAATTCTCTACTCATAAAGACCCAATTAACCAACACAAGATTGATGGGGTTGGTGGGGAACTCTCCTTGTGACTTGAAGGTCACGAAGACGAACACCATCAGCTATGAAATGTTTGGGATGACTCACGCGTAGAACTGCGCGCGTAGTTGGATTGGTTAACATGTGACCATGAAAGGTGTTGGTTCGACGAAAGCTCTTTACTTATAAAATAACAATAAAATAATAAACACCCCAAGTATTTTCCAAATGTAGAAAAATTTGTAGAGCACATTAGATACATCCGGGTACACATACCATGCAGCCATGTAAAAAAAAATGTGATAGCGACCATCAATAGTGCACCTAATAATTTTCAAAAAGAGTCTGAACCTTACAGATTTTTTTTAGTTTCTACGAAAAGTTCCCACCGCTTTCAGCGAGTGGACTAATCTCCCACGAAAGTTTCAATGGGTATCTCGATTGGAAGAACCTTACATATTTGAGAGGCACAGTAATATATTTCTACCACCAGTATCCTTCAGAGGAGGGTTACAAGCTAATGTTCTATACTCCAATAGGTCTCTCATGTGTGATGGCAAAAGAGTACGCAGGAATTGGGATGCTCGTTTTCCAGCCCAAAAGCGAGTCCAAGTCCGGTTGAGGGTCTTCTAGTTCGTCTTTAGAAAATTAAATAATGTATGCTCATTAATATGATTTTATAATATGGCATAATGTAATCATATAAAGTATGGATAAATGATTTTGTATACATATATTGTCGTTTTTTTTTTATGAATTATTTTTTTAATAAAAGGTGTGTCATTTGTGATTAATTGTTTACCTTCAATTCGATCATCATTTGTATGTCAAATAAATAAATCAATTTGATTGGAACTTATTGAATCTGATTGGAAGAAAGTAATTTCGAAAGAATCAACTCATAAGATACGATTAAAACTCATAAGAGCTTACTGGAACGTGCTGGTCTATTAGAACTTGATTGCAAATTATCTAAATTTATAAGATCTCAATATCTTTTACTTTTTTTTAAAGGTGAAGATATGCACTCTTGAGCTTCTTAATTTTCTTATACATGACCTTAGTGGTGATTTTTCTGTTCAAAAATCCGTTGAATGTAACCATGGTTATCACTCACCATTTATCAATTGAAACACAAATATCCACCATTAACTCACCATATTTCATGAATTTAGTCAAGTTCCAAGGACATTTTGCATGTGAAATACCGATTAAAATTTCTTACTTGCCAAAAAAGAACTTCAAACTTGTATTTCGTATATTTTTGTAGTACTACGTACATACGAAGTAAGTGATACGGAGTAATTCTATAATAATGGGAATAATGGCATATGGAGTGATATGGCCAAATAACCCAAAAAAAAAAGGCCCAATTTGTTTGTCTCGCCATCCCCTCACTCCCTCACGGCCTCACGCCCACCAAGCCATGAAATGATTAATGTAGCAATTATTTATTCTTCTGCTCATCTTTAAGGAAACTACTTTCGCTGTCCCTTAATACTCGATCCGTTTTGACATTTTACATTATTTATATAATTTACTTTGACCCTATTTCATTCATAGTGTATGAAAACAAATGTTAGTACATAATATATTGTTGTCTTCATCTTACTATATATTTTCAAAATATTAATATTTTTTATAAGTTTTTATAATATGTAGTTAAAGATATTGGTGATCAAAGTTGCGCATTGACAAGCGTATCTGGTCAAAACAGGTCGAGTATTAAGGGACGTAGGGAGTAGTATTCTATCTAATAGTCTAAAATACCCTTAATACTTATAGACTACATTGACATTAATTTTAAAATTGAAAAAACATATACAGTGAAATCAGTCAATCAAATATCACACCCGCCAAAATGTCAAAAATAAAAAAAGGAAAATCACAATCAAGTCATTTTTTTTATACTCCGTATAACATAATTTTATTTTCTTATTATTCACCACGCATGTATGACTAGTTTAAAACAGAAGGTACTATCGCGAATCCTGCAATATGCATCTGTAATATTCATATACTGTCACGTATATACTTTTTTCTATATAACATAATTTTGTTTTCTTATCATTCATCACGTGCATAAATGACTAATTTACACAAATTATTACATACGGAGTAGTTTATATTCAATTTGTTTGAAAATATATGCTGAAATTTAACACACCACCACAAAGGCCAAAAATATAATCTTCTTTTAAACAACAAATGGGTTGGACTAATTGTATTTTTCTTTCTTATTGACAGGGATTGGTCTATTTCATACCATGACAAAGAATACATTTCCATCGATCTTGACTCGGATTATAATGATCCAAATCCAATCAAATTCATTAAAAAAAATTAAATATAAATTACTAATCTGGTTTTCTTAATTAATCAAGTCTTAACCACCATGTCTTATGAAGTTATGATCACACCCCATTAGATGCCCGTAGCCATGCATATATTATTATATGACGTTTGACTACTGTTTGAGAACCACCTCTTACCTTCCTTCAACCATTTTTTTAAAAAAGAGACAAAATTATTTATAATTTTTTGTTTGTGTACGTTGGATTACTTGGATTTATGCTCTGTAATCACTTATTTTTTATAATATGGATTAATCATATATGCATGGAGTACGTATATATGTAAATAAACGCTCTATATATTCTCGACTCTTGAGTGTTGGTCATTTTGGAATTTAAGACAATTTTTCTAATTTTTTCAATATTATAATTTTGATTAAAAGTGAAAACATTATAAATAAACGTAATTTGTCTTGTTTAAATAAAAAATGGAGGAATCTCAATGCACATTAATTAGTCGTTAAAACGCGTGCAAAATACCAAACGTAAAGAACAAAGAGAGACGGAGGGAGTACATGAATCTCAATGGAATTTAAACCACGTTGGTATGAGAGAAAAGTAATTAAGGGTTTAATGAGAATAAATGGTTAATTCTGAATAAACAAGTGGATCACTTTGATATTTGTAAGGGTATAATTAGGATAAATGTTAGACAAAATAAGGAAAGACTCCATTTTTTTGGTGAAAAGGAAAGACTCCAAAACGAACTTTAAAAAACAACTTAATATGAAAAGAAGACTAACATTTTAGAACACATGGAGTACTTAAGCTCTGTTATGTTTTACTTACTTTGATTTATTCATACAAAATATGTTTTGTTAAGTTCAGATAATATAAGGTTCAGGAAAAAAAAATTAAAGAAATATTTAAACACAAATAAGTTTATTTCAGACAAAATAATTTTTCAGATAATATAAGTCCAGATAATATAAATTCAACCAAAATAAAACGAATATAACGGAACCTTATTTAGATTTCCCAATAATCCTGCACATATTAATAATGCTAATTAAGGTTAGATTATGAATTTTTAATTATGACCCTATACTGCCTAACATGTGATGGATGGTTAAGTAGGGTCCTTTTTTATTTTATTTTATTTTACGAAGTACTAAAATAAATATAATATACATATATACAAGACGCATATTTGCTGAATTATTAGAGCGTCATGTAGGAAATCTAATGATTCCGGCTAATGAAAAATAAGATTTCTAATTTATTTTTGAATTAAAAAATTCGATTGCAACATAGATATTTAAAATAATGAATTATTAATATGTACGACTTCATCCAAAATTAAAAGTAAATCTAAAATAAAATTTAATCCAAAATCAAACACTAATCTAAAATAAAATTCAGGCCAAAGTCAAACACTAATCCAATAAAATAGTGCCGCGTAGGAAATCTAATGGATTCTGCCAATGAAAAATAAGATTTCTAAATTATGTTTGAATTAAAAAAAAAGTTGAGTGCCACTTAAATAAATAACTAGGTGTCATGTAGATATTTTAATTAACCAATTACTAATATATAAAACTCCATCCAAAATCAAACACTCTAATAATTAAAAAAATAAAATAAAAAATGAAATTCAATTCAAAATCAAATACTAATTTAATCTAATATATAAAATATAGTAGTTGTAATAGGAGTTTTATTTTAATTTAACAATTTAATAAAATCCGTACATCGCACGAACTAAAATCTAGTAAATTATTATACGGGTTTGAAATAAAAATAAACACCTTGCAATGTCTACACAAATTTGCTTTTATTATTATTTCTTCTTACCAAAGAAGGCTGAAATTACCTACAAAAAGAAAGTGGATCGTACGTATTTGGAATACAAATAAACACCCTGCAAACTCTACAAGTTCAAAACAATATTCCACAAAAAATTGTTTTTATTATTTTATTCTCACCAAACAAGGATGAAATTACCTACTAATAAATAAAAAATAAATTGATGTTACGAAGTTGGAACACAAATAAACACCCTGCAACTTTACCAAATCCAAAACTATACTCCATAAGAATTTGTTTTTATTATTTCTTCTAAGGAAGCAAGGCTTAAATTACTTACTAAAAAAACATTTATCCATCTTACGAAGTTGGAAACAAATAAACACCTTGTAAACTCTACGAAGTCCAAAACACTCCACACAAAATTGTTTTTATTATCTCTTCTCACCAAGCAAGTTTGAAATTACCTACTAATTAAAAAAGAATTATTCTTGCGTGGACCCAAAATTAATAGTTTTTTTTTTTTGGGTTAATCATGAGTACCTAGCATTACTTCGAATAGTTACCAAAAGGCATTACATCAGTCCTTAGGGAGTCTCCCATAACATTGTCTATGGGTACCAAATTTAAAACAACATCATTGTTTGAGCAAATTGCTTCACAACTTTTGGGGGGTGGGTTAACTTTTACATCTTTGAACAGCTTTCCATTGACATTATATTTCTTGCAGTTTTAGCAACATGATCCGCTTCCTTCACATTGGTCCGTGGCACGTAGCATAGTCTCCCTCTTGTTACCTTTCGCAGGTACTCCCTACACAATATGTAGATGTTACCAAGCATGTCCATGGGTGTGTTGTCATTATTAATACCAAGAACCGCCCTTTGACAGTCCGACATAATCATCACATCATTCCAAGAGTTTTGGGTGCACCATTTGATGCAGTGGAAGATGGCCATTGTTTCCGCTGTTATGAGGTCCGTGGCAACGGTATTACCCGCCAAGCCCATCACCCATTGATTATCTTTTTTCCTGCACACTGAAGCATACCCAACAGACAAAGAATATGGACAAAAGGACGCATCCACTTGGACCACAAACACTGAATTACCTATGTTAAACGGCAGCTTACTTGGGCTTGTAACTTTAGATGGATTTTGGTTTAAAAATTCTTTCACCAACCACAGGTTCTTTTTCTAAACCGAATGAATGGGATTAGACTCCTTCTTAAACACCCATCTATTTCTTCTATTCCACAGACACCAGAGAGAGTAGCTAAAAATTGCAGACCAAGGGGCATCAAACTTGTTATTCATGTCTTTTATCACGAGATTAAAAAGGAACCAGTCATTAAAATTATTGGTTGAAGCTTTCAGTTGGTGTTGTGATAAACCAACAGCTTCCCAAAACTCTAAGGCTCTAGGACAGGTGAGGAAAATGTGCTCTGCATCTTCTTCATGATTAGGACAAAAGGAGCAGTTAGGACTTGGTATAATATTCCTATGAGCTAGATGTTTCGCACATGGTAACCTCCCCCAGCTGATTAACCACAAAAAGATTTTTATTTTTGGGACACACTCAGCACCCCACACGTTGTTCCAGTCCTGATTCTTAGCCAAGCGATGAAATTTTTTTTCCCATAAAAAAGAGTAGGTGGATTTTGAATCAAAGAAGGATCCTTTACCCATCTTACACACGGGGTATCCTCTCCCGTGTGTGGGATGGGGGTTGCCTTGATCCACAAAGTAATATCAATTGGGAGGGCAAGGGTAATATTTTGCATATTCCACTTACAGTTAATAATAACATCAGAGACTTTCCTATTCTCCTCTTCTACAGACATAGGACCATGGATGATTTTTCTAAGAGCCCCCTTCCCTGTCCAGTTATCCATCCAAAACAGGATTCTCTCCCCAGTTCCCAAACACCATTCAGTCAAACTATTAAAATCCTCCCACCTTTTCCCTATGTCTTGCCAAATATGGGAACCCTTTTTGAAATTTACTGGAAACTCTCTATTTGACACATACTTATCCCTAAGCAAGGTTGCAGCTAGGTTAGTAGAGTTATGCATTCTCCAACAGAGTTTGATCATGGACATTTGGTTAAGGATATTGGCTTTCCTGACATTTAAGCCCCCTTGATTGGTGGGTGCACACACTCTATCCCAAGAGAGGAGATGGGTTGACTTCTTTTCAGTAGTTGAATCCCACAGGAAGTTTGCACACACTTGGTCTATTTCCGTTATTATTTTCCTAGGAAGGGCAAGGGCTTGCATCGAGTAGGAGGCTACAGGGTTGATTTTAGGAGGGTTAATCTCCCAGCCTTTGAGAGACATCTAGCTTTCCAGGTTGACAACTTTCCTTTGATTTTTCTGGCAATGTGGCTAACTTGGGAATAGGATATATGGTCTCTTATCCGTAAGAGGAAAACCAAGATATATGCCTAAATCCGGGCTCTCAGGGACACCTAAATGGGTTGTGAACATTTCTCTCTCTTGCTGGCAGGTGTTCTTTGAAAAGTAGAGCTTAGATTTCAAGTGGTTCATTTTCTGGCCCGATGCTTCCCAAAATTTATCAAGAGTGTCACACATACCTTGAAGAGTGGTGGATGATGTTTCCCCAAAAAGGAGAAGATCATCTGCAAAGAGTAGGTGGGATATAGAAGTCCCTCCCCTTTTCAGGAGGAAGGGCTTCCACATCCCCTCTGTCTGTGATTCACTAATCAAGGTGGAAAGATATTCCATGCAGATAATAAAAAGGTATGGGGGGATCTGGTCTCTTTGCCTAAGGCCCCTAGAAACATTATATTGAATTGCTCAGTTAAGACCCCATTTATCCTAATTCTCGTGGAAGTAGTGGTTACACAACACATAATGAGGTCAATCGACTCCTTATCAAACCCATGTCTCATCAAACAAAACCTAATGAAGCTCCATTCCAACCTATCGTAGGCTTTTTCTAGATCAATTTTTAACGCAAACCAACCTTTCTTACCCTTACGCTGCTTCATAGAGTGAAGAATTTCAGAGGCCGCAATATAGTTGGTGTCACATCCCCTCCCTGGCAGAAAGCTGTTTTGGTTTGGGGATATTATGGCATTAAGCATGGGTCTCAGCCTATGGACAATGACTTTCGAAACAATCTTGTAACTTGTGTTGCACAAACTAATCGGCCTGAACTGTTTGATTGTTTCCGGGTGGTCTGTTTTTGGAATAAGGCAAATGGACGTGTCATTGACTGATCATGGGAAGGACTTAGTGGCAAAGAAATTGGTCACAAAAGAAAGAATATCTTGCCACATACTACCCCAGTGTTTCTGGAAGAAGTAAGCATGGAACCCATCCACCCCTGGGGCCTTAAGGGGTCCAATGGCAAAAAGAGCCGAGTGAATTTCAGCAAGGGATGGGGGAAAGGCAATGGCAAGATGTTAATTAATAGTTTGATTTAACATCTTCAAAAACTTTTATGTGCCCCCGATATACGGTATTTTACTGTACATCCAAAAATAAAAGTAAACCAGATCAAAGATATAAGTGACCTTATTCGAAGACTAAAGTTACCTTACTCTAGGATAAATGTGACCCTAACGATTGAAAAATGCGACCCTAATAATAAACAATGAAGTGACCCTAATCAAAAGTGATATGCTTGTTACAAGTTATAACTATGACCAATACAACACCACAAATGAAAATATATATCAATACACAAATGTAATATAGGTAGTAGGCTACGTGGAGCTTGACCGCACACCATGTACAATATTGTACATTGATCTACCCTTTGAGCTAATAGTCTTGAAAATAAGGTAACTTATAACTATAATAAAGAAAACTTATAACATCAATAAGGGTAACTAAAAGAACAGAACATGTGCGGATAACCTTCCACTTTTAGGCCGCCACACAATATATTATCGTAGATCGGCCTTTCTGAAAAGTTTGTGTAACCTCTTTTTTGCACTCATAGTGACCTTTATTGTTCATATAATAACTGTAATAATAAACAACAAAACTTTTAGACATAGTAACCAATTTTTGAAGCATAGTAACCCTATGTTTTTAAAAGTCAAATATGACTGAAAATTACATTATTCAAACACAACATGTATCAACAATACTAATTTGATGTTTTTTTCATAATAATGCTATTAAAATGCCAAAATAAATTAGGAATAAGTTGTTAACTTTATTTTAAGACATGGTTCACGATAAATTTAATGTGAACTAAGTCCATTTAAAAATGAGCGACTAAAAAAATATTTATGATACAAAGTTGGAACATAAATAAACACACTGCAAGCTCTACACATTCCAAAACAATATTTCCACAAAAATTGTTCTTATTATTTCTTCTCACCAAGCAAGGCTAAAATTACCTACTAAAAAAATGTTCTTATTCTTTCTTCTCACCAAGCAAGACCGAAATTACCTACTAAAGAAAACTGTCGATCATCTATTCTATATACTATACCTCCGTTTCATAAAGATGTTTACAGTTACTATTTGCACAAAAATTAAGACAAAAGTATGGAGTAGAAAATTGGTTGAATACAATAGAACATAGATAAAATAAGAAAAATATGTAAAAAAAAAGGGTGAGTGAAAGAAAAAATGAATAAAGTAAGAGAAAGTGAGTTGAAAATTGTAACTATTGTGGAGTAAGAAGAGTAAGGTAGTAATATCCAAAAATAAAATAAAGCAAAGTGTAAAGAACATTATGAAACAGACTAAAACGGAAATTGTAAATATCATTTTGAAAAGGAGGTACTCCGTAGTATTATACTAAGGGCATGTTCGTCAGTAGCGTTTGAGGTAGCGGGTAGCGTTTTGACATAGTCAAGACACTACTTGTAAAATTTGTAAGCGTTCGGCAAGGTAGCGTTTTAGGTAGCGGTTAACGGTAGAGGTAGCGTTTGGGTAGCTTTTATCAAACGTTAAAGTTAGTAGTTTTTAAGATAGCATGTAGCTTTTGAAAAATTTATAATAAAGTTTAAAACAATATTCTACATTTTATTTTATTATAAATATCAACTGCTACTTTTACCGAACATACATATAAGTTAGCCGCTACTTTGACAGCTAGCCGTACTACCCGCTACTATCACCGCTACTCGAACCGCTACCCGTTACTCAACCGCTAATTTTGCCGAACAGGGCCTAAAGCACAATTATTTTTTCCCTCCAAAACTTTACATGTTTTTTTAATTCAACTTTTTTTTTTGTAACTTGAGTTGTACAACAATTTTTTCTTGAAAATAATAAAGATTATAAATATTTATTGTGGTTAAATTACGAAGTAACCATATTATTTTTACTGTTTTATTGAATCTAAATGCAATTTTTATTTGCATTGGAAATTAAATTCCATAGGACCCCTTCAATATCGTTCTTTATTTTATGTTTTTGAGAAAAGCCAAAACAAAAATATGGAAACTACAAAAATAATTTCGAGTTTTTTGTTATTAACTTTCAAATTTTTTATAAATCCGAGAGCTAACTACTAACTAGTACTCCCTCCGTATTTCTTTAAGGGATACACTTACCTTTTTCGGCCGTATTTATTTAGGAGATACACTTGCCATTTTTAGTAACTTATCAACCCCACCATCTAATTAAATAATCTATCTAATATATCCTATGTCCAACCATCCTATTTAAACAAATACGAAGTAATTTTAGAACTACGCCCCCACCCCTCTAAAATGACATGGTCTCCACCTGTTTTACTTATTAAAATACATACCCCCAACCACACTTGTTTTATTACTCTATTTCATTAATTCAATTCTTTTTCTTAATATTCGTACCCGACCAAGTAGAGCTGTCAAAATAGGTCATTGGATCGGGTCCGGGTCGGGTCATCTCGGGTCTCGGGTCATGAACAGGTCGGGTTGTGTCGGGTCACTTTATCATTCGGGTGTAGGTCGGGATCGGTCGGGTTGGTTTTCGGTTGGGTCATGTCGGATTTTTTTCTCATTTCGGATACACGTCGGGTTCAGGTTGAGTCATGTTCGGGTCGGGTTCGACTTCGGGTTTGGGTCTTATATAGTCGGGCTTGTAGTTGTTAATCTCGGGTTTGGGGTGTTCGGATCGGATGATTTTAGGGTCGGTCAAAATTCAAGTCGGGTTCACTCTCGAACACGGGTTAAGATTGAGTGAATAACTATTTGGTCATCTCAAAATATTCAAGAGTAAAATATTTATTGCATAGGTCGAGTCACTAACAGGTTCTGTGGTAAAAACCGGGTCAAGGTCATTTTCGGGTATCGAATCGGGTTCGGATCAGTCGGGTTTGTTCGGTTATCGGTTATCTTTCGGCCGGGTGTTGGGTTCGTGTTTGGGTCATACAACATCGGGTTAAAATCGGTTATTGATTTTTTCGGATCGGGTACAGGTCGGGTTTCGAGTTACCTGTTTTACCAAAATTTCGGATCATGATCGATTACGGGTTCGATCGGTTCAGATCGGGTTTTCAGGCCGGGTCAGTTTTTGATAGCTCTACAACCAAGTGAGTAGTATATATTCATACCAAGTTGGAACACAAATAAACACACTCCAAACTCTACAAAGTCCAAATACAATTTAAAAAAATTGTTTTTATTATTATTTCTTCTCACCAAACAATGCTGAAACCACGCACCAACCAAAACCAAAGAGAAATTATAGACCCCCCCAGAAAATAATACAGTAACATACACCAAGATTGCAACTATAATTATCTTCTGCACTTTACTTTTAATTTTTAATATTTGAGGTTTCTTACCAATCTAAGGTCCATTGCATTAAATTCTCTCACAAGCAGTGGGGGATACTACATTTAATGCCCATTTTTTCAACCAAATTCTCTACTGTATATATGTAACTGCCAAATTTATATTTATCACTTCTGCAAAAAAAAATTATTTTTTTTACTGCAATTCAATTCAATTCAATTATTATAAGGCCTGTTTCAGAGGATGATGATGATGAATAAGCTTTGAATTTTCTCCCTCCCCTTCATTTTCAAACCCTTTTTCAGTCTCCTTTTGCAATTTGCACTCATGTCTGTTACGATTGCTGTTTCTGACCATGAAACTGAAACTGAAACTGAAGAAAATATGAAGGTGGGTTTGAGAAATTTAGGGGTTGCTCATGATACTATTTTCGAAGATGAACATGAACACGATTACAGTGAGGATGAAGATGAAGATGAAGAAGATGATGACGTGGAGTCTGATCTGTCTTCTCCTTCTTCTCCCCTTCAGTCTGGTGTTGATGCTTGGTATGTACGGAGTTTTATTTTATAGTAGTAATTAAATTCATTTATTTTTTTCTTAATTAATCTGTTTTTATAATTATGAATTTGTTTTTGCATTATTTAATTATGATTTATTTTTCCGTTGATTTAGGACGGAAGCGACGGGGAGGAAACCAGACGTTAAAATACTAGTACGTGGCGTTTGCTTTCACTTGCATAAGGTATGTAATTGTACGTTATGTTTTATTATTCAAAAGAAATATTTCACTTATTTAAATCATTATTTTTCAATTTTGATTTCCGTAAATGAAAATTTAATCAGCATTTTTCAAAGTTGATTTCAATAGAATAAATGTAAATTTAATCAACATTTTACAAAGTTGATTTTTGTAGAATATAAGTGACAATTTAATCAGCATTTCTCAAAGTTGATTTTCGTAGAATAAGTGAAAAAATTAATTATCATTTCTCAAAGTTGATTATTGTAGAATAAGTGAAAATTTTCCTTGGAAGAATCATTTTACGTTAAGTTTGCCTTTGACACTTCTAAATCTTTCGGTCAACTTAAAATGATATTTAATTAATTAATGTTAGCTAGAATTAATTAAAATTTCGATCCTATTAATTAATGAGATTATTCTGTTTTTCAAAAAAAATTCATTTATGCAAATTCCACTCTTTAATGGAAAAACTTTGTTCACCCACCAGATAAACTACCCATACTGATAGAAAGTAGTACGGAGTGGTAGTTGAAATCCACATCGAATTTAATGGTTATTTTTTAATGTCATATTAGTAGTGAGTTTTCTGTCCAGTGAATAGTTGTAGCAATGGTATCCAACCTTACATTGTTTTGATTGGTGAGCGTATTATGAAATTTCTGATAATATATTTAATTAAGGTTAGTTGCAATTCATTTGTGATGAACTAGTGGCTGAATCTCATCTACACCATTTTCCCTACAGAAAAACTGTTGCAATTAGACTAAAAGAATTGTCTTAAATGTAATGGCTTTCTTGAACCCTATTAAGGAAGATGATGAAGAGAAACAAGAGTAGTAAATGCACTGTATCATGATGTTGACAATATGAAAAAAAATCGATCAAACATAGAAATATGTCCCATCACAAATGCTGTTATAATCTGTTGACATTTTTGAAAATTCTGCACCATTTATGTTTTTCCATTAATTATGTTCTCAATTTCCTTAAGGAGTAATCATTTTATGAATGAATTTAATTATTAGCTTAGGCTTTATGGTCAATTTATTATATTGATTCCTTACAGTATCAACTTTCTTAATAAGTACTTATAAAAATAATTCAATTTGTTACCAAACTAAAATGAAAAATAATATATGCTGGTACACATGTTCTAGCTGGCACTTAGCTAAATTATACGAGTGTACTTAGTATACTTAATTGCCTAATTTGGATTTTGTATTCAATAAGAATAGTAATTGTAATAACATTCTTTCCTTTTTTTTATCAATAAGAAATGTTCTTATTTCTCTCTCCCCTAAAGCTTGCGTTCATCTCTGAACTCCGTGCCATAATTCATCGATCCTAAATCTATTATTTATACCAAAACGCATAATTAAAATAATTACTCCGTATAATTTAACTAAGTGTCAGCTGGAACATATGTACCAAATTACCAATTAACAATATCCTAAGTTTCCTAATGCCATATGATCGAATTAATGTTAGCCTAGAGCTAGTTACTTACGGAGTAACTTATAAGGAGTAAATAATTTTTAACCGATCACATATTCACATGCTTGAGCTATAGTTGCACAATTTTGACTTTGTGCATTATTTCTATATTAATTTTGACTCTATTTTTACACGTATATAAAAAAAATAATCTTTTTCATATAATAGAGAAAATTTCAATGTCTGTTTTCAAAATATCAAAAACAAAAATAAGAATAGAGAAAATTAAAGATAGTACTAACAACCAAATTTGTGCAGTGACAAACGTGCGTGTAACAAGAGTAACAATCATACTATGTATTGATAAACTTCAAGGGCCGTAAAAACCCCCAAAGAGGAGAGACTGATTGACCACATATAATACCAACACAGTTCCATTATAAAATCAATTGGTGATAGGTTAAGTAGCCCATCAATCTTATATACTCTGTACTTACTAATTGTACGTAATACGGATGTAAGTTATTGAATGATATATTGCATGTTTTTTGAAATTGATTGTTATAATTATTGCATGGGGAAAAAAAGTGAAATGTGAAAGTTATTGTACCTCAAAAACCATAAATGCAAATGAAAAATCATTTTCAACGAAATTAACACAATTCAGTACGTATTAAAGTACAATGTACTCATTTTTTTGGTATTTTTCCACAGGACATCTTGGTTTCAAAAAGCGGTTATTTTAAGCGCCAATTAACTAGGGTCTCAGAATTCACACTCTCACCACCGTTAAAAATAACGGCAGACACCTTCAAACAAGTTGCCGATTTCTGTTACACCAATTACGCCGTCATAACGCCGTCCAACCTCGTGGCTCTCCGCATATCGGCCCAGATCCTCGAGATGGACGGCATCGTTGGTGAAGAAAGCCTCCGTGAGTTGACGGAGTCTTACTTCCGTGACGTAGTTAGGGTTAACAAGACGTTGACGTGTGACGTTTTCTGTTCGAGTTTGTCCTTGCTTCCTGAATCGGAACAAACGGCGTTTCTTGCGAGTAGATGTATTGAAGGTCTGTTAGATGACGCCGGCGAAGGTGGCGGCGGAGCTGTTAGTTGTGCTGACGGACTTAAGACGGTTTCGCCGGAGGGATTTAGAGTTATTGCGGATTCGATGCAGCGGAGATATACAGCTAATCATGATCTCTTATATAGAGTCGTCGATCTTTATTTTCTGGTAAGCTTATAAGCCTTTTTCTGTTTATAAAAGTTCCTCCTATATAGTTTTGCATTACCGTATTGTTAATTTTGAGAAAATGTTATTCTGGTGTAGCATTATATAAACACATACCCTCCTTTGAGTGCGTTCTTTTTCGTTTAGGCCCTGGTCTGTTCACCTTATTTTCACGTATTTCAGAAAAAATAAGTTCAGATAAGTTTAGATAAGTTTAGGAAAAATAAGGGTTGACCAAGTACAATTTATAATTAAAGTAAGTTTTGATAAGTTCTAATAAGTTCAGATAAGTTCAGATAAGATAAGTTCAGAAAAAATAAGTGGAAATCAGGTGAATAGAATGCAGCTAGATCAATCTGAACTTACCTGAACTTATATGACTTTAAGTCTCCGTACTATTGGAATTATTCTGACTGAACTTATATTATCTGAATTTATCTGAATTTATTTATCTGGAAACAAAAACTTATTTTGTCTGAAAATAAACTTATTTGTGTGTGAAAATGTCTGAAAAATAATTACTTTTACTGAATTTATCTACACTTATCTGAACTTATTTGAACTCATTTTGTCTAAAATATGTCAAAATAAGTCGAATAGAACAAAGTCTTAACTTATAAGTTCTTATCTGAACTTATAAAACATTATTTAATTACTTACAGAATTCTTAGACCTTAATTAGTAGATCAGATTTAAAGTTAATTTATTAGATTAGATGATTTATAAATTTGTAGCCATTATAATAATATTTATAATATTGAATTGTGAAACCATTATTAATAACACAAATACTTATATAAGACGGTCTTATGTGTAACACAAATTTATTACCAAATAGTTGTACTTTTAATCAAATAGTTATGCATTAAGATCAAATAGTTATATTATACAGTGTATCAATTACATTTTCTAATCAAATAGTTCTATTTTCTATATCAACGGAACATTTATCATAATATATTTATGTTTTTTAATGATGATATCAGTGCTTTTATACGTAAGACAATCTCATAGAAGACCTACTCAATATAAAAAGTACTTCGTAATTATTAAAAAATATTATCTTGGTTTGAGCTTAATAATATTATTCTTTCTTGCTAAGCAAAAAAAAAAATTATTAAAAAATATTCATTAATTCTCATATTAATAATTATACATTATTTTTTAACTTGTAGAACTTAATTGAAACTTATCTGAACTTGTTAGACCTGAAACTTATTTAAACAAGGTGTTATAAGCTAAAGAGAACGCACCCTTGTCAAACTTTTACGGAGTAAATAGGTGCTAAAGTGGAAACAGCTACCCACCTTCTGTAAATGTAATACTACGTAGGTGTGTTTTTCTTTGCTTTAAAGTAGATTGGATCATTCATCCATGCATTCATTTCCATAAAATTACATTAAAAGTTTATTGCAGCTCTCTTCCTATCCATCCAAATTCAATCACCGACTTCAAATGTGCTGACCTTATTTCTTTCTGTACTGACAGGAGTCCAGTAATAAAAATCAAAACTAGCAGTAGAAACTAAAGTCAGAAAATCTGAGATAAAAAAAAGAGCCCACAAAACACTATTATGATCACATGATTCAAAAGTTAGAATAGTTTCTTGTTGTTTTACTACGTACTAGTGAATCAAGTACTAATAGAGAAGACAAAATAACTTAATTAGACATGCATGCATGAGAAACTTCTAGCTTAGCTTTTAGGTTGCATGTGATTATACAATGTGATTGTCTTTGGGTCTAACAATTCCCAACATGATTTGAAATTGTAGAAGTGTACGTTTCAAGCATTTAATTGGGATTTTTGTTTGATAATATATAGTTGTTGAAAATATGTCTGAATTGAGGTGCATATATATATATTAGGGGTGGACACGAACATATATAACTATTCGTGAACAGTTCGGAATTGACCGATTCGAATTGATAGAATGAAGTTCAGTTTGAGATCTATTCATTTGTTAATGAACCAAGGTTGAGCTTAATTAACTTTCAGTTTGATAATTTAACAAACCAAACTCAAATTCAATGGTAAATTAATGAGAAACATGTAACATAACCTTCTAGCTTAGCTTCTAAGGGGTGCATGTGATCATACAATGTGTTTGCCAACATAATTCGAAATTATAGAAGTGTACGTTTCTAGCATTGAATTAGGATTTATGTTTGACAATAGTTATCAATATGTCCTTATTGAGCTGCATATGTACCAGGGGTGGACACGAACATATATAACTATTCGTAAACAGTTCATAATTCATTGATAAAAGTTCAGCTCTAGTTCGATTCATTTGCTAATGAACCAAGTTTGAGCTTAAGTTTACAGTTCGATAACTAATTAAATGAACAAAACTCAAACTCAATGGTGCATGAGAAACTTCTAGCTTAACTTGTAAGGGGTGCATATGATTTTTGTTTGATGACAATGGCCGTTAAAAATTGTCCGAATGAGTTGCATATGTCATACTAGGGATGGACACGAACAGAACTATTCGTGAACAGTTTAAAATCAATTCTATTTAGGATCTGCTCGATCGAGCTGAATTCGTATGTTAATGAACCAAAATTGAGCTTAAATTTACAGTTCGATACTTTTGGATGTATGTAAGCATGCTAGCTTGTTGAAACGACGAATATATACATAACTATTCATGAACAGTTCGGAATCATTCCGATATATAAAAATTCGGCTGGAGCTGGATTCGCATGTTAATGAACCAAACTTGAACTCAAATTTACAGTTGGATAAATTTGGATGTATGTGTATATATACATGTTGAATTGTAATGATTTGATGAATAAATTACATGCATGCAATAATATACACAGGTGTACAATGGAAAGATGTCAGAAGACCAGAAAACACAAATCACAACCTGCATAGACTGCAGCATTCTATCTCAAACTCTCTTAATGCACGCCGTTCAAAACCCACGTATGCCTCTCCGTTTCATCGTCCAAGCCATGCTTATAGAACAGCTCAACACCCACCGCTCTCTTTTCTCCGTCCTCAACCCCACCACCACCACTACCACCACCGCCTCCACCACCCAATTCGACCCTCGATTATCAGACTCCCCAGCCACCCTAGGAGCTATCCTAGAGAGAGACGCAGCCCTTCGCCAAGTCACCCAACTTCGAGCCGCCATTGATACAACATGTTCGAGGATTCAAACTCTGGAGAATGAACTTTTCGGGATGAAGAAGCTGTTAATGGAATCAGAGAAACAAAAGGGTGGCCATCGTAGTAGTAGTAGTGCTTTGTTAATGGATGATCAAAGGAGGTCTTCAAGTTGCAGGTTTAATAATAATAATATTATTAATAAGGTTGAGAGAGGAGAAAGAGGGTCTGTTTCGTCAAGCTTCTTGAGGTTTGGAGGGAGTAATAATAATATTGATTATGGTGAAATGAAAATGGGATTATCATCATCTTCTTGTTTGGATAATGATGGGAATAATACTAGGGTGGTTGTTGTGAAGAGGAATTTAGGGCAGAGGTTAATTAGGGGGTTAAGAAATGCATTTGGTAATTCTAAAATTAAGGAGGATAATAATGCATGTAGATTTGATGGTAAACTTAGGAGGGGGACTGTTCTTAATTAATTTGGTGCCACTTTTCTTTGATTTTTTTTTTATTATTATTATTTATTTTGTTATGTAAAAACAAGTTTTTGGTGTGTTGCTTAAGTTAAAATTTTCCGTGTGGAAGTTTTGTAGGTAAATTAATGGAGAATCTTCACCCTACAAGAAGCTTTTTTTTATTTTTATTTATTATTCTTTAATTGAAATGGAGTTTAAAGTACGTTTTTACGTACGTCTGGATCATTCAGATCTCCATCCTTGCGTTTCTTAATGTTCTACTCACTTGGTGTATTTTGTTTCTAAAGAAGTGATGAGTTAATTAGTGAATGTAAGGGGAAAGTTGAATAGGTAACCTTAAAAGAGTTGTAATAGAAAGTGGGTTGATATAAGTAAAAAGATGAACATAAAATCGTTCTTTTAAGTTGAACTGAATAGAGCTGAATTAAACTGAACTGAACTGAATTAAACTTAACTGAACTAAATTGAATGGAGATGAATTGAACAGAATTAAATGGAGTCGAACTGAACTGAATGGAGCTGAATTAAACTTAATTTAACTGAACGGAGTTAAATGGATTCGAACTGAACTGAATGGAACTGAAATAAAGTCCAAAAGAACCGGTCTAAATAAAATAAGTTCATACAGAGTACGGAGTATAATTTTATATACTTTCAAGTGTCGGGCCTACGATTACGCCACAATTATGGGACCCTGTGAAATTTATCAAAATGGACTTACTACATTTGGGAGCTAAACAACGATTTAATTATCAATTTCATGATAACATTGAAGATTTAGTTGTTGAAAATAAGATTTGATAAGGAATCAAATGATGAAATTAAATTGGGAGAGGAAACAATTTGAAAATTTGGATGAGAAGTTGGGATGAATGACTGAATGAGTCAAAATAACAAAGAGTCAAAGAGACAACGTTCAACTATCAACATAATATACGTTCATAAATTTTACTTGTTAGTGACGTTGACCTATGACTATTGATGTATTACAGCAACACTTTAACCACTGTTCCAATTTTGTTATGTATGGTTAGGAAACTAATTACACTATATTTGAACTTTAAATTTTGGGGTCCCTGTTCCATCGCTTAACTCGCGTCGTCTCATGATCGACCTTGATAAATATATCCAAATAAGTTTAAACAAATTAAGTTTATATAATTTCAGATAAATTCATACAGGTTAAACAAATGTGGAAGTTTTGTATAGTTTTAGGCTAATAAGTGTTTTTCTTGCAATTTCAGTCAAATAGTTTTAAAAAAATAAAATAAGTGCAGGTAAGACAACGTTAAACCATTAACAAAAACACATGCATTGTATTGAGCCTCTATTGGATGTTTCCCTTTAGAAAACACATCTTAGCATTTTACCCCATATTTGCACATTATTTTCACTCACATACCCTTATTTTATAATTTTTATTTTTTATTTTTTATTATAGCTCTTTTACGCAATCCACATTTATTTATATCTACTCACCTCTACAGAAATAAGAGGTTACATTAAGGTTTATGATTTTTTCACCTTATTATCATTTGATTTAAAGTCGATTAATTAATTTAATAAGTGACTCTGGATGATAATTGAAGATCAGGTGAATAATAGAACACATAATAGTACATTCATTCATACATCAAAGGAAAACAAAGAGAGAATGTAAATGTAATTGGGCCTGACTGCTGCGGCTAAAGATATTCTTGGTCAATTCTAAATGTTAGCCCAATTCATGTTATTGGGCCTTTCATGTCTCAACTTCAAGACTTGTATTTGACCATCCAGCTGGAGAAACCACTTAAGCATTCAAGCAAGATTCCAGTTCATAAACACTGATAAACTAACTTCAAATCGTCAATTTAAGCCCAAACTACAAAACAATCAAAGAACAAATAAATAAATATTTATTAGAAAAATATAAGATCTTATTGCTTCAAAATCCAGGGGAAACGATCCGTACCGAGAACATTATGTATACAAAACATTAAACTAGTGTGTTCAATTTATTTATTTTTATAAAGAGTCGACAATTAAAGTTTTAATACTCCTATTTAAGAGATACACTTGACCGGACACGGGTATTAAGAAGAATAATTGAATTAAATAAAACAATAAAGCAAGTGGGGTTGAGTAGATATTTTAATAAGTAAACAAGTGGGGACCATGTCATTTTTGGGTGGTGGGAGGTGGGGTTGGGATTATAAAATTATTTGTTTAATAGGATGGTGGGTCATATAGTAAATTAGATGTATTATTTAAGTAGATGGTGGGGTTGATAAGTTACTAAAAATAGCAAGTGTATTAATACGGCCGGAAAAGGCAAGTGTATCCCTTAAATAAATACGGAGGGAGTACTTAACTAATTGGTGGCCTGAGCAATGCCCCAAAGACCAAAGTGTTGCATATAGTTTAAGTTTTTTTTATTCATTTCAAATTCACTTATAAATTTCTGTGTGTATGCATTTAAAGAATAATATGAAGTTCATTATATATGCAGTTGAAAAATAAAATTGGTTAATCGACAATCGACATACTAAAATTTTGAGTAATTTACATTATTCGCGTAAAACTTTACTCGTTTGATTAGCTAAAGGAAAGCGAATTATTTTTTTCCTATTTTTTTCTCTATTAATTTGTATGTTTGATCTAAATATTTTTTTAGAAAAAATATGCTACGTATAATTGATTAATAAATGAATAAAATGAAGGAATAATGTTTTTTTTTAATCATAGTGTTATTGAAGTACATATATTTGGGCATTAAAGTTTTATACATTCATAAGAATGATTTTTCTCTTTTTTAATAGTTTTAGAGTCATAATTTGTATTGTTGGAGTAATGGTTAAAACTTTGCTTTAACATATGAGAGGTCATGGGTTTGAGAAGGGATATCAACATTTTTATTGTGAGGACACAATAACCAATAATGTGTGTGTATGATATGGCGCGACGCCATGTCACTTGCCAAGTTATCGTGACACATGGATAGATGACATGAATTGCCTCGTAATAATAAGTTACTAGTGTGTGGCTCGGGCGATGCCCCGATTGCTATATTGAATAGTTAAAATTTTAGATTTTTTTGAGAAAAATATTTGATAAGATACATGTATACCATTAAGTGAAAGCATTCATCAAGTTCGTCAATTACACAAACACACTAAGTCATTTATCATGAGAAATAATTTTTCAATTGCATCACCTTACAATTGTATAATTTCTTTTCTAGTCGAAATAAGTGATTCAAAATTAACAAACACCAAATTAGATATATGAAGCCATGCAAGGCATTTCTGTACGTAGTTGATGTTTATGAGACTTATGACATCATATTTATTAATGGTTGTCCTAATTCTTTAATTATAATTTTTTTTCCAAAATAGTCAATAGAAAATAAAAAGTCACATAAAAGTTTAGTTATTGTAAACTTCATGTTAACATTCATTTATAAATTAATGTGAAGAGATAAACCACAAATGGTTATTGGTTAAGATGGTAATGAGAGTTATCATCCACACTTGAGGTCTAGAGTTCGAACCTCATTGTACGTATTGATTTTTGGTTGTCCATGATATGACATATCATTTGGTGAGTGAATGATGTGGCGCAAAGGGAAGAGTACTACGTGCCACATAGACATTTTTCTCAACGCCTTTTAATATATTAGTATAGATTTGACATTAGAAAGAAAGGAAAATGCATTAATGATTCAGCAGGAAATAATGTGTACTTTTCCCTTTAAAAAAGGATTTTTTTTAAAAAAATATTAAGTCGACCTTTTGACCGTCCTCTTTTATTAAGTTAATATTTTGATTATTATTTACCATGTCAATCTTGTACAGAGTAATATATAGTATTATGATTTCTATTAGTTAAAAAAAATGAGCTGATGTGTCTTATTAGGTGGAGATTAATTTATTTTTAAATATATTTGTTCCTTTATTTGATCTCATTCACACTCTTTCTTTTTTTTTGGTGAATATTCACACTCTTTCTTTCATTCTTCCTCTTTCTTTCCAACTTAATATTTACAAATTTGCCAAAAAAAACACTACAAAAATTTGTATCTTTTATGACAATCTAATAACGACGGGTAAAAATTCCGTCGCAAACCGTCGCAAAAGGGCTTTTGCGACGGGGATAATAACCCAACAAAGACGGGAACAATCGTCGTAAATGGTTTTTACGACAGAATTTTCCATTAACGACGGCCCCCTTTATGACGGGTTCATGACGACAAATCCTGACGTTAATAAATAATTATTGGCCTTTAGCGACGGGATTTCCCGTCGTTAATAGTACAATTTCTTGTAGTGAAAAGAGTCAAATTTGAGATTTTGTAAAAAAAAAAAAATCAATATAAAAGAAGAAAGCTTGCGATTAGAATTGATCTTGTAACCTGCAAGCAAGATTAAATGTGTAATGCGTACTTGTGAATTATGATTGTTAATGGAACAAATTAAGGAACAATTATAGCCTAACAAAACAACACTATTTAGTACTCCATTTATATTCTCTTTCGTTCACACCAAAAAAAAATCTACTCACTTTTCATGTTAGGTAACGAGAGCATTTCATCAGTGCTCGTCCGATATCACCGCCGATTTTCAGTTTTTGGTTTTTTAGTTTTGAAAATCATATGATTTAAATTGAATCATGAACTAAAAAATAGTCATACTTATAGTAATTATGTTGATTTTGAAAACTGGACAACAAAAAACTGGAAACTATTTTTTTTTGTAGTTTTCATATTTTGGTTTTTAGTTTTGTACTCTGTAAAAAAACAAAAAATTGGAAAAAAGAAAAACCGATACCGAATTGACGCTTAATCAATCTCTGGATTTTGTCTTTGCGCGCGTTAACGTAAGAGTTGATCTGCTCTTTTAGGTCAGACCTTGTGTAGTATACGCAAATACATGATTCATTCATGCGATTCAAGTTCAATAATACAAACCAAGTGTGTCTTGGCCTAGCGGAAAGGATTCCACCTTCCAACCAAAAGGTTGGGGGTTCAATCCCCACTAGGGGCACTTTGAGGGAGGGTTCCCCTTATCACTCCCCCACTCTCAAAGTGTCTAGCTTGCTAACTCGAGCGGGTTGACCCGTGCGGAGTTCCGACCCGATAGGGCTATTCATCTTACCTTGCAAAAAAAAAAAAAAGGGTCCAATAATACAATTATACGTATTTTTTGCAATTTATCTCATGATTCATGCTTTTCATTTATATTTGCCCCAATAAAGAAGGAGGTATGGATTAACAGTGGGAAGTGGGGACAGAAGTGAGCAACAATCATGCAATAATCCAACTAATAATAAGTAAGTGGAAATATATGCAGAATACATGATGGGTACACTGCCCAGGTACCATCTACAGAGTGACTCCCTATGCAATTATCTTCCATGACGTAATTATAAAGATGTCCATGGGTCGGGTCGGGTCGGTACGGACTACAGGTCATGGGACAGAACGACCATCCCATGTAGAGTTGGTAAACGTGCCGTGTCGAGTCGCGTTTGTGTCGAATATAAACGGGTTGGAAAAGTCTCAACACTAACCCGACCCATTTAATAAACGCGTCGTGTCGTGTTGACCCGTTGAACTTATCGTGTCATAATCTCTTGACACTGACCGTTTTTTCGTGTTCGGTTCATGTCGTGTTGTCGTGTTTGTTCGATAAAGTTGGCTTTATTATAAGGTTTGTAACCGAATACATTAAATTATTGGTTGATTTTTCTTAATCGGTTTAAGTCGCGTCAAACTAACCCGACCCATTTAATTAAACGTGTCGTGTCGTGTTGACCCGTTTAATTAAACGGGTCGTAAACCTTGACACTAACCCGCTTTTTTCGTGTTTGTTTCGTGTCGTGTTATCGTGTCGTGTCAGATTTTACCAGCTCTAATAATCCCATGTCATGATTTCTTAT
The DNA here is from genome assembly GCF_020520425.1 of Spinacia oleracea. Lineage (NCBI taxonomy): Eukaryota > Viridiplantae > Streptophyta > Magnoliopsida > Caryophyllales > Amaranthaceae > Spinacia > Spinacia oleracea. The sequence goes on from NC_079489.1 coordinate 150,590,816, forward strand.
AAGTTGTAACAGGTCGGCCTAATCTATACCTAGTCTATAAAAAGGAAAACCATAAATCTATATATGACATGTGGCATCTCCTTTTTTAATTCATCATTTTAACTCAAGCATAGACCTGATCAAGATGAGCCCGGCCCGCCTGAAATTTTTGCGGGTTTGGGCAGAATTTTCCGGCCAGGTTTCCGGGCCCGGCCGACCCGCCCCGAAAATTTTATTTTTTTGGCGGGTTTGGGAAACACAAAAATACACTTTTTAGTTATAAATTTGCCCCGCCACGAAATGGCCCGAAAATAACGGGGTTGGGCACAAAAATTTGGCCCGAATCTTGGCCCGGCCCGGCCGACACAGCGGGCTGATTTTTTACGGTCAAGCCCGACCCGAACCCGGCCCGGCCCGCCATTTGATCACCTCTACTCTAGCACCTTTTCCACTTCATATTCTCCATTCAACATCTATTTACCATTTTAATTCATATATCATCATTCAATCTTTTCCAATTCATCTCTTTCTTTAACACTTAATATTAATTTCATCATTTAATTTAATTTTATGAAGTATATTCTTTTAACCTTCAAATTTCTCACATCTTTTAAATCATATATTCCTACTCAAATACAAGCTAGCCCTCCAAAAAAATTTAATTTTAAAAGACAGTTTAACAACCACTAATTGCCCGTTCTTGGAACGGGCTTAAGAGCTAGTTTTTTTAAAAGGGTCAAGCCGCATGTTAGTCTTGCCCGCCCGGCCCTTCGTACGTAAGCCTAAATTTTCTAAATTTAGCATGTTTTGTCATTTTGGATCGAGTCAAACCGTACGTTGTCGTGTTTTTTAAAAAGCGGTTTAGGCCGGGTCAAGTTTTTCGTACCGGGCCTGCCGGTCTTGCCCATAATCATCTAGTACGTAATTAAGTTAGATTTTATTTCCTACTTCATATAACCATCATCCTTAATTTTCTTTTTAATGTCATCAATCATGTGAATGTAACGTGTATATCAATGGCCCCCTTGGAATTGATTTGGGCATTTATTGTTAATGGGATCTTATTGGATGTATAAATGCCTTGTCAACCATCATTAACCAACGTGACCTAATTAGTGTATTAGCATTAAATATGACAATATGACACTATAGCACATTGTCAACAATCTTGAATAACGAACAAACATTTTATCGAACTAAGGTGGTTTTTATTATTTAATTTTGTAAAAAATAGCAATTTATAAAAGAGACAAGTATAAAAGTAGTGGCTCATAAAATTTCCTAAAAACAATATCCATAAAAAGAAATAAACAAATCAAGAAGATATGAGGGAATATATTATAATGATAATTAAGTCAATCATCGTGGATATAAGGATTCACCAACTTTAATCGATATTTTATCATATCTTAGAGCCAAAGTGGTTATTATAATAGAGAAAATCACAAAAGTATCATTAGATTTGATGTCAAGAATATATGATATACATACCGTGTGTATGAGCAGTTTAGCACCAGGGAAATTATGGGGAGTTGGCGAGGGTCAACTCGTGATGTGTTTAGAAATTAAATATGCGTTATTAAATTACATGTGGGGCTAAAGTTCGAATCTAGCTTTTGCCTCCCTTCTGGGGGTGGGGGTGGGGTCTAGGCAGTATATTGGATAATTGTAGTGTGATGGGCTGATAGCAAATGGGTATATAAGGTGCAATATTTGTGAAACTTTCCTTAGAGTTAAATGATTAAATAATATTCCCTTTGTTCCATGATACTTGCAACATATTGACTTTTACATTATTCATATATTAACTTTGTCTAAATTTTCTTACTAATATGTTAAAAATCGAATGTTATTGTATAATATGTTGTTGGATTACTTTTAAAGTATATTTTTTAAATATCAATTTTTTTAAAAGTATTTAGTAATATGTGATTGCTTATAATTACAGTCAAACTAGTGTTCTTGTCAAGTGTGCCTGTTAACACATTACAAGTACTAGTATTTTATGCACGCGATGCGTGCGAAATTATATAGAAACTTAAAATTTTATTACAACCACTAAATATAAACATTAGATAAAAAAAAGTTCACAAAGTTCGTATTTAAATAGTGAAATACAGTATGCATGCCTTTACATGACAAAGAATCTAAATCTTAGTACCAAAATATAAATTCCAAAATTCCATCAATCAAACTCAAGTCCTTGGGATATTTGTACCGGTTGGTATTTAGCCTAGATTTCACAATACCCAAGTCCATTGGATGCTTAATTACTGTCAATAATGATGTAAACCAAGGGCCTTCACATCAACAGGGTATTAAAACCCAGCCATGCTTATGCTTCATTAACTTATCCAACATTGCCCTACAACTCTTAAGTACCTTACTCAAAGAGTTGCTCATCCCAACTGCAGATCCCGACTCCCCATTATTCCCCATGCGTTTTGATTTCTTGTTTTGTTCCGTAGGTGGGATCCTGTCCTTACTCAATATAAAATCAGAACTCACCTTTGGGGTCCTCTTCTCCTTCTCCACATTGTCACTACCACATTGACTATGATCTGGAACAGTAACACTCAACTGATCAATAGGCCTACCCTCATGCCAACCCACTGAACCAACCTTAGAATGAACTCTCTTCAACTTCCCTACATCATTAATACCATCATCATTAATAAATAGAAGGAAATCTGGATTATCATATAGCAAAGAGATAGAGATGCATGTATGATTAGCGGCACCAAATTATGAAATTATCAGAGCGTTTTAATCAAATTTTAGAAAACATAATTTAGAAATTCAATTATAAATCCCCAAAATCAAACCCAAATAATTTAGAATTTCAATTAAAATAAAAGGTGAAAGTTATCATAAAACACCAAAAACTCAACAAAATAAGATGGTCTACAACAGAGCATCTTATATGCAACAGAATTTGTATGAATCAACAAAATAAGATGAATACACATGATTTTGACATAAAAAGACGTCTAGAAAGAACACATTTATACCTTGCAATCAACTTGTTCCTTATCCGGAGATTCATCCTTTTCCGTCACCAAAATTCAGCTTGGTTCAGTGTGTTCTTTAACAAATGGGTTTATTCACATATCAACTCACTAAATCGACAATTACCAGCTATATATGCACTATATATAGTGCCTAAATCAACTCACTAAATCAACTCACTAACAATATGATAGGTGTTTAGTACTGATTCATGTTGTTCTTTAATAACACATATGATACCTGGTTAATATAAAGAACAATCAACTCCTGTTGCTGACACTAGTAGAAAAAACCCTTATTGCAGCGGGCTTTTAGACCCCTGTTGCAGCGTACATCGTATGCTGCAACTGGGGGGCCTGCAACAAGTCTGAACTTGTTGCAGCGTACATGTTCGCTGCAAAAAGTGATTTGTTGCAGCGGGCTTTTAGATGTACGCTGCAACAAGTGCCAAAAAATTGGCAAAATTTTGGACTTGTTGCAGCGTACATATAAAAGCCCGCTGCAACAGACCCAACTTTTTGCAGCGTACATTTATTTGTACGCTGCAACAAGTCTGAATTACTCAATTTTTTGCAGCGTACATTTATTTGTACGCTGCAACAAGTCTGAATTTTTGCGAAATTTTTTTCCCTTGTTGCAGCGTACAACATATATGTACGCTGCAAAAAAGCACTTTTGGCGGGAAAATTCTAATTTTGTTTAGGGATACCTAGAGTGCCTTGCACCAAATATAGAAACCTGTCAAAACAATAATAGAATAACGCAACCTGTATAACAAATATAAAAACAACAACTGGAGTTTTGTATACTATATATCCCAAAACCAAAGTGCACATATTACATTTAAATATATGTTCCAATTTCAACATAAACATACATTTTAATATAAAATTTATTCTATAACAACTAAACCAACTCGATCAAGCGCGCTAAAGCCAATAATAAATACTTGCTGGTAAAAAACTTAGCCCATTGCTCACGAACCACATCAAATTCCTCGCATAAGGCGCAATCCTCGGAGTGTAGACCTTTACAAAAACAGAAATTTAAATTAAACATTAGATTAAATACAAATTAAATATCACATTTTAACATTCAAGAAACTAACGACAATGTCCTAATAGTCTAAAATGAGTCCTTAGGTTCTTTAGTTCAAAGTTGGGAGCGAAAATGTCATTTTAGCCTAAATATGACCTATAACGACCCAATGAGCCTATAGGTGCATAAATAGATTGGAACGAGTCTTAGATCGTTAAAATTATGCATCTTAAAAATGTAATAAGTTTTAAATGAGTCCTTAGGTTCTTTATTTTAAAGTTGGGAGCGAAAATGCCTTATTTTAGCCTAGATATGACCTATAACGATCAAACAAGCATTAAATGGGTATAAGTAGATTAGAATAAGTCCTAGAAACTCAAAACTAAGCTTATTAATCATATAATAATTTAAAAATGAGTCCTTAGGTTCTTAAGTTCAAAGTTGGGAGCGAAAATGTCATTTTAGCCTAAATATGACCTAAAATGACACAATGAGCCTTAAATGGGCATAAATGGATTGGAATGAGTCCTAGAAAGTTAAAACTAGAATATAAAACATTTAGTAGGTTTAAAATGAGTCCTTAGGTTCTTTAGTTCATAGTTGGGAGCCAAAATGTCATTTTAGCCTAAATATGTCCTATAACGACCAAACAAGCCTTAAATGTGTATAAGTAGTTAGAATAAGTCTTAGAAACTTAAAACTAAGCATATTAAACATGTAATAAGTTTAAAATAAGTCCTTAGGTTCTTTATTTTAAAGTTGGGAGCGAAAATGCCTTATTTTATCCTAAATATGACCTATAACGATAAAACAAGCATTAAATGTGCATAAATAGATTAGAATAAGTCTTAGAAACTTAAAACTAAGCATATTTATCATATAATAAGTTTAAAATGAGTCATTAGGTTCTTAAGTTCAAAGTTGGGAGCGAAAATGGCACTTTAGCCTAAATATGACCTATAACGACACAATGAGCCTTAAATATGCATAAATGGATTGGAATGAGTTCTAGAAAGTTAAAAATAAGCATATAAAACATTTAGTAAGTTTAAAATGAGTCCTTAGGTTCTTTAGTTCATAGTTTGGAGCGAAAATGTCATTTTAGCCTAAATATGTCCTATAACGACCAAACAAGCCTTAAATGTGTATAAGTAGTTAGAATAAGTCTTAGAAACTTAAAACTAAGCATATTAATCATGTAATAAGTTTAAAATGAGTCCTTAGGTTCTTTAGTTCAAAGTTAGGAGCGCAAATACCTCATTTTAGCCTAAATATGACCTATAACGATAAAACAAACATTAAATGTGCATAAATAGATTAGAATAAGTCTTAGAAACTTAAAACTAAGCATATTAATCATGTAATAAGTTTAAAATGAGTCCTTAGGTTCTTTAGTTCAAAGTTAGGAGCGCAAATGCCTCAATTTAGCCTAAATATGACCTATAACGATAAAACAAACATTAAATGTGCATAAATAGATTAGAATAAGTCTTAGAAACTTAAAACTAAGCATATTTATCATATAATAAGTTTAAAATGAGTCATTAGGTTCTTAAGTTCAAAGTTGGGAGCGAAAATGGCACTTTAGCCTAAATATGACCTATAACGACACAATGAGCCTTAAATATGCATAAATGGATTGGAATGAGTTCTAGAAAGTTAAAAATAAGCATATAAAACATTTAGTAAGTTTAAAATGAGTCCTTAGGTTCTTTAGTTCATAGTTTGGAGCGAAAATGTCATTTTAGCCTAAATATGTCCTATAACGACCAAACAAGCCTTAAATGTGTATAAGTAGTTAGAATAAGTCTTAGAAACTTAAAACTAAGCATATTAATCATGTAATAAGTTTAAAATGAGTCCTTAGGTTCTTTAGTTCAAAGTTAGGAGCGCAAATACCTCATTTTAGCCTAAATATGACCTATAACGATAAAACAAACATTAAATGTGCATAAATAGATTAGAATAAGTCTTAGAAACTTAAAACTAAGCATATTAATCATGTAATAAGTTTAAAATGAGTCCTTAGGTTCTTTAGTTCAAAGTTAGGAGCGCAAATGCCTCAATTTAGCCTAAATATGACCTATAACGATAAAACAAACATTAAATGTGCATAAATAGATTAGAATAAGTCTTAGAAACTTAAAACTAAGCATATTTATCATATAATAAGTTTAAAATGAGTCATTAGGTTCTTAAGTTCAAAGTTGGGAGCGAAAATGACACTTTAGCCTAAATATGACCTATAACGACACAATGAGCCTTAAATATGCATAAATGGATTGGAATGAGTCCTAGAAAGTTAAAACTAAGCATATAAAACATTTAGTAAGTTTAAAATGAGTCCTTAGTTTCTTTGGTTCATAGTTGGGAGCGAAAATGTCATTTTAGCCTAAATGTGTATAAGTAGTTAGAATAAGTCTTAGAAACTTAAAACTAAGCATATTAAACATGTAATAAGTTTAAAATAAGTCATTAGGTTCTTTATTTTAAAGTTGGGAGCGAAAATGCCTTATTTTATCCTAAATATGACCTATAACGATAAAACAAGCATTAAATGTGCATAAATAGATTAGAATAAGTCTTAGAAACTTAAAACTAAGCATATTTATCATATAATAAGTTTAAAATGAGTCATTAGGTTCTTAAGTTCAAAGTTGGGAGCGAAAATGGCACTTTAGCCTAAATATGACCTATAACGACACAATGAGCCTTAAATATGCATAAATGGATTGGAATGAGTTCTAGAAAGTTAAAAATAAGCATATAAAACATTTATTAAGTTTAAAATGAGTCCTTAGGTTCTTTAGTTCATAGTTTGGAGCGAAAATGTCATTATAATAATAGTGAGACATTTATCGAAATTGAACTGTAAAAACCAATATGGAACAAATAAAAATGAAAGTCTAAAAAAGTAATTTGGGACATAGGGAGTTTTTTTTTTTTTTAAAAAAGTGATGATAGTGTTCCAACCATAAAAAAGTTCCCATTTACAAGAAAGTTGCATTCGCAAAAAGGAGGCAGAAAAGCAAGTGGTGAGAACATAAAATAGAAAAGACCATGACAATGACTAAGGTTATCCTGTAGCAAATATCAGGGGAAAGGATATACAAGTAATAAGGAAACGAACCTCCAATGGAAAATATTCCAGCATTATTTATTAGTACATGCAAAGGTCCAGGCTTCTGCAAATTGCGCAACAGAGTCCAAAGATAGCAAATCAAGTTCCATAACCTACAAAGGAAGGATTAAAAGCTAATCTTTCAGCAACGAAGTAGTGTTGGATGTAAAATGAGACTTCTATCTTTTCTCTCCCCCATTTATAGGGAAGAAAAACATAAAGTCCTCTAATTAGTTGCTCGTACTAAAACCCCAGAATATCATACATGCCAACGATGAAAAAGTTGAATTAACACATATTCAGTAGCACATAAAAAGGGTGGCAAACAAAAACAATGAGAAAGAATTAATTTACATATATGCAATGTTTCACAATAAAACGAACTGTCAACGATGTCATTGTTTGACTCAACTTATTGCCTAACTTATCTGAACGTATTTAAAATTATCAGAAATTATTTGAACTTGTTTAAAAGTATCTGAAATTGCTTCTTTGTTTGTGAAATTGTCTGAAATTGTATGAAAAAACCTCATTTTATTTGAATTTGTCTGAACATGTTTTGTTGAAATAAAACGAAAACATTAAAAAACATGTAACCAAACAGGGTGTCGGTGTCATACCAATTACCTGGATAACAGAAACAAGAAACTTCCCTGGACATAATGTCTAAGACAAATCAAACAAGTTCTTAGTACCTCAATATTTAGAGGAAGGCCTTTCCCAGACCAGTCAGTTTGCCATTTTTGGATCAGCTCATTAGCTGCTTTAGGATTCCTCACAGCCATGACAACATGTGCACCAGACTCTGCCAGTTGCCTAAAGATATAACAAAACAATCACACGGTAAGAAAGTGATCCTTGGGTCATTTGTTCAGTGATTCTTAGCTCATTTATTCAAGTATAGAGTCTACAGTAGTATTTCTAGAGTAAAAAACATTGAATATAATTCACTATGTATATACTGACACCAATTCACCAATAACAGTTGAAGGTATGGGTCTGATTCCCGCAATCCCACCTCCATCACTTGCCTCTCCATCGCCATTTCCCATCCATCCCCCATGTCATATTACCACAGATAAGCACACAATGAAAACAAAAGGAAATTACATACTGCCTAGGACTAGGGGACTCCAACAGTCAAACAGCCTGAGCATGTACACCTCCAATTTGTATGCGTGCCAAAAACAAGCAATTCCAAACCATCATTAAGATATACTTTTTTAAATAGAAGTATGTATCTTTTTTATATTAAAAAAAAAAAAAAAAATTGGTATGTAATTTTCATTTTGTTTTCCTCGTTAGCTATTGTATATCTGTATCACATTCAGGAATTTAGGTGTATAGGTAATAAATAGTTTTCTATGTATTCTGACATTTAGTTATGAAAGATATACATGCCTAAACACATATTAGAAATTATAGCACTCATTACTTTCTTCATCTTATCATATTCTTATCATATCATGGCATCAGTGTGTGCTCCAATTGATACAGCAAAGAAATCAGAATAATTATTAGCTTTCTTGAGGCTCAAAGCATACCAACACAAAGTTTGGCCAAGCTAGCAAGAAAACAGTGTGGTTATTTCCCTCAGAAAATTTCAATCCACTAACAAATCATACATTTTATTTACGATACTAAGATAATCATTGGGCAAGATTTCTAAAGAACAATCTCAAGTCCGTACTGTTCTTTTATTCAGATATTTATATCTCCAAAAAGTTTATGTTTCATGATTTTGCAAGCTAATATGGACAAAAATTAGCCTTAAATATGCCATTTTTCACATCTAATCACAAGTTTAGTCTTAAATATGCCATTTTTCACATCTAATCACAAGTTTAGTTTATACACATTTTGACCATCAGAACATTTCTTTTATAAAAATTTCTCAACACTCTAAAAAGAACTCAATCATTCGAACAAACCCTAAAAAAAACCAATCATTTCCCCCAAACAATTAACGAAATGGACCAAAAATAATAGGTATACACCAACATACAAAAAGTTGCTAAATCAACTCCAGATCTGGCGATTTGAACCATACACAAACCCCAACACCACAGACATGTTAATTGACGAATAGATTAGAAATATACCTGTGCAATCGACGAAGTTTCTTACGAATTGAGATAGCAAAGACAAACGAACTATAGGAGGAGATAGAGTCTGGATATAGCTTAGTTTTCCGAGCAGGGAATGACTTCGCCGGTTGTTTTTTCGAGTAGGGAACCACCAGTGAGAGGCGAGGAAGTTAAATAGACTCTTGCTGGAGTACCACCGGCGACGGGCGACACCCAGCGGCGACGACCACTGGTGAGAACCACCGGCGAGAAGCAGGGTAAGCCGAGAGAAGAAGAAGGGAGTACTGAGAGTACGTGGGATATTCGCTGCTATGAGATTTGAGATAGAAATGTTTGGTCTGAGTTAAAGTTGCAGCGAAAAAAATTTACAAATATGTTATTGCAGGGGGCTTTTACCATGTACGCTGCAAAATAAAAGGCCTATTGCAGGGGGCTTTTATTATGTACGCTGCAAAAATCTCTTTTGCAGGGGGCAATTAATTTGTACGCTGCAACAACCCTTTAAAGGGTTTGACCCGCGTTGACCGACTGGTTGTTGAAGCGTATTAATACTTGTACGCTGCAACAAGGGGGTTGCAACAAGGGTTTTTTCTACTAGTGTGATGTTGTTTCTGGAATGTTCTCAGAATCATAATCAACCGACATTCTCAATCATATTCAACCCCAATTACTCTTCAAACACAACTCATATTCCATTCTGCAAATATCAAAAATCAAATGAAAAATTAACAATAAATCATGATGAAAAATTAACAATAAATCAAGATATATTGCTATAAAAAGATGATGCTTATATTTCCAATTTTCCACTACAATTACACTTGAAGGAACCATATGAGAGGAAATTGCATACCATACTTTCTTCTTTATTTAAGCAGAGCTGCTATATTTTTTTGTATTTTTTAATTAAGAGCAGCAAGCAGAGGAAACATGGAATAGTTCAATTACCTGGTTGTTACCTAGTAAAATAGTTCAATTACCTGATAAAATCAGCATATTTAGTTAAAGCAGCATATTCTGCCTATTCTTCCTCTCAACAAAAGTTAAATCCATGAAACAAATACACATAACCATGTCCACATATACATTCAGAGATCATGAAGAAATAACATGTCTGAAAATGGTTCTCAACATGTTTATACAAAGAAACATGGAATTCGATATTAGGGGTGACTCCCAGATTTATTCACATCAAATAAGCAAATAAGAGACAAACCTTAATCACATTGTTGGGTGCTGTAACATCCTCAAAGTGGATAGCATTACCAACATTATACCTCGCTCGGGCTGGAATATATGGCTGTAAAATTACTCCAATATATGGCTGTAAAAATTATCGAGCCCCCATTTCTAAAACCTGTGACCGCAATATACCTCGCTCGAGGTTTACAAAGCCCGAGAGCAAAAACTACCCTCTTCCTGTCCATAACATACCGGAAAATCATAATCAAATACACTAAGAACAATTTGACTTAAATTTGATAGAGACGGACTAATTCGACTCACTAAAAAACTCACAAAAAAGAATTAAACAAATAAATAAATACCTTTATTTAAGAGATTGAAATGATACCTAGAAGTTTGGGTTAATCAAAATCTGCGCCACTTTTCAGCTTCTGTAAACAAAACAAAATCAAACACAAAAAAATTCACATCAGGAAATCAAGATTTCATAATGAATGGCAGCAAAATGACTCCACATTCATTGTTGAATGAGGAGGATCACCACAGTAATTCTAGAACAGCCAAATACCAAGTTCAAACATTACATATGTTCTAAAAATGAGCTAATGGTGAAAACTAATCACAATTTTCCACGAACCCCAAATGCACAATTAAACATCAATCGGTGAACTCCAAAATCAGGAAATTAACACACACTAAAAAGTAAGGAAAAACAAAAAACTAATAGAGGGAATAATGATGAATTCAAAAATCAGAAATGTTAGAATACCAAATTTGTGATCTGGATATCTTGCAGATTGTAGAAAGGTTCGATTTTTATTTTTTAAAAAAACCACCTCAGAAAACACCTGCAAAATCGAGAAACAAACAGAATGAGATATTGATCCAACAAAAATCAACAAATTAACCTCAAATCAAATTCAAAATTAAAAAGTCTAGGAGAGAAAAACAAACAATTCCATAAAATAACAAAAATTAAAAAGTGTTTGCATTATTCTTCTGCCTGTACTATTTCTGAACAAATTGGAACAAAAATGAACAATGTTTAGAGAAATTAACACAAACACTGTAAAAAACGGATGAAATTAAGAAGAAATATTACAAATTCATAATGCAATTGATTTTTCAGTAACTCAATTATACAGATGCGTTAGAAGGCCTATTGTTCCAGGAATTGCTAAAAACGTCTAATTGCAAGAAAAGACAGATATAAACATACCTTCAATTTCGATGAGCCTCCAAACAATGGAAAACATGACAATCTTCAAGAATTTCAATGCATAATCTCCGAACGAATTTCGGTGATGAATTTCCCAAAACCCAAAACATTTGTTTTCTCAAATAAAAATTAATAATTTCAAAATTTTCTAGATCGAAGAATTGATTGATTGAAATAATAATTTCGTAGATTGAAGCAACCCGTTACTGGATTACCAGCGAAAATCATAACCCGATTACCAGCGAAATCAATTTTTCGATTCAAATGCGTTTCGAAAACCTGGAATTCCGAAATCTGCAACCCCAAATTCATCAACTCCTACATTTGTCGCAATTTTTGTACAAAACAATCTCTGAGTCAATGGTGAGGAACGCCGAGAAGTAATGAAAGGCATTTGATTAATAAAAGTAAAAAATAAAAGGTATTGATTGGAGGAGAGATCGAGATGAGAGATTGAGTGATGGGAGGAGAGATCGAAGATGAGGGAGGAGAGAGAAAGTAGGCGAGAGTGAAAGAGGCGGAGGAACTCTAACCCTAGAAACGAAAGTGAGGGCTCAGCAAGCAGTCAAGCATCCGTAAACATCGAAAGGAGGGGTATTTTGGTATTTTTCAAGGTGGACACAAAAAAGTTAATTTACTTAAAAGCCCTCAGGAGCTGGCTTATATAATAAAGATTCAGGAACACAAGGAGTATTGAAACGGAGGAAATATGTGAAATTTTGACTCCCTATGCATAATTTCTGTTTCCAACCATGATTGACACGACACAAACTAAAATAATAGACCTAATCTTCTATAGCCGGCCCGCTGCCCCGCCCCAAAAAAGTGCGGATTTAGACAACCTCATATACGCATTTTTAGACCAAAGTCCAAACCCGATATAGAAAGCCCAAAAAATCATTTCGGCGCAAAAAACCCGATTTTTGTATTAAATCCCGACCTGAACCGACCCGAATATTAATCTCCTCTACAAAATAATATTATGAAAAAACTATCATCGTGGAACATGAGTTCCTCATCGTATCAACAACATATCCCATATCCATCTTTTTTTTTTTTTAATTAGTCCATATCAAATTTCATTAATGTATTCTGTCATCTATCTATCTATCTATCTATCTATCTATCTATAACTATTACTAAAGTAATAACCACTGAAGTCACTATTGTCCACATGGCAGCTTTACATGAAAAAATTTACCGCCTAATTCCCTCATGACATCATCTTCCCTTTTATTTTATTTTATTTTTAAAAAAATTAATTTAATCTTAGATTGGAAATAGTATTCTGATTACACGATTTTCAAAAAGCTCATTTTGTTTTCATTTTATTGATTTACGTAAGGTTAATGACTTTGTTTTTTTTGCTCCACATTTTATCACTCTAATTAAATTACCCTTTTGTGCATCCTAATTTTGTAATTTCCTCTTCTTATCCAAGTTTCTCTACACTTATTTCTTTTTTTAAACATAAATCAAGACTTGAAATCGTTATTGACCCTTAACTTTTTAAGATTAATGTTATTCATGGCTTTGCATTAAAAAAGGTAGTGACACGTTGAAAATTATGAAGCATACCTAATATAACGTACTTTGTATATATTCTTGATTATTAGTATTGTTTGGTTATACTTCAAAAAAAAAAGTATTACTATATTATTTTTACTAAAATGTTTGTACTACATAGTCATATCTTTACAAATATTCTATTCTATCCGTGCATCGCACGGGTACTAACCTAGTTGTTTATATAAAATGGGGGACGTGACAAATAAGTTCCCGCCAGCCATTTTCCCTTAACCTTCCGTCTTCATCTCTCTCTCTCCTCCTCCTCCTCCTCCTCCACCTCCACTCGCCCCCATGAATTTAATGTAATAATTGGATTTTTAATTTTTGTCGGCACTTTTGAATCTTAAGATCCCTCTTACCGGAAAGTGAGTGACTGAGTGTGCTGTCTGTCTGTCTGTGGGAGAGAGACAACAGACAGATGGCGGTTGCTCTGAACGCGCTGCCGTCAATCGGAAATGTAACAACGGACTTACATTCATCACCGGATTTAGGGTTTCCGATATTTCCGGGGACTATCGGGGTTCGATTTGGTTGCAATTCGGATCATCAAATCCATAATAATAATAAGAAGAAGCAATTTGGGGGAAGGGGGAGGTTAAAGATGGTCAAAGCGGTGGGGAGGAGGGTGGATGAAACGTCGTCGTTTAGTTACGTTAATGGTCAAGCAGATTGTGATTGTACCAACACCAACGGCTTTCCTAACGGCAATGGTAAATAAACTTTTTGAAAATTAAATTGACTGATCATTGTAAAAGAATCTATTTTTTCCCAGAATAATTCTTTTTGTTGCCGATTCGATTGAAAACTAAATCAGTTCAAAAAAAAAAGGGGATACTTTAATTTTGTTAGACCCTCATCTATCTGGGGCCAATTTCTCTCTCCCTTTTCCCCCCCTTCTGGTAATTCTCAACTCAGCGAAAGAGGATTTGGGTGAGCTGGTATAAATTTCTAGCAAATTACTTTCTTTACCACCGAGTCAAATAGATTTTTATTTTGGTGGTTTTGATTTTGATTTATCTGATAGGAAATGAGTTCATGAGCTATTAAATTGTCCCTTTTCTTTGATGGTGTTTTCTGTTTGTTAATTGTTATATAAATTTCGAGAATTTTCCTAATTTAATTTCTCCAGATCTCACCTGAGTTGAATTTCCTTCACCATTTAGTTAAAATTTGAGCTGCAATGGTTGTTGGACATGATTTAATTCTTGTTAGTGTTATGTGTGTGTGTTTTTATTTGATGTTGGACATGATTTTATCATATGCTTAGTTTTGGAGTCGGTGGGAAACTGGGAACTCATCCTATGACATGGAGGTTACAGCTCGAGCCCGATAACCCGAGATAGGTGTTGGTTCAGTTGAGCTTTTCTTCTTACCTACTGAAAGAAACATATGCTTAGTTTTATGTGATTATGATGTGAATTTAGATTGGGTATGCTGTTGCAAAAGGGTATTTAAGATTTAACACTGTACTGAAACAGTGTCGATTCGATTTTTGCTATCCCAGTTTATCACCTTTTGGATAAATAAAAGTTTTGGAATGTTTGAGCACAAGCAAATAACTTAATACTACGCGTTCAATACCGGTTTGTAGGAAAAAGTTGCCAACTTAATCCCTGAATTTTAGATTTTGATCTGTAAATTAAGTAATATATTGGAAAAAAATAAGAAGTCTGTAATGCCACCTTTAGCCACTCACTGCTAGAATACTTGAATCCTAATGATTAAGGAAACACTTGATTGGATAGGTTTGAATGTTAGATGGTTGTTTATTGACTGTTCGTGTATTTTGATTATCCGTGACTGTACAACGTGCACTACAATGCGGTTGTTTTCCATTAGTATTTGAGATAGCTTTTTTACAGAAAACTGTTCCATCTCCTATCACCTTAGTGTAGACTCTAATGCTTAACTAGTTAACTGCTGTTGCTTTGCGATTTTTCCTTGGTTATTGCACTGTTTCTGTAAAAATATATATTGCTTCAATTAAATCGATGACTCACGAATTACACTATGATTGGATAGCTGTTGAAAATCCAAGGAAAGAGAGGGGAGGGAAGAAGAGAGCTTCCATTTTCTTTCCAAAACTTTCTAACACAGGAGGGATTTCGTTTATTAGAAGAGGAAGGAAAATGGATCCTTCCAATTCCATTCCCTTTTTCCCTCCAAATTATCCTATCAAAACACATTGTTAATGATCAAAGAAACTGATAAAAAAAAGTTACTGACTAGGTACATTACAAAAGCAGATGTCAACAGTAGAGAAATCGTCCAACATCGTATGGCATGAATGCTCAGTCAACAAACACGACAGAGAACAATTACTGCAACAAAAAGGCTGTGTCATCTGGATAACTGGTCTCAGCGGTTCAGGTATGTTTATGTAATTGACACTTGAAATGTTGAAGCTATTTAAATATTGACGCCTTTCTTTTACTGCACCCCGTGTTTTGAGAATTAGTGTATTTCATAGCTTTTTCACTTCCGTTTTTTTAAATGTTCTTGTGAGGGGTAAGGCCTATGACCTATCCATGATATATTTCATTCTAGGTGGTGGTGGTTGTTTTTCTTG
This sequence comes from Spinacia oleracea, assembly GCF_020520425.1. NCBI lineage: Eukaryota > Viridiplantae > Streptophyta > Magnoliopsida > Caryophyllales > Amaranthaceae > Spinacia > Spinacia oleracea. Next base: position 150,606,592 of record NC_079489.1, read on the forward strand.
ATTGTATTATTTTCATCTAAGCATCATTTAAGGTTGCTGTAATGCTGTGGCTGAAGTGCTGAACACTATCATCGATATCATGTTAATGCCGTATTGTGGTGTTCTACAAAAAGGAAATGTAAAGTATGAGTTAATTCAGCAGTGAAGAGATTAAATATAAATCATCCCAAGTCACATGGTGTTCTACAAGCTATACATAAAATTCCCCATGGTTTTGTAATCTGTTTCTGCATTAGTGATTTTCTCCTGTAATACTACCTCATTTCTCAAAATTCTTCTTGTTACTCAATATATTTTTATCTGATTCTTCCTTGATTTGACTTCATACTTTATCATAGGGAAGAGCACATTGGCTTGTGCGTTGAGTCATACCTTACACTCGAGGGGAAAGTTTACTTATGTCCTAGATGGTGATAATGTTAGGCATGGTCTAAACAAGAACCTTAGCTTTGAAGCGGAAGACCGCGCAGAAAATATTAGAAGAGTTGGTGGGTTGCTGAATAAATTTTCCTTTGGTCCTAAATTTTTCTTCATTCCCCTTTAATTAAACTAATTTTTAATGCTTCAGGTGAGGTAGCCAAGCTTTTTGCAGATGCTGGTGTCATCTGCATTGCTAGTTTGATATCTCCGTATAGAAAGGACCGGGATGCCTGCCGCGCCCTATTACCAAAGGGCGACTTTATTGAGGTATTGCTTCTCCTTTATACTACCTTAGTTTCAAAAAGATCTTTACGCTTTCTTTTTTAGTCTGTTTCATAATGTTCTTTACACTTTGCTTTATTCTATTTTTGGACACGAAAATTTACTACCTTACCCTTCTTACCCCACCATATTTACCATTTTCTACTCACTTTCTCTTACTTTATTCATTTTTTTTCTTACACCCATCCGCCTTTTTACACATTTCTCTTACTTTATCCATATTTTATTATATTCAACCAACTTTCCTACTTTTGTCTTAATATTTGTGCAAATAGTAACTGTAAAGATCTTTCTGAAACGGATGTAGTAGGTAGTTTATCTTCTTTTTGTCTTTATCTTGTCCGAAAAAGAAAAAGGCAGGTCTAGTTATAAAATGATTGTTGGTTATAAACTGACTCGGCTATCAACTCGCAGGTTTTCATGGATGTTCCACTTCAACTTTGTGAAGCCAGGGACCCAAAGGGCTTGTACAAGTTGGCACGAGCTGGAAAAATTAAAGGTACTTTCTGTATTGTGTTTTAGTTGATATGATTTGATGTTAATCTGTTATTGTCTCACTGCTTATTCTCTATCTTCTGTCATTCTCCTTTCAACAAGGTGAGTTAAAAGTTAGATTGAAAGATTTAATTTAGAGTCAGTAAATGAGAATCGATATGGGTGTTTCAGAGGCATTTAAGGACTCCTATGAATATGTATATCTTTTTAGTCGACGACTCGAAGCAAGAACTGCTACTGTCTTACTGATGGGAGGTTAGACCTAAAGTTGGATAAGGTGGCAACTAGTAAGGGACTAAGGGTTGATTTTCTATCAGAAGTTCCAGAATGGTAAAAGCCACGGGCTAGATGATTTTAAGGGTTGGTCTGTTGTAATCATGGAATGGAGTTGGAATTCAGTTCTAAATAATTTATACACTGTCAGGGTTTACTTCAGTTAGCTTCTGTTCACTTCTACACTGAAGCTACTCATACTCATACTCAAACTCAATTCAAAGCTTGTTTACTAGCTCCAGTTGTTTTTGTCCTTGAGTGGCAAAAACAGAAAGGAATGGAGCCTTGGTATCTTTATTTGCACAAGTATAAGAAATATTTAAATTATGTGGATATAGTTGTCTGAAATTGATATGGTAATACTTGAACCACAGGTAATACCTTAAGCTCACTATATAGTGGTAGACTCTGGTAGTTTGGTAGCAATACATTTCACAGTAATCGCTTTGGGAAGCAAAGTAAGATACCGAAGAAGTAATTTAGCGGTGGAAATCAGAATTTCAGGCACCTGATTTCAGTAGCGTCCCAATTTACGTCTGTGTCTCTCCTTTTCAGCTCCTAAATATTTCAGCTTGATACCAAAAATATATATACGAAGTATTTGTTTTAACTACCTTTAATTTTCAACTAAAGATCATTTAAGCTAACTAAAATGAGTTCCAAAACAGAGCTTTAGATTGTCCATGTACATCTCAATTTACAGCCCCTACGCTGTGAGGAGAATTATGTGGAGCCTGACCCACCTTTTCGTTCCCTGTCTTCTTTTTACGCTGTGATTGTTGTCTAGTTTGATGTCCTTACCTCCTTCATTCTAGCTCGTGTTTCCTGAATACTACAGTTGATGTTGCCTTCTTGATGTTCCATTCAAATTCTAGAATTCACCTAGAAAATTTCTTTTGGCAAGTTTACAGGCAATGGCAAATTGTTATTTTATTCAGATATAGTATTTTTGGTGGAATTGTGATTTGAAATTGCCTCTACCGTGTGTAACTTTCAGATTTCACGGGGATAGATGATCCTTATGAACAACCTCTAAATTGCGAGGTACAATCTCTTTGCTGTTCTTTCTGTTCTATTTATCTGGACAATGCATCAATGTTTATTTATTGAAGACCCTGCTCTGTGCCTGCGTCTGAGTTCTTCAGCTGACCAAACATATTAATCCACAATTTCCTGAATGAGATGTTCATTTCCATGTTCTATGCAAGGTTCTGGTAATCATTCTATTTAGTGGTAATTTTGCAGATTGTCTTGCAACAGAAGTCAGATACTTGCACTTCTCCTTGTGAAATGGCCGAAACTGTAGTATCATATTTGGAAGGTCATGGATACTTGCAAGCCTAACCAACCTGGTGCAAGACCTCTGTACTTGTCTATATCAGAAATAAACTTATAAGCCGCGATTTTTGTGATGTCATCAAATTGGAAACTGCTCGTTTCCTACACCCCTGTAATTTTAGGCAAGTTCTTTACCCTAACTCCTGTCCCATGGTAAATCCATTTATTGTAGTTTGATTTTTCTTGATTGTGTTAAAATCTCTTTTGTAGCATGAGATTAAGAACAGAGAATCAGTACTTTTTCTGTATTTATGTCAATGGAACGCATGAAATAAAAAGTTTTTCTTTGTGGTTAGATTCTTGTATGAATGTTAGGCAATTAGCGGGAATATCATATGAATTATGGAGTAGATGATTTATTCATGAATTGGCGAAAGAGTTACAATTGGTTGTACAGGGATGTGTAGAGGATCATATAAAGGTATAAGCCAGTCGTGGGCCTGGTGTGGGTCGCATTTTTTTGGAAAAAGCATGACAAGACACAGTACAACTCGACCCGTACACGACAAAACACATTGAATTTAGTTAAATTAGATTAGGCATGACGGCCCGTTGGACTGGACTGGGTTGGGGTTGGGCCATGTTATGAAATTTCCAACCTGGCCCTACACGATGAAGAGTGGGTTTGGTGGGGCCGACCCTGTTCAGAATACGGACCGCGGGCTTGACCTGAAGCCCAACCCGAACCCACAACCTTCTTTAGGAGCAAGAGAGAGAGATAGATATAAAGAGGACGAGGAATTGTGAGGAAGAAAGAAAGCAATGCCATGATAAGTCCACTAAGAGAAGGCCTGCAGTCTGCAGTAATAATAATTTTGTGAGGAAGAAAGAAAGCAATGCCATGATAAGTTTGGCTTTAGTGGTAAGTTGGTAACTGATTGAGGAGTGATACACCGTTGTTCACCAGCGGTCTAAAAGCCAATGTCTAGCAAAAAAAAAAAAAATTAAAAACATTACCAAAGTGGTGGGGCCCACTTAAATGGGGTGAAGTGTTGTCGTATATACTGTCATTGTTGTATTGAGTTTGTTTTATCATTGGTAACTTGGTAATTGTTAGCTTTGTCTCCGTTTGCAGCAACTTTTTAGTTATTTTGTTTGATTTTTTAAAATATTACGTGAAAATACCAATTTATTCCTAAATATGGGCTTTTTGGTCATCATCGATTAGCGATTTACCAGCCCTCGTAACTGATTAGGATTGTTTCTTCTAACCTTAAAGTTTATCTGCAAAGAGGGCACTTCAAGGGATGAGAATTTCTTACTATTTCCACGGACTAGGTTGATATGCACAAGGTACCAACCCAGTAAGCCTGGTAAGATAGCTCTTCTTACCTACCACAAAACACGATTGTAAATAAATAGGTTATCCGTTGGCACCAATGCACATCGCCGGCTATAAGGAGATTCATTAGGACCATTAGTATTAGGGCCCAAATTTGTGAGGCTCAAACTCACACAACCTAATTATTGATTATGTAGTAAATCGCGTAAGAAAAGATAATTAATTGTAACGCTTCTCCCCTCTCTCCCTCTTTTCTCTCTCTTTTTTAGGGTTTACAAAATTTAGGGTTTTCTAGGCGGAAATAGCCAATTTTCTTCGGAAATTTGGTTATTTCCGCCCCTTTCCTTTCTATTCTGTTGTGTTTTTTTGCGTTAGATCTCAATAAAACTACATTGTTTCAGTGTAGCAAGTACCCCTATGGTGGGTTTGATTGTTTCAGTGTAGTAAGTACCCCTATGGTAGGTTTGTTTCTAGTTAAGTTTTGTGTATTTAGTTTAGTTCAGGTTACTTCTTTGGTAAAGATTTATGCGGGATCGAAGAGGATGTCAATCTTTCGACTACAATCAGACGAATCAGACGGAAATCATATTTATCACGGCTACAACAGATCTATAGACCCCCTCGTCAATGAAGGCTGTAAATCACAACGATATAAAAGAGGGTATACAGAATGTTTGATATACTACGATCGTAGCTATGGTGAAATGAAGTTTTTATTTGATTCGATTGTTATATATTTGTTAGATTTAAATCTTATGGAGATGTCATATGACTTTTTTTTCAATTAATTAATTTGTTTATAAAAAAAATAAAAAAAAAATAATTGTGTTTGGATCAGTGGGTAAGTATAGGCCCGGCTCGGCCCAATCCGACCCGACCCTGATAGTGCACCACCTGTTTATTTATGATCATTGATAACAAAAAAACTGCGAAGTCGACTTTAACAAATGCAATACCAGCCAATATAGAGTTGGCTCAAGTGGTAAGCAGCTTGATGCCGCTTAAGGGAGGTCTCGGGTTCGAGTCTCGCCGTATGCAGAAACTCTTGTTGGGAGACTCACCCACCATAAGCAAAGTGTGCGACACGGGTCGATCCGGATATAATCGAAGCTAAGTTCCGGTGAACCGGGTGTGCTATGCGTTAAAAAAAAAAAAACAAATGCAATACCAGTACGATAATTTGTGAGGCTCAAACTCACACATACCACGATGTACGATTATCCTGTTCGGTGGAAATTTCCAACTAACATTTGAGTTTTTTTTTTTTCAGGTTTTTGTCAGAAAAAGATTACCACAAATAGAAAATTGGATTATCATCTTTGTTGCGAGTCGATCATGTTAGGTTTACCCAAAAGTCAATTCTTCTCAATCATACTCTTACGTAACGTAATCACGTTATAGTTGGTTTGACATTTCAGGATCTTCAAGAACAAAGTTTAACAATAATTAAAGAAATTTATATCTCATGTGATATTTTTTTTTTGACAAATCCAACAATTATATAATTTTAATATGAATACTCCATGCGATTTTTAAATAATATTACTCATCTGTCACATATTTAGCCGCTCCTCTCTCTCCCATTTTTCTCTCTTCTCTCTCATCTTTTAGGGTTTCAGTTTTCTTTGCCGTTTAGGCCGGAAATAGTCTAATTTTTTCGAAAATTAGACTATTTCCGACCCTTAATCTTGTTTTTTCATTGTTTTCTCTTAATGTATTGTCTTGTTTTGTTTTTTCCGTTGTTTTGTTCCCAATTTATTCTTGGGTTTGTTCCCAATTTATTTGGGTTTTTTCTAGAGTTTTCTAGGTTCTTGATTCTCATCCATGGATGAATTTTTTTTTAGGGTTTTTAGGGTTTCAATAATTGGGAAGGAGATTTGGATTCATACAGGTTTAGGGTTTATCATCAACTCGTCAATCAGAACAATTCGTGCGCATATTGCGAAGGGCTCTACTTGGAAAGATGCGAAAACATCGAAAATCACTGCTCGCGTTAAGCTAGAAGCGGTGGAGTACGAGATGTGCTTTAGGATGCAGAATAGTAATTGTTTTGATTGTAACAGTTATGTATTTTCTTTGAATCTGTGGTATGCAGATCTATTTTATTATTGTAGATGCCGTATGGCTGATTATTAATGAAATTGTTCTTCCCCGTCAAAAAAAAAAAAAAAAAAGGCCTCTTAGAGCAACTTCAATGGTGAGCTACAAGATATTGTGGCTAACTTTGTCACATCAAATTTCTAACTACATTTAATTAAAACTACAAATTATCACATTAGTGGGCTACAATACTTTGTAGCTCCCTATAATATTTAATATAAATAATTTGTTGTGAATAAACAGGAGAGAATAAGAGAGAGAATAGGGTTGTGTCCATTATTCCATATAATACTGGGTATATATATAGGATACAATAGTTAGGGTTTGACTGAACCCTAGAATATTCCGGAAATACTAATGGGGGTATAATGGGCATCCATATTATATTTCATAACACTCCCCCTTGGATGTCCATTATACAAAAATAAAATTTCTCTCTTAAAATAAAATATTTCCTAATGCGCGAACGATGCTGCCTCATTAAAAACCTTATCAGGAAAACCCAGTGGGAAAAAACCATGGTTAAGGGAAAAAGAGTGCAGCGCGCATCTACTCCCCCTCATGATTACATAACTTGAGATCTTTGATACGAGACAATCCAATCTGGCAAACTAATTTCTTGAAAGTAGCAGTTGGAAGCGCCTTGGTAAATAGGTTTGCCAAATTTTCACTTGAACGAATCTGCAGAACCTGTACATCACCATTCTTCTGCAGATCATGGGTGAAGAAGAATTTTGGTAAAATGTGCTTTGTTCTATCACCTTTGATGTATCCATCCTTGAGTTGTGCAATGCATGTTGCATTATCTTCATACATAACTGTTTGAGCTTCTTTCCCTGTGGATATGCCACAATCTTCTCGTATATGTTGAATTACAGGCCTTAACCATACACATTCACGACTAGCTTCGTGGATAGCTAAATTTTCTGCATGATTAGAAGAAGTATCTGCAATAGTTTGCTTCATGGAACGCCAAGAAATGGCAGTACCACCACATGTAAAAACATATCCTGTATTTTGAAACGTTCACTTGTATGCACTAGGTGAGTATTTATATCACCAGACTTTTGACAATAATACCTGAAATAAATATATTTTCTTGTACATAATATTACAAATGTATCCTTAAATATTGGACATATATAAACCTTCTTCTGGAGGTTATAAGTAGTAGTAATCATCAATGTTGATCAAAATTTCTCTAGTCATACTTTCATGATTATACATGATAAATAATTATATCACTGTCCAACTAAGGGTATAATGTAATTTATGGTTCTTCTGGACCATAAAATAAACTCAATGTAAGGACATTACATACTCTTATCTTAAAATTTTGAATCAACTCATATTTGTACAAGAATTCTTCCGTAAATAAATATGTATATTTCATAATTCAATTCTCAAGTACTCAAACTACTGGTTGAGACGACAGTTCAAAAACACTCTTCAAGAGTTTAGATAATATTTGATCAATGTTATGACATTCATATGTAAAACTTAAAGGGCTAGATGTGTAAGAACATCATGTATAAGTTCTTCAGGAACTCTTCTTATTGCATGATTCATAACATGCTATTAAATCAATATTATATATATACTTATTTCGCAACTATTCGCCCATTGGAGTAAGAAACTCCTCTTATAATATTCATAAAGTTGCAAATCCGTCTTACCATTCTTTGGGTGCATATTAATATATGACATCATAATAATTTTGAAACATATATAACTTGATAAATGAAATCAATCATGATAAAACACAAAACAAACTAAATGTATGATGAATGATGCATTTACATATTAACTACAGATGTATATGAATGTAAGACTCAAAATGCAAAACACTGTACAGTGTGGATATTCGAATCCATATCTTGTTGGACTTCAGGTCCATGAGCTCATTTAATCATTATAGTTATGACTACGTCGAAACAGACATAGATTTACGATCCCCTGTTCAAAACCCATTATTTCTCGCATATGCATTATATTCGGTTCCATCATCTACCGGTATCATCAAAATTCTTCAACATATACTTCGCATGCTATTCATCAATGATATCTGAATACTTATTCAATAGGTACCATTCATCTTTTCTCATGGGCCATCTATTATAGTTCAGATATCTATACCACTTCAAGGGTATTTCATACACTATATATTAGTGTTTTCTTTCTTTTCAATAACATCATCAACTGCATTATCTTGCCATCATTTTCATATAATCACTATGTTGGAACCATATATATAATCTACATTTCAGGTGTAGAGATTTAAATAAATATTGGCAAGATATATATTTCTCAACACTTACTATATGTAACATCGAGCACTATGACTATCATACACCTTTATGCCTTTGAACATGTAACAATTTAACACAATCAAGTCATAGATATTTATGTCCAAACATACTTCGAGAACATAAAGCTGACATGTACACTTACTCATATGGGGATCAATTTATTATCTTTCAATTTTGCCAACTTATTCTTGCTCGTCTCCCCCTAAGTTGGGAAAATATTTTCAATATGTTATGGGGCATAAAAAATTTCACCAACTAAATAATACACTTTTCAACGTGTATTTTGATAAATATTACATACTTTTGTTCTCTTCTGGAGATCAACATTGATTATGGGGAGTAGATATAATATGCAGTTGTTTTTTCTTCATATTTTCTCTTTTCGTACTGACGTATGATTGCCACGATCAAGAGATTTATGATGTTTGTTTATGATACTTAAATCAATCACAAAATACTTGTAAACTTATTAGTGATCTTCAAGTCACCTACTACCATTCTGGTGAACTTCAGGCCACTTACTATCACGGTAAACTTCAAATCACCTATCATTATACAATTTTTCAAAATCATTAATATCTCTTGTATTTATTTTCTCAATCGATTCATTATAATTCGATTCAAATACAACTCAACCTCATCATTTTGTCATGCCTTTGAATATATACAACATATGAGGGAGTGTCAGCACATAAAATTTTATTTGATAAGAATTTTCAAATTCTCATAACGGGTGTTCTTAAACCCGGATGGCCTGGATTATCACATCATGCCTATATAATATCATATAAAATATTTCATTCGATAACTGCTGGTTATCTTCTCAAAGTGATCACTGTAATTATAGAATACTATAATTTGAACATATTATGATGTGATATAACGACACAAACTGGTGTCTCAATTATAACGGCAAGACAATCTAAACAAAACTTTTGGAAGATAGCTTGTACTCTTCAAGAGTATCCATTACAACTTTGGTACATATCGCAAAAGTATACATCTACATAATGTAATCTTGTACTCATGCTTATAAAGCGAGTCCATAAGATATGAACACATATTTGTACCAAATTCATTATCGTTGTATTATAATCTTGATCATATACTACTAATTTTGTTATGTTGAGAGCTATCTCCCCCTAATACGTGCATGTATTTATTTATAAATTTGGTTCGGAGAGCACGCTACAATGTCTACTAGACATATGTTTTGATTATCTTCATACACCATTATGTGTATTTCGAAATTACATTCATACTCATTTATTCCTCCATGAGTATAATTTATTCTACTTTCACATTCTCGATCATGACTATTGACATTATCTTTATTATTTCTAGTCATACAATTTCTCATTCACTTCTGGGAATGATTTACCTAGTTGAACATGATCATAGTATTCAGGATTTCTTTATTTTGTTCATTCACCCAAAAGACAATATATGAACTAATTAAAAACTCTATTGAATATTTCTCACAATTATCGTGTCTGCAGGACCACACTAGTTTCATGAAAGATATAAAGGGTATCTTGACAACAAGATTCAGAAACTATTATGGTATTCTAGGTCATATTTTCTTGTACATCTCCAAAAGGATTTACAGGCTTCTAATAGTCAAATGTCCAGACTTAAGCCGTGAACTAAAATGAAGGCTATATATTTGCATCTCAATTTATAATAGCTTTGATTATAATTATCTTCAAAGAAGAGCAAGACCCACTAATTTATGTTTTCAACATTATATAGTAAATTATTATTAATTTTTCCCTTGTTTCCATAGACCAATGTCCTTTTCCTCCACAGCGGTAACATACATTGGCCACATTCTCATTTTATCTTTCTTTTGTTTGTTATCATCTTTGTCCCACTTCTGGTAGGAATATGAGTTATTGAGAGGACCACCTTGACCATATTCATATCAACGCCTACGTCCTCGACCACTACTATTGGCATGATATTTTTCTTTTCCATAATGGGATGTCGCATTCGCTTCAGGGAATAGAGTAGAACCAGTTGGGCGTGATTCATGATTTTTCATCAATAGCTCGTTATTTCGCTCCCACAAGGGGACAAGATATAAGTTCAGAATATTTCTTAAATCTCTTTTCACGGTATTGTGTCTGCAGGACAACATTATTTGCGAGAAAGTTAGAATGTGTTTTCTCCAACATTTCTACACCAATGATTTTCTTTCCACATAATTTCAAGTGTGAATTAGTTCTGAACATAGCTGGGTTATATTCTTCACATACAAACTTAAAGTCTTGTAGTGTTAAATATAATCAATCATAACTAGTTTTGGGTAATATGACAATTTTCTGGTGGTCATGTCTTTCCTTTAGATTACTCAAAAGATTTGTGTATCTTTTACGGCCAAATACTCAATCTTAAGACCCTCATGGAGGTGATGGCGAAGAAATATTATAGCCTTAGCCTTGTTTTGACTTGTTGCTTTATTTCCTTCTTTGATTGTTTCACCAAGGTCTTTTGCATCTAGATGAATTTCAGTATCTAATACCCAAGACAAATAATTCTTTCCAGTAATATCAAGGGCCCCAAATTCAAGTTTTGTAAGATTCGACATAGTTCACACTACAATTGAATATTGCAAATTAGGGCTTATTAGATAATAAACATATTCATAAAAAAAAATGGAATTCAATGTCGTAGTTCAAATAATGTACACACATTACAATTCATGTAATAGGGAAGTATACTTGTTCATGAATTGACGCAATTCAAGCATGAACTCAATTAATCCATCATGAATCATGAATCATGATTAATGCCTCAAAAAATTCTAATCCACCGAAACTAATAATTTCGGCAAATACAAAAGAAAAATAAAATTACTTAATCCTCGGGTAATCATGATTTGACACGGAAGCCTAATAAATAAAGTATGCATATCACAATAAAAGTAATCATGAATAGAAAGGCTTAGGATTTGTAAGGTGCAGCAATTTACAGCTCGCCATATGCAATTGTAAATAAATGAATGGAAACTTAACAATTCACCGATACGCACTTGAATCAACTCATTGATAAATTAATTGCGGCATGAAACAACAGTACCGATACACGCACTGTATTATCAAATATGAAACAAAAATATCGAATAATAAATCTCTACGTCACAATACTTAACAAGTTTAATCTTGAAATACACAAACAATAAATCATGTGTCGATCTATTATATAAAGATCAAATTTAATTAATGTGATTGATAAATTGTACTTACCTCAATGACGGTTATTTTCTCTGTTTCCTTCTCGTTCGCTCAGTCGGCTAGGGTTTGGTGCTGATAACGTGTTGTGAATAAACAGGAGAGAATAAGAGAGAGAATAGGGTTGTGTCCATTATTCCATATAATACTGGGTATATATAGGATACAATAGTTAGGGTTTGACTGAACCCTAGAATATTCCGGAAATACTAATGGGGGTATAATGGGCATCCATATTATATTTCATAACATAATTTATTTATTTGAGCTATATTTTTTTTGAGCTACGTAGCCCAAAATAGCTACAAGGTTTTAACAGTTGTTTATGTCCTTGTTGTACCAATGGTGGGCTACCTGCTCACATGCTCATTTTTTTGTGAGCATGACCATTTGGTAACCATTGGAGTTGCTCTTATTATGTCCAAATTTTAGAAATTTGTGACTCATTGCGAGCAATTTGTGGCTCTTGCACAAGTTAAGTTTTCCCAAAATCGCAAGACAACAATCACAAATCTATACTAATATATTAAAAGGCGTTGAGAAAAATGTCCATGTGGCACATAGTACTCTTGCTTTTGCGCCACATCATCCACTCACATATCATGGACAACCAAAAATCAATATGTACAATGAGGTTTGAACTCCTGACCTCAAGTGTGGAGGATAACTCCCATTACCATCTTAACCAAGAACAATTTGTGTTATATCTTTTCACATTAATTTATAAATGAATGTTAATATGAAGTTTACAACAACTAAACTTTTATGTGACTTTTTATTTTCTATTGACTATTTTGGAAAAAAATAATAATTAAAGAATTAGGACAACCATGAATAAACATGATGTCATAAGTCTCATAAGCATCAACTACATAAATGCATTGCATGACTGCATATGTCTAATTTGGTGTTTGTTAAATTTGAATCACTTATTTCCACTAGAAAACAAATTATAAATTGTAAGTTGATGCAATTGAAAAATTATTTCTCATGATAAATGACTTAGTGTGTTTGTGTAGTTGATGAAGTTGATGAATGCTTTCACTTAATATAATGCTATACATGTATCTTATCAAAAAATTTGCTCAAGAAAAATCTAAAATTTAACCATTCAATGTAGCAATCGGGGCATCGCCCGAGCCACACACTAGTTCTTATTTAAACGCGGTGTACAATAAATACGGAGTATTATACATCGGGGTAAAAGTTGACTTAAAGTGTTTAAAAGTTATCTGGTATAATGTACAAGTTACTCCGTATCTATTTCTTAGTGATAAAAAATTTCATTATAAAAATTATTTCTTCAACATCACTAATAATGTATAAAATTAATCATTTAACCCTTTAAAATGTTTGTCCATCATTTTTTTCATTATATAAAAATTAATTAAAATATATTAAAAGTAACCAAAAAAACTGGGTAAAAGTTATAAAAATTTGGATAAAAATTATTCTGATGTATAATAAATTTATTGTGTACCTTGTGCAAGCAAGAACGTGCAAGCAATACCTTTTCCAAAGTAAAATGAAAGTAGTACATTGATAACTAATTGAACTCATAATTCGTGACTAGGAGTGTGCAAAAGTTGGTTCGGACCGAAAAAACAAAACGGACCAGACCGGACCGAAAGCAATCGATCCAATCTCCGGGTCGGGAAATTGATATCAATTTCCGTTCTTCAGTCCGGTCCGGTCCGGTTCAAAACCCGATTTTGGACCTTACCAATTTTCCCTCAATAAAATATAATATAAACTATTTAAACATTTAATTCTCCACTTTAACATGTTGTAAATATTACTTCATATTGTGATATATTTTATTTTAGCTTTAAAAAAAGGCCTTAAACAATTGGTTTTTTCCATATATATTTTTTTTCCTTTTTTACCATAATTTTTAGAAAAAATAAAAAATACTCCGTATTAGAAATGGGTCTACAATCGGTCAAAACCGGTCTGATCCGGGTTTTGATTTTTTCGATCCAGTATGAATCTGTCCCAAGCATAATCGGTCCGGTATTCGGGTCTTGAATTATCTAAATTTTGATCTTCGGTCCAATTCAGGTCGGTCCGGTCCGGTCCAGGTTTGAACCGATGAACACCCCTATTCGTGACTATACTCAATTTGACTGATGGAAATCGGAGTGAGAGTATGAGAGAGAGAGAGAGGCCCTCGTAGACAAGTCTGTGGATGAGTTAGATATCGACTAAAGAGTAAAGGAGTGTCTACTAATATCTTTTGCAATTCATGTCAAAAATTTGCTTTTCATCATCTTCCTAACCTACACAAAATTATAAATTCACTAATTTGTCAAATCAGACGCTACTGTGACAGAACATTAGTGCATTCAGAACTTGCAGATGGAGTTGTGCTCATTGAGGAACTTCATACTTGAGCCTGAACTAACGAACTCGAGATTTTACCTGCATTTCTTTAGCAATTGATGGCAACCATCTCTCTCCCCTAATTTTCTTCAACTGTGCTACCCTTTCTTCCTCTCTTTTAGCAGCTTCTTTTGCAGCAGCTTCTTTAGCTTTCAGTTTAGATAGAGATTTTTGGGTTGCATCTTTTGCAGTATCTAAGATATCCGTTCCCTCAACAACAACAGACTGCAATCTTCTTTTAAACTGCGTCAAAACATTGAAAGTCCCTTCATTAATTGAAGTGTGTTATCTGAGAGAGTACATACCACGTAATATTTTAAGCATCTCCACCGGTAAGCTAATTTCTACATTAGCTTGTCATGCCACATAATATTTTAAGCTACTCTTTTTCAAAAGGTCTTGCGCGCACAAGGTGTACAATAAATTTATTGTACACCAAGATAACTTTAACCATTTTTTTTGTAACTTTAACTTAGTTTTGATTAACTTTTATATTAGTAAAAACAATTGATAGATAAATATTTTAAAGGGTTAAATTGTTAATTTTATACATTATTAGTGATTTTGAAGAAATAAGTTTTACTAAAATGAAAAAATTTATCACTTAAAAATAGATAACTTTTACATATATATGCTTAACTTTTAAGCATTTTGAGATAAATATTGTACACCCATTGTAAATAAGAATTTGTGACTCTTTTTAGCTAGTTGGTACCCCAACGATTAGCTACTAGCTTGACATTTATTGTAGTCATATTTGTCAATCAATATTTTTAGGGGTGGCAATTCGGGACGATGGTTCAGATTCGAGCTTGGTTTTGGGTGGATTTCGGGTTGTGTCAAAAAATATTTTAAATATTTTAAAACTTAATATTACTACAAAATATGATAAATGGATCAAATCGGTCGGTTTCAGGTCATTCGGGTTTGGTTCAGGTCGGGTTCGGGTTTCTCTCAACTTCATGTCGGCTTCGAGTCGGGTTATCAGGTCGGGTCAGAGATTGTCAGCCCTAGATATCTTAAACTTACTTTTATTTAATATTATTTCATAGGCCAATTATTTTTCAAGCAAATTAGTTTGCCTAAGCTAATTTATTATTTCAACTCCAATGGTCAAGCTAGTAGCTTGGAATTTCTAAAAAATGGAAGCAAGTCCCTAACTACAACCATTGGAGTTGCTCTAATGAGTGTAAGAACAAACCTTCTTTGATTTCTCATCTATCGCTTCACCAGGAAGAATTCTGGGTTTCCTTTTTGGTCCCTTCAGTTCAACTGAAAACAAGGACATAGTTCATTCTGACAAGTTTCAAGTCTCTGAATAAGTGGGATGAGATAGAAGAGAAACGTAGTTATACCTCTATGATCAAACACTATGCCGACTGGAGCTTGCTTGAATAAACGAACCCCGCCATCATTTAAAACCGGATCGTCGTCAATGGCGTCAATGGGATCTGAACTTTCCACCATGTCTAAAGATTTAGTCAATATGTCATCCAGGGTCTTTTGTGCCTGTCAGTTGCAATATAAACTCTCAGCAAACAGATTAGACAATGACCTAATTTGACAGTTAACTGTGCTTAATAATGAGATTACTAGGGAGACACGCACATAAGATCTCGGTAGAATTTGAATCCTGATCTTTTATCTCTCAATGATTTTTGAATTTCAAGTTTACAAACAACAACGAATTTCAAAATGCTACTCGTAGCTTCTTAACCAAACTTTAGTATTCTCCCTCAAGTCCCTACATTCCTTCCATTTCCAGTGAATAGCTAATACGGAGTAGGTAACAAGAGACAAAATCCGATGAACATTGCATTTCCTATTTGTATCATTTACCAGTTCTTGTTCAAATTAGGCTATTTTGCCAAATAATGGGATTACGTGGGAGAAATGCACATGAATTCTTGAAAGACCCTTAAATCTCAATGACTATACCAGTATACCTTTTCGATGATCTTCGAATTTCAAGTCCACAAATCAGCTTCTAACTTTCAGAACTTTTAGGTCCTCAACCTAAATTGATTTTTTCCCCTCAAACCTTAACATTCCTTTCATTTCCAGTGAAATATCATATAGTTTGAGTAATGATAAACAAAATGATCAAGTGAACATTGCTTTCCTTATTCTGAAGATTTTTCGACAATAAACCTTGGAATCTTGGGTATACATTGGTACTGTAGTTCTAACTACTGTTGTAACCCAAAGAGGCTTCTTTAAAAGTTTTCAATATAATTTTCCATCAGCATTGTCTCTCAAAAAGGTCATACGAATTTGACTTAGCCTTTGAAATGAGCTTCGCCTAGGTCAATATTTGGCTACATGACAGCTATGCCAAATTTCCAAGATAGCGCACATGGACACCGACACGCTTACCACTCGGTTTCTTCTAAAGTTTCATGGTTGAAGCCTTCAAAAAGGTCAAAAGGGCATGATATATATTCTTCGTAATAAATGGTGGGTATGGGAATAAATCTAAGTGTTATTTGGCAAGAAAATAACATCGTGATGTCCATGATAATGAAATTTTGTCTCAAACATGGTGTTTTTCTTCATAGTTTTGCATTCCCACCTAATACCAATCCCCAAATGGTAATGGACGGTAATGAAAATTTATAAAGAAAAAGAGATAATTTTGAGTAAACTAGCATTACCATGGGAATGGATATCGATTTTCCTTATAAATTTACATACAAATTCATTCCAATTGACCTCATTTATGGCCAGTTACCAAACGGGCCGTAAGAGTCTAAGAAAATCTTATAAAATAATTTAAGATTCGACAAGAGAAACTTCTCATTTTTGTCAAGATTAAAGCCCAAATTCCAAGTTGCCTAGATCTAAAGAGATATTCGAGGTCCAAGAGCTCTATACAAATTTCCTCAGTCGACCACATTTCCTTTCCTTTCCTTTCACCTTTGGGGGGGTGGGGGGCTATCATGGGTCAGCTGATCCTTGAATTGATTTGGGGACGGAAAAGGGAGCCTCTTTGTGAAGCTGGTCCACAATCAGTACCTTATCAGGATCAAATATGATGCTGTGACTGACAACAGAGATGGTCTTAATGATATAAAGGGGATTATTGGGTGTGTTAGTGACATTAAGATGAAGAGTCAGGGGTATATAAACACCCTTCTGAGATTCTGACTATAAATTTTTCATACAGAAACCAGCATTGATCCAAACTAACTGACCTATTGACATGTTCATCCTACATCAGCTACTTACAGAAAAAATAAGGAGTCTCTTAGGAATTTCTTTAATGGATCCCAAAATAATGTGAACATTTGGGCAGTAATTTGTCCTAAACAGGAATAGTATTCTCTTAGCCGAGTTGGCGAGTAATCAAGTATTCCGTAGTTGTTTGGCCTAACTTATGGAGTTGGAATTTTCAGGTCTAGAGCAGTTGCTCAAAGTTAAGCTTCAATTCTTCGTCTACCTTACTACAGGGTACTCCGTATTAATCAAGCAATACCTAATCTTTTCAAAGCTAGTCTCAAACATATACCCACCAAAGAAACATCAAAATCACTATCTTGAAAACACTACTCAAATTGGTGTATACAGTAGTGTAGTAATTTATTGATTAATTTCATGAACCTGCTTAATTTAGTGCTTATTAACAGTTAATTACAATTCATAGTTGCCATTAACATCTCAGTTCTAAAAAAATGCAATCACCACCCAATTAGCCGTATGAAATTGGAATAATTTACCATGTGGGAAATCAGTGAAGCAGATTAATATTAACAAGACGCAAAATTAAATTCCATGAAAGTAGAATAAATTGGCGATAACATTACGATGGTTGCTAGGGAGGGAGAAATGACCTTAATTTGATAGTGCTTGATGGGCTGGGGTTGAAGTTTGACGTCCTCATCGTCGTCATCAGACGCAGGAGTGGGTGTTGGGTTGGGCTGAGAACAACCCGGAAAGGTGGAGGCGGCGGAGTTGATGGCGGCTTTCCATTCTTCATCACCGTCTTCATCTCCGCTGCTGCTGCTGCTGCAGTGTAGTTCCTCTTTCATCGTCTCCGACCCCATGTTCGCTCAGTTGCTGGCTTTTCCTCACCCCTTCTGTTGGGCCTTTGCTCGAAACCCCCCAACCCTTCTTTACTGTTCGATTTCCCACTCACTAATTTTTTAAAATTAAAAAAAAAAAAAAAAAACGAATGATTCCACCGAAAATGCATAGGGGGTGTTTGGTTATGAGAGGTTTGAGAGAAAAAGAGCTTTTTGGGGTGAATTAGAGAGTTGACTTTTAGAAAAAGCTATTTGGAAGTGTTTGGTTAGGAGAGGTTTGGAAGAGAGTTTTGGGTGAAAAAACTAAATTTGAAAAAGTTCAATATAGGAGCTTTTTGCAATTAGAGGTTTGAGAAAGTGGATGAAAATGACTATTTTGTCCTACTATTGCCTATAATTACAACCACTATCAACCTTGGTACCCTACATTATTTTTGTCCTAAAAACATTACTCACTTTCTTTTTCATTTCACCCTATTTACTAGATTCGTTTTTTGTAATAATAAATTTTATATTAGTACTTTGAAGCAATTGAAATATATTGCAATTATGCTTGAAATATCATTAGTAATATTTTTCTATTTGAAAAATATATATTACTAAAAAAAATTAATTAAAAATATTTGTTTTAAAAATTATTTTATTCAGTGATTGTTTATTAAAAAAAATAAAGAGAAAAAAATTAACACAATAAACTATTTGTCTAATATTAATAAAAAAAATAAAGTATGTCAATGTCCTTAATGGTCATTTTACATATTAAACAACTAACAACTATCAGCTAATTTACCAAACACTTTTACACAAACAGCTAATGCAAACAGCTAACCGCTAACAGATAGTCAAACCAGCTATAAGCTAACAGCTAACAGCTCCTAACCAAACAGGGCCTATCAAATTTGTAGGAAATGAGAAAAAATACAACTTATAACCTTTTTTTTTTAAGAGGTCAGCTTTAGATGGAATCTGTGAATATAATGGTACAGCTTACCCTAATACGAGTGTCTGGTACTCATATATATAATAATATCGTGCAATAGTATAATTACGAGTATACATTTAGTATCATCTATTTGTTACTTTGTTAGGTTATGATACATATGACAATACATAAATCATGCGGAAAAACCATAAAGCCAGGAAAGCATATTATTTACACATAATCATTTAGCATAGTATAGATGCAAACACTTTGTAGCGTGCCTTCCCTAGCTGCGCCCGAACCGAACAAGAACAAGTCTTTAGGACTCCAAATGTCGTCCCTTCGTAGATAGTCCACAGTACGTCCGGATCCGCCTCAAGATTGACCAACTAGAATCGCCCTTAAGGTACTTAGGAATTTTCGGCTATTATTGTGCAAGAGTGTGGCTGAATTTTCTTTCAAAAACTTACCCTTTTGAATACTTCAATCGTGTTTATAAATTATGACCCTAGGCCCTTATTTATAGAGGTTTTGGAAAGGGAATTGGAATCCTAGTAGGATACGATTTAATTAAACTTAGAATCCTACAAGGACTCTAATTAATTAAATAATCCTAATAGGAATATGAATTTAATCATACACCAAATCCTAATAGATTTAGGAATTGTGCATGGACACAAACACACACGCACGGAGCCACGAGGGCGCCAGCACGCGTGCGCTCGGCCCACGCAGCCCACGCTGGGCAGCCTTGCCTTGGCGCCCTGGGCCTGCCTTGCGGTGGGCCTGGCGCTGCCTTGGGTTGGGCGTTGGCGCGCGTCTTTGCTTGCTGGGCGATGGCCTGACTTCGTGCTGGTCCTTCGTCCGACAGGCCTCGTCCGATGCTTATTCGTACGATACGCTTCCGATTAAATTCCCGGTTCCGGAATTCATTTCCGATACGAACAATATTTAATATTTCCGATTCCGGAATTAATTTCCGTTTCGAACAAATATTTAATATTTCCGTTTCCGGAACTATTTTCCGATTCCGATAATATTTCCGATTCTGACAATATTTCCGTTTCCGGCAATATTTCTGATTCCGGCAATATTTCCATTTCCGATAATATTTTCCGATACGTACCATGTTTCCGTTTTCGGCAACATCTACGACTTGGATAATATTTATATTTCCGATACGATCCATATTTCCGTTTCCGGCAATATCATTGTTTCCGGAGTATTCATTTCTTGTTTGTGACGATCTCAGCTCCCACTGAAACCAAGATCCGTCGATTCCGAATATCCATATATAGAGTATCTAATGCTATTAAATACTTGATCCGTTTACGTACTATTTGTGTGACCCTACGGGTTCAGTCAAGAGTAAGCTGTGGATTAATATCATTAATTCCACTTGAACTGAAGCGGCCTCTAGCTAGGCATTCAACTCACTTGATCTCACTGAATTATTAACTTGTTAATTAATACTGAACCGCATTTATTAGACTTAACATTGAATGCATACTTGGACCAAGGGCCTTATTTCCTTCAGTCTCCCACTTGTCCTTAGGGACAAGTGTGCATTTCCTAATTCCTTTGTCGCTCGATGCTTGCTCTTGAACATAAGGTAAGAGTTGTCATCCTTATTATGTCCAGAGGTGTTTCTCAGTTTCAGAGTTCAACTGATCATTAGGAAATGCACACTTGTCCCTAAGGACAAGTGGGAGACTGAAGGAAATAATGCTTATGATTCATCCGAGCACGGCCATTGAGACTGAAGGAAATAATGCCTAGAAACTGTGAAATGCATGGCCGTGCTCGGATGAATCATAGGCTATGAATCATTAGGAAATGCACACTTGTCCCTAAGGATAATCATAGCCTAGATAATCATAGCCTATGATTCATCCGAGCACGGCCATGCATTTCACAGTTTCTAGCTCTCCGAGTGGCCTTGTACAACTTTTAAGCATCTCATCCCGATTTATGGGAGGACAATCCCAATCTTGCGATCTTGAGATTAGACTTCGTTTGATAGGTGATTACCTGAGCGTTGCCTTTATAGACTCCTTTTACGGTGCGACGGTTGGTCAACGTCAAAGCAACCAGTTCTCAAACAAGTAATCTCAAATCACTCAGGTATTGAGGATTTAGTGTCTAATAATTTTAATGAAATTTACTTATGACAGATTTTCATCTCTTACAGTAAAGTTTCATAGGTCTGTCCGATACTAGTCTTCCCAAAGTAAGTATCTATGCAAATGATTATGACATTGCCATGTCCACATAGTTTAAGAAACAAAACTACTAGTCATCTTGCATTCTAGTCGTCTAACGTTTTCTATGCGTCCAATTTTATAGAAAACTCCGACCAGGGACCATTTTCAACTTTTGACATTCAAGTTCACTTGATAGACATTTCTTAGTCACAGGACTGGTCCTGACAGTCTATCTTGAATATATCGTCAAATTGAAGGGACTCATCATTTAATAAACCACAATTAAATGGAAAAATGAATTCTATTCATTTATTGTGAATGATTAACCAATAATGTTTTACAAAGATTTAAACTCTAAAACTTTAAAACATTAAATAAGGACATCAAAGCCATTCTCCAATATGCTTGATTCCCATAGCTGCAGTGTGCGAGTTGTGCTTCGCCTGCGGCAGAGGTTTAGTCAATGGATCTTATATGTTGTCATCAGTTCCAATCTTGCTTATCTCGACTTCTTTTCTTTTAACGAACTCTCGCAGAAGGTGAAATCTACGAAGTACATGCTTAACTCTTTGGTGGTGTCTAGGCTCCTTTGCCTGTGCAATAGCTCCGTTGTTATCACAATACAGGGCTATTGGTCCTTTAATGGAGGGGACTACACCTAGTTCACCTATGAACTTCCTTAGCCATATAGCTTCCTCTGCTGCTTCATGTGCAGCAATGTACTTCGCTTCAGTTGTAGAATCTGCAATGGTTCTTTGCTTAGCACTTTTCCAGCTTACTGCACCTCCGTTGAGGCAGAAGACAAACCCAAACTGTGATCTGAAATCATCTTTGTCAGTTTGGAAACTTGCGTCCGTATAGCCTTTAACAATTAATTCATCATCTCCACCATAGACCAGGAAGTCATCTTTGTGCCTTTTCAGGTACTTCAGAATATTCTTGGCAGCAGTCCAATGTGCCTCTCCTGGGTCTGACTGGTATCTGCTCGTAGCACTGAGTGCGTACGCAACATCCGGGCGTGTACACATCATAGCATATATTATTGAACCAATCAATGATGCATATGGAATCCCACTCATTCGTCTACGCTCATCAAGTGTTTTTGGGCACTGAGTCTTGCTTAGAGTCATTCCATGAGACACGGGTAGGTAGCCTCGCTTGGAGTCTGCCATCTTGAACCTTTCAAGCACCTTATTGATATAAGTGCTTTGACTAAGTCCAATCATCCTTTTAGATCTATCTCTGTAAATCTTGATGCCCAATATGTAATGTGCTTCTCCTAGATCCTTCATCGAAAAACATTTTCCAAGTCAAATCTTGACAGAGTTCAACATAGGAATGTCATTTCCGATAAGTAATATGTCGTCGACATATAATACTAGAAAATCAATTTTTCTCCCATTGACCTTCTTGTATACACAAGATTCGTCTGCGTTCTTGATGAAACCAAAGTCAATGACTGCTTCATCAAAACGTATATTCCAGCTCCTTGATGCCTGCTTCAATCCGTAGATTGATTTCTTTAGCTTGCATACCTTTTTAGCATTCTTTGGATCCTCAAAACCTTAAGGCTGTGTCATGAACACAGTTTATGTTAAAACGCCGTTTAAGAAAGCGGTTTTGACATCCATCTGCCATATTTCGTAATCGTAATATGCAGCGATTGTTAACATTATCCGAATAGACTTTAGCATTGCAACTGGTGAAAAGGTTTCATCGTAATCCACACCGTGGACTTGCCTGTAACCTTTTGCAACCAATCTAGCTTTGAAAACTTCAAGTTTCCCATCCTTGTCCTTTTTCAGTTTGAAAACCCATTTGCTTCCAATGGCTTGGTAGCCATCTGGCAAATCGACCAAATCCCATACTTGGTTTTCAGACATGGAGTCTAATTCAGATTGCATGGCTTCTTGCCATTGCTTGGAGCTAGGGCTCGTCATAGCTTGTTTGTAAGTCGCAGGTTCATCACTTTCAAGTAATAGAACGTCATAGCTCTCGTTCGTCAAAATGCCTAAGTACCTTTCCGGTTGAGATCTATATCTTTGCGATCTACGCGAGGTAACATTTCTAGATTGACCATGATTCTCACCAGATTCTTCTAAAGATCTCTGAGTTTCATCCTGAATGTCGTCTTGAGCATTTTCTAGAGTTTGTTGTTCGACTCGAATTTCTTCGAGGTCTACTTTTCTCCCACTTGTCATTTTGGAAATATGATCTTTCTCCAAAAAGACACCATCTCGAGCAACAAACACCTTGTTCTCAGATGTATTGTAGAAGTAATACCCCTTTGTTTCCTTTGGATAGCCCACAAGGATACATTTGTCAGATTTCGGATGAAGTTTGTCTGAAATTAATCGTTTGACGTATACTTCACATCCCCAAATCTTAAGAAAAGACACATTTGGAGGCTTTCCAAACCATAACTCATATGGAGTCTTTTCGACAGCTTTAGACGGAGCTATATTTATAGTGAGTGTAGCTGTATTTAGTGTATGTCCCCAAAATTCTATTGGAAGTTCGGCCTGACCCATCATTGACCTAACCATGTCTAGCAAGGTTCTGTTCCTCCGTTCCGACACACCGTTCCATTGTGGTGTTCCAGGAGGAGTCAATTCTGATAGAATTCCACAATCTTTCAGATGGTCATCAAATTCATAGCTCAGATATTCACCGCCTCTATCAGACCGCAGTGCCTTAATCTTCTTGCCTAATTGATTCTCTACTTCACTCTGAAATTCCTTGAATTTTTCAAAGGATTCAGACTTATGCTTCATTAGGTAGACATAACCATATCTACTGAAGTCATCAGTGAAAGTGATAAAGTAGCTGAAATCACCTCTAGCGTTTGTAGTCATTGGTCCACATACATCTGTATGGATTAAACCCAATAGTTCAGTTGCTCTTTCTCCAACTTTAGAGAAAGGTTGCTTTGTCATTTTGCCAAGTAAACATGATTCGCATTTACCATAATCCTCTAAGTCAAATGGTTCTAGAATTCCTTCCTTTTGAAGTCTTTCTAAGCGTTTCAAGTTAATATGGCCTAATCGACAATGCCACAGATAGGTGAGATCTGAATCATCCTTTTTGGCCTTTTTGGTATTTATGTTATAAACTTGTTTGTCGTGATCTAATAAATAAAGTCCATTGACTAATCTAGCAGATCCATAAAACATCTCTTTAAAATAAAACGAACAACTATTGTCTTTTATTAAAAAGGAAAATCCCTTAGCATCTAAGCAAGAAACTGAAATGATGTTTTTAGTAAGACTTGGAACATGGAAACATTCTTCCAGTTCCAAAACTAGCCCGGAGGGCAACGACAAATAGTAAGTTCCTACAGCTAATGCAGCAATCCGTGCTCCATTTCCCACTCGTAGGTCGACTTCACCCTTGCTTAACTTTCTACTTCTTCTTAGTCCCTGTGGATTGGAACATAAGTGTGAGCCACAACCTGTATCTAATACCCAAGAAGTTGAATTAGCAAGTATACAGTCTATAACGAAAATACCTGAAGATGGAACGACTGTTCCGTTCTTCTGATCTTCCTTTAGCTTTGGACATTCTCTTTTGTAATGGCCTATTCCATCACAATAAAGACAGCTTGATGTGGACTTGTCCTGCTTTGATTTAGCATTGCCCTTGGACTTTCCACCTTTCTTGAATGGTCTCCCTCTAGCCTTGAGTAAATCTTTGGCTTCACAGTCCAGTATTATCTCAGCCTTTCTGACAAGGTGAACAAATTTTGCAACTGTTTCTTCTCTTGGTTCACGTAGGTATAGTTGCTTCAAGCGACCAAACCCACTGTGTAGTGAATTGAGCAAGATAGATACTGCCATCCTTTCGCTTATTGGTGTTCCTAGTAGACTTAGGCGATCAAAGTATGAACGCATAAGATCCACATGGAACCTCAGTGGGACGCCTACCCTCTGTTTAGTGCGAAGGAGCTGAACATGTGTTTCTTGGACTTCCATCCTATAACACCTGTTGGGAGAACTAACCTTTAGACCAAACATTGAGTCAATCAACTCATGGATGTTCAGGTCCCTGTCCTCCGTGCTTCCACGACAGATATCCCTCAGATTCTTGATGAGCGTAAAAGGTTCATAAGCTACAAACCTTCTAGCCCATTCATCAGGGATATTGTTCAGCATGAGACTCATAACCTTTTTGAGATCCGCATCCCAGGAGGAAAATCTTTCAGGGGTCATGTCTCTGGCATAGTAGCTTGGCATGGGATGTAATAGTACATACTCAAGTCCATTGAGTCTGATTATTTCAACTAGCTTAGCTTCCCATTCAAGAAAATTTGATAGGTTCAGCTTGACCATAAGCTCAGAACCCATGATGATGTTTTGATTGTTGTTTGCCATAGTTAAAACTACAATTGAAAAGAATAAACAAATAAATAACCATTCACAGTTTCTCTTAATAAACTTAAATTCTAGCATACATGCATAATTCAATGTTCATTAAGCATTTTATTCAAGTTATGTGTTCCGGTAGGTGTGAATAAAATGATTCCAAGATCCTAAAATCCATTGAAGAATTAAGCACAGTTTGTCGACTCAATCCTAAAACATCTTAGGTAAGCAAAAACCTTTTTGCTAATAGTCTAGAAACTATTCTTGGTTGATAGGCACGTCTAAGAACTTATTAGGTAAACCTATCGATTTTCCCACGACATAAAAGGACTCCTTACTTATATCGTTGAGTTTCACCAAAACTAACATGTACTCACAATTATTTGTGTACCTTGCCCCTTTAGGACCAATAAGTAACACCTCGCTGAGCGAAAACTATTACTAGATTGATGTAAAGGATATCCAAGCAAGTGTATATTTTGGCATGGCACCTTTTAACTCAATTTTTTTTTAAGTTTGGAACTTAAGGCTCTTACTATGTTGGTTAGATTTTAAGTGAACTAAAATCCTTAATCATGCAACATAATCAAGCTACAATCTCATGCATAATTAAGACATATTTAAAGCAATAAATAACTTAAAGCATGCATAAGATAAATGTGATCTAGTATGGCCCGACTTCATCTTGAAGCTTCAACTTCAAAATCCGTCTCGAAAATCTCCGTGGGAGGCACCATTTTCTTCAAATAGGATAAGCTATAATTAAACTAATTACAACTATTTGATGGTACGCAGACCATATTTGAGTTGAAAAACAATTTTGGTACTTTAGACCAATTACATTCAAATTAATGGTACGCAGACCATATTTTCTATCCTATTTGGGCCATACTAGTCACTTCATAACCTGCAAAACAATACATATACAATATATACCATTCACCCATTCATTATCATGAATGGCCCACATAGTTGGTTAGTAAAACACATTATGCATCACATAAATATTTGCAGCAATTAATTAAGGGCACCAATAATCTACAAATTATTCAGTCCTTATTAATTCTAATCAAGTTGTTTTAACTTAAGGATTTGTAGACCTAATCAAGAGTTTATGACTAAAAGGGCTCCCACTTAAACCAATAAATTCATATGCTTTACTAATTTTAAACATAAAAATGTATTTCTAGTCTAACCGGAAACATACAAATTTAATTAAAATTTAAAGCTCATATAAATTTATAATTGAATCCACATATTTAATTTATTTTCAGTCGTATTTAAATTAATTCATGATTTTAATTTTAGTAAAATAATTAGAATAAATGAAATTTATTATAATTATAATATTCAAAATTAAAATCCAAGAAATGAACTTAAATTATTAATTTTAAAATTAATTAAAATTACGTAAACTGAAAATTTCAAATTAAAATTTTAAAACTCGACAATCATGACATGACGAGCACTTGGGCTTGCGCCCGAGCCCCGTCGAGTGCACGACCCATCGATGTCCATGGCACATCGTCGCAGCAGCCACGCGCAAACGCAGCAAGGCAAGCCACGCTTGCGTGCAGCCTGCCTACCCATAGCATCGCATCAGCTACGATGCTCCTCGCTCGATCGCTCGCTCGAGGCCACGCGTTGTGGTGCGCAGAGCAGCGATCGCTGGGCGACCAACTCTCGCTTGCTCGCGCGCCCACAGCGTGCCATGGCTTCGCCCATCGCCCATCGCGCACAGCGCTCGACATAAGGCAGGGCTGCTGCCTTGTGCTCGCGCGCCATCGCCTTGCTCGCTGCATTCGTACCTTGTGGGCGACGAGCTCCCTTGCTCGTCGTCGCACGCCCGCACTATACAACACCCCTTAAGGGTAACACGTAGCGTCCATTGCTTTGTGCGTGCAAGTTTTATGAGCAATTACATAAAAATTAAAAATTTTTAATTCAAAATTAATGACGAATTAATAAAACATATTAATTTCATAATTTTAGGGCGAAAATTCGAAAATTTATTAATCAATTAATTTCCGATTAATCATGGATTCAAATCTAGGTCATAAAAATTTAAAATTTAACACAAATTAACAATTTTTATGGTGGTTTTTTAATCATAGGTATCTAATTAAATTATTAATTAATTATGAAAATCAAATCAATTCTAAATTATTCGAATTTCAACAAATTAATCATAATTACAAATTAGATTGCATAATTAACAAGGCTAGGCATTCAAACTTGTTAAACATATACAGTAGGTCAATAAAAAATTCAAGATTTATCAACAAGAATCGCAAATATTTAATTTAACATCTTAAATTTACAAAATTTTGCGTTCGAAAAACTAAAACCTCCGAAAAGTCATAGTTAGGCTTCGAATTTGACAATTCTGCGTTCGGCCGAAAAATAATTTTTTTTGTCAAAAATTTAGAATGTCTTTTACATGCGGAATTGACACAAAAATCACTCGATTTGGATGAGTAACGAAGAAACTGCCGAAAAACTGCGTACATATAATTAAATAAACGCAATTTGCAATTAATTAACAATTACGAAAATTAATCACCCCTTTTAATTCTTGCAAATTTGTAATATTTAACCATGTTTATGCAATTTAGATTATGAAAATAATAAGAGGCTCGTGATACCACTGTTAGGTTATGATACATATGACAATACATAAATCATGCGGAAAAACCATACACTAGTAGAAAAAACCCCTGTTGCAGCCCCCTTGTTGCAGCGTACATGTATTAATACGCTTCAACAACCAGTTGGTCAACGCGGGTCAAACCCTTTAAAGGGTTGTTGCAGCGTACAAATTAATTTCCCCCTGCAAAAGAGCTTTTTGCAGCGTACAGAATAAAAGCCCCCTGCAATAGCCCATTTTTATTGCAGCGTACATTTTAAAGCCCCCTGCAATAAACCTGATAAAAAGTTTATTCGCTGCAGTATTGATTGAATAACTAATTCAAACAAATTAATCATCTCATGAATTTCGCTCCTCGCGCACAACTCCTTCTTCCCTTAAGCTTTCCCTGCGTCGTCCGAAAAAAAAAACCTTTCTCTGCGCCGCTCATAATGCTTTCCCTGCGTCGTCAATCTAGCTTCCTCGTCGGTGGTTCTGGCCTCCTCCTCATCGTCGGTGGCTCTTTTCTCGCCTCCTCTCCAGTCGCTACTTACTCGGCTGGTGGGTCTAAGAAAGAACGTAGTTTGCTCGCGCCGGTGGTTCCAAGAAAGAAAGTTTCTCGCGTCCTTTTCTCCGTCAACCTCCTCGCCGTGGCTAGTAATCCTTGCTGTCCCCTCTTCTAGGTTTGTTCAATTCGTTTATCTGATTTTTGTTTTAAGAATTAGGGTTTGTTCAATTCGTTTTTAGGGTTCTGTGCGTTTGTTCAATTTATTTTTAGGGTTTGTTTAATTCGTTTGTTCAAATCGTTTTTATGGTCAATTCGTTTGTTCATTTCGTTTTTAGGGTTTGTTCATTTCGTTTTTAGGGTTTGTTCAATTCGTTTTTAGGATTTGTTCATTGGCCCAACTTGTGTTATTTATTGGACATGTTTAATATTGTGTTATTTCTCTAATTTGTCGGATTGTTATTGTTTATTCTTAACCATCTTTTACAGTTTGAAGATGAACGAGATGTTGAAGATGTTGTGCAAGGTCGAAATGGTTATGATTTTGATGGACATCGTTTGCGGGTAGGTATTCTTGGAACCCTGTTTCTGCTGCATGTCTACATGTGCTTCTTTTTTTGTCTGATAACTCTTGCATCATTTACATTGGTGTTATATACTTTCAGGTGGAATTCGCTCATGGTGGACGAGGATTGATATATGCGTTTTATATAGAGTTTTTACCCCCGTCCCTTAGTACTTTTTGATCTCAAATGAGCTCTTCGGAGCGATTTTAGTACTAATGTGCTCCTTGTAGTGTGTTTGTAGTTTCAGGTTCATCATTGTAGGAATTAGCATATTTTTGTGCATTTCCTACTCATTTGAATCAATACAAGAGATTATATACTTTCGAGAGCGCAAACATTGAGTTGGAAGAATTTTCATGCAAAGCGAATAGTGAAAGAAGTAGAAAACTGAATGTCGTCCACTCTTTTGATCATAACTCGAGTTATACAACTCTAAATGCAGCGATTCAAAATGGGTTGGATTCTAGACTTCAAGAGCTTTCCAACGAGTGGTCACTCGCCTGATTCCGAATTATAACGAAGGAGATATGGTGTTTTTAAGATAGAGGATCGTGCAGTTTCAACACGCGCCCGATCGGGCGGACTTCGCCCGATCCGGATCGGGCGGGCTTCGCCCGATCCGGATCGGGCGGTCATTCTGGGCGCTAGTTATGGGCATTTTGCAACCGCCCGATCGGGCGGAATTTCGCCCGATCGGGCCGACTATCGAGCACATAGCCCGATCGGGCGAAGCGTCGCCCGATCGGGCCACGCCAACCTCCAGCGTATTTCGCGAGATTTTATTTCCGATTTTGGGCTCTATTTTGGGCAAATTATAAATACTAGCCCCTTATATTTTTAGTGATATCTTTTATTCTAGTTTTCTAATTACTTAGTCTATTTTAGTTCTCTCTATTTTCTCCAAACACTTAGTTTTAATTTTAATCAAAGATTCAAGCTTTATTATTCTATTGTTCTTCAAGTCGGTATTGTTTCTTGCTTTAATTTATCTTATTGCTTGATCATGTTTTCTATTATGTTAATTGCTTTGTTATTTATTATCATGAGTGAGTAGTTTAATTTCTAGGGTTTAGGGGATCCATGAATGCATGATTGGGATTATATGTGGACTTGATTAATTGATTGATTGATTATAATTTCTATAGCTTATTATTATTGCTCGTCAATTCTATTCGGCCGGACTATTTTGATTTGAGTTTGATTAACCTTAGATTATGCGCCGAGAGGTATAAATATGATGTTTTTTGGTCTGTGGCTATTAGATAGGAATTATTTCTAGTACGTAGCGAGAGCCCGCTAGTTGTTCTATCCTAAGGAATTCATAAGATTCGAGAGATGCATGTTTTCCTAATTATGATTGTTCATTGATTGTTATTGTCCGTTGTCCAATCCTGCTCTGCATTTATGGTAAACCGTTGCCCTAGATTCCTTTAATATTGTTATTTTCCGATTTGATTATTTGCTTTAGTTTAATATACAAACCAATCCAACTCTTTGTTACCAGTAGTCTAGATTAGTTAATTAATAGTAGAAAGAACATTGTTTCCCTGTGGATACGATCCCTGCTTACCTTACTATATTTTTAGTTGGTGAACGTTAGGTTTATCTTTGATAGGAGTGCGATTTAGCCTGTCAAATTTTGGCGCCGTTGCCGGGGAAACGGTTTAATTTTCTGCTACTAATTTTATGATCTAGATTATTTTCTTGAGTCTCATAGAACTTCCTGTTCTTTGAGACCATGTATATATTTTATTTTCTTTAGTTTATTTTTTTATTATTTTTATTTTTATTTTTTTTTAATTTTTTTTCCCCTGAAAAAAATGGATTATTATTCTTTCCCTCAATTCTTAAATGAGCCTTTTTGGGTGTATTTCGATAGGCTAAATGATTTTATTGGTTACCACAATTTTAATCTTTGGGATTCTTGTGGTTTTGCTTATGGTGGTTTAAATGAGTATACAAGGAATGTGATAGAAAGTAGATTTAATGGTGATTTTCGAGCCTTGTCTTTGGATGATATGTGGGATTATTATATGTGGTTTGCAAGGGATTTGTATGAGCGTGAAATGGCGATTCATGTTACATGTGCTAATCCAAATTATGAGCATAATCTACATGTTTCTACCCCCTCTCCCTTTAATGCTTGTTATAATGAGGTGCATTCTAATGTTTATGATAATCATGTATATTCTAACGACTTATCTAACCCTTGCATGGATATCAATGTTTTGCTTCATAATTCCAATGTTGCTTCTCCCGTGTATTATTGTGAACCCTTGCTCAATCCTGTTCAACCCGAATCAGAAAGCAGAGATAGCTTCTTAGAGGAATTAAGAAGATTAAACTCTGAGATTGAGATTCAGTGTACTAGATCTCAAGAGGCTACTAATGAGATTATTAAAGCTAGTAAGGCTACTCTTGAGAGATTTAGAAAAGTTCAAGAAATTATTGAAAATAATGATGCGAGTTGTGTTGGGGATGGGGGTCAACTGAGTGAACCCATAGGCAACCAAGAGTGGGAGGAGCTTATAACAGAGGCTGAGGATGAGTGGGAGGATGATGATTTGACGGTTGGATCAATGGATGAAGGATTTGTTGAAACTGAAAAGCCATATGTCATAGAGCAATTCCATGAGGAAGTTGAAGTTGATAAAACCCTTGTTGTTGTGTCAACCCCTACCCCTCATATTCCAAGTCCAAGAAGGGTTATTCTTAGCCCCGTTTACACCGTCTCACTCCCCTTCTCTTTCCCCATAAAACCTTTACTTGAGGATCTTCCTCCTCCCCATGAAAATCAAAAGCCCAATGACCCAATAGAGTATGTTCCTCTTTGTGAATCTTTCGCAGGTACTTACAATACTTACAAAGAAGAGGTGGATGCTTTGCAGAGAGCTCTATATGGTGAAGAGCCTATCCACCATGAATTCCAAAACACAGAGAGAGCTATTTCATTGATCATTGAGGTTGAACAATCAATAGTTCGTAAAAACAACTTCCATAAGGAGAGTATGCCTACTTTCTCTTTTCCTTCCTTTTCTTATTCTTCTTTTATTGTTGTTTTTTCTTTTTGTTCTTCTTCCTTTAGGCATCCTACTCCTTACTGGCATAGAGTTCATTCGGACTTTATGCAAATGTTGTTGTTGATTATCGTGCATGTCTTGTTGCACGAAAGTTGTGCGAGTGCGCATGACAAGCTTCTGCGCTCGTTCGTTGGTTATTTACTAACCAATCTCTTTGCGGGAGGCACGATTTGATGATGCTGAAACCCGAAAGGCCGAAAGCTCGATGAACGGTGGGCACTGTATTCATGATCGGGGTCGTGGTCTGTCACTTCCCGCGCCACATAGCTCATCCAAGGCAATTGATTCGACACCAGATGGCACCATCTTTGGTGCCCCCATTCGATGAGTTGTCGTGGCTCTCATCCCCTTCCTTTCGTTGTCTGTACATAAACTAAGATTGTGTAATGGGGACATTGCATCAATCTAACAGGGGATGAGTATTTCACTATCCATTTATTGCTTTTCGTAGTGTATTTTTCGCTTTTGTTTGTGTGTTTTAGTATAATTTTTGAGCAAGTGTGTGTTTCATTGTAGTTTTTGGTGTTAGAGAGGTGAGAAGAGGGTATTTTACGGTTTGGACGTTTAATGCTGTGCAGGTCTAAGGCTCCAAGTTCGAAAAAGTTGAATTCAAGCTGAAACGGAGTAGTCTGCGTTTTGCCCGATCCGGATCGGGCGAGGAGCGCCCGATCGGGCGCGTGTCGATTCAAGGAAAATGTTGGAAAATCGCCCGAACGGGCAACGGTTGCCCGATCCACACAAAAGGCGAGTGAAATGCCCGATCGGGCGAAATTCCGCCCGATCGGGCGGTTGATGATGACGTCGTAGGAAGGTCAAGGAAGGATTCTGGGCTGAGAAAAGTCAATAAAACAAGGCATTGCATTTCGCCCGATCCGGATCGGGCGAGGTGCGCCCGATCGGGCGCGCACAGATTCAACGGAAAGGTTCGAAATTCGCCCGATCGGGCGATCTGTTGCCCGATCGGGCGATCTGCTGCCCGATCGGGCGATCTGCTGCCCGATCGGGCGATTTGCGAATCAGCGACAAATAAGCCACGGTTTGCTCACTTTCCTCATGATACCCCTTGAGCCAATGAGGACATTGTCTGATTTAGCTTGGGGGGTGTTTCACTCACTTGTACATATTAGGTATGTTTTTCCTTTTATTTTTGCATTTACTTATTTTTGTGTGTTTATTTTGGTGTGTTTAATGTTTTCTAGAGTAGTTTATTGCTTTGAAAAAAAAAATACAAAAATACGTTCCGATGAATACAATATCATGCTTCCCTGTGCCCCTTTGATTGAAAATTGTTTTGATTCTTGGTATTTGATGACGAGCAATGTGGATGTGTTAGCCATGATTTGATATTCGATTGCTTTGATGCCTTAACATGAGTCAACTCTGACTAACTATTTGTGGACTTGGTGCTTGGCTAGTTGACTTGGTTAGGATGTGTGATAGCTTCCTGGTGTGTCATTGATTTTGAGTATTGGTTTGCAACTGTTAGTAGTGTTTTATGACTCATATACATGCACATTGTGGAGGACGAAGGCATTTTTCTGTTTAGGTAGCCTTCAGATGAATCTAGATACATTTGTTCCCTCCTTTTCTACCCATGTTGTTGCTTGTGCCCCTTTATTCGGTGACTAGCCATATTACAAGCCCATGAAAGCCCCATTGGTTACTAGTCCCAAGCCTAGCTTGGGGGAGCTAATAGTAAGTGAGGTGAGGGAGTTGTAGTGTGCTTAGTTTTGAGCACAAAGTGAGTGTTGAAAAGGAAATAAGGGAGTTCTTCTTATCTTGTTTGTTGTTTGAAAAAGAGAAAAAAAAAATAATGAAGAGTGAAAGAGATGAGAAGAATAGAAAATATGAAGGTTTCCAAAGAAAAAAAAGGAAATTGAAAAAAATAAAAAGAAAAAAATTCATTACTCTCAGAAAAATTCAAAGCATTGTTACACTCAAGTATTGTAATTTCTTATCTTTATGAGTGATTGATTTTAATTGTGAAAGAAAGGCAAGAAAGTATAGTGTGGTTTGTTTGTTGTTTCATCATGTGTTGAGTGAGAGAGTTGTGGTCATTATTTGTGGTTGATCATGGTTTTGCTAGGATTTATGCTCCCCAAAGCCAAGGCTTTAAGCTCACATTTTACCCAAATTTACCGCACCCCTACCTAAGCCTATCATTACAAGCTTTGAAGACCTTCCGACCTTTGTGCATAGAGTCATATTAATGTGAAAGTAGTTGTTTATCAATGCAAGTTATGACATGACATATTCCGAGTCGACTATTAGGTTGAGTGTATGTTTTTCTAGACACACGAGTGTTGTGAGTTTTGGGAGGGCATTGTACACTTATATGTTGGGAGGAGAGCGAACAGGTACATCTTTTATCCGCCACATAAATGAGTGACGAGTGTGTGAGCACTAGTCTTGAATTCCATTGTGCATTTGTGGTTCGCTTTGCGTGACGATTGTTAGGGAGGATTTGTGGTTGGTGGATTTGATTGGTTGACATTGATGCATGCTCGTTAGATTTTGCCTTGAATTATGTCTTTCGTTTTGAAATATGTTAGGGGTGAAGTTGATCTTGTATTCATCGATGATTTCCTTGCTTAGGGACAATCAAGGATCTAGCTTGGGGGAGTTTGATATATGCGTTTTATATAGAGTTTTTACCCCCGTCCCTTAGTACTTTTTGATCTCAAATGAGCTCTTCGGAGCGATTTTAGTACTAATGTGCTCCTTGTAGTGTGTTTGTAGTTTCAGGTTCATCATTGTAGGAATTAGCATATTTTTGTGCATTTCCTACTCATTTGAATCAATGCAAGAGATTATATACTTTCGAGAGCGCAAACATTGAGTTGGAAGAATTTTCATGCAAAGCGAATAGTGAAAGAAGTAGAAAACTTAATGTCGTCCACTCTTTTGATCATAACTCGAGTTATACAACTCTAAATGCAGCGATTCAAAATGGGTTGGATTCTAGACTTCAAGAGCTTTCCAACGAGTGGTCACTCGCCTGATTCCGAATTATAACGAAGGAGATATGGTGTTTTTAAGATAGAGGATCGTGCAGTTTCAACACGCGCCCGATCGGGCGGGCTTCGCCCGATCCGGATCGGGCGGGCTAGCTTCGCCCGATCCGGATCGGGCGGTCATTCTGGGCGCTAGTTATGGGCATTTTGCAACCGCCCGATCGGGCGGAATTTCGCCCGATCGGGCCGACTATCGAGCACATAGCCCGATCGGGCGAAGCGTCGCCCGATCGGGCCACGCCAACCTCCAGCGTATTTCGCGAGATTTTATTTCCGATTTTGGGCTCTATTTTGGGCAAACTATAAATACTAGCCCCTTATATTTTTAGTGATATCTTTTATTCTAGTTTTCTAATTACTTAGTCTATTTTAGTTCTCTCTATTTTCTCCAAACACTTAGTTTTAATTTTAATCAAAGATTCAAGCTTTATTATTCCATTGTTCTTCAAGTCGGTATTGTTTCTTGCTTTAATTTATCTTATTGCTTGATCATGTTTTCTATTATGTTAATTGCTTTGTTATTTATTATCATGAGTGAGTAGTTTAATTTCTAGGGTTTAGGGGATCCATGAATGCATGATTGGGATTATATGTGGACTTGATTAATTGATTGATTGATTATAATTTCTATAGCTTATTATTATTGCTCGTCAATTCTATTCGGCCGGACTATTTTGATTTGAGTTTGATTAACCTTAGATTATGCGCCGAGAGGTATAAATATGATGTTTTTTGGTCTGTGGCTATTAGATAGGAATTATTTCTAGTACGTAGCGAGAGCCCGCTAGTTGTTCTATCCTAAGGAATTCATAAGATTCGAGAGATGCATGTTTTCCTAATTATGATTGTTCATTGATTGTTATTGTCCGTTGTCCAATCCTGCTCTGCATTTATGGTGAACCGTTGCCCTAGATTCCTTTAATATTGTTATTTTCCGATTTGATTATTTGCTTTAGTTTAATATACAAACCAATCCAACTCTTTGTTACCAGTAGTCTAGATTAGTTAATTAATAGTAGAAAGAACATTGTTTCCCTGTGGATACGATCCCTGCTTCCCTTACTATATTTTTAGTTGGTGAACGTTAGGTTTATCTTTGATAGGAGTGCGATTTAGCCTGTCAAGGATCATCATCATCAGACCATCACAGCAGTTACAGTGCTAGTAGAGGTGGAGCACCTAAGCACACTAACTACAGAGGGGTAGTCTTGCTTCTCTATTGGCATATTTTTGGTAATTTCACTACTATATGAAATTCTTGTATTGGTGTTTCTGCAGTTATGGTCACTGGACTGCCATCATCTGCTTCTGGGCAAGACCTGAAGGTCAGTGATAACAGTTTTTTAATCTAGAGGAGATTTGGGGATCATTGTGCTGTGCAGTTTGTGTCTCACACGAGTTCGATGCTCCTATTCCCATTATATGTCTTCTATCTATTATTCATGTTGTTCTGATTTGTATATGTATCAATATCAGGATCACATGCGACGAGACGGTGAAGTTTGTTTCTCAGATGTATTCAAGGATCGTCGCTATGGTGGTTAGTTGGTGCTTTTAATGATCCTTGAGTTGCTACTTTCCTAGTGTTTCTTGTATCAGTGCACTGATTAATTTTATCATATCGTTATGTAACTCTAGGTAGCAAATGTGATATCTGGTCCTAAAGTTTAATCGGCTTAAAAACTCTCTAGCATTTTACTTGTGTTAATATTTTTACCCCTTTTGGT
The DNA here is from genome assembly GCF_020520425.1 of Spinacia oleracea. NCBI lineage: Eukaryota > Viridiplantae > Streptophyta > Magnoliopsida > Caryophyllales > Amaranthaceae > Spinacia > Spinacia oleracea. The sequence continues at coordinate 150,643,733 of NC_079489.1, forward strand.
TTGACAATTTCCTAGTATTATCTGGAATGCATCATGGTACTTAAGTTCCACAATGATTACTGCCTTTACTGGGTATATCGATATCTCTACCTGCCCTAAAAAGCTCATAGTCCTTTTTGCAAGCTAGCATGTGACAGATGCTGACGACCATGCATATTAGAGGATGAGCTAACTATCCGCATTAAGTTGAATTCAAGGCTAAGTCTTGAAATTTGGACCAGAAAATCTGAAAGTTCTTATCTTTTTGAACTTATGTTGGTTCTCACATTGTGTAATCATTCGGATTATTGTTTAGTCTAATATGTGGTGCATGCCTTTAGGGTCATCCTTAAAAGTTGAGATGTTTTGTTCACTGCATACTTCTAGTTGTAAAGTTGCCCTTTGACCCGATAAAGCGTTCTTTTTGCAGGCACGGCTGGAGTTGTTGAATATGCAAATTATAATGATATGAAACGTGCTGTAAGATGTTTTGTTCTGTTAGTTGTTTAGTGGTAATTTTGTTTAGTGTTCTTTTTTTCTAATAGACTAATCAGGCGTTGCCTTTTATGCAGTTCAGGAAGCTGGATGATTCTGAATTTCGTAATGCATTCTCTCGCGCTTATATCCGAGTACGTCTCAAAAAGAGTTGATTATCAAACTGGGTATATATTACTGTTTTCTTATAGTTATTCACATTTATTTTCATCTCCAGGTGAGGGAGGACTCGAGGAGTCTGAGTCTGGATGATAGGTCGAGAAGCAGAAGCTACAACCGTGGATGTAGTTATAGTCGAAGCCGCAGCCGCAGCCACAGGTGCTATTATTTGTTTTAAGATGGATTTTGTGCTAAGGTTTTATAATAATGAAACTATGCTGAAAGGTCTCCTTTGATGCAGTATATCTCCGCAAAGAAATTCACGCCGTTCTTATTCTAGATCTCCTTCGAAGTCCCGCTCGAGATCTCCCTCTCGTTCTCGCTCTAGGTATGTTGTTGCTCCTGTTACTCGTGCTCATCAATCACCTTAAGGAAGTATAATGACTAATCATATATGGTTAACAAGATTGCATAATATTGCGTCATATATCTGGTTCATTTCAGTAAACTGCTTAGCTTATACCAACATCTGGTTATAGTTCTTTAACGAAGCTAGGTTGTATATGTCTAGCTTCTATTGGAAATCCAGATTCATGTGGCTGCATTATTTTGTATTTACGAAGTATCCCTGATTTAACCTTTGTTGAAGGATACATATGTTGTATGATTTAGCTTTTAGGGATGAGCCAGACATACCAGTCGTTTTACACTAATTCCCCCTGATTTGACCTTGGTTAAACATGTAATGTAATTTATTTATTTCCTGATATACGGAGTAAGATCGTTCTATTACTTTCGAAAGTACAACAGCCTATTAACGGGAATACAGTAGGCCTTCTTAATTGTTTCTGTGTGAAAGATTTTAAGAGGGTATAATACCAGACAGCCAGTTATAGACTTACAGATAATGGAATAAACTAGACTGGAGCAGCATTAAAACCGTATGCACCTAGTGTTGGTCGTATTTTTTGGTCTTGGGTGCTGCAACAGTGGATCGTCGAGAATATGTGGATCTTTTTACGAAGCCTTAGAGGAAGGGAGAAGTCAGAAAACCATTATTTAGCAATTCTTGTTAGATTGTTCCTATTTTTTGAAACCACTTCCGAGGCTTCCTTCTTCATTTTGTCTATTTATGCTCACATTTTGTCTGACTTTATTTGGAAATTTCCCTGTTCACATTTTTCTTCAAGCGACTTCATAATGTGTGCTTCTGGAGTGGAATATAGAAGAGTATGTAGATTGGTTATTTAGACCATAGAAGAATGATCTACCATTTTTATTGCCTTTTTTTTGTTCTCTATTTCATCACTTGACTTCTGCATGGAATCAGTTTGCTTCCTCTTGTCTTTCCACTTCTCGGATTATCTTCGTCCATCTTCAAAGCATGCCTGTTAGATGATTTTATTTTGCAGTTGGGTAGTTTGGAGTTTGGTAGTTAAAGTGTTGACCTGTTAATGTTACCAATGGTTGCATTTCTTCTGTCAATAAGTAGAAAAGACGTAGGGAGGTGCCAAGTTACTTTTTGATTTCTAACTTATTTGTAGTGTAATTGGTGAGAAAAGAGGGGTTATTAAAGACATGAAGGTAGTTCATTTGTATATGCCATACCAAACTATAAGCTGTGTCTGACACTTGGATGCATAGAGAGGGAGGAGGTTAGATGCTTAAAAACGTCGTATTTGGGCAAAAATTAGGTAAAATTTAGACATTTCATTTAAGATGTGTGTCTGTCTCTGGCACTTCTAGCTGAGTTCGAGTAACATAGACGTGGCATGCTTGTGCTGCCATATCTAGTCACATTGTGCTTTCCCACTTCAGATCTGTTGAATTTGGAACTTAATTAAAAACAAAAACTAAGCCTCTTAATTGTATTTAGTCTATACTGCATAATTGTATTTAGTCTATCATGTAATATGCCTATACTGCATAATTGTATTAGTCTAATGAGTTCAGACGATGTACATTCAGATTAGTTAAAAGATACGGAGTAATAAGATAAGATAAGAGAAATGGAACTCGAGAGAAAAGTACCTTAAACTCTCGTCTCAACTAATCTGAAAGCTCGAGAGAAAAGTACCTTAAACTCGAGAGAAATGGAACTCGAGAGAAAAGTACCTTAAACTCTCGTCTCAACTAATCTGAAAGATCGAGAGAAAAGTACCTTAAACTCGAGAGAAAAGTACCTTAAACTCTTGTCTCAACTAATCTGAAAGCTCCTAAAGCACACATGCCTAGGAGCAGGAAGTTTAGGCCAGCATTCCCAGCAACAAAAGTAGGGTAGCTTGCAAAAGTAGTAGCGTGCAATACATCTGATTATTGGATGGTAAACCATAGTTTGCAGCACTCTGAACTTACTTACCCCGCGTTAGTTATCAACTTGATCAGCTGCAAGGTTTAGGTTATACATTTTACTAAAGTTCTTGGATTGAGGACTGCATCTGCAAAGGTTGATAGTAAATCCCTCTGAAGATGTATCTGATTATCTATCCCCTTAGTCCTTTACCCGGATGTTATGGCCTTATTGAGTACATTTTAATGCTATGTCCATAATTTTTATGTTTTGTGTGTTACTTTATATGCTCAAGAGTAGGGTAGATATTAACCATTAGTTGAATTTGGTTGTGCTTGCAGCTTGATGCTTGGGTAAAGGTCTACACTCCGAGGAATACGCCTTATGCTAGTGAGGAAATTGATGTGGTTCATGAGCAATGGGTTGCAAGTATTTATTATTGGCCCGAGGGCGCTTGATCGAGTTGTGTTGGTTTAGATGTTATAGAACAATCTTTTATGTTAAAATGCATGCGTACGTTGAAATTGGAACATACATATATTTAAATGTATATGGTACGTGCACTTTGGTTTTGCGATATCTATAAAACACCATTTATTGTTTTTATATTTGTTATACAGGTTGCGATATTCTATTATTGTTGTGATAGGTTTCTATATTTGGGCACTCTAGGTATCCATAAAACTAAAATTTTACACCCTTGTTGCAGCGTACATATATATGTACGCTGCAACAAGGGTGTAAAATTTTGGCAAAAAACCAGACTTGTTGCAGCGTACAAATAGATGTTCGCTGCAACAGGTTGGGTTTTTTGCAGCGTACACCTATTTGTACGCTGCAATAAGTTAAGATTTTGGCGAAAATTTAGACACTTGTTACAGCGTACATGCATATGTACGCTGCAAAAAAATACTTTTCGCAGCGAACATTGTACGCTGCAACAAGTTCAGACTTGTTGCAGGCCCCCCAGTTGCAGCATACGATGTACGCTGCAACAGGGGTCTAAAAGCCCGCTGCAATAAGGGTTTTTTCTACTAGTGATAAAGCCAGGAAAGCATATTATTTATACATAATCATTTAGCATAGTATAGATGCATACACTTTGTAGCGTGCCTTCCCTAGCTGCGCCCGAACCGAACAAGAACAAGTCTTTAGGACTCCAAATGTCGTCCCTCCGTAGATAGTCCACAGTACGTCCGGATCCGCCTCAAGATTGACCAACTAGAATCGCCCTTAAGGTGCTTAGGAATTTTCGGCTATTATTGTGCAAGAGTGTGGCTGAATTTTCTTTCAAAAACTTACCCTTTTAAATACTTCAATCGTGTTTATAAATTATGACCCTAGGCCCTTATTTATAGAGGTTTGGAAAGGGAATTGGAATCCTAGTAGGATACGATTTAATTAAACTTAGAATCCTACAAGGACCCTGTAACGCCCCGACTTCTAAACACCATTAATTAGGTTAATTATCTTTAGTTAGCAGCGGAAAACCCTAGCTTAGTCGGAGCGTCACATGCGGTATCTCCCTCGTGGAAAATACAAGGCGATATAACCTTTTTAAATCACTAAATAAACTTTAATAACGAAATACTTCTATCATTGATTAAATATTAATATAAAAGTCTAACTCAATTCTTGAAATTAAACTTAGAGTTTAATTAATGCATCCATTATTACTAGTGAGACATAGTTATCTTTACTAAACATCGATCATGAATTTGGTGGTTGCATCCTCACTCTAAGGCATCCCATGATCTTCTTCGTACCTAAAACAAAAGCAACATCGTGAGCCGAGGCCCAGTAACATACTACCCTAACAACGTAAATTCATTTCAATTCATTTTATTTACTTTGTAAACTGGGGGAATAGAATATAGTAAATCAGTTTCATAAAAGCATCATAATAAAACATTATTTATAACTTGAAACTTTAGTAGTTCCCATTATCTTTCATAAAACCTTCATTTTACTTGGTAACTGACTAGTTTGCCTTGCGGGACGTCTCCCACCTTGCGATAGTCCTCAAAGAGCACTCTCCCTTGTTGGACATACGCCCGTACCTAAATAGTTTCTCTTTTAGCTTGCGGTAACCCTCAAGGAGCACTCTCCCTTGTTGGGTGTCCCGCGGTACGGCGGTACGTGCACGACCTAAAAATAGTAACCCCACTAACTGCCAGAACCTGTTACACTTTTATTTATCATGTTTCGTATCTTATTAATAACTCGTAAACATCATCTTATAAAATCATTCATAAACATATTTAAATATCATCATTCATAAAACACACTTCATAAATACATTTCATATCCCACAATCCAATAAAAACACATCATTATAAACATATTTCATAATCACATAAACACATTTTATAAGGGGATTGTGGGTGTTAGGAATAGATGTTACCTCAACCGTAATTTTATACTTCCCGTTCGATGGGCCGTTCTTCCTGAGCTCCAAAATTGAATATTCGTCTATTTATAAATTACCGAATTAGTAAATTATATAAAAAAAAAATTATAATTAAACCTTTTATTAATAGCCTTTATTTTATTAATAATACTAGATTTTAGTAAAACCTTACTTTTTAACAAAAAAAAAATTCAAAAAGTCTTTTATTTAGTTCCATGGCATAAATAAGTACGGAGTACTCCGTATCACTTACCCAACTTGGCTTTCTTGATTGTTATTGGGTTTGACCTTTTGACTTAGAATATAGGCCCACTAGTTCCAAAAATTTAGGAAGTTGAAAGACCAAACTTGGTCTTCATGAACAGAACACGAACCAAGAGAAAAGGAAGGAGGAAGGAAGGCAGCAACTGGGTATGACTCGTATGACCCACGAAAGCAGAGGAAGCACAAGGCGGCAACAGGGAGGTGGTCAGGTGGTCGGATAAGGTTTTCGCCGGTGGTTTGGGCGGTGGTGGTCCGCGTCAATGGAGAGAGAGAAAAGAGGTTGTGCGTGAGTTAATGTTCGGTTTCGGCAATGGAATGCTACAATTCGAGCTTGATATTTGTGAGTAGTGAATGAGCATATTCCAGGGGTGGATAACAGAAAATATTGAGGGTGGTTGTATCAGGTTGGCCGGCGGCAGAGCCGCGGTGGTGACGGTGGTGGTGATGCGCGAAAACAGGGGATAGTTACGGGAATTATAGCTAATTTCTTGTGCTTATTTTTCTGTGACTTGGTGCTTGGTTGGGTGAGTTTTATGGCCAGGTTTCATGAGTATTTATAGGGAGTTTTGAGGAGAGGAATCACGTAAGCCATGAGCTCATGCTAATGGTTTTGCAAAACCTCCAAATGAAAACCATGGAAGCTTTTGTGAGAGAAGTAACTAAATCGGGTGCTTTTGCACTTGATGAGTAATCTCAAATGGGTGAGTTGCTTGTGACATTTGTCAAGAAATATTGACCTTTAAGGTTTTGTACTTACACGTAAAAGTCTAGAGGGAGTAGGGAGGAAGTAGAAGATGACCTTGTGGACCAAGAAAAGGAATTTGGACAGAATAAGGGAGAAAAGGGGTCAAAGGAGTAAGACAAATCTGCTGCTCATTCACTTGGTTGATGCGTGGGAGAGAAGCAGAAGATGAGTGTGGATGGGTGAGCAGGGGCATTTTCGTAATTTCACTTAGTTAGGCTAAAATTCAGAAATTTCTTTGCTATATTTAGGAATTGATATAAATAGAAATGTTTAAATTAAATCAAATTTTCAAATAATTCTTTATAAAATATCGATAGCACAAAATAAATTTAGTTTTCGAATAAAATGAGAACGTTCCGAAATTATTAAAAATTCGAAATAAATAAGATTTTAAGCTCCAAAAAAAATATTAAATTATAAAATCAGAAAAAATAAATCATGTAACGATATTAAAATTCAATCGCAATAAAACTTCGTAAATTAAAATAAAGTTTGAAATTAGGATTTAAAGCGATTTAAAGCTAAATAAAAATAATTTAGCATAATTAATCAAGTTTTAAAATTCGGGGTATTACAGACCCTAATTAATTAAATAATCCTAACAGGAATAGGAATTTAATCATACACCAAATTGAAGGAAATAATGCCCTTGGTCCAAGTATGCATTCTATGTTAAGTCTAATAAATGCGGTTCAGTATTAATTAACAAGTTAATAATTCAGTGAGATCAAGTGAGCTGAATGCCTAGCTAGAGGCCGCTTCAGTTCAAGTGGAATTAATGATATTAATCCACAGCTTACTCTTGACTGAACCCGTAGGGTCACACAAATAGTACGTAAACGGATCAAGTATTTAATAGCATTAAATACTCCATCTATGAATATTCGGAACCGACGGATCTTGGTTTCAGTGGGAGCTAAGATCGTCACAAGCAAGGAATGAATACTCCGGAAACGATGATATTGCCGGAAACGGAAATATGGATCGTATCGGAAATATAAATATTATCCAAGTCGTAGATGTTGCCGGAAACGGAAACATGGTACGTGTCGGAAAATATTATCGGAAATGGAAATATTGCCAGAATCGGAAATATTGCCGGAAACGGAAATATTGTCAGAATCGGAAATATTACCGGAATCGGAAAATAATTCCGGAAACGGAAATATTAAATATTTGTTCGAAACGGAAATTAATTCCGGAATCGGAAATATTAAATATTGTTCGTAACGGAAATGAATTCCGGAATCGGAAAATTTAATCGGAAGCGCATCGTACGAATAAGCATCGGACGAGGCCTGCCGGACGAGGCCCAGCACGAAGACCAGGCCATCGCCCAGCAAGCCAAGCGCGCCGCACAAACAGCCACGCCAGGCCCAGCGCAAGGCCAGGCCCAGCAGGCTGCGCGCAGCGCGCAGCGCGCACAGCGCGCACAGCACGCGCAGCGCGCAGCGCGCAGCGCGCGCGGGCGCTGAGTGGGCTGCTGCTCGCGCGCACGCATGGGGCCCATCGTGGCTGCCGTGCGTGTGTGTGCAAGTGTTTGCGTTCGTGCACGTTTCCTAAAACATGCAGAGTTCGGTTAATGATTAAATTCCTAATTCTATTTGATAAATTAATTAAATTAGAGTTCTTGTAGGATTCTAGGTTTGATTAATTTGTATCTGAATAGGATTTCGATTCCCTTTCCATACCGCTATAAATATGAGGCTAGGGCTCACAATTTATAACACAAGTTTCAAAGTATTCAAAGTGAGTTTTTGAGAGAAAAATTCAGTCACACATTTGCCTATAAAGTGCCGAAAATAATAGTACCTTAAGGGCGATTCTAGTTGGTCAATCTTAAGGCGGATCCGGACGTGCTGTGGACTATCTACGGCGGGACGACACTTGGAGTCCTAAAGACTTGTTCTTGTTCGGTTCGGGCGCAGCTAGGGAAGGCACGCAACAAAGAGTATGCATCTAATCTATGCTAAATGATTATGTGTAAATAATATGTTTTCCTGGGTTTATGGTTTTTCCGCATGATTTATGAATTGCCATATGTATCATAACCTAACAGTGGTATCACGAGCCCCTTATTATTTTCATAATCTAAATTGCATGAACATGGTTAAATATTACAAATTTGCAAGAATTAAAAGGGGTGATTAATTTTCGTAATTGTTAATTAATTGCAAATTGCGTTTATTTAATTATACGTACGCAGTTTTTCGGCAGTTTCTTCGTTACTCATCCGAATTGAGTGATTTTTGTGTCAATTCCGCATGTAAAAGACATTCTAAAATTTTGACAAAAAGAGTATTTTTCTGCCGAACCCAGAATTCTCAAATTCGAAGCCTAACTATGACTTTTCGAAGGTTTTAGTTTTTCGAATGCAAAATTTCGTAAATTTAAGATGTTAAATTAAATATTTGCGATTCTTGTTGATAAATCTTGAATTTTTTGATTGACCTACTGCATATGTTTAACAAGTTTGAATGCCTAGTCTTGTTAATTATGCAATCTAATTTGTAATTATGATTAATTTGTTGAAAATTAGAATAATTTAGAATTAATTTGATTTTCATAATTAATTGTAATTTAATTAGAAACCTATGATTAAAAACCACCATAAAAATTGTAAATTTACGATAAATTTTAAATTTTTATGACCTAGACTTGAATCCATAACAATCGGAAATCAATTGGATAATAAATTTTCGATTTTTCGCCCTAAAATTATGAAATTAATATTATTTATTAATTTGTCATTAATTTTAAAAATAAATTTTAAATTTTTATGCGATTCGTTCATATAACTTGCACGCACGAAGCAATGGACGCTTCGTGTTACCCTTAAGGGGTGTTGTATAATGCGGGCATGCGACGACGAGCAAGGGAGCTCGTCGCCCATGCGGCACGAATGCAATGAGCAAGGGCGTAGTGCACGAGCACAAGGCAGCAGCCCTGCCTTGTGTCGTGTGCCACGACCAATGGACGAATGGGCATGGGCGTAGGGCGAGCCAAGGCAGTCGCGTGTGGGCAGCAAGCGAGCTGCGCCACAACGCGCGCTGCCTCGCACAAGAGCGCGCAGCCTCGCGCGCAGCGAGCGCAAGCTCGCGTGCCACGAGCGCTGCGCCTAGCATTGCTCGCGCGCACAGCGAGCGATGTCGCCCGCCCAGCGAGCGATGTCGCCCGCCCAGCGAGCGATGTCGCGCGCCCAGCGAGCGATGGCTCGCGCGCCCAGCGAGCGATGTCGCGCGCCCAGCGAGCGATGTCGCGCGCGCACTGCGAGCGATAGCCCGCGTGCGATGAGCGCTGGCGCGCGCAGCGAGCACCAATGCGTGCGGAGGCTTGCGATAGGGATGCAGCAGCTATGCGACGAGCGCATGGGCTGCGCGCACATGGCCAGCAATGGCTGTGTGCGTGCGGCTCATGGGCGTGCAACGCGTAGGGTGTTTGCGTTACGATTAGATCGTTCTGAATGTTTAATTTGAAAAATTTCAGTTCACGTAATTTTAATTAATTTTAAAATTAATAATTTAAATTATTTTCTTGGATTTTAATTTTGAATATTATAATTATAATAAATGTTATTTATTCTAATTATTTTACTAAAATTAAAATCATGAATTAATTTAAATGCGACTGAAATTAAATTAAACTTTTTGGATTCAATTATAAATTTATATGAGCTTTAAATTTTAATTAAATTTGTATGTTTCCGGTTAGACTAGAAATACATTTTTATGTTTAAAATTGGTAAAGCATATGAATTTATTGGTTTAAGTGGGAGCGCTTTTTAGTCATAAACTCTTGATTAGGTCTACAAATCCTTAAGGTTAAAACAACTTGATTAGAATTAATAAGGACTGAATAATTGGTAGATTATTGGTGCCCTTGATTAATTGTTGCAAATGTTTACGTGATGCATAATGTGTTTTACTAACCAGCTATGTGGGCCATTCATGATAATGAATGGGTGAATGGTATATATTGTATATGTACTGTTTTGCAGGTTATGAAGTGACTAGTATGGCCCAAATAGGATAGAAAATATGGTCTGCGTACCATTAATTTGAATGTAATTGGTCTAAAGTACCAAAGTTATTTTTCAATTCAAATATGGTCTGCGAACCATCAAATAGTTGTAATTAGTTATAGCTTATCCTATTTGAAGAAAATGGTGCCTCCCACGGAGATTTTCAAGACGGACTTTGAAGTCAAAGCTTCAAGATGAAGTCGGGCCATACTAGATCACAAATATCTTATGCATGTTTTAAGTTATTTATTGCTTTAAATATGTCTTAAAATGCATGAGATCAAAAGCTTGATTATGTTGCATGATTAAGGATTTTAGTTCACTTAAAATCTAACCAACATAGTAAGAGCCTTAAGTTCCAAACTTAAAAATTGAGTTAAAAGGTGCCATGCCAAAATATACACTTGCTTGGATATCCTTTACATCAATCTAGTAATAGTTTTCGCTCAGCGAGGTGTTACTTATTGGTCCTAAAGGGGCAAGGTACACAAATAATTGTGAGTACATGTTAGTTTTGGTGAAACTCAACGATATAAGTAAGGAGTCCTTTTATGTCGTGGCAAATTCGATAGGTTTACCTAATAAGTTCTTAGACGTACCTATCAACCAAGAATAGTTTCTAGACTATTAGCAAAAGGCTTTTGCTTACCTAAGATGTTCTAGGATTAAGTCGACAAACTGTGCTTAGTTCTTCAATGATTTTAGGATCTTGGAATCATTTTATTCACACCTGCCGGAACACATAAATTGAATAAAATGCTTAATAAACATTGAATTATGCATGTATGCTAGAATTTAAGTTTATTAAGAGAAACTGTGAATGGTTATTTATTTGTTTATTCTTTTCAATTGTAGTTTTTAATATGGCAAACAACAATCAAAACATCATCATGGGTTCTGAGCTTATGGTCAAGCTGAACCTGAAAAATTTTCTTGAATGGGAAGCTAAGCTAGTTGAAATAGTCAAAATCAATGGACTTGAGTATGTACTGTCACATCCCATGCCAAGCTACTATGCCAGAGACATGACCCCTGAGAGATTTTACGCCTGGGATTCGGATCTCAAAAAGGTTATGAGTCTCATGCTGAACAATATCCCTGATGATTGGGCTAGAAGGTTTGTAGCCTATGAACCTTTTACGCTCATCAAGAATCTGAGGGATATCTGTCGTGGAAGTACGGAGGACAGGGACCTGAACGTCCATGAGTTGATTGAATCAATGTCTGGTCTAAAGGTTAGTTCTCCCAACAGGTGTTATAGGATGGAGGTCCAAGAAACACATGTTCAGCTCCTTCGCACTAAACAAAGGGTAGGCGTCCCACTGAGGTTCCATGTGGATCTTATGTGTTCATATTTTGATCGCCTAAGTCTACTAGGAACACCAATAAGCGAAAGGATGGCAGTCTCTGTCTTGCTCAATTCACTACACAGTGGGTTTGGTCGCTTCAAGCAACTATACCTAAGTGAACCAAGAGAAGAAACAGTTGCAGAATTTATTCACCTTGTCAGAAAGGCTGAAATAGTACTGGACTGTGAAGCCAAAGATTTACTCAAGGCTAGAAAGAGACCATTCAAGAAAGGTGGAAAGTCCAAGGGCAATGCTAAATCAAAGCAGGACAAGTCCACATCAAGCTGTCTTTATTGTGATGGAATAGGCCATTACAAAAGAGAATGTCCAAAGCTAAAGGAAGATCAGAAGAACGGAACAGTCGTTCCATCTTCAGGTATTTTCGTTATAGACTGTATACTTGCTAATTCAACTTCTTGGGTATTAGATACAGGTTGTGGCTCACACTTATGTTCCAATCCACAGGGACTAAGAAGAAGTAGAAAGTTAAGCAAGGGTGAAGTCGACCTACCAGTGGGAAATGGAGCACGGATTGCTGCATTAGCTGTAGGAACTTACTATTTGTCGTTGCCCTCCGGGCTAGTTTTGGAACTGGAAGAATGTTTCCATGTTCCAAGTCTTACTAAAAACATCATTTCAGTTTCTTGCTTAGATGCTAAGGGATTTTCCTTTATAATAAAAGACAATAGTTGTTCGTTTTATTTTAAAGAGATGTTTTATGGATCTGCTAGATTAGTCAATGGACTTTATTTATTAGATCACGACAAACAAGTATATAACATAAATACCAAAAAGGCCAAAAAGGATGATTCAGATCTCACCTATCTGTGGCATTGTCGATTAGGCCATATAAACTTGAAACGCTTAGAAAGACTTCAAAGGGAAGGAATTCTAGAACCATTTGACTTAGAGGATTATGGTAAATGCGAATCGTGTTTACTTGGCAAAATGACGAAGCAACCTTTCTCTAAAGTTGGAGAAAGAGCAAATGAACTATTGGGTTTAATCCATACAGATGTATGTGGACCAATGAGTACAAATGCTAGAGGTGGTTTCAGCTACTTTATCACTTTCACTGATGACTTCAGTAGGTATGGTTATGTCTACCTAATGAAGCATAAGTCTGAATCCTTTGACAAATTCAAGGAATTTCAGAGTGAAGTAGAGAATCAATTAGGCAAGAAGATTAAGGCACTGCGGTCTGATAGAGGCGGTGAATATCTGAGCTATGAATTTGATGACCATCTGAAAGAATGTGGAATTCTATCAGAATTGACTCCTCCTGGAACACCACAATGGAACGGTGTGTCAGAACGGAGGAACAGAACCTTGCTAGACATGGTCAGGTCAATGATGGGTCAGGCCGAACTTCCATTAGAATTTTGGGGACATGCACTAAATACAGCTGCACTCACTATAAATAGAGCTCCGTCTAAAGCTGTCGAAAAGACTCCATACGAATTATGGTTTGGAAAGCCTCCAAATGTGTCTTTTCTTAAGATTTGGGGATGTGAAGTATACGTCAAACGATTAATTTCAGACAAACTTCATCCAAAATCTGACAAATGTATCCTTGTGGGCTATCCAAAGGAAACAAAGGGGTATTACTTCTACAATACATCTGAGAACAAAGTGTTTGTTGCTCGAGATGGTGTCTTTTTGGAGAAGGATCACATTTCCAAAATGACAAGTGGGAGAAAAGTAGACCTCGAAGAAATTCGAGTCGAACAACAAACTCTAGAGAATGCTCAAGATGACATTCAGGATGAAACTCAGAGATCTTTAGAAGAATCTGGTGAGAATCATGGTCAATCTAGAAATGTTACCCCGCGTAGATCGCAAAGATATAGATCTCAACCGGAAAGGTACTTAGGTATTTTGACGAACGAGAGCTATGACGTTCTATTACTTGAAAGTGATGAACCTGCGACTTACAAGCAAGCTATGACGAGCCCTAGCTCCAAGCAATGGCAAGAAGCCATGCAATCTGAATTAGACTCCATGTCTGAAAACCAAGTATGGGATTTGGTCGATTTGCCAGATGGCTACCAAGCCATTGGAAGCAAATGGGTTTTCAAACTGAAAAAGGACAAGGATGGGAAACTTGAAGTTTTCAAAGCTAGATTGGTTGCAAAAGGTTACAGGCAAGTCTACGGTGTGGATTACGATGAAACCTTTTCACCAGTTGCAATGCTAAAGTCTATTCGAATAATGTTAGCAATCGCTGCATATTACGATTACGAAATATGGCAGATGGATGTCAAAACTGCTTTCTTAAACGGCGTTTTAACAGAAACTGTGTTTATGACACAGCCTGAAGGTTTTGAGGATCCAAAGAATGCTAAAAAGGTATGCAAGCTAAAGAAGTCAATCTACGGATTGAAGCAGGCATCCAGGAGCTGGAATATACGTTTTGATGAAGCAGTCAGTGACTTTGGTTTCATCAAGAACGCGGACGAATCTTGTGTATACAAGAAGGTCAGTGGGAGCAAAATTGCTTTCCTAGTATTATATGTCGACGACATATTGCTTATCGGAAATGACATTCCTATGTTGAACTCTGTCAAGATTTGGCTTGGGAAATGTTTTTCGATGAAGGATCTAGGAGAAGCACAGTACATATTGGGCATCAAGATTTACAGAGATAGATCTAAAAAGATGATTGGACTTAGTCAAAGCACTTATATCAATAAGGTGCTTGATAGGTTCAAGATGGCGGACTCCAAGCGAGGCTACCTACCCATGTCTCATGGAATGACTCTAAGCAAGACTCAGTGCACAAAAACACTTGATGAGCGTAGACGAATGAATGGGATTCCATATGCATCATTGATTGGTTCAATAATGTATGCTATGATATGTACACGCCCGGATGTTGCGTACGCACTCAGTGCTACGAGCAGATACCAGTCAGACCCAGGAGAGGCGCATTGGACTGCTGCCAAGAACATTCTGAAGTACCTGAAAAGGCACAAAGATGACTTCCTGGTCTATGGTGGAGATGATGAATTAATTGTTAAAGGCTATACGGACGCAAGTTTCCAAACCGACAAAGATGATTTCAGATCACAGTCTGGGTTTGTCTTCTGCCTCAACGGAGGAGCAGTAAGCTGGAAAAGTGCTAAGCAAAGCACCATTGCGGATTCTACAACTGAAGCGGAGTACATTGCTGCACATGAAGCAGCAAAGGAAGCTATATGGCTAAGGAAGTTCATAGGAGAACTTGGTGTAGTCCCCTCCATTAAAGGACCAATAGCCCTGTATTGTGATAATAACGGAGCTATTGCACAGGCAAAAGAGCCTAGACACCACCAGAGAGTCAAGCATGTACTTCGTAGATTTCACCTTCTACGAGAGTTCGTTGAAAGAAAAGAAGTCGAGATAAGCAAAATTGGAACTGATGACAACATATCAGATCCATTAACTAAACCTCTGCCGCAGGCGAAGCACAACTCGCACACTGCAGCTATGGGAATCAAGCATATTGGAGAATGGCTTTGATGTCTCTGTTTAATGTTTTAAAGTTTTAGAGTTTAAATCTTTGTAAAACATTATTGGTTAATCATTCACAATAAATGAAAAGAATTCATTTTTCCATTTAATTTGTGGTTTATTAAATGATGAGTCCCTTCAATTTGACGATATATTCAAGATAGACTGTCAGGACCAGTCCTGTGACTAAGAAATGTCTATCAAGTGAACTTGAATGTCAAAGGTTGAAAATGGTCCCTAATCGGAGTTTTCTATAAAATTGGACGCATAGAAAACGTTAGACGATTAGAATGCAAGATGACTAGTAGTTCTGTTTCTTGAACTATGTGGACATGGCAATGTCATAATCATTTGCATAGATACTTACTTTGGGAAGACTAGTATCGGACGAGACCTATGAAACTTTACTGTAAGATTGGGATTGTCCTCCCATAAATCGGGATGAGATGCTTAAAAGTTGTACAAGGCCACTCGGAGAGCTAGAAACTGTGAAATGCATGGCCGTGCTCGGATGAATCATAGGCTATGATTATCTGTTTATTTGATCAGTTGAACTCTGAAACCGAGGAACACCTCTGGACATAATAAGGATGACAACTCTTACCTTATGTTCAAGAGCAAGCATCGAGCGACAAAGGAATTAGGAAATGCACACTTGTCCCTAAGGACAAGTGGGAGACTGAAGGAAATAATGCCCTTGGTCCAAGTATGCATTCTATGTTAAGTCTAATAAATGCGGTTCAGTATTAATTAACAAGTTAATAATTCAGTGAGATCAAGTGAGCTGAATGCCTAGCTAGAGGCCGCTTCAGTTCAAGTGGAATTAATGATATTAATCCACAGCTTACTCTTGACTGAACCCGTAGGGTCACACAAATAGTACGTAAACGGATCAAGTATTTAATAGCATTAAATACTCCATCTATGAATATTCGGAACCGACGGATCTTGGTTTCAGTGGGAGCTAAGATCGTCACAGGCAAGGAATGAATACTCCGGAAACGATGATATTGCCGGAAACGGAAATATGGATCGTATCGGAAATATAAATATTATCCAAGTCGTAGATGTTGCCGGAAACGGAAACATGGTACGTGTCGGAAAATATTATCGGAAATAGAAATATTGCCAGAATCGGAAATATTGCCGGAAACGGAAATATTGTCAGAATCGGAAATATTACCGGAATCGGAAAATAATTCCGAAAACGGAAATATTAAATATTTGTTCGAAACGGAAATTAATTCCGGAATCGGAAATATTAAATATTGTTCGTATCAGAAATGAATTCCGGAATCGGAAAATTTAATCGGAAGCGCATCGTACGAATAAGCATCGGACGAGGCCTGCCGGACGAGGCCCAGCACGAAGACCAGGCCATCGCCCAGCAAGCCAAGCGCGCCGCACAAACAGCCACGCCAGGCCCAGCGCAAGGCCAGGCCCAGCAGGCTGCGCGCAGCGCGCAGCGCGCACAGCGGGCACAGCACGCGCAACGCGCAGCGCGCGCGGGCGCTGAGTGGGCTGCTGCTCGCGCGCACGCATGGGGCCCATCGTGGCTGCCGTGCGTGTGTGTGCAAGTGTTTGCGTTCGTGCACGTTTCCTAAAACATGCAGAGTTCGGTTAATGATTAAATTCCTAATTCTATTTGATAAATTAATTAAATTAGAGTTCTTGTAGGATTCTAGGTTTGATTAATTTGTATCTGAATAGGATTTCGATTCCCTTTCCATACCGCTATAAATATGAGGCTAGGGCTCACAATTTATAACACAAGTTTCAAAGTATTCAAAGTGAGTTTTTGAGAGAAAAATTCAGTCACACATTTGCCTATAAAGTGCCGAAAATAATAGTACCTTAAGGGCGATTCTAGTTGGTCAATCTTAAGGCGGATCCGGACGTGCTGTGGACTATCTACGGAGGGACGACACTTGGAGTCCTAAAGACTTGTTCTTGTTCGGTTCGGGCGCAGCTAGGGAAGGCACGCAACAAAGAGTATGCATCTAATCTATGCTAAATGATTATGTGTAAATAATATGTTTTCCTGGGTTTATGGTTTTTCCGCATGATTTATGAATTGCCATATGTATCATAACCTAACAAAAATCCTAATAGATTTAGGAATTGTGCATGGACACAAACACACACGCACGGAGCCACGAGGGCGCCCGCACGCGTGCGCTCGGCCCACGCAGCCCACGCTGGGCAGCCTTGCCTTGGCGCGCTGGGCCTGCCTTGCGGTGGGCCTGGCGCTGCCTTGGGCTGGGCGTTGGCGCGCGTCTTTGCTTGCTGGGCGATGGCCTGGCTTCGTGTTGGGCCTTCGCCCGGCAGGCCTCGTCCGATGCTTATTCGTACGATACACTTCCGATTAAATTCCCGGTTCCGGATTCATTTCCGATACGAACAATATTTAATATTTCCGATTCCGGAATTAATTTCCGTTTCGAACAAATATTTAATATTTCCGTTTCCGGAACTATTTTCCGATTCCGATAATATTTCCGATTCTGACAATATTTTCGTTTCCGGCAATATTTCCGATTCCGGCAATATTTCCATTTCCGATAATATTTTCCGATACGTATCATGTTTCCGTTTCCGGCAACATCTACGACTTGGATAATATTTATATTTCCGATACGATCCATATTTCCGTTTCCGGCAATATCATCGTTTCCGGAGTATTCATTTCTTGCTTGTGACGATCTCAGCTCCCACTGAAACCAAGGTCCATCGATTCCGAATATCCATAGATAGAGTATATAATGCTATTAAATACTTGATCCGTTTACGTACTATTTGTGTGACCCTACGGGTTCAGTCAAGAGTAAGTTGTGGATTAATATCATTAATTCCACTTGAACTGAAGCGGCCTCTAGCTAGGCATTCAGCTCACTTGATCTCACTGAATTATTAACTTGTTAATTAATACTGAACCGCATTTATTAGACTTAACATTGAATGCATACTTGGACCAAGGGCATTATTTCCTTCACTATTAAACCCCCTCAATCTGTACAAGGGGGACTACGTGCAGATTGGACCTTAAAAACTCAAAACGCTGACCTGACAAATCTGTTGTAAAAATGTCAGCGATTTGTGACTCAGTAGATACATAACGTACAACGTGAGCAACTCGCTCCCGGACGAAATGATAATCTATCTTAATATGTTTGCTACGATCATCTTGAACCGGATTCACCGCAAGATAGGACGTAGAAACATTATCACAATAGAGTTTCACGGGTGCGCGGATGACGATACCCAACTCTGCCAACAACGAACGAATCCAAAGAATATCTTGTACCGTGTATGCAACAACGCGGTACTCTGCTTCAGTGAAATGATAATCTATCTTAATATGTTTGTTGGTTTTTGCTCACCTTTTATGTTGGGCCTTTGCTCAAAACCCCCGCCCCTTCTTTACTGTTCGATTTCAATTCCCACTCACTAATTATTTAAATTAAAAAAAAATGAATGATTTCCATCAAAAATACATAGAAAATGGCAAATTTGTAGGAAATTACCCTTAGAATATGAGTTTGCGAGAAATTACCTTTTAAAAATAAAAGCGAGAAAAAAGATCTAATTTATACACTCCGAATTTTGTTTAGAGACTCCCTTTAGACGGAATCAACAGTGACTCGATTTTCAGGCATTGAATTTTCACATGCAATGCGCGAGAAAGTCTTAAACTATACTAGGGATAGTCCTTAAAACCTATATTTATATTAAAATAATCTTTTGATGTATTTTCTTTAATTGTTGCATTTTCATTTGGTACCAAACAACATAGTATGGTAATTGGTAAAAGCAGGGTGGTAGCATTTTGTCATTTCATACCAAACAACATAGTTTGATACTCACAAGTCAATGTAGTTGCATTTTTGTTTGGTATCAAATAACATAGTTTGAAATTTACAAGTTAAAGGTAAATATATTTTTTTGGTGGCCCAAACTCAATTTATTACCTAAAGTTACCATTTTACTCTTAGTATATGATTTAAAGACTAAACCTTGTAGACTAGTATAGTCTCAAACAACCTCTGCAATGCACATAATTAAATGCACTAGTTTTTTCGAAACTTTGTCAAAACCACCTTTAAAAAATGCGAGAAAAAATTTGATTGATTAATGTTAAATTGGTTACACTATGGTAAATTAGTGTTCATTAGGGGATATCGACTAACTTTTGTTGGCGAACCAACTTTTGTTAGTCATTAAGGGCTTTCCAATGCATTTGAGAAACTTTTGGGATATTCAACGAATAAGTTGAAAGCTAAAAAATAGTTTGTGAAAAAAACTTAATAACACCGATTATTCGAAAATTTATCAAGTATTCATAAACCCTAAGTGCTATATTAAAATCTCAAATTTTATGATTAATAAATCCCAAAATTTCAAATTAGGTTCTGTTCTATTAGACTTATTTTGTCTGAACCTATTATCTGAACTTATATTATTTAAATTTGTCTGAATTATTTGAACGTATCTGAAATTATTTATCTAAAATCAGTCAAAATAAGTCAAATAAAACATAAGTTTGATTTTGTAGCGAAGTTAAATGAGTATCACAACCCGACCCGAATTGACGGTTAATTGCCCTTTGCCATTCATATTATCTCGGCAACAAAAAAAAGCTTCCGTAAAGCTTCTTGAGTTCTTCTCGATAATAATCTGCACTGTCTGCTAAGCTAACCGGCAAACGGCCCGCACTCATAGAACTCGATAAATCCGGCGAAGTCTCACCGGAACCCTAGAAATATTTAACAGAAAGGAAAAGAGAAATTGAAAGATGGGGAAGAAGCAGCATAGCAAAGATCGGATGTATATAACCACGACAGAGTGGGCTACTGAATGGGGAGGTGCCAAATTCAGAGATCTTCGTACTCCCTTCAAACGCCTCCCTTTCTACTGCTGCGCGTAATTCCTCTTTCTCTCTCTATTCTTTTACTTAATTTATGCTTTTCAAGTGACAATTTCCTCAACTTTTTGTTTGGGTTTTTTCATATTTGTGATTGCAGTCTCACATTTACGCCCTTCGAGATTCCAACTTGCACTCAGGATGGTTGCGTTTTTGAAACCATGTTAGTTTTCTCATATTTAATTGATTAGTTTTCCTGCAATTTTGAGAATTGAATTGAAGTTTTTTTTACTGATTTGAATTATTTGGGTGAGATAGGCAAATAATACCATACATTAGGAAATATGGGAAGAACCCTGTTACTGGAGCACCTCTTAAGCTTGATGATCTTATTCCTCTTGCATTCCACAAGAATTCTGAAGGTATCACACTTTTTTTTGTTTTTATTACTATTCACTATCATGCCTTGTTTGCTTGTAATTGATTTATCAATATGAATGTCAATTTACAGTATACGCCCTTTGACTCGATTGTATCTTTATTACATAAAGCATTGTTTTTCTCCCGTGTGCGTGTGCCATTGCTGAAATTGATTGTTTGATGATCTTGTTTGTTCTAGGTGAATTTCATTGCCCAGTTTTGAACAAGGTTTTCACTGAATTCACCCACATAGTTGCTGTCAAGACCACTGGAAATGTGTTCTGTTATGAGGTTCGTTCATTTTTTTGTTCTACTTCTAGTGACATTTGTTGTAACATATAGGCTAACACATTATTAGACAATGCATAAGACTCCTAGTATACCAAATATTCCAGGGACCGATTTGAAGTGTGTTTTGCAACTCTAGCTACAATTTCTAAAATTAAGCTAGTAGAATGAAGGGAAGACACCCAATTGCATTAAAGTAGAAGTCACATGAGTATGGAGGCTAGCAATCTTCTTTGACTAAATTTTGAAAAAGATAAGTGACCCGTGCACCTTTCTTCTTGAAACATACCGATTCAGACGTGACCTCTAAATTTTCTTGGTCCAGCAAAAAGAGGGAGTATCATAGATAAAAAATGCGGTATCGGTCACGGTCGCGGGATCGGTCGCGGAGTCTCGGTAACGGAAATGATGCGTTAGTCGCGGACCGTGTCGCGATTGTCGCGTAGGAATTTGAAATTTGAAAAGAAGCCCCATGTCAGCCCCACTCACTACCTACCCTAGTCCCCCTCCGCTAAACCGTACACGTGACATAATCAAATGAATTTCTTTGTTTGCCTTCTCTCTCCTCTCTTGTTTTAGATCTGGTAATGGAGTTCTGTACTCTATTTCAGTGGAGTTTCTCGATTTCTTTCCTTTTCCCCTTTCTTTTTGTCGAAAACATGGGGAATTCGGCTGAAACCCGAGTAGATGTGAGGTTAATAACGTTTAATGCGGACAAAATTCGTTCGGATCGGTTGAACCGGCCGAGATCTCGCCGTTTTTAAAAACAACTTTACAACTCGGGATATCTCGTATCGCCAGCCTCCAAAACCTAGTTAACTCTGGCGAGTTTTTACACCATGGGGAGTATAAGTCTTGTTTCAATTATGGTTTTTTAGCTCAAACTTTAAGAATTTTTTTATCACTACAAACTAATCCCTCTTTTCCCAAAATTCAGCACATGACTTACTCCATCCAAAAATTTCCATTAATGAAAGATTCCATTGGAAAACCTCTTTATCTTTTGGCACGTATATGATTTGTGACCTTGAGGGTGACTTTGTGTGTAGTGCACTTGTTTTTTTCTTTCCACATTTTCCCCAAGCATAAGTCTCTATTATTCAAATAACCATTCATCGAAGGGGCATAATTGATAAACGAAGAGAGGAATTTCTTTTCACCGCAAAAAAGTCCCAGTTAAGTTCGGATATCATGAAAAGAAAAATCCCATAGATATTGCAACTTGTTTAAGGATATTTGATACCCTTTTGACTTCCCTTCATGTTGTCAGAAGATGTACTTACTTTGTTCCTTAGTATGCTTTATACTTCCCTTTTTCACCTGCCTGTAATGCTCTTTACACTTCCATTTTTCATTTATCCCAAAATACTCCACTTCTGTTTCCGTTTTAGGAATGACCCCACTAATATTTTAATATCTCTCTTTTCCCGCTACTAAAAGTTAGGTCCCAACCCTATCTCGTTCAATATAAAAAAAAATACTCATCACACGGCTCACATCTACTCGTCCATGAAATACCGATTGATAATCAAACAACAACTTATCTCCTAAAACTGTATGTTATCATAAATGTTGGTTGTGAGACGGAGGGACTTATTTTT
Source organism: Spinacia oleracea (assembly GCF_020520425.1). Classification (NCBI taxonomy): domain Eukaryota; kingdom Viridiplantae; phylum Streptophyta; class Magnoliopsida; order Caryophyllales; family Amaranthaceae; genus Spinacia; species Spinacia oleracea. The sequence goes on from NC_079489.1 coordinate 150,666,047, forward strand.
CTTTTTCTAAATAACCAACCATCTAGGGTTATATTTGATAGGGAAAAAACTTTGAATTCTTGGAGAGGAAACAGGAATTTCTTTTTATGACATCCTGAAACAGCTATACGGAGTATAACTCATATAAGGTACTTTTATTTTATTATGTTTTACGGAGGGAGTATAATCACCTACATACACTGATACACAGACTAATAAGTACTATATAGTTTGGATTAATTGGTGGTGAAGTTCTACGTAGAAGTCAAAATTCGACATATTGAAAAGGAAAAAGGGATTCTATTATGGCTAATGACTCCTCAATTCTTACTATCAGATCTAAATATTTTTCAGGATTTTGTAGCACAAACATATTTCGGTTTCATGTGCACAAAAGCTAGCCAGTCCGTAATATGTGAACATTTCTATTACAGGCAATTAAAGAGTTGAATATTAAAACAAAGAATTGGAAGGAGTTGCTCACAGATGAACCATTTACCAGAGATGATCTTATAACAATTCAGGTAACTATAGTTTTGCATAAATTCTCCTACTTGCATATTTTTTTTTAAGCTACTCCCATTGTTACTACTCATTACTAAGCCCCACACTGATATTTCTGGTATTCCTGTGCAGAATCCTAACGAACTTGATGCCAAAAAAGCTCTAGATCAATTCGATCATGTAAAAAAAGGCTTGAAAATTGAAGACGAAGGTATCATATTAGTCTGAAAATATTTTGCGTCCAGTTTTTTTTTTTCCTTTCTTTTCTTGTTTTATATTTGACACGTTTGTTAATCGCGCTCAGAACTGAAAAAATTGGAAGCTGATCCAGCATATAACATAAATGTAAGCGGGGACATCAAGCAGATGCTTGCAGAACTTGGAACTGAGAAAGGAAAACAAGCAGCATCGCTTGGAGGGGGCGGGAGCAAGGCACAAGAAGAAAGAGCTGCTGCACTTGCTGCTATCTTAGATGCAAGATCACGTATTAAAGATGATTCTAAATCGAATGGAAAGACTGAAAACAGACAAGTGTTTAGTATTGTAGATGCTGCATCTGCCTCAGTACACGGAAGAAGTGCCGCTGCTGCAAAAGCTGGCTCAGCTGAAAAAACTGCTGCTCGTATAGCTTCTCACATGGCTGGTGAAAGAGCTCCTGTGAATTCAAAGCTGGTTGGTTTTATCCCCCTTTCTTTAATCAGATGTCTGGTGTGCTGCTTTTATCACATCTGTTACGTGTCTTTGTCTAGTTGGCTTTGCAACTCAACCATGTCAATTGTAATTTGCTGCTATTCTGTGTTATAGATGATCACCCCTAGCATCTTGACTTTTATTTTTTTTATACTACGGAAGGAAAGGCAATCCCTGTCACGTTTTGATGTGTCTGAGATAGTGAGTAAACACTAAACAGTCCTAAACACCCAAAACTCCAAAAGCTTATACGGCAGAATAATCCAAGCTAGCTTTTAGAACTTATTGCGAACTTATTGCGACTTTTTGTCTCCCCAATCGGAGGTTTTGAGGCTTGCAACTTGGTGGCATTTGAAAAAAAAAGATATTGCTCTTTGTTATGCCTTTCTGTCTCTGGTCGCTTAAATGAAGGCTCAGCCTTCTCTACCAGATATGGATCAGCCTCTAAAACAGCTTCACATTTATACCTGAATGCCTAAGTCTCTTGCAAAAAACCTGAAATAATCCAATGTATCCCAAATTTTTCAGATCTTCTCTACATTTATAACTGTAGATCTTCTCATTGAGGTAAGAAAGAGAAGATAATTATGGCTCCGGGTTAGAGTCATCAAGTGATACTGTAGTTTCTTTGCTTCTGTTGAGAGAACATGGTGACCGTGAGAGAGAGTTAGTGAGGAGAACGATGCCTGAAGAACTTTTGTTGAAGAGGTCAATTCTTGATAAAAAGGTCATTAGCTACTGGTGTTAATTAGGGAAAAAAGGGTGGCTGGGACTGATAAAGGGTGTCTTCTCTTTTTCTCTCTAATATAAGTAACCAAGAGGCCAAAGACTAAATTTTCTGAACTAGTGAAAATTGTTGAAAATGCAAATAAAATTTCTGATAGAATGTTGTTGACAGAAGTTCCTTTTTTTCTCCCTCTTTTTGTTTTGTACTATGCGTCTTCTTCATTTCCTAGGATTTTTCCTTTGAAAATTTATGGTTATGCATCACTTTATTTCCGTACTATATCCGTTTCGGTGCTGCATAGCTTTCCCTTTTTCCTTCCAATCAAAGTTTTAGTTCTATTGTGTAAGCACCTTGACAAAATCTTGAATAGCTTACTCATTAAGATCTCGGTGTAAATGGTGACTTGTGTAAACGTTTTATCATTGGTTGTAGACTTTGTATTTTGTGTCTGTCTTAGCTGCCATTGAGTTGCTCAAGATTAAAGTGCATCTGAAATTTATAGGAGCTTCTCCCCACCCCCTTCTCCTTTTAGGAAATAAAAAAATGTTCAGAGTTGGCATGTCTTGTCTTTTGATGGAGTTTAACATGAGCATCTTCATGCTGGTGCTGTCATATGTCCAATGTGCAAAAACCTTGTTGTGAGATTTCATATAGATTCCAAAGTTTGGAGAACTAGTCTTGATTCCTGTCCAACGTTTCCTTTGCGTTGATGATTGTATAAGAGTTGTAGATATTATGATTATTTTGGATAATTTGGAATTGCAATATTAACATCTCTAAACATGTTACAGAAAGATAAGCCCATAGTCCGTGTTTTCCGTTGAAAGAAGGAACCTCTTGCTTGGTGCTCTTATCATTACTCCCATCGTTCTTTAATATTTTCAAATGTCCTACTCGATTGTCCAAAAAAAATTGGAATAAATTTTTACTCTCTTTCCATTACACCAACCCCTTTCTTTGCCTTCGTCAACTTTTTTTTCTCTGTTGACTATCAAACAACTACTCTTAATTAATAATTGTACCAAACCAAAATGTGAAAAAAATCGAGGGTCTTTGAGAGTTTTGTGTGTTTGTGTGCGTGTGTGTGAAGTGCATTCCTAGGAAAGAAAACATGAAAAGATGTTTTAAATTTTGCTTCAAAAACTTTTGATTTTTGTAAGACTGTAAAGTAGAATTGTTGCTCTAACACGTTGACATAGTTTTTTTTTGAGGAAAAGAGGAGAAGAGAAAAGGAACCTATTTTGGATTGTGGCGTTGCTTTCTGAGAGAGATATCATAACCTTAGTACTGGTATGTCACAGGTGAAGAGCCGCTACACTACCGGTGCTGCTTCAAGATCTTTCACTTCAACTTCTTTTGACCCCGTCACCAAAAATGAATATGAATACGTCAAAGTTGAGAAAAATCCCAAGAAAAAAGGATATGTACAACTGCATACATCTCATGGAGATGTGAATATTGAGTTGCATTGTGATATCACTCCTAGGACATGTGAGAATTTCATCACTCTTTGTGAGCAAGGATACTACAATGGTGTAATCTTTCACAGAAACATAAGGTATGGGTGACATTCATTTTTATATTTGACCACCCTTTCTGTGGTTATGTTCAAAGACTTCTAACTTGAGACTGGTTCTATGATGTTAGGAATTTCATGATCCAAGGAGGTGATCCGACTGGTACTGGAACAGGGGGTGAATCAATTTGGGGTAAGCCTTTCAAGGATGAGGTGAACTCAAAGCTGCTTCACACCGGAAGAGGTGTTGTTAGTATGGCAAACAGTGGACCTCACACCAATGGTTCTCAATTTTTCATCATGTACAAATCTGCAAAGCATCTAAATTACAAGCACACTGTATTTGGGATGGTAGTTGGTGGCATGACGACACTTGCAGCAATGGAAAAAGTTCCTGTAGATGATGACGACCGGCCTCTGGTTAGTGCAATTTTTCTTTGGTGGTAATTTTAAGTTATTGTGTCCAAGGATACTTTTACTAGGATACTTAAGTGGAATGATTGCTTAACAGATAAAAAAAGGGGATGGTCAAATGTCTACATCCTCAAATTTTTGGACTTACCTTTTGCATGATAGACTCAATTGCTAGTGCTTTTGAGTCCTATAGCTTGGTTTCCTCGTTGGGTTGTATGATTTTCACCTTATACTATTTGCTTAGTTAATTTCCATCAGAGAACACTGCCGATAAAATTTGTCTGTCCCTATGTCAGCTACGAACCTGATAAAAAACATCTATCAGATTGACATTTGGCTTTTTTATATTGGTAAGCAAGTGATTCAAATTATAGTGTTTTCACATTTTGTATTTACCTCTTCTCTTATCAAAAGACTTACAAGCACTCCCCTCCTCGTTAGGAAAAGAAAATTAAAAGCATAAATTTTATAAAGATGTTAGGACAAGTATTCCGGTGACTTAAAGCATTATAAGAACTAGTGGTTATGCAAACGATGCGTGCGTGACATTTTCTATGAATATTGTAATTAAGTACTTGTATATAAATATTAAATACTACCTCCGTTTCGAAATAATGGGGACACTTACGCATTTCACAACAACCAAGATAAATGATTGGAATGTAAGAAATAAGTATGGGAAAAGTGGAATGTTATAAGAAAAGAATGATAAAAAATTAGGTTGAGTGGAGTGGTGTAAGAAAAGAAGAATAAAAAATTAGGTTGGGTGGAAAGTTATGAGTAAAAAGAGAATATAAAAGTAGGTTGAGTGGAAAATTGTAAGTAAAGTGGAAAAAAGAGTTGTGTGAATTTATTAAATATTATTTTGAAACACCCATTTAATCTCCATTATTTCGAAACGGAGGGAGTATTCTTCAAAATAACGTTTGGTATACAGTTATGTTAATGAGGGTAATATAGGTATTTCACCGTGGGACACCAAAATTTTGCTTGTAATTGAAGTTCCCCCATTTGGATCCTCAAACACCCTCTATTTCATCATTACCTGGCAAAACTCATAGTATTAGAATTGCTGTGAAGATCATCTTGCTTGTTACTACCTATGTTCTTTTTCACTAGAATCAACAAACACCGGTGGATTCTTGGCTGGCTTATTTGTGACTATTGCAGAAAACTAGCTTATTTTGGCCCACAGGACCAGTTTTCTTGTTTAATCATGCATTGATGGGTGAACTGACCTCTTTCATTGCTGAGCAGTTCACTTGAAATCCTCTCCCACCCTTTTGTATATGTAAACTGACAGCAAGTGGTTTTGCATCCATGTTGATCATAACATTTTAGTTCGTTTTCTGTTTTTCCAGGAAGAAATTAAAATAAATAAAGCAAGTATCTTCGTCAACCCTTATGCTGAACCTGATGAAGAAGACGAGGAAGAGAAAGCCAAAGAGAACAAGACTGAGGATGAAGAAAATGTGAGTTTCAAAGACTTTTTCTCTGTCCCTGACTCCTTGTGTTCTATCAGAGTATCATCTTAATTTCATAATAGAACTGCAAGTACAGATGCACAGTAGTATGTAGTGACAGGACCTGTCAAATATAACCATTTTCACGAATGCGGTAAATAAAATGACGCCAACTTGGCAACTAATGGCACATCGACACTCGGGTCACCAGAATGGGTCCCACAGGACAGAAAATTATGTCTTTTTTCGTAAAATTAGATGAGTTAAGTACATTTTCCGGTGTGTTGGGCCATTCCAGTTACTTGGGTGTCAATTCAATTATAGTGCCAAGCTTGTGTTAATATTTGTAGTTGATCTACAGTTTGTGACTTGGTGTCATTGGGTGTAATTGTGACTTCCATCTACCATTTTGTACAATGAGCAATGAAAACTGTACACCCTTTCCTTTCCTCGCCTTTTATTTAGTACTCATAATTTTTTCTTTGCTTATTTGGTACTCTTTAGTATTTTTTTGGGTAAGCAATTATGAAAATTGAGTATTATTGCTTCTGTATACTTCAGGAAAAAGTGGGATCCTGGTACAGCAATCCGGGCACTGGTGCAACAGATTCAGGGACTGTTGGTGGCGGTGTTGGGAGATACCTTAAAGCGAAAACCACTCAAGTTGAACCGACTACCGGTGATACTAGTATTCCGGCTGTTAGTGCAAAGAAAAGGAAAACAGGGTTGAAAGGAGACTTCAAAGATTTTTCTGGTTGGTAATTTTTTTTGTTCTTCTGTTGCTGTAATTGTAGTTATTTAGCTCTTTGTAGCGTAATGCCTATCTGTAATCTGTAACATATAAACATTTTTGAGGAAAAAAAAGCTGCAAATACACAAAAACAGGTCATTACTAGTGATACATAGATTGAAAGTTCCTAGTTGTTAAACCTTTGTTCGTGAAATCAAGATGCAAATTGTTGTTTTCTTGGAATTGGTGATTAGAACAGGTTCTTTCAGAAAAATTGTAAAATCACGAAGGTTTTTTAAAATGTTAACCATTTTGTATTTACTCCTTATATTTACTACTCTCTCCGTTTTTTTACTTGCATCACTTGGACTGATACACTTGCCAATGCATCATTTGACTATAAGTATCTCTAATTTTCTATTTGTAAAAAATTATAAAAAATTGGTATTATGAAAATATGTTATTAGTCCAATAACATTTTACATTAACTTTTGATTATCATATATTAAGAAAAGATCAAAGTCAAACTTACTATATAAGAATAGTGCAAAGTCTAAGTGATGCAAGTAAAAAATGGAGGGAGTATTTATTTTTTTTGCCTTTCACCCCACCCTTCAACCTTCCTACTCACTTGGGCCACCAATTCTTACCACCACTCCCACTACGGGCACTACTAGTTCAACTTCCACTTGGGCCACTAAACCATGACAGAGATTTCTGATGTTTGAGCTTCTACCATGGTGGAAACTTAAAATGAAGAAGTCTCCACCATTGCAGAAGTCTAAAACGCAAAAGTTTTCATGTTATAAGGGAAAATTAATTTAGACTATAGTAGAGACTTTTACGTTTTAAATCTAGGTCTATTTGAAATATCCATTAACATTTTTTCATCAAATGCCTAACATGGAGTAACATTTTTATATAACAATTGAACTACCGGATTATTTTTATTGTTAATCGAATTAAAATTTATTATTCCGTACTATAACAAGTTTAAATAATCGTTTATATAATACGAACAGATGAAGATATCATAATATGCTCTCTGCTTTAGTGTTAAAAGGAGTTGGGATAAAGCTTTGTGTGTGTTTGGTCTTATGTTTGACTCCTAACAAATACGGAGTATATTTTGGCCCTGTTTGGTAATTGGCTGTTGGCCGTTGGCTGTCGGCTGTTTTACTTGGCTGGTTTGACTGGCGGTTTAAGTTGGCTGCTTTTGTTGGCTGTTTGACTATGGATTGGTTACAAATGTGTTTGGTAAAATCAGTTGTTGGCTGTTGGCTGTAGCTATGTAAAATGACATTTAAGGACATTTAATGTCTTTTATTCATTTTTCAATACATACTGTGTATTGTGTACGGAGTAAAACGTAATTACAAATAAATTAATTAATTATTAATTATTAATTATTAATTATTAATTATTAATTATTAATTATTAATTATTAATTATTAATTATTAATTATTAACTATTAACTATTAACTATTAACTATTAACTATTAACTATTAACTATTAACTATTAACTATTAACTATTAACTATTAACTATTAACTATTAACTATTAACTATTAATTACTAATTACTAATTATTAATTACTAATCACTAATCACTAATCACTAATCACTAATCACTACTCACTAATCACTAATCACTAATCACTAATCACTAATCACTAATCACTAATCACTAATCACTAATCACTAATCACTAATCACTAATCCCTAATCCCTAATCCCTAATTATTAATTATTAATTATTAATTATTAGTTAATTAGTAAAAAACAAGGACAAAAAAGTAATTTAGATAGTGAAAAGCCAAAAGCCAACTCCAAAAAGCTAGTGTTACTAGCTTTTCATTTTTGGCGGAAAAGCTAGCTTTTCAGCAAGCTAAAAAGCCAGTTACCAAACACATTTTTTGGCTGTTTGACCAGATTAAAAAGCCAACAGCCAAAAGCCAACGAAAAAGCCAGCAAAAAGCCATTTGCCAAACAAGGCCTTTATTTTTCTGTTAATCTAATATTTTTGACGTTTTGCCCCCTCCCGACAAATAATTTCTGGCTCCACCGTTGCATTTTATCGGTTAATCCAATATTTTTTAAATTTTCCCCAAATAAATAATTTATAGATCCGTCACTAGCGACAAACACGGCCCAAACTCCCATGAGGGCCACAATGGCCAATGGGCGAAAGCGATAGGTTGGCGAATCCTTCTTTGGCCCATTGCAAAAAACAGTAAAAATTAAGTGTACTTACCATTTAATTTTCATTTGATGGAATAGTTTAGCCTAACTTTAGTCCGATTTTATTGACATGATTTTGATATTATCTAATACAAGTACGGCTGTTTATATATGTACTACTCCGTATATATATGGACTCAAGTTAAAGGAGAGATGAGGAATTTCGTTTTTATTTTTTTCCAGATTTTTTTTCTTTTCTATAAACTTTTTTTGTCGGATTGAAATTATTAAAGACAACATTGTCCAAATCATAAAGAAAGCTGGTTTCCTGCTTAGGAAAGTGATACTACTCGTACAATTCCATTCCAGAAAAAAGGATACGCATTTCGTATTTTCAAAGGGACCCGTAAATCAGGGAAAACACTAACGTTCGGCATCACGGTTAGTTTTTAGTTTTTAGTTTTTAGTTTTTAGTTTTTAGTTTTTCTATTTTGTAAGTCATATGATTTATATTAGATCATGAACTAAAAAATAGGCATATATACAACAATTATGTTAATTATGAAAGCAGACAACAAAAAACTGAAAACTATTTTTTTTGGTTTTCATATTTTGGCTTTTAGTTTTGTAAAAAATAAAAAACTGGAAACAAAAAACGATACCGAACGGGCTCTTAGCATATTATTAGGATTATTATTAAATTTCAATTAAACCGACCACGACACAAACACTAAGTTAATGAGAGAAAACACGAAGTTAACCTGACACAGAAGTACCACGAACATGATATGTCACATTATGCAACTATCTTAATTACCTTTTACATAGTTTTGATAAATTTTGTTAACAATACAAAATCATCACGAGTCCAAACACGAACACGACACGGTGTAACACGTTTTCCAGCTTAAAATTTTCAATCTAGTATATATATGGTGAATAGTTGACCAGTTCACATATACAAAGTTTTTTTGAGATATCTAGACCATTTTTATATAGTCTTAGCTATACGTGTTCTCTTCACCTTATAACACCTGAACTTATATGAACTGAACTTATAAAACTTAATTAAATCTAGTTAAACGTATAAGAAACGATTAAATTATCCTTATTATAACTTATTATAACTTATAAGACCTAATTAAGTCTTATTAGATTTGATTAAACATCATTGACACGTACTTACTCCATACATAGACTTATCTAAAGTTATTATATGCACCCCTTATTTAATTAAGTTGAATAGAAACACACTTATTTTTCGAGAAAACCCGTCTAAGAAGTGGTAATATACTGTATATCACAACAGCAAAGAGACAAATAGAGTACTAAAATCCAAGCATTTCCATATATCCCTTGCAATGATGAGGAAGCAGCCATGTCACCATGTGTATGGTAATTGGTAAATTAATTTCTTGGTTCCAAACCTAATTAAGTGCAAGATTTAGCTCTTTGTAGTCTAATGCCTATCTGTAATCTGTAACATATAAACATTTTTGAGGAAAGAAAGCTGCAAATACACAACAGGTCATTACTCTTGATACATGTTAGATAATAGTCTTTCATTTGTGAGACATGGAAGAAATATGAAGTTTAGAATGTGTTTAAATAGATCCATGTGCATCATATACTCAATCCGTTCCTAAATACGTGTCCAGTTTCCATTTATGACGTTTCCTTTTATGTGTCCACTTTCCGTTTTTGGACATACACCTTTCCCACTTTTCCATATACTTTTCCCACTTTTCTATACATCATTATTACCCTTTCTTACACATTCTACACTTTTCCCACTTTTCAATCACCACCTCCACTTTTATTTATACTTTATCAATAAACAATTATCTACTTTTTCCTTTCCAAAAAAAAAACAATCTCAATCATTACCTCTTACACACCATTCAATTCTATTAATTAACGTGTACATGTCCAAAGTGGACACGTATTTAGGAACGGAGGGAGTATTAAATATGTGATGGGTTGAGTTGTTGGGCCAAATGGAGCATTGGGTTTGGTGTGCTAGTATTGGGTTGGTAATATAGCTATATACTCCCTCTGTATTTATTTAAGAGATACACTTGCCTTTTCCGGCCGTATTTATTTAAGAGATACACTTGCCATTTTTAGTAACTTATCAACCTCACCATCTAATTAAATAATATATCTACACCCCACCCCACCCCTTACTCCCTAAAATGACATGGTCCCCACATATTTTTCTTATTAAAATATCTATTCAACTCCACTTGTTCTATTACTTTATTTCATTCAATTCTTTTTCTTAATACCCGTGCCCGGCCAAGTGTATCTCTTAAATAAATACGGAGGGAGTATTATTAATCAAGACTTAGCACTTTGCACGTGGCACGCGCACGGTTATTTAATGACATAATTAACGTTAATCCTTTTGCGGTTATTAATTAATTAATATTTCGATAATAATTATTTATTTATTTTAAATAGGATAATAACAAAGAGCGGTTATCAGTAACTGCCACATGGTTTCTTATTTAATCCAATGCATTAGGTTAATGTAAATTACGTTTTTATCATATTTTCTCACAATATCAGTTTCTTCAAAAAACACATGTTCATGGGAATGGTTGAAATTGCTGTATTCCATTCTTGATTAGGGAATCATGGGGGTAGATTAGCTTTGAATCCCATCAGCAAAATAGTGGGGGCTAATATTATCCTAAGAACAGAGATTAACTCGTCCTAATTTAATTTTATGTATTTACGTTTTTCATCATTCAAAGTATAGTATTAAGCAATACATAGATTTGATAGTTCTTAATTGTTAAACCTTATTCCTGAAATGAAGATGCAAACTGTTCCTTTCTGGGAATTGGTGATTAGAACAGGTTCTTTCAGAAATTTTGTAAAATCACCAAGGCTTTTGTAAATTTTTAACCATTTGGCCCATTTTCTGTACTGGTCTTGTATCAATATATGACCTCAACTTGTAATGTTAAGTAAATTCATCAACTCCACAGGCAGAGGAAGCATGGTGCATTGTTTGATACCTACTAGAAAGAGAGATGTTTGGTACTGAGCCCCACCCAATTACTACCCACCCTGTTAATTGATCTAATTCCCCCCCTTATATTTACTACTACTTTCCTCCGTTCCAGAAATATCGCACTGTGGTTGACTTTTAATTATCTAACCATTACTTTGACTCATAATATCTCAAATTGTGTGCAAGTAAAAAGTATAAAAACTTCATATTTAGAAAATATATATCGATACGAGTCTAACATCACTCCAGATGACTAAAATTTACTTACGTGCGAATCACAAAAAATGGCTAGATTCGTAGTGTGAATAGTGTAAAAAAAAATGGTGCGATATTTCCGGAACGGAGGAAGTATTATTTTTTACTTGCATGACTTTGACCGTTACACTTGTCAATGATCATTTGACCATTATCTCTAATTTTCTATTTGAAAAAATTATAAAAAGTTGATATTATGAAAATGTGTACTGTGACTAATCCAACAACATTATACATTAAATTGATTATTATACACTTTATTAGATAAAATATTCAAGTCAACTTAGTATATGAATTGTGCCCAAGTCTAAGTGATACAAGGAAAAAAATAGGAGGGAGTATCTCTTATACTTCATCCGTTCCGGAAATATTTCACTATGGTTGACTTTTACTCCTCTAACCATTATTTTGACTCTTAATATCTCAAATCAGGTGCAAGTAAAAATTATAAAAAAATACATATTTAGAAAATATATATCGATACAAATCTAACACGACTCCACTTGACTAAAATTTCCTTACGTACGAATCACATAAAATGGCCAAAATCGTAGTGTGAATAGTGTAAAAAAAAATGGTGCGATGTTTCCGTAAGTATATTTTTTTTTTATCCTTCACCTTTTATTTTAACCCACCCTTCAACCTTCCTAGTTCCTATCCATTACGGCCACCAATTTGACCACCACTTCCGTCACCAGTGATAGATATTTCCGATGTTTTGGTGGAAACTTAAGACGAAGAAGTATTAACCATAAAAGAAACCTAAAACGCATAAGTCTCCATATTAAAAAGAAATTAATTTAGACTATGGTAAAGATTTCTACGTTTAAAATCTCAGTCTATTTAAAATATTAATTAATATTTTTTCGTCAAATGCCGAATATTGGAGTAACATTTTTTTTAAAAAAAAGATGAATTACCGGATTATTTTTTATTATTAACTGAATTGAACTTTATTAGGTAACAAATTCAAAGCTGGGTTTTTTACTTTTTCATATTTAACATGTGTACTTTTTCGTTTTGAGCTTATAGCATGGTAGAGATTTAATCGTTTTAAGCTTCTATCATGGTTGAAGTTAAAGTGCATAAATCTTTACCATAGGCAAGCACAAAACAAACTAACTTCTAAATAAGAGCGGGTTAAAAGTTACAATTCCTTTACTAAGGAGTAAGAGCTGCCTATTATTATTTTTTGTCTCTCATTAAGTGTGGGCTAATAGTCCCCCCGCTATTGATGCTCTTTCCTTCTTTGACCGGCATGTTTATCAACACACAACTTTGACAACTAATACCTATAATTACCTATTAGTCAAAATTATATAAACCAATTGAGATTGGCATGAGCGGTTAAGGGTCTCTTGCTCCTTAACCAAGGTCTCGGGTTTGAGCCTTGGGAATGGAAAAAATCTCAACTGGGAGGGATGATGCCCATCGAGGTACCCATGCAAACTCCCTCGGGAGATTAGTCCACTCACCAAATGCGGTGAGAACCGCTCGTAGTAGAACCCAAAAAAAAAAAAATTATATAAAAATATATTTTTAAAAACTATAAATTGAGTACGAATATAACAAGACCCAAAGTAATCATATTTTATTATGCATGAAAAACTAACAAAGGTGAAAGAGAAACATGTAAATAATGCCCAATTCTATACCTAGGGAACACAAGTGGTCAGGGCCGGTCATGATATTTTAGCCTTTTAGGGACCCAGGGCGAATCATACTAACGAGTTTCAAGGGGGCACTAATATATGGTGTGAGGTCGAAAAATGTCTACCGTATGTCCATATTACATATGGAGCTTCGAGTATATTTATTTCTCCTTTAAATATTTGAACCATATTTAACAACATATATGAATATACAATGCCATAAAACAATTAGTTATGCAAAATAAAATATACAAATAATACATACTACGTAATATTTTTTTTCTTAATGACACAATGTTTAAAAGTTTGCACATAAATATTTTGTTTAAAGAACCCATAAAAAGAAGTACATTTAAAGATGAAGTGGGTTAATATCAAAAGAAACAGAGAACATAAAAATTAAAATCTACTCTAAAATATCACAATTGCTTTTCGGTTGTATGTGGAAAAAATAGAGGACAATGTTAAAAAACAACATTAAGAAATGTGATAAAGAAAGGAGAAAGAGTAGAAAATTAAAATAATCTTTACAAAAATTCAGCTCGAATCCCTATTACCTGCCAAACATCTAATAGGATTTAACCAACTAAGCCACAAACATTTCATGGTTAATATATGTGTTTATAATGTATTTAGCTTATAACCCAGTTGAATATTTTAAGGCCCCTTCCTTTCGAGGGTCCTGGGCGGTCGCCCCTCAATTCAAACCCCAGGGTCGGGCCTGCAAGTGGTATAAGGGGAGGGATAAGAAAGGGGGTTAGAAAAGAAACAATTGCAAAAGAAGAGAGAAAACAAGGTTGAAAAATCAGTAAGGGTATTTTAATAATTTAGCCTTTTATCCCAATTTTATTTCCACTTTGATACAAAAAATGGGAAAACATGCAATTAATTATCCTTATCTTGCACTCTAATTCCCTTATCTTTCCTTCTTATCCTTATTTCTCGTACTAATATCCCCAAGAGAAAAGAGCTCATCAAGTCTATTTATTTGGTTATTTTTTTTTATTTGTTTGTACAACTTGTTTTTCAATTATTATTTCGGAGGTTGTTTTTTCGGATATCAGATATGTGTGGCAACACACATATCAGCTAAAAGACAAATAGCTAAAAGACAAAAAAGGAAGTACCATTTATGTTAAAAAAAGTACCATTCTGTAAAAAAAAGTACCATTTAGTTAAAAAAAGTACCATTTTTGTTTAAAAAAGTACCATTTAATTTCTTTTTTGTCATTTTTCTTATTTTGTCTTTTGCTATGATATGCATTTGCCCACACATATCTAATATCCGAAAATACTTCCTCATTATTTCGTGGCTCAAAAACGAGTTGTATCCTTTTAAACATTTTGACTACTTTTAAAAGCTTTGCTTTAGCAGTAGACACGGCCCAAACTCCCACGGGGGACAACAGTGGCTAATGGGGAATCTTGGACAATAGGCGAAAGCGATAGATTGGCTAATCCTTCGTTGGCCCATTGCAAAACATAGTTCTGTTAGATAATTCTCATTTCAAAATGATTGCTATGAAAAATTAAGTTTACTTACCACTAATTTTTATTTGATGGCATTGTTTAGCTAACTTTAGCCCCATGTTAAATTGACATGATTCTTATATTACTCCGTACTATATACGGATTAGTACATATTCCGTATATATAAGGACTCTTATCACTCGAGTGAAGGGAGAAATAACAAGTTTTGTTTTTAAAAGATCTTGTGCGTAAAAGGTGTACAATAAATTTGAGTCCGGATTCTCTAGAGTTTTAATAAAACTCTACAAGGTAGAGTTGTATCTAAATCATACATTTTAAAATCAATGGCTCATATTGATGAGAAAAAATAGGTAGAATTTTGGAAAGATAATATATGAACCATTGATTTTTCATTCAATGGTTGATATGCTCAAACTCTACCTTGTAGAGTTATTTTAAAACTCTAGAGGATCCAAAACCAATAAATTTATTGTACACCAAGATAACTTTTACATAATTTTTTGTAACTTTTACTATGTTTTGATAAACTTTTATATTATAACAAAAAAGGTTGATAGATAAACATTTTAAACGGTTAAATAACTAAATTTATACATTATTAGTGATTTTGAAAAAATATTTTTTATTAAAATGAAAAAAACATTAACTAAAATTTTTATAACTTTTACATATATAAAGGTAACTTTTAAGTATTTTAAGTTAACTTTAACCTCGGTGTACAATATTTATTGTACACCTATTATAAATAAGAATTTGTGTTTTGTTTTTGTTTTGGTTACATAAACTCCATAAACTTTAATTTGTCGGATTGAAAACATTGTCCAAATCATAAAAGAAAACTGGTTTCCTGCTTAGGAAAGTAATACTACTCGTACAATTTCATTCCAGAAAAAAAGGACACGCATTTCGTATTTACAAAGGGACCCGCATATCGGAGTCTAAGAGAACAGTAGCGTCAAACCATTTTCTGGCACTCTCTGACACGATACAATAATACGATCAAAATCGGGTACGGGCATGATAATACGAACGAAATAGGCGCAACATGAACACCAAGTTAATACGACACGAAACTAACAGAACATGATCCGTCTAGATTACTTTGTCATATTATGCAACTATCCTACATTTTATATAGTTTTGATAAATTTTGTAGATCATAACAAAATCGATATAGGACAAAACACGAACACGATACGATACAACACGTTTTCTAGCTCTGAACTTTCAATCTAGTAAATATGGTGAATAGCTGAAGAGTTTTTTTTTTTTGGTACGCAAGTAAGAATAATATTAAACCACCAACCAAATTACAACCTAATCAACTCAAATGACACGAACCAACTAGGTTGACCCCCCTCAACAAGAGTTGAAATAGAACACAACAGCTAGCAAGCTCACAACCTCACAAGGCTGCAAACCACATGTGGTCTTTCCTACTAACTTTCTTAGGCATAACTACCAAAATTCTACTCCTCACAATTTGTTTTAAGCTAGTTAATACATTCTGAATTGTGGGAACTGATTGATTCCAATGACTACTATTTCTGCTTCTCCAGATCAAAATAGACCAGAGTTGCCACCCCTGCATAGTAAACCAACCTTCTGAAATAGATGATGAGTTTACATATACATAGTTTTTTCGGGAACCTAGACTAGATTTTGGTGTTTTTGGATGTGTTCTCTTCGCCTTATAGCACCTAAATTAATATAAACTGAACTTATAAGACATAATTAAATTTGGTTAAACGTATAAGAAATGATCAAAACCTGAGAACTTAAGTGACATGATTGAACCTGAATATAACGTATTTGACCTAATTTAGTCTTATTATAAATGATTAGACGTACATGATTGAAACTTACTCCAAATATATACTTATCTAAGCTTATACTTGTAATTTACTTGTTTAAGGTCCCCTCCCCTATTTGTAATTTATTATCGCCCTTGTAGCTCATTTGCGGGGGAAAGGAAAAAAAAAACTTCAAAGAGACAAATAGATTACTAAAAATCCAAGCATTTCCATATATCCCTTACAATGAGCTTTCACATTTGCTTTGTATTTATTTTTAATTTCTCAGCTTTTTGTCAAGAACCTTTCAGATTTGTCCAATTTTTTCACTTCACCTCATACTTATTTAAAACTTGTGAAAATAATAAAAGAAAATTATTCTATTTGAGATTGATTTGTTGCTTAATCGTCTGAAATAGAGTCTTGATATTCCAAGACTTTTGCTCAAACTTTTTTCATACTCAGGTTTTAATACTCAATGAGACTTTTGCTCAGACCTTTGTTCATATTAGTATTTATTTTAATTTAACAATTTACTCCTCCTTATGTGATCTCTAACTAATCCCAATTAAAGGAGAGGAAAATGGGAAACTACTTTCTCTATTTTGCTGAAATATGAAATCCTGGTTAATTTTATGACTCGTGATCTATGTTAAATTAAAACATTCCCTTGAAAAAATTAAAACAAACTTTATGGTCAAACAAACTTTTAGGATAATAATGGATTGTAAATGAAACATTAATCTGGTTATAAATTGAAGATTAGAGGTGGAAAAAGGTCATTTTGATCCGATTTAGTTAATCAGTTTCACAGTTTGGGTTTGTTAAGTTCGGATGGAGAAAGGCCAAATAGAGGTTGTGGAGGAGGACTCCCTTTTTTCTCTCTTTTTAGGGTTTACAAAAATTAGGGTTTTCTAGGGCAGAAATAGCCAATTTTCTTCGGAAATTTGGTTATTTCCGCCCCTTCTCTTTCAATTTTGTTGTGTTTTTGCGTTAGGTCTCAATAAAACTACATAGTTTCAGTGTGGTAAGTACCCCTATGGTGGGTTTGATTGTTTCGGTGTAGTAAGTACCCCTATGGTGGGTTTGTTTTTAGTTAAGTATTGTGTGTTTAGTTTAGTTCATGTTGTTTCTTTGTTAAAGATTGTTAGGTTATGATACATATGAAAAAACATAAATCATGCGGAAAACCTTAATGCCAGGAAACATATTATTTACACATAATCATTTAGCATAATTCAGATGCATACACTTTGTAGCGTGCCCTCCCTAGCTGCGCCCGAACCGAACAAGAACAAGTCTTTTTTTAGGACTCCAAGTGTCATCCCTCCGTAGATAGTCCACAGCACGTCCGGATCCGCCTTAAGCTTGACCAACTAGAATCGCCCTTAAGGTTCTAAGAATTTTCGGCTAATAGGCTACAAGTGTTTGGCTGATTTTTTTCCAAAATCTTACCTTTTAATACTTCAATTCTCGATGTAAATATGTGACCCTAGGCACCTATTTATAGAGTTTATGGAAAGGAATTATAATCCTATTAGAATACAAATCTATTTAATTATAATCCTACTAGGACTCTAATTAAACAAACTTTATCTATTAGGATTAGATTTAATTATATTACGAATCCCGGTAGCCTTAGGATTCCGAGTAACCCACACGAGTGGCAATGCACCGCACGCAGGCCTTACGGCCCACGCAAAGCGCACGGCCCAGCTCGCCGCTGCCTTTGATGCGCGCGCGCCCAAGGCCTTGGCTGGGCCTGGCCTTTGCGCTGGGCCTGGTCTAGGCTTTTGCGTGTGTTTGCGCTTTGGCTTGCTGGGCGATGGCCCAGTTTCGTGTTGGGCCTTCGTCTGGCAGGCCTCATCCGATGCTAATTCGTACGATGCGCTTCCGATTAAATTCTCGATTCCGGAATTCATTTCCGATACGAACGATATTTAATATTTCCGATTCCGGAATCAATTTCCGTTTCCAACAAATATTTAATATTTCCGTTTCCGGAATTATTTTTTAATTTCGATAATATTTCCGATTCTGACAATATTTCCGTTTCCGGCATTATTTCCGATTCCGGCAATATTTCCATTTTCAATAATATTTTCCGATACGTACCATGTTTCCGTTTCCGGCAACATCTATACGACTTGGATAATATTTATATTTCTGATACGATCCATATTTCCGTTTCCGGCGATATCATCGTTTCCGAATTATTCACTTGCTTGCCTTTGACGATCTCAACTCCCACTGAAACCAAGATCCGTCTATTCCGAATATCCATAGATGGAGTATTTAATACCATTAAATACTTGATCCGTTTACGTACTATTTGTGTGACCCTACGAGTTCAGTCAAGAGTAAGTTGTGGATTAATATCATTAATTCCACTTGAACTGAAGCGGCCTCTAGCTAGGCATTCAGCTCACTTGATCTCACAGAATTATTAACTTGTTAATTAATACTGAACCGCATTTATTAGACTTAACATTATATGCATACTTGGACCAAGGGCATTATTTCCTTACTTATATCGTTGAGTTTCACCAAAACTAACATGTACTCACAATTATTTGTGTACCTTACCCCTTTAGGATCAATAAGTAACACCTCGCTAAGCGTAATCTATTACTAGATTGATGTAAAGGTTATCCAAGTAAGTGTTATTTTGGCATGACACCTTTTAACTCAATTTTTAAGTTTGGAACTTAAGGCTCTTACTATGTTGGTTAGATTTTAAGTGAACTAAAATCCTTAATCATGCAACATAATCAAGCTTCAATCTCATGCATATTTAAGACATATTTAAAAGCAATAAATAACTTAAAACATGCATAAGATAAATGTGATCTAGTATGACCCGACTTCATCTTGAAGCTTCAACTTCAAAGTCCGTCTTGAAAATGGATTGGAAACTTTGTCTTGAATTTCACCGTGGGAGGCTCCATTTTCCTCAAACAGGATCAGCTATAATTAAACTAATTACAACTATTTGATGGTACGCAGACCATATTTGAATTGAAAAAACAAACTTTGGTGCATTAGACCAATTACATTCAAATTAATGGTACGCATACCATATTTTCTATCCTATTTGGGCCATACTAGTCACTTCATAACCTACAAAACAGTACATATACAATATATACCATTCACCCATTCATTATCATGAATGGCCCACATAGTTGGTTAGTAAAAACACATTGTATGCATCACATAAATATTTGCAGCAATTAATCAAGGGCACCAATAATCTACCAATTATTCAGTCCTTATTAATTCTAATCAAGTTGTTTAACCTTAAAGGATTTGTAGACCTAATCAAGAGTTTATGACTAAAATTGCTCCCACTTAAACCAATAACTTTATATGCTTTACTAATTTTAAACATAAAAATGTATTTCTAGTCTAACTGGAAACATACAAATTTAATTAAAATTTAAAGCTCATATAAAATTATAATTGAATCCATTTATTTAATTTATTTTTCAGTTGAATTAAATGAATTTAAATTAATTCAAGGTTTAATTTTAGTAAAATAATTAGTATAAATAAAAATTTATAATAATTATAGTATTCAAAATTAAAATCCGAGAAAAAAATTTAAATTTTTAATTTTAAAATTAATTAAAATTATTTCCGAACTGAAAATCTCAAATTAAAATTTAAAACGATTCAATCGTAACACGACGAGCACTTGAGCTTGCGCCCAAGTCCCATCGTGTGCACGACTGGTCGCTGCACAAGGCACACATAGCTCCACGCAATACGCAGCCACAGGCCACACGCACACGCAGCCATCGTTGGCCACGCTGCGCGCAACCTCTATGTTGTGTCGCGTCTGCTGATGCTTTCCCTCGAGAGGCATCTCTCGCTGCGCGAGCCAGCGCTCGCTTGTGGGAGGCAGTGCGCGCTGTGGCGCAGCTTGGTTGCTTCCCACACGCGACTGCTCGCTTTGCCCTACTCTCGCCCACGCCCATCGCATAGCACACACGGCCAGCACCTTTGCTTCGCGCGCGCGCCATGCTATGCCGCTCGTTGCATTCGTACCGCACGGGCGACGAGCTCCCTTGCTCGTCGTCGCGTGCCCGCACTATACAACACCCCTTAAGGGTAACACGTAGCTTCCATTGCTTTGTGCGTGCAAAATTTATGGGCGTTTTCATAAAAAATTAAAATTTTTAATTTAAAATTAACGACAAATTAATAAATCATACTCCCTCCGTCCCGGAATACTCGACCCGGTTTGACCGGCACAGAGTTTAAGGGACTTGAATTGACTTATTTAATTTAATAGGTAGTAGTTGATAGTGGGGTATTAGTTTAATGTAGTTAGTGGGAGGTGGGTTAAGAGGTGGGTTTGGGGGAGAGTAGGGGTTGAATTTTTAATTATTTTTTGTATGGAGTAGGGGGTAGGTGGGTTAATAGGGGTGTAGTGAGAAATAATATAATATTGTTAGAATATTTCCATTTTTAGAAACAGGTCAAGTATTAAGGGACGACCCGATAAGGAAAACAGGTCAAGTATTCCGGGACGGAGGTAGTATTAATTTCATAATTTTAGGGCGAAAAATCGAAAATTCATTAATTAATTAATTTCCGATTAACATGGATTTAAATCTAGGTCATAAAAATTTAAAATTTAACATAAATTAACAATTTTTATGGTGGATTTTAATCATGGATACCTAATTAAATTATTAATTAATTATGAAAAACAAATCAATTCTAAATTATTCGAATTTCAACAAATTAATCATAATTACAAATTAGGTTGTATAATTAATAAGTCTAGGCATTAATAATTGTTAAACATATACTGTAGGTCAATCAAAAACTCAAGATTTATCAACAAGAATCGCAAATATTCAATTTGACATCTTAAATTTACAAACTTTTGCGTTCGAAAAACTTAAACCTCCGAAAAGTCATAGTTAAGCTTCGAATTTGGGAATTCTGGGTTCGGACGAAAAATACTAGTTTTGTCAAAATTTTAGAATGCATTTTACATGCAAAATTGACACAAAAATCACTCGATTTGGTTGAGTAACGAATATTCTGCCGAAAAGCTGCGTACATATAATTAAATAAACGCAATTTGCAATTAATTACGAAAACTAATCACCCCTTTAATTCCTTGCAAATTTGTAAAATTTAACCATGTTCATGCAATTTAGATTATGAAAATAATAAGAGGCTCGTGATACCACTGTTAGGTTATGATACATATGACAAAACATAAATCACGCGAAAAACCTTAATGCCAGGAAACATATTATTTACACATAATCATTTAGCATAATTCAGATGCATACACTTTGTAGCGTGCCCTCCCTAGCTGCGCCCGAACCGAACAAGAACAAATCTTTTTTTAGGACTCCAAGTGTCGTCCCTCCGTAGATAGTCCACAGCACGTCCGGATCCGCCTTAAGCTTGACCAACTAGAATCGCCCTTAAGGTTCTAAGAATTTTCGGCTAATAGGCTACAAGTGTTTGGCTGATTTTGTTCCAAAATCTTACCTTTTAATATTTCAATTCTCGATGTAAATATGTGACCCTAGGCACCTATTTATAGAGTTTATGGAAAGGAATTATAATCCTATTAGAATACAAATCTATTTAATTATAATCCTACTAGGACTCTAATTAAACAAACTTTATCTATTAGGATTAGATTTAATCATATTACGAATCCCGGTAGCCTTAGGATTCCGAGTAACACACACGAGTGGCAATGCACCGCACGCAGGCCTTACGGCCCACGCACAGCGCACGGCCCAGCTCGCCGCTGCCATTGATACACGCGCGCCCAAGGCCTTGGCTGGGCCTGGCCTTTGCGTTGGGCCTGGTCTTGGCTTTGGCGTGTGTTTGCGCTTTGTCTTGCTAGGCGATGGCCCGGTTTCGTGTTGGGCCTTCGTCTGGCAGGCCTCGTCCGATGCTAATTCGTACGATGCGCTTCCGATTAAATTCTCGATTCCGGAATTCATTTCCGATACGAACAATATTTAATATTTCTGATTCCGGAATTAATTTCCGTTTCGAACAAATATTTAATATTTCCGTTTCCGGAATTATTTTCCGATTTCGATAATATTTCCGATTCTGACAATATTTCCGTTTCCGGCAATATTTCCGATTCCGGCAATATTTCCGATTCCGGCAATATTTCCATTTCCAATAATATTTTCCGATACGTACCATGTTTCCGTTTCCGGCAACATCTACGACTTGGATAATATTTATATTTCCGATACGATCCATATTTCCGTTTTCGGCGATATCATCGTTTCCGGAGTATTCACTTGCTTGCCTTTGACGATCTCAACTCCCACTGAAACCAAGATCTGTCGATTTCGAATATCCATAGATGGATTATTTAATGCCATTAAATACTTGATCCGTTTACGTACTATTTGTGTGACCCTACGGGTTCAGTCAAGAGTAAGCTGTGGATTAATATCATTAATTCCACTTGAACTGAAGCGGCCTCTAGCTAGGCATTCAGCTCACTTGATCTCACTGAATTATTAACTTGTTAATTAATACTGAACCACATTTATTAGACTTAACATTATATGCATACTTGGACCAAGGGCATTATTTCCTTCAAAGATTTATGCGGGATCGAAGAGGATGTCAATCTTTCGACTACAATTAGATGAATCAGACGGAAATCATATTTGTCACGGCTACAACAGATCTATAGACCCCCTCGTCAATGAAGGCTGTAAATCACAGCGATATAAAAGAGGGTATACAGAATGTTTGATATACTAAGATCGTAGCTATGGTGAAAGGAATTTTTTATTTGATTCGATTGTTATGTATTTTTTAGATTTATATCTTTATGTAGATGTCGTATGACTTTTTATCAATGAATTAATTTGTTTATTAAAAAAAAAGTTCAGATGGAGAATAAATAGGGTGGAATGTGATAGAATATGAATGAAATGTTGACCTAAATGAAAGTGAAATAAAAAGTGGGTAAAATTTAAAATAACACCCCAAACGAATAGTGTATATCAAAAAGTCTTGTGCGCATAAGGTGTACAATAAATTTATTGTACACCAATATAACTTTAACCCTTTTTTTTTGTAACTTTAACCTAGTTTTGATTAATTTGTATATTAGTAAAAAAAATTGATAGATAAATGTTTTAAAGGGTTAAATGATTAATTTTATACATTATTAGTGATTTTGAAGAAATAAGTTTTATTAAAATGAAAAAAATTATCACTGTAAAATAGATAACTTTTACATATATAAGCTTAACTTTTAAGCATTTTTGAGTTAACTTTTACTCCAGCGTACAATATTTATTGTACACCCATTACAAATAAGAATTTGTGAGTGCATATAACTTAGAAAAACGTACGGAATATGATTTTGCTGAAAAGGTAACTTTTTTTTTTTTTTTTGACATAAGCTTAAACAAGCAATTAAGGTAACTTTTAAACTTTGAAACAATGACAATTAGATAAGGAGAGGGTGTTAATTAAAAATAATTAGCATAGAAGTGATACATAATGCACGTAATAGAGTAGGCCTCCTATGAGACCGTCATACGCGTAAAATCAATTATGTCAACATTAAAAAAGATAATTATTTGATTAGAAAATATATTACTTATGTTCTTTAATATTCTTTACGCTTACTATTTGCACGGACTCCAATGTAATATTTAACGACTTATATATCCATTTCCGTATGTGAAAAAATTATGAAAATTTAATATTTTTAAAATGTATAACGAGACCAATCTAACAAGATCTTACATTACAACATTTTGATGTATATAACAGTGAGTATCGATCCACGGTCAAAGTTTTCATACTTTGGACACATATTTCAAAGCGTAAAGAACATTAAGGAACGGAGATAGTAATTATCTAGTTGAACAGTATGATTAATAATAATTGAACACAAATACTTGATCACAATGTTTAACCACATAGTATTTGATTAAAAAGTACGACTATTAGTTAAGAAGTTGATCTTATATATAATAACTTCTTATACTTATAAGTTTTGGTAAATGTAATAAGAGTACGTACCAACTAAACTAATTTTGTCACCTGTGTTTGGCCTTATTCCTAGATCATTTTAAGAACTTTCAATTATTTCAGTGCGGTCAAATGAGTTGTTAAAAATACGCAAACTTTCGGCTTATGAAATTGAATTTTTACTCTATGAATTAAGGGTCAATTCTGGAGCTAGGTGATATTTAAATTATGAATATGATGCTCAAATATTCTTCACCTAATTTTGTGATGCTTAACTTAATTAATTAGTTGACAAACTTCCCTAAAACCAAAAAAATAAAACAACAATTAGTTGACAAACTTAGAATATGTTTTTTTTGTTAATCTCTATATCTATTTTAGAAGGGAACTTTTAAGGTCATTATCGTAATATTTTTATGTCCTCTTGTAGAATAGTTACAAATAGTATTAAGAATTAATTGTTAAAATAAAATAAAAAATCATAAAAGGAAATTAGTCAATCAAATTTAATATACTTACAAATAATTAAAATGTATAAAAGAACTAAAAAAATTAGTTAATCAGATTTAATCACAGCAGACAAAAAATCAAAAACAAAAAAGGAAAGTCACAAACCAAACACTTAATCATAACTAAGACTATAGTTATCAAACACCTTGGTATGGTGTTTATGAGAGAGAAGTGAATAAAAAATCATAAAAGAGGTAGAGAGATGAGTGGGAAAGATAGAGCGAGAATGAAACCAAAAAGAAAATTGGTGTTCATGAACACCAAATAGAAAACCAAAATCTTGGTTGGAGAGATTGACATGTGTTATATGGGGACCAAAATGATTGGTTATCCTTTTTTTTAATTGCAATGTGTTATGACATATATTTATTGTGTTGAAAATACATACCCATTGCAAATTTACAATGCCCATAAAATAAATATTTCAACTCAAAATAAATAAATATAAATGTCTTTATTTTATTCTGCTCTATAAATAGACACCAGCTAGTATTGATCCATTTTAGATCACAAACAAAAAATCTTAATTTTCTTCTCTCTTGTTTAACTTTAGATCACAAATCTCTCAAGGAAACCCTTATTGAAAATGTATGGCAAAAATATAGACAAACTAGTGATTGATTAGTTATATGTTATTAGTATGCAATATCACTTATTTAAAGGTAGTAATGGTCGAGTTTTTAGGTAACAAGTTAAGTTTATTATTTATATAAATTATATACTTAACAAGTGAAGTTTTACTTAGTTTACTTTTTAAATATTTTTTTATTAAATATTTATTAGCCAATTATAAAATTTAATTAATAAACAATTAAAATGTCACTAACTTAATTAATAACGATAAATTATGCTCTAATAATTTGATTATATACTTATCCATAACAATATCGTGAGATATATATAAATGTAGGTGGGGTATAGATGATGTAGGGGAGAGATGATATTTTTGGTGTTTGATAAATGTTGTTAAATATTGTTGGTGTTGAGTTTGGCGTTGGGGAGAGATAAATAAAAAAATATTATATTTTATTAGGTTGAAGACCAAAACCAAGGTGTTTGATAAACATGCTCTTATATACTCCTTATTAATCACATAACTTTATTATGCCACATTTTCATATTATCAAAAATAAATCTTTTAATTTAATTTTTTAAAACAAAACTCAATCAAACAAATATACCCCGTAAAATTCATCCCACAATTATTTTGATGTCTACTTTTACTATAGAGAAACTTTGCGATTAATATTCTCTATATAATATAGTTTATCTTTTTATATTATTTCGCAAGCATCACGTGCATATAAGACTAATACTTAATTAGTTGAGCGACAATAGCCTTGCGTTGTCGGTCTACTTAATTTTAAGGTCTTTAAGAAGGCATTCTCTAGTATGTTTAGGATATTATTTATGAAATTCTTATCATGTCAGGTTTCTTAACGTAGTTATCACTGTCTCATAATCTGACACTAGATTAGGTCTGGTGCACGCACGAATTTTGATCATTTTTTTCACAAATTATTCAACAGATTATCTCCCAAACTACTGCATAGTTATAACATTTTTAACATATTCGTTTAAATTTATTCATCTAATGTGCATATTTAAAATGCTAATATAGTAATTTGACCAAAATATTGAATGATATATTTTCCATTATTAATATAGAGATTTGGCTAAAATATTACCAATTTAGAATAATTATTATTACATCGTATCTATTATTGCTATAGTTTATAAACTAAATTTTGTTTCTATACATAAATATATAGTTTATTAAAAAAGAAATAAAATAAAATAAAATAAAACAAATACACTTTTTTGGGAAAATTAATTTTGGCGGGAAAAATAGCACCAGGAATTGACACGTGTCATTTCTGTTGTCTCTTTTAGTATATAGTAATAGATGGTATTGGAGTTGTGATAATTAGCAATATTATATATAGTTGAATAAATTTTTTTTTAAAGTGAATATGACATTAGGAAGCTATCAATACATAATAATCATAATATTTATTTTAAGGCCTTGGTCTCTTCAAATTATATGATCTTATTTAAATAAGTTTCAAGTCTTATAAGTTCGGATAAGTTAAATAAAGTCATATGAGTTCTTATAAGTTTATATATATATATATATATATATATATATATATATATATATATATATATATATATATATATATATATATATATATATATATATATATATATATAAGTTCCAATAAGGTCGTATAAGTTTCAATTAATATAATATGTAATATTATGAGTTAATATGTAATATTATGAGTATTTGCGTTACTATATTAAGTTAAATATATTTTTAAAAATTATTTTAAAGTTGTAGGTTTGATTGTTGGTTCGTTGAAAAAAGTTTACAACCCAGATCCTCATCACAATCATCTTGAAGAGGTATACTTGATTCTTCGACAATTGGATATCCCTAAGTTATCTACAGAAGGTAAGGCAATGTTATGTGGAAAAGTCTCGAATGAAGAAATTAGGAAAGCAATGTTTGGCATTCACTGCTCCAAGTCCCCAGGGCCAGATGGTTTTGGGTCGGAATTTTTTAAACTCTATTGGGATACGGTGGGACCACTGGTTTGCGAAAGCGTAACTCGTTTCTTTGACACGGGTCACATTTTAAAAGAATGGAATCAATCTTTACTAGTTATGATCCCGAAGGTGGCATCTCCGGAACTATCGGGGCATTTTAGACCGATAAGCTTATGTAACACGATTTACAAGTGTATCTCGAAGTGTATGGTGAATCGAATGAAGCCTTGGCTATCTAATCTAATTTCAGATTACCAACATGCTTTTATTCCGGGAAGATATATTGAAGATAACATACTATTTAGTCATGAACTCATCCATATGGTCAATACGAGGAAATCCTCGGGAGCAGTTGTGGTCAAATTAGATATGTCAAAAGCTTATGATAGGGTAAATTGGAATTTTCTTCTGAAGGTTCTCTACGCATATGGTTTTCCTTCTCATTGGGTCAATTTGATCTCGCAATGTATTTCAACAGTTTCTTTCAAAGCCTTAATCAATGGGCAAACTTCAGATGTTTTTGTGCCAAAGTGTGGTTTACGGCAAGGAGACCCTTTATCACCGTACCTATTTCTGTTTTGTATGGATGTTCTCTCAAGAATGCTCCAAATGGCGGAAAATATTAAACAAATACATGGGCTTAAAGTTTCCAGAAGGGCTCCTTCCATAACCCATCTTTTCTTCGCGGATGATGCGATGTTGTTCTTCAAAGCGACCCCGTCGAGTTGCAAGAATATTGTGGATATACTAATGTCTTTTAGCAAAATTTCGGGGCAACAACTAAATCTCCAAAAATCTTTCGCCAAATTCTCCCCTTCCATTTCGAAAGAAGAGGTGGAGAGCATGAAGTCAATGCTTGCAGTGCCAACAGTTGATGAGGTGGGAGTGCATTGGGGTGTGCCAATGGAGATAGCTAAGAAGAAAGGGGTGACTTTTCAAGTTTTCTGCAATGAGGTTTCAAAAAAGATCATGTCGTGGGCCAATTTGCGGTTATCTCAAGTTGCGAAACTGATTCTCATTCACTCCATTCTCTTGAGCATGACCTCTCATGTTATGCGCAGCTTTAAAATCCCTAAGGGCATTGCTCAAAGAATCGATTCCTTGCTAGCCAAGTTTTGGTGGGCTGGTAATGGGGAGAGAGGTATACATTGGGTTAATAGAGACATCATCCATCTCCCAAAAGGACTAGGGGGCCTTGGGGTTCGTTCAATCGAGGCTGTTAATGATGCTTTTTTGTTTAAACAAGCGATGCGCATCCATAAGAATTCCCAACTTTTAGTGTCTAAGGTGATCAATAGTAGACAAGGATGTCTAGTCTGCAATTCAAGAAGTATTACCACCCTATCTCAAAATAGTTCTTGGGGTAAGAGGAGCCTGTTTCAGGCTGTCAACAAATTTGAGGAAGGGTTGGCTTGGAAAATTGGAAATGGGTGCAAAGTCAAAGCTATAAGTATGTCGTGGGTGAATGGTAGAGTTCCAGTAGTTAAGTCAGACCAACAGTTAGTAAGGGCTAGGGATTGGATGGTTAAGGATTTTATTGGGGCTAATCATGAGTGGGATCATTGTAAGGTTAGAGAGTGTTTTGAATGGAAGGAGGCAAAAGAAATTGCTGCTATGGAATAACCTAGAATAGACAAAGATGATTATCTCTATTGGAAGTTTCATCCCTCAGGAAGGTTCTCCATCAAATCTGGTTATGCTTTTCTTATGAACCAAAAGGTGGATAAGCTAAAGATGGTTAGTGATGAGGATGCAAGTTTCTGTAAGCAGATTTGGAAACTTAAGATTCCCCCTAACTGGAAAATTTTCCTATGAAAGCTCATGTACGATGGAATTGCAGTCAAAGGGAACCTAGAGAGAAGGGGGATTGATACAAATCCCAGCTGTGACTATTGTGGGAGTGAAAGTGAAGACTCCCAACACTTGTTTAGATTCTGTAATTTAGCAAAACTGGTGTGGATGTACAGTCCTTTGCAGATTTGCTCAAATGATGTTGAAACTGTTTCTCTGAAGAAATGGATTCAAAGCTATATCCTGCTTTTTAATAGCAAGGATGGAGGAAGTGAGGCAAAGTTAGATGCCTTTATTTCAATCTTGTGGAGCTTATGGGTGACAAGGAATGAAAGGGTCTTTAGAAATGAAAGCAAACATGTACGAGCAGTTCTCTTGACCATGGACAGAATGTTAGGAATGGCTAAACACTTCAAAGAGTGTACCCTAGCTACTGGGAAAAGCATGATGAATATATGTAAGCCTCTAGGGTTTGACTTGGTTCAACTTGGAGCTGTTCGAAATCAGGTGGCAGACTTTATACTACAGATTGATGGTTCTTGGGAGAAGAAGACAAGGAAATCAGGAGGAGGATGGGCTTTTAAGGAACATAGTAATGCTAGGTATAGAGAAGGGGGTGGCTGCTATGGTAGTGCTCTCTCAGCTACACAAGTTGAAACAGAGGTGTGTCTCAAAGCAATGGAATGGGCAGAAAAACAAGGCAAAAGGGAAATCTTGGTCATTACTGACTCCTCCGTTCTAGTCTCCACTCTTGATAACATAGAAATTGCAGATATCTCAATGTTTTGGATGGTTAGTAGGATCCGAAGACTAGCTACAACTTTCAATATTTGTTCTTTTCTTAAGGTTGATCGAGGACAAGTTCAAGAGGCTCACGAGATTGCGAACAAGTGTAGAAAAAACGGAGTGACTTTTAATTCTGTAATTTAGTTTCTTTGTTTCCGCTTAGCTTTTGTCAAAAAAAAAAAAAAAAAAAATTAAAGTTAATATGACATTAGGAAGCTATCAATACATAATAATCATACTCCCTCCGTCCCAGATTAGTTGTTACACTTTCCTTTTTCGTCCGTCCCAGATTAGTTGTTACACTTCTAAATTAGGAATGACCCCACAATTGTTATATTGTCTCTCTCTCTTCCCACTTTTTTCTGTCTCCACACCATCTCTCATTCAATTAAAAAAATACCCCACTAACTCCTATCAATCTACTTTTTCAATAAAATAACAATTGATAACCAAACAATCACTTATCACCTAAAACTTTGTGTAAAGGTAAGTGTAACAACTAATCTGAGACAGAGGGAGTAATATTTATTTTAAGGCCTTGGTCTCAGCTCTGTTAGTTTCACGGAGTTCCACAAGAGGGGGGGTGAATTGATTTTTTACAGTTTTATAAAATATAAGTGATTAGGAACAGAAACAGTAAATAATGCAAGCAATATTTAGCGTGGAAAACTCTCTAGGCCCAATAGAGAGGAAAAAACCACGGCCCCTTTGGGGACTTAAACACATTCACTAATTAGGAAAAACCACTCAGTTTTTACAAACCTAATCTACTCGGGCCACAATCTGTAAATCGTCTCTGATTACAGATGACTAGGAACAACCCCTCGTTGTTCCTTTCTCCCAATGAAACAGTCACTCAACTGTTTCAACTCACAGATCTCTCACGAGATCTTCACTCTTGCTATAGTATGAAGGAAATAATGCCCTTGGTCCAAGTATGCATTCTATGTTAAGTCTAATAAATGCGGTTCAGTATTAATTAACAAGTTAATAATTCAGTGAGATCAAGTGAGCTGAATGCCTAGCTAGAGGCCGCTTCAGTTCAAGTGGAATTAATGATATTAATCCACAGCTTACTCTTGACTGAACCCGTAGGGTCACACAAATAGTACGTAAACGGATCAAGTATTTAATGGCATTAAATACTCCATCTATGAATATTCGGAACCGACGGATCTTGGTTTCAGTGGGAGCTAAGATCGTCACAGGCAAGAAATGAATACTCCGGAAACGATGATATTGCCGGAAACGGAAATATGGATCGTATCGGAAATATGAATATTATCCAAGTCGTAGATGTTGCCGGAAACGGAAACATGGTACGTATCGGAAAATATTATTGGAAATGGAAATATTACCAGAATCGGAAATATTGCCGGAAACGGAAATATTGTCAGAATCGGAAATATTACCGGAATCGGAAAATAATTCCGGAAACGGAAATATTAAATATTTGTTCGAAACGGAAATTAATTCCGGAATCGGAAATATTAAATATTGTTCGTATCGGAAATAGATTCCGGAAATGGAAATTTAATCGGAAGCGTATCGTACGAATTAGCATCGGACGAGGCCTGCCGGACGAAGGCCCAGCACGAAGCCAGGCCATCGCCCAGCAAGCACGCACGCCACAGCCCAGCGCGCACAAGGCCGCGCATGCGTGGGCCGCGCTGCGTGGGCTGCTGCTCGCATGCGTGGGCAGCCCTTGTGGCTGCCGTGTGTGTGTGAGTTTGAGCTCATGCGAGATTCCTGAATCTGCAAGAGTCAGTGTATGATTAAATGTCTATTCCTATTGGATAAATTGATTAAGTAGAATTCATGTAGAATTCTAATTCCAATTAATTCGCATCCTACTAGGATTACGATTCCTTTTCCATAACTCTATAAATAAAGGCCTAGGGGTCATAATTTATATACAAGTTTTTAAGTATTCAAAAGTGAGTTTTTGAGAGAAAATCAAACACACATCTTGCTCAAAAGTGCCGAATTTTCTGAGTACCTTAAGGGCGATTCTAGTTGGTCAATCTTAAGGCGGATCCGGACGTGCTGTGGACTTTCTACGGAGGGACGACACTTGGAGTCCTAAAAGACTTGTTCTTGTTCGGTTCGGGCGCAGCTAGGGAAGGCACGCAACAAAGAGTATGCATCTAATTATGCTATATGATTATGTGTAAATAATATGTTTCCTGGGTTAATGGTTGTTTCCGCATGATCTATGTAAATGTCATATGTATCATAACCTAACAGTGGTATCACGAGCCCCTTATTATTTTCATAATCTAAATTGCATGAACATGGTTAAATATTACAAATTTGCAAGAATTAAAAGGGGTGATTAATTTTCGTAATTGTTAATTAATTGCAAATTGCGTTTATTTAATTATATGTACGCAGTTTTTCGGCAGTTTCTTCATTACTCATCCGAATTGAGTGATTTTTGTGTCAATTCCGCATGTAAAAGGCATTCTAAAATTTTGACAAAAAGAGTATTTTTCTGCCGAACCCAGAATTCTCAAATTCGAAGCCTAACTATGACTTTTCGAAGGTTTTAGT
This sequence comes from Spinacia oleracea, assembly GCF_020520425.1. NCBI lineage: Eukaryota > Viridiplantae > Streptophyta > Magnoliopsida > Caryophyllales > Amaranthaceae > Spinacia > Spinacia oleracea. The sequence continues at coordinate 150,698,663 of NC_079489.1, forward strand.
TTTTCGGATGCAAAATTTCGTAAATTTAAGATGTTAAATTAAATATTTGCGATTCCTGTTGATAAATCTTGAATTTTTGATTGACCTACTGCATATGTTTAACAAGTTTGAATGCCTAGTCTTGTTAATTATGCAATCTAATTTGTAATTATGATTAATTTGTTGAAAATTAGAATAATTTAGAATTAATTTGATTTTCATAATTAATTGTAATTTAATTAGAAACCTATGATTAAAAACCACCATAAAAATTGTAAATTTACGATAAATTTTAAATTTTTATGACCTAGACTTGAATCCATATCAATCGGAAATCAATTGGATAATAAATTTTCGATTTTTCGCCCTAAAATTATGAAATTAATATTATTTATTAATTTGTCATTAATTTTAAATATAAATTTTAAATTTTTATGCGATTCGTTCAAATAACTTGCACGCACGAAGCAATGGACGCTTCGTGTTACCCTTAAGGGGTGTTGTATAATGCGGGCATGCGACGACGAGCAAGGGAGCTCGTCGCCCGTGCGGCACGAATGCAATGAGCAAGGGCGTAGTGCACGAGCACAAGGCAGCAGCCCTGCCTTGTGTCGTGTGCCACGAGCAATGAACGGATGGGCATGGGCGAGGGGCGAGCCAAGGCAGTCGCGTGTGGGCAGCAAGCGAGCTGCGCCACAGCGCGCGCTGCCTCGCACAGCAGCGCGCAACCTCGTGCGCAGCGAGCGCAAGCTCGCGTGCCACGAGCGCTGCGCACAGCATCACTCGCGCGCACAGCGCGCGACGTCGCCCGCCCAGCGAGCGATGTCGCGCACCAGCGAGCGATGGCTCGCGCGCGCGCAGCGAGCGATCTCGCGCGCCAGCGAGCGATGGCTCGCGCGCACCAGCGAGCGATGCAGCGCCCCAGCGAGCGATGGCTCGCGCGCACCAGCGAGCGATCTCGCGCACCAGCGAGCGCGGTAACGCGCGCGCGCTGCGAGCGATAGCTCGCGTGCGGTGGGCGCTGTGCGGAGGCTTGCGTATGGGACAGCAGCAGCTATGCAACGAGCGCATGGGCTGCGCGCACATGGCCAGCAATGGCTGTGTGCGTACAGCCCATGGGCGTGCAACGCGTAGGGTGTTTGCGTTTCGATTAGATCGTTTTGAATGTTTAATTTGAAAATTTCAGTTCACGTAATTTTAATTAATTTTAAAATTAATAATTTGAATTAATTTCTTGGATTTTAATTTTGAATATTATAATTATAATAAATGGAATTTATTCTAATTATTTTACTAAAATTAAAATCATGAATTAATTTAAATGCGACTGAAATTAAATTAAATTTTGGATTCAATTATAAATTTATATGAGCTTTAAATTTTAATTAAATTTGTATGTTTCCGGTTAGACTAGAAATACAATTTTATGTTTAAAATTAGTAAAGCATATGAATTTATTGGTTTGAGTGGGAGCACTTTTTAGTCATAAACTCTTGATTAGGTCTACAAATCCTTAAGGTTAAAACAACTCGATTAGAATTAATAAGGACTGAATAATTGGTAGATTATTGGTGCCCTTGATTAATTGCTGCAAATGTTTACGTGATGCATAATGTGTTTAACTAACCAGCTATGTGGGCCATTCATGATAATGAATGGGTGAATGGTATATATTGTATATGTACTGTTTTGCAGGTTATGAAGTGACTAGTATGGCCCAAATAGGATAGAAAATATGGTCTGCGTACCATTAATTTGAATGTAATTGGTCTAAAGTACCAAAGTTGTTTTTCAATTCAAATATGGTCTGCGTACCATCAAATAGTTGTAATTAGTTATAACTTATCCTATTTGAAGAAAATGGTGCCTCCCACGGAGATTTTCAAGACGGACTTTGAAGTCAAAGCTTCAAGATGAAGTCGGGCCATACTAGATCACAAATATCTTATGCATGTTTTAAGTTATTTATTGCTTTAAATATGTCTTAAAATGCATGAGATCAAAAGCTTGATTATGTTGCATGATTAAGGATTTTAGTTCACTTAAAATCTAACCAACATAGTAAGAGCCTTAAGTTCCAAACTTAAAAATTGAGTTAAAAGGTGCCATGCCAAAATATACACTTGCTTGGATATCCTTTACATCAATCTAGTAATAGTTTTCGCTCAGCGAGGTGTTACTTATTGGTCCTAAAGGGGCAAGGTACACAAATAATTGTGAGTACATGTTAGTTTTGGTGAAACTCAACGATATAAGTAAGGAGTCCTTTTATGTCGTGGCAAATTCGATAGGTTTACCTAATAAGTTCTTAGACGTACCTATCAACCAAGAATAGTTTCTAGACTATTAGCAAAAGGCTTTTGCTTACCTAAGATGTTCTAGGATTAAGTCGACAAACTGTGCTTAGTTCTTCAATGATTTTAGGATCTTGGAATCATTTTATTCACACCTGCCGGAACACATAACTTGAATAAAATGCTTAATAAACATTGAATTATGCATGTATGCCAGAATTTAAGTTTATTAAGAGAAACTGTGAATGGTTATTTATTTGTTTATTCTTTTCAATTGTAGTTTTTAATATGGCAAACAACAATTCATTCAACATTCGATCAATTCTCGAAAAGGAGAAGTTGAACGGGAAAAACTTCCTTGACTGGCAAAGGAACTTGCAAATAGTTCTTATGCAGGAAGAAAAGGAGTATGTCCTAGATGAGGCGATGCCCGAAGCTCCAGGCGACGGGATCACTCAGGCAGCCCTCAATCGTTGGATTGATGCCAACAAGGATGTGAAATGTCTAATGCTCGCCACCATGAGTGCGGATCTGCAGAAAACGTTCATCAACTCAGATGCTTTCACAATCATCAGTGAGTTGAAGAACATGTTCCAAGATCTGGCTCGAGTCGAAAGATTCGAGACTCATAGGCAAATTCTTGAGACCAAGCTTAAGAAAGGCGAGCCCGTAAGTCCACATGTTCTCAAAATGATTGGACTCATTGAGAATATGAGTCGGCTGGATCAGCAATTTTCTCAGGAAATGGCTATAGACACCATCCTCCATTCTCTTCATAGCGGGTATGATCAGTTCAAACTGAACTACAGTATGAATAGTCTGGACAAAACGCTCACTGAGCTTCACGGTATGCTGAAGACCGCTGAAAAGACGCTCAAAAGTGATAAGCAGGATGTGCTTATGGTGCGTGGGGGCAAGTTCAAGAAATCTGGAAAGAAGAGGAATGCTAAGAAAGGTGGCAACAAGGCCAGCCCAACTAAGCAAACTGACGCCAAATCTGCAAAGAGGAAGGTCAGTCAACCCACTTCTGAATCCGAATGCTTCTACTGCAAGAAGAAGGGGCATTGGAAGAGAGATTGCTTGAAGCTAAAGGAAGATCAGAAGAACGGAACAGTCGTTCCATCTTCAGGTATTTTCGTTATAGACTGTATACTTGCTAATTCAACTTCTTGGGTATTAGATACAGGTTGTGGCTCACACTTATGTTCCAATCCACAGGGACTAAGAAGAAGTAGAAAGTTAAGCAAGGGAGAAGTCGACCTACGAGTGGGAAATGGAGCACGGATTGCTGCATTAGCTGTAGGAACTTACTATTTGTCGTTGCCCTCCGGGCTAGTTTTGGAACTGGAAGAATGTTTCCATGTTCCAAGTCTTACTAAAAACATCATTTCAGTTTCTTGCTTAGATGCTAAGGGATTTTCCTTTATAATAAAAGACAATAGTTGTTCGTTTTATTTTAAAGAGATGTTTTATGGATCTGCTAGATTAGTCAATGGACTTTATTTATTAGATCACGACAAACAAGTATATAACATAAATACCAAAAAGGCCAAAAAGGATGATTCAGATCTCACCTATCTGTGGCATTGTCGATTAGGCCATATAAACTTGAAACGCTTAGAAAGACTTCAAAGGGAAGGAATTCTAGAACCATTTGACTTAAAGGATTATGGTAAATGCGAATCATGTTTACTTGGCAAAATGACAAAGCAACCTTTCTCTAAAGTTGGAGAAAGAGCAAATGAACTATTGGGTTTAATCCATACAGATGTATGTGGACCAATGAGTACAAATGCTAGAGGTGGTTTCAGCTACTTTATCACTTTCACTGATGACTTCAGTAGGTATGGTTATATCTACCTAATGAAGCATAAGTCTGAATCCTTTGACAAATTCAAGGAATTTCAGAGTGAAGTAGAGAATCAATTAGGCAAGAAGATTAAGGCACTGCGGTCTGATAGAGGCGGTGAATATCTGAGCTATGAATTTGATGACCATCTGAAAGAATGTGGAATTCTATCAGAATTGACTCCTCCTGGAACACCACAATGGAACGGTGTGTCAGAACGGAGGAACAGAACCTTGCTAGACATGGTCAGGTCAATGATGGGTCAGGCCGAACTTCCATTAGAATTTTGGGGACATGCACTAAATACAGCTGCACTCACTATAAATAGAGCTCCGTCTAAAGCTGTCGAAAAGACTCCATACGAATTATGGTTTGGAAAGCCTCCAAATGTGTCTTTTCTTAAGATTTGGGGATGTGAAGTATACGTCAAACGATTAATTTCAGACAAACTTCATCCAAAATCTGACAAATGTATCCTTGTGGGCTATCCAAAGGAAACAAAGGGGTATTACTTCTACAATACATCTGAGAACAAAGTGTTTGTTGCTCGAGATGGTGTCTTTTTGGAGAAGGATCACATTTCCAAAATGACAAGTGGGAGAAAAGTAGACCTCGAAGAAATTCGAGTCGAACAACAAACTCTAGAGAATGCTCAAGATGACATTCAGGATGAAACTCAGAGATCTTTAGAAGGATCTGGTGAGAATCATGGTCAATCTAGAAATGTTACCCCGCGTAGATCGCAAAGATATAGATCTCAACCGGAAAGGTACTTAGGTATTTTGACGAACGAGAGCTATGACGTTCTATTACTTGAAAGTGATGAACCTGCGACTTACAAGCAAGCTATGACGAGCCCTAGCTCCAAGCAATGGCAAGAAGCCATGCAATCTGAATTAGACTCCATGTCTGAAAACCAAGTATGGGATTTGGTCGATTTGCCAGATGGCTACCAAGCCATTGGAAGCAAATGGGTTTTCAAACTGAAAAAGGACAAGGATGGGAAACTTGAAGTTTTCAAAGCTAGATTGGTTGCAAAAGGTTACAGGCAAGTCCACGGTGTGGATTACGATGAAACCTTTTCACCAGTTGCAATGCTAAAGTCTATTCGAATAATGTTAGCAATCGCTGCATATTACGATTACGAAATATGGCAGATGGATGTCAAAACTGCTTTCTTAAACGGCGTTTTAACAGAAACTGTGTTTATGACACAGCCTGAAGGTTTTGAGGATCCAAAGAATGCTAAAAAGGTATGCAAGCTAAAGAAGTCAATCTACGGATTGAAGCAGGCATCCAGGAGCTGGAATATACGTTTTGATGAAGCAGTCAGTGACTTTGGTTTCATCAAGAACGCGGACGAATCTTGTGTATACAAGAAGGTCAGTGGGAGCAAAATTGCTTTCCTAGTATTATATGTCGACGACATATTGCTTATCGGAAATGACATTCCTATGTTGAACTCTGTCAAGATTTGGCTTGGGAAATATTTTTCGATGAAGGATCTAGGAGAAGCACAGTACATATTGGGCATCAAGATTTACAGAGATAGATCTAAAAAGATGATTGGACTTAGTCAAAGCACTTATATCAATAAGGTGCTTGATAGGTTCAAAATGGCGGACTCCAAGCGAGGCTACCTACCCATGTCTCATGGAATGACTCTAAGCAAGACTCAGTGCCCAAAAACACTTGATGAGCGTAGACGAATGAATGGGATTCCATATGCATCATTGATTGGTTCAATAATGTATGCTATGATATGTACACGCCCGGATGTTGCGTACGCACTCAGTGCTACGAGCAGATACCAGTCAGACCCAGGAGAGGCGCATTGGACTGCTGCCAAGAACATTCTGAAGTACCTGAAAAGGCACAAAGATGACTTCCTGGTCTATGGTGGAGATGATGAATTAATTGTTAAAGGCTATACGGACGCAAGTTTCCAAACCGACAAAGATGATTTCAGATCACAGTCTGGGTTTGTCTTCTGCCTCAACGGAGGAGCAGTAAGCTGGAAAAGTGCTAAGCAAAGCACCATTGCGGATTCTACAACTGAAGCGGAGTACATTGCTGCACATGAAGCAGCAAAGGAAGCTATATGGCTAAGGAAGTTCATAGGAGAACTTGGTGTAGTCCCCTCCATTAAAGGACCAATAGCCCTGTATTGTGATAATAACGGAGCTATTGCACAGGCAAAAGAGCCTAGACACCACCAGAGAGTCAAGCATGTACTTCGTAGATTTCACCTTCTACGAGAGTTCGTTGAAAGAAAAGAAGTCGAGATAAGCAAAATTGGAACTGATGACAACATATCAGATCCATTAACTAAACCTCTGCCGCAAGCGAAGCACAACTCGCACACTGCAGCTATGGGAATCAAGCATATTGGAGAATGGCTTTGATGTCTCTGTTTAATGTTTTAAAGTTTTAGAGTTTAAATCTTTGTAAAACATTATTGGTTAATCATTCACAATAAATGAAAGGAATTCATTTTTCCATTTAATTTGTGGTTTATTAAATGATGAGTCCCTTCAACTTGACGATATATTCAAGATAGACTGTCAGGACCAGTCCTGTGACTAAGAAATGTCTATCAAGTGAACTTGAATGTCAAAGGTTGAAAATGGTCCCTAATTGGAGTTTTCTATAAAATTGGACGCATAGAAAACGTTAGACGATTAGAGTGCAAGATGACTAGTAGTTCTGTTTCTTGAACTATGTGGACATGGCAATGTCATAATCATTTGCATAGATACTTACTTTGGGAAGACTAGTATCGGACAAGACCTATGAAACTTTACTGTAAGAGATGAAAGTCTGTCATAAGTAAATTTCATTAAATTATTAGACACTAAATCCTCAATACCTGAGTGATTTGAGATTACTTGTTTGAGAACTGGTTGCTTTGACGTTGACCAACCGTCGCACCGTAAAAGGAGGCTATAAAGGCAACGCTCAGGTAATCACCTATCAAACGAAGTCTAATCTCAAGATCGCAAGATTGGGATTGTCCTCCCATAAATCGGGATGAGATGCTTAAAAGTTGTACAAGGCCACTCGGAGAGCTAGAAACTGTGAAATGCATGGCCGTGCTCGGATGAATCATAGGCTATGATTATCTGTTTATTTGATCAGTTGAACTCTGAAACCGAGGAACACCTCTGGACATAATAAGGATGACAACTCTTACCTTATGTTCAAGAGCAAGCATCGAGCGACAAAGGAATTAGGAAATGCACACTTGTCCCTAAGGACAAGTGGGAGACTGAAGGAAATAATGCCCTTGGTCCAAGTATGCATTCTATGTTAAGTCTAATAAATGCGGTTCAGTATTAATTAACAAGTTAATAATTCAGTGAGATCAAGTGAGCTGAATGCCTAGCTAGAGGCCGCTTCAGTTCAAGTGGAATTAATGATATTAATCCACAGCTTACTCTTGACTGAACCCGTAGGGTCACACAAATAGTACGTAAACGGATCAAGTATTTAATGGCATTAAATACTCCATCTATGAATATTCGGAACCGACGGATCTTGGTTTCAGTGGGAGCTAAGATCGTCACAGGCAAGAAATGAATACTCCGGAAACGATGATATTGCCGGAAACGGAAATATGGATCGTATCGGAAATATGAATATTATCCAAGTCGTAGATGTTGCCGGAAACGGAAACATGGTACGTATCGGAAAATATTATTGGAAATGGAAATATTACCAGAATCGGAAATATTGCCGGAAACGGAAATATTGTCAGAATCGGAAATATTACCGGAATCGGAAAATAATTCCGGAAACGGAAATATTAAATATTTGTTCGAAACGGAAATTAATTCCGGAATCGGAAATATTAAATATTGTTCGTATCGGAAATAGATTCCGGAAATGGAAATTTAATCGGAAGCGTATCGTACGAATTAGCATCGGACGAGGCCTGCCGGACGAAGGCCCAGCACGAAGCCAGGCCATCGCCCAGCAAGCACGCACGCCACAGCCCAGCGCGCACAAGGCCGCGCATGCGTGGGCCGCGCTGCGTGGGCTGCTGCTCGCATGCGTGGGCAGCCCTTGTGGCTGCCGTGTGTGTGTGAGTTTGAGCTCATGCGAGATTCCTGAATCTGCAAGAGTCAGTGTATGATTAAATGTCTATTCCTATTGGATAAATTGATTAAGTAGAATTCATGTAGAATTCTAATTCCAATTAATTCGCATCCTACTAGGATTACGATTCCTTTTCCATAACTCTATAAATAAAGGCCTAGGGGTCATAATTTATATACAAGTTTTTAAGTATTCAAAAGTGAGTTTTTGAGAGAAAATCAAACACACATCTTGCTCAAAAGTGCCGAATTTTCTGAGTACCTTAAGGGCGATTCTAGTTGGTCAATCTTAAGGCGGATCCGGACGTGCTGTGGACTTTCTACGGAGGGACGACACTTGGAGTCCTAAAAGACTTGTTCTTGTTCGGTTCGGGCGCAGCTAGGGAAGGCACGCAACAAAGAGTATGCATCTAATTATGCTATATGATTATGTGTAAATAATATGTTTCCTGGGTTAATGGTTGTTTCCGCATGATCTATGTAAATGTCATATGTATCATAACCTAACATAGTAAGCCTGACCTAGGCTTATCATACATCAATTCAACTACTAAGATATTAGAATAAATAACAACTAAGATGAACACGGAACACGAGACCAACCAACCAATACTGCTCTATCTGGGAACAAGAACAGACTCTAAATATAAAGACTTTAAAGGTGATATCTGAAAGCTCCGGTTTAATACTTATGAGTCTGATAAGTTTTACAAGGTGACCTTTAGCTGTATTTATAGAGATTCTACGATTTACCCTAGTAAACCTAGACTTTCAATTCTAATCAAGTTAGGACTCTATCTTCTAAAGATAAGTTTTTACTAGGATACGATTAACCTTTCAGAGAATTGGATATAACGTTAAACTCTATCTCATATTAACCTAAAGACTTGTACACACCTTAACCTCTTTCAAATATTATCCTTGAGTATAACAGATTTAATGAGACAGATTAAAACTCTTTTATACCGGTAATCATTTGAATTAACCTTAGGACATTTAGCGACCCTAAGTATCTAGGTGTTAACCTGACTCTTCGAGGACATTGTTCCCAGACTAAGCAGTATGTTTGGTACATTGATCTTGTACCTTTGCGTGTTCATCAATTACTTCCTAAGACTTCACAAAAGCTTGATCATTGATTCATCATTGAAAGCTCCTTGACTTGTTACATCATTCGATGCTGCTTCAAGAGCTATTTGTACTTGTTCTCTTTCCTTCGAGGCTGCTTCATCTCTTATCTATGCAAGTTAAGTGTAACCACAGCAACCTAGTCCTGACATTACTTGGATATAAAACGTAAGCATAATTAAGCTTGTTATCATCAAAACTCAGGGACTAACAGTCTCTTCAAATTATATGATCTTATTTAAATAAGTTTCAAGTCTTATAAGTTCGGATAAGCTAATAAAGTCATATGAGTTCTTATAAGTTTATATATATATATATATATATATATATATATATATATATATATATATATATATATATATATATATATATATATATATATATATATATATATATATATATATATATATATATATATCATTAATTAGTAACCAAAAATTATTTTAATATAATAATAAAAATATATTTAATTTAATATATATATATATATATATATATATATATATATATATATATATATATATATATATATATATATATATATATATATATATATATATATATATATATATATATATATATATATATATATATATATATATATATATAAGTTCCAATAAGGTCGTATAAGTTTCAATTAATATAATATGTAATATTATGAGTATTTGCGTTATTATATTAAATTAAATATATTTTTATTATTATATTAAAATAATTTTTGGTTACTAATTAATGATGATAATTGTCAATGATACATAAGTATTAATTAATATGTTATTATTAATTACTATCAATATAATTATAACGAAAAAAACTTAATTAACACTTTTAAAATTACGTGTACATCACAAATAAATGGATGATATTTTTGGTGAGACACAAATAATCATAATAATAGTTCTTTACATCAATGCATTAATTGAAAGTAATAACTTCCAACTTACATTTCCCTCCTAAATATGTGACTTGTGAAATACTTGTAGAGAGTATCAAAGAGTTATTTTTTGTCCATGATAAAGTACGTTCCATTATGAAGTGCAAAGAAGTTAATTAAGAGTCAATCACAAATATTTTACAAACGGGTCGAATTCATACTTGGATTTTATTTTGAATTATTATCAAGGAGTAATATTTTATATTATTAATAATAATATTAAAGACACAATTACTATTATAAGAACTAAGTAATAATTACTTTATTAGTTATTTATATTTATTAATGTTTGCAATCAACTATTATAAATATTCTAATGGCTAAAAGTTTAGTAATAATCTAATAAACTCCAAGTAAAGTCTAATAAGATTCAATAGGGTTATATAAGGTCTAAGAAGGTACAACAAATTAAAGGTCCAATAGGGTACAATTAATTAAAGGTCCAATAAGGTACAATTAATTAAAGGTCCAATAAAGTCCTATAAGTTAAAGAAGTTCGTATAATGTCCTATAACTTATATAAGGTCCTATATAGATCCTATAAATTCAGATAAGTTCGGTTAAGAAAAAAATTAGGTCTTATAAGTCTATAATTTGAAGAGAATACACCCAAATCTAAAAAAACAAATCAAATCAGATCAGAAAAAATAAATTCGGATACAAAAGAAGTTTAGATCAGAAAAAATCAAACGAGATCAGACCAAAGTGAACAAAACAAAGCTTAATGTTGTTTACCCTTTTTTCCTTTTAACATTAGTAATTTTCTTACCCTTTTAAAATTTTAAAATTCTTCTTTAATTATGTGTTATTGATACATGCTTATGAAGTTATGAGTATAATACGTGTTTATTACACAAAACTTACTCTAAGGTGTTCTGTTTGGTTTGGTGTAAAACGTTTGCACGGAAAATAATTTTCCTCTTTTCAGTCATTTTACGTTGTTTGGTTCGGCAAGAGATGAAAAACAAATTTCCATAACTTCCTCAAATGTACCAACATAGAGTTGGCTCAAGTGGTAAGCAGCTTGATGCCGCTTAAGGGAGGTCTCAGGTTCGAGCCTCGATGTATGCATAAATTCTTGTTGGGAGACTCACCCACAATAAGCAAGGTGTGCGACCCGAGTCGGATTCGGATGTAGTCGGAGCAAAGCTTCCGGTGAACCGAGTGTGCTGTGCTATGCTATGCATAAAAAAAAAGCTTCCTCAAATGTGAAAAAACATTTTCGATTTTAAGGGAAAGGAAGGGAAGGGAAGGGAAGAAAACCATTTTTCTACCTTACCTCCCTATCCCTTCTTCCCAGTTCCCCTCAACTCCACCAATCTCCTCTAATTTTCCTTTTTCTATTAATTTTCTTTTGAAACCAAACAAAGTAAAAATAGTTTGAAATTGTGTTTCCCTTAGAAAATGTTTTTAATAGAGAATACTTTTTTTTTTTTTTACTGAAAACGGTTTACACCAAATCAATCGCAGCCTAGATGTTAATGGTGCATGTTTAACGTAAGTCCTATACGAGGCTTCTCTTAGAAAAGAGTGAGCATAATTGCATAAACATCATGTATACAAACAAGAAACAAACAAATCATTGAGCTTTCTTAAATTGTACAAAAACCTAAGGAGAAAAATCTTAAATCCCAATCTTCTTGATCCTGTCTTCACTTTTACAAACTATAACACGCACGATAAGTATCCAATACATAAAAGTAATATATATTGGATAATAACATCAAATAATCACAATGATACATTGATTTGTTAGCATCATTACCCTCTTTTTATGATGGAAAAAAAAAATCATATTGGTTTTTTTAAATTCATATGAAATGCGAGTAAATTTTGTACGTACTTCTATTGAAATTAAAAATACTGAGCATATTTTAGAGGAACGATTTTCCTAGAAATAGTTAAAACGAAAACTAGTTCTCAATGTGCATGCATTTGTTTACAAACTATTTCCCATGGTACCGTCCATGTAGGATCGAGTACGAGGTTCGTATTTTTTTTTCTTTTTTAATTCAGCATAAAACCGTCAAAAATGCTAGCGGTTTAATAAGATGGACCGCTAACACCAGTAGCGGTTTAACCTAAAGAACCACTAATATTAGTAGCGGTTCTATATGTTAAACCGCTATCATTGTTTGCGGTTCATCTTATTAAATGTTTCCTGCACATAGTAAGTTTAATTATAATAATGATAATAAGATGAACCGCTAATAGTGGTAGCGGTTTAACATATAGAACTTATACTAGTGTTGGTGCTTTTTTTTGTTAAAATACTACTGGTGTTAGCGGTTCATCTTATTATTAAAAATATATATATATGAAACTCGTATTCAATCCTATGTGAATTGTACCATGGGAGTTTTTATACCAATGCATATTGAGAGTTAGTTTTCGTTTTAGCAATTTTTAGAAAAATCGTTCAACTTAGAGAACATTTAGATTATGAGATATTTCAAAGACACGAGTAATGACACCAACAATATACGAAAGTGACTATTCTAATAAAATCAATAGCCACTAAGTTTTTCAGGTGACCTAAAAAATACGGAGTACTTCGTATGGCTGATGGCTCCATGTTACTCTCTCCGTCCCTTAATACTCGATCTGGTTTGACTTTTTGCATTATTCACATTATTCACGTTGACCCTATTTTATTTTTAGTATATGAAAATAAATGTTACTCCGTAGTATATAATATATTGTTGGCTTCATTTTAATATATGTTTTTAAAATATTAATATTTTTATAAGTTTTTATAATATGTAGTTAAAGAAATTGGTGGTCAAATTGTACATTGACAAGCGTGTCAGGTCAAAACAGATCGAGTATTAATGAACGCAAGGAGTACTATTTCTCATTCGATGATGGGAATGATTCATGTAAGTAGGGATGCTAATGAGCCGAGTCGAGCTCGGGTTTGGCTAAGCTCGACTCGAACTCGAAAACTCATAGTCAAACTCGACTCGACTCGAAAACTCGCGAGCCTAAATTTTTCAAACTCGACTCGAACTCGAAAACTAAACCCGTGCTCGAACTCGACTCGAAATCGGCTCGAAATCAGCTCGAAAACTCAAAGCCGAGCTCAAAAACTAAACTCAAGCTCGAACTCGGCTTGAACTCGAACTCAGCTCGAAAACACAAGCACTCGAGCTAAAACTCAACTCGTAATCGACTTGAAAACCCAAAATTGAGCTTAAATTCGACTTAAATCATATTTAAATCTTATAAAAAGTAAGTTTATACCCCAAATCAATATATCCATTAGTCCAAATGAAAGCCCAATGGAAGTGATTTGTACACTTTCATACTCAAAGAGTAATACTTATAACCCTTTTCCCCTTTCCTCCCTCACTTATTTACCAATGTGGGACAAAGTTAATATAACATTTTCTTCTTTCCTCCCTCACTTATTTACCCATGTGGGACAAAATGAATATAATTATTTCCTTCTTTCCTCCCTTATTTATGTACCAACGTTGGAGTAACGGTAGAAGACATTTTGACTGCCAAATAGTGTAATCCATATGGACGAATTAGATTTTTTTTTTTGTCCTTAATAACTTATTCATCCATTTTAGGAAGAAAAAAAAAATTACTAAAGAATTAAAAAACATAAAATGATGAATAAAAATGATAAAATAAAACATTTATATTTTTATAACAGTTTTTATTATGTATATATAATTCGAGCTTCTCGAGCTTTTCGAGTCGAGTATCAAGTTGCTCGACTCGACTCGTTAAATTTTCGAGTCGATCTCGAGCTCGAGTCGAGATGATTCGAGTCGAGTTTTGACCGAGCTTTGACCGAGTCGGATTCGAGTAGCTCGCGAGTTCGAGGAGCTCATAAGCACCCCTACATGTAAGTAACCAACAAAAAGACGGATGTGATATATATTGATTAAGAATATACGGTTATATTAAGTTATAATCAGCTCGTTCGATTCCGTATTTACGTCATGTTGGTCGATCACATATATAAAAATTAACATTTGGACCATGTTATATATTGATAAAAAATAGTCAAAGTTGAAGTTTGACCGATTACAGACAATAATTAGGAAAGCTCAAGATTGTGTTTGCTACGAAAAAGATGGGAAGTACTAAGTTATAATCAGGTTAGAGACTTAGAGTGCATGTGTGTTGAGCAAATCAAGTGAAAAGTGATAATTGTGTTTCAAGGGAGTGTATAAATTAACTAGAGAGTATAAAGTTGATTAACTTGTGTATCGATCCTCATAATTCATAAAGTTGTGTATCGATTATATCATGTTACTGGCTCTGTCACTTTTAGTTTGCCTCATTTATAATTTTAGTCCGTCACTAAAAGATTGTCACATTTTTTTATTACTAAAAAATGTTAACAGTCAGGAAGCAGTACGCACAATTCTACTCTCACATAAAATACATTTGGTTCCATCATATTTGTCTATTCTCGATTATAAAAATTAATATATGATGGTCTAATGTGTAAGATCGACAAATTACCAATTGTCTGTTGATTCAGTGGTGATTTTTTTTTTTTGACCAGTAAGAAATTTTTATTAAGGCTTCACGAGCCAACAAACTCAGGAGATACAACACTACAAAGAGACAAAACGGCCAAAAGAAACCCCCAAAGGGCTAGACTTGGCACCATACTCACCACCTAGAAGTCTAACAGAATTATAGGAAGTGTAACTTTATACTTGGTTTAGTGGTGATTGGGGCTAAACTTGGTAGGGAAGACCCGTGTTTGATCCCCCGCAACAACAATTGAGTGGTGAACTAGAACCTATCCACCCAGAACTCGCCTCAAATCCGGATTAGACCTGAGGGTGAATCGGGTGCTAACAATGTGTAAGATAAATTTCTTACCAAATAATTGAATTTTTAATCATAGTTACACATTGAGATCAAATAGTTGTGTTTTAATATTATTAATTAATTATACTCTCCAATCAAATAATACGTTATACTTTCTAATTAAATCCTTATTGTTTCAGACCAAATAGTTATATTTTTAAATACTGACATTAACAATTTTATGCGTATGCCATTTTAGTCATTAAAAGACCTACCCCTTATCAGTTTTACTCAACCAACTTTTAATAAAGCATTTCTAATACAAGAATCAAATAATTAGGAACCAAGAGAGTATGATATCATATGATATCATAATAAAGCTTGCGGAAAAGAGATAAAACCTTTCGTTAAAAGCATGGCCTAAGCTAGATAATAAAGTAGTTATTAGATACAAAATTAGAAATAAAATGAGTAAGAATTAGGAGTATAATAATAATAATAATAATAATAATAATAATAATAATAGGGATAAAGAAAATAAAAGGGAATGGCAGAGTTTGGAGGAAGAATGGGAGGCAAAGAATGTGAGTAGCTGTGCGCTTTATGGGTAGAATGGGTAATGGTGGTGGCTGGCCTGGCTTGGGTGGGTGGGTTTGATCATCATCATGCACGCCGGCAGCTTTATTTTTCTCTCTCATTTCGCACGCCTACCCCCACTCACATTTTATTATTCTCCCCCTCCCTTACTTGGTCTTCTTACTAATTCTAGTAATTTATTTAACCATCATTTCTTTTCAATATTCCTCTTATTTACTCCCTCGGTTATTAAATACTTACAATAACTTGACTGATATATACGTAGTACGGAGTACTTGTTAAGGTATTAGGGTATTAGGCCCTGTTATTCGGAATATTGTTTGGCTGAATTGAACTGAACTGAATTGGATGAACCTGAACTGAACTGAACTGAATGAAGCTGAACCGAACTGAATAGAGCTGAGCTGAATTGAACTGAATAGAAATGCAATAGAGTCCAAAAGAACAGGACCTTAGTTTGACCTTAATTATACGTAATTTATATAGTACTAAACTTTTTTTTAAAAATTGATACTTGAAAATGTATAATAAAGACTAATCCAACTAACATATGCTATTGCAAGTATATATTCAAGAATGGATGAAATGATACTTGAAAAATGTATAATAAAACTAATCCAACTAGTAAGAAAATTTGGTAAAAGTTAATATATAAATAGTGCAAAAGTCAAACTGTTGCAAGTATATATTCATGAATGGATGGAATACTATATTACGTACGGGGTAATAGAGATGTTTTGTATGCTATTTTGTACAATTCTTTTAATTACCATCGTGATAGCCTTAAACCGATGAAATATATATACTCCATCATTTCCTTAAAGATTGCTTCATCCTCGATTTTTAGTTTGTTCATAGTTGCACGGGGAGTTAATAAAGTTGGTACATTATTTAGCTTACGGAGTACTCCGGCCAGTTAACAAGGTAGGGTGATCGAGAAACTCAAAACCCTATTAACAAAAGACAGAATAAAGAGCCGCAAAAAAAAATGATATAAACGAGATTGAATCTCTTTAAAACTTCATCAATTAAACTAGTTGACAACTACACCAAGAAGAGTTTCTATATGTTTATGACCATTGCACATTTGCACTTAGCTAATTTTTTGCGATGCACTTCACTTTAGGGCTACACCATCCAATTATTATTTCTTGATAAGCTAACTAAATAAATACTCCTTGTTTTTTTTTTTTTTTTTTTTTTTCTTTTTTCGCCTGCACTACTGTAATTAGGAAACAAGACATCTATTTTTATTGTCTTATGATCGAGAATTCGAGACCTATCTTAAACCCACTTTAAAGTAATAAAATAAAACATAAAAAAACATACTAGTTAGATTAGAATCCTCTTTACACTCCCATACTCTTTATCGATTAGACCAAAAGTAATAAAGCTAGAGAAGAAAGAAAATTGAGATTCCCTTTCCCCATTTCTCTTTTCCCACTAAATCAAAATCCTATATTCCCATAATCTGTGTACAGCTCTTTTATTGGTTAATTATCCAAAATTATATTTTCTCTTATAATCCCCCTCATTTCTAGTGAGTCTGAACTATAAAGCTGACTGTATATACACGTATGAGGTACCTAATTAGTAGAGTCATTCATCTTACCTCCCAAAAAAAAAAAAATCCAAATTATACGTATGGATATCAACTAATAAGAAGAAGTGACGCGTGAGTAGTACATAAATGGTCAGACAAGAGATTCAGATTCATAATGAGGAAAATCTGTCAATTACTACCTACGTTGTTAGCGAATTTATCAATTACTATCTAAATTGTTAAAAGTTATCAATTACTCCGACCTTTTGAATGATTGATTTCAATTGTTATCTTAGTTCATATTCCGACAAGTACCTAGTTTGTTAAAAGTTGTCTATTACTCCCTCCGTATTTTTTTAAGAGATACACTTGGCCGGGCACGGGTATTAAGAAGAATAATTGAATGAAATAAAATAATAAAGCAAGTGGGGTTGGATAGATATTTTAATAATTAAATATGTGGGGACCATGTCATTTTGGTGGGTGGAGGGTGGGGTGGGTTTATGAAAATATTTGTTTAATAGGATGGTGGGTGATAAGGTATATTAGATGTATTATTTAATTAGATGGTGGGGTTGATAAGTTACTAAAAATGGCAAGTGTATCTCTTAAATAAATACGGCCGGAAAAGGCAAGTGTTTCCCTTAAAAAAATACAGAGGGAGTATTAACTAAATTTTGAACAATTGATTTCAATTGTAATCTTAGTTCATATTCCGACGACATATTAGTAGACTAATTTGCCAGAATATAAACTACGGTAACAATTGACCTCAATTGTTAGAAACGTAGCTTGTAATTAACAACTTTTAACAGGTTAAGTAGAGTCCGAATCTTCTAGAGTTTTAATAAAACTCTACAAGGTAGAGTTGTATCTAAACCATACATTTTAAAATCAATGACTTATATTGATGAGAAAAAATAGGGGGAATTTTGGAAAGATAATATATGAACCATTGATTTTTCATTCAATGGTTGATAAGATCAAACTCTACCTTGTAGAGTTATTTTCGAACTTTAGAGGATCCAAAACCGGTTAGAGTAGTAGTACAAACCTTTTAAAAATCTAGGCAGTAATTAACAAATTTGTCATAACGATGTTGAAGGAGGGTCAAGCTAAAATCCAACATCAAGATACTCCTTTATTTATTTATTTATATTTATAAAAAAGTAAAGCTTTTTACTTTTTTTTCTTAATAATATTTGATATCCACACAGTTAAAAAGCCACCACAACACCCCATAATCTGTTCTGATGCACTTCGTACATACAACTTGTTGTAGTTAGTTTTAAGCTTAAGCATTGTGTAAGAGGAGCGGGTGAGTGATTGAGTGAAGTGAGTGGAAGAAATTATTCATTATTTTTTTTAACTTTTATAAAAATCAATTTCATCATCATCAACATCATCATCATCATCATCATCATTAGATTACATGGTTGGGTTAAAATGGATACTTTGTTTAGACTAGTCAGTTTCCAACAAACACACCCACAACCTCAACAACAATTGTCTTCTGATCATTCTTCTTTCAACAATTCCAATTCTAGCTCCTCTTCTGTTATTTCCTCCACCCATAATAATAACAATCACTATTACCACCCCCACCACCACCACCACAATAACCACCGTCAAAACCACCACCACCACGAACAACAACAACAACAACAACAACACTTTCCTCAAGAAGAAGAATGCTTCAACTTTTTCATGGATGAAGAAGACTTTTCTTCTTCTTCTTCTCACAACAAACAACCTCAACAACAACCTCATTCTTCTTCACCGTATCAGTCTTCTTATCATTACCACCATCAACAACATCATCATCAACAACAACAACATCAATATCATCACAGTTCAACATCACCATCCACAACAACCACTTCAACACCCACCACCACCCCAACCCACGGCGGAGGCGGAGCTAGTAGTAACTCCCTCAACTTAGAGTTACTCTCCGACCCCTCATTCTACGTAGGAAAATGGTCAAGCAACCTCCTCCTCGAGGCGGCGAGAGCGGTGTCGGACTCCGACACCGCCCGACTCCACCAGCTTTTATGGATGCTTAACGAACTCGGATCCCCATACGGTGACGTGGAACAAAAGCTAGCCTCCTACTTCACACAAGCACTCTTCACTCGGATGACTGACTCAGGTGACCGTTGTTACAACACAATGAGAGCCGCCGCAGATAAATCGTTCTCATTTGAGTCAACTCGGAAGATGTTGCTTAAGTTCCAGGAAGTTAGCCCTTGGACTACATTCGGACACGTGGCGAGCAACGGCGCACTCATCGATGCCCTTGATGGTGAACCCAAACTCCACATTATTGATGTCAGCAACACGTATTGCACTCAATGGCCTACTCTATTAGAAGCGCTTGCCACGCGAATGGATGACACGCCCCACTTGAAGCTCACGACGGTGTTGGATAACAACGACGCCGGTGTTCAGAGGGTGATGAAAGAGATCGGTAGTCGTTTAGAGAAGTTCGCTAGATTAATGGGTGTTCCTTTTAAGTTTAAGATTATTCACCATGTTGGTGATGATTTATCCACCTTGGATTTCTCCCAGCTTGATATTAAGGATGACGAAGCTTTAGCGATCAACTGTGTCAACTCGTTACACTCGATGAGTTTACGCCGTCGTGACTCGGTTTTATCGGCGTTTCGGGGGCTTAATCCGAAGGTCGTCACGGTTGTCGAAGAGGAGGCTGATTTCACGGTGGCCGAAGACGGTGGCGGTGGTTGTGACGGGTCGTCATTTTTGCGGGGGTTTGGGGAATGTTTGAGATGGTTTAGGGTTTACTTTGAGTCGTTAGAGGAGAGTTTCAGTAGAACGAGTAACGAGAAGTTGATGCTAGAACGGGCAGCGGGCAGGGCGCTTGTGGACTTGTTGGCTTGCCCGGAGGACACGTCAGCGGAGAGGAGAGAGAATGCCACGAGGTGGACAGGTAGGATGCATGGGGCCGGGTTTGGACACGTGGCTTACAGTGACGAGGTTTGTGATGACGTAAGAGCTTTGTTGAGGAGATATAAGGAAGGATGGTCAATGACACAGTGTTCTTCTACTTCCACGTCAGCTGCCGGAATATTCTTGAATTGGGGAGATCAACCGGTAGTGTGGGCCAGTGCATGGAAACCTTAGTTATGGGTGGCACGTGCGATCATGCATTTTGGAGCACGCCCGCACGTGCGTATGTGTGGTTTTTTTTTTTTTTTTTTTCAAATTTCTTAAACAAGTAGGAAATTTAAAAGGAGGCAGTGAGATATTATGAGATTAGGTTCAATTAGGAGTTTGAATGGTTGATTATGGTGATATAATCTTTGGGTCCATTTTCTTTTCTTTTCCTTTCCTTTTTTTTCTTTTTCTTTTTTCCTTTTGGATTTGCTTTTATGCATTTGGTCACATTTGTGATTAATATTTTTCAAAGAACATGTCTATGAATTTTATAATCCGATTTATTCTGATGTTTCATTTATTTTTTCCGAATTTGTTGAATATATACATGCATGATTCTAATTAAAATGCAAGAGTATGTGTTTTTTTTTTTTTTAATGCTTATTTTTATTTCAATTCCTAGTATTTAGCATAATGGAGTAGCACAATTAAATGGTTATTTTTAATCAAATTACATAATGTTATAATGGAGGCAAAGAAAAATAAAAAACGTAAATAAAGAACACAGAGATTTAACGTGGTTTATTAACAATGTGTTAGCTACGTCCACAGGCAGAGGGGAGAAAAGTTTTATTTACCTTGGAGTTCAAATTACAAAATTTAGTTAGGTTATGACCTAGAGTGTTTATGTAGTACTCTCTAGACGGATCTCCGTGTTGCATGGCGTTGTAGTAAAGGATTTGACCGATTTAAGACATTATTCTAACACATAATAGTGTCGATAGATAAGTAAGGGGCATTAACTATAACCAAATAATCAACAATTGATGAACGAGATGAGAAAGGTTACGTTATGAGTACTAAAAGTTCTTTGAATGCATGTTGTGGCGTTATTAGACATGTTAAATGACTATATTTCCCTCGTTTCTTATTGGTTGACCACTTGACATGTTTAAGATTACACATAGTCAAATATGTCTTAAAAAAATGTATCAACTAATATGAAACAGAGGAAGTTATATTATAGCTGATCATCGCCAAAATCATTTACCCCTCATTATTTTAAAAAGAAATACACTTTTCTTAAATGACTGTATTTTAAAAAGATATATAATTTCCTTTTTTGACATGCTTTGGTCCCAACTTCCATTATATTAATATTTCTCTCTTTTTTATGGTATGTGCCGATCAAGGTGTATCTCTTTTTAAAATACGAAGGGAGTATATAGATTTAATTTATGCGTGTAACTATGAAAATATGCATTGGGGCTCCACCATTTTCAACGACAAAGAGAAGGAAAACATAGAGTTAACCTATTTTAAGCTAATGACTAATAAATTGAATCTTAATTAATTAAGTAATGATCTGCCGAACTAATAAATATTTGAACAAACAAACACTTTACGATGAAGTATTAATCAAGCCATAATTAAATTTTGGCATAAGCTAAACATTAAATCGAAAAAGTACTTAAAATTCATCATGTTTTCTAATTATCATAATTAATGTACGTTTATCTTTTAAGAAAGTTTGATGCTTTTGCAAATTCATAACCATTTAAAGAAATTATTTCGTTCTTACGTATGCTAAGTTTAAAGATGAGGGACCCCACAAAGTAGAAAGGTGGTTCAATATTGGGGTACATGTGGGTTAGAACTTAGATGTGACTAGTCCATCAAATGGCTAAAGGTCTAAAGGCTAATTTAAAGTGGAGAAGGAAAAAGAAAGAAGAAGAAAAAAAGAAAGAGAGAAAACACACAATATAATTGTGCCCACAATTCAATTTCTCATAAGATTGAGTTGGGGATACATTTGTTGCATGGAAAAAACGATAAATCCAAATTTATAGTGGAGTTGGTACGTACGGTCCATAACGGCACCATTAACTTGGAAATCATACCCATCACACGATTTACACCACCTAAACCCTAATGGCCAAAACAGGATGTCAATTGGCCGGCAAATTAACCAGTTGTGGATCTTGATCAGTTTATGTAAAAGGGTCGATAGAAAAAAAAAATTAAGCTATATCTATAGTAAAGGAATCGGAATCGGAACCGGAACTAAAATTACATTATAAAACTTTTTTCCGGGAGACCAGGCCTACCCCAGCCATAAAGGTCCGCCACTGAAATCAACCGACGTTCAAACTTGTAAACACAATGTTAGAATACATCTTGAATTGGCCGGTAAGTCCCATTTTGAACAATTCAGTACGGGGAACTCTCCAGGTCACTACTTAGTTATGTTATGTAATTAATCTGTATTTCTTAAAATCAATAAAGTCACGAGCTTTCCGCTTGTTCTTTTGCTTGTGAACATAATTAACTAACACATTGTTGGTATTTTGGGCTAGAGTGATCTATTTGGCTCTATTGTCCAAGTGTTTTCCGTTTCTGTCTAGAGAGTACTATACAAACTTTTTATACTTATAAGTTATAACGAAGTATGTAATTTGTATTACTCAGGATCAATAAAGTTTTTTCTCTCATATGTCTGTGTACATGGCTAACACATTGTTAGTAATCGAACCATGCTAAATTTATGTTCTTTATTTACGTTCTTAATAGTCTTCCTTGTACCCGTTATAACACACGAAATTCGACCGACTTGAGTTTCAGACAGGATTTCTCGATCAACAACACCCCGTTGTAACTCACTTTCTTAATTTTGTAGGTCACGAGCCGCCCAAAGATAAGACGTCGGTCGCCCACTCGGAATCAAACAAGAGGTACAAAAAAGTTGGGTTATGCATTGCTTATTGATTGTAACTTTGTAAGTGGGGGATGGAGATATAAATGGGCTCACATAGTGGCCTGCAAATATTGCTTATTCGTGAAATTTTCCTGAAAGAAATAAAGTGGTAATTGTAGCTCTTTATTGGGCCCATACCTTTAAAACCTTTTTGGTTGATTCAGCTGGCTCAACAAGTGGACTTTTGACCCACAAAGGAAACAAAAAAACACAACTTTTGGTCAGATTGAGGAAATTCTTTTCAGAGTTTCCACTTCTAATACATGTAATCTTTTGACTTAGACTCTTACGTTGGGCTGTAAAGGAGCCAAGCCGAGCCGATTATCATCGTATTCATATTTATTTAAATTAATTGTCTGTTGGTTCAGTAGTGGTTAACCTTGAATTTAATAGGGAGAACTCTGTGTTCGATCCACCACAACTATAATTGGGAAGGGACTGAAACCTATCCGCCCAGAACTCGCCACGAATTCGGATTAGCCCTAAGGATAAACCGGGTGGTAGCAAAAAAAAAAAATATTCATTTAGTTTTGAGTCTGAGCTCGAGTCTGAAGCCAACCCAATTAGAGGTAAATCTTTTTTTATATAAAAGAAAAAATTCGTTAAAATAAAGTCATACGACATCTACAATCAAAATTTCCCCTGTATATTTCATACTTTGAGTTGACTAATGGAAGATAAATAAATTAATAGAATTAGAAAATACAGGTAAAGTATAAAATTAAACTTACGGACGGGCTTATATTAGTTACTTCATACGGACTACACATTAGAGGGACACTATATGATGTGTATACAAGGGTGGTAAAATCTTTTATAGCTATAGATAATTCTTCTATTGCATAGTTTCTTTTTACTAAATAATAACCTTAATTACTACGTCATATTAAAAATATTCTATGAAACTCTCATACGCATAAAGTTACTAATATCGGCATTGAAAAATATAATTATACGATGAAAAAGTATAACTATTATTTGGTAGAAAATATAATTAACTAATTATAAGGTATGACTATTTGATTATAGAGTATAGTTAATTGAACGTAACTATTTGATCGTAACATGTAATTATTTGGATAAAACTTTTGTAAACCTATGAAACTAGTTGTGGCTAAAAATGGTTAAAAAGTGACATCAAAGCTTTACAAACTATAAAATTAACATGGAGATGAGAATGCACATGGAACTACGGAAGGGATTTCAATAACAAAAAATTTGATTCCCATGGAATATTAGTAGGAAAAATCAATCAATTAAAAAATTAATTTGATTTCCATACTTTGATGATTTTTTTTGGATATAATGAGAGAATTGATTTAAAAACCTTTTTTCTACCAATATTTTGGAAATTGAAAAGAGGCATATATTGCATTTTAAGAGAACTAGAATGTGCGTGATATTTTATAGGCAAATTTGCTAAAAAGGACCTTTTATAACCCAAATTTTGCGAGAAAGGACCTTATATAATTTTTTTTGTGAAATCACACCTTAATGTAAAAAAATGTTGCGAGAAAGGACCTTATATAATTTTTTTTTGTGAAATCACACCTTAATGTTATTTTTTTTGCGAAAGACAACCAAAAGTAAGTTTCCGGCATTGACTGAGCTTTTCCGGCAATTGACTTGCATGTGAGAAGCACGTGTGGCTTTATTTTGCTAACAACACCCAATTTTCCTCCAAAATTCTAAGCTTTAAAACCTAAAGTTGAAAAAAAAAATCGAAATAAAATCAAGTTTGAAAATTCTAGACTCGGCAAAATCAGTGTCTTTAGCCAACTTAAGCCACACGTGCTGTTTACGTGCACGTCAATGGATGTAAAAGCTTAGTCAATGCCGGAAACTTCCCTTAGGTCCTTTCTCGCAAAAAAATTTACATTAAGGTGTGATTTCACAAAAAAAATTATATAAGGTCATTTCTCGCAAAAAATTGTGTTATAAAAGGTCATTTTGACAAATTTGCCTATTTTATATGAATATTATGGTGATACGGTAGGATATTTAAACAAATGAACGCGCTAATAAGAGTATAGGGGAAACTTTATAAGAGAGATACTACGTACAAAGTTCTCAAGAAATCTGTTATAGAACAAAGAAGAAGATATTTGAAGAAAAAGATGGATTGAATATGAAAGGAAAGATTGGATTGGAACGAGTTAAGATCTCATATCTTTACCTTTCTAAAAAGGTCTAATATTTTGATGGTACATGTCAACCGTTTTTAGTAACATACCACTACCAATTTTCCTTTTTCAAAAACCACCCATAATTCCATAATTCCTACGAGTTATCAATATCATTCATGTGAAATTTGAAATATATATGGCTTATATACCGTTTTAGAAATAAATATGAATGGCTTGTATACCTTTTTAGAAATCAATTAACATATAATCCTTTACGAATATTGTAAAATATCGTTTTATGTCAAATAAGTGTTAAAATGCCAGATACATGTCATATCATGTCATTCACCTCCTATTTAAACTCCATTCTATTTGACAGAATTTAGGGTTCAGAATTAGAAAAATTAAAGTTGTGTAATTGATGATCATAGCAAAGTACAAGGCATAATATATATAGGAAGTAATAATCTAGAACCTTCTACAGGTTGTTATTACAACTAACAAACAATAAGAGAGTTTGTTATAACTAATTACTACTACAAAAAAGGGCATAGAGTACTGTTGAAATAGTACAGTTTATAGGACGCCTTAGAGGCGTTCTCCAACTCAGCGCGCTATAAAGCTTATAAAACGGGTAAAAGAAGCGTTTTATATACCTAGTCATAAAGTACAGTGATAAGAGATAAGCGTCCTCTATTCCCTTCCTAAAATCAGGAAATGAAGAAGGAATATAGAACGGTTAACGTACATAATCGTCTCCTATACTCTATAATAAAGCGCGTCTTCCGTACATAACCGTCCTCTATTCTTCCTGTTAAATATTGAGATACAGAACACCTTCTGTACATAGGCGTACTATATACTTCCTGTTTAATATTAAAATAGAAAGCAATTTCCTTACACAACCGTTCTATATTCTACCCCTTTTTAAAAAAATATTATTCAAAAATAGCAATTCACACATCCCTAAAATAGGATATTACGATCCTAGCTCCGTAAACCAAATCTAAATAGATAAAATAAAAATGATATCCACACAATCTTTCCAAAAATAATTTCCTTCAATAACAAAATACTATTGTTCATACAATAACAAAGTACTATCATTTATTGACAAAATGATCCATACAAGGTACAACAAAAAAAATAACATTTCGATGTCAATAATAAAAAATTAAAAAAAATAAAATAAAAATCAAAGAGCCTATGTAGCGGCAACAACAGGTGACTCTGCAGCAGCAGCAACCGGAGCTTCTGCAGCAACAAGGAAGTTCGTCTGCAGGAGTAAACTGAGGTAACAGGACAGTTCGTCTACAGGAGTGAACTGAGGTAACCGACCATCTCCTTGAGCTAGCTTAAGAGCTTTGTTAAAATACTACAAGACAAGTTAAAATGTAATTAAGAGTAATAAATTTAACACTAAATAATGGGTATATATACCAAATAAAAATTAGAGGAAGAATAACATAGATCCTAATGTCATAATTGTGCAGTGGGATTGTAATGGATCGTACTAATGGTCCACCTGTCCAAATGGTTTACAGGAGAAGGCACAAGTCCAGACAAAACAACAGCAACAGACTTGCAGGGAGGTGCGTGCAGACAGACAGGCTAGCCGTTTGGAATTCTGGTAAGTACCAATAAGGGAATAACTGAAAATGAAGGTGGTGAAGTACTCCGTAGTTGGATTCTCACGAGTCAAGAAGGCCTTTGTATGGGGAACCTTAAGTAATCTAGCTGACTATTTAGTTTCCACATTCATTGATTGTAGATATAATGTCACTTACTAGCAGTTTCTGCACACTAGAGTGGAAGCAGTTTCCTAGCCTTGGTCTTTAGCTTGAGATCGAGGAAATACTAGCACTCTGCTTTCCCCTGGGTGCTTATTGTAGATATAATGTCACTTACTAGCAGGGTTTTTTTATAAGTATAGTGTAACTAAATGTTTTCGGGAATGTAAGAGACGGTGACAAACCTGTAAGAAATGACAGACAAGCTAATGTAGATGTGAAGTCATACAGTTATTCAATTCAGGCTGGCAACTCAGCTGCTTAAACAACATGGTTGGGTGAACACCACAAAAAAGCAAAGCTAAGTACACAAGAAGCACAATTTATTACCTCACACAGAAGATCAATTCGATTGATAGCAGCATTAGCCTGAGCAAGTGCAATAGGTCGATTGGTCCCAGCTAGCTGCGCATGACATGATGCCTACATTAGACACTAAATTCCTAGGGGGAAAATGAAAGCAAGAGAATCCAGGATGGAACATAAAACAACATTACCAGTACAAGCCAGTCACGCTCCATGGCTACGCCCAAAGCTAACCCACACAATCGCTCAATTGCACTCGCAAAAACAAGAATAATAAACCACGGACGAAGTAGAACAGATGACACAACAACATACCGAACTTGATGAGCATGAATAATCATTGCCACAGACATCAGCTGGGAAATTGCCTACCATATGAAGTGAATCTTAGAAATACGAGAAAGTGATACAAAATAGCATATTGATTATTGAATGAAATAAGATTATAAGAGGATTACCTGGATAAAGCTTAGAAAATTAAATGCATGTACTCTAGGGTAATGATCCATAAGTTTTCCAACTAATGGCCCTCCAAGAATAACTGCAAGCTGTCCAAAATTTTAATAAATTAGGAGTTAGAACTACATTTTATCACAACGTTGCATGCTCGACTAATTTTAGGGGACAAAGCCACCTTAGTAAAAACAGCTCATGACTGCAACAGGAAGAAGGCTTGGATGGATCATTGCAATAGCAGCTGGCCAAGCAAAATTCCATAGTTGTTCCACAAAGTTCCCCACTAAACAACTAGCATATAATGCTGAAATAGGCATATAACAAAAGTTAGAGACCACAAAAACAAGAACCAGGTTATGTTCATATTCAGTGACCATTCTGCAAAATTTAAGCCTATTTTAAGACAGCCACATACGAGTTTCTTTAACATCCATTCATTTTCTTACCCAAAACCCCATCTCATTTTCCTTGTCTCAGCCACGAGGGGAACATAACAACGTAGAAGTCCCAAGATTAAGGTGGCTCCATACAAGAGAACTACAGAGTATTTATCAAATCTACATTAAATAACTGGATTATATTCAGAGTATACAATCCAGGTTTCTTCATGCAATGAAAATTGTTTTATGAAAGCACGTTAAAGGCCATGTTAATGATAACTTTCAACCTTAGCAGGTTGAGCAGAACTTACAGACTTACAAAAGGTCGAACATTTCAATCCATTAACACATTTACCAAAAGGTAGAAACAATCAAAAGTCAAACAAAGAAACAAGACAACAGGAAAGGGTGCACGGCCCGCACCCGAACAAACACAACAACACCCAAACTGCAGTAAGTGGCTCAACACGAACAAGCACCTGCATTAAGCAGATCTGCAGCTAGAAAGTACTCTCCACAACAGTTAAAACAACAGTACATCAGGACATAACAGAGCAGCAGAAACACTGGAACTGCCAGCCAACAAAGAAAAGAAGCTGCAACATACAGAAAGGAGTAGACCCCAACAGATAACACCTGTAAGAACAAAAGAAAACAGCCACTGCAAACACCAAAAACAGAACATAGCACCCTATCTAGATACAACCAGAATTGAACTCAGCCTGAAACCAGCAAACAAATGCAAAGCTACAACCTGCACTTAGCCCAGCAGAAGCAAGCCAAGCTCCCAACACACCCGATGCAATTCAGGTATTATAAAAACTTTGTTAAATGCTCAATGTAATTCAGTAATATAAATCAGAATTATATCGAAAATTTTCCAGAAACACTAATTAAAAGTTACTCCAACAAAGTAAATTAAAAATCTCACTACAAAATCACGAATTAAAATTGAGAGCAAAAAGTTGAATTTGAAACCTTATATGAAGCAAGGTGATTTTTTCGGCATTATTGAGACCTAAAAATAGGATCTTTCCCACAACCCAAGTGAAGAAAGAATACCCTAGGGCAATGGACACCAATTCAATTCAAACAAAAACCAAAGAAATCCCAGGCGCAAGAATCAAAAGCAAGAAACCCCCAAAGCATAAAAATACAATCAGATTTAGTTTGAGAAGAAGAAGTAAAAAAACTCACCAGGGTTTTCGATCTTGGGGGATCCTGGGATATTCCTGAAGGAAATAATGCCCTTGGTCCAAGTATGCATTCTATGTTAAGTCTAATAAATGCGGTTCAGTATTAATTGACAAGTTAATAATTCAGTGAGATCAAGTGAGCTGAATGCCTAGCTAGAGGCCGCTTCAGTTCAAGTGGAATTAATGATATTAATCCACAGCTTACTCTTGACTGAACCCGTAGGGTCACACAAATAGTACGTAAACGGATCAAGTATCTAATGGCATTAGATACTCTATCTATGAATATTCGGAACCGACGGATCTTGGTTTCAGTGGGAGCTAAGATCGTCACAGGCAAGAAATGAATACTCCGGAAACGATGATATTGCCGGAAACGGAAATATGGATCGTATCGGAAATATAAATATTATCCAAGTCGTAGATGTTGCCGGAAACGGAAACATGGTACGTATCGGAAAATATTATCGGAAATGGAAATATTGCCAGAATCGGAAATATTGCCGGAAACGGAAATATTGTCAGAATCGGAAATATTACCGGAATCGGAAAATAATTCCGGAAACGGAAATATTAAATATTTGTTCGAAACAGAAATTAATTCCGGAATCGGAAATATTAAATATTGTTCGTATCGGAAATGAATTCCGGAATCGGAAAATTTAATCGGAAGCGCATCGTACGAATAAGCATCGGACGAGGCCTGCCGGACGAGGCCCAGCACGAAGCCAGGCCATCGCCCAGCAAGCCAAGCGCGCCGCACAAACAGCAAGGCCAGGCCCAGCAGGCTGCGCGCAGCGCGCAGCGCGCACAGCGCGCGCAGCGCGCAGCGCGCACAGCGCGCGCAGCGCGCAGCGCGCGCGGGCGCTGAGTGGGCTGCTGCTCGCGCGCACGCATGAGGCCCATCGTGGCTGTCGTGCGTGTGTGTGCAAGTGTTTGTGTTCGTGCACGTTTCCTAAAACATGCAGAGTTCGGTTAATGATTAAATTCCTAATTCTATTTGATAAATTAATTAAAATTAGAGTTCTTGTAGGATTCTAGGTTTGATTAATTTGTATCTGAATAGGATTTCGATTCCCTTTCCATACCGCTATAAATATGAGGCTAGGGCTCACAATTTATAACACAAGTTTCAAAGTACTCAAAGTGAGTTTTTGAGAGAAAAATTCAGTCACACATTTGCCTATAAAGTGCCGAAAATAATAGTACCTTAAGGGCGATTCTAGTTGGTCAATCTTAAGGCGGATCCGGACGTGCTGTGGACTATCTACGGAGGGACGACACTTGGAGTCCTAAAGACTTGTTCTTGTTCGGTTCGGGCGCAGCTAGGGAAGGCACGCAACAAAGAGTATGCATCTATTCTATGCTAAATGATTATGTGTAAATAATATGTATTCCTGGGTTTATGGTTTTTCCGCATGATTTATGAATTGTCATATGTATCATAACCTAACAGTGGTATCACGAGCCCCTTATTATTTTCATAATCTAAATTGCATGAACATGGTTAAATATTACAAATTTGCAAGAATTAAAAGGGGTGATTAATTTTCGTAATTGTTAATTAATTGCAAATTGCGTTTATTTAATTATACGTACGCAGTTTTTCGGCAGTTTCTTCGTTACTCATCCGAATTGAGTGATTTTTGTGTCAATTCCGCATGTAAAAGGCATTCTAAAAATTTTGACAAAAATAGTATTTTTCTGCCGAACCCAGAATTCTCAAATTCGAAGCCTAACTATGACTTTTCGAAGGTTTTAGTTTTTCGAATGCAAAATTTCGTAAATTTAAGATGTTAAATTAAAATATTTGCGATTCTTGTTGATAAATCTTGAATTTTTGATTGACCTACTGCATATGTTTAACAAGTTTGAATGCCTAGTCTTGTTAATTATGCAATCTAATTATTAATTATGATTAATTTGTTGAAAATTAGAATAATTTAGAATAATTTAGAATTAATTTGATTTTCATAATTAATTGTAATTTAATTAGAAACCTATGATTAAAAACCACCATAAAAATTGTAAATTTACGATAAATTTTAAATTTTTATGACCTAGACTTGAATCCATATCAATCGGAAATCAATTGGATAATAAATTTTCGATTTTTCGCCCTAAAATTATGAAATTAATATTATTTATTAATTTGTCATTAATTTTAAATATAAATTTTAAATTTTATGCGATTCGTTCATAAAACTTGCACGCACGAAGCAATGGACGCTTCGTGTTACCCTTAAGGGGTGTTGTATAATGCGGGCATGCGACGACGAGCAAGGGAGCTCGTCGCCCGTGCGGCACGAATGCAATGAGCAAGGGCGTAGTGCACGAGCACAAGGCAGCAGCCCTGCCTTGTGTCGTGTGCCACGAGCAATGAACGAATGGGCATGGGCGAAGAGCGAGCCAAGGCAGTCGCGTGTGGGCAGCAAGCGAGCTGCGCCACAACGCGCGCTGCCTCGCACAAGAGCGCGCAGCCTCGCGCGCAGCGAGCGCAAGCTCGCGTGCCACGAGCGCTGCGCCCAGCATTACTCGCGCGCACAGCGAGCGATGTCGCCCGCCCAGCGAGCGATGTCGCGCCCCAGCGAGCGATGGCTCGCGCGCACAGCGAGCGATGTCGCGCGCCCAGCGAGCGATGTCGCGCGCCCAGCGAGCGATGGCTCGCGCGCCCAGCGAGCGATGTCGCGCGCCCAGCGAGCGATGTCGCGCGCGCGCACTGCGAGCGATAGCTCGCGTGCGATGAGCGCTGGCGCGCGCAGCGAGCACCAATGCGTGCAGAGGCTTGCGATAGGGAAGCAGCAGCTATGCGACGAGCGCATGGGCTGCGCGCACATGGCCAGCAATGGCTGTGTGCGTACGGCCCATGGGCGTGCAACGCGTAGGGTGTTTGCGTTACGATTAGATCGTTTTGAATGTTTAATTTGAAAATTTCAGTTCACGTAATTTTAATTAATTTTAAAATTAATAATTTGAATTATTTTCTTGGATTTTAATTTTGAATATTATAATTATAATAAATGTTATTTATTCTAATTATTTTACTAAAATTAAAATCATGAATTAATTTAAATACGACTGAAATTAAATTAAATTTTTGGATTCAATTATAAATTGATATGAGCTTTAAATTTTAATTAAATTTGTATGTTTCCGGTTGGACTAGAAATACATTTTTATGTTTAAAATTGGTAAAGCATATGAATTTATTGGTTTAAGTGGGAGCGCTTTTTAGTCATAAACTCTTGATTAGGTCTACAAATCCTTAAGGTTAAAACAACTTGATTAGAATTAATAAGGACTGAATAATTGGTAGATTATTGGTGCCCTTGATTAATTGCTGCAAATGTTTACGTGATGCATAATGTGTTTTACTAACCAGCTATGTGGGCCATTCATGATAATGAATGGGTGAATGGTATATATTGTATATGTACTGTTTTGCAGGTTATGAAGTGACTAGTATGGCCCAAATAGGATAGAAAATATGGTCTGCGTACCATTAATTTGAATGTAATTGGTCTAAAGTACCAAAGTTATTTTTCAATTCAAATATGGTCTGCGAACCATCAAATAGTTGTAATTAGTTATAGCTTATCCTATTTGAAGAAAATGGTGCCTCCCACGGAGATTTTCAAGACGGACTTTGAAGTCAAAGCTTCAAGATGAAGTCGGGCCATACTAGATCACAAATATCTTATGCATGTTTTAAGTTATTTATTGTTTTAAATATGTCTTAAAATGCATGAGATCAAAAGCTTGATTATGTTGCATGATTAAGGATTTTAGTTCACTTAAAATCTAACCAACATAGTAAGAGCCTTAAGTTCCAAACTTAAAAATTGAGTTAAAAGGTGCCATGCCAAAATATACACTTGCTTGGATATCCTTTACATCAATCTAGTAATAGTTTTCGCTCAGCGAGGTGTTACTTATTGGTCCTAAAGGGGCAAGGTACACAAATAATTGTGAGTACATGTTAGTTTTGGTGAAACTCAACGATATAAGTAAGGAGTCCTTTTATGTCGTGGCAAATTCGATAGGTTTACCTAATAAGTTCTTAGACGTACCTATCAACCAAGAATAGTTTCTAGACTATTAGCAAAAGGCTTTTGCTTACCTAAGATGTTCTAGGATTAAGTCGACAAACTGTGCTTAGTTCTTCAATGATTTTAGGATCTTGGAATCATTTTATTCACACCTGCCGGAACACATAACTTGAATAAAATGCTTAATAAACATTGAATTATGCATGTATGCTAGAATTTAAGTTTATTAAGAGAAACTGTGAATGGTTATTTATTTGTTTATTCTTTTCAATTGTAGTTTTTAATATGGCAAACAACAATTCATTCAACATTCGATCAATTCTCGAAAAGGAGAAGTTGAACGGGAAAAACTTCCTTGACTGGCAAAGGAACTTGCAAATAGTTCTTATGCAGGAAGAAAAGGAGTATGTCCTAGATGAGGCGATGCCCGAAGCTGCAGGCGACGGGGTCACTCAGGCAGCCCTCAATCGTTGGATTGATGCCAACAAGGATGTGAAATGTCTAATGCTCGCCACCATGAGTGCGGATCTGCAGAAAACGTTCATCAACTCAGATGCTTTCACAATCATCAGTGAGTTGAAGAACATGTTCCAAGATCTGGCTCGAGTCGAAAGATTCGAGACTCATAGGCAAATTCTTGAGACCAAGCTTAAGAAAGGCGAGCCCGTAAGTCCACATGTTCTCAAAATGATTGGACTCATTGAGAATATGAGTCGGCTGGATCAGCAATTTTCTCAGGAAATGGCTATAGACACCATCCTCCATTCTCTTCATAGCGGGTATGATCAGTTCAAACTGAACTACAGTATGAATAGTCTGGACAAAACGCTCACTGAGCTTCACGGTATGCTGAAGACCGCTGAAAAGACGCTCAAAAGTGATAAGCAGGATGTGCTTATGGTGCGTGGGGGCAAGTTCAAGAAATCTGGAAAGAAGAGGAATGCTAAGAAAGGTGGCAACAAGGCCAGCCCAACTAAGCAAACTGGCGCCAAATCTGCAAAGAGGAAGGTCAGTCAACCCACTTCTGAATCCGAATGCTTCTACTGCAAGAAGAAGGGGCATTGGAAGAGAGATTGCTTGAAGCTAAAGGAAGATCAGAAGAACGGAACAGTCGTTCCATCTTCAGGTATTTTCGTTATAGACTGTATACTTGCTAATTCAACTTCTTGGGTATTAGATACAGGTTGTGGCTCACACTTATGTTCCAATCCACAGGGACTAAGAAGAAGTAGAAAGTTAAGCAAGGGTGAAGTCGACCTACGAGTGGGAAATGGAGCACGGATTGCTGCATTAGCTGTAGGAACTTACTATTTATCGTTGCCCTCCGGGCTAGTTTTGGAACTGGAAGAATGTTTCCATGTTCCAAGTCTTACTAAAAACATCATTTCAGTTTCTTGCTTAGATGCTAAGGGATTTTCCTTTATAATAAAAGACAATAGTTGTTCGTTTTATTTTAAAGAGATGTTTTATGGATCTGCTAGATTAGTCAATGGACTTTATTTATTAGATCACGACAAACAAGTATATAACATAAATACCAAAAAGGCCAAAAAGGATGATTCAGATCTCACCTATCTGTGGCATTGTCGATTAGGCCATATAAACTTGAAACGCTTAGAAAGACTTCAAAGGGAAGGAATTCTAGAACCATTTAACTTAGAGGATTATGGTAAATGCGAATCATGTTTACTTGGCAAAATGACAAAGCAACCTTTCTCTAAAGTTGGAGAAAGAGCAAATGAACTATTGGGTTTAATCCATACAGATGTATGTGGACCAATGAGTACAAATGCTAGAGGTGGTTTCAGCTACTTTATCACTTTCACTGATGACTTCAGTAGGTATGGTTATGTCTACCTAATGAAGCATAAGTCTGAATCCTTTGACAAATTCAAGGAATTTCAGAGTGAAGTAGAGAATCAATTAGGCAAGAAGATCAAGGCACTGCGGTCTGATAGAGGCGGTGAATATCTGAGCTATGAATTTGATGACCATCTGAAAGAATGTGGAATTCTATCAGAATTGACTCCTCCTGGAACACCACAATGGAACGGTGTGTCAGAACGGAGGAACAGAACCTTGCTAGACATGGTCAGGTCAATGATGGGTCAGGCCGAACTTCCATTAGAATTTTGGGGACATGCACTAAATACAGCTGCACTCACTATAAATAGAGCTCCGTCTAAAGCTGTCGAAAAGACTCCATACGAATTATGGTTTGGAAAGCCTCCAAATGTGTCTTTTCTTAAGATTTGGGGATGTGAAGTATACGTCAAACGATTAATTTCAGACAAACTTCATCCAAAATCTGACAAATGTATCCTTGTGGGCTATCCAAAGGAAACAAAGGGGTATTACTTCTACAATACATCTGAGAACAAAGTGTTTGTTGCTCGAGATGGTGTCTTTTTGGAGAAGGATCACATTTCCAAAATGACAAGTGGGAGAAAAGTAGACCTCGAAGAAATTCGAGTCGAACAACAAACTCTAGAGAATGCTCAAGATGACATTCAGGATGAAACTCAGAGATCTTTAGAAGAATCTGGTGAGAATCATGGTCAATCTAGAAATGTTACCCCGCGTAGATCGCAAAGATATAGATCTCAACCGGAAAGGTACTTGGGTATTTTGACGAACGAGAGCTATGACGTTCTATTACTTGAAAGTGATGAACCTGCGGCTTACATGTTAGGTTATGATACATATGACAATTCATAAATCATGCGGAAAAACCATAAACCCAGGAAAACATATTATTTACACATAATCATTTAGCATAGAATAGATGCATACTCTTTGTTGCGTGCCTTCCCTAGCTGCGCCCGAACCGAACAAGAACAAGTCTTTAGGACTCCAAGTGTCGTCCCTCCGTAGATAGTCCACAGCACGTCCGGATCCGCCTTAAGATTGACCAACTAGAATCGCCCTTAAGGTACTATTATTTTCGGCACTTTATAGGCAAATGTGTGACTGAATTTTTCTCTCAAAAACTCACTTTGAATACTTTGAAACTTGTGTTATAAATTGTGAGCCCTAGCCTCATATTTATAGCGGTATGGAAAGGGAATCGAAATCCTATTCAGATACAAATTAATCAAACCTAGAATCCTACAAGAACTCTAATTTAATTAATTTATCAAATAGAATTAGGAATTTAATCATTAACCGAACTCTGCATGTTTTAGGAAACGTGCACGAACACAAACACTTGCACACACACGCACGACAGCCACGATGGGCCTCATGCGTGCGCGCGAGCAGCAGCCCACTCAGCGCCCGCGCGCGCTGTGCGCTGCGCGTGCTGTGCGCGCTGTGCGCCGCGCGCTGCGCGCAGCCTGCTGGGCCTGGCCTTGCTGTTTGTGCGGCGCGCTTGGCTTGCTGGGCGATGGCCTGGCTTCGTGCTGGGCCTCGTCCGGCAGGCCTCGTCCGATGCTTATTCGTACGATGCGCTTCCGATTAAATTTTCCGATTCCGGAATTCATTTCCGATACGAACAATATTTAATATTTCCGATTCCGGAATTAATTTCCGTTTCGAACAAATATTTAATATTTCCGTTTCCGGAATTATTTTCCCATTCCGGTAATATTTCCGATTCTGACAATATTTCCGTTTCCGGCAATATTTCCGATTCTGGCAATATTTCCATTTCCGATAATATTTTCCGATACGTACCATGTTTCCGTTTCCGGCAACATCTACGACTTGGATAATATTTATATTTCCGATACGATCCATATTTCCGTTTCCGGCAATATCATCGTTTCCGGAGTATTCATTTCTTGCCTGTGACGATCTTAGCTCCCACTGAAACCAAGATCCGTCGGTTCCGAATATTCATAGATAGAGTATCTAATGCCATTAGATACTTGATCCGTTTACGTACTATTTGTGTGACCCTACGGGTTCAGTCAAGAGTAAGCTGTGGATTAATATCATTAATTCCACTTGAACTGAAGCGGCCTCTAGCTAGGCATTCAGCTCACTTGATCTCACTGAATTATTAACTTGTCAATTAATACTGAACCGCATTTATTAGACTTAACATAGAATGCATACTTGGACCAAGGGCATTATTTCCTTCAGTCTCCCACTTGTCCTTAGGGACAAGTGTGCATTTCCTAATTCCTTTGTCGCTCGATGCTTGCTCTTGAACATAAGGTAAGAGTTGTCATCCTTATTATGTCCAGAGGTGTTCCTCGGTTTCAGAGTTCAACTGATCAAATAAACAGATAATCATAGCCTATGATTCATCCGAGCACGGCCATGCATTTCACAGTTTCTAGCTCTCCGAGTGGCCTTGTACAACTTTTAAGCATCTCATCCCGATTTATGGGAGGACAATCCCAATCTTGCGATCTTGAGATTAGACTTCGTTTGATAGGTGATTACCTGAGCGTTGCCTTTATAGCCTCCTTTTACGGTGCGACGGTTGGTCAACGTCAAAGCAACCAGTTCTCAAACAAGTAATCTCAAATCACTCAGGTATTGAGGATTTAGTGTCTAATAATTTAATGAAATTTACTTATGACAGACTTTCATCTCTTACAGTAAAGTTTCATAGGTCTTGTCCGATACTAGTCTTCCCAAAGTAAGTATCTATGCAAATGATTATGACATTGCCATGTCCACATAGTTCAAGAAACAGAACTACTAGTCATCTTGCATTCTAATCGTCTAACGTTTTCTATGCGTCCAATTTTATAGAAAACTCCGATTAGGGACCATTTTCAACCTTTGACATTCAAGTTCACTTGATAGACATTTCTTAGTCACAGGACTGGTCCTGACAGTCTATCTTGAATATATCGTCAAATTGAAGGGACTCATCATTTAATAAACCACAAATTAAATGGAAAAATGAATTCTTTTCATTTATTGTGAATGATTAACCAATAATGTTTTACAAAGATTTAAACTCTAAAACTTTAAAACATTAAACAGAGACATCAAAGCCATTCTCCAATATGCTTGATTCCCATAGCTGCAGTGTGCGAGTTGTGCTTCGCCTGCGGCAGAGGTTTAGTTAATGGATCTGATATGTTGTCATCAGTTCCAATTTTGCTTATCTCGACTTCTTTTCTTTCAACGAACTCTCGTAGAAGGTGAAATCTGCGAAGTACATGCTTGACTCTCTGGTGGTGTCTAGGCTCTTTTGCCTGTGCAATAGCTCCGTTATTATCACAATACAGGGCTATTGGTCCTTTAATGGAGGGGACTACACCAAGTTCTCCTATGAACTTCCTTAGCCATATAGCTTCCTTTGCTGCTTCATGTGCAGCAATGTACTCCGCTTCAGTTGTAGAATCCGCAATGGTGCTTTGCTTAGCACTTTTCCAGCTTACTGCTCCTCCGTTGAGGCAGAAGACAAACCCAGACTGTGATCTGAAATCATCTTTGTCGGTTTGGAAACTTGCGTCCGTATAGCCTTTAACAATTAATTCATCATCTCCACCATAGACCAGGAAGTCATCTTTGTGCCTTTTCAGGTACTTCAGAATATTCTTGGCAGTAGTCCAATGCGCCTCTCCTGGGTCTGACTGGTATCTGCTCGTAGCACTGAGTGCGTACGCAACATCCGGGCGTGTACATATCATAGCATACATTATTGAACCAATCAATGATGCATATGGAATCCCATTCATTCGTCTACGCTCATCAAGTGTTTTTGGGCACTGAGTCTTGCTTAGAGTCATTCCATGAGACATGGGTAGGTAGCCTCGCTTGGAGTCCGCCATCTTGAACCTATCAAGCACCTTATTGATATAAGTGCTTTGACTAAGTCCAATCATCTTTTTAGATCTATCTCTGTAAATCTTGATGCCCAATATGTACTGTTCTTCTCCTAGATCCTTCATCGAAAAACATTTCCCAAGCCAAATCTTTGACAGAGTTCAACATAGGAATGTCATTTCCGATAAGCAATATGTCGTCGACATATAATACTAGGAAAGCAATTTTGCTCCCACTGACCTTCTTGTATACACAAGATTCGTCCGCGTTCTTGATGAAACCAAAGTCACTGACTGCTTCATCAAAACGTATATTCCAGCTCCTGGATGCCTGCTTCAATCCGTAGATTGACTTCTTTAGCTTGCATACCTTTTTAGCATTCTTTGGATCCTCAAAACCTTCAGGCTGTGTCATAAACACAGTTTCTGTTAAAACGCCGTTTAAGAAAGCAGTTTTGACATCCATCTGCCATATTTCGTAATCGTAATATGCAGCGATTGCTAACATTATTCGAATAGACTTTAGCATTGCAACTGGTGAAAAGGTTTCATCGTAATCCACACCGTGGACTTGCCTGTAACCTTTTGCAACCAATCTAGCTTTGAAAACTTCAAGTTTCCCATCCTTGTCCTTTTTCAGTTTGAAAACCCATTTGCTTCCAATGGCTTGGTAGCCATCTGGCAAATCGACCAAATCCCTTACTTGGTTTTCAGACATGGAGTCTAATTCAGATTGCATGGCTTCTTGCCATTGCTTGGAGCTAGGGCTCGTCATAGCTTGCTTGTAAGTCGCAGGTTCATCACTTTCAAGTAATAGAACGTCATAGCTCTCGTTCGTCAAAATACCCAAGTACCTTTCCGGTTGAGATCTATATCTTTGCGATCTACGCGGGGTAACATTTCTAGATTGACCATGATTCTCACCAGATTCTTCTAAAGATCTCTGAGTTTCATCTTGAATGTCATCTTGAGCATTCTCTAGAGTTTGTTGTTCGACTCGAATTTCTTCGAGGTCTACTTTTCTCCCACTTGTCATTTTGGAAATGTGATCCTTCTCCAAAAAGACACCATCTCGAGCAACAAACACTTTGTTCTCAGATGTATTGTAGAAGTAATACCCCTTTGTTTCCTTTGGATAGCCCACAAGGATACATTTGTCAGATTTTGAAGTTTGTCTGAAATTAATCGTTTGACGTATACTTCACATCCCCAAATCTTAAGAAAAGACACATTTGGAGGCTTTCCAAACCATAATTCGTATGGAGTCTTTTCGACAGCTTTAGACGGAGCTCTATTTATAGTGAGTGCAGCTGTATTTAGTGCATGTCCCCAAAATTCTAATGGAAGTTCGGCCTGACCCATCATTGACCTGACCATGTCTAGCAAGGTTCTGTTCCTCCGTTCTGACACACCGTTCCATTGTGGTGTTCCAGGAGGAGTCAATTCTGATAGAATTCCACATTCTTTCAGATGGTCATCAAATTCATAGCTCAGATATTCACCGCCTCTATCAGACCGCAGTGCCTTGATCTTCTTGCCTAATTGATTCTCTACTTCACTCTGAAATTCCTTGAATTTGTCAAAGGATTCAGACTTATGCTTCATTAGGTAGACATAACCATACCTACTGAAGTCATCAGTGAAAGTGATAAAGTAGCTGAAACCACCTCTAGCATTTGTACTCATTGGTCCACATACATCTGTATGGATTAAACCCAATAGTTCATTTGCTCTTTCTCCAACTTTAGAGAAAGGTTGCTTTGTCATTTTGCCAAGTAAACATGATTCGCATTTACCATAATCCTCTAAGTTAAATGGTTCTAGAATTCCTTCCCTTTGAAGTCTTTCTAAGCGTTTCAAGTTTATATGGCCTAATCGACAATGCCACAGATAGGTGAGATCTGAATCATCCTTTTTGGCCTTTTTGGTATTTATGTTATATACTTGTTTGTCGTGATCTAATAAATAAAGTCCATTGACTAATCTAGCAGATCCATAAAACATCTCTTTAAAATAAAACGAACAACTATTGTCTTTTATTATAAAGGAAAATCCCTTAGCATCTAAGCAAGAAACTGAAATGATGTTTTTAGTAAGACTTGGAACATGGAAACATTCTTCCAGTTCCAAAACTAGCCCGGAGGGCAACGATAAATAGTAAGTTCCTACAGCTAATGCAGCAATCCGTGCTCCATTTCCCACTCGTAGGTCGACTTCACCCTTGCTTAACTTTCTACTTCTTCTTAGTCCCTGTGGATTGGAACATAAGTGTGAGCCACAACCTGTATCTAATACCCAAGAAGTTGAATTAGCAAGTATACAGTCTATAACGAAAATACCTGAAGATGGAACGACTGTTCCGTTCTTCTGATCTTCCTTTAGCTTCAAGCAATCTCTCTTCCAATGCCCCTTCTTCTTGCAGTAGAAGCATTCGGATTCAGAAGTGGGTTGACTGACCTTCCTCTTTGCAGATTTGGCGCCAGTTTGCTTAGTTGGGCTGGCCTTGTTGCCACCTTTATTAGCATTCCTCTTCTTTCCAGATTTCTTGAACTTGCCCCCACGCACCATAAGCACATCCTGCTTATCACTTTTGAGCGTCTTTTCAGCGGTCTTCAGCATACCGTGAAGCTCAGTGAGCGTTTTGTCCAGACTATTCATACTGTAGTTCAGTTTGAACTGATCATACCCGCTATGAAGAGAATGGAGGATGGTGTCTATAGCCATTTCCTGAGAAAATTGCTGATCCAGCCGACTCATATTCTCAATGAGTCCAATCATTTTGAGAACATGTGGACTTACGGGCTCGCCTTTCTTAAGCTTGGTCTCAAGAATTTGCCTATGAGTCTCGAATCTTTCGACTCGAGCCAGATCTTGGAACATGTTCTTCAACTCACTGATGATTGTGAAAGCATCTGAGTTGATGAACGTTTTCTGCAGATCCGCACTCATGGTGGCGAGCATTAGACATTTCACATCCTTGTTGGCATCAATCCAATGATTGAGGGCTGCCTGAGTGACCCCGTCGCCTGCAGCTTCGGGCATCGCCTCATCTAGGACATACTCCTTTTCTTCCTACATAAGAACTATTTGCAAGTTCCTTTGCCAGTCAAGGAAGTTTTTCCCGTTCAACTTCTCCTTTTCGAGAATTGATCGAATGTTGAATGAATTGTTGTTTGCCATATTAAAAACTACAATTGAAAAGAATAAACAAATAAATAACCATTCACAGTTTCTCTTAATAAACTTAAATTCTAGCATACATGCATAATTCAATGTTTATTAAGCATTTTATTCAAGTTATGTGTTCCGGCAGGTGTGAATAAAATGATTCCAAGATCCTAAAATCATTGAAGAACTAAGCACAGTTTGTCGACTTAATCCTAGAACATCTTAGGTAAGCAAAAGCCTTTTGCTAATAGTCTAGAAACTATTCTTGGTTGATAGGTACGTCTAAGAACTTATTAGGTAAACCTATCGAATTTGCCACGACATAAAAGGACTCCTTACTTATATCGTTGAGTTTCACCAAAACTAACATGTACTCACAATTATTTGTGTACCTTGCCCCTTTAGGACCAATAAGTAACACCTCGCTGAGCGAAAACTATTACTAGATTGATGTAAAGGATATCCAAGCAAGTGTATATTTTGGCATGGCACCTTTTAACTCAATTTTTAAGTTTGGAACTTAAGGCTCTTACTATGTTGGTTAGATTTTAAGTGAACTAAAATCCTTAATCATGCAACATAATCAAGCTTTTGATCTCATGCATTTTAAGACATATTTAAAACAATAAATAACTTAAAACATGCATAAGATATTTGTGATCTAGTATGGCCCGACTTCATCTTGAAGCTTTGACTTCAAAGTCCGTCTTGAAAATCTCCGTGGGAGGCACCATTTTCTTCAAATAGGATAAGCTATAACTAATTACAACTATTTGATGGTTCGCAGACCATATTTGAATTGAAAAATAACTTTGGTACTTTAGACCAATTACATTCAAATTAATGGTACGCAGACCATATTTTCTATCCTATTTGGGCCATACTAGTCACTTCATAACCTGCAAAACAGTACATATACAATATATACCATTCACCCATTCATTATCATGAATGGCCCACATAGCTGGTTAGTAAAACACATTATGCATCTCGTAAACATTTGCAGCAATTAATCAAGGGCACCAATAATCTACCAATTATTCAGTCCTTATTAATTCTAATCAAGTTGTTTTAACCTTAAGGATTTGTAGACCTAATCAAGAGTTTATGATTAAAAAGCGCTCCCACTTAAACCAATAAATTCATATGCTTTACCAATTTTAAACATAAAAATGTATTTCTAGTCCAACCGGAAACATACAAATTTAATTAAAATTTAAAGCTCATATCAATTTATAATTGAATCCAAAAATTTAATTTAATTTCAGTCGTATTTAAATTAATTCATGATTTTAATTTTAGTAAAATAATTAGAATAAATAACATTTATTATAATTATAATATTCAAAATTAAAATCCAAGAAAATAATTCAAATTATTAATTTTAAAATTAATTAAAATTACGTGAACTGAAATTTTCAAATTAAACATTCAAAACGATCTAATCGTAACGCAAACACCCTACGCGTTGCACGCCCATGGGCCGTACGCACACAGCCATTGCTGGCCATGTGCGCGCAGCCCATGCGCTCGTCGCATAGCTGCTGGGCGGGCGACATCCCTCGCTGTGCGCGCGAGTAATGCTGGGCGCAGCGCTCGTGGCACGCGAGCTTGCGCTCGCTGCGCGCGAGGCTGCGCGCTCTTGTGCGAGGCAGCGCGCGTTGTGGCGCAGCTCGCTTGCTGCCCACACGCGACTGCCTTGGCTCGCTCTTCGCCCATGCCCATTCGTTCATTGCTCGTGGCACACGACACAAGGCAGGGCTGCTGCCTTGTGCTCGTGCACTACGCCCTTGCTCATTGCATTCGTGCCGCACGGGCGACGAGCTCCCTTGCTCGTCGTCGCATGCCCGCATTATACAACACCCCTTAAGGGTAACACGAAGCGTCCATTGCTTCGTGCGTGCAAGTTTTATGAACGAATCGCATAAAATTTAAAATTTATATTTAAAATTAATGACAAATTAATAAATAATATTAATTTCATAATTTTAGGGCGAAAAAATCGAAAATTTATTATCCAATTGATTTCCGATTGATATGGATTCAAGTCTAGGTCATAAAAATTTAAAATTTATCGTAAATTTACAATTTTTATGGTGGTTTTTAATCATAGGTTTCTAATTAAATTACAATTAATTATGAAAATCAAATTAATTCTAAATTATTCTAATTTTCAACAAATTAATCATAATTAATAATTAGATTGCATAATTAACAAGACTAGGCATTCAAACTTGTTAAACATATGCAGTAGGTCAATCAAAAATTCAAGATTTATCAACAAGAATCGCAAATATTTAATTTAACATCTTAAATTTACGAAATTTTGCATTCGAAAAACTAAAACCCTGAAAAGTCATAGTTAGGCTTCGAATTTGAGAATTCTGGGTCAAAATTTTTAGAATGCCTTTTACATGCGGAATTGACAC
This sequence comes from Spinacia oleracea, assembly GCF_020520425.1. Classification (NCBI taxonomy): domain Eukaryota; kingdom Viridiplantae; phylum Streptophyta; class Magnoliopsida; order Caryophyllales; family Amaranthaceae; genus Spinacia; species Spinacia oleracea. The sequence goes on from NC_079489.1 coordinate 150,743,370, forward strand.
AAAAATCACTCAATTCGGATGAGTAACGAAGAAACTGCCGAAAAACTGCGTACGTATAATTAAATAAACGCAATTTGCAATTAATTAACAATTACGAAAATTAATCACCCCTTTTAATTCTTGCAAATTTGTAATATTTAACCATGTTCATGCAATTTAGATTATGAAAATAATAAGGGGCTCGTGATACCACTGTTAGGTTATGATACATATGACAATTCATAAATCATGCGGAAAAACCATAAACCCAGGAAAACATATTATTTACACATAATCATTTAGCATAGAATAGATGCATACTCTTTGTTGCGTGCCTTCCCTAGCTGCGCCCGAACCGAACAAGAACAAGTCTTTAGGACTCCAAGTGTCGTCCCTCCGTAGATAGTCCACAGCACGTCCGGATCCGCCTTAAGATTGACCAACTAGAATCGCCCTTAAGGTACTATTATTTTCGGCACTTTATAGGCAAATGTGTGACTGAATTTTTCTCTCAAAAACTCACTTTGAATACTTTGAAACTTGTGTTATAAATTGTGAGCCCTAGCCTCATATTTATAGCGGTATGGAAAGGGAATCGAAATCCTATTCAGATACAAATTAATCAAACCTAGAATCCTACAAGAACTCTAATTTAATTAATTTATCAAATAGAATTAGGAATTTAATCATTAACCGAACTCTGCATGTTTTAGGAAACGTGCACGAACACAAACACTTGCACACACACGCACGACAGCCACGATGGGCCTCATGCGTGCGCGCGAGCAGCAGCCCACTCAGCGCCCGCGCGCGCTGTGCGCTGCGCGTGCTGTGCGCGCTGTAACCTTTTGCAACCAATCTAGCTTTGAAAACTTCAAGTTTCCCATCCTTGTCCTTTTTCAGTTTGAAAACCCATTTGCTTCCAATGGCTTGGTAGCCATCTGGCAAATCGACCAAATCCCATACTTGGTTTTCAGACATGGAGTCTAATTCAGATTGCATGGCTTCTTGCCATTGCTTGGAGCTAGGGCTCGTCATAGCTTGCTTGTAATGAAGGAAATAATGCCCTTGGTCCAAGTATGCATTCTATGTTAAGTCTAATAAATGCGGTTCAGTATTAATTGACAAGTTAATAATTCAGTGAGATCAAGTGAGCTGAATGCCTAGCTAGAGGCCGCTTCAGTTCAAGTGGAATTAATGATATTAATCCACAGCTTACTCTTGACTGAACCCGTAGGGTCACACAAATAGTACGTAAACGGATCAAGTATCTAATGGCATTAGATACTCTATCTATGAATATTCGGAACCGACGGATCTTGGTTTCAGTGGGAGCTAAGATCGTCACAGGCAAGAAATGAATACTCCGGAAACGATGATATTGCCGGAAACGGAAATATGGATCGTATCGGAAATATAAATATTATCCAAGTCGTAGATGTTGCCGGAAACGGAAACATGGTACGTATCGGAAAATATTATCGGAAATGGAAATATTGCCAGAATCGGAAATATTGCCGGAAACGGAAATATTGTCAGAATCGGAAATATTACCGGAATCGGAAAATAATTCCGGAAACGGAAATATTAAATATTTGTTCGAAACAGAAATTAATTCCGGAATCGGAAATATTAAATATTGTTCGTATCGGAAATGAATTCCGGAATCGGAAAATTTAATCGGAAGCGCATCGTACGAATAAGCATCGGACGAGGCCTGCCGGACGAGGCCCAGCACGAAGCCAGGCCATCGCCCAGCAAGCCAAGCGCGCCGCACAAACAGCAAGGCCAGGCCCAGCAGGCTGCGCGCAGCGCGCGCGGGCGCTGAGTGGGCTGCTGCTCGCGCGCACGCATGAGGCCCATCGTGGCTGTCGTGCGTGTGTGTGCAAGTGTTTGTGTTCGTGCACGTTTCCTAAAACATGCAGAGTTCGGTTAATGATTAAATTCCTAATTCTATTTGATAAATTAATTAAAATTAGAGTTCTTGTAGGATTCTAGGTTTGATTAATTTGTATCTGAATAGGATTTCGATTCCCTTTCCATACCGCTATAAATATGAGGCTAGGGCTCACAATTTATAACACAAGTTTCAAAGTACTCAAAGTGAGTTTTTGAGAGAAAAATTCAGTCACACATTTGCCTATAAAGTGCCGAAAATAATAGTACCTTAAGGGCGATTCTAGTTGGTCAATCTTAAGGCGGATCCGGACGTGCTGTGGACTATCTACGGAGGGACGACACTTGGAGTCCTAAAGACTTGTTCTTGTTCGGTTCGGGCGCAGCTAGGGAAGGCACGCAACAAAGAGTATGCATCTATTCTATGCTAAATGATTATGTGTAAATAATATGTATTCCTGGGTTTATGGTTTTTCCGCATGATTTATGAATTGTCATATGTATCATAACCTAACAATTCCGCCTAATAAAATCTTGTTTTGGTAATGTTTTTCTATGAAAAATGATTGTTTGATTTTGTTAAGTGAGATATTGATTTTGGAAAAAAAATAAACGTCAGCTAATTTTTAAATTAAAGTTTTTTGTTTTTTTTTTTGTAAAATCAATTTGTAAAAGAATACTAAGCGGGTATCTAGAACACAGCTGTATATTTTAAATTTAATTTTTTTTTATTATGGTAAAGAATGTAGGACGGTTAGGTAAGGTAGCCGTCCTCTATTCTTTTTCTCATATAACAGTTATAAGAGAAATACGTTCTCTATATACCTAGACGACGCTTAACAAACTTAACCGTTCTTTATTCAGCGTTTTCTATTCCCTATTTTGTAGTAGTGAATGCCATGTAGGCAAGCTGACTCAGCAGTTGGTTGCTAAAGGAAAGGAAAGCGTAGCAGACAACTTTGATCAATAGTCTAACAGCCCCCCTCAAGATGGAAGGGGATGAGAATCATGCACACCCATCTTGGACAAAAGAAGCTGGAACTGACTAGATGCCAAGGGCTTAGTAAACACATCTGCTAGCTGTTCCTGTGTAGGCAAGTAGGAGAGTTGTAGAAGTCCTTCTAGCACCTTGTCACGAGTAAAGTGACAATCCATCTCAATGTGTTTCGTCCTTTCATGAAACACTGGATTCTTGGCTATGTGTAATGCTGATTGATTATCACAGTTGAGAGTAATTGGCTTGAGATTAGAAAGTCCCATGTCAATGAGTAAGTTGACTATCCAAGTTACTTCTGAAGCAGCACCAGCCATGGCTCTGTACTCAGCTTCTGCTGAACTTTTGGAAACTGTGTTTTGCTTCTTTGACTTCCAAGATATAGGTGACCCTCCTAGTAACAATATATATCCTGTTACAGATCTTCTAGAATCAGGACAAGCTGCCCAATCAGAATCTGAAAATGCTTGTAGAGAAATATCATCTGTAGCCTTCAGTAGAATGCCTTGACCCTCAGTGTGAGCAAGATACCTCAAAGTGTGATGCAATGCTGTAACATGAGGTTGCCTTGGGTCTTGTAAAAACTAGCTAAGTTACTGGACTGCATAAGACAGATCAGGTCTGGTATGTGTTAGAAAGTTAAGTTTTCCAACAACAGACCTGTATTGTTCTGTATCTGCATATGGATCACCATCTGTCTTGGATAATTTAAGATTCAAAGGTAAGGGAGTGATGGTTCTTTTGGAGGCATCAAAACCATATTCAGTAAGAAGTTCCTTAGTGAACTTCCTTTGAGTGAGAATAACCCCATCCGCAGTATATCCTACCTCAATCCCAAGAAAATAATTTAGATATCCCAAATCTTTTATGCTAAACTCTTTGTGAATATATGCTTTGAGCTCATCAAGTTTAGCAATATTGGTGCCAGTCAGGATGATGGCATCCACATATACAACAGCTATGTTGATATGTATCTGTCTTGTGAATGAACAAGCTGTAATCATACTTACACTGAACAAAACCTTGAGATTCCAGTGCAGTTAGAAGTTTCTCATGCCACTGTCTAGATGCTTGCTTCAAGCCATAGATAGACTTGATCAATCTGCACACTTTGTTGCTAAGGTTAGGTACCCCCTCTGGCACTTGCATGTAAACTTCTTCCTTGAGATCACCATGCAAAAAAGCATTATTCACATCCAGCTGGAAAAGAGGCCAATGTTTACTTGCTGCTACTGCAATCAAACACCTGATTGTGTTCATTTTAACCACAGGACTGAAGGTTTCTTCATAATCAATCCCATATTTTTGATTAAAACCTTTGGCTACTAATCTTGCTTTGCACCTCTCTAAAGCCCCACTGGATTTGAGCTTCACCTTAAAGACCCATTTGCAGCCAATTGCTCTTTTTCCTTTAGGCAATTCTACCAGTTCCCTGGTTAGATTCTGGTCTAAAGCTTCCAACTCTTTCTTCATTGCTTCAACCCATATCTCATGTTTTGCAGCTTCCTGATAAGATAGTGGTTCTGAAATATCACATGATTGAGACAAAAAGGCTTGAAAATCTTCAGGAAAGGTAACATAGGACACCAGGTTGCACCAGTGACTTGTAACACACTTGGAAGCAGAATGACAAACATAGTCATTTAAGTAAGTGGGTGGTTTGTGAGTTCTAGAAGACTGCCTTGTGGGATTGGTTTTGATGATGGGATAGGGGAGACTTTCAGTATCAGAAGAACTAGGTGATGTTGAAGGGCGTCAATAGTATTTTCAGAAGAATTTGATGGATTTGTATGAATAGAAAAAGTGGTATTTTCAGAAGAATTAGGTGAGTTTGTGTGTTCAGAATTTGTTTGGTGAGTTGGAGTGGATTGTGTTGATGATGTATGTAAAGGAAAGATTGTTTCTGGTGATGAGAAATCTGGTTCATCAAATGAGTTTGGTGAAGCAAAGGCTGGTAAAATGATAGCATTAGTGTAGTTAGAAATTGGTGTATGGGTTTTGTGATAAAGGTGAAACGGGAAGTGCCTCTCATGAAATGTTATGTCTCTTGAAACAAAGAACATGTTTGTGTCAATTTCTAAGACTTTATATCCTTCCTGGGATGTAGAGTATCCCATAAGAACACAAGGAGTAGCCCTGCTTTCCATTTTAGTTCTTCCCACCTTTGAAGTAGAGACATAACAAAGGCATGCAAATGTTCTGAGATGTGAAAGATCAGGTTGTTTTGCATACAGTCTGAAAAAGGGTGAATCTAAACCAATAGATTTCAGTGGCATCCTGTTGATTAAGTATGCTGCACACATAACACATTCTCCCCAGAATCTAGCAGGAACCTTTGATTGGAAATATAATGCTCTAGTTGTCTCTAAAAGGTGTTTATGTTTCCTCTCCACCACCCCATTTTGCTGGGGGGGGGGGGGGGTATGACTACAACTAGTTTGACTCAAGATGCCTAGTGTCACACACAGCTTTTTGAAATCCCCTTCATATAACTCCTTTGTCTGATCTTATACATTTAACAGTCACACCAAACTGAGTTTTTACCATATTTAAAAAATCAGTCAGTACAGAAACACAATCTTTCTTATTTCTCAACATGTGGATCCAAGTGTATCTACTGTAATCATCAACTATAGTGAAAAATTGATTACAACCAGTAGAGGTTTTCACAGAATGTGGTCCCCAAACATAGTCGGAACTTCTCTTTCTTACTTTTGGAAAGAAGACTCTCCAAGCATAATTATTACCGTGAAGATTGAGCTGCCAAAAGTGGAAAGAATTTCGTGAAGAAGCCGATTCAAATGTTCTCAACTCCGCCCCGGCATCCTGATCAAAGGCCGTAGGAAAAACGACAACTTCTTATCCAAAAACAGCGGTTCGAAAGAGTCCTGTTTATGAACTCACTCCCCGTTTTTCTCACCCCCCCATTAGAAACTGCCAGCAAACTGCACGACAACTTGATGAAATGTGGAGGGAAGTGGGGTAAATGGCCGATACCTGTGGTCTTAATGCTACTATGTGGAAAACAAAGTGTGGTTTGTTTTGCAATAGGACACACTTGACAGATTGTGTCCTGAATACAAGAGTTGACTTCACAACTAGGATTGATCAACTTAAGCTGACTAAAAGGTAGATGACCTAGTCTCAAGTGCCAGAGTTTGGCATTATTGACAGCAATAGAACAGGCTGTGTTGCACACATGTGGCTGCATGGTAGATGTAGCTGCTTGTTGACCCTAGTTTTGGTTGATGACAAATAGCAAACTTCCTGATTATGTTTCTTTTGTGTCTACAAGTAAGGTGTTCAAGTTCTAGAGATGAACTAGAGATGGCTGCTGATGTTCCTGAGGTGGAATGCGCGAAGCTAGGAACAAACAAGCTGACACATATCAGAGGAACAACAATGCACACAAGAGTGAAGTTTCCATATGATGAGTTCCTCTGTTCCTTTAGAGGAACTCACCTGTTCCAGAGTAGGAACCATTGCAGCTGCTGAGTTGTAGCTCCAGTAAAAGGATAAACTCGAAGCTAGGTAGTTAAATACTCTTAGATTTTGTGTAAAATAATAACAGCTATAAGATATGTTGTGGAACTATAGGATATTTAATTGAATATTAATTAAGATTTTATCAAATTATTTGGCAGCAAGTTTTAAGGAAAATTACATAAATAATTATCGTTTTATTTCTCTAAATAAAATCTGATTTTATCTTTTAAAATCAAAACAGTTTTACTTCTCCTAAAACTTCTCCTAGAATCTGATTTTATTTTACTAAATATTTTCGCAAATCTTTTATTGGCTGACAAAGTCCAAACCACGATTTTCTTTAAAGAAGTTTCAAGGGAAGTGGTCTTCCCCTGATCCACAAGTTATGGATCGTGGAGACCAAGTAGTGTAGGAGTGTGGGCAGTTGAGATTTGAAGGGAACTAACCCTAAGGATCATCTCTATAAAAAAGGTCGTTTGTTTTCTGAATAAAAACACACAAATATCCTACAAGCTTTCTTTACTACTAAACGCCTTCAAAAGAGTTTATAAAAACGATTTGTGTCCTAGCAAAATTCGAGTTCCTAAGTTCCATTAATATCTAAAAAGCTTTATTATTATCTAGAGTCTTCAAAAACAAATTGTAATCTGAGTGAGAGAAGATTGAGTAATCTTGTAAAGACTTTGAGTTAAAGTCGAGAAAGAGAGAAACAGAAGAGAGTGTAATCAGAGTTGATTACTGTGAGAAACTTGAGTTAGAGAGGAACTCAAGTTGTTATATTATTGTAATTGAGGAATTATTTTAATATAAAAGAGTTTTGAGGTTTTCTCTTCTTGATTAGTGTCAAGAAGTTTCCTCAAATTGAGTAACTTTTGTTTCTGTATTTTTTTCAGTTCCTTAAATTGCTTTAAAGTTGGAAAGAAACTCACTCAAGTTCCAAATACAATTCACCCCCCCCCTCTCGTGCGTGTTCCTATTAGACTATCAATTGGTATCAGAGCCAGTACTCACTAAAAACACAGGAAACCATGTTTGAGTCAAGTTCCTGATAGTATGAACTCACAAGAGAAACTGGAAGAAGGCTACTCCACGCAAAGGCCACCTATGTTCAATGGCAAGTTCTACTCATACTGGAAGAACAGAATGGAGATATTCATCAAAGAGGAAAATTACCAAGTTTGGCGTGTGATTGAAGTTGGAGACTTTGAGGTAACAAAGACCAATGCAGACAACGAGGTAGTTCCTAAACCAATGTCTGAATTTGCCAAAGAAGACTTTGATAAATATGAGATAAATGCTATGGCTGTTAAAATCTTGCTTTGTGGACTTGGACCCCATGAACACAATAGGGTCATGGGGTGCAAGAACGCAAAACAGATTTGGGAATTACTACAACTAACCCACGAAGGAACTAATGAAGTTAAACGTTCCAAAATTGATCTTTTAATGTCTAAATATGAGAGATTTGAAATGCTTCCAAAAGAAACTATTCAAGAGATGTTTACTCGATTTACTAACATAACAAATGAATTGGTTTCTCTTGGTAGAATCATTCCCACAGATGAACAGGTGAGAAAAATATTAAGGAGCATGCCACAAGATGATCGTTGGAGAACAAAGGTCACATCACTGTTTGAGACCAAGGATTTTACAAAATTCAACATTGAACAACTTGCTGGTTCCTTGATGACACATGAACTGCATCTTGGAGCTGCTGTTCCTGAGAGCTCCAGAAACAGAGGACTTGCTCTAAAAGCTGAGGAACTCGATGAATCTGAACCAGATGAAGAAGAGGCTGCTATGCTGGTCAGAAGGATGAGAAAGCTCTACAGGAACTTCAAACCAGGCAACCAGAAAGGAAGGAACTTTGCAAGGAAAACTGTCAGTTCCAAAACTAAGCAAGGTTGCTTCAAATGTGGAAAAACTGATCATCAAATTCGTGAGTGCCCTCTGTGGGAAAACGACAAAGGCAAAGGAAAAGGAAAGGAACAGGTCAAGGAACGCTACAATAAGTCCACCTTCAACAAGCCTAACTTCGAAAAGGCTATGATAGCTGCATGGGGCGAAGCAACAGATTCAGAAGATGATGAGGAACAACCAAATGAAGAAACTGCTAATCTCTGTCTCATGGCAAGAACAGATGGAACTGAACGAGTTCCATTAGATGAAGTTCTAGTGAAGGGGAACAACTCGTGGTATCTCGACAGCGGGTGTTCCAAACACATGACAGGAGACAAATCTAAATTCCTCTCACTAGAAGCCTACAATGGAGGAACTGTGACCTTTGGAGACAACATGAAAGGAGAAATTGTTGGAATTGGAAAAGTTGGAAGGTCAAGTTCCCATGCCATTAAAAATGTATTTTTAGTCGAGGGTTTAATGCACAGTTTACTAAGTATTTCTCAATTTTGCGACAAAGGGAACTCTGTAAGTTTTACTTCTGAAAATTGTCAAATTATCAACAATAACACTGGGAAGGTTATTTTGGAAGGAACTCGTAAAGGGAACACATATTCTGTGGATCTCAATACGGTTCCAAGGAACAACTTAACCGGCCTCAGTGCCATTGAAGAAGACCCCCTCCTATGGCACAGGAGGTTTGGACATGCGAGTTTCTCATTGCTTGACAAACTAAGATCAAAGGAACTGGTTCGAGGACTCCCCTCAATCAAGTTTCTAAATGATAAAGTTTGTGATGCATGTGCAAAAGGCAAGCATGTCCGAAGTTCCTTTAAGACAAAGAAATTGGTAAGCACAACAAAGCCATTGGAATTCATCCATATGGACTTGTGTGGTCCAATGAGAATTCAAAGCAGAAGCGGGAAAAAATATGTTCTAGTTATTGTTGATGATTATTCTCGGTTTACTTGGGTCATATTTATAACAAGCAAAGATGAAACCTTTGATGAGTTTGTTGCATTTTCAAAGAAAATCCAGAAAACCACAGGTCATCAATTGATTCACATCAGATCTGATCATGGAACAGAATTTGAGAACTACAAATTCGACGATTACTGCAAGGAACAAGGTATTCACAATTTCTCAGCTCCTAGGACTCCACAACAAAATGGAGTTGTTGAGAGGAAAAACAGAACCTTGGAAGACATGGCTAGAACCATGTTAATCGCAAGTTCCTTACCCAGGAACTTCTGGGCTGAGGCAGTTAACACATCGTGCTATATTGTTAATAGAGTTATGATCTGAGCAATCTTAAACAAAACTCCCTATGAACTACTAAAAGGTATCAAACCGAACATCTCTTACTTTAGAGCTTTTGGTTGTAAGCGCTTTGTCCACAATAATGGCAAAAGAAACTTAGGGAAGTTTGATGAAAGAAGCGATGAGGCAGTGTTCCTAGGATATGCCTTAAATAGTAAAGCCTACAGAGTATATAACAAAAGGTCAATGTGTGTAGAGGAAAGTGTACACATAATTTTTGATGAGTCTAACAAATTTAATGCAGCACAGGAACAAGAAAGTTTCGAATTTGGTTTGTCTCGTGTTTCAGACAATGATGAAGAGATCCACCCAACCAGACAAACAGCTAAAGAAACAGTCCAGCAGGACCAACAAGTTCCGATTCAAGAGGAACAACCAGAAGATCCAGTCCCAGAAGAACCAGAAATAGCATCTGAGCCTGAGGAACTCCATGACATACAACAAGGAACTGAGGTCACAGAAGGAACAGAGGGAGCTGCTACAACACCAGTTGCACAGTTCCAACCCAAACCTTGGAAGCACCAGAGTTCACATCCAATAGAACTCATTATGAGTGATATTAGAAAAGGAACTCAGACGAGGTCTCAACTGAGGAACTTCTGTGCAATTCATGCGTTCCTCTCCATGATTGAACCAAGGAACCACAATGAGGCCTTAGAAGATGCTGACTGGATAATTGCCATGCAAGAAGAGCTGAATGAATTCAAAAGGAACAAGGTATGGCACATGGAACCCAAACCAAAACACCAAAAAGTGATAGGACTGAAATGGGTGTTCCGAAGCAAGAAAGATGAACATGCAACAATCATAAGGAACAAGGCAAGGTTAGTTGTTAAAGGTTATAATCAACAAGAAGGTATTGACTTCGAAGAAACTTTTTCTCCTGTCTCTAGACTAGAAGCCATTAGAATTTTAATTTCCTTTGTTGCATTTATGGGTTTTAAACTTTATCAAATGGATGTTAAGTGTGCTTTCTTAAATGGGTTCCTAGAAGAAGATGTATATGTGGAACAACCTCCTGGCTTTGAAAATACCGAATTTCCAAACCACATTTACAAGTTAGACAAAGCACTATATGGACTAAAACAAGCCCCTAGGTCTTGGTATGAAAGACTTTCAAAGTTCCTTTTACAAAATGATTTTAAAAGAGGAAGAATAGATAAAACTTTGTTTCTAAAATCAAAAGGAACTGATCTATTAGTTGTTCAAATTTATGTAGATGATATATTATTTGGGGCAACTAATGAAAATTTGTGCAAGGAATTTGCAAACTTAATGAGCAGTGAATTTGAAATGAGCATGATGGGGGAACTCAACTTTTTCCTCTGTTTACAAATCAAACAAACAGAGGAAGGAATCATGATCCACCAACAAAAGTATGTGAAGGAACTCCTAAAGAAATATGAGCTAGATTCTGCTAAGACGAATCACACTCCCATGGGAACAGCCACTAGATTGGACACGGATCCTAATGGGAAAAGTGTAAATCAAACGAAGTATAGAGGTATGATTGGATCACTACTATATTTAACTTCTAGTAGACCTGACATTTCTTTCAGTGTAGGACTATGTGCAAGATTTCAATCCAATCCAAAGGAGTCTCACTTAACTGCTGTAAAAAGAATACTGAGATATCTCAAAGGAACAGATGATCTATGCCTGTTCTCTCCAAGAAGTGGATCATTCGAGTTAAAAGGATATGCTGATGCTGATTATGCAGGTGACTTAGCAAATCGAAAAAGCACATCAGGTATGGTTCAGTTCCTAGGTCCATGCATGGTTTCTTGGGGTTCCAAGAAACAGAACACTGTTGATCTATCCACAGCTGAAGCTGAGTACGTAGCTGCCGCAGCTTGTTGCTCACAAATTCTATGGATAAAACAACAGTTAAAGGACTTTGGAATTATCTATGACTGTGTTCCTATTTACTGTGATAACACCAGTGCAATTTGCATCTCAAAAGACCCGGTTCTGTTAGGTTATGATACATATGACAATTCATAAATCATGCGGAAAAACCATAAAGCCAGGAAAGCATATTATTTACACATAATCATTTAGCATAGTTTAGATGCATACTCTTTGTTGCGTGCCTTCCCTAGCTGCGCCCGAACCGAACAAGAACAAGTCTTTAGGACTCCAAGTGTCGTCCCTCCGTAGATAGTCCACAGCACGTCCGGATCCGCCTTAAGCTTGACCAACTAGGATCGCCCTTAAGGTACTTAGAATTTTCGGTTAGTATAGGCAATTGTATGACTGAATTTTTGCTCTCAAAAATCACTTTGAATACTGGAATACTCGATATAAATTGTGAGCATTGATCACCTATTTATAGGGCATGGGTATCGAATATTAGAATCCTACTAGGAAACGATTTAGTGAATCTGAATTAATCTAAAATTCAATCACTTAATTTATCTAGTAGACTTAGGGAATCAATCTTATACGAATCCTAACCGATCAAGGTTTCGTACGCAAGCACAAACACTCACGCAGGCGCAGCAGCCCACAAGGGGCGCCGTGCGCGCGCGCGCTGAGCCCAGGCCCATCAAGTGCTCGCAGCCCACGAGGGGCGCGCGCCTGCTGGCCTTGCTCTCGTGTTTGGGCTTTGCTTGCTTTGGTCGCGCGCGGGCTTTGCTAGGCGTTGGGCCTAGCTTCGTGCTAGGCCTTGCGTCTAGCAAGCTCGTCCGATGTTTATTCGTACGATACGCTTCCGATTAAATTCCCTGTTCCGGAATTCATTTCCGATACGAACAATATTTAATATTTCCGATTCCGGAATCAATTTCCGTTTCGAACAAATATTTAATATTTCCGTTTCCGGAATTATTTTCAGATTCCGATAATATTTCCGATTCTGACAATATTTCCGTTTCCGGCAATATTTCCGATTCCGGCAATATTTCCATTTCCGATAATATTTTCCGATACGTACCATGTTTCCGTTTCCGGCAACATCTACGACTTGGATAATATTTATATTTCCGATACGATCCATATTTCCGTTTCCGGCAATATCATCGTTTCCGGAGTATTTATTTCTTGCCTGTGACGATCTCAGCTCCCACTGAAACCAAGATCCGTCGATTCCGAATATCCATAGATGGAGTATTTAATGCCATTAAATACTTGATCCGTTTACGTACTATTTGTGTGACCCTACGGGTTCAGTCAAGAGTAAGCTGTGGATTGATATCATTAATTCCGCTTGAACTGAAGCGGCCTCTAGTCAGGCATTCAGCTCACTTGATCTTACTGAATTATTAACTTGTTAATTAATACTGAACCGCATTTATTAGACTTAACATTGAATGCATACTTGGACCAAGGGCATTATTTCCTTCAGTCTCCCACTTGTCCTTAGGGACAAGTGTGCATTTCCTAATTCCTTTGTCGCTCGATGCTTGCTCTTGAACATAAGGTAAGAGTTGTCATCCTTATTATGTCCAGAGGTGTTCCTCGGTTTCAGAGTTCAACTGATCAAATAAACAGATAATCATAGCCTATGATTCATCCGAGCACGGCCATGCATTTCACAGTTTCTAGCTCTCCGAGTGGCCTTGTACAACTTTTAAGCATCTCATCCCGATTTATGGGAGGACAATCCCAATCTTGCGATCTTGAGATTAGACTTCGTTTGATAGGTGATTACCTGAGCGTTGCCTTTATAGCCTCCTTTTAAGGTGCGACGGTTGGTCAACGTCAAAGCAACCAGTTCTCAAACAAGTAATCTCAAATCACTCAGGTATTGAGGATTTAGTGTCTAATAATTTTAATGAAATTTACTTATGACAGATTTTCATCTCTTACAGTAAGGTTTCATAGGTCTTGTCCGATACTAGTCTTCCCAAAGTAAGTATCTATGCAAATGATTATGACATTGCCATGTCCACATAGTTCAAGAAACAGAACTACTAGTCATCTTGCATTCTAATCGTCTAACGTTTTCTATGCGTCCAATTTTACAGAAAACTCCGACTAGGGACCATTTTCAACCTTTGACATTCAAGTTCACTTGAGAGACATTTCTTAGTCACAGGACTGGTCCTGACAGTCTATCTTGAATATATCGTCAAATTGAAGGGACTCATCATTTAATAAACCACAAATTAAATGGAAAAATGAATTCTTTTCATTTATTGTGAATGATTAACCAATAATGTTTTACAAAGATTTAAACTCTAAAACTTTAAAACATTAAACAGAGACATCAAAGCCATTCTCCAATATGCTTGATTCCCATAGCTGCAGTTGCGAGTTGTGCTTCGCCTGCAGAGGTTTAGTCAATGGATCTGATATGTTGTCATCAGTTCTAATCTTGTTTATCTCGACTTCTTTTCTTTCAACGAACTCTCGTAGAAGGTGAAATCTACGAAGTACATGCTTGACTCTTTGGTGGTGTCTAGGCTCCTTTGCCTGTGCAATAGCTCCGTTATTATCACAATACAGAGCTATTGGTCCTTTAATGGAGGGGACTACACCAAGTTCACCCATGAACTTCCTTAGCCATATAGCTTCCTTTGCTGCTTCATGTGCAGCAATGTACTCCGCTTCAGTTGTAGAATCCGCAATGGTGCTTTGCTTAGCACTTTTCCAGCTTACTGCACCCCCGTTGAGGCAGAAGACAAACGCAGTCTGTGATCTGAAATCATCTTTGTCGGTTTGGAAACTTGCGTCCGTATAGCCTTTAACAATTAATTCATCATCTCCACCATAGACCAGGAAGTCATCTTTGTGCCTTTTCAGGTACTTCAGAATATTCTTGGCAGCAGTCCAATGCGCCTCTCCTGGGTCTGACTGGTATCTGCTCGTAGCACTGAGTGCGTACGCAACATCCGGGCGTGTACATATCATAGCATATATTATTGAACCAATCAATGATGCATATGGAATCCCATTCATTCGTCTACGCTCATCAAGTGTTTTTGGGCACTGAGTCTTGCTTAGAGTTATTCCATGAGACATGGGTAGGTAGCCTCGCTTGGAGTCTGCCATCTTGAACCTATCAAGCACCTTATTGATATAAGTGCTTTGACTAAGTCCAATCATCCTTTTAGATCTATCTCTGTAAATCTTGATGCCCAATATGTACTGTGCTTCTCCTAGATCTTTCATCGAAAAACATTTCCCAAGCCAAATCTTGACAGAGTTCAACATAGGAATGTCATTTCCGATAAGTAATATGTCGTCGACATATAATACTAGGAAAGCAATTTTGCTCCCACTGACCTTCTTGTATACACAAGATTCGTCTGCGTTCTTGATGAAACCAAAGTCACTTACTGCTTCATCAAAACGTATATTCCAGCTCCTGGATGCCTGCTTCAATCCGTAGATTGACTTCTTTAGCTTGCATACCTTTTTAGCATTTTTTGGATCCTCAAAACCTTCAGGCTGTGTCATAAACACAGTTTCTGTTAAAACGCCGTTTAAGAAAGCAGTTTTGACATCCATCTGCCATATTTCGTAATCGTAATATGCAGCGATTGCTAACATTATCCGAATAGACTTTAGCATTGCAACTGGTGAAAAGGTTTCATCGTAATCCACACCGTGGACTTGCCTGTAACCTTTTGCAACCAATCTAGCTTTGAAAACTTCAAGTTTCCCATCCTTGTCCTTTTTCAGTTTGAAAACCCATTTGCTTCCAATGGCTTGGTAGCCATCTGGAAAATCGACCAAATCCCATACTTGGTTTTCAGACATGGAGTCTAATTCAGATTGCATGGCTTCTTGCCATTGCTTGGAGCTAGGGCTCGTCATAGCTTGTTTGTAAGTCGCAGGTTCATCACTTTTAAGTAATAGAACCTCATAGCTCTCGTTCGTCAAAATACCTAATTACCTTTCCGGTTGAGATCTATATCTTTGCGATCTACGCGGGGTAACATTTCTAGATTGACCATGATTCTCACCAGATTCTTCTAAAGGTCTCTGAGTTTCATCCTGAATGTCATCTTGAGCATTCTCTAGAGTTTGTTGTTCGACTCGAATTTCTTCGAGGTCTACTTTTCTCCCACTTGTCATTTTGGAAATGTGATCTTTCTCCAAAAAGACACCATCTCGAGCAACAAACACCTTGTTCTCAGATGTATTGTAGAAGTAATACCCCTTTGTTTCCTTTGGATAGCCCACAAGGATACATTTGTCAGATTTTGGATGAAGTTTGTTTGAAATTAATCGTTTGACGTATACTTCACATCCCCAAATCTTAAGAAAAGACACATTTGGAGGCTTTCCAAACCATAACTCATATGGGGTCTTTTCGACAGCTTTAGACGGAGCTCTATTTATAGTGAGTGCAGCTGTATTTAGTGCATGTCCCCAAAATTCTAATGGAAGTTTGGCCTGACCCATCATTGACCTGACCATGTCTAGCAAGGTTCTGTTCCTCCGTTCCGACACACCGTTCCATTGTGGTGTTCCAGGAGGAGTCAATTCTGATAGAATTCCACATTCTTTCAGATGGTCATCAAATTCATAGCTCAGATATTCACCGCCTCTGTCAGACTGCAGTGCCTTAATCTTCTTGCCTAATTGATTCTCTACTTCACTCTGAAATTCCTTGAATTTGTCAAAGGATTCAGACTTATGCTTCATTAGGTAGACATAACCATATCTACTGAAGTCATCAGTGAAAGTGATAAAGTAGCTGAAACCACCTCTAGCATTTGTACTCATTGGTCCACATACATCTGTATGGATTAAACCCAATAGTTCATTTGCTCTTTCTCCAACTTTAGAGAAAGGTTGCTTTGTCATTTTGCCAAGTAAACATGATTCGCATTTACCATAATCCTCTAAGTCAAATGGTTCTAGAATTCCTTCCTTTTGAAGTCTTTCTAAGCGTTTCAAGTTTATATGGCCTAATCGACAATGCCACACATAGGTGAGATCTGAATCATCCTTTTGGCCTTTTTGGTATTTATGTTATATACTTGTTTGTCGTGATCTAATAAATAAAGTCCATTGACTAATCTAGCAGATCCATAAAACATCTCTTTAAAATAAAACGAACAACTATTGTCTTTTATTAAAAAGGAAAATCCCTTAGCATCTAAGCAAGAAACTGAAATGATGTTTTTAGTAAGACTTGGAACATGGAAACACTCTTCCAGTTCCAAAACTAGCCCGGAGGGCAACGACAAATAATAAGTTCCTACAGCTAATGCAGCAATCCGTGCTCCATTTCCCACTCGTAGGTCGACTTCACCCTTGCTTAACTTTCTACTTCTTCTTAGTCCCTGTGGATTGGAACATAAGTGTGAGCCACAACCTGTATCTAATACCCAAGAAGTTGAATTAGCAAGTATACAGTCTATAACGAAAATACCTGAAGATGGAACGACTGTTCCGTTCTTCTTATCTTCCTTTAGCTTTGGACATTCTCTTTTGTAATGGCCTATTCCATCACAATAAAGACAGCTTGATGTGGACTTGTCCTGCTTTGATTTAGCATCGCCCTTGGACTTTCCACTTTTCTTGAACGGTCTCCTTCTAGCCTTGAGTAAATCTTTGGCTTCACAGTCCAGTATTATTTCAGCCTTTCTGACAAGGTGAACAAATTCTGCAACTGTTTCTTCTCTTGGTTCACTTAGGTATAGTTGCTTGAAGCGACCAAACCCACTGTGTAGTGAATTGAGCAAGATAGAGACTGCCATCCTTTCGCTTATTGGTGTTCCTAGTAGACTTAGGCGATCAAAGTATGAACGCATAAGATCCACATGGAACCTCAGTGGGACGCCTACCCTCTGTTTAGTGCGAAGGAGCTGAACATGTGTTTCTTGGACTTCCATCCTATAACACCTGTTGGGAGAACTAACCTTTAGACCAGACATTGATTCAATCAACTCATGGACGTTCAGGTCCCTGTCCTCCGTGCTTCCACGACAGATATCCCTCAGATTCTTGATGAGCGTAAAAGGTTCATAGGCTACAAACCTTCTAGCCCAATCATCAGGGATATTGTTCAGCATGAGACTCATAACCTTTTTGAGATCCGCATCCCAGGCGTAAAATCTCTCAGGGGTCATGTCTCTGGCATAGTAGCTTGGCATGGGATGTGATAGTACATACTCAAGTCCATTGAGTTTAACTATTTCAACTAGCTTAGCTTCCCATTCAAGAAAATTTGCTAGGTTCAGCTTGACCATAAGCTCAGAACCCATGATGATGTTTTGATTGTTGTTTGCCATATTTAAAACTACAATTGAAAAGAATAAACAAATAAATAACCATTCACAGTTTCTCTTAATAAACTTAAATTCTAGCATACATGCATAATTCAATGTTCATTAAGCATTTTATTCAAGTTATGTGTTCCGGCAGGTGTGAATAAAATGATTCCAAGATCCTAAAATCATTGAAGAACTAAGCACAGTTTGTCGACTTAATCCTAAAACATCTTAGGTAAGCAAAAGCCTTTTGCTAATAGTCTAGAAACTATTCTTGGTTGATAGGTACGTCTAAGAACTTATTAGGTAAACCTATCGATTTTGCCACGACATAAAAGGACTCCTTACTTATATCGTTGAGTTTCACCAAAACTAACATGTACTCACAATTATTTGTGTACCTTGCCCCTTTAGGACCAATAAGTAACACCTCGCTGAGCGAAAACTATTACTAGATTGATGTAAAGGATATCCAAGCAAGTGTATATTTTGGCATGGCACCTTTTAACTCAATTTTTAAGTTTGGAACTTAAGGCTCTTACTATGTTGGTTAGATTTTAAGTGAACTAAAATCCTTAATCATGCAACATAATCAAGCTTTGATCTCATGCATTTTAAGACATATTTAAAAGCAATAAATAACTTAAAACACGCATAAGATAAATGTGATCTAGTATGGCCCGACTTCATCTTGAAGCTTTAACTTCAAAGTCCGTCTTGAAAATCTCCGTGGGAGGCACCATTTTCTTCAAATAGGATAAGCTATAATTAAAACTAATTACAACTATTTGATGGTACGCAGAC
This sequence comes from Spinacia oleracea, assembly GCF_020520425.1. Taxonomy (NCBI): domain Eukaryota; kingdom Viridiplantae; phylum Streptophyta; class Magnoliopsida; order Caryophyllales; family Amaranthaceae; genus Spinacia; species Spinacia oleracea. The sequence continues at coordinate 150,761,919 of NC_079489.1, forward strand.
CATATTTGAATTGAAAAACAACTTTGGTACTTTAGACCAATTACATTCAAATTAATGGTACGCAGACCATATTTTCTATCCTCTTTGGGCCATACTAGTCACTTCATAACCTGCAAAACAGTACATATACAATATATACCATTCACCCATTCATTATCATGAATGGCCCACATAGCTGGTTAGTAAAACACATTATGCATCACATAAACATTTGCAACAATTAATCAAGGGCACCAATAATCTACAAATTATTCAGTCCTTATTAATTCTAATCAAGTTGTTTTAACCTTAAGGATTTGTAGACCTAATCAAGAGTTTATGACTAAAAGGGGCTCCCACTTAAACCAATAAATTCATATGCTTTACTAATTTTAAACATAAAAATGTATTTCTAGTCTAACCGGAAACATACAAATTTAATTAAAATTTAAAGCTCATATAAATTTATAATTGAATCCAAAAGTTTAATTTAATTTCAGTCGTATTTAAATTAATTCATGATTTTAATTTTAGTAAAATAATTAGAATAAATAAAATTTATTATAATTACAATATTCAAAATTAAAATCCAAGAAAATAATTTAAATTATTAATTTTAAAATTAATTAAAATTACGTAAACTGAAAATTTCAAATTAAAATTTCAAAACGATCTAATCGTAACGCAACAACCCCACGCAACGCACGCCCATGGGCCACACGCACACAGCCATCGCTGGCCATGTGCGCGCAGCCCATGCGCTGCCTCGCATTGCTGCTGCTCACCATCGCAAGACATCACGCGAGCTGGTGCTCGCTGCGCGCGCCAGCGCTCGACGCAACGAGCATGCTGCCGCAGCCCATCGCTGGGCGCAGCGCTCGTCGCACGTCGCAACAAGCAATCGCACGCCATCGCTGGGCGTAGCGCTCGTCGCACGTCGCAACAAGCACTCGCACACCATCGCTGGGCGCAGCGCTCGTCGCACGTCGCAACAAGCACTCGCACGCCATCGCTGGGCGCAGCGCTCGTCGCACGTCGCAACAAGCAGTCGCACGCCATCGCTGGGCGCAGCGCTCGTCGCACGCACAATAGCTCTCGCTGCGCGCGAGCGATCGATGCTTGGCGCAGCACTCGTGGCACGCGAACTTGCGCTCGCTGCGCGCGAGGCTCCGCACGCTTGCGCGAGGCAGTGCGCGCTGTGGCGCAGCTCGCTTGCTGCCCACACGCGACTGCTCGTGCCTTGCTCTCGCCCTCGCCCATTCGCCCATCGCACATAGCCCACGACACAAGGCAGGGCTGCTGCCTTGTGCTCTTGCACTATGGCCTTGCTCATTGCATTCGTACCGCATGGGCGACGAGCTCCCTTGCTCGTCGTCACATGCCCGCACTATACAACACCCCTTAAGGGTAACACGTAGCGTCCATTGCTTTGTGCGTGCAAGTTATATGAGCGAATCGCATAAAAATTTAAAATTTATATTCAAAATTAATGACAAATTAATAAATAATATTAATTTCATAATTTTAGGGCGAAAAATCGAAAATTTATTATTCAATTGATTTCCGATTTACATGGATTCAAGTCTAGGTCATAAAAATTTAAAATTTAACATAAATTTACAATTTTTATGGTGGTTTTTAATCATAGGTATCTAATTAAATTATAACTAATTATGAAAATCAAATTAATTCTAAATTATTCCAATTTTCAACAAATTAATCATAACTATAAATTAGATTGCATAATTAACAAGGCTAGGCATTCAAACTTGTTAAACATATACATTAGGTCAATCAAAAATTCAAGATTTATCAACAAGAATCGCAAATATTTAATTTAACATCTTAAATTTACGAAATTTTGCATTCGAAAAACTAAAACCTCCGAAAAGTCATAGTTAGGCTTCGAATTTGAGAATTCTGGATTCGGCAGAAAAATAATATTTTTGTCAAAATTTTAGAATGCCTTTTACATGCGGAATTGACACAAAAATCACTCGATTTGGATGAGTAACGAAGAAACTGCCGAAAAAACTGCGTACGTATAATTAAATAAACGCAATTTGCAATTAATTAACAATTACGAAAATTAATCACCCCTTTTAATTCTTGCAAATTTGTAATATTTAACCATGTTCATGCAATTTAGATTATGAAAATAATAAGAGGCTCGTGATACCACTATTAGGTTATGATACATATGAAAATTCATAAATCATGCGGAAAAACCATAAAGCCAGGAAAGCATATTATTTACACATAATCATTTAGCATAGTTTAGATGCATACTCTTTGTTGCGTGCCTTCCCTAGCTGCGCCCGAACCGAACAAGAACAAGTCTTTAGGACTCCAAGTGTCGTCCCTCCGTAGATAGTCCACAGCACGTCCGGATCCGCCTTAAGCTTGACCAACTAGGATCGCCCTTATGGTACTTAGAATTTTCGGTTAGTATAGGCAATTGTATGACTGAATTTTTGCTCTCAAAAATCACTTTGAATACTTGAATACTCGATATAAATTGTGAGCATTGATCACCTATTTATAGGGCATGGGTATCGGATATTAGAATCCTACTAGGAAACGATTTAGTGAATCTGAATTAATCTAAAATTCAATCACTTAATTTATCTAGTAGACTTAGGGAATCAATCTTATACGAATCCTAACCGATCAAGGTTTCGTACGCAAGCACAAACACTCACGCAGGCGCAGCAGCCCACAAGGGGCGCCGTGCGCGCGCGCGCTGAGCCCAGGCCCAGCAAGTGCTTGCAGCCCACGAGGGGCGCGCGCCTGCTGGCCTTGCTCTCGCGTTTGGGCTTTGCTTGCTTTGGTCGCGCGCGGGATTTGCTAGGCGTTGGGCCTAGCTTCGTGCTAGGCCTTGCGTCTAGCAAGCTCGTCCGATGTTTATTCGTACGATACGCTTCCGATTAAATTCCCGGTTCCGGAATTCATTTCCGATACGAACAATATTTAATATTTCCGATTCCGGAATCAATTTCCGTTTCGAACAAATATTTAATATTTCCGTTTCCGGAATTATTTTCCGATTCCGATAATATTTCCGATTCTGACAATATTTCCGTTTCCGGCAATATTTCCGATTCCGGCAATATTTCCATTTCCGATAATATTTTCCGATACGTACCATGTTTCCGTTTCCGGCAACATCTACGACTTGGATAATATTTATATTTCCGATACGATCCATATTTCCGTTTCCGGCAATATCATCGTTTCCGGAGTATTTATTTCTTGCCTGTGACGATCTCAGCTCCCACTGAAACCAAGATCCGTCGATTCCGAATATCCATAGATGGAGTATTTAATGCCATTAAATACTTGATCCGTTTACGTACTATTTGTGTGACCCTACGGGTTCAGTCAAGAGTAAGCTGTGGATTGATATCATTAATTCCACTTGAACTGAAGCGGCCTCTAGTCAGGCATTCAGCTCACTTGATCTCACTGAATTATCAACTTGTTAATTAATACTGAACCGCATTTATTAGACTTAACATTGAATGCATACTTGGACCAAGGGCATTATTTCCTTCAGGTTCATCATTCCCGGGTCAAACATATTCACATAAGACATCACTTCCTAAAAGATAATGTCGAGAAAGGCTTGATTAAATTGGATTTTTGTCAAACTGAAAATCAAATAGCTGACATCTTGACTAAGCCTTTAAACAGGGAGAAACATGAGAAGATGAGAATGGAACTCGGGATGATCAAAATAAGATAACTGCAAATTTTAAGTTCCTCCGAAGACAAAAACAACAACAATGGTGCATGATACTGACTATTTCAAACACAAATTCTCACAGTTGAAGCTTACCATCGTAAAAGACCGACTCACTCAACATTTAAGCCTGGTAAGCATCTCCCTAATAAATTAGCAAATATTAGATAATTAATCAAGCAATTTTTTATTATTTATTTTTTAAAAATCTGTTACATTTTTTTTAAAATTCAAAAACAATGGTTATCCTATTTTTCCGTTCCAAAACAATCATTAATATAAGAGAAACTCTCCACCTTCCCATTCATCCCCCTTCTCAATTCCTTCAATTCTCACTCGATTTCCCCCCTTGACCTCAGAAATTCCCTTCACCTATAAAACACCTCCAACCATGAGTGCCTCAAATCAAACCACCAAACTCACCCAAAACAAAAGAAAACAGAACCGTAACTCTCCGATTCCGATGGAAACCTCACCCGCTCAATCACCAGCCAAAACACCATCCCCACTCCAAATTCAACCACCCCCTGTGCTCGCTCTCACCTACGGCGAGTGGTCCAACCAACCAATGGAAATCCAAAGCACCACTCCTACTCCCAGCCGTCGATCTTCATCAAGAACCAAAAGGCAAAGAATCGACAAAACCGAAGAGCCGGAAGCCGACACTCAGGGGGAAGCTGGAAAGTTAGAGGAACAATCCAAGAATATGACTGCGGGGTTTGCGATCAATTATGTGTGGTGCAAATCGGAAAACATGGATGAGCTCGTCGGAATTCTTGACCACCAACAATGGGTAAGCCTTTTTGACATACATGCAAGACTTCCAATCTATCCCTTAGCTGTCAATGAATTCTGTGTGAATTTCGAATGTAAAGAGGGAGTCGCTTCGAGTGTGGTGAATGGAGCTCCGATTTCTTTTAATGCAAATTATCTTTCGAATTTGTTTGGTGTGCCCAATGAGGGTTTTGAGGAATATGTGAAAGAGAAAACCACCATTACAATTAATGAAGTTGATAGTGATCAAATTGTGGCCAATATAGGGGGAAACCTAAAAGAATCATCAATCACAAATCACAACCTTCTTTCACCTCTACAAAAATTACTTTTCAACATTGTGTGGAGGGGGGTAGTTCCTAGGACTCAAAAACGGGATGATGTCAATTTCTATGATGCATGCCTAATCTATTGTCTTGAATTTGACATTCCAATTAATTTTCCGGCCATCATGATCAAACATCTATTCCATTGCATTCTCGGAAAATACAAAATTGGGTACAGTTCCTTACTCATAGCCATATTCAATAACTTTTCTGTCGATTTGAGTTCCTATGATGCTTTACCCCTAACCCCTGATCAAATTGTCCAAGAAAAATTCCTAAAAAATCTGAAATTAGTTGTGGTAGACAAGTTGTTGTGTTTCACTGGTAAAAAGGAGGTAGAGGTTGAAGTTCCTATCAAGGAAGAAACTGTGTCATTGAAGGCTAAGAGTGTTCCTAAAAAGGGTCATAGAAAAAGTATGAGAATTGCCACTAGACCTCGCAAAGGTCCTGCTCCCCCTGTTTATATGGATATCACATGTGAGGAAGAAGAAGAGGAGGAGGACACAAGAACTACGCCAGTTCCATAGGAGAAAAAGGGACTGACAACGACACTTAGGACCAAATCACCAGTTCCTAAGAAACCTGCGTCTGTTCCTTTAACTAAGGGAACTGGAACCATTCCTGTTCCTGCAGTTGTTCCTGCTAAGGCTCCAGGTTCTCTAGGTGGGTTTGCTGGCTTCTCTAGTTCCTCTGGGTTTGGAACACCTCCTGTCACTGCTGAGAAATTTCAAGAACTCCAGGGTACGATGACTCGCTTAATGGCACTGCAGGAAGGATCAAACCTTCGAGTTCAACAGATGCAGACTCAACTGAATGCCTTGGTCAATGCTGTTCACACACTCCAAACCAATCTGCAACATTATGCTGATCAAGCCAACAACACTCGGACTGAGATCCTGTAGAAAATCAACAACCTTGAATCCTTCGAAGAAACCGTGGTGGAAGAAACAGGAGCATCGGAGTCCCCTCCTCAAGCCTAAACCAACCAAGCCATCCTTTCTCTCTTATTGTTATGGAACAAACATTTTTTTTTGGTTTTGTATAACTAATGGGAATCTTCCCTTTTTGGTTTAGCTGTTTTCAAACTTGCTTGGTTTATAATCTTAATATTGCTGGTTTGTATGGTTGTTGCTTCTCGGATTATTATGTTGTGTGAGCAGGTACAATACTTTGAGGCTAGCTTGACTTGCCAAACGTTGACCGTGGGGCACTGTGCTTGGAATATATGTATTTGCATTGTTCTTTTTGTTAATGTCAACAAGGGGAAAAACACTTGAGCAAACTTCTTAAGGAGATCAACACTTGTTTTGACACTCATCTTCTCGTGTCCTATTCACTGTAAGGGCATTTTTTTTTTAATCTTTTATTTATTTTTACGTGTTTAAATCTCTTGTGGTAAAAAGTTTGCGGATGTTGTCATCACCAAAATGGGGGAATATTGTTGACCCTAATTTTGGTTGATGACAAATAGCAAACTTCCTGATTATGTTTCTTTTGTGTCTACAAGTAAAGTGTTCAAGTTCCAGAGAGGAACTAGAGATGGCTGCTGATGTTCCTGAGGTGGAATGCGCGAAGTTAGGAACAAACAAGCTGACACATATTAGAGGAACAACAATACACACAAGAGTGAAGTTTCCATAAGATGAGTTCCTCTGTTCCTTTAGAGGAACTCACCTGTTCCAGAGTAGGAACCATTGCAGCTGCTGAGTTGTAGCTCCAGTAAAAGGATAAACACAAAGCTAGGTAGTTAAATACTCTTAGATTTTGTGTAAAATAATAACAGCTATAAGATACGTTGTGGAACTATAGGATATTTAATTGAATATTAATTAAGATTTTATCAAATTATTTGGCAGCAAGTTTTAAGGAAAATTACATAAATAATTATCGTTTTATTTCTCTAAATAAAATCTGATTTTATCTTTTAAAATCAAAACAGTTTTACTTCTCCTAAAACTTCTCCTAGAATCTGATTTTATTTTACTAAATATTTTCACAAATCTTTTATTGGCTGACAAAGTCCAAACCACGATTTTCTCTAAAGAAGTTTCAAGGGAAGTGGTCTTCCCCTGATCCACAAGTTATGGATCGTGGAGACCAAGTAGTGTAGGAGTGTGGGCAGTTGAGATTTGAAGGGAACTAACCCTAAGGATCATCTCTATAAAAAGGGTCGTTTGTTTTCTGAATAAAAACACACAAATATCCTACAAGCTTTCTTAACTACTAAACGCCTTCAAAAGAGTTTATAAAAACGATTTGTGTCCTAGCAAAATTCGAGTTCCTAAGTTCCATTAATATCTAAAAAGCTTTATTGTTATCTAGAGTCTTCAAAAACAAATTGTAATCCGAGTGAGAGAAGATTGAGTAATCTTGTAAAGACTTTGAGTTAAAGTCGAGAAAGAGAGAAACAGAAGAGAGTGTAATCAGAGTTGATTACTGTGAGAAACTTGAGTTAGAGAGGAACTCAAGTTGTTATATTATTGTAATTGAGGAATTATTTTAATATAATAGAGTTTTGAGGTTTTCTCTTCTTGATTAGTGTCAAGAAGTTTCCTCAAATTGAGTAACTTTTGTTTCTGTATTTTTCAGTTCCTTAAATTGCTTTAAAGTTAGAAAGAAACTCACTCAAGTTCCAAATACAATTCACCCCCCTCTTGGTGTTCCTATTAGACTATCACTGCTATATTGTGTTCTCCAACATTGTACAGACCAGAACTCACATCACCAAGAGGAATCAACTTCCCTTTCTGACAGCAAATAAAGCACTTGTCATGAGTAAAATGCAGCTCACAATTCAAAGCTTTGTATATCTTGTGTACAGAGATTAGATTATATTTGCAATCAGGAACATGCAGCACATTGTGAAGTGTAATATCTTCATTTAAGACTACTGATCCAACATGTTTCACGGGTATCTTACTACCATCAGGTATAGTAATATATGTAGATTGATTCTCAACCTTTTTATATCCAGAAAACTGACTTGAATCATGGAAGAAATTATCTGAAGCACCACTGTCAACCAACCACTTAGAATTTGAGTGAGATATTAAACAGATATTACCTGCCATTAAGGCTAAGTTTGGCTGATTATTAGGTCCAGAAGTTTGCTGTTGTTTGCTCAAAAGAGTCATCAGTTGATTATATTGCTCCACTGAGATAGTAGTGTTTGCTTCAGTTCTTGGATTATTGGATTTGTCATCATCAATATCTCCAGCAGTTGACATTGCTGTTGTCTTGTTGCTCTTGAAATGCTTAAATCCTGGTGGATAGCCATTAATCTTGAAGCATCTCTCAAGACTGTGACCAGGAATTTGGCAGTGTGTATAGAAATACTGAGAGTTGTTCCTGTTAGAATTTCCAGCTTTCTGAAACTGTTGAGAACCAGTAGCTTGAGACTTAGAACTTCTGTTATTCCAATGATCACCACCAAATCTCCTTTTCTCAGCTGCAAATGCAACAGGTTCTGTAGGATAGACAATTTTAGACACCTCTTGATGCCTTTCTTCTTGAGCAAAGAGTCTGTATGCTTCAGAGACTTTAGGTAGAGTTGGAATCATTAACAAATTGCCTCTAATTGTGGCAAATTGATCAGTTAACTTCATCATAAACTGCATCACCATTTTTCCTGCTGTCTTTGAAAAAACTTCTTAGTAACATTGCAAGTGCAATTGTTGCAGGTACAATAAGGCATAGGATGAGCTTCTTCAATGGCATCCCAGATTGACTTGAATTCAGTAAAAAAACTCAGAAACTGATTTTTCTCCTTGGCTTAACTCAGCTAGTTTATGTTCTAAAGAGTAGACCTGTGCCATAGAAGCAAAGCCAAATCTCTCTTCAAGATCACACCAAACTTCTCTGGCAGACTTCAAGAACATTACACTCTTAGCAATTATTTCACCCAGATTACCTAGAATCAGAGAACACACCAAATCGTTGCACCTTTCCCATGCTCTATACTCCACAGTTCCAACATCAGGTTTGCTGATACTTCCATCGACAAAACCTATTTTATTTTTGGCTGACAATGCCAGCAACATTGATCTCTTCCAACCTGTGAAGCCTTCACCATTGAATTTGAAGGAAACAAGCTGCACAGAGTTTGCATCAGAAGGATGGATGTAATATATGCTAGCAGGATCCTGATTAGGAGGCAAGTTCACATTTCTCCTAGGATCTTCGAGGTGTTCATCATTAATTGCCATTATTAATCTTAATCAGTAGAATTCAATCAAATTGTAGCTTAATCACTCAAATTGCAGCTGATTTCTTAGAACGATTATCAGATTTTGATCAGAAACAGTAAGAATACAAGGTTCAATTGAACTTTTAGGAAGAATTTTGTGCGAGAATTTTGCAGAATTTAGGGGAAACGAGTCAGGTTTCTTGAACCTGCTCTAATACCATGACAGAGTTTAGGGTTTAGAATCAGAAATATTAAAGTTGTGTTATTGATGACCATAGAAAAGTACAAGGCATAATATATATAGGAAGTAATAATCTAGAACCTTCTACAGGTTGTTATTACAACTAACAAACAATAAGAGAGTTTGTTATAACTAATGCCATGTAGGCAAGCTGACTCAGCAGTTGGTTGCTGAAGGAAAGGAAAGCGTAGCATACAGCTTTGATCAATAGTCTAACACTATTCGACTTATTTGGTTTGATCTTATATTATCTGAACTTATTTTTATATGAAAAAACTTATTTTATCTGAAATAAATATATTTGTGTGTGAAAAATGTATAATATTTTTTTTATCTTATCTGAACTTTACTAAACTTATTTCGTCTGAAATATGTCAACATAAGTTGAATAGAAAATAGTCTTAATTGATATATTATTAAGAATAATTCGACAGTTACAAGATTTTTTTAACTTTACAAGATTTACCTCAAAAAACAGAAATGGAAAAAGAACAAAAATCGAGGGAAGTAAAGTGAAAATTCAACAGAATTTTCGCATAAAGAGTGGCTACTTATTGTTCGATGGTTTATAAGCATAACAAGCTTTTGACATGTGTGATAAAAGGTGGTCGTGGGCCGTGTTAGGTCTGAAGGAAATAATGCCCTTGGTCCAAGTATGCATTCTATGTTAAGTCTAATAAATGCGGTTCAGTATTAATTAACAAGTTAATAATTCAGTGAGATCAAGTGAGCTGAATGCCTAGCTAGAGGCCGCTTCAGTTCAAGTGGAATTAATGATATTAATCCACAGCTTACTCTTGACTGAACCCGTAGGGTCACACAAATAGTACGTAAACGGATCAAGTATTTAATGGCATTAAATACTCCATCTATGGATATTCGGAATCGACGGATCTTGGTTTCAGTGGGAGCTGAGATCGTCACAGGCAAGAAATGAATACTCCGGAAACGATGATATTGCCGGAAACGGAAATATGGATCGTATCGGAAATATAAATATTATCCAAGTCGTAGATGTTGCCGGAAACGGAAACATGGTACGTATCGGAAAATATTATCGGAAATGGAAATATTGCCGGAATCGGAAATATTGCCGGAAACGGAAATATTGTCAGAAACGGAAATATTATCGGAATCGGAAAATAATTCCGGAAACGGAAATATTAAATATTTGTTCGAAACGGAAATTAATTCCGGAATCGGAAATATTAAATGTTGTTCGTATCGAAAATGAATTCCGGAATCGGGAATTTAATCGGAAGCGTATCGTACGAATTAGCATCGGACGAGGCCCGCTAGACGAAGGCCCAGCACGAAGCCAGGCCATCGCCCAGCGAGCCGCACGCAACGCACGCCTCGACCAGGCCCAGCGCAAGGCCAGGCCCAGCCAAGGGCGCGCGCGCGCACGCAGCACCGCACATGGGCTGTGCGCTTGTCGTGGGCCGCAAGGCCTGCGCGGGTGCACGGCTTGTGCGATGCGTATGCCGGAAATCCTAATTCTATTGGGATTCGTGCGAAGATTAAAATCCTAATCTTATTAGAATTGCTTTGTTATTTAGAGTCCTAATAAAGTTCTAATTAACAAATCCACATCCTAGTAGGATTACAATTCCTTTTCCATACCTCTATAAATAAGGGCCTAGGGGTCATTATTTATACATAAGTTTTCAAGTATTCAAAACTAGGATTTTTAAGCAGAAAAATCAGCCATAACTCTTGCCCATTTTAGCCGAAAATAATAGTACCTTAAGGGCGATTCTAGTTGGTCAATCTTAAGGCGGATCCGGACGTGCTGTGGACTATCTACGGAGGGACGACACTTGGAGTCCTAAAAGACTTGTTCTTGTTCGGTTCGGGCGCAGCTAGGGAAGGCACGCAACAAAGAGTATGCATCTAAATTATGCTATATGATTATGTGTAAATAATATGTATTCCTGGCTTAATGGTTGTTTCCGCATGATTTATGAATTGTCATATGTATCATAACCTAACAGTGGTATCAGAGCCTCTTATTATTTTCATAATCTAAATTGCATGAACATGGTTAAATATTACAAATTTGCAAGAATTAAAAAGGGTGATTAATTTTCGTAATTGTTAATTAATTGCAAATTGCGTTTATTTAATTATACGTATGCAGTTTTTCGGCAGTTTCTTCGTTACTCATCCAAATCGAGTGATTTTTGTGTCAATTCCGCATGTAAAAGGCATTCTAAAATTTTGACAAAATTGGTATTTTTCTGCCGAACCCAGAATTCTCAAATTCGAAGCCTAACTATGACCTTTCGAAGGTTTTAGTTTTTCGAATGCAAAATTTCGTAAATTTAAGATGTTAAATTAAATATTTGCGATTCTTGTTGATAAATCTTGAATTTTTGATTGACCTACTGTATATGTTTAACAATTTTGAATGCCTAGCCTTGTTAATTATGCAATCTAATTTGTAATTACGGTTTTTTCATGAAATACCCCTGAGGTTTCACGAAATTCACCAAATACCCCTGCGTGTTTCAAAATACATAGTATACCCCTATTTTTTTCCAACTGTTCACCAAATACCCCTATTATGACTTTCCGTTAGTCCTCCGTTAAGTCATGTTTATAATTCACCAAATGCACCTATTTATAAACTTTAAGCACAATATACACCTACTTTTAAACTTATTTGCATCAAATACCTAAATTGCTTTTAAATTTTGTATTATACAAGAATTTGAAAACCCAATTACGTACTCCACTTGAGAAGCTCCAAGAAGACAGCAAAAAAATACAACAAATTAAGAGGAGGTGGCTTGGTTTGATAAAATGATTATGAATCGCTTTAGTCGATCATCTTACAAAGCCGTGCCAATGCTTCTTTAATATCACTGCGCTTTGACAAAGCAGATATGAGAATTCGCGTAAGTGATTTTATCTGCTTGCAGACCTTGTTCATTACCCTCCTCAAGCAGTTCATAAGCTTCCTCAAATCTTCACGGCCTTCTTGCAGAGGCCACTTATAATCGCATTGTAGGTATAAATATTAGGAGTCAACAACCTTCTTTCATCATTAAATCCATCAAACTATATGCTCTATCAAAATTCCCTGCCCATCAATGAGGGTTGTATAGGTGTCAATATTAGCAACAGAGCTACCATTTGAATTCCGTATACCCATGAGCCTAACCTACTCAAGTTCAGTGATTCTAACTTCCAAATCATCATCAAGTAGTACCACATTCGAGCATATATTCTGGTGTTTAAACCATGGCTCAACACATCGATCTGCCTCTTTGTCGAGAGTGAATCAGATACAACAATCGCAAGTGCAACAGCAGAAACACCAACAACAACAATTGCAACAAGGGAATCCGCAACAATAGCAACAACAACAATTGTTAAGACAACAAGCACAAGCTGCCTTATATGGGCAAATGAATTTTGGTGGTCAATGTTAGATACACAATTAAGGCAGCAACAATTATAATCTCAGCAACATCAATTACAATTGCAGCAGCAACAACAACAATTACAATCCCACCAACAGCAACAACAACAGCCATCACTAAAACCACTTGTGGCGACTAACAAATCCGACACCCGAATCTTCACAATTGGTTTCTGAAATGACACTACTTGAACATTCTTATTTTCACCCAATTTCCCAACCCAACCCACAAAATTCCCACCCAATTTCCCAACCCAACCCGGTAACACCACCAATAATCACCACCTTTAGGTTTCAATTCCTCCCACATCTAATCCCCAAAACATTTCGACATATCCCATCATATCATTCCCACTAAATTCATCTTTCCCAAACATATATGGATGTGAAGTCGAGAAATCAAACCAAATATGAAGCGGTCCAAGCTTTTATTGGGAATGTATTCATAGATTAACATCAAACTTGTTGATGTCTGAGAAGTAACTGGTAGCTTCGGCGCAACCGAGGAATTCGAACCTTAGGCCGAGGTTGGCGACGGTAGCGGAGGAGAAGGTGGTGACGGAGGTGAGGGGTGGTGTTGGTTCAATGGTGGGGGTTGGGTGGGTTGAAATGTTGAATGAGAGGAGAGAGAAAGCGTAAGGGAAGGAATTGCGCTAAACAATACATAAGGGCAAAAACGTAAAGTCATGGTAACGGAGGACTAACGTCCGTTAAGTTCAAGTGCAATTTATGAACAGTACGGGAAAATAGGGGTATATTATGTATTTTGAAACACGCAGGTGTATTTGGTGCATTTCATGAAACCTCGGGGGCATTTCATGAAAAAACCGTTGTAATTATGATTAATTTGTTGAAAATTAGAATAATTTAGAATTAATTTGATTTTCATAATTAATTATAATTTAATTAGAAACCTATGATTAAAAACCACCATAAAAATTGTAAATTTATGATAAATTTTAAATTTTTATGACCTAGGCTTGAATCCATGATAATCGGAAATCAATTGAATAATAAATTTTCGATTTTTCGCCCTAAAATTGTGAAAGTAATATTAATTTATTAATTTGTCATTAATTTTAAATATAAATTTTAAATTTTTATGCGATTCGTTCATATAACTTGCACGCACAAAGCAATGGACGCTTCGTGTTACCCTTAAGGGGTGTTGTATAGTGCGGGCATGCGACGACGAGCAAGGGAGCTCGCCGCCCGTGCGGCACGAATGCAATGAGCAAGGGCATGGTGCACGAGCACAAGGCAACAGCCCTGCCTTGTGTCGTGTGCCACGAGCTATGGATGAATGGGCATGGGCGAAGGCAAGGCATGGCAGCCGCGTGTGGGCAGCAAGCGAGCTGCGCCACAACGCGCACTGCCTCGCGCAAGCGCGCGCAGCGAGCGCAAGCTCGCGTGCCACGAGCGCTGCGCCCAGCGCTGATCGCGCGCAGCGCGCAATTGCTCGCGCACAGCGAGCGATGGCTCGCGTGCATCAAGCGCTGGAGCGCGCGCAGCAAGCGCTGGCGAGCGCGCACAGCGAGCGATGGCTCGCGTGCGTCGAGCGCTGGCGCGCGCGCAACGAGCACCACTTGTGCGATGGCTTGCGATGGGAGATGCAGCAGCTATGCGACGAGCGCATGGGCTGCGCGCACATGGCCAGCGATGGCTGTGTGCGTGTGGCCCATGGGCGTGCGATGCGTAGGGTGTTTGCGTTGCGATTAGATCGTTTTGAATGTTTAATTTAAAATTTTCAGTTTACGTAATTTTAATTAATTTTAAAATTAATAATTTAAATTATTTTCTTGGATTTTAATTTTGAATATTGTAATTATAATAAATTTTATTTATTCTAATTATTTTACTAAAATTAAAATCATGAATTAATTTAAATACGACTGAAATTAAATTAAACTTTTTGGATTCAATTATAAATTTATATGAGCTTTAAATTTTAATTAAATTTGTATGTTTCCGGTTAGACTAGAAATACATTTTTTATGTTTAAAATTAGTAAAGCATATGAATTTATTGGTTTAAGTGGGAGCCCTTTTAGTCATAAACTCTTGATTAGGTCTACAAATCCTTAAGGTTAAAACAACTTGATTAGAATTAATAAGGACTGAATAATTGGTAGATTATTGGTGCCCTTGATTAATTGCTGCAAATGTTTAAGTGATGCATAATGTGTTTTAACTAACCAGCTATGTGGGCCATTCATGATAATGAATGGGTGAATGGTATATATTGTATATGTACTGTTTTGCAGGTTATGAAGTGACTAGTATGGCCCAAATAGGATAGAAAATATGGTCTGCGTACCATTAATTTGAATGTAATTAGTCTAAAGTACCAAAGTTGTTTTTCAAATTCAAATATGGTCTGCGTACCATCAAATAGTTGTAATTAGTTTTAATTATAGCTTATCCTATTTGAAGAAAATGGTGCCTCCCACGGAGATTTTCAAGACGGACTTTGAAGTCAAAGCTTCAAGATGAAGTCGGGCCATACTAGATCACATTTATCTTATGCATGCTTTAAGTTATTTATTGCTTTAAATATGTCTTAATTATGCATAAGATTGTTGCTTGATTATGTTGCATGATTAAGGATTTTAGTTCACTTAAAATCTAACCAACATAGTAAGAGCCTTAAGTTCCAAACTTAAAAATTGAGTTAAAAGGTGCCATGCCAAAATATACACTTGCTTGGATATCCTTTACATCAATCTAGTAATAGTTTTCGCTCAGCGAGGTGTTACTTATTGGTCCTAAAGGGGCAAGGTACACAAATAATTGTGAGTACATGTTAGTTTTGGTGAAACTCAACGATATAAGTAAGGAGTCCTTTTATGTCGTGGCAAAATCGATAGGTTTACCTAATAAGTTCTTAGACGTACCTATCAACCAAGAATAGTTTCTAGACTATTAGCAAAAGGCTTTTGCTTACCTAAGATGTTTTAGGATTAAGTAGACAAACTGTGCTTAGTTCTTCAATGATTTTAGGATCTTGGAATCATTTTATTCACACCTGCCGGAACACATAACTTGAATAAAATGCTTAATAAACATTGAATTATGCATGTATGCTAGAATTTAAGTTTATTAAGAGAAACTGTGAATGGTTATTTATTTGTTTATTCTTTTCAATTGTAGTTTTTAATATGGCAAACAACAATTCATTCAACATTCGATCAATTCTCGAAAAGGAGAAGTTGAACGGGAAAAACTTCCTTGACTGGCAAAGGAACTTGCAAATAGTTCTTATGCAGGAAGAAAAGGAGTATGTCCTAGATGAGGCGATGCCCGAAGCCGCAGGCGACGGGGTCACTCAGGCAGCCCTCAATCGTTGGATTGATGCCAACAAGGATGTGAAATGTCTAATGCTCGCCACCATGAGTGCGGATCTGCAGAAAACGTTCATCAACTCAGATGCTTTCACAATCATCAGTGAGTTGAAGAACATGTTCCAAGATCTGGCTCGAGTCGAAAGATTCGAGACTCATAGGCAAATTCTTGAGACCAAGCTTAAGAAAGGCGAGCCCGTAAGTCCACATGTTCTCAAAATGATTGGACTCATTGAGAATATGAGTCGGCTGGATCAGCAATTTTCTCAGGAAATGGCTATAGACACCATCCTCCATTCTCTTCATAGCGGGTATGATCAGTTCAAACTGAACTACAGTATGAATAGTCTGGACAAAACGCTCACTGAGCTTCACGGTATGCTGAAGACCGCTGAAAAGACGCTCAAAAGTGATAAGCATGATGTGCTTATGGTGCGTGGGGGCAAGTTCAAGAAATCTGGAAAGAAGAGGAATGCTAAGAAAGGTGGCGACAAGGCCAGCCCAACTAAGCAAACTGGCGCCAAATCTGTAAAGAGGAAGGTCAGTCAACCCACTTCTGAATCTGAATGCTTCTACTGCAAGAAGAAGGGGCATTGGAAGAGATATTGCTTGAAGCTAAAGGAAGATCAGAAGAACGGAACAGTCGTTCCATCTTCAGGTATTTTCGTTTTAGACTGTATACTTGCTAATTCAACTTCTTGGGTATTAGATACAGGTTGTGGCTCACACTTATGTTCCAATCCACAGGGACTAAGAAGAAGTAGAAAGTTAGGCAAAGGTGAAGTCGACCTACGAGTGGGAAATGGAGCACGGATTGCTGCATTAGCTGTAGGAACTTACTTTTTGTCGTTGCCCTCCGGGCTAGTTTTGGAACTGGAAGAATGTTTCCATGTTCCAAGTCTTACTAAAAACATCATTTCAGTTTCTTGCCTAGATGCTAAGGGATTTTCCTTTTTAATAAAAGACAATAGTTGTTCGTTTTATTTTAAAGAGATGTTTTATGGATCTGCTAGATTAGTCAATGGACTTTATTTATTAGATCACGACAAACAAGTATATAACATAAATACCAAAAAGGCCAAAAAGAATGATTCAGATCTCACCTATCTGTGGCATTGTCGATTAGGCCATATAAACTTGAAACGCTTAGAAAGACTTCAAAAGGAAGGAATTCTAGAACCATTTGACTTAGAGGATTATGGTAAATGCGAATCATGTTTACTTGGCAAAATGACAAAGCAACCTTTCTCTAAAGTTGGAGACAGAGCAAATGAACTATTGGGTTTAATCCATACAGATGTATGTGGACCAATGAGTACAAATGCTAGAAGTGGTTTCAGCTACTTTATCACTTTCACTGATGACTTCAGTAGGTATGGTTATGTCTACCTAATGAAGCATAAGTCTGAATCCTTTGAAAAATTCAAGGAATTTCAGAGTGAAGTAGAGAATCAATTAGGCAAGAAGATTAAGGCACTGCGGTCTGATAGAGGCGGTGAATATCTGAGCTATGAATTTGATGACCATCTGAAAGAATGTGGAATTCTATCAGAATTGACTCCTCCTGGAACACCACAATGGAACGGTGTGTCGGAACGGAGGAACAGAACCTTGCTAGACATGGTCAGGTCAATGATGGGTCAGGCCGAACTTCCATTAGAATTTTGGGGACATGCACTAAATACAGCTGCACTCACTATAAATAGAGCTCCGTCTAAAGCTGTCGAAAAGACTCCATACGAATTATGGTTTGGAAAGCCTCCAAATGTGTCTTTTCTTAAGATTTGGGGATGTGAAGTATACGTCAAACGATTAATTTCAGACAAACTTCATCCAAAATCTGACAAATGTATCCTTGTGGGCTATCCAAAGGAAACAAAGGGGTATTACTTCTACAATACATCTGAGAACAAGGTGTTTGTTGCTCGAGATGGTGTCTTTTTGGAGAAAGATCACATTTCCAAAATGACAAGTGGGAGAAAAGTAGACCTCGAAGAAATTCGAGTCAAACAACAAACTCTAGAGAATGCTCAAGATGACATTCAAGATGAAACTCAGAGATCTTTAGAAGAATCTGGTGAGAATCATGGTCAATCTAGAAATGTTACCCCGCGTAGATCGCAAAGATATAGATCTCAACCGGAAAGGTACTTAGGTATTTTGACGAACGAGAGCTATGACGTTCTATTACTTGAAAGTGATGAACCTGCGACTTACAAACAAGCTATGACGAGCCCTAGCTCCAAGCAATGGCAAGAAGCCATGCAATCTGAATTAGACTCCATGTCTGAAAACCAAGTATGGGATTTGGTCGATTTGCTAGATGGCTACCAAGCCATTGGAAGCAAATGGGTTTTCAAACTGAAAAAGGACAAGGATGGGAAACTTGAAGTTTTCAAAGCTAGATTGGTTGCAAAAGGTTACAGGCAAGTCCACGGTGTGGATTACGATGAAACCTTTTCACCAGTTGCAATGCTAAAGTCTATTCGGATAATGTTAGCAATCGCTGCATATTACGATTACGAAATATGGCAGATGGATGTCAAAACTGCTTTCTTAAACGGCGTTTTAACAGAAACTGTGTTTATGACACAGCCTGAAGGTTTTGAGGATCCAAAGAATGCTAAAAAGGTATGCAAGCTAAAGAAGTCAATCTACGGATTGAAGCAGGCATCCAGGAGCTGGAATATACGTTTTGATGAAGCAGTCAGTGACTTTGGTTTCATCAAGAACGCAGACGAATCTTGTGTATACAAGAAGGTCAGTGGGAGCAAAATTGCTTTCCTAGTATTATATGTCGACGACATATTACTTATCGGAAATGACATTCCTATGTTGAACTCTGTCAAGATTTGGCTTGGGAAATGTTTTTCGATGAAGGATCTAGGAGAAGCGCAGTACATATTGGGCATCAAGATTTACAGAGATAGATCTAAAAGGATGATTGGACTTAGTCAAAGCACTTATATCAATAAGGTGCTTGATAGGTTCAAGATGGCGGACTCCAAACGAGGCTACCTACCCATGTCTCATGGAATGACTCTAAGCAAGACTCAGTGCCCAAAAACACTTGATGAGCGTAGACGAATGAATGGGATTCCATATGCATCATTGATTGGTTCAATAATGTATGCTATGATATGTACACGCCCGGATGTTGCGTACGCACTCAGTGCTACGAGCAGATACCAGTCAGACCCAGGAGAGGCGCATTGGACTACTGCCAAGAACATTCTGAAGTACCTAAAAAGGCACAAAGATGACTTCCTGGTCTATGGTGGAGATGATGAATTAATTGTTAAAGGATATACGGACGCAAGTTTCCAAACCGACAAAGATGATTTCAGATCACAGTCTGGGTTTGTCTTCTACCTCAACGGAGGAGCAGTAAGCTGGAAAAGTGCTAAGCAAAGCACCATTGCGGATTCTACAACTGAAGCGGAGTACATTGCTGCACATGAAGCAGCAAAAGAAGCTATATGGCTAAGGAAGTTCATAGGAGAACTTGGTGTAGTCCCCTCCATTAAAGGACCAATAGCCCTGTATTGTGACAATAACGGAGCTATTGCACAGGCAAAGGAGCCTAGACACCACCAGAGAGTCAAGCATGTACTTCGTAGATTTCACCTTCTACGAGAGTTCGTTGAAAGAAAAGAAGTCGAGATAAGCAAAATTGGTACTGATGACAACATATCAGATCCATTAACTAAACCTCTGTCGCAGGCGAAGCACAACTCGCACACTGCAGCTATGGGAATCAAGCATATTGGAGAATGGCTTTGATGTCTCTGTTTAATGTTTTAAAGTTTTAGAGTTTAAATCTTTGTAAAACATTATTGGTTAATCATTCACAATAAATGAAAAGAATTCATTTTTCCATTTAATTTGTGGTTTATTAAATGATGAGTCCCTTCAATTTGACGATATATTCAAGATAGACTGTCAGGACCAGTCCTGTGACTAAGAAATGTCTATCAAGTGAACTTGAATGTCAAAGGTTGAAAATGGTCCCTAGTCGGAGTTTTCTATAAAATTGGACGCATAGAAAACGTTAGACGATTAGAATGCAAGATGACTAGTAGTTCTGTTTCTTGAACTATGTGGACATGGCAATGTCATAATCATTTGCATAGATACTTACTTTGGGAAGACTAGTATCGGACAAGACCTATGAAACTTTACTGTAAGAGATGAAAATATGTCATAAGTAAATTTCATTAAAATTATTAGACACTAAATCCTCAATACCTGAGTGATTTGAGATTACTTGTTTGAGAACTGGTTGCTTTGACGTTGACCAACCGTCGCACCGTAAAAGGAGGCTATAAAGGCAACGCTCAGGTAATCACCTATCAAACGAAGTCTAATCTCAAGATCGCAAGATTGGGATTGTCCTCCCATAAATCGGGATGAGATGCTTAAAAGTTGTACAAGGCCACTCGGAGAGCTAGAAACTGTGAAATGCATGGCCGTGCTCGGATGAATCATAGGCTATGATTATCTGTTTATTTGATCAGTTGAACTCTGAAACCGAGAAACACCTCTGGACATAATAAGGATGACAACTCTTACCTTATATTCAAGAGCAAGCATCGAGCGACAAAGGAATTAGGAAATGCACACTTGTCCCTAAGGACAAGTGGGAGACTGAAGGAAATAATGCCCTTGGTCCAAGTATGCATTCTATGTTAAGTCTAATAAATGCGGTTCAGTATTAATTAACAAGTTAATAATTCAGTGAGATCAAGTGAGCTGAATGCCTAGCTAGAGGCCGCTTCAGTTCAAGTGGAATTAATGATATTAATCCACAGCTTACTCTTGACTGAACCCGTAGGGTCACACAAATAGTACGTAAACGGATCAAGTATTTAATGGCATTAAATACTCCATCTATGGATATTCGGAATCGACGGATCTTGGTTTCAGTGGGAGCTGAGATCGTCACAGGCAAGAAATGAATACTCCGGAAACGATGATATTGCCGGAAACGGAAATATGGATCGTATCGGAAATATAAATATTATCCAAGTCGTAGATGTTGCCGGAAACGGAAACATGGTACGTATCGGAAAATATTATCGGAAATGGAAATATTGCCGGAATCGGAAATATTGCCGGAAACGGAAATATTGTCAGAAACGGAAATATTATCGGAATCGGAAAATAATTCCGGAAACGGAAATATTAAATATTTGTTCGAAACGGAAATTAATTCCGGAATCGGAAATATTAAATGTTGTTCGTATCGAAAATGAATTCCGGAATCGGGAATTTAATCGGAAGCGTATCGTACGAATTAGCATCGGACGAGGCCCGCTAGACGAAGGCCCAGCACGAAGCCAGGCCATCGCCCAGCGAGCCGCACGCAACGCACGCCTCGACCAGGCCCAGCGCAAGGCCAGGCCCAGCCAAGGGCGCGCGCGCGCGCACGCAGCACCGCACATGGGCTGTGCGCTTGTCGTGGGCCGCAAGGCCTGCGCGGGTGCACGGCTTGTGCGATGCGTATGCCGGAAATCCTAATTCTATTGGGATTCGTGCGAAGATTAAAATCCTAATCTTATTAGAATTGCTTTGTTATTTAGAGTCCTAATAAAGTTCTAATTAACAAATCCACATCCTAGTAGGATTACAATTCCTTTTCCATACCTCTATAAATAAGGGCCTAGGGGTCATTATTTATACATAAGTTTTCAAGTATTCAAAACTAGGATTTTTAAGCAGAAAAATCAGCCATAACTCTTGCCCATTTTAGCCGAAAATAATAGTACCTTAAGGGCGATTCTAGTTGGTCAATCTTAAGGCGGATCCGGACGTGCTGTGGACTATCTACGGAGGGACGACACTTGGAGTCCTAAAAGACTTGTTCTTGTTCGGTTCGGGCGCAGCTAGGGAAGGCACGCAACAAAGAGTATGCATCTAAATTATGCTATATGATTATGTGTAAATAATATGTATTCCTGGCTTAATGGTTGTTTCCGCATGATTTATGAATTGTCATATGTATCATAACCTAACAAGGTCGTGCTTTTTGTCGAGCCTGCGTGGCTTAGTCCCGGATAGGTCTGGTTCATGGTAAGCTTACTTGTATGTATGTTGCATCATGTTGGGTCGTGCGTGCCGTGCCAATTTTTTTTAAAAGGGCGGTTTAGGCGCGATCCAAGCCCATGTGTCTTGTCGTGTCGTGTCGTGTCATACGCATAAGCCTAATTTCACTAAATTTAACGTGATTTTTTCGTGTTGTATTTTGTCGTGCTTTTTTCAAAAAATTGCGGATTGAGCATAGCTCAAGGCCTACGACTTCGTATAAATCGTATCTATGTCGCCATGTCGGGTCGTGCTTTTTCGTGATCATGCCATATGTTCTACATAGATTGTGCCTTATCTCGGGCCTCCCCAGCCCAGTGCTATTTGTATGCATAATGTTGCAATGCACCATGCACCATGCACGACCTGCTAATGGTAAAATCGCGAATAACATAATGTGTTATGCATCATATTTTATCTTGTGGGAAAAATACAGAATCAAGGAGAGGAAAGGGCAAGTACAATGTTAAAATATGCTCTTCTAAGGAAAATATAAAGAAACAACATATGAAGTATGATACTCCGTACATACGAAGTATATACTTCCTCCGTTCTTATTTACATGATACAATTAGGGTTTTGACGCTATTCATACAAGTTCCTTTGACTTCCTTTTGTGATTTATACTTAACAAAAAAACATAGTCGTGTGGGTCTATTAGATTCGTCACAATAAATATTTTTAAAATATCAATTTTTTATAATTTTACAAAATCTCCCCATTAAATAAATTTTGGCCCAATATCAATTTTTTATAATTTTACAAAATCTCCCCCCTCCCTCCCCCCCTTCACCTCCTTCCCCACAATTCACCATTGATTCGCGTCAGTAAAGAGAAAATGCCACACCATTGATTTGTTGTCATTTACAAAACTCATTCCTCCATAAATTTGACAAAAAAGTAAACAATTAGTTTGATTAATCAAAGATCCTTTCATCATCAAATTTCTTTTGTTGTTTTTGATCCATGGAATTACTTGATGCAGGAAGGGTATTACCTTCTCTGCTTGCTAAACTTCCAGTTGAAAATTGATTTCCAGAATTGGTTTAACAGAAGAAGAAGAAGATAAGAAGAAGAAGAAGAAGAATAGGGAAGAACAGATTTAGAAATCAGAACTAGAAGAGAATTAGATTTTAGGAGAAGAATAGGAGGATTTTTATTATGTAATTCGATATGTAATACAATGGACTAATCCTCTATTTATACAACTGATTTAATCAGCTAACTAAAACAGCTCATAACAACCAAATGCCACATCAGCAGAGTTAGTTACAACAACCTAACAACTAACTGTTTTAATATCAAAAGTCAACGTCCCAAATGAGTTGACTTAATCTTTCCTTAACATACCTCCCTTGTTTAGAAAAACTTGTCCCAAGTTTAATGTAAGGTAAAGGTTAAGGCAAAGTAAAAGATGGAAATGCCACTTCAAAATCACCAGCATTCATCCAAGATGATTCATGGGATGGAAATTTTTCCCATTGTACCAAGTATTGAACCACAGGTTGATTTTGGAACTTGATTACCCTACTGTCCAAGATAGCAATAGGTTTGTAGACTGCAGTAGCACTCTTGCCTTGAAACCATTCTGGAATATGAGAAGCAATAGGCAAGTGACCATGAAAAGCCTTTAATTGAGACACATGGAACACATTGTGAATTCTAGCTTCCTGTGGAAGTTGCGGCTGATAGGCTACTTTACCAATAACCCCTGTGACCTGAAATGGTCCATAGTATTTCATGGATATCTTCTGATTTGTCCTTGACTGAACTGACTGCTGTCTATAGGGTTGTAGCTTAAGCCACACCCAATCACCCACTTTGAATATCCTATCAGACCTATGCTTATCAGCTTGACTTTTCATTCTTTCTTGAGCTTTCTGAAGATGGGACTTTAGGACAGTAAGCACAACCTCTCTCCTCTGTAAACTCCTGTCAATCTCTTCATTATCTGAAGCACCAGGAAGATATGGAAAGTGTATAGGTGGTGGTTGTCCATATACCACCTCATAAGGAGTTAATTGTGTTGCAGAGTGAAAGTGGGTGTTATACCACCACTCAGCCAAAGGCAACCAAGCATGCCATTCTTTAGGATTTGCATTACACATGCATCTGAGGTAAGTTTCCAAGCATCTGTTTACTACTTCAGTCTGACCATCAGTCTCAGGATGATAAGCAGAAGACAATATAAATGAAGTGCCATGTAAACTGAAGAGTCCTTTCCAAAATTGACTCAAAAAGATGGCATCCCTGTCACTCACAATGCTTCTAGGCCACCCATGTAATTTAAAGACATGGTCCAAATAAGCTTGAGCAACCTGAATGGCAGTAAATGGGTGAGACAAGGGTATGAAATGACCATATTTGCTCAATCTATCCACCACCACAAAAATGACATCTTTGCCTCCAGATTTTGGTAACCCTGTGATGAAATCCATTGAGATATCCATCCACACAGCTTCAGGAATAGGTAAAGGCCGCAACAAGCCAGGTTTTGCATAAGTATCATATTTTGCTGCTTGACATATCTTGCAATGCTTCACAAAAGCTCTCACATCCTTGGTCATTCCCTTCCAATAAAACAAGTGTTTGACCCTCTTTAAAGTAAGATCCCTCCCTGAATGTCTACTCTCAGGTTCTGAATGCAACCAGTTCATGACCTTTGTTCTTAAAGCATCATCAGGGCCTAAAACAATCTTATGTTTCCTTCTCAACAACCCATCTCTTAATGTGAAGTGATCAACTAAATCAACTGTTTGTAAAGTGGCTAAAAGGTTGACCAAGCTATCATCAATTTCATAGCTTGCTTTAATTAAATCTGTCAAATCTGAACTGACCACAGAAATTGCCATGCAATGCAATGCTGCCCCTTGTACCCTAGACAATCCATCTGCTGCCACATTTTCCTTTCCACATTTGTACTGAATCTCATAATCAAAACCCATTAGTTTTGAAAGCCAAAATTGTTGAAATGGTGTAGAGATCTTCTGCTGTAACAACCACTTCAAACTTTTCTGGTCTGTTCTAATAATAAAGTGGGCACTCATCAAATACTGCTCCCACTTTTGAACTGCAAATACAATAGCCAACAGCTCTTTTTCATAAACTGATAGTTTCTGCCACCTAGGACCCAAAGATCTGCTAATAAATGCCAAAGGATGCCCCTCTTGCATTAAAACAGCCCCAATGCCACTACTTGATGCATCAGTTTCCACAATAAAAGTCTTGGAGAAGTCTGGCAAAGCTAACACAGGAGCTGAAATCAGACCTTGTTTCAACTTTTGAAATGCCTATTGAGCTTGATCAGACCATGCAAAGGCACCTTTTTTCAGTAAATCAGTTAAAGGTTTACAAATAAGGGAATAATGCATCACAAATTTTCTGTAATATCCTGCTAACCCCAAGAAACTCCTTAACTGTGGTAGGAATTGGCCAACTTTCCACAGCTGAAATCTTACTAGGGTCAGTTTCAATCCCCTTTGCTGAGATGTAATGACCCAAATACTCCACCCTATCCATGGCAAAGTTGCATTTACTAGCCTTTGCAAACATACTGTTCTGCCTCATAAGTTCAAAAACTTGTGTTAAATGCTCCCAGTGTTCCTCCTTAGACTTACTGTACACCAGAATGTCATCAAAGAAAACTAAAACATATTTTCTTAGTAAAGGCTTAAACACACTATACATCCACCCTTGAAAAGATGCAGGTGAATTTGTTAATCTAAATGGCATTACCAGAAATTCAAAGTGTCCTGCATGTGTCTTAAAAGCTGTCTTATACACATCCCTGTCACTAACCCTGAGTTGGTGATAACCAGCTCTCAGATCCAATTTACTAAAGATTGTTGCTCCTGCCAGCTCATCTATTAGTTCATCTATAACAGGGATTGGGAATTTGTTCTTCACAGTCCTGTTATTAAGCTCCCTATAGTCCACACATAATCTCCAAGTGCCATCTTTCTTTCCCACAAGCACAACTGGAGAAGCAAAAGGACTTGCACTGTTTTGTATGATTCCTCTCTCTAGCATTTCCTGTACCAACTGCTCAATGATATCTCTCTGCTTTAATGGATACCTATAGGGTCTGATATTTACTGGCCTTGAGTTAGTTTCTAAAGGAATGGTGTGATCAAAAACTCCCCTGTGGGGTGGGAGATGTTCTGGATCTGCAAAGATGTCTTTGTATGACTCTTGCAGAGCCAACAACTCAACTGGTACAGTTTGATTGATGGTCTGTTCCACCTCTAACTGCATAAAAGCAATATCTCTCACTTGCAGCAAACACAATTGTACTGCACTATCAAATAGTTTAACTGATGGAGTACTATCTAACAGTTAAACTTTTTGAGGATGCACCCCCTTTAATACAAATTGTTCACCAAACTGACTAAACTCCATTTTTAATTCCTTAAAATCCCAACATATTGGCCCTAATGTAGCTAACCACTGGACTCCTAGTACCATATCACAGCCCCCCAAAGCAATCAACATGACATCTGCTTTGAAAATTCTTCCCTGCATTTCCCATGTGAACTCTTTACACACATGCTGGCAGTTCAAGTGATTTCCATCTGCCACAGCCACATGCTGAATTGGAATTATTTCTATTTTACATCCCATTTTTTTAGCTAAGTCCAAATCTAGAAAGTTATGAGTACTTCCAGAATCAACCAAAACATGGAAAAGTTTAGACCCAACCAATCCCTTAACTCTCATTGTCTGAAATGTTTGATTCCCAGAAAGAGCATTGAGAGATAAAACAAGATCAACCAACCCCTCATCCTCAGAATCATTGATTTCTTCATCACTGACAGCATCTACTTTCTCCTCACTACTGGAAATCTCCACTGTAAACAGCTATGGTTCCTTGAATTGGCATTTATGGTTCATGTCATAATGTTGATCACAATAATAGCAAAGCCCTTTTGCTATTTTCTCAGCCCTAACATCAGCTGGAATATGTCTAAAATTTCTTGCAAACTTGGGTTGAAATTTGGTAGAGGGTAATTGAGGTTTGATATTTGGAGTTGGGAGAAGAGCTGGTCTGTTTACACTCACAGGAACAGCTTGAATAGCTTTAGTGTTTTGGGAATAATTTGTGGGTTTACTGGTTTGGGAAAAATAGGTTGGTTTAACATGTTTTTGTGAACAAGCCAAGGTTTGTTCCTCCTGTAGCCTTGCAAACTCCACAGCCTCAGCAATAGAGTTTGGCTTAAAAGCTTTCACAAAAGGTTTAACAATTGGGTCTAACCCCCCAATGAAACTATCTAAAATATATTCCTCAGACAGATTATGGTGTGTATTAAGCACATCAGACCTTAAATCCTCAAACTCATCCAGATATGAGTCAATAGAATCAGATTGTTTGAGTTTATTAAACTGTTCTACAGTGCTACTTCCTCTATTGTCTCTAAATCTTGCCATTAAATCCAAACAAAATCCCCCCCAATCTACATTTCTTCTGGATGTTAAGTAACTTTTACCCATTTTTCTGCCTTATCCAACATGTTAAGTGAAGCTAAATCCACCTTTTGTTCATCAGGAATATGGCATAAACTGAAATACCTACTACACTGCTTAATCCATATTCTTGTATTACTGCCATCAAATTTAGGAAATGTAAGTTTAGGAGTATACCCCAATACTTTGGAATGCTGAGCTTGAGAACCACCTGCTTGTCTAATGTGGCCATTCTCATAAGTGCTATCTTTCATTTGATTCATCTGGTTCCTCATTTCCAGCAGCAATTCCATAATTCCATCCATTTTCTTGGATTGGTCTTGAATCTAAGTTGATTGATCATCAAACCTTTGAGCTTGTGCAATCATTCGTTCCTCCAATTTTTTAAGGTGATCATCCATGGATTTCCTAGTTGCTGGCGCCAGATTGCCCTTACTTGTGGATCAAGTCACACAGTTTCACCTGATTCTTGAAGCTCACTTCTAATTTTTCAATTGAAATTCCAGGATCGTGAAGAACTCTCAAACCAGCATGAGTGATGAGTTCAAATTTGCTCTGATACCACTGATGCAGGAAGGGTATTACCTTCTCTGCTTGCTAAACTTCCAGTTGAAGATTGATTTCCAGAATTGGTTTAACAGAAGAAGAAGAAGATAAGAAGAAGAAGAAGAATAGGGAAGAACAGATTTAGAAATCAGAACTAGAAGAGAATTAGATTTTAGGAGAAGAATAGGAGGATTTTTATTATGTAATTCGATATGTAATACAATGGACTAATCCTCTATTTATACAACTGATTTAATCAGCTAACTAAAACAACTCATAACAACCAAATGCCACATCAGCAGAGTTAGTTACAACAACCTAACAACTAACTGTTTTAATATCAAAAGTCAACGTCCCAAATGAGTTGACTTAATCTTTCCTTAACATTACTGCCAATAAGGAAACCTACTCATCTTCATTCGCTCAACCAACATCAAGTTTTCATCAATCAAAACCTTCATATATAGGGGAGGAGTTGTGAAGGCGGGGGAAGAGGGTGCGTGAGGACAGAGGGAAGAGAGGAGCAGGATGAGGAAGTTATAGTTGAGGGTGAAAGATGAGGGGAGAGGGGCGCAACAGAAGGAGGGATTTAGAGTTGAGGAGGGGTTGCTGCCATGGGTGAAATGGAGGAGGGAGAAAGATGAGTTTTAAAAAAAAATTAAATTAAATAAAGTTGAACCATTTAGTTAGTGACACGTGTTACATTTACTTACAAATCCGTCACTAACATGTTAAGTACTATTTTGGGAAGATACACCCCAAAATTTAGATTATTCCAGAATAAATTGGAGGTGGTACTGTTTTTAGAAGAACGGGCATAAGCGGCCCGACGCTACTATTGACATAACAACCGGTAAGGCTATGCTAGGGCGTGTTGGTCGACGAGTTTGGAGTGGCTAACCAATCTACAGCTCGATTGAGATTCGAAAGGTTCTTGTTCGTTTCTACCTTTCCAAAAACAGAGGTAGACTTTCATGGTAGATATGAAAAACCTAGTGCTATTTAAGCAAACTGGTAGGCACATAAGCGATCAGAATGAATAAAGCGAAATTTTTGGAGCGTAGCGATATGATCAGTCAACTCTTTCTGACACGAGGTAGTCCAAAAATAGGACAGTGCATAAGGAATCTAAAATCCTTCAGAGGTTCGGCTTGCTTCTTTGTTCTTGGCTACTGCTTGGCTAACTATGGTTTAGGAGCAGGAGCTACAGATAAGGAATGTTCCTCCCTCTGGCCCATTCGCTTGGATTATTCTTTACAATATTTTCAAGAATTAGGGTGAAAACCGTTTTTTTAAAAAGAATTATTCCACCAAGAAAGAGATAAAAAAGAATATAAAGGGCGTGCTCAGATTGAGGTAAGGTGATATATATCACTAGACCATTGTTAGTCATAGGCAAAAAAAATGAATAAAGCGAAGTTTTTGGAGCATAGCGATATGATCAGTCAACTCTTTCTGACACGAGGTAGTCCAAAAATAGGACAGTGCATACGGAATCTAAAATCTTTCAGAGGTTCGGCTTGCTTCTTTGTTCTTGGCTACTGCTTGGCTAACTATGGTTTAGGAGCAGGAGCTACAGATAAGGAATGTTCCTCCCTCTGGCCCATTCGCTTGGATTATTCTTTACAATTTTTTCAAGAATTAAGGTGAAAACCATTTTTTAAAAAAGAATTATTCCACCAAGAAAGAGATAAAAAAAAAAGAATATAAAGGGCGTGCTCAGATTGAGGTAAGGTGATATGTATCACTAGACCATTGTTAGTCATGGGCAAAAAAATGAATAAAGCGAAGTTTTTGGAGCATAGCGATATGATCAGTCAACTCTTTCTGACACGGGGTAGTCCAAAAATAGGACAGTGTATACGGAATCTAAAATCTTTCAGAGGTTCGGCTTGCTTCTTTGTTCTTGGCTACTGCTTGGCTAACTATGGTTTAGGAGCAGGAGCTACAGATAAGGAATGCTCCTCCCTCTGGCCCATTCGCTTGGATTATTCTTTACAAAAAATTTCAAGAATTAAGGCGAAAACCATTTTTAAAAAAAAGAATTATTCCACCAAGAAAGAGATAAAAAAGAATATAAAGGGCGTGCGCAGATTGAGGTAAGGTGATATGTATCACTAGACCATTGTTAGTCATGGGCAAAAAAATCTCCACCCTTCTCTCTCTTCCACTTTCTCACTCACCCCTTTTCATTTTATCCATTACTAAAAAAAATCCACCTCTCTCTTATCCATTTGAAATAGCTACCCACCTTTAGTAAGTGGGTACCTCTCTCTTATCCACCAAGAGGAAAACTCCATATCTTTCTCTGCCCACTACTTCTCTCTGTAACAACAACAATAATAATAAAATTAAAAGAACATAAAAAATAATAGAAATCAGAAGATGAGTAATTATGTTTTTTCTAGTAGTTTTAGTTTAAATAAGAAAATTTCAGGGAAAAATGAAAATTATTTTCTTGTGTTAAATTATATCAAAGTGGATGTCCATTTGTGGATACCGAAATTTTATGACTGTTGGTTACTTTTAAGCATGGGGATGACATGACTTACCTTCTACTTTATGTTGATGATATTTTTTTATGCACATCTTCTGATGCTTTGCATGACAGATTGATCTCCCATTTGAAAACAGAATTCCCGACGTCTGATTTGGGGCCTCTATATTACTTTTTGGGAATTTCTATCTCCCGTACTCCTTCTTATATGCTTCTCTCTCAACAAAAGTATGCACATGAAATTTTGGAACGTGCAGGCATGAGACTCGTAAACCTGCTGCCACTCCTGTTGCCACTAATGCAAAGCTTAGTGCAGATTCAGGTCCTCATGTGGCGAACCCAACTCAGTAACGCGTCTAGCATGTGCTCAATCTACATTTCCTTACATTTACTCGCCCTGATATTGCCTATGTTGTGCAACATGTGTGTATTTTTATGCATGGTCCACGGGAGCCTCATTTAAATGCATTAGCGCATCCGGCGTTATATTCAGGGCACCATTGATAACTGATTACACTTATATCCTACATCTACTTTGCGCTTGATTACATATACTGATGCAGATTGGGGTGGGTGTCCTGACACCCGACTTCTGAATATTGTTGTTTCTTAGGTGACAATCTTATTTCTTGGTTTTCTAAGCGTCAGCCTACTCTTTCTAGATCAAGTGTAGCGGCAAAATATAGAGGCGTCGCAGATGTCGTTGCAGAGGTGTGTTGGCTACGTAACCTTCTTCTAGTGTTATATTGCCTACCATTGTTTATTGTGATATTGCCAGTGCTATTTATTTATCCAGCAACCTCGTCCAACATCAGCGCACCGAACATGTGGAGATGGACATCCATTTTATTCGCGAGAAAGTGGTCCTGGGTCAGGTACAGGAAGTTCCACACAATCTAGCAGGTACTTTTTATTTTTTATAAATCAGAAACATTATCATAGAAAAGACCGTTGAAAAATATTCGTTACAAGATACTAATTGTTAGGAAATAAACACAACTTAGTTAAGTTGACAAAAATACGAAACGGACTTGTTTGATTTAATATATTGTTTCCTAGTTTAATTAGAATTGTAATTAGGAAAGTAGATATATTTTGGTATGTAACAATCTCTAGAATTATTTAGACTTGGGGAGCAAGTATAATTCTAGTAGATGTGGGTTTCTAGTTTAGCCTATAAAAAGGGGTTTAGGCCTAACTAGAAAATAAGAGGGAAAATACATTGGTGAGAGGAATCATCAATTGAGGGTTTATTGTATTATTTTGCAGGAACTTAATAATACGATAATATTTGAGGGGAGGAAATCTAAATTTCCTCATAAACACTTGTGTCTTTTATTATTGTTTTTGCTATTTGTCCTATATTGTATTTGTAGGGTTTGTTCCCAATCGTTCGTGGCACGCGTTTGGTTATAACAAATTGGTATCAAGAGCTGGGTTTAGTCATGGATGATTTCGGGAACAAGTACAAGGTAGAACTTTTTAATGGGAAGACGAATTTCTCATTATGGCAAAGTACAATTAAGGATATTCTTATACATCAAGGTCTTCACAAGACTTTGGAGGATAAGAAACCCGATTCGGTGGACAAGGACAAGTGGGAGGATATGCAACTACGGGCTACTAGTACGATCAGATTGGCTCTTGCACCGGAGATCAAGTACAACGTCTTAGAGGATAATAATCCAAAAGAGTTGTGGGACAAATTGATTAAGATGTACGCATCTAAGTCATTGGCCAACAAGTTGTTCTTGAAAAAAGATCTTTATTCACTCGAGATGGAGGAAGTCAGCGCACTACAAGATCATCTGAATAAGTTTAATGGATCGATCACCCAATTGGCGAGTTTAGATGTGAAAATCGAGGAGGAGGACAAAGCAATTTTATTGTTGACATCTCTCCCTAAAAGGTATAACTCTGTGATAACTAGTTTACTTGTAGGGAAGACAACAATTGCTTTGGACGATACTATGGTGGCGTTATTCGAGGCGGAGAGGTTCATGAAGCAAGGGGGATCATCATCAATCCATGGAGGAGCAGGATTGGTAGCGGAGGGTAGTAGCAATAACTGGAAAGGCAAAAAGAAGGCGAGCAATACAAACCCTAATATCAAGTGTTGGTACTGTGACGAGGTAGGACATATACAATCAAAGTGTCCTAGGTACAAGGAAGACTTGATGGCGTTGAGGAACGGAAGGGTTAGAGGTGCTGCTACTATTGCTATTGATGAGGATATGGCTCAAATGGTCGAGGAGAGTAAAGATCCAAAAGAGGGTTGGATTTTAGATTCGGGATGCTCACAACATATTTGTTGTAGGAAGGAGTGGTTTACTTCTTATAAACAAAGTGATGGATTGTGTGTTACCTTGCCTAACGGGGAAGAGGCTAAGGTTGAGGGTATAGGTGAGGTTGAGATCAAGACACATGATGGAAAGACTCGAAAATTACGAGAGGTGAGGTACATTTCGAGACTTGATCGCAATCTTATATCTTTGGGTCGTTTGGATGGCTTGGGTTATGCTATTCATATTAAGGGAGGTCGTTTGGAGGTCACCAAGGCTAGGAGTGTGATCTTGAAGGGACGACGTAACAAACAAAATCTCTTCATACTTGAAGGAGGTAATGAGGGACAAATTTTGGCTCAAGGGAAGGCAAGCTCCGAAAGTTGTTCTTTAGTTCGCGAAGAGACTAAGTTGAGTTTAAGGGAAGGTTTGTTAGGAAATAAACACAAGTTAGTTAAGTTGACAAAAATACGAAACGGACTTGTTTGATTTAATATGTTGTTTCCTAGTTTAATTAGAATTGTAATTAGGAAATTAGATATATTTTGGTATGTAACAATCTCTAGAATTATTTAGACTTGGGGAGCAAGTATAATTCTAGTAGACGTGGATTTCTAGTTTAGCCTATAAAAAGGGGTTTAGGCCTAGCTAGAAAATAAGAGGGAAAATACATTGGTGAGAGGAATCATCAATTGAGGGTTTATTGTATTATTTTGCAGGAACTTAATAATACGATAATATTTGAGGGGAGGAAATCTAAATTTCCTCATAAACACTTGTGTCTTTTATTATTGTTTTTGCTATTTGTTCTATATTGTATTTATAGGGTTTGTTCCCAATCTTTCGTGTCACGCGTTTGGTTATAACAATAATTAATATCAGGCTAAAGATTAACTGTAATTTCCCTGCCCAAAAGCAAAGAAATCCCCATGACATGAGGATTTCTTTTTTCCACCCACGAGCAAAATCTTCTCGGCATTAATAAGCCTGCTTTTCCCACTTTAATCGACTCCTAAGCAAAAAAATTCCTCACTATTAATAATGCTCTAATGGTTTGTGTTTTCTTTGGAGCAGTAGCCGGTTATAGTATAGGTGGAAGTTAGGAGCTTATTACAATAAGCTTGTTTGGTAACTGGCTTTTCATTACCTTTCTAATTGACTTTTAGCTATAAAATAGCCAAAAATTATGTTTAATAACTAGCTTTTCTAGCGTTCTTAAGCCAAAATGAAAAAGTTGTTTCGAGTAGCTTTTGACTAGTGCCTTTTGATGTTGTAATAACACCTGATAGACGATATTATAAACCGCCAATTAAAGTATTAAACCAACCAACCAACATCCAAATGTCAAACAAGACCATTATCAGCCCATAGGAAACCAAAATAATGTCAATTCCCCCTCAACTATGGAGTATTGAAAATTGGTATACAATTCAACAATTTTAAGAACACAAGAGAGTGCTAAAATCATTTCTGAAATTAAACTTGCAACACAACCGATCATTTGCTTCTCTAAAGAGCAATACATGTTCATCAGTTTCTCACAATACGTATAAACAATAGTAACACTAATTTATTCCTAACAAGCTAATACTAAAATCATGTAAACCATATAAAAAAATCATTCGTATGATCAAAACAAAGAATTAGCCAATTGAACTATCTTTCGTAGTAGTATATGATACATTGATCGAATCGAGGTAACAAAAAATTTTATTCACTCCATCTAAAAGGAAGTTTCCATCTCTTGTGCCAGAAAATCGACACTCGAGGCCACAACGGGAACCCGAACTCATAATCCAACGGCTGGTCCGCTGGCCCGGCAACCTTCAGAGGCAGCCACACGTACCTCGAGTCCCTTAAATCAGCCGGGTTCCACCGATCAGCCATAAATATGAAGTATTCCGTAAGCCCCTTCACGGGTAACACAAACGTACTCTGAGAGAAAAATGTTGTTTCTCTGAATATCTCGTTCCCCCCTAAACACGGGTTTCCCATCGTCTCCCACGGGCCCATAACGGACTCGGACGCATGGGCCATTGCTTCATTCGGAGCCCAACCCGTGCAGCCCGACGTGATCATGTAGTAAGTGCCCTGATGCTTGAACATAGCGGGGGCTTCACGGCGGTGGCCAATGAGAATTGGACTCACAACATTTGTTACATCAAGATAGTCCTTAGTAAGAGGACTTACATGGAGTTCACTGTTGTCAACAGAAGAATAGATTAGATATGCAGAACCGTCATCGTCCCTGAAAACCGTCATATCTCTGCTGTCGAACCCGTGAGGGTTTTTCCCGTAGAGATAGTGAAATGGGCCGTTGGGGTAGTCACTGACGGCCACGCCCACGTGGGCTTTTGTGTAATTTGTGTCATCTATGTGCATCCACATAACATACTTTCCTGTGTTTTCGTTGTATAGAACTTTCGGTCTTTCGAGTACGTTGGATTTGTGGAGATCGTGAGTCTCGTCGTTTTCTTCGGCTGCAAGTACAATCCCCTCATTTTTCCATGTCCATAAGTCTTTGGATGAGTAGCAACCAACTCCAATGATATCAACCTAAAAAAGAAAATCCAGACTTTTAAGTAAACTAAACTTCTAAAGCGAACCGAGGTGAATTGTTAAGTGACTAGCACACGGTGTTTCCAATTTTATTTTTTTTAAACAAAAGACAAGAACATGCAACAAAAAGAAACTACTTCAAATGGAAAAACAGAAGGAAAAAGGAAAACCTCGGCCACCATGAAACTCCTTTTAGTAAAGGGCTAGACCCAAAGTAAGTTTACTTTCATAGTTAGGGTGCGTTTTCTTTGCCGGATGAAACCTGAACTTATCTAAACTTATTGGAACCGACTAAACATGATTGATCTGATTGAAACTTATTCGACCTAACCAGACCTGATTTCAAGAGAGTACCTTGAGAGAGTCAACTAATAGGACCTGATTGCAACTTATCTTAACTTATTGGACCTGAAACTTAATTTTGTAAGCCTTAGAGGGAACGCCCCCTTAGTAACATCTAATGTTGCATTCCAACATTGAAAACTCAGAAGAAACATAAAACAAACCTTATCAAGATCCAAGTAAAAATGCTTAACATATTTAGGATTCCATCTCCCACTACCCCCCACCTTCTAATTTCCGTAGCTCATTTTTGCTTTCTACCGCAATAAAGAGTGGAACCAAGCACAAGATCTTTCTATGCTCAAATGATTCACCAAGTTTCCAATAGACTATAACGAGTTTTAACTCGAACATCCTCAAAATAACAGATTAACAGCAGAAAAATTGAGATGCTCATGTAAGAGTCAGCTGGTGCTACGAATTTATGTCACAGCAAATGATTTTCACAACCAAATTAATTTTTTTTGAAAATTCAATCAACTCTATGTTCCTTAATATATCCTGTCCTTGCAAGCATACGGGAAATTATATTTATGTTTTAGGGATCGTTTCCTTGCTTCCCAGTTTCCCCGAAAATGCAATTTCTCTAGTGCCATTTTCACTTTCATTTTCCTACAAGCTTGACCTTACAAAAAAGGGTAGTAGAATGAACAGATTTATTTATACACCTCTTAGCACCAAAAGAAAGATAACACTACAAGACATAAGAAGGGAAGAAGCAGAAGTAGCAGAAGTAGCAGAAGAGAGTCGAGGTAAGATAGTTCATCTACGATTTTAACATGGAATGCAACTTAACAGAAAAATTGTAATCAAATTAGCCCTACCTCATCTGTCTCCAAAGTAACACCTAAGCCTGACTTCTGAAGATACCAATCTATTAACCATCAACAAACATAAAACAACAATCACCCCTAACTCATCTGATGTCTCCAAACTCCAAAGTAACACCTAATTCTCACTTCCGTTCATTGTCCATAATATTCGTATGAATTATCTAATTTTCCCCTGTACTCGGTAACGTCAAGAGCTTCTGCTCTCTCCATCACAAAAAATATTCCTCTATTCTAATTAAGGTAAAAAGTTATACGTATTCTAAGAATTATCACCTCAATGGTTGTTCAGAGTGAAGATTGACAGGGGAAAACACGCAAGTCCAGAAAAGGTTTATTAGTGATATGACCATCAGTTATATCTAATATGTGCACCAAAAGCAAAAAGTAACATTTATCTCGGGGCAGAAGGATTACAATATATAACGAAAAACTACACCAAACCCATCCTTGACCCCTCACCCTAACAAATTGATACTGTTTCTCCTCGTAAACCTTTCTTTCATTTTTTTCTTTGAATCTCCTCCCTACCCCGCCTTACTACACGTGTTTCCACCTTCTCATAGTTCTCTGTCAGGTAAACTTGAAATTGATTATTTGGGCTCTCAATCTTTAGTGTATTGGTTGAAAAACAGGTCAAATCTCAGCCTTGTGGTGGTCATTTATTAGAGAGGTGTTGGAGATTCTGTGGGTATGGCAAGTGGGAAGGTGTGGTGATAGTCACCGTTCACGGTGCTGTACTTCTGTTTGGAGATTATGAAGTTCGGAGTCACAAACTTTCACAGTTGTAGTCCGCAATGAAGGAAGGTTCAAGGGACATAGGGGGAAGGAAACTAAGAAGGGGAAGAAAGAGGGGAATTTACCAAGGGGGAAACAAGCAAATCATGTTCAAATTGACAGACCATATTGACATAACATTTGAGACTGTAGATAAGTTAGAGATAATTTTAGTTAGAATTGGTGGTTAGAAGTTAGAACAATCCCCCTCATTAGGGTGGTTTTTCTTAATTTTCCTTCAAATCTAACACGAAGCTTGAGTTCTGCATTTACAACCCCTAATTTATACAGGCATCATGCTACAAATATTTGTTCATACAAGAATTCTCTCTAAACATATTGATAAACTCAGTAATTAGGGTGCGTTCTATTCAACTTATTTGACCTGAACTTATCTGAATCGAACTTATCGGAACTTATTGGAACTTATTGAAACTTATCTGAACTTATTGAAGATTCTTTTACTAAAAGAAAACTCACATAAAAGATACTTACCCGTGCCGCTCCTTTCTTGTGGGCATGATATGTCGGTCCATCTTTATACTCTCCGTACCAGTAATACGTCTTGTCTCTCTCATCATATAGAATGCCACCACCATGAGCTTGGATAGGGTTTCCTTCCGTATCTAACCATATTCTTCCAGGGTTGTAATAGAAGCTTCCATTCCCTTTGTTTGGATCAATTGCAGTTTTCATGTCAGGAAAGAAAAGATGCCGGATTTGAGAAGACTCGTCAAGGAACTCATCAATAATGGTGGTTGGTCTTTTGGGTTTCCGTTTAATAGCACGTGGAGAACGTTTCCTTGGAGGAGGCATTTGGATGTTCTCCTCATCAACCTCGTCAAGCTCACGAAAACGTCTACTGGTGTGGATTTGTGGGTCCAGTTTAAAAGCATCCTTTTGGGGAAGAAGAGAGTAAAGTTGCAGTAGAAATAGGCAAACCAGCACAATAAAGACTGCAACGGGTAATGAACATCTGTTTCCTGCACTGCAACTCAAAGTGGTTGGTTTCCTGTATTTGTTCCTCATCCTCAATTTCTCTTCCATATTATCCCAAAGATAATACTTCAGTTAAGAAAATGCAACCTATATGCAAGAGCAGGTCACTACCACAGTGTTCTAATATAACATACTTCGTAATAGAAAGCGAATTCAAATTTCTTTTCTTTCCTAATATAAAACCAGAATACAAAAGAAAAACTAGAAAAATCTGAGAGAAAACAACACCTTTTCCCATTTATTCTTCAACAACAACATCAACATTTGACAGGAAAAGTAGCACTAGAAACACCAAATGCATTTCATATCTTCCAAACATGGCCTTAATGCCTTATTTACATCATGTTTTTCTACTTCTCAATCCAACCCTGGCAAAATTTGAAGCTGTTTTCTTTCAATCATCTAATTATCTGGTTAAGCTCGTCAACAAGACAGATGAAACATCATTCATTTCTAATCTCTGACAATCAACATAACTACTGTAGTAGTAATTGCTGCGCTTTACTAGGTGATGATAACAGCACGACAAACAAGAAAAGTGTGACAATTTGATGAGCTCACAAGATTTATGTTTACATTTAATGTTGAACAATTGGCATTGATCATTGATCCAGTGAGTAAATTCAAAACATTGTGATGGAGAATACAACCAAATCATCAACTTTAATTTCTAAATCAATTACATTATCCAAAACCAATCTTGACAAGTTCAAAGATTGAATCAATAAATGAGATTATTGGGCAATTCAATTAACCCAACTCAGAAATTTATCAGCAATAAATCTGAATTATAAACTTAAACTCCCCCAAAAAACATAAATTGAAACATAATTACAAAAAGAGAAATTGAGAAAAATATGATTCAGAGCAAGAGCATAAGGTCAAACCAATTACCAGACATCAGGCGAGAACTGGGTGAAGCAGAATTTGCAGACATGGGTTCCTCAAATCTTCAATAAAAAAACCCAATTTTACTTCATTTTTGGCTAAAATTTACAGTAAATTCAAGCAAGCTTGAATCTTTTAGCACCCTCAAGAACTTGTGAAATAATTTCAGTGATAGAAATGGAAAAGTAGGTTGGTTGGAGACTTGGAGATGAACTTAAAAAGGAAGAAGGACAAGAAGACAAAGAAAGAGGAGAGGTTATGTTGTCAGAATTAAAATGGTGGATCTAATCTCAATTCAAGTATGGTATGATGATTGAATATTGATGATGACTTCAAACCCAGAAAGAGTCTCTCTGTCTCTCTTGTTTTTCAAGGGTTTTCAACTTTTTTTTTTAAAAAAATACTAGTCTTGGACTCTTCCGTGATTCTAATCATTCTACTAGTAATAATTTTTTTTAACTGAACATTAAAGATAAAGGTTGCGAATTGAGACAACTATGGAGTATATTTGTATCTTTTAGAGAGATTGACATGCGTTTATATAAATAGGAAATTATAGATTTTCTAACATAAATACAATATCAGTAGAATAAAAGTGAAAAGATAAGATAAGATAAGAAATCTTTAATATTCTAATTTGCAATATATTCTAATTTACACCGTAGGAAATTTTAAAAAAACATGTTGTGATTTTGAAGCTATCATGCACTCTACCAACAAAAAAAAAAGGAAACTCAAATAATGTACTCCCCCGTTCTTAAATATTAGTCACATTTTGACTTTTTAGTCCGTTTCAACTCAATATGTAAACATAAATATCTCTAAATATGTACGTTAAAAAAAATATGAAATTTGATATTGTTAAACTACACATTGAGTTTCACATGAATATGTTTTGAAATACTTATTGGAAAGAAATGAGAATATTCTCTTCAATAGTAAATAGTGACAAAATTCAAAAAATAACTAATAATCAATAACGGAGGAAGGATTTATTTTGGAAAAAATGCATTTTTTTGTTTAGGAAATTGAAAAAAAAAAACAAAAATTGTCACTTTGAAGCTATCCTTCACTCTACCATGCAAAAAAGGAAACACAAATAATGTAGAAAAAAAATCAACTAACATATATCTTTATAAAATAGGAAACTTAAATAATGAAAATATATCCATTAAATTTAGGAAAATTACCATATAATTTGACTCTGGAATTTGTTACAAATATATGTTCAATATCAAATCAATTTAAGAAGATTCACTAAAAGTATTTGATTATGTAAATTATCAATGTATTTAAATAGCATTTACACTAATATAAACCTGGTCCATGCTAACTTAGCGTGGACCAGGGCAACGGAGTAATTTGTATGGGCAACATGTGTAACTGTCACGTGACAGTTATTTTGTGATTTAAATAGTAACTATATGCGTATTATAGTAACTATGTGTTTTAAAGAGTTACTATGTGTTCTGTAGAGTTTTAATGCGATTTGTGTCTAGCCCACTTTATATACGTTTTAAACCTTTTTATTTTTCAAAATTTCAGATCTACATTCTGTTCTTTTCTCTTTCATTTCTCTCTCTTCATTTTCTCTCTATGCTTTTCAAAATTTAGCCCAAATTTCTAGGTTTTGTTCGATTTTCTTCGTAATTATCTTGTAATTCTTATAATTGGATCTAGTAAATGAGGAAAAATTGGAGGAAGTAGTAGATCAAGAAGGAGGTTCGTCGTTGCCGAAACCGAATCGAAGAATATGCGCTCGTCTACAAATCTTCGCAAGAAATTTTAGAGATCACATCTGGTTTGTTGTTTTTTAAAGAATTTTAAGTCTATTTTTATTTAAAATTGAAAATATTTGTTGTTTTGGAGAAATTAATGTTTGTATTTTGCCGAAATATCGTTTTCACTTCGCGAATTCGATCAGTGACTTCACGATTTCAAATAATAACTATATGAATAATTGTAGACACCTACTTTTGTCCCCGTTCCCGCAAGGGAAAGGTTCGATGATGAAAGCATAAAAACTCCACTTGACAACGCATCTCCTATAAAATAAACGAATCTCGATTCCCCATTTTATTTCACCCGAAACCTGCTATTTATGGAAACCTGCTAAAAATAGTAACTGCCGTAAAAGGTAGCTTCTAAAAGTGGCAAATCATAAAAGATAGAAACCTGTCAGAATTAGGTGTTGCATTCCAACATAAATCCTAAATCAGATAGAAAACCGCGAAAATCCTATTCCTAATAGGATTCGGAAATAGGAGTTACGTATTAATTAAAATCCTAACGAACCTAGAGTTCGCAACGGGCCCAGACGCATTCCGTCATAAAATTGATACGCGCTAAAAGACTCGAATTAATCTCAAACTCTACGGATTTTAGGAATCCGAATCTGACTAAACAAAACTGCCCAGACCCTATTTTCAACGCCTGGCTCTGGGCGCCAAAATCTTCGGCGCCCAGGCTGTTAGGTTATGATACATATGACAATTCATAAATCATGCGGAAAAACCACAAAGCCAGGAAAGCATATTATTTACACATAATCATTTAGCATAGTTTAGATGCATACTCTTTGTTGCGTGCCTTCCCTAGCTGCGCCCGAACCGAACAAGAACAAGTCTTTAGGACTCCAAGTGTCGTCCCTCCGTAGATAGTCCACAGCACGTCCGGATCCGCCTTAAGCTTGACCAACTAGGATCGCCCTTAAGGTACTAATAATTTCGGCACTTTTAGGCAAGGTATGTGACTGAATTTTTCTCTCAAAAACTCACTTTGAATACTTGAAAAACTCGTTATAAATTGTGAACCCAGGCCACATATTTATAGGGGTATGGAAAGAGAATTGGAATCCTACTAGGATACGAATTAATTAAATTAGAATCCTAGTGGAACTCTTATTTAATTAATTTATCTTTTAGGATTAGGAATTTAATCATTAAACGAATTCTATACGCTTTAGGATTCGAGTAACACACTTCGAGTAATATGCTAGCACCGCACGCAGGCCTTGCGGCCCACGCACAGCGCCAGCCCACTCGTCGCAGCCCCGCGCGCGCGCCCAAGCTTCGGCTGGGCCTGGCTTTTGCGCTGGGCCTGGTCGCATGCTTGGCGTGTGGTTGTTGCGCTTGGCTTGCTGGGCGATGGCCCGGCTTCGTGCTGGGCCTTCGTCTGGCAGGCCTCGTCCGATGCTAATTCGTACGATGCACTTCCGATTAAATTCTCGATTCCGGAATTCATTTCCGATACGAACAATATTTAATATTTCCGATTCCGGAATTAATTTCCGTTTCGAACAAATATTTAATATTTCCGTTTCCGGAATTATTTTCCGATTCCGATAATATTTCCGATTCAGACAATATTTCCGTTTCCGGCAATATTTCCGATTCCGGCAATATTTCTATTTCCGATAATATTTTCCGATACGTACCATGTTTCCGTTTCCGGCAAATCTACGACTTGGATAATATTTATATTTCCGATACGATCCATATTTCCGTTTCCGGTAATATCATCGTTTCCGGAGTATTCATTTGCTTGCCTTTGACGATCTCAGCTCCCACTGAAACCAAGATCCGTCGATTCCGAATATCCATAGATGGAGTATTTAATGCCATTAAATACTTGATCCGTTTACGTACTATTTGTGTGACCCTACGGGTTCAGTCAAGAGTAAGCTGTGGATTAATATCATTAATTCCACTTGAACTGAAGCGGTCTCTAGCTAGGCATTCAGCTCACTTGATCTCACTGAATTATTAACTTGTTAATTAATACTGAACCGCATTTATTAGACTTAACATTGAATGCATACTTGGACCAAGGGCATTATTTCCTTCAGTCTCCCACTTGTCCTTAGGGACAAGTGTGCATTTCCTAATTCCTTTGTCGCTCGATGCTTGCTCTTGAACATAAGGTAAGAGTTGTCATCCTTATTATGTCCAGAGGTGTTCCTCGGTTTCAGAGTTCAACTGATCAAATAAACAGATAATCATAGCCTATGATTCATCCGAGCACGGCCATGCATTTCACAGTTTCTAGCTCTCCGAGTGGCCTTGTACAACCTTTAAGCATCTCATCCCAATTTATGGGAGGACAATCCCAATCTTGCGATCTTGAGATTAGACTTCGTTTGATAGGTGATTACCTGAGCGTTGCCTTTATAGCCTCCTTTTACGGTGCGACGGTTGGTCAACGTCAAAGCAACCAGTTCTCAAACAAGTAATCTCAAATCACTCAGGTATTGAGGATTTAGTGTCGAATAATTTTAATGAAATTTACTTATGACAGACTTTCATCTCTTACAGTAAAGTTTCATAGGTCTTGTCCGATACTAGTCTTCCCAAAGTAAGTATCTATGCAAATGATTATGACATTGCCATGTCCACATAGTTCAAGAAACAGAACTACTAGTCATCTTGCATTCTAGTCGTCTAACGTTTTCTATGCGTCCAATTTTATAGAAAACTCCGACCAGGGACCATTTTCAACTTTTGACATTCAAGTTCACTTGATAGACATTTCTTAGTCACAGGACTGGTCCTGACAGTCTATCTTGAATATTTCGTCAAATTGAAGGGACTCATCATTTAATACTAAACCAAGATTAAATGGAATATGAAAATACATTTCATATATGATAAATGTTCAACCCCAATGTTTTACAACCATGGGCCTCGAACCCATCTTCTAAAACAGTTCATGGAATTTCAAAGCTATGCTTGATTTCCAGTGCTACAATGTAAGTGTTGCTTCTCACTTGTTGCATAGGTTTAGTTATCATGCTTTGCCAATCTTAATATCCTTTTCATCGAATGTTCTTCGAGATATGATGATAAGATCTTTTGAGTATGTTTATTTTGTGATCTAGTCTTTCTTGCTATATTAGTGGTACTACACATTTTGCAATGAAGAACCATTAAGTCAACAGACATGTGATCTTGCCAAGTTCAGTGAAGAACTTTTAATGTAAACAACTCAGTTTTATTGCTTCTTAGGCAATAAGTACTTCTACTTCAACTGTATAGGTTGCTAGTAATGCTTTGGTTTGGATTTTCTTATCCAAGCCGTTCAAGGATATGTGGAAGACTTTCCAGCTGTATCTTAGAACATAGAAATTAATATTTAATTTCCCACGCAACAACTCATGGTCTCCAATCCATGTTGCCATTTCAAAACACGATGCTCTATAGCTCGTCCTTATCAATGGTTAACTCCAAAGGGATCTTGCTTGATCCTTTGCCAGTGTTTCTGCGTGTAGCATCAATATTTAGCATATCTTTATTTCCTTGAATCAAGAACTATTCCTATGTACCTTTTCAAGTACCATAAGTATTCTTGATCTCAATCTAGTTGATCTTCACTTAGATCAATAGAGACTGGTATATGTTTGTCATGCCTAAAGCCATACGATACGTTTTTGGCGATCCTCATATTATATCATACATGATAAATTCTTTTGCAGAATAATTCCCAATTGAATTCTATTCATGTAAGTTTAGCTCATCTAGTTTTAGTAGATACTAAATCTAGCTAAA
This sequence comes from Spinacia oleracea, assembly GCF_020520425.1. Classification (NCBI taxonomy): domain Eukaryota; kingdom Viridiplantae; phylum Streptophyta; class Magnoliopsida; order Caryophyllales; family Amaranthaceae; genus Spinacia; species Spinacia oleracea. The sequence continues at coordinate 150,806,741 of NC_079489.1, forward strand.
TTCTTTGACATATAATATAGGTTAAGAATCTTACTTAGATTCTTTGATGTTTAACTTAGTAAACGCTTATACATAGTTCAGACATCTTTTACTTAGATTTATTCACATGGGTCGAATATCTCCAATGGAGTATTTCGTGTTTGATTTAGTAAATGCCATTACTTAATCCAAAACAATATTATAAGATCTTTGTAAATAGATCTTAATACCCAGTATGTACTAAGTTTCGCCATGGTCCATCATTGATGAATAATTTCAAATCTAAGTCATTAGCATTTGAATGTTATTTCACAATAGAGAGATATGTGTGTGATACACATAGGACCAATTAAGTTTTATGTACTCCCACTAAACTTCTTATATATCTATAAGAATCATGTACATTTTATGAAACTAAAATACTTATTAGCTTCACTAAAATATAGTTATAATTCCCAATTGCTTGCTTAAATCTGTACTTAGATTTTATAAGCTAGCTTTCCTTTTCAAGTATTTATTTGGATCCACAAATCCTATGACATACCATGTACATAGTTTATTCCATCATTTGATTGAGGAATACGTTTTGTCATCCAATTGCCATATGTACCAATATGCAATCATTGCTTGATTTATAGACTTGTGTATTACGATTATGCATGAGGTTTCAACACAATCCATGCCATGAATTTGCTTGTAACCTTTAGCAACTAATCTAGCTTTGTGTGTGAACACAATTCCATGTTTGATGGTTTTTATCCTTAAAACAAACTTGCGACCAATAGGTGTGAAACTATTCTTGCAAATCAACAAAATTTCAATTTTGTCATCAAAACATTGAGTATGTTTTATGGCCTTTAACCAACTAAACATATAGTCTATATATGGCCTCTAACTATTTTAGGGAATCTAGGTTTCGTCATAGCTTTCTTACAGGTCACAAACTCATTAATCTACATGATAATAGTTTGACTGCAAGTTGTAGGTTTCTTCACTATCTAATAGAAGAATTGCATAATTTCAGGGACCTGAACTCCATGTTTCTTCACTATAGAAGAATCTCATAGTTTCAGTGATTTGAACTCTATGCCTACTTGGGTATAGAACATCAAACAACAGAATATCAATAGCCACTTGAAAGTCCTTTGAATATTCTGTTCTCCTTGAAGCACTTGTAAAGTCTTTTAAGAGAAGTCTATTCTTTAAAGCCACTTCTAAAGTCCTTAAAGAATAAGTTCGGGTTTTCTGAAGCACTTCGAAAAGCCTCCGGAATGTCCGTTTATGTTTGTTGTTCGCCTCGAAGACTTTCGAGGTCTATTTTCTCCCACTTGTCATTTTGGAAACGAATCTCCAAAAGGACATTATTTCGAGCAAACAAACATTATGTTCTCAAAAATTCGTGGTAGAAACAATACCCTTGTGTCTCATTTGAATAAATCATAATGAAACATATATCTATACTTGGGCCTTAGTTTGTCGAATGACAAACACTAAGCTCCCACTGAATTTTGCAACTCTCTAGATATATTTTATGAAAAGTTATTCTGAAATTACTTTTCAATAGCTTTGACGAATTTGGTTTAGTTTGGTGGTAGTTGAGCATTTTGTTTTAGAAATTATAGGAAAAGTCTTTATGATTCATCATTAATCGAATCAAGTACTAATTGACTTCGATTATTCCAACTAAGATATGCCATATCTTATGGACCTAGATTGTGAAATTACAACACACAATCATTGATGATCATATTTGGTCTCAAGTAATCATCAACATGATCTAACCTAGATCTTTATGATTTCTTGCCAAGTGGATTTTATACTTCTGAATCTTTGAACTAGTCAAACAGATTCAAACTTATATCACTTTGAGTAAATAAATCTATATTCACTCAAATCCATGTGAAATAATAAAGTCATAAATCTTTCTTTAGCTTTGAACTCTATTGTCTAGGCGTTCTAACAATAGTTCATATCTTTTGTTACTTTCAACAAGTAAGACTAGTCGTCTTAAATTGATCTAGAAATCAATGAACTTTCAAAAGTCCATCAAAATAGAGCTTTTGAATGTTAACTTGTTGATATGGTCTAAGCAACAATGCCAAAGATTAGTGGAACTCAAATCAAGGGGTTGATTTGAACCTAGTAAAGTTTTATTGTTAAAGAGTTGTTTGTTTTAATCAAGCATATTGACTCAACCCGTAATTGACCATTTCATTCAAATAAACAAACAAACATTGTTTTTGTTTTCTTGAATGTGAGTCTTTCTGTGTTTGAAACAGAAATTTAGGTATGCTGATTATGGAACAAAATAGCCATTAAGTTCCAGCCTTGAAAGGACTTAAAACAAACTAGATGACCCTACAACTAATGTAGCATTGCCATGCTTCATTTCCCACTTGTAGGCCATTAGTGTAGCCTAGCTTCCATTGTTTGAGTTATTACCGAAGTAAGAACCTCAAGCGGTATATGATACCAAGGAAGTTTGATTGCTAGGTCACTTCTCTTTAAACATAAACTTATAGGTAGAAACAGAATCGTAAATTCCTTTCATTTGTTCCTTGTTTTCCTATTTCTTGTACCCTTTCTTATAATCTTAAGAATTGAATTCTATAGTGTTGACTTTTATACTTTGTTAGACATGTCCGATGTCATTCCAACAGAGTTCTTACCATTTTATTTATGTTGAATATTCTGTTTCAACTAGATGATCTTACCAGAAGCTTCTAAAGTTCTCTAAGCATCAATCTATTCGAATGTCTAGGGACTAGACTCATTCGAGAATTAAATGGACAAAGATATTAGGTTGTTAACCATTGGTAAAGCTGAGCGTATTAAACTCAATGCTTTATGATCTCAAAACTACAGTGTATTTTGAATTCACAAGCACCAATTGGTTTGCCATTCGACTTTGATGTTCGAAAACAACCATAAAAGTCGCTATAAGAAACGTACATTTTAAATTGCTCACTTTCTCTCATTTCCGTGAATCGTTCTTGGATTCACTACCAATCGAGGAAATTTACTGTTACCTTTCTAAAAGGATTTATTGCAGTGCAAGATATTTAATTATAAACAATAATTAAAACATTCATTGAAGAATGCAAAGTCTAAACATTTATCATGAATAATAACTTGAAAATGAAAGCAATCATGCAATTTAAACAAGTCATTAGCATTTTATTCGAATTATGTGTTCCGGCAGGTGTGAATAAAATGATTCCAAGACCCTAAAACCATTGAAGAATTAAGCACAGTTTGTCGACTCAATTCTAAAACATTTTAGGTAAGCAAAAGCCTTTTGCTAATAGTCTAGAAACTACTCTTGGTTGATAGGTACGTCTAAGAACTTATTAGGTAAACCTATCGATTTTGCCACGACATAAAAGGACTCCTTACTTATATCGTTGAGTTTCACCAAAGCTAACGTGTACTCACAATTATTTGTGTACCTTGCCCCTTTAGGACCAATAAGTAACACCTCGCTGAGCGAAAACTATTACTAGATTGATGTAAAGGATATCCAAGCAAGTGTATATTTTGGCATGGCACCTTTTAACTCAATTTTTAAGTTTGGAACTTAAGGCTCTTACTATGTTGGTTAGATTTTAAGTGAACTAAAATCCTTAATCATGCAACATAATCAAGCCGCGATCTCATGCATAATTAAGACATATTTAAAGCAATAAATAACTTAAAGCATGCATAAGATAAATGTGATCTAGTATGGCCCGACTTCGTCTTGAAGCTTTAACTTCAAAGTCCGTCTTGAAAATCTCCGTGGGAGGCACCATTTTCTTCAAATAGGATAAGCTATAATTAAAACTAATTACAACTATTTGATGGTACGCAGACCATATTTGAATTGAAAAACAACTTTGGTACTTTAGACCAATTACATTCAAATTAATGGTACGCAGACCATATTTTCTATCCTATTTGGGCCATACTAGTCACTTCATAACCTGCAAAACAGTACATATACAATATATACCATTCACCCATTCATTATCATGAATGGCCCACATAGCTGGTTTAGTAAAACACATTATGCATCACATAAACATTTGCAACAATTAATCAAGGGCACCAATAATCTACAAATTATTCAGTCCTTATTAATTCTAATCAAGTTGTTTTAACCTTAAGGATTTGTAGACCTAATGAAGAGTTTATGACTAAAAAAGGGCTCCCACTTAAACCAATAAATTCATATGCTTTACTAATTTTAAACATAAAAATGTATTTCTAGTCTAACCGGAAACATACAAATTTAATTAAAATTTAAAGCTCATATAAATTTATAATTGAATCCAAAATTTAATTTAATTTCAGTCGTATTTAAATTAATTCATGATTTTAATTTTAGTAAAATAATTAGAATAAATAAAAATTTATTATAATTACAATATTCAAAATTAAAATCCAAGAAAATAATTTAAATTATTAATTTTAAAATTAATTAAAATTACGCAAACTGAAAATTTCAAATTAAAATTTCAAAACGAATTAATCGCAACGCAAACACCCTACGCATCGCACGCCCATGGGCCACACGCACACAGCCCTCGCTGGCCATGTGCGCGCAGCCCATGCGCTGCGTCGCATAGCTGCTGCTTCTACCCTTCACAAGCCATCGTGCGAGCTGGTGCTCGCTGCGCGCGCGCCAGCGCTCGATGCACGCGAGCATGTGCTCGCTGCGCGCGCGCCAGCGCTCGATGCACGCGAGCCATCGCTCGCTGCGTTCGCTCGCTAGCGCTCGCTGCACGCGGGCCAGCGCTTGCTTCGTGCGCTCGCCAGCGCATGCTGTGCGCGCTTGCTAGCGCTCGCTTGGTGCGAGCCAGCGCACGCTGCGCGCGGCATCGACGCTGGGCGCAGCACTCGTGGCACGCGAGCTTGCGCTCGCTGCGCGCGAGGCTGCGCGCGCTTGCGCGAGGCAGTGCGCGTTGTGGCGCAACTCGCTTGCTGCCCACACGCGACTGCCGTGCCTTGCCTTCGCCCATGCCCATTCTTCCATTGCTCATAGCCCACGACACAAGGCAGGGCTGCTGCCTTGTGCTCGTGCACCATGCCCTTGCTCATTGCATTCGTGCCGCATGGGCGACGAGCTCCCTTGCTCGTCGTCACATGCCCGCACTATACAACACCCCTTAAGGGTAACACGTAGCGTCCATTGCTTTGTGCGTGCAAGTTATATGAACGAATCGCATAAAATTTAAAAAATTTATATTTAAAATTAATGACAAATTAATAAATTAATATTAATTTCATAATTTTAGGGCGAAAAATCGAAAATTTATTATTCAATTGATTTCCGATTAACATGGATTCAAGTCTAGGTCATAAAAATTTAAAATTTATCATAAATTTACAATTTTTATGGTGGTTTTTAATCATAGGTATCTAATTAAATTATAATTAATTATGAAAATCAAATTAATTCTAAATTATTCTAATTTTCAACAAATTAATCATAATTACAAATTAGATTGCATAATTAACAAGGCTAGGCATTCAAACTTGTTAAACATATACAGTAGGTCAATCAAAAATTCAAGATTTACCAACAAGAATTGCAAATATTTAATTTAACATCTTAAATTTACGAAATTTTGCATTCGAAAAACTAAAACCTTCGAAAAGTCATAGTTAGGCTTCGAATTTGAGAATTCTGGGTTCGGCCAAAAAGTACTTTTTTTGTCAAAATTTTAGAATGTCTTTTACATGCGGAATTGACACAAAAATGACTCGATTTGGATGAGTAACGAAGAAACTGCCGAAAAACTGCGTACGTATAATTAAATAAACGCAATTTGCAATTAATTAACAATTACGAAAATTAATCACCCCTTTTAATTCTTGCAAATTTGTAATATTTAACCATGTTCATGCAATTTAGATTATGAAAATAATAACAGGCTCGTGATACCACTGTTAGGTTATGATACATATGACAATTCATAAATCATGCGGAAAAACCATAAAGCCAGGAAAGCATATTATTTACACATAATCATTTAGCATAGTTTAGATGCATACTCTTTGTTGCGTGTCGTCCCTAGCTGCGCCCGAACCGAACAAGAACAAGTCTTTAGGACTCCAAGTGTCGTCCCTCCGTAGATAGTCCACAGCACGTCCGGATCCGCCTTAAGCTTGACCAACTAGGATCGCCCTTAAGGTACTAATAATTTCGGCACTTTTAGGCAAGGTATGTGACTGAACTTTTCTCTCAAAAACTCACTTTGAATACTTGAAAAACTCGTTATAAATTGTGAACCCAGGCCACATATTTATAGGGGTATGGAAAGAGAATTGGAATCCTACTAGGATACGAATTAATTAAATTAGAATCCTAGTGGAACTCTTATTTAATTAATTTATCTTTTAGGATTAGGAATTTAATCATTAAACGAATTCTATACGCTTTAGGATTCGAGTAACACACTTCGAGTAATACGCTAGCACCGCACGCAGGCCTTGCGGCCCACGCACAGCGCCAGCCCACTCGTCGCAGCCCCGCGCGCGCGCCCAAGCTTCGGCTGGGCCTGGCTTTTGCGCTGGGCCTGGTCGCATGCTTGGCGTGTGGTTGTTGCGCTTGGATTGCTGGGCGATGGCCCGGCTTCGTGCTGGGCCTTCGTCTGGCAGGCCTCGTCCGATGCTAATTCGTACGATGCACTTCCGATTAAATTCTCGATTCCGGAATTCATTTCCGATACGAACAATATTTAATATTTCCGATTCCGGAATTAATTTCCGCTTCGAACAAATATTTAATATTTCCGTTTCCGGAATTATTTTCCGATTCCGATAATATTTCCGATTCAGACAATATTTCCGTTTCCGGCAATATTTCCGATTCCGGCAATATTTCTATTTCCGATAATATTTTCCGATACGTACCATGTTTCCGTTTCCGGCAACATCTACGACTTGGATAATATTTATATTTCCGATACGATCCATATTTCCGTTTCCGGTAATATCATCGTTTCCGGAGTATTCATTTGCTTGCCTTTGACGATCTCAGCTCCCACTGAAACCAAGATCTGTCGATTCCGAATAACCATAGATGGAGTATTTAATGCCATTAAATACTTGATCCGTTTACGTACTATTTGTGTGACCCTACGGGTTCAGTCAAGAGTAAGCTGTGGATTAATATCATTAATTCCACTTGAACTGAAGCGGCCTCTAGCTAGGCATTCAGCTCACTTGATCTCACTGAATTATTAACTTGTTAATTAATACTGAACCGCATTTATTAGACTTAACATTGAATGCATACTTGGACCAAGGGCATTATTTCCTTCAGTGATGGCGCTGAAAATACCTGGGTACGTCTCTTTTCCTAATTCTTTGTGGATTAGAACTCTGCAATTCTATCTTTCCACGAACTTTTCCCTATAAATAGGCCCCTAATTTCGACGTGAAAGGACACACAACAACACACAATTATATTCTGAGTATTGACTCCAACCCTTAGCCTAAGCCTCTCGCTGCGAAACTGTTCACGCGTTCTGTCGCAATCGATCCATAAATCGAACAGAACGTATCCTGTCCCATAATTGAGATTCGTTAAATAAAAAGGAGAAATAGCAAAGTCAAAGTGGTTAGTTTTCTGAGAACCGTGACGCACCTCTCAAGGGTGCGTCGTAATGTGTCCCTTTTCGATGATTTAACCGCTTTCCTCGCCCTTTTTATGAACTGTTAAACTAACCTAATCTGATTGTTCTATCACGCCTAACAAATATAATATTTTTGGGAAATTGGATTATCATGCTAGGTCCCTTAATGCTATTTAAATCAGGTAATCACGATCGAATTAGTATTATATGTTGCATATTGCTAAAATCAACTCAGATTAGTTTAATAGTTAACGCATGTCCCTTCAATTATTTATGCTGGGCTAGTAAGGATATCCTGCCTCTGGAGTTATCGACGAGCGAATTACTCCTCTCGGTAGTTACAGTCCCCCGAACCCTCAATCTCTACCTTGCGGGTGTATATTGAGAGATCCCCACACCAGGGATCACAAGGGAACCTACGGCCGTCGTGGTCAAACATAATTGCACTCCCTTTATGTCACGATAACCGGGTTTTGTCAGTTTTTCTCATTGTCGTTAAAAACTGAATGGCGACTCCTATATTACTAGTCAATTGGTTGTATACTCACAGGAAATCCAATTACACTTGATTGAATAAAAAGAATCGTCACACCCACGAGGGACAAGGTCACGCATTAGCCTCGCGCTTTTTCGACCCCCTCACAGTAATACAGTAACTATATGGTTTAAAGAGGTACTATGTAATTTTAATGGTTGCTATATGTGTACAATAGTTACTATATTATTTTAATGGTTACTATATGTGTACAATAGTTACTATATGTGTACAATAGTTATTATTTTATTGATTGATTTGAAATGCTTGTTGTTTCGTTGAAATTAGGGTTAGTGTTTCACATAGTTAGTATATAAATGATATAGTTACCTTTAATTTATGTTGCGAAATAGTGTTTTTAATAGTCACTGGAATGTTCGTTGTGTTTATATTAGTAGTAGTTTTTAGAGTAACTATACTTTTTAAAAAGTTACTATAACTTTAAAACAGTAGTTATGTGTTTAAAATAGTTACTATATTTTATAGAAAGTTATTATAAGTTTAAAACAGTAACTATGTGTTTAAGATAGTTATTATGTTATGAACAGTTTATAGTGACTTTTTGATAAATAATAGTTACTATACGATTACATTATGTACTATGTTATTTAGAGTATGTTTTTGTTCGCTTCTTAGATAGTGGCTATATGATTATAATGGTAACTATATGCGTATTATAGTAACTATGTGTTTAAGATAGTTATTATGTTATGAACAGTTTATAGTGACTTTTTGATAAATAATAGTTACTATACGATTACAATATGTAATATGTTTATTTTATCATGATTAGTTACCATATGTTTATTTTCTTCAATAGTATTTGTATGTTTTATATAGTTACTATATGTTTCAATTAGTTACTATTTTAATTTATTATGTTCTGTGCATGTTTTTGATGTTATTCTATATTTTTAGTGATAGAGTTACTATATTAATATCACACCAACTATGTCTGCAACTATGTGATTACATGACCATGAATAATTTTTATAGATATTATATCTTGTATAATTTTAACTATATGTTTGATATAGTTATTATGTATATAATAATGTTCTTTTTATGTTCTTTGTTTTCCTCTATATTATTATTAATAAGAGTGACTATGTTATGATCACATTAACTATATGATCATAACAATAACTATATATGCAACTCTGCTAATATATGACTATCATTAATATTAAAATATACTATATCATATATAATAGTAACTATATGTTTTTAATAGTTACTATGTTATCATTTTGTTCTTTTTATGTTCTTTTTTTTCGTCTCTGTGTTATTAGTAATATAAGTGACTATATTATTATGATAGTAACTATATGACTATAACAATAACTATATCTGCAATTCTGCGAATATCTTACCATCATTAATTCTAAGAGTTACTGTATGATGCATAATAGAAACTATATGTTTTACATAGTTACTATGTCATTTTTTCACACTTAAATGTTAAATTATTAACTTAGTTTATATATTATTAATTCAGAAATACAAAGATGATTCATCTAGAATTGAAGTCGTGCGAAGAATAACTTCTGCAAGGAAAACAGAAGAAGAAGAAGAAGAAGAAGAAGAAGAAGAGAAGAAGAAGAAATTTTGACAATAATGAAAACCAAGGACGTGGTAGAGAAAAGAGAGGACGCAGACGTCGAAGGAGAGGATGTGTTGGTGTAAAGAAGGGACGTGGACGTGGCGATTAGTACTTTTTAGTTTAAAAACATTTGAGTTTAATGTGTTTTATTGAATAGATGTAAATAATTAGAATGTCGTAGCTAAAAAAAACTAATCATGTAATTAATGTTTTCTTAATTATTGTTCAAGAGTTATAATTACTCTTACTTTTGATATACTTACTCTTTTTTTATTTCAGTAATTATATGAAATAATAGTAACTATAATCGAAAATGTTACTCTATGACCTCTAAAGCATCTATATTATATTGTTTATTTTAAAATATACTTCGTAGTAATTGTTTTACAGTTAAAATTACTTTTCTATATGATTTAGTTACTCTATAGATAGAATCGTTATTCTTGAAATGGCTATATTATTGTTTTTTCATAGTTACTATTATGAAGATATAGTTACTTTACAGAACATATAGTTACTCTACGTATAAAATAGTTATTCTTATCGGAATGACTATATTTTTTCATAGTTATTATTATGAATATATAGTTAATTTACAAAAATACCCTGGTCCACACTAATTATAGCGTGGACCAGGTCCATACAAGTGGGATTGTTTAAATAGACTTAAACACATATTTTATTTTATTTTATATACCTTTTTAGTCACGGTGTTTGATTATATATATTAATGCATTATTGGACCGACACACTTGCCAATGTATCATTTGACATTTAAATATCTCTATTTTTCTATTAGTAAAAGTTATAGAAATTGATATTATGAAAATATGTGAGTTTGTGACTAACCCAACAATGTTTTACCTAATAACATGTGATTATTATACATTGGTAAAAGTTAAAGTCAACATTAGTAGTGTCAAAGTCAAAATGATACAATTAAAAAGACGAAGGGAGTAACATTTTATCATTGACGATATTGATTGAATCGGGAGAGAGAGGATTGGAATAAGGAGTCGAGGTTTTCCAAGAGTAGGAGGAGGATGACGATGGTGGAGAGGTCTCATGTTAGTGGTGGTTATTGTGGTTGGCAACAGAACAAAAATAGATGCTACTTCCATCGACTATGTAGAACATAAAAAAGTATAATACTACATCCGTTTCAGAAAGTTCTTTACAGTTACTATTTGCACGGACTCCAATGCAATATTTAATTACTAATATTGAAGGAAATAATTCCCTTGGTCCAAGTATGCATTTAATGTTAAGTCTAATAAATGCGGTTCAGTATTAATTATACAAGTTAATAATTCAGTGAGATCAAGTGAAGTGTATTCCTATCTAGAGGCCGCTTCAGTTCAAGTGGATTAATGATATTAATCCACAGCTTACTCTTGACTGAACCCGTAGGGTCAAACAAATAGTACGTAAACGGATCAAGTATTTAATGGCATTAAATACTCCATCTATGGATATTCGGAATCGACGGATCTTGGTTTCAGTGGGAGCTGAGATCGTCAAAAGCAAAATAATGAATACTCCGGAAACGATGATATTGCCGGAAACGGAAATATGGATCGTATCGGAAATATATAAATATTATCCAAGTCGTAGATGTTGCCGGAAACGGAAACATGGTACGTATCGGAAATGGAAATATTGCCGGAATCGGAAATATTGCCGGAAACAGAAATATTGCGGAAATATTATCGGAATCGGAAAATAATTCCGGAAACGGAAATATTAAATATTTGTTCGAAACGGAAATTAATTCCGGAATCGGAAATGTTAAATATTGTTCGTGTCGGAAATGAATTCCGGAATCGGGAAATTAATCGGAAGCGCGTCGTACGAATTAACATCGGACGAGCTTGCTAGACGAAGGCCCAGCGCGAAGCCAGGCCCACGTCCAGCAAGCCTAGCGCGCCTACAAGAAAAGTGGCATTTAGTGACGGAAAAATCGGTCGCTAAACATCAAAATTCAGTTGTAAAACGTCTTTAGCGACGGATTTGTGACTGATTTGATCCGTCGCTAAAGACCTGGTCGCAAAATTTTAACTGTCTCAATTTTGCGACCGAAAATATTATCAGTCACCATATAGTAACCACTAAATCTGTGTTTATTTGATGACTGATTAGTAATCATCGCTATTTTGTGACCGAATTTTCTAGTTACTATGTAGCGACCGACACTTTATTAGTGCCTAACTTGTGATGGTTATTTCGCCACAATGTAGTGACCGTATTACGCAGTCACAAATTAACGACCACCAATTTCGCGGCAATTTAGTGACCGTATCTTGTGGTCACAAATTAACAACTAACGGTATCGTGACAATTTAGTAACTGTATCATATAGTGACAAATTAACAACAAACGTTTAAGCAGTCACTAAATTGGTACTAATTGGTACTAGCTAATTCTGTCGTAGTTTAGTGACTAAGTGACTTTAGTCGCTAAATTGGTACTAAATGTATTGGTTCCTATGTAGCAACTAAAAAAGTCAGTTGCAAATTAACCACTTTCTTAATTTATTGGTGACGAAGAATTTTTAAGATAATAATATTTGCAATATATATTACTCTATATAACCTAATGAGTTATTTTTTGTTGTAAAGAATTCATTGTATTAAACTCAAAGAAAATGCCGTTTGTACAAGCGAAAACAAACAAACACCTAGAGAACAACACTTTGAAAGCCATAAAGGTTTAGCAAAGTTAACCATAGTCAACTATGGTAAAAAAAATATGCCTGAGCTCAAACAGAACAGATAAGGTCTTCAACTAAGGTCTTTAACTAAGGTCTTCAACTGCTGTGAAAACATATAAAGTCTTCAACAACTACTATGAATTCCCTACTTCCCTGCAACTTTAATTTGGCTTACAGTCTCTATGGAGTTGCATCTCAGCTCCTGGCTAACTGAGTAAATTAAAATTTGTTAGCATAGAGCTTCACATTCTCCTTAACAGGGCAGCTACTGTACTTGTGCTTAGATTAAATCAATTCAGGAAAGTAAATTGCCCACTCTTGGATGTTGTTTCTTCCGCCACCAGTTGCCTTCTTTTTTCAGCTGCAAAGTGCAAGAGTGGTTTCAGATTTCCTTGATAGAAAGAAATGCGAAAGTAAAAGAGGATAATCCGTATAAAAATATAAACTACATAAATGACCTAGTTATCACTATGTAGTTACTAGAACTCTAACAAAAACATGCATCCCAGTAAACATAACTTTCAATTCCAGGAAAAGCAGATATAAATGGCTTAGCAAGCATAAAGAAAATACCTATAGCCTATGGCCGATGAAGCAGACAACAGGTCTCAGATCACATTTTTATAAATATGAGTTCTTTTTGTAAATTTTCAAGGTCTAAGGTGAATCAAGTCAGCTACTGAGTGGATCATATATTGATGATGGCGCTAGAACTTAATAAACAAGCTGGAAATACAGATATGCCGCAATGCTCCACAACTGAAACCATGGAATATGCAAAGTTAATCCTATCTTAAACTCTTTACTCCTGTAAAAATGAGGTCGTAGACATCCAGCCAATAAATAATACTTACACGAGCATGAGCACGCTTCTTCACAAACATGGCATAATAAGACTGGTGCAGGGCTGCAGGGCCTTAAAACACAGATCAGATTTGATTTTTCATAGGCATAACAAAAACAAAATAAGTTGATTAAACAGGCAGCTGCTGATCATTAAACTAAAGGAAATAATGGGCAATCTCAAGCGATTTAACTACCCCGGAACATAATTTAGTCTACCTAAAATGTAAATTTGCAAATGTAAATCATTAAATTAAAGCCAGTAAAGGGAAATATGCAAGTTACACATCTTAGATGAAACCCGCATATGACAGTCCAAAAGGTGCTCATTACAAAGCTAAAAATACAAACTACAGACTTTCAGAATGCTGGTTGGTGTTGCAATTCTCTAATTTCAGAATGATAGTCCAAAAGGTGCTCAATTTTGACTAGCCCCATCCAAAAGTTTGAGGGTCCTGACTTTTTGTCATACATATTTGCTACAAAGACTCAAGTTTCAGCTGAATGAGGAGAAGGGATTTGGTCAAGATCTCAAGGATGTGTTAACTAATTCCAATTTATCTTACACTTGAAAGATATCTCAGCCTAGTCCCCAAATTCAATTTCTCTACCTGGTTAACTTCCTAGAAAATGAAGAAATCACAACTATACTCTAGAACTCTTGGTAGGGAAAATTCTTCCTCAGGGCTTCTCTCCTCTTTGCCTAGTTCGAAGGATGTATTTCCTGTGGATAGAGACTATGACTTAAAGACATTTGATAGAAAATCCTACTTCTGAAACCTTTTAAATCTGTTTCCTTCAACTTTGATTATATATAAACTATCCTCTAAAGCCATATACAATAATTCGCCAGTCGCCACAACCTCCAGAACATTATCCCCCCCCCCCCCCCCTCCGAATGTGGAAAATAACAAAAAATAAATCCTTTCTAAACATGGCTTGTAACCAAGGAAACACAGAACAAGGAATTTAAGCATCAGAAAGATTCACCAAGACAACCCCTTATTGTTTTTTAAGGATAATGTTCCCAGAAAGTTCATGTTTGCTAATAATGTTAGAACAAAACATAATCTGATTGGCATAAGGAAACTCAATTCATGGTTAGATTGAACATAATCTTGTCTAACAAGATGAGAAACAATCTACCTCAGCAACAACAGGATATTAAGAGAGAGCTAACTGAAATTAAGAAGCAAGAAGAGTCTTCACCAACAGCAGCAGCAAAAAGAACAGACAATAGTTCAACAATTCACCAACCAAACAATAAAATGAAACGAACCCACTTCATTAGGGGAGTGTACGTGCCTAACACATTTTCTAAGCTAGTCACGGCATAGCACACCAGTGTAATGTTAATCAACAAAGCTCCAATTATTCGCTCAGCCAATTCGACATACATAACAACATTAATGTCTTGTAAGTTCCCTTATGAGTACAATACAGTATACATAAATGTCTGTAGGATTCTTTATGAGCGAGACACGACTCATTCATAGCTCACCTAAATATGTGTTCAAATAAACACTGAAGGACGCGTGATTTTATCATGCAACAATATTTTTAGAATTTAGAAGAAAGGCGCTTCTTAATTAGATTTAATTTTGATAACAAGTTTACATTTTGAAGAGAGGGTTAGAACTGGAAAGAAGAACAGGGAACCTTTTCTGTCTCCTCCAGAAAACAATCAGGAATCGGAAAAATCAAGAATTGAGTTGTTCATTCCAATTTCCATGGTTGCTAGTGCTACGTTGAATTTATTAAATCTGCAAGCAGGTGTGAGTTTGAGGAAGCAAACCCAGGTTGGAATTGGATTCCCTCTATCATGTATCTCTCCATTACCAAAATTAACCAAGTTCAGAATTCCATTATCAAAATACAAGTTACAGCCAAGAAAATCCAGCTCAATACACTACACCAACCTTATTAAACGAAATTTTTTAATTCTTCCCTACACGAACACACTATGATATTAACATGAAAATAAAAGGCATAAAAATCCACCATTCAATACATAAAAAGTTCAAAACTTTACCAACAAAAAACACATTAAAACAAAACCAGATCAATAACAACAAACCCAGATCCAAAAAACCAATACCCACTCAACAAAAGTGAAGAACAAACAAATCCCAGATCATAAAAACAACTAAATCAATTAAAATCAACAGATCTAGACCCAATAGCAACCAACAGGATTACAATTTACAGGAAGGAAACAAGTAGAAACACCAAACACGAATTCCAATTTAAATTCAATTTTACAAGGAATTAAAATTGAGGAACCCTAACTTACTAACTATTTTCTGAATTTGTTCAAGTTAATTTGCTCACTTGATCTCACTGAATTATTAACTTGTTAATTAATACTGAACCGCATTTATTAGACTTAACATTGAATGCATACTTGGACCAAGGGCATTATTTCCTTCAGTCTCCCACTTGTCCTTAGGGACAAGTGTGCATTTCCTAATTCCTTTGTCGCTCGATGCTTGCTCTTGAACATAAGGTAAGAGTTGTCATCCTTATTATGTCCAGAGGTGTTCCTCGGTTTCAGAGTTCAACTGATCAAATAAACAGATAATCATAGCCTATGATTCATCCGAGCACGGCCATGCATTTCACAGTTTCTAGCTCTCCGAGTGGCCTTGTACAACTTTTAAGCATCTCATCCCGATTTATGGGAGGACAATCCCAACCTTGCGTTCTTGAGATTAGACTTCGTTTGATAGGTGATTACCTGAGCGTTGCCTTTATAGCCTCCTTTTACGGTGCGACGGTTGGTCAACGTCAAAGCAACCAGTTCTCAAACAAGTAATCTCAAATCACTCAAGTATTGAGGATTTAGTGTCTAATAATTTTAATGAAATTTACTTATGACAGATTTTCATCTCTTACAGTAAAGTTTCATAGGTCTTGTCCGATACTAGTCTTCCCAAAGTAAGTATCTATGCAAATGATTATGACATTGCCATGTCCACATAGTTCAAGAAACAGAACTACTAGTCATCTTGCATTCTAATCGTCTAACGTTTTCTATGCGTCCAATTTTATAGAAAACTCCGACTAGGGACCATTTTCAACCTTTGACATTCAAGTTCACTTGATAGACATTTCTTAGTCACAGGACTGGTCCTGACAGTCTATCTTGAATATATCGCCAAATTAAAGGGACTCATCATTTAATACTAAACCAAGATTAAATGGAATATGAAAATACTTTTCATATATGATAAATGTTTCAACCCCAGTGTTTTACAACCATGGGCCTCAAACCCATCTGTAAAACAGTTCATGGAATTCAAAGCTATGCTTGATTTCCAGTGCAACCATGTGAGTGTTGTTTCTCACTTGTTGCATAGGTTTAGTTATCATGCTTTGCGAATCTTAATATCCTTTTCATCGAATGTTCTTCGAGATATGATGATAAGATCTTTTGGGTGTGTTTAGTTTGTGATCTATTCTTTCTAGCTACAAGAGTGGTTCTACGCATTTTGCAATGAAGAACTATCAAGTCAGCAGACATGTGATCTACCCAAGTTCAATGAAGAACTCATTAACATAAACAACCCTATTTTATTGCTTCTTAGGCAACAAGTACTTTTACTTCAACTATTTAGGTTGCTAGTGATGCTTTGTTTAGATTTACTTATCCAAGCAGTTCATAGATATGTGGAAGTCTTTCCAGCTGTATCTTAGAACATAGAAATTAATATTTAATTTCCCACGCAACAACTCATGGTCCCCAATCCATGTTGCCATTTTCAAAACACGATTCTCTATAGCTCGTCCTTGCCAATGGTTAACTCCAAAGGGATCTTGCTTGATCCTTTGCCAGTGTTTATGCGTGTAGCATCAAAGTTTAGCATATCTTTATTTCCTTGAGTCAAGAACTAATCTTATGTACCTTTTCAAGTACCATAAGTTTTTCTTGATCTCAATCTAGTTGATCTTCACTTAGATCAATAGAGATTGGTATATGTTCGTCATGCCCAAAGTCATACGATACGTTTTTGGCGATCCTCATATTATATCATACATGATAAATTCTTTTGCAGAATAATTCCCAATTGAATTCTATTCATGTAACTTTAGCTCATTTAATTTCAGTAGATACTGAATCCAGCTAAATTCTTTGATATATAATATAGGTTTGGAATCTCATTTAGATCCTTTGATGTTTAACTTAGTAACTGCTTATACATAGTTCAAACATTCATTACTTAGATTTATTCATATAGGTCGAATATGTTAGGTTATGATACATATGACAATTCATAAATCATGCGGAAAAACCATAAACCCAGGAAAACATATTATTTACACATAATCATTTAGCATAGATTAGATGCATACTCTTTGTTGCGTGCCTTCCCTAGCTGCGCCCGAACCGAACAAGAACAAGTCTTTAGGACTCCAAGTGTCGTCCCTCCGTAGATAGTCCACAGCACGTCCGGATCCGCCTTAAGATTGACCAACTAGAATCGCCCTTAAGGTACTATTATTTTCGGCACTTTATAGGCAAATGTGTGACTGAATTTTTCTCTCAAAAACTCACTTTGAATACTTTGAAACTTGTGTTATAAATTGTGAGCCCTAGCCTCATATTTATAGCGGTATGGAAAGGGAATCGAAATCCTATTCAGATACAAATTAATTAAACCTAGAATCCTACAAGAACTCTAATTTAATTAATTTATCAAATAGAATTAGGAATTTAATCATTAACCGAACTCTGCATGTTTTAGGAAACGTGCACGAACACAAACACTTGCACACACACGCACGGCAGCCACGATGGGCCTCATGCGTGCGCGCGAGCAGCAGCCCACTCAGCGCCCGCGCGCGCTGCGCGCTGCGCGTGCTGTGCGCGCTGTGCGCGCTGCGCGCTGCGCGCAGCCTGCTGGGCCTGGCCTTGCGCTGGGCCTGGCGTGGCTGTTTGTGCGGCGCGCTTGGCTTGCTGGGCGATGGCCTGGCTTCGTGCTGGGCCTCGTCCGGCAGGCCTCGTCCGATGCTTATTCGTACGATGCGCTTCCGATTAAATTTTCCGATTCCGGAATCCATTTCCGATACGAACAATATTTAATATTTCCGATTCCGGAATTAATTTCCGTTTCGAACAAATATTTAATATTTCCGTTTCCGGAATTATTTTCCGATTCCGGTAATATTTCCGATTCTGACAATATTTCCGTTTCCGGCAATATTTCCGATTCTGGCAATATTTCCATTTCCGATAATATTTTCCGACACGTACCATGTTTCCGTTTCCGGCAACATCTACGACTTGGATAATATTTATATTTCCGATACGATCCATATTTCCGTTTCCGGTAATATCATCGTTTCCGGAGTATTCATTCCTTGCCTGTGACGATCTTAGCTCCCACTGAAACCAAGATCCGTCGGTTCCGAATATTCATAGATGGAGTATTTAATGCTATTAAATACTTGATCCGTTTACGTACTATTTGTGTGACCCTACGGGTTCAGTCAAGAGTAAGCTGTGGATTAATATCATTAATTCCACTTGAACTGAAGCGGCCTCTAGCTAGGCATTCAGCTCACTTGATCTCACTGAATTATTAACTTGTTAATTAATACTGAACCGCATTTATTAGACTTAACATAGAATGCATACTTGGACCAAGGGCATTATTTCCTTCAGTCTCCCACTTGTCCTTAGGGACAAGTGTGCATTTCCTAATTCCTTTGTCGCTCGATGCTTGCTCTTGAACATAAGGTAAGAGTTGTCATCCTTATTATGTCCAGAGGTGTTCCTCGGTTTCAGAGTTCAACTGATCAAATAGACAGATAATCATAGCCTATGATTCATCCGAGCACGGCCATGCATTTCACAGTTTCTAGCTCTCCGAGTGGCCTTGTACAACTTTTAAGCATCTCATCCCGATTTATGGGAGGACAATCCCAATCTTGCGATCTTGAGATTAGACTTCGTTTGATAGGTGATTACCTGAGCGTTGCCTTTATAGCCTCCTTTTACGGTGCGACGGTTGGTCAACGTCAAAGCAACCAGTTCTCAAACAAGTAATCTCAAATCACTCAGGTATTGAGGATTTAGTGTCTAATAATTTAATGAAATTTACTTATGATAGACTTTCATCTCTTACAGTAAAGTTTCATAGGTCTTGTCCGATACTAGTCTTCCCAAAGTAAGTATCTATGCAAATGATTATGACATTGCCATGTCCACATAGTTCAAGAAACAGAACTACTAGTCATCTTGCATTCTAGTCGTCTAACGTTTTCTATGCGTCCAATTTTATAGAAAACTCCGACTAGGGACCATTTTCAACTTTTGACATTCAAGTTCACTTGATAGACATTTCTTAGTCACAGGACTGGTCCTGACAGTCTATCTTGAATATATTGTCAAATTGAAGGGACTCATCATTTAATACTAAACCAAGATTAAATGGAATATGAAAACACATTTCATATATGATAAATGTTCAACCCCAATGTTTTACAACCATGGGCCTCTAACCCATCTTTAAAACATTTCATGGAATTCAAAGCTATGCTTGATTTCCAGTGCTACAACGTGAGTGTTGCTTCTCACTTGTTGCATAGGTTTAGTTATCATGCTTTGCCAATCTTAATATCCTTTTCATTGAATGTTCTTCGAGATATGATGATAAGATCTTTTCGAGTTTGTTTATTATGTGATCTAGTCTTTCTTACTTCGATGGTGGTTTTACTCATTTTGCAATGAAGAACCATCAAGTTAGCAGACGTTTTTCTTGCTTCAAGAGTGGTTCTACGCATTTTTCAATGAAGAACCATCAAGCCAGCAGATAGGTGATCTACCCAAGTTCAGTGAAGAACTTTAAACAACCCTGTTTTATTGCTTCTTAGGCAATAATCATTTTTACTTCAACTGTATAGGTTGCTAGTGATGCTTTGTTTGGATTTACCTATCCAAGCAGTTCATAGATATGTGGAAGACTCTTCAACTATATCTTAGAACATAGAAATTATTATTTTAATTTCCCACGCAACAACTCATGGTCTCCAATCCATGTTGCCATTTTAAAACACGATGCTCTATAGCTCGTCCTTATCAATGGTTAACTCCAAAGGGTCTTACTTGATCCTTTGCCAGTGTTTATGCGTGTAGCATCAATATTTAGCATATCTTTATTTCCTTGAATCAAGAACTATTCCTATGTACCTTTTCAAGTACCATAAGTATTCTTGATCTCAATCTAGTTGATCTTCACTTAGATCAATAGAGATTGGTATATGTTCGTCATGCCTAAAGTCATACGATACGTTTTTGGCGATCCTCATATTATATCATACATGATAAATTCTTTTGCAGAATATTTCCCAATTGAATTCTATTCATGTAACTTTAGCTTATCTAGTTTCAGTAGATACTAAATTCAGCTAAATTCTTTGACATATAATATAGGTTAAGAATCTCATTTAGACTCTTTGATGCTTAACTTAGTAAATGCTTATACATAGTTAAAACATCCTTTACTTAGATTTATTCACATGGGTCGAACATCTCCAATGGAGACTTTCGTGTTTGATTTAGTAAATGCCATTACTTAATCCAAAACAATATCATAAGATCTTTGTAAATAGATCTTAATACCCAGTATGTACTAAGTTTCGCCATGGTCCATCATTGATGAATAATTTCAAATCTAAGTCATTAGCATTTGAATGTTATTTCACAATAGAGAGATATGTGTGATATACATAGGACCAAATAAGTTTTACGTACTCCCACTAAACTTCTTATATATCTATAAGAATCATGTATATTTTATGAAACTAAAATACTTATTAGTTTCACTAAAATACAGTTCCAATTCCCAATTGCTTGCTTAAATCTGTACTTAGATTTTATAAGCTAGCTTTCCTTTTCAAGCATTTATTTGGATCCACAAACTCTATGACATACCATGTACATATTGTATTCCATCATTTGATTGAGGAATACGTTTTGTCATCCAATTGCCATATGTACCAATATGCAATCATTGCTTGAATTATAGACTTAAGCATTACGATTTTGCATGAGGTTTCAACACAATCCATGCCATGAATTTGCTTGTAACCTTTAGCAACTAATCTAGCTTTGTGTGTGAACACAATTCCATGTTTGATGGTTTTTATCCTTAAAACAAACTTGCAACCAATAGGTGTGAAACTATTCTTGCAAATCAACAAAATTTCAATTTTGTCATCAAAACATTGAGTATGTTTTATGGCCTCTAACCATTTAAAACATTTGAGTCTATATATGGCCTCTAACCATTTTAGGGAATCTGGGTTTCGTCATAGCTTTCTTACAAGTCACAAACTCATTAATCTACATGATAATAGTTTGACTGCAAGTTGTAGGTTTCTTCACTATTTAATAGAAGAATCTCATAGTTTCATTGACCTGATCTCTATGTTTCTTCACTATCTAATAGAAGAATCTCATAGTTTCAGTGACTTGAATTCTATGCCTACTTGGGTATAGAACATCAAACAATAGAATATCAATAGCCACTTAAAAGTCCTTTGAATATTCTGTTCTCCTTGAAGCACTTGTAAAGTCTTCTAAGAGATATCTATTCTTTAAAGCCACTTCTAAAGTCCTTAAAGAATAAGTTCGGATTTTCTGAAGCACTTCGAAAAGCCTCCGGAATGTCCGTTTATGTTTGTTGTTCGCCTCGAAGACTTTCGAGGTCTATTTTCTCCCACTTGTCATTTTGGAAACGAATCTCCAAAAGGACATTATTTCGAGCAAACAAACATTATGTTCTCAAAAATTCGTGGTAGAAACAATACCCTTGTGTCTCATTTGAATAAATCACAATGAAACATATATCTATACTTGGGCCTTAGTTTGTCGAATAACAAACACTAAGCTCCCACTGAATTTAGCAACTCTCTAGATATATATTATCGAAAAGATATTCTGAAATTTCTTTTCTATAGCTTTGACGAATTTAGTTTAGTTTGGTGGTAGTTGAGCATTTTGTTTTAGAAATTATAGGAAAAGTCTTTATGATTCATCATTGATCGAATCAAGTACTAATTGACTTCGATTATTCCAACTAAGATATGCCATATCTTATGGACCTAGATTGTGAAATTACAACACACAATCATTGATGATCATATTTGGTCTCAAGTAATCATCAACATGATCTAACCTAGATCTTTATGATTTCTTGCCAAGTGGATTTTATACCTCTGAATCTTTGAACTAGCCAAACAGATTCAACTTATATCACATTTGAGTAAATAAACCTATATTCACTCAAATCCATGTGAAATAATAAAGTCATAAAACCTTTCTTTAGCTTTGAACTCTATCGTCTAGGCGTTCTAACAATAGTTCATATTCTTTGTTACTTTTAACAAGTAAGACTAGCTTGTCTTAAGTTGATCTAGAAATCAACCAACTTTCAAAAGTCCATCAAAATAGAGCTTTTTAATGTTAACTTGTTGATATGGTCTAAGCAACAATGCCAAAGATTAGTGGAACTCAAATCAAGAAGTTGATTTGAACCTAGTAAAGTTCTTTAAAGAGTTGTTTGTTTTAATCAAGCATATTGACTCAATCTGTAATTGACCATTTCATTCAAATAAACAAACAAACATTGTTTTTGTTTTTCTTGAATGTGAGTTTTTCTATGTTTTGAAAAACAGAAATTTAGGTATGCTGATTATGGAACAAAATAGCCATTAAGTTCCAGCCTTTGAAAGGACTTAAAACAAACTAGATGACCCTACAACTAATGTAGCATTGCCATGCTTCATTTCCCACTTGTAGGTCATTAGTGTATCCTAGCTTCCATTGTTTGAGTTATTACCGAAGTAAGAACCTCAAGCGGTATATGATACCAAGGAAGTTTGATTGCTAGGTCACTTCTCTTTAAACATAAACTTATAGGTAGAAACGGAATCGTAAATTCCTTTCATTTGTTCCTCGTTTTCCTATTTCTTGTACCCTTTCTTATAGTCTTAAGAATTGAATTCTTTAGTGTTGACTTTTATACTTTGTTAGACATGTCTAATGTCACCAACAAGGTTCTTTACCATTTTAATTTATGTTGAATATTTTGTTTCAACTAGATGATCTTACCAGAAGCTTCTAAAGTTCTCTAAGTATCGATCTATTCGAATGTCTAGGGACTAGACTCATTCGAGAAATAAATGGACAAAGATATTAGGTTGTTAACCATTGGTAAGGCTGAGCGTTTAAACTCAATGTTTTATGATCTCAAAACTACATTGTATTTTGAATTCACAAGCACCAATTAGTTTGCCATTCGATTTTGATATTCGAAAACAACCATAAAAGTCGATATAAGAAACGTACATTTTAAATTGCTCACTTTCTCTCTTTTCCGTGAATCGTTCTTGGATTCACTACCAATCGAGGAAATTTACTGTTACCTTTCTAAAAGGATTTATTGCAGTGCAAGATATTTAATTATAAACAATAATTAAAACATACATTGAAGCATGCAAAGTTTAAACATTTATCATGAATAATAACTTGAAATTAAAGCAACCATGCAATTCAAACAAGTTATTAGCATTTTATTCGATTTTATTGTTCCGGCAGGTGTGAATAAAATGATTCCAAGACCCTAAAATCATTGAAGAACTAAGCACAGTTTGTCGACTTAATCCTAGAACATCTTAGGTAAGCAAAAGCCTTTTGCTAATAGTCTAGAAACTATTCTTGGTTGATAGGTACGTCTAAGAACTTATTAGGTAAACCTATCGAATTTGCCACGACATAAAAGGACTCCTTACTTATATCGTTGAGTTTCACCAAAACTAACATGTACTCACAATTATTTGTGTACCTTTCCCCTTTAGGACCAATAAGTAACACCTCGCTGAGCGAAAACTATTACTAGATTGATGTAAAGGATATCCAAGCAAGTGTATATTTTGGCATGGCACCTTTTAACTCAATTTTTAAGTTTGGAACTTAAGGCTCTTACTATGTTGGTTAGATTTTAAGTGAACTAAAATCCTTAATCATGCAACATAATCAAGCTTTTGATCTCATGCATTTTAAGACATATTTAAAACAATAAATAACTTAAAACATGCATAAGATATTTGTGATCTAGTATGGCCCGACTTCATCTTGAAGCTTTGACTTCAAAGTCCGTCTTGAAAATCTCCGTGGGAGGCACCATTTTCTTCAAATAGGATAAGCTATAACTAATTACAACTATTTGATGGTTCGCAGACCATATTTGAATTGAAAAATAACTTTGGTACTTTAGACCAATTACATTCAAATTAATGGTACGCAGACCATATTTTCTATCCTATTTGGGCCATACTAGTCACTTCATAACCTGCAAAACAGTACATATACAATATATACCATTCACCCATTCATTATCATGAATGGCCCACATAGCTGGTTAGTAAAACACATTATGCATCACGTAAACATTTGCAGCAATTAATCAAGGGCACCAATAATCTACCAATTATTCAGTCCTTATTAATTCTAATCAAGTTGTTTTAACCTTAAGGATTTGTAGACCTAATCAAGAGTTTATGACTAAAAAGCGCTCCCACTTAAACCAATAAATTCATATGCTTTACCAATTTTAAACATAAAAATGTATTTCTAGTCTAACCGGAAACATACAAATTTAATTAAAATTTAAAGCTCATATAAATTTATAATTGAATCCAAAAAGTTTAATTTAATTTCAGTCGCATTTAAATTAATTCATGATTTTAATTTTAGTAAAATAATTAGAATAAATAACATTTATTATAATTATAATATTCAAAATTAAAATCCAAGAAAATAATTTAAATTATTAATTTTAAAATTAATTAAAATTACGTGAACTGAAATTTTCAAATTAAACATTCAAAACGATCTAATCGTAACGCAAACACCCTACGCGTTGCACGCCCATGGGCCGCACGCACACAGCCATTGCTGGCCATGTGCGCGCAGCCCATGCGCTCGTCGCATAGCTGCTGCATCCCTATCGCAAGCCTCCGCACGCATTGGTGCTCGCTGCGCGCGACATCGCTCGCTGGGCGCGCGACATCGCTCGCTGTGCGCGCGAGCAATGCTAGGCGCAGCGCTCGTGGCACGCGAGCTTGCGCTCGCTGCGCGCGAGGCTGCGCGCTCTTGTGCGAGGCAGCGCGCGTTGTGGCGCAGCTCGCTTGCTGCCCACACGCGACTGCCTTGGCTCGCCCTACGCCCATGCCCATTCGTCCATTGGTCGTGGCACACGACACAAGGCAGGGCTGCTGCCTTGTGCTCGTGCACTACGCCCTTGCTCATTGCATTCGTGCCGCACGGGCGACGAGCTCCCTTGCTCGTCGTCGCATGCCCGCTTTATACAACACCCCTTAAGGGTAACACGAAGCGTCCATTGCTTCGTGCGTGCAAGTTTTATGAACGAATCGCATAAAAATTTAAAATTTATATTTAAAATTAATGACAAATTAATAAATAATATTAATTTCATAATTTTAGGGCGAAAAATCGAAAATTTATTATCCAATTGATTTCCGATTGTTATGGATTCAAGTCTAGGTCATAAAAATTTATCATAAATTTACAATTTTTATGGTGGTTTTTAATCATAGGTTTCTAATTAAATTACAATTAATTATGAAAATCAAATTAATTCTAAATTATTCTAATTTTCAACAAATTAATCATAATTACAAATTAGATTGCATAATTAACAAGACTAGGCATTCAAACTTGTTAAACATATGCAGTAGGTCAATCAAAAATTCAAGATTTATCAACAAGAATCGCAAATATTTAATTTAACATCTTAAATTTACGAAATTTTGCATTCGAAAAACTAAAACCTTCGAAAAGTCATAGTTAGGCTTCGAATTTGAGAATTCTGGGTTCGGCAGAAAATTAATATTTTTGTCAAAATTTTAGAATGCCTTTTACATGCGGAATTGACACAAAAATCACTCAATTCGGATGAGTAACGAAGAAACTGCCGAAAAACTGCGTACGTATAATTAAATAAACGCAATTTGCAATTAATTACCAATTACGAAAATTAATCACCCCTTTTAATTCTTGCAAATTTGTAATATTTAACCATGTTCATGCAATTTAGATTATGAAAATAATAAGGGGCTCGTGATACCACTGTTAGGTTATGATACATATGACAATTCATAAATCATGCGGAAAAACCATAAACCCAGGAAAACATATTATTTACACATAATCATTTAGCATAGATTAGATGCATACTCTTTGTTGCGTGCCTTCCCTAGCTGCGCCCGAACCGAACAAGAACAAGTCTTTAGGACTCCAAGTGTCGTCCCTCCGTAGATAGTCCACAGCACGTCCGGATCCGCCTTAAGATTGACCAACTAGAATCGCCCTTAAGGTACTATTATTTTCGGCACTTTATAGGCAAATGTGTGACTGAATTTTTCTCTCAAAAACTCACTTTGAATACTTTGAAACTTGTGTTATAAATTGTGAGCCCTAGCCTCATATTTATAGCGGTATGGAAAGGGAATCGAAATCCTATTCAGATACAAATTAATTAAACCTAGAATCCTACAAGAACTCTAATTTAATTAATTTATCAAATAGAATTAGGAATTTAATCATTAACCGAACTCTGCATGTTTTAGGAAACGTGCACGAACACAAACACTTGCACACACACGCACGGCAGCCACGATGGGCCTCATGCGTGCGCGCGAGCAGCAGCCCACTCAGCGCCCGCGCGCGCTGCGCGCTGCGCGTGCTGTGCGCGCTGTGCGCGCTGCGCGTGCTGTGCGCGCTGTGCGCGCTGCGCGCTGCGCGCAGCCTGCTGGGCCTGGCCTTGCGCTGGGCCTGGCGTGGCTGTTTGTGCGGCGCGCTTGGCTTGCTGGGCGATGGCCTGGCTTCGTGCTGGGCCTCGTCCGGCAGGCCTCGTCCGATGCTTATTCGTACGATGCGCTTCCGATTAAATTTTCCGATTCCGGAATCCATTTCCGATACGAACAATATTTAATATTTCCGATTCCGGAATTAATTTCCGTTTCGAACAAATATTTAATATTTCCGTTTCCGGAATTATTTTCCGATTCCGGTAATATTTCCGATTCTGACAATATTTCCGTTTCCGGCAATATTTCCGATTCTGGCAATATTTCCATTTCCGATAATATTTTCCGACACGTACCATGTTTCCGTTTCCGGCAACATCTACGACTTGGATAATATTTATATTTCCGATACGATCCATATTTCCGTTTCCGGTAATATCATCGTTTCCGGAGTATTCATTCCTTGCCTGTGACGATCTTAGCTCCCACTGAAACCAAGATCCGTCGGTTCCGAATATTCATAGATGGAGTATTTAATGCTATTAAATACTTGATCCGTTTACGTACTATTTGTGTGACCCTACGGGTTCAGTCAAGAGTAAGCTGTGGATTAATATCATTAATTCCACTTGAACTGAAGCGGCCTCTAGCTAGGCATTCAGCTCACTTGATCTCACTGAATTATTAACTTGTTAATTAATACTGAACCGCATTTATTAGACTTAACATAGAATGCATACTTGGACCAAGGGCATTATTTCCTTCAGAATATCTCCTATGGAGTCTTTCGTGTTTGATTTAGTAAATGCCATTACTTAATCTAAAACAGATCTTAATACCCAGTATGTACTAAGTTTCGCCTTGGTCCGTCATTGATGAATAATTTCAAATCTAAGTCATTAGCATTTGAATGTTATTTCACAATAGAGAGATATGTGTGTGATACACATAGGACCAATTAAGTTTTATGTACTCCCACTAAACTTCTTATATATCTATAAGAATCATGTACATTTTATGAAACTAAAATATTTTTTAGCTTCACTAAAATACATTTCTAATTCCCAATTGCTTGCTTAAATCTGTACTTAGATTTTATAAGCTAGCTTTCCTTTTAAGCATTACTTGGATCCACAAATCCTATGACATGTTATGTACATAGTTTACTCCAACATTTGATTGAGGAATACGCTTTGTCATCCAATTGCCATATTTACCAATATGTAATCATTGCTTGAATTATAGACTTGAGCATTACGATTATGCATGAGGTTTCAACACAATCCATGCCATCAATTTGCTTGTAACCTTTAGCAACTGATCTAGCTTTGTGTGTGAACACAATTCCATGTTTGATGGTTTTTATCCTTAAAACAAACTTGCAACCAATAGGTGTGAAACTATTCTTGCAAATCAACAAAGCTATATTTTGTCATCAAAACATTGAGTATGTTTTATGGCCTCTAACCATTTAAAACATTTGAGTCTATATATGGCCTCTAACCATTTTAGGGAATCTATATTTCATCATAGCTTTCTTGCAAGTCACACACTCATTAATGACAATAGTTTTGACTGCAAGTTGTAGGTTTCTTCACTATCTAATAGAAGAATTTCATAGTTTCATTGACCTGAACTCTATGTTTCTTCACTATCTAATAGAAGAATCTCATAGTTTCAATGACTTGAACTCCATGCCTACTTGGGTATAGAACATCAAACAATAGAATATCAACAGACACTTAAAAGTCCTTTGAATATTCTGTTCTTCTTGAAGCACTTGTAACGTCTTCTAAGAGATGTCTATTCTTTAAAGCCACTTCTAAAGTCCTTAAAGAATAAGTTCAGATTTTTTGAAGCACTTCGAAAAGCCTTAGGAATGTCCGTTTATGTTTGTTGTTCGCCTCGAAGACTTTCGAGGTCTATTTTCTCCCACTTGTCATTTTGGAAACGAATCTCCTAAAGGACATTATTTTGAGCAAACAAACATTATGTTCTCAAAAATTCATGGTAGAAACAATACCCTTGTGTCTCATTTGAATAAATCACAATGAAGCATATATCTATACTTGGGCCTTAGTTTGTTGAATGACAAACACTAAGCTCCCACTGAGTTTTGCAACTCTCTAGATATATTTTATGAAAAGTTATTCTGAAGTTACTTTTCAATAGCTTTGACGAATTTGGTTTAGTTTGGTGGTAGTTGAGCATTTTGTTTAGAAATTATAGGAAAAGTCTTTATGATTCATCATTAATCGAATCAAGTACTAATTGACTTCGATTATTCCAACTAAGATATGCCATATCTTATGGACCTAGATTGTGAAATTACAACACACAATCATTGATGATCATATTTGGTCTCAAGTAATCATCAACATGATCTAACCTAGATCTTTATGATTTCTTGCCAAGTGGATTTTATACTTCTGAATCTTTGAACTAGCCAAACAGATTCAACTTATATCACATTTGAGTAAATAAACCTATATTTACTCAAATCCATGTGAAATAATAAAGTCATAAAATCTTTCTTTAGCTTTGAACTATATTGTCTAGGCGTTCTAACAATAGTTCAAATCTATTGTTACTTTCAACAAGTAAGACTAGTTGTCTTAAACTGATCTAGAAATCAATCAACTTTCAAAAGTCCATCAAAATAGAGCTTTTTAATGTTAACTTGTTGTTATGGTCTAAGCAACAATGCCAAAGATTAGTGGAACTCAAATCAAGGGGTTGATTTGAACCCAGTAAAGTTTTTATTGTTAAAGAGTTGTTTGTTTAATCAAGCATATTGACTCAACCCGTAAATGACCATTTCATTCAAATAAACAAACAAACATTGTTTTTGTTTTTCTTGAATGTGAGTCTTTCTGTGTTTGAAACAGAAATTTGGGTATGCTGATTATGGAACAAAATAGCCATTAAGTTCCAGCCTTGAAAGGACTTAAAACAAACTAGATGACCCTACAACTAATGTAGCATTGCCATGCTTCATTTCCCACTTGTAGGTCATTAGTGTAGCCTAGCTTCCATTGTTTGAGTTATTACCGAAGTAAGAACCTCAAGCGGTATATGATACCAAGGAAGTTTGATTGCTAGGTCACTTCTCTTTAAACATAAACTTATAGGTAGAAACGAAATCGTAAATTCCTTTCATTTGTTCCTTGTTTTCCTATTTCTTGTACCCTTTCTTATAGTCTTAAGAATTGAATTCTTTAGTGTTGACTTTTATACTTTGTTAGACATGTCCAATGTCGCTCCAACAAGGTTCTTACCATTTTATGTTGAATATTAAGTTTCAACTAGATGATCTTACCAGAAGCTTCTAAAGTTCTCTAAGCATCTATCTATTCGAATGTCTAGGGACTAGACTCATTCGAGAATTAAATGGACAAAGATATTAGGTTGTTAACCATTGGTAAAGCTGAGCGTTTAAACTCAATGCTTTATGATCTCAAAACTACATTGTATTTTGAATTCACAAGCACCAATCGGTTTGCCATTCGACTTTGATATTCGAAAACAACCATAAAAGTCGCTAAAAGAAACGTACATTTAAATTGCTCATTTTCTCTCATTTCCGTGAATCGTTCTTGGATTCACTACCAATCGAGGAAATTTACTGTTACCTTCTAAAGGTTTTACTGCAGTGCAAGATATTTAATTATAAACAATAATTAAAACATATATTGAAGCATGCAAAGTCTAAACATTTATCATGAGTAATAACTTGAAAATTAAAGCAATCATGCAATTTAAACAAGTCATTAGCATTTTATTCGAATTATGTGTTCCGGCAGGTGTGAATAAAATGATTCCAAGACCCTAAAACCATTGAAGAATTAAGCACAGTTTGTCGACTCAATTCTAAAACAATTTAGGTAAGCAAAAGCCTTTTGCTAATAGTCTAGAAACTACTCTTGGTTGATAGGTACGTCTAAGAACTTATTAGGTAAACCTATCGATTTTGCCACGACATAAAAGGACTCCTTACTTGTATCGTTGAGTTTCACCAAAACTAACATGTTCTCACAATTATTTGTGTACCTTGCCCCTTTAGGACCAATAAGTAACACCTCGCTGAGCGAAAACTATTACTAGATTGATGTAAAGGATATCCAAGCAAGTGTATATTTTGGCATGGCATCTTTTAACTCAATTTTTAAGTTTGGAACTTAAGGCTCTTACTATGTTGGTTAGATTTTAAGTGAACTAAAATCCTTAATCATGCAACATAATCAAGCTTTGATCTCATGCATAATTAAGACATATTTAAAGCAATAAATAACTTAAAGCATGCATAAGATAAATGTGATCTAGTATGGCCCGACTTCATCTTGAAGCTTTAACTTCAAAGTCCGTCTTGAAAATCTCCGTGGGAGGCACCATTTTCTTCAAATAGGATAAGCTATAATTAAAACTAATTACAACTATTTGATGGTACGCAGACCATATTTGAATTGAAAAACAATTTTGGTACTTTAGACCAATTACATTCAAATTAATGGTACGCAGACCATATTTTCTATCCTATTTGGGCTATACTAGTCACTTCATAACCTGCAAAACAGTACATATACAATATATACCATTCACCCATTCATTATCATGAATGGCCCACATAACTGGTTAGTAAAACACATTATGCATCACATAAACATTTGCAGCAATTAATCAAGGGCACCAATAATCTACAAATTATTCGGTCCTTATTAATTCTAATCAAGTTGTTTTAACCTTAAGGATTTGTAGACCTAATCAAGAGTTTATGACTAAAAGTGCTCCCACTTAAACCAATAAATTCATATGCTTTACTAATTTTAAACATAAAGATGTATTTCTAGTCTAACCGGAAACATACAAATTTAATTAAAATTTAAAGCTCATATAAATTTATAATTGAATCCAAAAAGTTTAATTTAATTTCAGTCGTATTTAAATTAATTCATGATTTTAATTTTAGTAAAATAATTAGAATAAATAAAATTTCTTATAATTACAATATTCAAAATTAAAATCCAAGAAAATAATTTAAATTATTAATTTTAAAATTAATTAAAATTACAAAAACTGAAAATTTCAAATTAAAATTTCAAAACGATCTAATCGCAACGCAACAACTCCACGCATCGCACGCCCATGGGCCACACGCACACAGCCATCGCTGGCCATGTGCGCGCAGCCCATGCGCTGCCTCGCATCGCTGCTGCTCACCATCGCAAGGCATCACGCGAGCTGGTGCTCGCTGCGCGCGCCAGCGCTCGACGCACGAGCATGCTGCCGCAGCCCATCGCTGGGCGCAGCGCTCGTCGCACGTCGCAACACGCACTCGCACACCATCGCTGGGCGCAGCGCTCGTCGCACGCACAACAAGCACTCGCACGCCATCGCTGGGCGCAGCGCTCGTCGCACGCACAACAAGCACTCGCACGCCATCGCTGGGCGCAGCGCTCGTCGCACGCACAACAAGCACTCGCACGCCATCGCTGGGCGCAGCGCTCGTCGCACGCACAACAAGCGCTCGCTGCGCGCGAGCGATCGATGCTTGGCGCAGCACTCGTGGCACGCGAGCTTACGCTCGCTGCGCGCGAGGCTCCGCACGCTTGCGCGAGGCAGTGCGCGCTGTGGCGCAGCTCGCTTGCTGCCCACACGCGACTGCTCGTGCCTTGCTCTCGCCCTCGCCCATTCGCCCATTGCACACAGCCCACGACACAAGGCAGGGCTGCTGCCTTGTGCTCGTGCACCATGGCCTTGCTCATTGCATTCGTACCGCATGGGCGACGAGCTCCCTTGCTCGTCGTCACATGCCCGCACTATACAAGACCCCTTAAGGGTAACACGTAGCGTCCATTGCTTTGTGCGTGCAAGTTATATGAGCGAATCGCATAAAAATTTAAAATTTATATTCAAAATTAATGATAAATTAATAATTAATATTAATTTCATAATTTTAGGGCGAAAAATCGAAAATTTATTATTCAATTGATTTCCGATTAACATGGATTCAAGTCTAGGTCATAAAAATTTAAAATTTAACATAAATTTACAATTTTTATGGTGGTTTTTAATCATAGGTATCTAATTAAATTATAACTAATTATGAAAATCAAATTAATTCCAAATTATTCCAATTTTCAACAAATTAATCATAATTACAAATTAGATTGCATAATTAACAAGGCTAGGCATTCAAACTTGTTAAACATATACAGTAGGTCAATCAAAAATTCAAGATTTATCAACAAGAATCGCAAATATTTAATTTAACATCTTAAATTTACGAAATTTTGCATTCGAAAAACTAAAACCTTCGAAAAGTCATAGTTAGGCTTCGAATTTGAGAATTCTGGGTTCGGCCGAAAAAAAAACTATTTTTGTCAAAATTTTAGAATGCCTTTTACATGCGGAATTGACACAAAAATCACTCGATTTGGATGAGTAACGAAGAAACTGCCGAAAAACTGCGTACGTATAATTAAATAAACGCAATTTGCAATTAATTAACAATTACGAAAATTAATCACCCCTTTTAATTCTTGCAAATTTTTAATATTTAACCATGTTCATGCAATTTAGATTATGAAAATAATAAGAGGCTCGTGATACCACTGTTAGGTTATGATACATATGACAATTCATAAATCATGCGGAAAAACCATAAAGCCAGGAAAGCATATTATTTTCACATAATCATTTAGCATAGAATAGATGCATACATGTTGTAGCGTGCCTTCCCTAGCTGCGCCCGAACCGAACAAGAACAAGTCTTTAGGACTCCAAATGCCGTCCCTCCGTAGATAGTCCACAGCACGTCCGGATCCGCCTTAAGCTTGACCAACTAGGATCGCCCTTAAGGTACTTAGAATTTTCGGCACATATAGGCAATTGTATGACTGAATTTTTGCTCTCAAAAATCACTTTGAATACTTGAATACTCGATGTAAATATGTGACCCTAGACACCTATTTATAGAGTTATGGAAAAGGATTTGGAATCCTATTAGGATACTAATTTATTTAATTATAATCCTACTAGGACTCTAATTAAATAAACTAAATCTTTTAGGATTAGATTTAATCATATGACAAATCCCGGTAGCCTTAGGATTCGAGTAACACACTTCGAGTGATACGCTAGCACCGCACGCAGGCCTGCGGCCCACGCACAGCGCCAGCCCACTCGTCGCAGCCCCGCGCGCGCGCCAAGGCCATTGTTGGGCCTGGCCTTGCGCTGGACCGGGCGTGGCTTTGCAGCGTGTTTTTGGGCGCTTGGGCTTGCTGAGCGTAGGCCTGGCTTCGTGCTGGGCCTTCGTATATCAAGTCTCGTCCGATGCTAATTCGTAAGACGCGCTTCCGATTAAATTCCCGATTCCGGAATTTATTTCCGATACGAATAATATTTAATATTTCCGATTCCGGAATTAATTTCCGTTTCGAACAAATATTTAATATTTCGGTTTCCGGAATTATTTTCCGATTCCTATAATATTTCCGATTTTGACAATATTTCCGTTTCCGGCAATATTTCCGATTCCGGCAATATTTCCATTTCCGATAATATTTTCCGCTACGTACCATGTTTCCGTTTCCGGCAACATCTACGACTTGGATAATATTTATATTTTCGATACGATCCATATTTCCGTTTCCGGCAATATCATCGTTTCCGGAGTATTCATTTCTTGCCTGTGACGATCTCAGCTCCCACTGAAACCAAGATCCGTCGATTCCGAATATCCATAGATGGAGTATTTAATGCCATTAAATACTTGATCCGTTTACGTACTATTTGTGTGACCCTACGGGTTCAGTCAAGAGTAAGCTGTGGATTAATATCATTAATTCCACTTGAACTGAAGCGGCCTCTAGCTAGGCATTCAGCTCACTTGATCTCACTGAATTATTAACTTGTTAATTAATACTGAACCGCATTTATTAGACTTAACATTGAATGCATACTTGGACCAAGGGCATTATTTCCTTCACTAGCTAGAGGCCGCTTCAGTTCAAGTGTATTAATGATATTAATCCACAGCTTACTCTTGACTGAACTCGTAGGGTCACACAAATAGTACGTAAACGGATCAAGTATTTAATGGCATTAAATACTCCATCTATGGATATTCAGAATCGACGGATCTTGGTTTCAGTGGGAGCTGAGATCGTCAAAAGCAAAATAATGAATACTCCGGAAACGATGATATTGCCGGAAACGGAAATATGGATCGTATCGGAAATATATAAATATTATCCAAGTCGTAGATGTTGCCGGAAACGGAAACATGGTACGTATCGGAAATGGAAATATTGTCGGAATCGGAAATATTGTCGGAATCGGAAATATTGTCGGAAACAGAAATATTGCCGGAATCGGAAATATTATCGGAATCGGAAAATAATTCCAGAAACGGAAATATTAAATATTTGTTCGAAACGGAAATTAATTCCGGAATCGGAAATGTTAAATATTGTTCGTGTCGGAAATGAATTCCGGAATCGGGAAATTAATCGGAAGCGCGTCGTAAGAATTAGCATCGGACGAGCTTGCTAGACGAAGGCCCAGCGCGAAGCCAGGCCCACGTCCAGCAAGCCTAGCGCGCCTCACAGCAGCCCAAGGCCACGCCAGGCCCAACGCAAGGTCAGGCCCAGCGCGCCAAAGGCTGCGAGCACAGTGGCAACACGCGTGGGCTTCGTAGCTGCTGCGAGCCTTGCGTATGCGTGGGCATGGCCTGCGCGCATGCAGGTTTTGCTCGTGTGTGCTTGTGCTTGTGTACGAAACCTAAATCATGTAGGATTCGTTTAAGATTAAATTCCTAAATCTAATAGATAATTAATTAATAGAATTTTAATTAAATTCAGATTAGTTAATTCGTTTCCTAGTAGGATTCTAATACCCGTTTCCATACCCTATAAATATGTGATTATAGTTCACAATTTATAACGAGTTTCTAAGTATTCATAAGAATTTCAAGCACAAAATTCAGTCATTATTTTGCTACATAAAACCGAAAATACATAGTCCCTTTGGGGCGATTCTAGTTAATTAAACCTAAGGCGGATCCGGACGTGCTGTGGACTTTCTACGGAGGGACGACACTTGGAGTCCTAAAGACTTGTTCTTGTTCGGTTCGGGCGCAGCAAGGGAGGGCACGCTACAAAGAGTATGCATCCTAAATTATGCTAATTGTTATGTGGCAATTAATTTGGAATGCTGGATTTTATGGTTTTTCCGCATGATTTATATTCATTTATATGTATCATAACCTAACAAATATATCCAATTTCGTATGTGGAAAAATTAATTATAACAAGTTGATATTGTGAAAATACATACCTAGACCAATCTAACCAGATCTTACATGTAACGTTTTAATGTATATAATAGTGAGAATTTACGGTCAAAGTTTTCATATTTGGACACGTATTTCGAAGCATAAAAAACTTTCAGAAACGGAAGAAGTAAAAGGAGTGGTTCCCATAAGGCCAATAAACAAGGCTCATGAAGATATTAAAATTTACAATGGTATTATGAAATACCTTAAACATATTACATAAATAAAGAACAAAAGAAAAGATCGAGAGGAGAAATGTAATTAGTTCATCTTCGATCTTCTTCCATACTTACTCTTTTTGATGTACTTCGTAATAATGTTACCCTTCCGGTCAATAATTGATAATATTGAAGTGGAAATAGAAATATATAATATGATAGGAGCAACTATAATCTCAAATATTTCCTCAAAAAAAAATATTGTAATCTCAAATAATGTGTTCAACTTTGTAATTCCATATTCAGTATCTGGAGTTGTATATACACATTTTGTCACAATTGTCTATGTATGTACCCGATCTCTCTCTCTCCTTTATTGTTCATTATATATATTTCTTACAAGTTTACAAGTAGTAATATAATCAAAGATTATAATACAAAAGCAATACCCCGTATAATTAGTCAATCAATTAATTAAAAATGAAAAAATCATCGATCTATCTAATCTTTTTGTACGTCAATGTTCCAATGCATGGCTAAACCTTTTCAGGGTTCGTCATGCATTGGTTTGATGGAACACTTGGAGAAACGTCGTCCATAATCTTGGTAAGATTTAGCCACCCAAAGTAACACCAAAACCACCATGGTCGTCGAAAGACAGAGTATAGAAGTCCATAGAACGTAAGAAGAAGCCTTAAATGGCTTGCATTGGTGCAACACCACGTCCGAAATCCGATCTTTAACAAATGAACAATGAATAAGGTTCTCCAAATCTGGATAAACGTTAGTCAAGTATTCAATTGATCGAATGTAGGCATCTGCCATTAAATAAGTTGGTTTTGGAAGGAATTTCCCTTTGCCTTTGCATGACTCCAAGGATGTTATTTCACTATCACAAGTAAATCTTGCAAGAATCTGCATGGAATTAAGGTTATTAATTATAACAAGATTAGTCATAAATGTAGCATGTTAAATACTAGTTGAATTATTCTTGTATGAGTACTATTGTAATGGATAGAGCGTGTTGTTGATTCTAAGGCTCCGTTTGATTTAGCGGGAAACGTTTTCAGCGAAAATAATTTTCCATGGAAATCATTTTCAAGGAAAAACACAACTGCAAACTAGTTTCCCTTTTTTGGTTCCGTACAAGAAAAGTCACCGAGAAGAGGAAAGTAAGAGAAAATGGGTGACGGTTGACGGGAAGAGAGAAGAGGAAAGTAAGAAGGAAAAATGTTTTCCCTTCCTTTCAAATAGAAAATGTTTTCCACCCATTTTCCCTCATTGAAATATTGATTTATACTCGCCATTATAAATAACGGAAACATTGAAAAGGGGAAAATCATTTATAGGAAAATATTTTACACCAAAACAAACACCCTCTAAGTATGAGATTCCTGGAAAATTTCGTCGAAAAATGAGCTATATTTACAGATTGAGAAAAGACTTCCCTCACAAAAAAAAGAGAAGAAATTGGGACAGCTCTCTCCATCCCTAAAAATTGTCCCATATTCCTTTTTAGATGTCCCTATTTATTTGTCCAATATCTTATTTAGTAACTTTCACATTTTATATCTCTCTATCCTCTCCTCGAGGGTCTAATTCACCAACCCTTGTGCACATTTCACATCCAGCTATTAATAAATTGAAGTTTGTTACTTCCTCTGTCCCTTTTGTTTGTCTCATTTGCCGTTTTAGCTCGTTCCTAAAAGTTTGTCTCACTAACATAAAAGCTCATAGGACCATAACTTTACCCTCGCATAAAATATATTTGGCTCACCATTTTGATCTCTTCCCAATTCTACACAACTAAATCTTAAAAGAGCATTATTGTTAATTGCATGTGGCAAACAATTAATGGAGGAAGTATATATGCATGAGACGATCTTTTAGAGACAGGGAAATACTGCGTATGACCTGAACGTGAAATTGTGTCACTAGATTAGTACTCCCTTCGTTCCTTTAAGTTCTTCCTGTTTCTATTTTAGGCGTTCCAAAAAGTTCTTCCTACTTTGAGTCTTTTCTATTTTTAGCATATATTTCCCCCCAAAATACTCTTATATCCCCTTCTATACCTTAATATTCTACCCAAATTCCAATCTAAATTTCTCAACCCCTATTATTTAATCAATTTCCCTTCCCCATACACCCACCCTCTCACCTCTTTTATCACTCATCCTTATCACTCCTCTCTCTTCATTTATCTCCTTCTCCCTCACGTTTTTCACACTCTATCCTCTCAAAACCTCTGATTTCATTTCTCTCCTTCTCCTTCATGCTTTTCACTCTCTCTCCTCCCAAAACCTCTATGATTTCTCCCTCCACAACCACACCTCCCCCCCGCCGCCGCCACCACCCTCCGGAAAAAAAAACTATAGATCAAGAATTTAAAGCTCCTGGAAATGTGTATTATGGCTTTAGATGGTGAAATTCGACCATGAAAACTCTAGATCTAGGGTTTTCATGGTCGAATTTGACCTCTAAATCCTCAAAATAGTGGTATGATGGTGAATGTGTAGGTATTATGGGTCGATTTTTTTTGGTTGATGTTTCGATTTTTTTAGGGTTCATGTTCGAGTTTTTGGGTTGGTGTTTCGAATTTCTAGGTTCATGCATGAAAAACACGAATTTATCTGGTTTGATTTTTGTCGATTTTCTGCTGGGTTGATTTTGTTCGAATTTTTGTTGATTTTTTGTTTGAATTTCTGGGTTGATTTTGGTTCGAATTTCTAGGTTGGATTTTTGTTCGAATTTCATGGTTGATTTCTGGATTGCTAAATCAAATATCTGGTTTACTTTTGTCGATTTTGTTCGAATTTTTGTTGAATTTCTGGATTGATTTTTGTTCGAAAATCTGGGTTAATTTTGTTCGAATTTTTGTTGAATTTTTCTGCGTTGATATTTGTTGAATTTATTTTTTTGATTTTTTGTTGATTTTCTGGTTCGAATTTCTTGAATATTTGTCGAATTAAAAAAAATCAGATTTAAAAAAGTCAGATTGAATATTTGTCGAATTAAAAAAAATCAGATTAAAAAAAATCTTGATTTTTTGTCGAATTTTCTTGATTTTTTTTGTTGATTTTTGTTCGAATTCAGGTATATAAACTCGTGGTGAGGATTCCACTTCCCATGTAATCTGATTTGTTTTAATAATAATAATAATAATAATAATAATAATAATAATAATAATAATAATAATAATAATAATAAAATATCTTCCCATTCCTTATTCTTTATTATTTTCTATCTCTTTCATTTATTCCAATATCTTACACACAATTATTTCTCTTACACCCAATCATTACTATACCCATACAAATCAAGATTTCAATTTTCTTAAAACCACCCAAGAAGAACTTAAAGGAACGGAGGGAGTATAACTTACATCTGGCAAATCACGAATTGGAATGGCATGCTTGGGGCATTTACCAGCTAGGTAACTGTAATCAGGTGGACCAGCAAAAGGGTCACAAATCTTCCTATCACCAAAAGCATTTCCATAGTGTATTTCATCTAATCCAAGCTCCTTTTGCATAATTTTCATGTTTAAATTTAACTGCAAGAAAACGAGAAAAAAATAAGAAGAAACAAATTAGATTGATTGATCGACAAGGATTCGATTTAATCAATGATACAAGTGCCATACTATTGTCACAAAGGACACAAACATACACAAACAAACTTTTATTTTGATGAAAACTTAAAGATTGTTTCACTTGTTTATTTGAGAAGTTGACATTGTTTGGATGCCAATACAAATTCAAAAGGTTTTGCACACATAAGCTGTACAATAAATTTATTGTAAACCGGAATAACATTTACCCAGTTTTTTATACTCCGTAACTTTTAATATGTTTTTATTGACTTTTATACTGTATTATGGAAAAAACAGTTGATGGTTAAATAGTCATCTTGATACGCTATTAGTGATTTTGAAAAAAGTATTTTATTAAAAAAAAATTATCACTAAAAAATAAATAACTTTTACATATATCACGATAACTTTTAAGTATTTTGAGTAGTTAAGTTTTATTTCGGTGTACATGTAAATAAGAATTTGTGATTCAAATTTACCTACGGAGTACATCCCATTTAGAGGCTGAAATTGCTTACCAAACTACAGGTAAAGCATTAGATGCATCAAGGTGCGTCGTGCACTCTCTCATATTTTCTCCTTACATGTGAGAAGAAAATGTGGTAGAAATCACCAATGGACATACAAATATTCTTAGGTGCATGATACACCAGCGTGCACCTAATAATTTTCACCCTACAAGTCTACAACCCTTAGCCCTAAGGGATGAATCGTTAGTTTTAACAAACAAATTTTTTGACATTTGTGGTAAATGAAATTCCTTGGGTTACGACTCTGGTCTCTTAACCTTATTTATAGTATTTCTTATTAGATAAGACCGGAAAAAATCAAACGAAAATGATAAAGATCGCAACATGCGACCTTTAAGCCGTGTCACAATGGTGACATGGCACGCTTATGTGTCATGAATGTATTTGGAAACTAAAATATTTAGATTTTATAACCTATTATACATATTACAAAAAAGGTAGGAAAATCTTAATATTCTAATTTACAAATTTAAATATGTAATTTTTAATTTCTGAAAAATAATTATAATTTGTATAGGAAATTAGAAAAAATACTTTTAATTATTTATATGATATAGGAAATTAAAATAAAAAAAATACATTTACTAATTTATACGGTGTACTTAGAAAATAAAAAATACAATACATTAAATAATAAAAATTAGGAAAAGATATTTCGGCTTTATTGTTTTATTAGTTTTGTTCTTTCACCTTCGTCTTTCCCCTTTACCCTCTCCCCCCGTAAAAAAAAAAAAAAAAAAAAAAAAAAAAAAAAAAGTGTTCTTCAATGGTATGAATAATATGGTGCGTGTAGTGCATGTGGCTAAAATTGACCCTTCCTTCTCCTTGCTCGAGAGAACTGTAAAAATTTCAGTTTCTAATCTAATCACTCATCAGTCTCCCTCACAAATTACAGAAAAAGAAACACAATTTGCGAAATTGCAATTCATTTGTTTTAGCATCTAAAACAAACTTTGAATCAGAGAATGAGTCATGAATCTGCGATGAATCAGAGAATTGTTATTATTTTAGTTTTGGTGGAATGAGCCATGAATCAGGAAACTTATAAATTGTAGTAATAAATTATCGACAAACTTCTACTGTAAAATTTTGACATAAATCGTAGCACTGTAGTATTCAATTTCCATGAATGATCTCCTTATGTGAGAATCAAAGACATCAAAAGAGGAAGTGGAGAGGAAATTAGTACGGCAGTTTTTCATTCTAGTTTTTAACAATTTTAGTGAAATTATAGTCAACTAAAGGTGTGGTGTAGATTTATCATCACCTGAAATAATTAAATAAATGGTTGTGATTGAAAGCTTACAATAGCTACATAATTAGTGTAGCCATTGTAAAATTGTCCATAATTAGATTATAAATTAGTGTATTTTTTAAAATTAAATTGATGTATTTTTTAATTGCACAAAAATATATTATTAGATTATAATTATAATTTTGATAAATTTGTAATTAATAAGATAAAAGGAAACATATATTTACTATAAATATAATAAATATTTGTTTCCTTCTTTCTATCAACTACCTTATATATATTTTTTCATAGTAAAAATATTGAATTGATAGTAAAAAAAAAATCGATGACGTGTAGCCTACGTGACGCCTATTTGTACTAATGAAACGCCGACACGTAAGATTGCGACAACTAAATGTTGTCGCAACTTACGACCTATATCATCGTCCAAAATCAAAATCAAGCAAAAAAAATACTCATCGAGAACTTTTACACCAGACCGGATCAGAAACTAGAATTAGCACTCACAAAATATTGTAAAAAACACAAAACACTCAAAAAAAACACAAAACACTCACAAAAAACATACCTGCGAAACGAAATCATGGACAGTTTGACCAAGTACAGTGATGACAGTTTGTGATTTTAATGCATTTGCACAAGGGAGTAACGAGCTTAAGCTGCTATTCAGAGGGTTGTCTTTGAAATCTTCAAGTGCTTTGCAGGTATCTTCTGCAAAACTGCAATATTAACACGTACATATATTGATGGTGGAAACAACAACAAAAAACTCAAAATTTGACATTAATAGTACGGAGTAAGATGTGTAGAATGCTCAAGAAAAAATACATGGAACTTAAATTAGCTAGCTTGGTTGTTTGTACTCACTTGTGAAAAAAGAAATCAATGCCAGTCATAAACCAACATGCCATTGTTAATATCCAGAAGAAGAAAATAATGCTGCAATTACAAAATGGAAAAGATTATAACTCGGTTAATGTAAAACTAAGTTAAGGTTAGAGTTAATAAGTTTACAGAAACGTTAAATTGTACTCCCTTTGTCTCTTTTTATTCTTTACGTTTGGTATTTTTCACGTGTTTTAACGATTAATTAATTTGCATCAAGATTCCTCAATTTTTGCATTTAAACAAGATAAATTACGTTTATTTATAATATTTTCACTTTTATCAAAATTCTGATATTGAGAAATGAGAAAAATTTAATGTCTCAATGGAAAAGTGTGAGAGATTAAATGACCCAATGAATTTGATTGGTTAAAATAATAATTGGACACAATTTTTGATAGAATAATAAGTCATTTATGTGATAATATAAAAGGAAATGTAAAGATTATTTTG
Source organism: Spinacia oleracea (assembly GCF_020520425.1). Taxonomy (NCBI): domain Eukaryota; kingdom Viridiplantae; phylum Streptophyta; class Magnoliopsida; order Caryophyllales; family Amaranthaceae; genus Spinacia; species Spinacia oleracea. The sequence continues at coordinate 150,850,076 of NC_079489.1, forward strand.
AAATACCAAAAAAGGAAAACGTAAAGAACAAAAAGAGACGGAGGGAGTACGTGAATTACTTCATAATTTGTACTTAGGCTCCGTTCTATTGAACTAATTTTGACTGAATTTATATTATCTGAAATTAACTGAACTTATCTGAAAAAAAAACTTATTTTGTCTGAAAATTAAACTTATTTGTGTGTGAAAATGTCTGTAAAAAACTTATCAGAATTTATCTGAATTTAACTAAACTTATCTGTACTTATTTTGTCAGAAATAAGTCAAAATAAGTCAAACAAATTAGTACGCATTATGTAAAAGAACTTACATGAGAAATCCCGGGTGCCAGTGTAGAAATATTAACACTGTCAAATTAAGCATAAACAACTTTTATTAGAATACTACAACTTCACGAATATACCCAAGAGTCCAAGACGAGAAATAAATAGCAAAAAGTAGGAACAAGAACTCACCTACACCAACAATCAAAAATAACAAGTTAACAGCCACAACTACAAGGTTTGTTATGTACCTGAAAAAGAGAAGGGTTCGAGACTTCGAGTTAAGTTTAGGAATACAAATACGAGTAATTATTATATTGCATATCCATTCTTATTTTATTTAAAAGGTCTCTTATTTCTAACAAATCATAAACCCCGAGATAAAGATGGATATGGATCGGATCATGTCGGGTCGGTTTTTGGGCCAAGGCCTTGGTCGTGGGCGGGTTTGGCCCACACCAAGTCCACTTGTAGCAGGCCAGCTTGGGTCAAAAGTTTCAAAAATGTGACCTAGGCCCATGTGCCCCTCGTGGCGGGGCAGGTCGGACAGTCATATACGTTCTAATTTTAGAGTGCTTTGTCGGGTTGGGACGTGTCGTGTCTTTGTCCAAAAACATATTACATAGGCCCGACCCACGACGAACGAGTTTGTGCTCGTTCTGGGTCGTGCTTTTTTCATGTCGGGTCGGGCCTCTAGAACGACAAAAGGTCACGAACATAGCCCAAGCGAGGTTTCATCACAAAACCAATTAGCAATAGGAGGAGTATCCCACTTAGATTATACTACTCCCTTTTCAGAAAGAATTTTACAGATACTATTTGGTTGAATAGTAAAATATGAATAAAGTAAGATAAATGTATAAAAATGTGGGTGGTGTTAAATGAATAAAGTAAGAGAAAGTGAGTAGAAAATGGTAAATATTGTGGGATAAGAAGGGTAAGATAGTAAACTTTTCATATCCAAATATAGAATAAAGCAAAGTGTAAAGAACATTATAAAACGGACTACAACGGAAAACGTAAAGATCTTTTTGAAACAGAGGTAGTAAACTAGAAGCTTTTTGCTTCATCTTTCGATATAGGACACAATACTCACGCTTACTTTCTAACACATTTATAGTTGGACTTACAGAGCCCATGTAGCTTGATCAATGGAATGGTTATGCTTCTGTACAAATTTTTGGATGTTGTGAGATTCATTTCCAAGCTGTTGACTTGTGGCATCCAACAGAATGAAAGTGTCCTGATCATATGTGCTAAGAAGCGATTGTATGTTGTCCATTGCTTTGTTTATTTTGTGGATTGATCTTCGAGTCTCATCACCTGCTCCTAGAATTGTTTCTTTCAGCTTCTTTGTTGTATGGACACACTTCTGGTTTTCTGCAATCACCAAACCTGTGGCAACCCTTCATAGCCAAGTCAAGAAAGATATTAGCATTACAGAAATCCAAAGGAGGTTATTAGTATAAAACACATTATAAAAATATTATGAAACAGATTAAAACAGAAAGTGCAAATGGAGTAGTGGTAGGTTAAGGTGTTCATTGTTTTAATAACGAATTCAGGGTCTCATTATGAGGAACTATACAAGTACTATAGTCATCGTGACATTATCATAACCACTTTATAGTCTTCTCCCCATCATCCTCAGGCAAAGAGGCAGATTTGGAAAGTTTAGTATCTTTTCACCACTGCTTTCGGGAGGCAAATTAAGCACCAGGATTTCATGGCTAATTACGGTCATAATCATGCTTCTATATATACACTATTGTTTAATTCTTGCAACGATTTATTCTCCTTTATCGTCAGAAAGGATAAGTTAGGTGGTCCTATTTTAAGAGCTAACCTAGTTTCTATTTCCTTATCCAAAAAAAATTGTGACGTTGTCGTAATCCCGACACAGAAATCAAATAAAAAAAGTGATCGATCAAACATTCAAACATTAATTGAAGCACTTACATGGCAAGGAGGGAGAAGAAGATAATTAGGAAGAACACCAAATAATATGAAAAATCCGAATATTTTGTATGATTAATCGATGAAGAACGACTGTTGTTGCTGTAATAATTCGTAAAAATCAGGAAAATCCCACATCCAAATCCACACATCATCCACATTCCCGCCATTGCATATCCATGAACCCCCGTAAAAACTGCAGACTGAAAAAAAAAACAGAGCAATTAATAACAACATTTTTTACATTCCCATATTAAAACTTAAAACAGAGAGAAAACAGAAATTTACTTACAGCCCAGTAATGTTTGCTTTGAAGATCGTAACCCCCATTGTAAAATTTAAAATGTTGCAGAGGATCACGCCTATGAATGTTGGACGGTGGCGGTGACGGCGACGGCGACGGCGACGGTGACGGTGACGAGGCGAAAGCGAAGGGGAGAGTTGGAGAGAGGATTGAAGAACAGAGTAAGAGAAGAGGGATGAAAGTAATTAGAGGATTAAAATGATGATGAATTAAGTTGGATTTGGACATTTGACATGAATTAGAAAATAATGGCCGTGTTTTTAGGGAGGGTAATGATCGTGAAAATAGGTTAATTTGGGATTTGACATGAGAGATAAGTGTAAAGAAAGAGGAAAATTCCGGAGATTTAGAAGAGTGACTTGCTCGGTGAGGTAAGAATAGCTTGTAGCCCTGGTTTTTGGGGGAAGGAGACTCAAGAGAGGTATCAATTATGGGGGTGAGTAACGAATCAAGTTAAATTATGATTTATTTTTTTTTGGAAAGGGAAAATCGATAAATGGTGTAAATGGGATTCGGCCTGGGTAGACCTGATTAAACGGCGGGTCGGACCGGGCCTATGCATAAAAATCAGCCCGATATGTCCAGCTGGGCCGGGTCAAGATTCGGGCCAAAAATTTGTGCCCAAACCCACTATTTTCGAGCTTAAAATACCGGGCTTTTCGGGCCATTTTCGGGTCTGGATAAATTTAAAACTAAAAAGTGTGTTTTTGTGTTTCCCAAATCCGCCCATAAAAATAAATTTTTGGGGCGGGCCCGGAAACCGGGCAGGAAAATTCTGCCCAAACCCGCAAAAATTTCGGGCGGGCCGGGCTCGTCTTGATCAGGTCTAGGCCAGAGATCTTGGATATCGGTTGTTATAACGGAAACAAGAAAAGACAATCACGAACATACATAAATATAGCACATAGATTTAACGTGGTTTACTAACAATGTGTTACCTACGTTAACACGCCCTGACGCACATGAGAGAAAAACTTTATTGATCTTGAAGAATACAGATTATAAAATACAACTACGTTTTATGATTTAAAGAGTTTATATAGCACTCTCTAGACAGTTGAGGAAAAACCCATAAAATATGCCAAAAACAGATAACAAAGTGATCCATGTGTTGGGGCGTTGTAGCAAGGGGGTCTGACCGATTAAATGCATATTCTAACACCACCTCCTCAATATATTATCAACTAAGTTAGTTGGCATATACTGAATTATTAACAGATTAGCGACGACTTAATCAAGTTTTTATATTTAGGATTAGTAGTTAATGGAATGGGCGCGTTGCTTGTTTTCTTTCTAGTTTCACACCACCTCCTCAAGATATTATCAACTAAGTTAGCTGACAATCTGACATACACTGAAAAATTAACAGATTAGCGACCGCTTAATCAAATTTTTATATTTAGGATTAGTAGTTAATGGAATGGGTGCGTTGTTTGTTTTCTTTCTAGTTTTTCTACCTTTTGCCCTCCTCTAAGGAAGGCTTTCTTTTTGTCGATTTTGATCACTTTAAGGAGTTTTCTTTTTTCTTTTCCCACTAAATATGATTTTCCCGCGTAAATCACTCGTTATCTCTCCACTAAATGAGGGTGTTGTTGTATCCTTTTGCCCACTTTGTTCAATTGTGATGAAAACCTTGAAGAAAATAACAGATTTTTCAAGTTTTAGAGATCACTATCGGTTTTGGGAGTGTATTCCATTATTTTGATGTTGTTATGGTTTGTTATAAAGTCTATAATTTACTATAAAAATATTGTTGTAGAAACTTCACATTCATAATTAATGATCAAGATGTTTATCATGAAGCAAATCAAATAGTTATCACTTGATTAAAAAAAACAATATTTGTGCTAGTTTAGACTTCGTACAAAAGCAAGTCTTTAACAAGGTTGAGTAGATTTTTTTTGTTTTGTTTGAATGTTAGGTTGAATGTTAGGTTGAATAGATACCTTAGCCCATTTTGTCTACAACTTGGGAAAAGTTTAGCGTGAATAAGGTCCAACTCTGAGCCTAGACGAGAGGTGTAGTGGCCTAAGGCCTAAAACGGGAAGAGGTCCCAAATGATATATGACATTAAGTGTTTCTCTAGGCTCTAGCTGGCCTAGTGGTAGAAATTAACTTATGTTGTTGGTTGCAGATTTACATATTCAATTCGTATTTTGCCGACATTTTTTTTATAAATTCTATTTTTCTATATGTTTTCGAGGTTGGCGTAGCGGCAGTCTGTGAGGTATTTCACAGGGTTATTTTCGTAAATTTACACCAATATCAAACAAATTAGGAATATGGCAAAATGAGTAGGACAATAGGAAAAGGACAAAATTAATAAATAAAAGAGAAGAGAATGACAGAAAAAGAGGAGAGAGAAAGTGACATGAACTACCATTTCTCTTTTACAATGTACCATTCTTTAAAAAAAAAGTACCATTTTCTTTTAAAATGTACCATTCTTTAAAAAACAAGTACCATTTTTTAACAAAACACCATTTGTTTTTTTACAAAATGCCATTCTTACTTAAAAAATACCATTTCATTTCTTTTTTTGTACCATTACATCATTTGTTCGATCCATAATCGGTCCAAAAAAATATGACAGCAAGCAGTTTTGTCTTTTCTCTATTTTGTCTCTTTGTTGGTGTTATGTTTTTGGTGATACATCACAACATGGGATTTTTACTTCCTCTATGTTTTCAACTTATTCTCAGTGGGTGCATCATGTTGTTTAATAATTGTATATTAGCTAGGTTATTAGCTAGACTACGTCAGAAGGAATCAATAAATGTACAACTCTATTAATTTATTTATATTGCGTAGTTTATTTTTTTGTTCTTATTAAGAAAAAATAAAATAAAAACCAAATTGATGGAGGAAAGAATGGATGACATGTGTCATCTAATCAAATGTGTTGACACATGTCATCTAATAAATTGTGATTTTCCTTTTTAAATACTAGGTATAGATTATTTGCTATACTTTTCAATATATGGTGTTATTTTAAAATATATATAGTTACTTTTGGGGTGTAAAAGAAATACGGAGTATATAGTAGCCAGCAAAATAGTAACTGTTTTTTAATTAAAAATATCACTTTAATAGCGCTTCATGTATCTCCCCTATCTATACTAATATATTAAAAGGCGTTTTGAAGAATGTATATGTGTCACGTAAATCTCTCATTATTACGCCACGTCACCACTTATTAGCATTATGATACGTTATTACAACAAAAAACATCTAACAAGGATCGAACACCAAACCTCTTTGTTAAAAGTTACACTTCTTACCATCTTAACCAACTACAACTTATGTAATATCTTTCCATATAATCCTATATATTCGTTTTATAATAAAAATACATTGAATAAAAGTGAATGCAAAAAAATGAATGATTACTTAATTCATAAATGTACAATTATTACTTTGAAGAAAAGGATCCGACTTTGTTTAGATTTTTGGATGTGGGGTTTAATCGGGGAGGTTGTTGATCGGCCACTAATCTTATGTCACCACCGTAATTTGATGATGGCACCATCTCTACGTGCACATATTTTAAAAAAAAAACCGAATAAAAGTCAAAACCCGGGGCATCGCCCGGGTTACATACTAGTTAGAAAATTATTTAAAAGTATTAACAACAAAACCTTTTAACAGCACACCTTTAATAGCACTTATAATGTGCTATGAAAGAAATGTTTGATTTATCTAAATAGTATTTTTCTTACATCGCTTTTGAAAAGCGCTATTAAATCACCTTTTACTTTTAATAGCGGAGCCATCAACATCGCTTCTTGGCAAAAATAAGCGCTATTAAAAGCATTTTCTGGCGTAGTGTTTATTCATCTGAGACATGAGAAGCTATGTTTGAGAGTTCGATTTGAGGGATTATGATTCCATTATATTTGAGTTGGAGATGTTTTATTTCAAGAGATAGGGACGAATTATATTGGGCCTTTGGAAGATTGATTCTAACTTGATTTTCACATGATATGTAATGTTATTCAAAGAAAGCAAGCCCTAATTATTGCAGACTAGAGGACTTAAATTATTTGATCTGTTAAAGTATTTGATCTGTTAAAGTATAAAATGCAGACTAGAGGACTCTTGATAATGCGGTTGAGTATTATATTTGAGATTCGAAATGATGACTTTTGGCTCTTGAGATGTTTATTCGGAAATATAAAGTTTTGGAATTAAATGAGGCGCTGAGATATGTGTTTTGGGAGAGTAAATTGTTCCGAGTGTGGAACTGGGAGGACGTTCCGAAGTACCTTGGCCCTGTCAAGCAGAGCAAACGTGAGCTAACCTCGGGGGTTTAACCGAGGAAACCCCCTCCGATGCCTAAGTCAGCAAATAGATAAAAAGTCTTTAGAGAGGGAATATAGAGAGAAGGTGGAGCAAGTACCGTGTGTAAGAATGTGTCCCATCATGAATGATATGGGTGCTATTTATAGGCGTACTATTCTGTACTTTGGCCTACTTAGATGCCGCCACGTGTATGACGGCGATGTACTTTATTCCTTGTCGTTGTCGTTTAGCCTGCAGGTCCTTTCTTGGACTGATGCAGCCTTGCCTAGCTCTGCTCTGTGTCTTTACACGTGATCTGGGGAGGTTTGATCTGCCTGGGCTGCATATACTTGGCTTGGGGTTTAGAGTCTTTCTTTGACTTGGGCGTGCCCTGGGTGTCAGGGTTTGCTCTGTTGTTGATGTTCTGTCCTCTCTGGATATGATCCCGTACAACTAGTCCCTCAAGAGTAGAGCTGACCTTTTAAGTCAGGTCTGCTCTTCTGTCCTTGATCTGGATGTGACCCCGTACAACTAGTCCCTCAAGAGTAGAGCTGACCTTTTAAGTCAGGTCTGCTCTTCTGTCCTTGATCTGGACTCTTTGGGGCTGCAATGCTTGTTTTGTTGATTTTTTGCTTTTGTTCTGGCTGTGTACTTTCTTGCTACCAGTCCCTCCAGAGTAGGTTTTTTTTTTTTTTTTTTTTTTTTTTTTTTTTTTGGGCGGGCTTTCCTTGAGGTGAATGGTAAGAAATCTTTGGGGATTTTAACCGGCTTTTCCTCGTGCCACGCGTTGCCCATCTGAAGAGTCAATCGGAATCGTCGCTCAATCTGGACCGTCTTTCATTATGATTAAGTTTGGTTGTATTGAGGTCTACACGTGTCCTTGATCCTGCTTGTGCAACTGTATCGTTGCTCGCATCTTAGCCGTTCTTCTTTGGCTTTTAAAAGGGAAAGGTAACTTCCTTCCTTCTTCATCTTCATTTCTTACCTTCTCTCTCCTTGGTGTTTCTGAGAAAAAACACTCGAGTGCTCTCATTTTCCGTTGCTTGTTGTTTGCAAAAGTCTTCTCAAAATTCGATCTTTTGCACATTTTTGTGTTTGCCGTCGCTTTTCCGGTCGATTGCTAGTGTTCTTGTTGCTTGTGGTGGTCATTTGCCCCTCGTGTTTTCGTTTGCCATTTCGCGAAGGGAGGTTTTCGTTGCTGTGTTCCTTTTGATTCTAACTCTATCTTCTTTTTCCGGTAAGTTTCTATTTTTTGCTGTTTTTTCGATTCTTTTGCACGACTTTTGTTTGTTGTTCGCTTGATTTTAGTGTCTTTGGGGTTTCAATTTCTGGTATTTTTCGCCATTGTTAAGTCGTTTTTTGAACTTCCGCCATTGTTGAGTAGCTTTTCCCCTTTTTCTTTTTTCTTTTTTTTTTTTTTTTTTTTTTTTGTTATTTACTTTTGTGCCCTTTTCCCTTGTCCTGTGACTTTCAGTTCATAATGTCTGATGCATCTGATAGCCAAAACCTTAGTAGCTCAGGCGCTAAAAGCGTTTCCTCTGCTTCCTATGTTACCTCTTCTCCCTCCTCTGTCTCTTTATCTTCTGATGAGGAGACTCGGGCTTCTGCTGAGCACAGAACCAAATCAATGCATGATGTTTTGTCTCGCTCTGTGCCTGCTGTGATTCCTTTGTCCTCTGACGATGAATCCTCTGGGGAGGAGCCGCCCCCCCCCAGATGCGGGTGATTCTGGGTGTCCTGACTCTACGGCCGACCTGTCCCCATCTTTACGTCAAACTCTTAGGGAGATGCGCCATGATTATCTGTCGCGGATAGTTAGGATAAATCCGCCGTCCAATGTCCCCCCAGGGCTTGATGTTCAGCCTCTGTCTGAACAGGCCTGGTTAGATGATTTTGAGCAGCTTGCTGGAGCTAATGAGTCTGAACTGTCTTTGCGTGTTTACAGACGCCGGGAATCTATTTTTCGTTCTATGATGGCCAACCATGTCACTATTTCTGTGGGTGGGCAAGCTGGTGGGGAGGATATTTTGGCCCAGGTGAATGAGATGAGGCCTTTTCCGAACTACGTGGAAGAGAATGTCGTTCCTGGGGATTCGACGCCCTTCCTTTCTGAGGCCTCTGCTTTTGGTCCCTTACACGCGAAGCTGAACACTAAGTGGACTGATGATGCGCGAAAAGAGAATCATGCTGTTGTTGGTAAAGAGTTTTATGGTCTGCCTGATGGTTATCGACTCATCGTGCCAGACGATGATGCTCGGATTACTCATCCACCAGAGGGGTGCATAGGCGTTTATGCCTATAGTCTGGATTTTGGTCTGCGCTTTCCTCTGGATCCTACCCTGGTGAAGATTCTTCGTGCTTTTAACGTTTGCTTAGCTCAGCTCCATCCCTTCGCTGTTCGTACTTTGATCAGCTATATTTGGGTCTGTCGGTTTTTGGAGTTTCCTGAGACCCTTTCTCTCTGTAAGCGAGTCCAACATCTGCGCAACAGCGGTACTGGGAACAAGATTGGTTGGTTTTCCATCTATTGCAATCGTGGAAGATTGACCTGCCATGGGATGCCTACCGGTCAAAAGGAATGGAAGGATAGGTTTTACTGGCTCGCTGTCCCTGCTGACTTTCCTGTTGCTCGGGGCTTTGTTCGACCTCGGACTCGGCTAGAGGGAGTCGAGATTTTGGATGGTGCTGTCTTGGAGGAGAGGGCTTTTGAGCATTTTTCATCTGAGCCCAAGCTTAATGCTGCTGGTAAAGAGGTTGGGCGGTTGCCTCGTGTTTGGCTTCCGCATTCAAGTTATGTTCTGCGGAATGACGTGCTGTCCGCTATGTTTCTTTGTTCTACTCACCCTCAAGGTTAGTTCTGCGTTACTTTCTCACTTCATGTTTTCTTTTCTCTTTGTGCGAGTTGTTTTTTCTCTTCCTTACGTTTTTTTTTTTTTTTTTTTTTTTTTTTTTTTTTTAGGTCGTCAATTCTTGAATCTTGAGGAATTGGGTGTTCGGGCTGATGGTTCTTTCATCTGCGCTGCTCCCCCAGATCCTGCTGCGAATGGGTATCAAATTTTGGCTGACCAAATAGAGGGCATCAGGAGAAGTTCTACACGCCGATCTGGTCGGGGTGGCGGTTCTGGGATCGTTCCCAGAGTGTCTCGGGTGGTCTCCTCTACAAACACTGGCTCTGCGAGCACCCCTATTCGCCGAGGGCAGACCTCTCGCGGAGCTTCCCATCGTGGTGCTCTGTCAGGCTCTCGTCGTGACCGAGCTGATTTCGAGGCTGGGCTCGAGGCTCCGACAGAGGATGCAGGCCATGATTTTGGGGAAGTGGCTGGTGAGGTATGTGACCAGCCAGGTCGTTCGGGCTCTGCGTCGGAACCTGTGGATATCGAAGCTGAGGAGCCGCCTTTTGTTCAGCGTCCTGGGAAACAACCTAGGCTTGATGGTGGAGCTGAGTTACTTAGGGCCTCCCCTTCTGCGGCTGATCCCCATCGTAGCAACACTTCTGGTAGCTCTTTTCGACAGTTTCTGGAGCACGAGCTTCAAGGAAGTGATCTGGCTGCTGATGATCTTGACCTGCATATCACGGGTCGGCATAAGGAGTTTGTTGAGAAAGAATTTCTCGACATTCGTCCCCAGGCCGACCCTGAGCTGGCTGCTATCTTCTCTGGTCCTTCTGCTTCGGATCGTACTTTTGCCCCGCGCTGGGATGTGTCCGAATCAGAGAGCTTATATGGGAACTACCCAGAGAAAGGCGGGACGCTTGCCCTGAGGATGTTAAGAGGTTTGCAGTTGCCCAGCGACCTGCCCAAAGAGCGTTTGTATACTCCTGGGGCGAATGCCTGCCAGAAGGTCATGGAGGTATACTTGGTTTACTTCTCTTCTCCTTTGGTACATTGGTTCGTTTTCTTTTGTTATGCACTAACTTATAATGCTTGTCTCTTTTTCTATGTTCTTAGTGTGGCAACGCTGTTCGTGAGTTGACAGAAGTTTTCATAGTTTACCAGAAACGACTTGCTGCCAACGTTGCTCACATGGAGGCCCAGAAGAAGAGAATTGAGGAGCTAACTGCTGATCTGGAGTTATCTTCGACCTGTCTCACTTCGGCTAATGATCAATTGAAGATTGTTACTGAAGAGCGTGATCAGCTGCAGGCTAGCTTTTCCCAGGCCCAAATTGCTCTGGTCACCGGACAGCAGAAAATTGAGACTTTTCAGCAAGACTTTCTCTCTGTTGAGCAGTCTCATGATAATGAGATGGCCCAACTGCAGAACTCCATCGAAGATCAACTTGCGGCTGCCATTCGCGACTTCCGTCGGTCAGATGAGCAGTATGCTCTGCGCACTCAGAGCTATGATGGCGGGTGGAAGGCTGCTTCGCTAATAGTGCAAGAAAAGCACCCTGATCTTGACTGGTCTCCTATCGAAGCTGCTTGGTTGGCTGGGCTCCATGTTGAACTTCTGAGAAAGAAGAGGGAGGCCGAGCAAGCGTCTCTGGCTGCAGGCGGTGCGGTGCCAGAGGATGATGGGGTGCCTGATCATTGTGTTGAAAATGTTCACCCTGGGGAATTGCCTCTGTCTGATGCTGAAGATGATGTTGGGCAATAATGGCACAGGCGGCTGTCCCCATGTTCATCTTGCACTACCTCAGCCAATGCATAGTTTATTTCTTTTGGTAGTTTTTGTCCTCCCTGCGTGGAGAGTAAGGATTTGTTTCTGGGAATAATATTTATCGTTTTTAGTTTTGATCAACAGTGGCCATTTTTGTAGGGCTGTACATTGCATAAGTTTTTGAGGTATAGCCGCCGGTCCCATTGTTTGTTAACTCGTCGTGCCTATGCTGCGTTTTACCTTGTTGCTTTTTGCTTGCTATTTTTTACTGTTTTGTTTCCCCCATATTTCCATTTGGCCTGCTTTGCATGCTTGATTGCCCTGGCTTTGGCCAGGGCAAAACTCAAAAAGTATTTCTATATTCGCCTCGACCTGTTTTGGACTGTGTATTGTTGAATTGTCCTGGCTTTGGCCAGGACAAAAACCGAGAAGTGTTTTCAAATTTGCTCCAGCCTACTTTGGGCTGTGTATCATTGAATTGTCCTGGTCTTGGCCAGGACAAAACTCAAGAAGTATCTTCATATTTATTTCAGCCTACTTTGGCTGCGTATTATTGAATTGTCCTGGCTTTGGCCAGGACAAAGCTCAAGAAGTATCTTCATATTTATTCCAGCCTACTTTGGCTGCGCATTATTGAATTGCCCTGGCTTTGGCCAGGACAAAGCTCAAGAAGTATCTTCATATTTATTCCAGCCTACTTTGGCTGCGTATTATTGAATTGTCCTGGCTTTGGCCAGGACAAAGCTCAAGAAGTATCTTCATATTTATTCCAGCCTACTTTGGCTGCGTATTATTGAATTGTCCTGGCTTTGGCCAGGACAAAACTCGCGAAACGTTTTCGCTTAAATCTCGTTGAGAAGAAACTTACCCAATAACTTGGTTGATCAGACCAAGTTATTCGTGGGTAGCGTTTCTCTCCGAGTTTTAGCCGTTCACCTTTTATTTTTCCAAGAGACCTGACGCGCTTTCTTCTCATCAAAGGTAGCTGGGCCAATTTTTATTATGCTTGTAAGCGTGGAAAGTTACAAAAGAAAAGAGATTCACTTTGGCTTCTATTGCCTTGTTATAATATTAACTTCTTGTGTCTATACATAGTATTTCTTTAGCATGTTGGCGTTCCAGCTTTCTTCAATTCTCTTCCTTCCATCGTCATTAGATAGTACGAGCCTGGGGCTACTTCTTTTGTGATCTGGTAAGGTCCTTCCCAATTGGCAGTGAATTTTCCCTCTGCCTTTCCCTTTCCAGTGGCAGCTGTTCTTCTGAGGACCAGATCCCCCACCTGCATGGGTCTGTGCTTTACCCTCTTGTTGTATGCCCTGCTCATTTTTTCTTTGTTTGCTGCCAATTTGAGCTCTGCTTGCAGCCTGACTTCTGGTAAGAAATCTAATGCTTCCCTCATACGCTGCTCGTTAGTGCCTTCCTCATAATACTGCACTCTAAAGCTAGGTAGACCCACTTCGACAGGCAGGACCGCCTCAGCCCCAAAAGCTAGTTTGTAAGGACTTTCTCCTGTTGCTTCTTTTTCAGTGGTCCTGTTGGACCACAAGATCTCTGGAATGAGGTCGGCCCATGCACCCTTAAAATCTTCTACCTTCTTTCGCAGTGCTCCCAGGATTTGTTTATTTGCTGCCTCTGCCTGACCATTGCTCTGGGGATGGCACACAGATGCGTATGCGAATTTTATTCTTAGTTCAGCGCAGTAATCCTTTATCGGAGTGCAGTCGAACTGTGTTCCATGATCGAAGACCAAACTTTCTGGGATGCCGAACCTTGTCACAATGTTCTTCCAGATGAAATCCTTCATCCGCTTGGCTGTTATGCTTTTAGTGGGCTCTGCCTCAATCCACTTAGTGAAATAGTCAACTGCCACGATCAGGAATTTCCTTCCCCCGCTTGCTGCTGTGAATGGTCCCAGAATATCCATTCCCCACTGGGCAAATGGTATGGGGTTGATGATTGGCTGTAAGTCATTAGAGGGTTGGTTGATCACTGGGGCGAATTTTTGGCATTTGTCGCACTTTTTAACATATGCTTGCGAATCACTTACCATGGTTGGCCAATAATATCCTGCTCTGAGAGCTTTCAAGGCTAATGTCCTGCCACCTATGTGGTTTCCACATATTCCCTCGTGTATTTCCTCAATGACTCGTTGTGACTCCTCTGTTGATATACATCTCAGCAGAGGCAATGAAAATGATTTCTTGTACAGCTTACCCTGGTAAATGACGAACCAATGCTCGTTTCGTTTTACTTTTTTCTGCTCCTGCTCTGCTGTGGGAAGGCCCCTTCCCAGCTTGTATGAGACTATACTATCATACCACTGTGGCTCAGTGTCAATGAAGTTGACTGCAGGCTTTTTGTCAATGCTCTTTTCATCCTGGACCTCTACCATCACTGTTCTTTCCAAGTCCTATAGCGTCGAACTTGCTAATTTGGATAGGGCGTCTGCTTGACTGTTCTCTGCCCTGGGAACCAGTTGAATCTCAAAGCTTTCTAGCTGGGCTACTGCTTCTTTCATCAAGGCCAAGTACCTCTGCATAGATGGTTCTCTGGCTTCATATTCACCTCTATATTGGCTGGCCACCAGCTGTGAATCGGTTTTGAGCACTATTTTCTTAGCATCTGCTGCTTTACACATCTGGATTCCTGCGATTGCCGCCTCATACTCTGCTTCGTTATTTGAAGCTTTGAATTTAAATTTTATAGCATATTCGAAAATGTTGCCTTCTGGTGACACCATTATGATACCTGCACCCGATCCTGTGACTGCGGCGGAGCCGTCTACTGAGATCTGCCAAGTCCCCAATGGTTCTTCCTCCTCCTCGTATGATGCCTCTGCAATGAAATCTGCCAGTGCCTGTGCTTTTATGGCGGTTCTAGGTTTGTACTCGATGTCATATTCTGAGAGTTCCACTGCCCATTTCAGGAGTCTACCAGAGGTATCTAGTCTCTGCAATGACTTCTCTAAAGGCTGATTAGTTAACACTTGCACTTTATGTGCGTCAAAGTATGGTTTCAACTTTCTGGCAGCTATCATGATGGCGAAGGCCATTTTTTCAATCAGGGGGTACCTCTGTTCTGCTGGGTTGAGGATGTGGCTGACAAAGTAGACTGGCTGCTGGATTTTATCCTTCTCGACTACCAGAGCTGCTGCTACAGTTTTCTTGGAGGCAGAGATGTATAGCTGTAATATGTCCCCCACTTCTGGTCTGGCTATGGTTGGGAGGCTTTTCAAATGGTTCTTCACCCCCTTGAATGCTTTCTCCTGCTCTTCTCCCCATTTAAATGTTTTGTTTCCCTTTAGCACCTGGAAAAAGGGGAGAGACTTATCCGCGGACTTGCTGATGAACCTGGTGAGTGCTGCCATTTTCCCAGTCAACCTCTGGATGTCTCGTATGTTTCTTGGTTTTGGTAGGTTGAGTATGGCCTCTACTTTTTCTGGATTGGCATCAATTCCTCTTTCACTGACCAGGAATCCCAAAAAATTTCCGGACTTAACACCGAACACGCATTTCTTTGGGTTTAACTTCATACCAAATTGCCTCAACGTTGCAAAAGTTTCCTTCAGATCCTTAATGTGATCGCCCTCCTTTTTGCTCTTGACTATGGAGTCATCTACACACACCTCCACGTTTCGGCCCTTTTGTCCTGCGAATATTTTGTCTACCAGTTTCTGGTATGTGGCCCCTGCATTCTTTAGACCAAACGGCATAGCCCTGTAGTTGTAAACTCCCGCGTCTGTGATGAAGGCGGCTTTTTTCCGGTCTGATTCTAACAAACTGATCTGGTGATAGCCCGAAAAGGCATCCATGAAACTCAGCAGGGCATGCCCGCTGGTGGAATCCACCAGTTGATCTATTCTGGGTAGCGGGTAACAATCCTTCGGACAAGCCCTGTTTAGGTCTGTGAAGTCTACGCACATCCTCCATTGACCATTTGCTTTCTTTACCATCACGACATTAGCCAACCATTCCGGGTAGTCACACTCTTCTATGAATTTGGCTGCTAACAGTTTGCTGATCTCTTCCTGGATGGCTACATTCTTCTCTGTCGAAAAAGTTCTCTTCTTCTGTTTTACCGGTCTGACTTCTCTGTTAACATTCAACCTGTGGACCATGACGTTGGGATCAATCCCTGGCATTTCGTCGGCAGAGAAGGCAAATATGTCCGCGTGCTCTCGCAACAGATCTATGATATTTACCCTCAGGGAAAGGTCTATGTCTGTGCCAATTCGGACTGTTCTGTCCTCTACTCCTTCTTCCAGCTCTATCTCTTCTGTTTCTTCTGCTGGGGCTGGTTTTAACAGTCCTTCTTCACGATGCTCAAAATTCTCCATGTCCAGTAGTGCGTCTTTTTTACGCTCTGCTCTCTTTCTCTTTCTGGACAAGGGAATGTCTGCCTCTGCCGGGGGTGGAGGTCTGGGTGGTTGTTTCAGGGCTGTGTGGTAGCATCTCTTAGCCTGCTCTTGGTTTCCCTTGACCTTAGCTGATCTGTTATCATTCGTTGTGTACATCATGGTGAGGTGATAAGTAGACACCACTGCTCCTGCATCATGGATGAATGGTCTGCCCAGAATGGCGTTGTATGCTGCGGGTACCTTCACTATCATGAAATCAACCATGACATCCTTGATATCTTTCCCCTGCCCAATTTGGACAGGTAGGCTAACTATTCCTTCTGGTATCACTGTTGCCCCTGTGAAACCAATTACTGGGTAGCTAACTGGTTTTACGTGCTTTTCGTCAATCTGCAGCTCTTGGAAAGCTGGCCAGAATAGAATATTTGCAGAGCTTCCTCCGTCTATCAGGATTCGATGGATTTTTCTGTTAGCCACATCCAGAGCTAACACCATTGGGTCATCATGGGGATAAATTATGCCCTTACAATCATCTTCTGTAAAAGTGCACTGTGGGATTTTTGGAGGGGCAGGCCATTTTCCTGAGTTATGGTAATTAACCTGGTGTTTAAATTCGTTCACACTGGCCTTAGCACCGCTGGCTGTAGTACCAGCGTAAACTGGTCCTCCTGTTATGACCAGTATATCATTCGACCTCTTCTGATCTGCTGGGTGGTTCTGCTTTTGCTCTGTCTTTCTGTTATCAAATCGACCCTCATCATCCCTGTTTTCGTAGGTCCTGCTGTATGAGCTCTTTGCCTTAAATTGTGTTAGGTACCCCCTTCGGATCAGGTCCTCAATGTTATCTTTCAGGTGAGTGCATTCCTCTGTGAGATGACCATGATCCTTGTGAAAATCACAGTACTTCTTCGTGTCCCTGTATTTGTTGTACATTTTCGGTGGTCTCTGCCATTTCTCATCCTCCTTGCTGATAGCAAAAATCTGGGTTCTGGATGCAACCAGAGGAGTGTATTCGTTGAATTTGCCTCGCTTTTCAGTTCTGAACTCACTACCCCTTCCTCTGACCTGCCCGTGCCAATCTTTTCTGGGCTGCTGATTTTCTCTTTTGTCTGGGTATTCTTTCTTGTACGGCTCTTTTCTGCTCTGACTACCGTAATTGTTCTCACTTGCTACATATCGTCGTGAGGTTGCTCTGCCAATCTCTTCACTTTTTATAAACTCATTTGCCTTCCCCAGTACCTCTGCCAGGGTTGTGAATGACTTTCTGCCCAGATAGCTCTTGAATTCTCCATCCCGCAGACCAGTCATCATAGCCAGGACTGCTACCTCTTGCTGTAACTTGGGTATATTCGATGCCTCCATATTGAATCTGGATATGTACTCCCTCAGAGATTCCTGAGGTCCTTGGATGACTGACATCAGCTCCCCTGTCATCCTTTCTCTGGCAATGTTTGCCACATATTGGGTGCGAAACAAGATGGCTAACTGCCGGAAAGAGGTTATAGTGCCCTTGGGTATTTTACCGAACCAGCTCTGTGCTATCCCCTCCAGAGTGGAAGGGAAGACCTTACACCACATAGAGTCTGTGTTGGTATATAGCATCATGTGTCCTCCAAAGGCAGAGAGGTGATTCGTTGGGTCTGACTTTCCGGAATATTTGCAGGTGGGCATTTTTATCTTTTCCATTTTTTCCGAGAGTATCTCATCACAGAAGGGGGAATTATCAGGCTTAACTATTGCTCGGGTGGGATTTGGCATACCTGACCCGGAGTGGTGTCTCTGGCTGGGTGCTTGTTCGGTCCTTGCTCTGGGTTGAGCTCTGCTAGGCGTGATACTTTCTGCCTCATATTCTTGGCTGTCAGCCCCTTCCATCTCCTGCTGCAGATTCCTCCTCCAGACGTTCGGACTGTTTTGGGGTCTGGGACGTTTTCTCCTCTGCTCAACCTCAACCTCTGGGGCTGTCCTCATGACCTGGGCTTCTGGTGTTGTCTGAGTAAGGAAGGTCAGGACTTCTATGGCTGTGCGCATCTGGTCGGGTGAGAATTGTGCCCCCAACCGTGCTAGTGAGGCACTGGTTGGAACTGGGATGCCCTGGCCCTGGCTAGGGGTTGCCATAGCTCTGGGTTGTGGTGTCTCTCTTGGCGGACCAAGACTCTGAGGCATGCCGAACAAAGGTACGTTTGTGGTTCTCTGGTTGTTTCTTGAGGTGGGTGGTTCTATCTGCTGGACTATCGGTTCGCTTGACTCAGTCATTTTGTGAGAGGGTAGGTCTTTTAGAGGCAAGGTCTGGGAAGTCCCCTCCTTCTAGCGCCACTTGTTCCGAGTGTGGAACTGGGAGGACGTTCCGAAGTACCTTGGCCCTGTCAAGCAGAGCAAACGTGAGCTAACCTCGGGGGTTTAACCGAGGAAACCCCCTCCGATGCCTAAGTCAGCAAATAGATAAAAAGTCTTTAGAGAGGGAATATAGAGAGAAGGTGGAGCAAGTACCGTGTGTAAGAATGTGTCCCATCATGAATGATGTGGGTGCTATTTATAGGCGTACTATTCTGTACTTTGGCCTACTTAGATGCCGCCACGTGTATGACGGCGATGTACTTTATTCCTTGTCGTTGTCGTTTAGCCTGCAGGTCCTTTCTTGGACTGATGTAGCCTTGCCTAGCTCTGCTCTGTGTCTTTACACGTGATCTGGGGAGGTTTGATCTGCCTGGGCTGCATATACTTGGCTTGGGGTTTAGAGTCTTTCTTTGACTTGGGCGTGCCCTGGGTGTCAGGGTTTGCTCTGTTGTTGATGTTCTGTCCTCTCTGGATATGATCCCGTACATAAATAATTTTGTTTAACTTTATGGTAGTGTTTGTCCAGAACTAAGGTTGGTATGTGTGAGTAAGGATTTCGATTTTCTTTGCTTGTTTGATTATTAGGAATTTGATTAAGTTTAGATATAGTGTAAGGTCATATTCCCATTGGGATGTAGTGTGAGTTGTACCTGTTATATATTGGTTATTGAAAATGTTTTATAAAATTATATCCTTTTGAAATGATCTTAAGATTCGGGTTTGAACCTGGGAAGTGAACTTATTTTAAAAGTGATAGGAAGTAATCAACAAGCTAGATTCAAAGAAACCTTTGACCAAGTACTCATCTAGTTTGTATTAGAAGAATTTTTTTTTGCATAAAATATTTCCAAAGTCTTTTGAAAAATATTTGAAAATCAAGCTCTTCTCTCATAAATAAATCTATTTCCCTTACGCTCTCCCAACCAAGTATGTAAGAGTACCATTTCCTTGTTATGTACTCTAGCC
Source organism: Spinacia oleracea (assembly GCF_020520425.1). NCBI lineage: Eukaryota > Viridiplantae > Streptophyta > Magnoliopsida > Caryophyllales > Amaranthaceae > Spinacia > Spinacia oleracea. Next base: position 150,869,135 of record NC_079489.1, read on the forward strand.
TTCTTCCTCTGTTATATGATGATCAGGCATTTCACATCTTCGATTCTATTGTTGTTGCACAGATTCAATACCAAATTCAACTCCAATCTGTCTAGAGTTATTAACTTCTCCAATAAGGTGTTGTCTGTATGACTTTGAATTTTGGTTGTTCAATCTAAAAAGACTTCTTACTTGGAGATTGAGATATCTTTCCTTTACCTATACTATTAATTACAAAGCGATTTCAAAATGGTATACTTCTTCCAATGATCTAAAGTTTTATGTTTCCAAGTTTTGAGGATGAAACTTATTTTAAGGATGGTATAGTGTAATAACCCAGATTTCAAGCAGCTCTTAATCTGATATTAAGTGTAATTACCATCTTAAACCCGTTCTTAAATTTTTTTTCACTATTCGTGTTCACTTTCCCCCACTGCAAAACTATTGTGTTGAGATTGAATTGTATGTTTACATATTGAAATAAAGTTGGTCTATCAAGTTTGTTTCAAGAACGACTTGGTCTAAAATTGTTGAATCATAGTTTGAGCAAGTAAAGTAAAATTATATGGCTGGTAATATCGTGATGATGAGTTTCACATTAAATTATGAATATATTCTATAAGTTTCACCTGGTGGCATAGATTATAACTTGGAAAAATTTACATTTGGAGAAATGCTTGAGCTATCATTATGAGTAGATGTCGGTTAAAGTTATGATCGAAATGATTAAGAGTGTGAAAATATATAGTTGGATGAGTTCTAGGTTATGAGGCTAATTACGTTTGATGTGAATGTGAATTTGGAAAGTTTGGATGTTAATTAAAGTAATGAGTTATCGTGAGTAATACAATGGTAATTTGGTCATATTGTTTTTTTTTTTTTCAAGTTTTGTTGTTTGAATGACAATGATTCGTGAAATAGATTTCAAAGAAGTTATAATGTTTTTATCAATTAATATTTTCTAAGTGATTGAATAAGTGAAGTTGTTTTTCAAGTGAAACGTAAACACAAAAACTAAAACTATTTTGAGCCACCTATCAAACATATTTAAGGTTGGACTTTGTGTACTCAAATTTTCGCTGATTTTGTTCTATGAACCTGTCTTGGTGGGGGCAGAGTTAAAAGTTTTTCTAGGTAAGAAAGGTCGAGTCTAAGTTTATGTTGATGATGCTTAGAGTTTCCATAGGTCGTATATGATTCCAAAGGCGGGACTACGAATTTCTCAAAGTGTAACTAAGTTATTCCTAAGCTTGTTAGGAGCTTTTAGTTTATAATGTGTGGTTTCTAGAACCTTGATTAAATTTGTTTTTGTTTTGGTGCAAATGAGCCACAAGGGTGGGGATGAGAACCGATCCCAGGATCACCTGGAACCGGGATGGAAGCTCTAACCAACTAAGTTATCCATCACTCTCACCTTGATTAAATTTGTAATCCTAACACTTCTAAAAGAGAGAAGTTGAAGTTACTATTGCAGCAATAGTGAGATTACGAATTTGCCCCCAACTCTCATGCTTTACTACTTCTTTACCCCTTCCCTTTAGATCATGATGCGTGTCCCCTCCTGACCTCCCCAGTCCTCCCTGCTTCCCTTCTTTTCACCCCTGGTTCTTCCTTCGTTGGTTTTCGGCAAACCCTAGCTCTCACTCCAATCTCCTCTGTTCCCATTTTCTCTCTCCTCTACCTTCTTCTTTCTCTCCCCTCCATTGTTCTTCTCTGCTACATCCATCTCACTCACCAATAGAAGGTGGGGAAATGGTTGATGGAAGTGGAATTGTGGCAAAGATCTCCATGAATCGATGATCGATCTCTCCATTCATCATTTTTTTATCCGGTGGTTTTCATCATTTTCCTCGACCTCTCTCTGATATTCTTCGATTCTTTCTTTTTTAATTTTTTAATTTTGTTTTTTTTATGGCAGCCAACCACAAGATGTTAGCTGGTGCTGAGCTTCTTGACTTGGTTCTTCGCAAGGTAATTTCTCTCTCTTTTAATTTTTTTTTCGTTTCTTGATTTTAATTTAAATTTGTGTAAGAAATGGTTGGTAACCACAGTTTTGTTGGTAATTAGGTTTATGTTAATAATTAGTTTGAATTGTGTAAATTAGGTACTTAATTTGAAGTGATTTTGGTGGATTGTTATCAGGGATAACAGGAGGAGAATCAGATTGAGGAGGCAAAGCATGTGGAACCAAGTGAAGGTTTATGTGTAGGATGATATAGATGCATAAAGCGGAATTTCAGGAAATAATTTCCTAACATCTATCACAGGATCACATGCATAACAATAATATAGATCAGCTTAAGTCGAAAGAATAATCACCTTTGTAGCGTGTTCTCCCGTTTGTATGCAAGCTTCGAAGATCTTAGAGCCCCACTTGTTGCTCCTCTACTTAGTCCACAAGCACCAATTGAATCCCACGTATGCTAGTACGGAAGAGAACGATCACGATCAATCTCTTGCTTTGTTTGGGAAGAACGGCGTTTCAGAGAATAAGAATTAGGGTTTTTGTGTTTTCCTTTTGTCAGATATTGAATTACGTAATTTCTAAATCCCTGACATTATAACTATTATATTGTGAGAGTTTTAGGTTAACACAAAACCAAAGCCCAACATTCTTTCCCTTAATAGACCGATTGCCATCGGGGCTTTTGGGCCCATTCCAATTAGTGCTTATATGTGTGACCTTATAGGATTAATATATTTTAGTTGTAGGTCCAATCAATATTGTCCTACTAATCACATTTATTCTCTAGCAAGCAAATATGATTACTAAAATAATTAACTTATTATCTTCATAATTAATTCCTATTTATATTTAGTAACTGCCGGAAATGTCTAAGGACATAATTCCTTCAATCTCCCACTTGTCCGAAGACAAGAACGCAATGCTAAATTCCTTAAGTCTCTTAATGCCAAAATTTGATAACACACTGTTATTCTCAAATTCTAGTTTCTTAATCGCCGAGTTCGAACTGTTCAAATAAAGATTAACATTTTAATCCCATTCCGCATGGCCATGCAATTTTTCAGTTCTCGCTCATCAAGAGGCCCAGACACCATTCCTATCTAATAGGATGACTTATTCACTCTTGTATGACCATAACTCCCACTCAATTCTTAGCCCACCTGATCACTGCCTTTATAACCTCCTTTTACGGCGCGACGTTTAACAACGTCAAGGTTAAACTAATTGTCTCGTGGTTATTAAGACATACTCATGTCTAAGGAATCCACTAAATATAGAAGTTTGATTCTACTTTTAGAATCTAGTTAGGTCAAGTCTCAATGCATCAAGTATACATCCATATAATCAATTAGACATCCCTATGTCTCCATAGCCCATGGAACTGCACTATCAATTAATTACATGCTAGTCTTCTCATAAATCACTTATGTCCAATTTAGTGATTTAGACTAGGGACTTAATAAGTTGTGATTTCAGTTCACTTTATAGGGTTCCATTATAAAAACGTTTTCGATAATCCTATTTGAAAACACAAGTTATTTGGACATTTTATTTAATACTAAACCAAACAATTAAATAAGAATGAACTTTTATTGATAAACATTCAAAGCATAATAAATGTCTTTACAATTGTAAACATAAAGTAAACAAACTAAAGCCATTCTCCCATATGCCTAAGCCCCATAGACCTAGTATGACTCTCATGCTTAGGTTGAGCAAGCGGTTTAGTCAGAGGATCAGCCACGTTATCCTCAGTATGAACCTTGCTTACTTTCACATCCCCTCTTTCAACGATCTCTCGAATAAGATGGAATCTCCTGAGCACATGTTTGGATTTTTGGTGCGATCTGGGTTCCTTGGACTGGGAAATGGCACCATTGTTGTCACAATACAACTTAATGCCATTTTCAATGCTAGGATCTACACCAAGTTCACTAATGAACTTTTTGATCCAAACAGCTTCTTTTGCTGCATCACTTGCTGCAATATACTCAGCCTCTGTTGTAGAATCTGCGATGGTACTCTGCTTAGAACTCTTCCATCTCACAACCCCTCCATTGAGACAAAATATGAAACCAGATTGTGATCGGAAATCATCTTTGTCACTTTGGAAGCTTGCATCGGTGTATCCAGTTGCAACCAACTCATTATCTCCACCATAGACCAAGAAATTATCCTTAGTCCTTCTTAAGTACTTAAGGATATTCTTTGCTGCCATCCAGTGCGCCTCTCCTGGGTTTGACTGGTATCTGCCGCACATACTCAAAGCATATGCAACATCCGGTCGAGTGCATACCATGGCATACATAATGGACCCTACTGCAGAGGCATAAGGAACATTACTCATGCGCTTGACCTCATCAGGTGTCGAAGGACACTGATTCTTGCCAAGTCAAATGCCATGTTGCATGGGAATGAAACCTCTTTTGGAGTTTTCCAGCTTGAACCTTGCAAGAACCTTATCAATATAAGTCTCTTGGCTAAGTCCAATCAGCCTTTTGGATCTATCTCTATGGATCCTTATTCCCAAGATGTATTCAGCTTCTCCTAGGTCTTTCATGGAAAAACAACTTTTAAACCATTCCTTGACTGACTCAAGCATGGTCTTGTCGTTTCCTATGAGAAGTATGTCATCCACATACAAGACTAGCAAAGAAATACTACTCCCACTCAACTTCTTGTATATACAAGATTCCTCTTCATTTCTAAGGAAGCCAAAAGATTTGACTGCCTCATCAAATCTGAGGTTCCAACTCCGGGATGCTTGCTTAAGCCCATAAATGGACTTCTTAAGCTTGCAAACTTTTCTTGGACTGTTTGGATCTTCAAAACCTTGTGGTTGTGTCATGTACACATCCTCTTTCAAGAACCCATTCAAGAAAGCGGTTTTGACGTCCATCTGCCAGATCTCATAGTCATGAAAGGCAGCAATCGCAAGAATTATCCTAATGGATTTCAGCATGGCTACTGGTGAGAAGGTTTCATCATAGTCAATACCATGAATTTGTCTAAAACCTTTTGCCACTAGTCTTGCCTTAAAGACATCAATGTTTCCATCTTTGTCCTTTTTCAGTTTGAAAATCCATTTGCAACCTATGGGTTTAACCCCATCAGGCAAAGCAACCAAGTCCCATACTTGATTTTCAAACATCGAATCCATTTCGGATCTCATGGCTTCAAGCCATTTCTCGGAGTCTTGATTCATCAAAGCATTTGTGTAGCTAGTAGGTTCCTCATGTTCTAAAATCTCTATTTCAGAACTTTCAGTCAAAAGGAAATCAATATATCTCTTTGACGGAATGACGGTCCTACTAGACCTACGTTGGGGAACAACAGGAGAAGTTTCCACCTCATTAGGTTGAGGGACTTCGCATGGATTATCTCCAAGTGGGACGGTAGAAGGCGCATGAATAGAATGCACCGCCTCCTGAGCATTTTCATGCTGGGTCGTCTCTGACGAGGTGTGAACCTCATCCATTTATTGCTCATCTCGAATTTCTTCGAGATATACATTACTCCCACTTGTTTTTCTGGAAATAAACTCCTTTTCCAGAAAGACACCATCGCGAGCAACAAACACTTTGTTTTCGCTTTGGTTGTAGAAGTAGTATCCCTTAGTCTGTTTTGGGTAACCCACAAAAAGACATTTATCAGACTTGGGTGAAAGCTTATCAGATAGTAAACGTTTTACATAAACTTCACAACCCCATGTCCTTAGAAAAGACAATTTTGGAACTTTTCCAGTCCACATCTCATATGACGTCTTTTCTACTACTTTGGACAGAGCTCTGTTGAGTGTGAATGCCGCTGTTTCAAGCGCAAATCCCTAAAATGAGGCAGGAAGGTTAGCAAGACTCATCATGGACCGAACCATATCTAATAGAGTTCGGTTCCTTCTTTCGGAAACCCCATTCAACTGTGGTGTCCCTGGTGGAGTCAATTGCGAAAGTATTCCACAATCTTTCAAATGATCACCAAACTCTTGAGATAAATATTCACCACCACGATCGGATCGCAATGCTTTAATTTTCTTTCCAAGTTGGTTTTGTACTTCATTTTGGAATTCCTTGAACTTTTCAAAGGATTCCGACTTATGCCGCATGAGGTAAACATATCCAAATCTGCTCACATCATCAGTAAAAGTAATGAAATACCCGTACCCTCCCCTAGCCAAGGTACTCATAGGTCCGCACACATCAGTATGTATGAGGGCTAAAAGATCATTGGCCCTTTCACTTGAGCCTGTGAAAGGAGACTTTTTCATTTTCCCCATTAAGCAAAACTCACAAACTTCAAATGATTCAAAATCAAATGATTTGAGAATTCCATCCTTATGAAGTTTCTCTATGCGCTTTGAGCTTATATGGCCTAATCGACAATGCCATAGATAAGTAGGGTTCAAATCATTTGGTTTGTGTTTCTTGTTTTCTATGTGATAGATATGGTTTTGTAAGTCTAGTACATATTAACCATTTGATAATTTAGCAGAGACATAGAACATACCATTCAAATATGCTGAACAACAATTATTCATAATTTGAAATGAAAAACCTTCCGAATCCAAAATCGGAATAGAAATTATGTTCTTGGTAATAACTGGAACGTAATAACAATTATAAAGTTCTAATATTAAACCAGAAGGCAAGCGTAAACTATAATCTCCTACAGCTAAAGCAGCAACTCTTGCTCCATTGCCTACTCGGAGATCCACTTCGCCTTTTCTCAAGCTCCTACTTCTTTTTAGTCCCTGCACATTACCAATAATGTGAGATCCACAAGCGGTATCAAATACCCAAGAAGCAGTTGTAGCTAAATTAACTTCTATGACATAGATACCTGAAGTTGAAGCACCAGTCTTCTTATCCTCCAGATACTTGGGGCAGTTGCTCTTCCAATGACCAATCTTGTGGCAGTGGTAGCACTCATGTTGAGCGACTACCTTAGCCTTGGGAGTGGCCTCTGGCTTGGTTGTAGAGTTCTCATTGGCAACCACCTTGCCCTTGTTCTTCTTCATGGGAGCCCCTTTCTTCTTGAACTGCTTACCTTTACTAACCATTAGAACATCCTTATGTTTAGGTTTACTTGGTAAGTTTCTCTCAGCCCGAATTAGTGAATCATGCAACTCTTGCAGGGTAGCCTCCCCTCCTTGCATGTAGAAGTTCAACTTAAAGTTATGAAAATCTTCAGGCAAGGATCTGATGACTATGTCAGTTGCCAGGTCCTTAGGATAAGGGAAGCCCAATTTCTCCATGGTCTGAAAATGTCCAATCAAATCGAACACATGCGGACCAACGAGCTTCCCCTCTTCCAACTTGGAATCCAGAAGTTTGCAGTTTGCTTCAAATCTCTCCAATCTAGCATTTTTCTGAAACAAAGTTTTCAGTTGCTGGATTATGCTGTAGGCATCCAGACCATCAAAACGTTTTTGATACTCTGGTTCCATGCAAGCAAGCATCAAGCATGTTACTTGCAAGGAGTTATCCTCTAGAGTTTGTCTAGCTCGCCTTTGAGCTGCAGTAGCATTTTCTGGCAGGGGTTCAGGGAGAGGATTGTCAAGAACACTTTCTTTTCCTTCCGCTCTGAGAACAATTCTCACAGCCATTTGCCATTGTAGGAAGTTGGTAGCATTCAATTTGTCTTTTTCAATTAGAGGGCGCAAGTTAAAAGTAGAGTTGTTTGCACCAGACATGATAACTACAATAAAAAGTAAAGCAAGATTCAATATAATGTTTATCAAAAGTAGCAATTAAACAAATTCAATTCACTACTACCCTTTATTCAAAATTAGAAGTCCCCATTGAATAAAGAATTAACCAAGATCCCCTCCCACTACAATCAAACGGACTTTGGCCCTGCTACTTTAATTTATAGTATTCGAGGTAAGTAAACATTTTACTAATTATAACTGATTATAACTCTTGGTAGACAGGTTAACAACTCTTTGTATTTTCCTATCTCTTAGCTTCAAAACCCAAAACTTTGTCTTTTGATAGTTTTGTTGAGTTAAACCAAACATTAACATGTAAGTTTCAAAAACCTACCCTACTATCCCCGGAATTATAAGCAACACCCTGCTTTGGCAGAACCTATTACTCATGATCTAAGGCTTTATAGGTGTTGTATGGAAAAGCACTTAAACTCAATATTATTTTGGGACCTAAGTTTACTATGTTGGTTAATTAAAAGTGAACACATTGCTTTAAATAACCACATACATAAACTCATTAAGCATTTTAAGGCAATATAAAATGCATAAAATTAAATGTGATCCTAGTATGGCCCCTAAAATAAGCTAAAATCTTCTTGGGTTCCTGTTCATCCTTGAATTTCTGATTGGACCTTCTTACTCCATCGAGCTCATAATACGAACTTTATAATCTAATTTAAACTTTTAAATTAAATTACAACAATACAGAACGATGCACAGATCATATTTCAAAATTTACAAGAATACAAAACGATACGCAGATCGTATTTTCTATCCTATTTTGGGCCATACTAGTCACTTGCTTGTAACAAAATATCATAATATTCCATACACGCATATAATATCAAAATATATTAGACAAAAATTATTTACTTATTAACTATTAATAAGCAAATAACATTTCCAAAATAATTATAAAAACTTAAACAATTTAAGTTTAACATTATTTAAGAAACTTTATTATTTTAATTCAATTACTATTTAAATATGGCTAGAATAATCTTATTAATCAAGAATTTGCATTTATTGGAAACTTATGATTTATGCTCAACATACAAAATATATTTTTAGAAAAAAAAAATCAAGTTACTCAAAATTGATATTGGAAATTATTTTATAATTCCAACTTTCCTTTTCAATTTTTCTTTTTTCTTTTTTTAAAAAAAAAAAAAATAAACAGTTGCCCAAAGCATTCAATAAAGACCATTTCCCATAACTTGCACGTGATTTAGGAGATCTGATCTTTTCTTTCCTTTTTTTTAATACAATGAGAACAAGCAGGCAGGCACCCATACCAACCCCCTGCCTCGCCGTGAAGCACAGAAGGCCGAACCCAGTCACACCGGCCAGCAACGACGAAGGCCGCCGGCCATTTTCCGGTTGCATAAACCTTCCCCAGTCGAAACCAGCCACCAGCAGAAGACGGCAGACAAGCCAACCAGCGAGGCAGGCGCAACAGCAGCGTCACACGCCGCCCTTACTACCGCCCTTACTGCCGCCTGCCGCCGCCCCTTCTTCTGCCGGAACACAGCCCTAATTCACCCTCCACCGTGGCTCCACCGTCGCGGGTGGTGGCCACCCAGCCATGGTGGGCAATTTCATTAAATTGTGTAACAATTAATCAATTTAAACTAATCTTTATCCAACTTTTGTTTAAAGATTAAGAAATTTAATTAGGTGTGATAATCCGAAAATTATGGCAAAAAATTTGAATAAATTAACAATCCTTAAACTGAATTTTAGGGTTGTTAGAAGTTAGATTTCAATTTAGAATCTTTATTAAAATTAAATCTAACAAGACTTCAAGATTTATGGCATAATTATCTTATTTTATTCAAAAAATTCAGAAAAATAACAATTAATTTCCGAAAAATTCGAAGTTAATTACCAGGCTGATCTATTTAATTTTCTTAACAAATAAAATCAAGAATTTTAATTGTTATCCTTAAATTTTATGATTAATCAAATTAAACATAAAAATTAACCAAATTCAATAATTAATATACCAAAATTCCGAAAATTAGTTAAAAACTTACCAAAAAATTTTGGCTTTCGTATAAAAAATATAGATGATCATTAGATTAATTTAACAAATTAATAATCAAATCTTTAATTGTTAACAAATTATTTTCATGATTAATCTTATTAACCAAAAAATAATTTAAAATCTAACGAATTTAATTTTAAAAGTTCCGAAATTTTTTGTGCGACATCAACTGTTAATTTCGGCCTTAGGTTAAAATTTTCGGAATTTTATAAATTTATTTTGAGCAAAAATTAAATAAATCACGATTTATTAATCCCAATCAATTAATATCAAATATTAATTTTGCAAATTCAAGCCATAAATAAATCTTATCTTAATTGAATCAAAATAATAATGTTGCATACAATCATGATCATAAAATATTATGCAAGAGGCTAAAACTGATACCACTGTAGGATGATATAGATGCATAAAGCGGAATTTCAGGAAACAATTTCCTAACATCTATCACAGGATCACATGCATAACAATAATATAGACCAGATTAAGTCGAAAGAATAATTACCTTTGTAGCGTGTTCTCCCGTTTGTATGCAAGATTCGAAGATCTTAGAACCCCACTTGTTGCTCCTCTACTTAGTCCACAAGCACCAATTGAATCCCACGTATGCTAGTACGGAAGAGAACGATCACGATCAATCTCTTGCTTTGTTTGGGAAGAACGGCGTTTCAGAGAATAAGAATTAGGGTTTTTGTGTTTTCCTTTTGTCAGATATTGAATTACGTAATTTCTAAATCCATGACATTATAACTATTATAATGTGAGAGTTTTAGGTTAACACAAAACCAAAGGCCCAACATTCTTTCCCTTAATAGACCGATTGCCATCGGGGCTTTTGGGCCCATTCCAATTAGTGCTTATATGTGTGACCTTATAGGATTAATATATTTTAGTTGTAGGTCCAACCAATATTGTCCTACTAATCACATTTATTCTCTAGCAAGCAAATATGATTACTAAAATAATTAACTTATTATCTTCATAATTAATTCCTATTTATATTTAGTAACTGCCGGAAATGTCTAAGGACATAATTCCTTCATTATGTGAGTAGGAGCAGATGTCAGAGGCACTAAAATTGGTGTAAAAGGTAAGATAACATCATCAACTCTAAACTCATTAGCATCCTGTTCATCAACCCCAAACATTTCTGCAATCTGAGAGATAGTATCACCTCAGGTAACAATGTAGGATAGCATATACTAAGACCTGTATCGACTCTCCTGCCGATCAGTAGGGCAGGCACATCTGAGAGGCACCAAAAAGCTCATCCCCAATTTGGAGGCTTGTGATGTTGAAATTGTTCTTTGAATTTGTTGATTTTTATTGTATGTAGTTTTATCAAACAGTTGGTGGGCATTATATAAGTTGTATTTTGAATGTGGTTTATTTTGGGTGTTTGAAGTTCGTATTGATTGGGGGATTGCTAACTTTATTTTGTTTAATTGCAGCCGTCTACTTGGAATAATGATCGTTTCTTGGTTCTCAAATTGTCTGAAGATGGCCCATTGTGAACTTGTCAATCAATGAATGTTGAACTTGTCAATCAATGAATGATGTTTTTGTATCCAATGTTTGTATATCCATCTAATATTAAGCACGCAAAATAGGGAGTTTTAGGGTCTTACACAGATCGAGTGAGAATTCAGCTTTTCATTGTTTATTCAATAACGTTTGTGTTAGCTCATGTTATGTTCCGTGTCGTAGTTCACTGTTACGACACGAAGACAAGTTTCAACAGTCATGCCTATAATTTGTCTTCCTGCGTTTTGGGTGGCATTGGCTATAGATAAAGGAGATGGTGTTCTTATTCTTAGAAAATTTGGTAGTACGACAACAGCGCAGGCAAAATGTTGTTAGTTTGATCTAAATTGGAGAAACTCAAGAATAGTTTTCTTTAGGAAATACATAGATATACTCCTATGTCTCATCTTCTATGTAATTGTCCAAGTTACCTAGGGTACATTTGATAAGTTCGCTCAAGTTTTTGATATATTCCCAACAAGAGCTTTGCTGATACCTTTGATTCCGTAAAGTGCATGATCACACTTTCTTTCTCCTAAAATAGGTTCAGTGTTTCCGTAACCTTTCGAGTCTATACAAGTTGACTCAGTCCCCTCTACAGAATCGGAAAGAACACGAACAAGAGGAAGTTATGTGTTCCCCTTTTCTTCTCGGTGGTGATGAGGTTGAGTTTGATTCCAAGGGCTCGAGACCGGCGATTAATTTTAGTCACGATGGAGGCGGAATTGGGTCGCCTGGTGTTATTTCTCTTGTTGATGCACTTGTTTGTGATGGTCGCTTTGATGTTCACGTTTGTGCTCAACTATTTGAGTCTGAATTTTTCTCCCTGTGATTTTTGAGGTTTTTTATTTTATTTTTGAGATGGTTTGGTTTGCAGTGATAAATCACTGCTCGGGAGTCAGTTGAGGTTACATCTGCAGTAATTAGTGGCACCGGCGCTTTCAAAGTTTCCGGTAATCCTTGTTTTTGTATGAGCATTTGATTATTTGTGTAAATGTAGAAGAAATATAATTTAGTTATTGTTTCTTTGTCAAATGTGCTTAACTTGAGCAATGTTATGTCAAAAGGGGGTTAATTATATTATGAATAGTACCCCCTAATTAGCTTTGGTTACACTTTTGGTAGTTTATTAAGAGACTTTTGATGTTTACCTGCTGGGTGAGTGGTGATGATATTTGACTATTGGAAATGAACTTTTGACCTTTTTGTTGGATACCCTTTTCATTAAAAAATTTAAGGTACCCGATCTCCTTGTATGTTGTTGAACTGATACATTTGACATAATACTTTGTGGATGATTCGACATAATACCCGAAAAGCTGCAACATGTTGTGTACATAATGATTTATGAAAAAGGATACTGATCACAAAACACTAATGTTAATTTACAGTAGCTATTGGTCATTGTTCTTAATCATATGCCCTATGGGTTTCTACAAAAGTGACAAATGGTAGAAGTTATTTGAATTAAGAATCTCTTTTGGTTATGTAGTGTTTTGATTTAAGAAACTCCATCTGAATTTCCTTGGTCACTTTTTCAGGATGAAAGGTTGCAAAACAGTTGACAAAGAAATAGACCCTCAATCACCCTTCTCTATAATTTTCTGTTAAGAAGACATGAAAACTACTTTTAATTGCGTCTTTCCTTGAAAATATTTTCAGTAAACGGAATCACAATATATTTAACCAGAATTGAACACAATTTTGCTGTTTTTTCGTCTCTTCTGGATTGATGTCATGGGTTGGCAAACGAGCTTTATCTTTTGGTAAATTGATGTCATGGGTGGTGATTTGCTCGCTTGAATCAACCTATTTTATGGTGGTTGACTGGTTGTGGAATTGTTCAAGGTTCTTTATCCACCTTTTTAGGTGTAAGCTATTTCGAGAATCCTTCAACTCGTTCATCATATAAATAGTCGAAATCTTTGCTTAAATTCGTGAAGGGTGGTCCTGAAATCGGCTTAGATCCTTGATGCCAATTAGGTGGATGACGTTTATTGGTTGTCTGGACCTGCTCTTATTTTCTCTTTTTCGTGTTGGTACATGTATGTTTTTCTACAGACCATCGTTAGAGCTTTGTTTAGACCGATCACCTAATATAGAGCTTGTATGAATTTCATTTGTTGTTTGGTTTGGGACCCTTCTAAGAGTTCGTCAGATAGATCATATACTACTTCAGTTATCATCACTTACTGAAAAACTATACAGTATGATCTTAGAACCCTTCAGGATTGTTTAAAAATTGATATATTAGAAAGTGTCTTTGGGAAGTAAATTAGTGTAAATAAAATTTCATCCTTGTATTTGGAGGGATTTAAGACGAATGACTGAAAAACATATTTCCTTTGCAGCTATCTAATAGTTGCCATGGGTTTGCAAGTAGTCTGGAGCTTAAGCCTCACTTTGATGGATGCCTATGCACTGGCGAAGAAAAGAGTGCTCCACAATTGAATCCTTGTTAGCCTTTTGTAATCGGAGGTTGGGTAGGCTTCCTGTTACCACTTGATACCCTTCCTGAATTTAACAATTACTGTCCTTGTCTGTGTTAGAGTATTCATTTTAACTCAATTAAGCACCTGTGTCACATCAAGATATCCTCAAACTCTAATGTGTATAGACGATTCACAATTTATTAGAGTCAGAAACTTGGACACATACATGAGTTCGACATGTGTATGTGAGACCGAGTAAATCAGGTCTTAGGCGTGATGAAAAACGAAACCTGTCGGGCAAAAAATTACCAAGAAGCATAGGAAATGATCCTAGATCCCTTTAAAGCCATCATACTGACTGAATTTGTTATTTTAGATCACAGACAATGAATTTGAGGACTGAAGTAGAAAGTAGGAGAATCATTAAGATAGCGAAGAAGCATATAAGTTACATCAACTAAAAACCAAGGTTTATATGGAATTTTTTTGACAATGACTGATTTGCTAACAGGCAATGGCTACATTGTCTCTTGCAGCAGCTTCTGCATCTGCAGGAATTAAGATCATGTACTTCCATGACATCGGAGACTATACCATTGTGGCAATGCTTCAAGTATCAGCTTGTAGTTTCTTTTGCCTTTCTAAGTTGGGGTAACAATGTTCCCTTCATTTGTCATCATGTTATTGCTTCTAGGCTTCTAGCAGCAAGCTAGATAATCTTCCTGCTTCGGATTCTGTACACGAAATGTAGTACATTTTTACATTGTAAATAGAAACGAGATGAGATCAAAGTATAGGGAGGAGAATATTGATTCTCATTTTGTTTGTTTTTCTCTTCCTTACCCAAGGCAAGATCCTGAAGGAAATAGTGCCCTTGGTCCAAGTATGCATATAATATTAAGTCTAATAAATGCGGTTCAGTATTAATTAACAAGTTAATAAATCAGTGAGATCAAGTGAGCTGAATGTCTAGCTAGAGGCCGCTTCAGTTCAAGTGGAATTAACGATATTAATCCACAGCTTACTCTTGACTGAACCCGTAGGGTCACACAAATAGTACGTAAACGGATCAAGTATTTAATGGCATTAAATACTCCATCTATGGATATTCGGAATCGACGGATCTTGGTTTCAGTGGGAGCTGAGATCGTCACAAGCAAGAAATGAATACTCCGGAAACGATGATATTACCGGAAACGGAAATATGGATCGTATCGGAAATATAAATATTATCCAAGTTGTAAATGTTGCCGGAAACGGAAACATGGTACGTATCGGAAAATATTAATGGAAATGGAAATATTACCGGAATCGGAAATATTGCCGGAAACGGAAATATTGTCAGAATCGGAAATATTATCGGAAACGGAAATATTAAATATTTGTTCTAAACGGAAATTAATTCCGGAATCGGAAATATTAAATATTGTTCGTATCGGAAATAAATTCCGGAATCGGGAATTTAATCGGAAGCGTATCGTACGAATTAGCATCGGACGAGGCCTGCCAGACGAAGGCCCAGCACGAAGCCGGGCCATCGCCCAACAAGCCAACGCGCCCCAACGCACCAGCCAAGGCTGCGCCAGGCCCACCGCAAGGCAGGCCCAGCGCGCGCCAAGGCTGCGGCAGCGTGTGGGCCTCGTGGCAATGGGCTGCGAGTGCTCGCGGGCTGCGCGCGCGCGCATGGCGCCCCTCGTGGGCTGTTGTGCGTGCGTGTGTGTGTTTGAGTTCATATACGAATCCTAAAGCTATCAGGATTCGATATATGATTAAATTTCTAATC
The DNA here is from genome assembly GCF_020520425.1 of Spinacia oleracea. Classification (NCBI taxonomy): domain Eukaryota; kingdom Viridiplantae; phylum Streptophyta; class Magnoliopsida; order Caryophyllales; family Amaranthaceae; genus Spinacia; species Spinacia oleracea. Next base: position 150,884,573 of record NC_079489.1, read on the forward strand.
CTAAAAGGATAAATTAATTAAATAAGAGTTCTACTAGGATTCTAGTTTAATTAATTCGTATCCTAGTAGGATTCCAGTTCCTTTTCCATACCTCTATAAATAGGTGCCTAGGGTCATAATTTATAGACATAATTTAAGTATTCTAAAGGTAAGATTTTGAAGAAAAATCAGCCATACACTTGCACCTAAATAGCCGAAATTCCTAAGCAACCTTAAGGGCGATTCTAGTTGGTCAAGCTTAAGGCAGATTCGGACGTGCTGTGGACTATCTACGGAGGGACGACACTTGGAGTCCTAAAGACTTGTTCTTGTTCGGTTCGGGCGCAGCTAGGGAGGGCACGCAACAAAGTGTATGCATCTAAACTATGCTAAATGATTATGTGTAAATAATATGCTTTCCTGGCTTTATGGTTTTTCCGCATGATTTATGTTTTGTCATATGAATCATAACCTAACAGTGTTATCACGAGCCTCTTATTATTTTCATAATCTAAATTGCATAAACATGGTTAAATTTTACAAATTTGCAAAGAATTAAAAGGGGTGATTAATTTTCGTAATTGTTAATTAATTGCAAATTGCGTTTATTTAATTATATGTACGCAGTTTTTCGGCAGTTTCTTCGTTACTCTTCCAAATCGAGTGATTTTTGTGTCAATTCCGCATGTAAAAGGCATTCTAAAATTTTGAGAAAAATAGTATGTTTCGGCCGAACCCAGAATTCCCAAATTCGAAGCCTAACTATGACTTTTCGAAGGTTTTAGTTTTTCGAACGCAAAAGTTTGTAAATTTAAGATGTTAAATTAAATATTTGCGATTCTTGTTGATAAATAATGAATTTTTGATTGACCTACAGTATATGTTTAACAAGTTTGAATGCCTAGCCTTGTTAATTATACAACCTAATTTGTAATTATGATTAATTTGTTGAAATTCGAATAATTTAGAATTAATTTGATTTTCATAATTAATTAATAATTTAATTAGGTATCCATGATTAAAATCCACCATAAAAATTGTTAATTTATGTTAAATTTTTAATTTTTATGACCTAGATTTGAATCCATGTTAATCGAAAATTTATTAATTAAATTAATTGATTAATAAATTTTCGATTTTTCGCCCCAAAATTATGAAATTAATATGTTTTATTAATTTGTCATTAATTTTGAATTAAAGAATTTTAAATTTTTATGAAAACGCTCATTAATGTTTCACGCACAAAGCAATGGAAGCTACGTGTTACCCTTAAGGGGTGTTGTATAGTGCGGTACGAATGCAGCGAGCAACCTAGCGCATGGCGCGCGCACGAGGCAAGGGAGCCTGTGCGTGTGTGCTGTGTGTTGTGGCGATGGGCGAAGGGCGAAGGCGTGGCACGAGGAGAGGCGCGCGCGCGCGCGAGGGCGAGAGCTGGTCGCCCAGCGATCGCTGCTCCGCGCACCAACACGCGTGGCCTCAAGGGCTTGCTTGCGCGCGAGCGCTCCCATCGTAGCTGCTGCGATGCATGCAGGCAAGCAGGCTGCGCGCAAGCGTGGCTTGGCTTGCTGCGTTTGCGCGTGGCTGCTGCTGCGATGAGCCATGGGCCAGCGATAGGTCGTGCACACGACGGGGATTGGGCGCAAGCCCAAGTGCTCGTCATGTTACGATTGTCGAGTTTTAAATTTTAATTCGAGATTTTCAGTTCATATAATTTTAATTAATTTTAAAATTAATAATTTAAATTGTTTTCTTGGACCTTAATTTTGAATATTATAATTATTATAAATTTTAATTTATTCTAATTATTTTACTAAAATTAAAAACCTTGAATTAATTTAAGTTCGACTGAAAATAAATTAAATAAGTGAATTCAATTATAAATTTATATGAGCTTTAAATTTTAATTAAATTTGTATGTTTCCGGTTAGACTAGAAATACATTTTTATGTTTAAAATTAGTGAAGGATATGAATTTATTGGTTTAAGTGGGAGCATTTTTAGTCATAAACTCTTGATTAGGTCTACAAATCCTTTAAGGTTAAACAACTTGATTAGAATTAATAAGGACTGAATAATTGGTAGATTATTGGTGCCCTTAATTAATTGCTGCAAATATTTATGTGATGCATAACGTGTTTTACTAACCAGCTATGTGGGCCATTCATGATAATGATGGGTGAATGGTATACATTGTATATGTACTGTTTTGCAGGTTATAAAGTGACTAGTATGGCCCAAATAGGATAGAATATATGGTCTGCGTACCATTAATTTGAATGTAATTGGTCTAAAGTACCAAAATTGTTTTTCAATTCAAATATGGTTTGCGTACCATCAAATAGTTGTAATTAGTTTAATTATAGCTTATCCTATTTGAAGAAAATTGCGCCTCCCACGGAGATTTTCAAGACGGACTTTGAAGTTGAAGCTTCAAGATGAAGTCGGGCCATACTAGATCACATTTATCTTATGCATGTTTTAAGTTATTTATTGCTTTTAAATATGTCTTAAATATGCATGAGATCGAAGCTTGATTATGTTGCATGATTAAGGATTTTAGTTCACTTAAAATCTAACGAACATAGTAAGAGCCTTAAGTTCCAAACTTAAAAATTGAGTTAAAAGGTGCCATGCCAAAATAACACTTACTTGGATATCCTTTTTTCATCGATCTTAGTAATAGTTTTCCCCCATAGCGAGGTGTTACTTATCGATACTAATGGGGTAAGGTACACAAATAATTGTGAGTACATGTTAGTTTTGGTGAAACTCAACAATATAAGTAAGGAGTCCTTTTATGTCGTGGCAAAATCGATAGGTTTACCTAATAAGTTCTTAGACGTACCTATCAACCAAGAGTAGTTTCTAGACTATTAGCAAAAGGCTTTTGCTTACCTAAAAGATTTTAGAATTAATTCTAAATACATAATGTGCTTAATTCTTCAATGGTTTTGAGGATCTTGGAATCATTTTATTCACACCTGCCGGAACACATAACTTGAATAAAATGCTTAATGAACATTGAATTATGCATGTATGCTAGAATTTAAGTTTATTAAGAGAAACTGTGAATGGTTATTTATTTGTTTATTCTTTTTCAATTGTAGTTTTAATTATGGAAAACAACAATTCATTCAACATTCGATCAATTCTCGAAAAGGAGAAGTTGAGCGGGAAAAACTTCCTTGACTGGCAAAGGAACTTGCAAATAGTTCTTATGCAGGAAGAAAAGGAGTATGTCCTGGAAGAGGCGATGCCCGAAGCCGCAGGCGAAGGGGTCACTCAGGCAGCCCTCAATCGTTCGATTGATGCCAACAAGGATGTGAAATGTCTAATGCTTGCAACCATGAGTGCAGATCTACAGAAAACGTTCATCAACTCAGATGCTTTCACGATCATCAGTGAGTTAAAGAACATGTTCCAAGATCTGGCTCGGGCCGAAAGATTCGAGACTCATAGGAAAATTCTTGAGACCAAGCTCAAGAAAGGCGAGCCCGTAAGTCCACATGTTCTCAAAATGATTGGACTCATTGAGAATATGAGTCGGCTGGATCAACAATTCTCTCAGGAAATGGCTGTAGACATCATCCTCCATTCTCTTCATAACGGGTATGATCAGTTCAAACTGAACTACAGTATGAATAGTCTGGACAAAACGCTCATTGAGCTTCACGGTATGCTGAAGACCGCTGAAAAGACGCTCAAAAGTGATAAGCAGGATGTGCTTATGGTGCGTGGGGGCAAGTTCAAGAAATCTGGAAAGAAGAGGAATGCTAAGAAAGGTGGCAACAAGGTCAGCCCAACTAAGCAAACTGGCGCCAAGTCTGAAAAGAGGAAGGTCAGTCAACCCACTTCTGAATCCGAATGCTTCTACTGCAAGAAGAAGGGGCATTGGAAGAGAGATTGCTTGAAGCTAAAGGAAGATCAGAAGAACGGAACAGTCGTTCCATCTTCAGGTATTTTCGTTATAGACTGTACACTTGTTAATTCAACTTCTTGGGTATTAGATACAGGTTGTGGCTCACACTTATGTTCCAATTCTCGGGGACTAAGACGAAGTAGAAAGTTAAGCAAGGGTGAAGTCGACCTACGAGTGGGAAATGGAGCAAGGATTGCTGCATTAGCTGTAAGAACTTATTATTTGTCGTTGCCCTCTGGGCTAGTTTTGGAACTGGAAGAGTGTTTCCATGTTCCAAGCCTTACTAAAAACATCATTTCTGTTTCTTGCTTAGATGCTAAGGGATTTTCCTTTTTAATAAAAGACAATAGTTGTTCGTTTTATTTTAAAGAGATGTTTTATGGATCTGCTAGATTAGTCAATGGACTTTATTTATTAGATCACGACAAACAAGTTTATAACATAAATACCAAAAAGGCCAAAAAAGGATGATTCAGATCTCACCTATCTGTGGCATTGTCGATTAGGCCATATTAACTTGAAACGCATGGAAAGACTTTAAAAGGAAGGAATTCTAGAACCATTTGACTTAGAGGATTATGGTAAGTGCGAATCATGTTTACTTGGCAAAATGAAAAAGCAACCTTTCTCTAAAGTTGGAGAAAGAGCAACTGAACTATTGGGTTTAATCCATACAGATGTATGTGGACCAATGAGTACAAATGCTAGAGGTGGTTTCAGCTACTTTATCACTTTCACTAATGACTTCAATAGATATGGTTATGTCTACCTAATGAAGCATAAGTCTGAATCCTTTAACAAATTCAAGGAATTTCAGAGTGAAGTAGAGAATCAATTAGGCAAGAAGATTAAAGCACTGCGGTCTGATAGAGGCGGTGAATATCTGAGCTATGAATTTGATGACCATCTGAAAGAATGTGGAATTCTATCAGAATTGACTCCTCCTGGAACACCACAATGGAACGGTGTGTCGGAACGGAGGAACAGAACCTTGCTAGACATGGTTAGGTCAATGATTGGCCAGGCCGAACTTCCAATAAAATTTTGGGGACATGCACTAAATACAGCTGCACTCACTATAAATAGAGCTCCGTCTAAAGCTGTTGAAAAGAATCCATATGAGTTATGGTTTGGAAAGCCTCCAAAAGTGTCTTTTCTTAAGATTTGGGATGTGAAGTATACGTCAAACGATTAATTTCAGACAAACTTCATCCAAAATCTGACAAATGTATCCTTGTGGGCTGTCCAAAGGAAACAAAGGGGTATTACTTCTACAATACATCTGAGAACAAGGTGTTTGTTGCTCGAGATGGTATCTTTTTGGAAAAGGATCACATTTCCAAAATGACAAGTGGGAGAAAAGTAGACCTCGAAGATATTCGAGTCGAACAACAAACTCTAGAGAATGCTCAAGATGACATTCAAGATGAAACTCAGAGATCTTTAGAAGTATCTGGTGAGAATCATGGTCAATCTAGATATGTAACCCCGCGTAGATCGCAGAGATATAGATCTCAACCGGAAAGGTACTTAGGTATTTTGACAAACGAGAGTTATGATGTTCTATTACTTGAAAGTGATGAACCTGCGACTTACAAACAAGCTATGACGAGCCCTAGCTCCAAGCAATGGCATGAAGCCATGCAATCTGAATTAGACTCCATGTTTGAAAACCAAGTATGGGATTTGGTCGATTTGCCAGATGGCTACCAAGCCACTGGAAGCAAATGGGTTTTCAAACTGAAAAAGGACAAGGATGGGAAACTTGAAGTTTTCAAAGCTAGATTGGTTGCAAAAGGTTACAGGCAAGTCCACGGTATGGATTACGATGAAACCTTTTCACCAGTTGCAATGCTAAAATCTATTCGGATAATGTTAGCAATCGCTGCATATTACGATTACGAAATATGGCAGATGGATGTCAAAACCACTTTCTTAAACGGCGTTTTAACAGAAACTGTGTTTATGACACAACCTGAGGGTTTTGAGGATCCAAAGAATGCTAAAAAGGTATGCAAGCTAAATAAATCAATCTACGGATTGAAGCAGGCATCCAGGAGCTGGAATATACGTTTTGATGAAGCAGTCAGTGACTTTGGTTTCATCAAGAACGCAGACGAATCTTATGTATACAAGAAGGTCAGTGGGAGCAAAATTGCTTTCCTAGTATTATATGTCGATGACATATTACTTATCGGAAATGACATTCCTATGTTGAACTCTGTCAAGATTTGGCTTGGGAAATGTTTTTCGATGAAGGATCTAGGAGAAGCACAGTACATATTGGGCATCAAGATTTATAGAGATAAATCTAAAAAGATGATTGGACTTAGTCAAAGGACTTATATCAATAAGGTGCTTGATAGGTTCAAGATGGCAGACTCCAAGCGAGGCTACCTACCCATGTCTCATGGAATGACTCTAAGCAAGACTCAGTGCCCAAAAACACTTGATGAGCGTAGACGAATGAATGGGATTCTATATGCATTATTGATTGGTTCAATAATGTATGCTATGATATGTAGACGCCCGGATGTTGCGTACGCACTCAGTGCTACAAGCAGATACCAGTCAGACCCAGGAGAGGCACATTGGACTGCTGCCAAGAATATTCTGAAGTACCTGAAAAGGCACAAAGATGACTTCCTGGTCTATGGTGGAGATGATGAATTAATTGTTAAAGGCTATACGGACGCAAGTTTCCAAACCGACAAAGATGATTTCAGATCACAGTCTGTGTGAGGGGGTCGAAAAAGCACGAGGCTATTGCGTGACCTCGTCCCTCGTGGGTGTGACGCTTCTTTTTGTCAAATCAAGTGTAATTGGATTTCCTGTGAGTTTACACCCAATTGACTAGTAACATAGGAGTCGTCATTCAGTTTTTAACGACAATGAGAAAAACCGACAAAACCCGGTTATCGTGACATAAAGGGAGTGCAATTATGTTTGACCACGACGGCCGTAGGTTGCCTTGTGATCCCTGGTGGTGGGGATCATCGCTCAACGTACACCCGCAGGGTAAAGATTGAGGGTTCGGGGGACTGTAACTACCGAGAGGAGTACTCGCTCTTCGATAACTCCAGAGGCAGGATATCCTTACTAGCTCAGCATAAATAATTGAAGGGACATGCGTTAACTATTAAACTAATCTGAGTTGATTTTATCAATATGCGTTATATAGTACTAGATCGAACGCGATTATCTGATTTAGATTGTTTTAAGGGACCTAGCATGATAATCCAATTTCCCAAAAATATCATATTTATTAAGCGTGATCGAACAATCAGATTTTAGTTAGTTTAACAGTTCATAAAAGGGCAAGGAAAGCAATTAAACCATGGAAAAGGGACACATTACGACGCACCCTTGAGAGGTGCGTCACGGTTCTCAGAAAACTAACCACTTTGACTTTGCTATTTCTCCTTTTATTTAACGAATCTCAAATTATGGGACGGGATACGTTCTGTTCGATTTATGGATCGATTGCGACAGAACGCGTGATCAGTTTTGCAGCATGAGGCTTAGGCTTAGGGGTTTAGAGTCAATACTCACGATATTATTGTGTGTTGTTGGTGTCCTTTTCACGTCGAACTTAAGGCCCTATTTATAGAAAAGAGTTCGTGGAAAGATAGAATTGTAGAACTCTAATCCACGAGGAATTAGGAAAAAACACGTCCCAGGTATTTTCAGCGCCCAGGGCTGGGCGTCAAAGATTTCGGCGCCAAGCTCTGGGCGTTGGAAATAGGATCCAGGCAATTTCGGCGCCCAGAGCTGGGCGTTGAAATTGATGTTTGGGCCGTTTCTTTGTCAGATTCGGACTCTTAGAATCCGGAGTGTATGAGACTTAATCGAGTCTTTTAGTGCGTATTAATTTTATGACGGAATGCGTCTGGGCCCGTTACGAACTCTAGGCTCGTTAGGATTTCAATCAATACGTGACTCTTATTTTCGAATCGTATTAGGAATAGGATTCTCTCGCAATTTCTATCTCATTTAGGATTTATGTTGGAGTGCAACACCTAATTCTGACAGGTTTCTATCTTTTATGACTTGCCACTTTTAACAGCTGCCCATTACGACATCTACTATTTTTAGCATGTTTCCATCAATAGCAGGTTTCTATAAATAGCAGGTTTCGGGTGAAATGAAAAGGGGAATTGAGATTCGTTATTTTATAGGAGATGCGTTGTCAAGTGGAGATTTATGTTTTCATCATCGAACCTTCCCTTTCGGGAATGGGGACAAAAGTAGGTGTCTACAGTTAGCCCCCACTTTGACAGAGTCTCGGGATGAGACGATAGTCAAAGTACTGGACGGAGTGCGCCACAAAAGCCATGGTGTATGTGACCTGTTTTGCGAGGGTCTCACGAGCCCCCGAGTGATAACATTTGATTTAAGGGTCATCACTTGAAATGTCGACATATCCCTCACTTGTCATTGGGATTTGTCAACGGATAGTATAGAATACTCCCTCACTTTGTCATTGGAAGTATCTAAAGAGGCGTAGAAACTCCCTCACTTTGTCATTGGGAGTAGCTACAAATATTTTCGAAATCAAAGCTATAAAGTGCAATTGGGCCTGGCCAAGCCCAACCACGAGGTAAAAATGTTTTTAAAGATTCTCATTTTCAGGGTTAGCTAAACGAGAAAAACCCCCTTGTTTTTATGGGACGTAAAACGAAGGAAAATCCAGCACATCGTTCTTTTTTGGAAAAACGGAAAACCAATCCTTTAATTTTTGGAAAAAGGGAAAACCGATCCTTTAATTTTTGGAAAAAGGGAAAACCGATCCTTTAATTTTTGGAAAAAGGGAAAACCGATCCTTTAATTTTTGGAAAAAGGAAAAACCGATCCTTTAATTTTTGGAAAAAGGGAAAACCGATCCTTTAATTTTTGGAAAAAGGGAAAACCGAAAAAAGTTATCGCTGCAGCGACTAAGGACCTGCGCGGTTAGTGGCGCAGACCCCGCCGGCTAAAGATGGCGAGCCTGTCCGCTAAGGGTGGACACCCCGTCCGATAGAAGTGGACGAATCTGTTTTGAAGTTTGTTTGCTTTTTTTTGAAAATAAGGACCTACGCGGCTTGTGACGTAGACCCCGCCAGCTAAAGATGGCGAACCTGTCCGCTAAGGTTGGACACCCCGTCCGATAGAAGTGGATGAATCTATTTTGAAATTTGTTTGCGCTTTTTGAAAATAAGGACCTACGTGGGTTGTGACGTAGACCCCGCCGGCTGAAGATGGCGAGCTTATTTTGAATTTGAAGACTTATTTTTCGAAAAATGAGGACCTGCGCGGCTAGTGACGCAGACCCTGCCCGCTGAAGGTGGGCGAGCCCTGTCCGCTAAGGGTGGACGCCCCGCTCGCTGGAGGTGAGAGAACCTGAATTCATCTTTTTGATTTGGGATTCGCGTGCCGCGGTCTTGCCTGATTGAGGTGGACAAGTCCCTATTTCATTTTTTTTCTTGTGACTTCTCTTGAGAATTTCTTTTCATTCATTCTTGCAGGAGCGAATTCTTTCGAGGGATGCTCGGATTTAGTTGCAACCTGAATGTGGGTTGACAACGTGTTTAGGCGGACCATTGTCTTGTGGTCATCTTCCTTCATGGTTTTGAACTAGTCCTTACGGCTCAATTTTGCCACTACCTGGGTCCTTGATTGGGGGGCCATGTATAAGTATCAACGGCGACCTTTGTCTTGAGGTCGTAAACCGGTTCTTTTTCTTTTGAGATTATCCAAACACGGGACTTTGTACAGCGTAGTCTGGGAATATTGTTTTAACTTTGCATACCCCTTTTTTTTTGAGATATATTTTTTCTTTCGAGCCATCAAGTACTCGTGCTTGGCGGCCAGTTCTTGTCAAAGAGGTTCTTTGGGGATACGCATTTTGTAATGTCCTTGATTTTGTTTGGGATCGTGCTCGTAAGTGCGAGCGATCTTCGTAATGGTGTGCTACTCTTGACAAAGTCGTGAGGTGCAACTTTCAGTAAGAAAATCGGCAATTTTCGAGTCGAATGGATGCGGCAGGGCCCAATAGAAGTTAGGGCCTTTTTTGAGCCTGGGTTCATTTTCGGTGCCCAGGCCTGGGCGTTGAAATGATTCACGCCCAGGTGGGGCGTTGAAAGTGTTGTTTGGGCTGGTCTTTTGATGACACAGTTGGCCTCTTGTTCATTCGTTTATTTCACTTGGAAGTTCTATGTATTCTCTTTTCTTTTGTTTTTTCTTTGTTTTTAGAACTTGATGATTTTCTTGAGGAGCCGTAGCCGATTGGTGGACTACGGTGCTTGTCGCTTTGGGGCTATTATTTTAAGGAACCGTTGCTCTTAAGGTGTACAGTTATTGCAATAGTCGGGCGAGTCTATATGGCCCGAGGAACATACCTTGAGGCGTAAGACTTTGACCGCTCTTGTTGTTGTATATTTTTCCTTTTGAACGCGTTCGTGAATGTTCGATACTTAGAAAAGATGATATGTATGTGCGAACGAGCGTTCATAGAATGGCCGTTGCGTGCGGTCCATTAATCAGTTTGCCTGAATCATTTTTTTCTTTTGAGCAATGACTGATTTTGAATAGTTTACTTAGAAGCTTGATAGGGTTCAGGCCCATTCATGAAGTGGGCTCAAGCATCGTGCCCTTTCGATTGTTCAAACATTTGCTTCGAGATTTTTTTTTTTTTTTTGCTATGGTTGTTTCGTAGCTTGGAGCCCCCAAGTATGCATGTTGGGATGCTTCCTTTTGGCGTACGATTTTTGTAGGTTCTTTCGAGAAAGATGCCTTGGGGTTCCGCTCGTGTAGGTGCGACCTATCCCTTCCGTGGCAGGTAATGTTTTGCTACTTTCAATCCTTAATGTGGAAGTCGTGTGGCTTGCATTTTGAATTTGGGCGATAAGTACTTTTTGCCTCTTTTACACGTGTTCTTGGTTGTGCCCGCATTAGCGCAATATGCCTCATTCTCTTTTTTAGACTTGTATTGTGGGATGGTTAAACTTACGGTGCGACGTAGGCTTGTGTGGCCCAGCATCATGTCTTAGGACATTCCTCCAAGTGTTGGGATATCATTATTATTTTCTTGCGTTGGAGTACTTCATCACGCCTCGTTTAGGTGCTCGAATAAGTGTAGCACCTTCTGCGTGGGCGTACACGGTTTATTACTTCGTTCGATGCGAGGATTCATAGATGTGTCTTTCTTCTTATATCTGGGCAAAACTTGGCTAGCAGAAAGATTCAGCGCCCAGGCTGGGGCGTTAAAGATATCGGCGCCCAGCTCTGGGCGTTGAAAATGATTTCTGGGCAGAATTTTGACAGTTCTTTTTTCTTGATTTTTTTCTTTCGCTTTTGCTTTGGAACGATGTAGACTGTGTAACGGACGCTCGTAGGGCGAGCGTTATGTGCAGTAGTTTGACCGGAGTTTTGGTGACTCGCGTTTTTCAGTTACCCTTGTTAGTGGGGTGACTTTATATATTCTAAGTAGTGCTTAGAATTTGGGAGGGGTTGTAGCCATTCTAAGGTTCGTTTTACACGATTAAAGCTTAGGATTGTGCCCCTATGATGTATGTATAGCATTAGCGTCGAGAATTTGCGATAAAATCGTCATTTCGAGCATTTTTAGAGTGCTTTTCTCAAGCCCCCAATTGTAGCTACGGGATTGGCTTAGTGCTATAATGCTTTGCATACGTTTTTATGCGTTCATGGTGACATGTATCATGAATAGTTTGAACCAGACTCGTTTAGTGCGAGGTATGTTCGAGTAGTGATTTTGCTACTTCTCTTGTAAATGTCGTATTGTGCGACATTGCCATGGTCAAGGTAGTCACATGTTGAAGTGTGCCTTGACCAAAAGTTAGGTGTCTTTCTTTACCCATAACCATATTTAGAAATCTTTTGACTCACTTGCAACATCGAGATAAACGCATACTTAGCTTAAACCAACGACACTTTATTATGTTCGAAAAAGTCTTTGAAAATTATTTAAAATCCGAATCCTACTGTGTACAATCCGAGGTGTCCTAAGTAAGTTGACTTATAGAAGGGTTCGTACAGGATTACATGAGTGAATCAAAATACTGTTACGATTTTTGGAATGCTGTCTAAGGATTTGCTGGGAGCCAGGGTGCAGGCGTCAAGATATACTTGTGCCCGTTTGGCATATGCTTTAGGCTTTTAGGGCCATCTTTTCCAGAATTGCGGGAATATAAACCGTTTTCAAATTGACTTAGATTTACTTGGTGTATGTCTGTACAAAAGGTCAAGGTATATTTAGTTCTTTCCCTAGCTCTTTCATTTCAATTTTTAGCCCCCAATTGCTATTATGTCTTCCCATTAAGGATGCTTTCAGATTTCGATCTTAGATGCCCATGTCACATGTCTGAGTAGGGTGAGCCTTGGTTAAGTGCCGAGTCCTATTGACAATGTCTGATTTTTTCAAAGGAGATTAGCAAGCATTCGAATTACCATGAACGGGTGCCCTGAGTTCGAAGGAACGATGGGGCGATGTCGTAGAATAATCCTCTTTATTGCAAGCTTTACTGCCTTTACTACTTGTTGGCGATTATGACTGTGTCTAGTGGTGAAAGAAGGTCTTTAAGCGAACGACTATGTCTAGTGGTGAAAGAAAGTCTTTAAGTGAGTTAGTTCGCTTTAGGGAGGGTCAAGTCGAGTACTTTAGAGGTCATGGACGCTTGCGCTAGCCCCCATTCAATTGAGGCAAAGCGATCTTTTTGAGTCTCGGCTAAGTACCTAGGAGTGTGAGTGCTCCTTCTAGCAAGGGTACGTGCCCTTATTATTTTTCGATGTGTGCTCGTTTTGGCATCTTGGTGACTTGGATTCTTCCTTTGACTTTTCCTTTCGACTTGGGTTGCAAGTAATTAAATTTCAATAAGGGACTTCTATTTTTTATTCTTGTTTTTCTATAGGCATTAATATTTTTGCAAATTGGTTGGACCGAATCATGGATTGCCTACGTATCCGCCTTAAATAGATTTAATTTGGAATCAGGTCTTGCGTAGTTCTTAGCCTAGAAAATGGTTTCTTAGAATGCCGAATTCGATAAGTATGTTCTGAGGTGAAAACATATTATTTGAAACGGTAGAATAAATGAAGTTTGTTATTATTTTAATCTGCTGCTTTGCCGTAAGCCAAAAATTTGTTATATATATTTTTTTTTTGATTGAGTACATGTATTTCTTTGGTGGTACGTATATCTGAATACGTGTTGTACCCCTCCAAGTGTTCGTTATTTTTCCGTGCATGTGCGGATAAAATGACGAGCACTTCTGGACAAATTTTAGCAAGCAGAGAGATTCAGCGCCCAAGCTGGGGCGCTAAAGATTTCGGCGCCCAGCTATGGGCGCTGAAAATGACTTCTGGGAGGATCTTTTTTGGTGCGCTAAATGCTTCTTTTTCTTTTTAGACGGACTTTTAAAGTCGCTTTGCAAAGTTTGCTTTTTTATTTTTTATTATTTTTTTTTTGTACTTTTCATTTGTCTTCCTTTTTTACTCGTGACTCAAGACGGTTTGAAAGATGGGTTGAATGAGATAGGATAATTTGTATAGGCATTGGTCAAGCATGAGGATTATATCTGCTAGGACTCACAACTTACAGCCTCAAGCTAGTGTCACGAGTTTACATCAATCAAGGCAATGAGTAGTATGGGGACGGCTCAAGGGTATATCAACAGGATGTATCCACACAAGTTATATGGTCATTATGCTAATGGTGGTGTAAGAACAGGTTTTGGGCTTTGGAAATAATGGGTATGACGCACGTGTTAATGGCCGTGCGTGGTTTGCGGTTGACAACTAGTTCAAGAACAAGAGTCGAGGTAATGGTTTCTTGGGTTATGGCCTGCAATGAGAACATGGATGGGTTAGATGAGCTGAACAGGGGCCCCAGAGCGAAGGCGTCTAAGAATATGAGGATTGGAAAGGGTAGACATCGTAGAACTTTATGATTTGGATTGGTTGACTCAATTTTCTTCCTTCGTTTACTTGGGTAAATTTCGCACTTTGGAAGGTACGGGTGTGAGGGGGTCGAAAAAGCACGAGGCTAAGGCGTGACCTCGTCCCTCGTGGGTGTGACGATTCTTTTATTCAATCAAGTGTAATTGGATTTCCTGTGAGTATACACCCAATTGACTAGTAATATAGGAGTCGCCATTCAGTTTTTAACGACAATGAGAAAAACTGACAAAACCCGGTTATCGTGACATAAAGGGAGTGCAATTATGTTTGACCACGACGGCCGTAGGTTCCCTTGTGATCCCTGGTGTGGGGATCTCTCAACATACACCCGCAAGGTAGAGATTGAGGGTTCGGGGGACTGTAACTACCAAGAGGAGTACTTCGCTCGTCGATAACTCCAGAGGCAGGATATCCTTACTAGCTCAGCATAAATAATTGAAGGGACATGCGTTAACTATTAAACTAATCTGAGTTGATTTTAGCAATATGCAACATATAATACTAGATCGATCGTGATTATCTGATTTAAATAGTATTAAGGGACCTAGCATGGTAATCCAATTTCCCGAAAATATTATATTTGTTAGGCGTGATAGAACAATCAGATTTAGTTAGTTTAACAGTTCATAAAAAGGGCGAGGAAAGCAGTTAAATCATCGAAAAGGGACACATTACGACGCACCCTTGAGAGGTGCGTCATGGTTCTCAGAAAACTAACCACTTTGACTTTGCTATTTCTCCTTTTTATTTAACGAATCTCAATTATGGGACAGGATACGTTCTGTTCGATTTATGGATCGATTGCGACAGAACGCATGAACAGTTTCGCAGCGTGAGGCTTAGGCTAAGGGTTGGAGTCAATACTCAGAATATGAATTGTGTGTGTGTCCCCTTTCACGTCGATTTTAGGGGTCTATTTATAGGGAAGAGTTCGTGGAAAGATAGAATTGCAGAGTTCTAATCCACAAAGAATTAGGAAAAAACACGTCCCAGGTATTTTCAGCGCCCAGGGCTGGGCGTCAAAGATTTCGGCGCCCAGCTCTGGGCGTTGAAAATAGGATCCAGGCAATTTCAGCGCCCAGGGCTGGGCGTTGAAATTGCTGTTTGGGCCGTTTCTTTGTCAGATTCGGATTCCTAGAATCCGGAGTGTTTGAGACTTTTAATCGAGTCTTTTAGTGCGTATCAATTTCATGACGGAATGCGTCTGGGCCCGTTACGAACTCTAGGCTCGTTAGGATTTTAATTAATACGTAACTCTTATTTCCGAATCATATTAGGAATAGGATCCTTGCAGTTTTCTATCTCATTTAGGATTTATGTTGGAGTGCAACACCTAATTTTGACAGGTTTCTATCTTTTATGACTTGCCACTTTTAGAATCTACCCTTTACGGCAGTTACTATTTTTAGCGGGTTTCCATAAATAGCAGGTTTCTATAAATAGCAGGTTTCGGGTGAAATGAAAAGGGGAATTGAGATTCGTTATTTTATAGGAGATGCGTTGTCAAGTGGAGATTTACGCTTTCATCATCGAACCTTTCCCTTTCAGGAATGGGGACAAAAGTAGGTGTCTACAACGGGCTAAGTATTTCATGGCTCGCTCTTTTCGCTCGCCTAGGGTGGACCTTTAATTTTAGTTGGCCTAGGGTGGACCTTTAAATTGTCTTACTTTGCAAGCGTATTTAGTCGTTTCTTAAAATGTGCAAATAGCGTAGATTCAAAATGATATTTTTACCTTATTGAAATTTAACGAAAGAATTACATCGAAAATAATTTTCAGAATTCTTTTCAGATTCCAGTTTCCGGGATGGAAGTTGTGATTTAGACTTGAACTTTCATTAATTTTTCTGATTATAACCCGTGTATGAATACAAGGAGGTGGCCTAGACTCAAAATAATGACATGGCGTAAGCCTATAATACTTGACCAAGCGACTCTCAGACTTAGGCTAATTGGACCATAACTTTCGTTGGTTGACACTTTAGATTTTAACCCCTGGGTGTTCATTTGTCATGCGCCATTTTTCTTAATGTTGGCAAGGTAGCTAATTGGGGAGATCGAATTTCCATTTTTACAAGGCTAGAATCATTAGTGCGGCTTCTCTCTTAGTGTGTATTGCTTTACCCCAATGATAGCCTTATGGCATGCCGATTTGGCTATTTTCATGGTTTGTTATGTTGCATTCATGGAAAATCTTTTAGTCCGTACTTAGTAGTATTTCAAGGAGCGAGTGACTCGAGAGGACTATGATAGTCGTGACCCAATGTGATTATAAGCCTTGAGGCCATTAATTTTTCTTTGCCAATGGTATTGACACCTTAGGTTCACTTTGGGGGTTGTGCGACTATGGGGGAATGATTTTCAGAATGTGACCGTTTCCATTTTGCAAATACATAACATATTCTTTTTATGGGTGAGGGAGAGTATTGAGGCCGTAGACTCTTAGCAAGGGATGACAATTACATATGGGTGCTTATTGATTTAAATGTTAGGAAGGGAGACTCAATATGGTTTAACCTTTTGACTTGCAGAACGACACCAAGCATTAGGACCGATTCTATGGATAAGACAACTAAGACTTAGGATTTAGATTGTACTTTTGGCATAGCCTAGTCTAGACTCGGATTTTTTTTTTTATTTGAACATTATTTTTTTTTTCTTGAAGACTTTATTCGAACATCATTTTTTGAATTCTTTGCCCATGTGACATTCAAAGTTTTTTAAATTAGCATGCTCGGTTTTGGTGCCGAACATCGTCGTCGTAGGAGGCCTAACAACGACACAAAGTGTTATTTATTTTTTTATAAGTCGCTTTTAGAATCGAGTGCTTTTTCATACGCCCTCGTAGAAAAAAAAAATTCGAAAAGTTTTTTTTTGCTACGTATTTTCTTCATGCGTGGGCACCGAGGCTGCTGTGCCTGACCAAAAGGCCAGGCAACAACTTCAGCGCCCAAAGAAGGGCGTGAGAAATATCAGCGCCCAGCCAGGGGCGCTGAAAATGCGTCCCTGGCTGGTTCTCGTTTTCTGTTTGCGTCTACTTTTTTGTTTATGCGACTTTGATTTTGCGTGCTTGCCTAATAACGTCCTTTACGCGTTGTGCAGCGTTTGTGGGATTCGTTACAGGCCATCCCGAGCGTCGCTTATTTTTGTGGCGATCGTTCGGGTTTGCGGAACACGTATTTTGGTATAACTCTTTGGCCAATTGGTTTATGAATGTTTGGGCAATTTTTAAGGTCGTTGGTTTTTCTAGGATAGTTTGTCACACACAATCATATATTTCGCTACACATAACTAACATTCCATCATGAGGCAATAATAACATGTCATGTAGTTTATGATAGGCTTCTATGGGTAGTTATTTGCGCCTGGCTTGGTACCGCTTCTATCGCAGATCCAACACATGCCCCGGTCGAGGTAGTGTCTTCAACAGACGAATTTCGCTTAAGAGGCCAACCCGCAAGTGCAAGCCAAGGGGGCATGCAGGCGAGAGGGACCTAATGAGCGAGCGATTGGGTTTGGGACGAGTGTACTACTAGCGAAAGTGCCGAGTGGACAACATTCGAAGCATATGCACCCGCCCGATTGGCGATGGGTATCCTTAGTCCCAACTCCCGAGATAAAACACCAAGGGAGCCAAGATTCGTTATGCGGTTCTGCCCGTTCACATTAATATGCTGATTTTCAGGTCGTCCCAACTTGATGGGGAAATAAACGCGGGGTAGGATCGTTTCACCCTTCGGCTATTTTGATTACCTACAAGCACGAGTATTTCCTTCACTATCCCCAGTGGAGTCGCCACTATGAAGGGGTCGAAAAAGCACGAGGCTATTGCGTGACCTCGTCCCTCGTGGGTGTGACGCATCTTTTTGTCAAATCAAGTGTAATTGGATTTCCTGTGAGTTTACACCCAATTGACTAGTAACATAGGAGTCGTCATTCAGTTTTTAACGACAATGAGAAAAACTGACAAAACCCGGTTATCGTGACATAAAGGGAGTGCAATTATGTTTGACCACGACGGCCGTAGGTTCCCTTGTGATCCCTGGTGGTGGGGATCGCTCAACGTACACCCGCAGGGTAGAGATTGAGGGTTCGGGGGACTGTAACTACCGAGAGGAGTACTCGCTCTTCGATAACTCCAGAGGCAGGATATCCTTACTAGCTCAGCATATATAATTGAAGGGACATGCGTTAACTATTAAACTAATCTGAGTTGATTTTATCAATATGCGTTATATAGTACTAGATCGAACGCGATTATCTGATTTAGATTGTTTTAAGGGACCTAGCATGATAATCCAATTTCCCAAAAATATCATATTTATTAAGCGTGATCGAACAATCAGATTTTAGTTAGTTTAACAGTTCATAAAAGGGCGAGGAAAGCAATTAAACCATGGAAAAGGGACACATTACGACGCACCCTTGAGAGGTGCGTCACGGTTCTCAGAAAACTAACCACTTTGACTTTGCTATTTCTCCTTTTATTTAACGAATCTCAAATTATGGGACGGGATACGTTCTGTTCGATTTATGGATCGATTGCGACAGAACGCGTGATCAGTTTTGCAGCGTGAGGCTTAGGCTTAGGGGTTTAGAGTCAATACTCAGGATATAATTGTGTGTTGTTGGTGTCCTTTTCACGTCGAACTTAAGGCCCTATTTATAGAAAAGAGTTCGTGGAAAGATAGAATTGTAGAACTCTAATCCACGAGGAATTAGGAAAAAACATGTCCCATGTATTTTCAGCGCCCAGGGCTGGGCGTCAAAGATTTCGGCACCCAGCTCTGGGCGTTGGAAATAGGATCCAGGCAATTTCGGCGCCCAGAGCTGGGCGTTGAAATTGATGTTTGGGCCATTTCTTTGTCAGATTCGGACTCTTAGAATCCGGAGTGTATGAGACTTAATCGAGTCTTTTAGTGCGTATTAATTTTATGACGGAATGCGTCTGGGCCCGTTACGAAATCTAGGCTCGTTAGGATTTCAATCAATATGTGACTCTTATTTTCGAATCGTATTAGGAATAGGATTCTCTCGCAATTTCTATCTCATTTAGGATTTATGTTGGAGTGCAACACCTAATTCTGACAGGTTTCTATCTTTTATGACTTGCCACTTTTAACAGCTGCCCATTACGGCAGCTACTATTTTTAGCAGGTTTCCATAAATAGCAGGTTTCTATAAATAGCAGGTTTCGGGTGAAATGAAAAGGGGAATTGAGATTCGTTATTTTATAGGAGATGCGTTGTCAAGTGGAGATTTATGTTTTCATCATCGAACCTTTCCCTTTCGGGAATGGGGACAAAAGTAGGTGTCTACAGTCTGGGTTTGTCTTCTGCCTCAACGGAGGTGCAGTAAGCTGGAAAAGTGCTAAGCAAAGCACCATTGCATATTCTACAACTGAAGCGGAGTACATTGTTGCACATGAAGCAGCAAAGGAAGCTATATGGCTAAGGAAGTTCATAGGTGAACTTGGTGTAGTCCCCTCCATTAAAGGACCAATAGCCCTATATTGTGATAATAACGGAGCTATTGCACATGCAAAGGAGCCTAGACACCACCAAAGAGTCAAGCATGTACTTCGTAGATTTCACCTTCTACGAGAGTTCGTTGAAAGAAAATAAGTCGAGATAAGCAAGATTGGAACTGATGACAACATATCAGATCCATTGACTAAACCTCTGCCGCAGGCGAAGCACAACTCGCACACTGCAGCTATGGGAATCAAGCATATTGGAGAATGGCTTTGATGTCCTTGTTTGATGTTTTAAAGTTTTAGAGTTTAATACTTTGTAAAGCATTATTGGTTAATCATTCACAATAAATGAATAGAATTCATTTTTCCATTTAATTTGTGGTTTATTAAATGATGAGTCCCTTCAATTTGACAAAATATTCAAGATAGACTGTCAGGACCAGTCCTGTGACTAAGAAATGTCTATCAAGTGAACTTGAATGTCAAAAGTTGAAAATGGTCCCTGGTCGGAGTTTTCTATAAAATTGGACGCATAGAAAACGTTAGACGACTAGAATGCAAGATGACTAGTAGTTCTGTTTCTTGAACTATGTGGACATGGCAATGTCATAATCATTTGCATAGATACTTACTTTGGGAAGACTAGTATCGGACAGACCTATGAAACTTTACTGTAAGAGATGAAAATCTGTCATAAGTAAATTTCATTAAAATTATTAGACACTAAATCCTCAATACCTGAGTGATTTGAGATTACTTGTTTGAGAACTGGTTGCTTTGACGTTGACCAACCGTCGCACCGTAAAAGGAGGCTATAAAGGCAACGCTCAGGTAATCACCTATCAAAAGAAGTCTAATCTCAAGATTGCAAGATTGGGATTGTCCTCCCATAAATCGGGATGAGATGCTTAAAAGTTGTACAAGGCCACTCGGAGAGCTAGAAACTGTAAAATTCATGGCCGTGCTCGGATGAATCATAGGCTATGATTATCTGTTTATTTGATCAGTTGAACTCTGAAACCGAGAAACACCTCTGGACATAATAAGGATGACAACTCTTACCTTATGTTCAAGAGCAAGCATCGAGCGACAAAGGAATTAGGTAATGCACACTTGTCCCTAAGGACAAGTGGGAGACTGAAGGAAATAGTGCCCTTGGTCCAAGTATGCATATAATATTAAGTCTAATAAATGCGGTTCAGTATTAATTAACAAGTTAATAAATCAGTGAGATCAAGTGAGCTGAATGCCTAGCTAGAGGCCGCTTCAGTTCAAGTGGAATTAACGATATTAATCCACAGCTTACTCTTGACTGAACCCGTAGGGTCACACAAATAGTACGTAAACGGATCAAGTATTTAATGGCATTAAATACTCCATCTATGGATATTCGGAATCGACTGATCTTGGTTTCAGTGGGAGCTGAGATCGTCACAAGCAAGAAATGAATACTCCGGAAACGATGATATTACCGGAAACGGAAATATGGATTGTATCGGAAATATAAATATTATCCAAGTCGTAAATGTTGCCAGAAACGGAAACATGGTACGTATCGGAAAATATTAATGGAAATGGAAATATTGCCGGAATCGGAAATATTGTCGGAAACGGAAATATTGTCAGAATCGGAAATATTATCGGAAACGGAAATATTAAATATTTGTTCGAAACGGAAATTAATTCCGGAATCAGAAATATTAAATATTGTTCGTATCGGAAATAAATTCCGGAATCGGGAATTTAATCGGAAGCGTATCGTACGAATTAGCATCGGACGAGGCCTGCCAGACGAAGGCCCAGCACGAAGCCGGGTCATCGCCCAGCAAGCCAGCGCGCCCCAACGCACCAGCCAAGGCTGCGCCAGGCCCACCGCAAGGCAAGCCCAGCGCGCACCAAGGCTGCGGCAGCGTATGGGCCTCGTGGCAATGGGCTGCGAGTGCTCGCGGGCTGCGCACGCGCGCATGGCGCCCCTCGTGGGCTGCTGTGCGTGCGTGTGTGTGTTTGTGTTCATATACGAATCCTAAAGCTATCAGGATTCGATATATGATTAAATTCCTAATCCTAAAAGGATAAATTAATTAAATAAGAGTTCTACTAGGATTCTAGTTTAATTAATTCGTATCCTAGTAGGATTCCAGTTCCTTTTCCATACCTCTATAAATAGGTGCCTAGGGTCATAATTTATAGACATAATTGAAGTATTCTAAAGGTAAGATTTTGAAGAAAAATCAGCCATACACTTGCACCTAAATAGCCGAAATTCCTAAGCAACCTTAAGGGCGATTCTAGTTGGTCAAGCTTAAGGCGAATCCGGACGTGCTGTGGACTATCTACGGAGGGACGACACTTGGAGTCCTAAAGACTTGTTCTTGTTCGGTTCGGGCGCAACTAGGGAGGGCACGTAACAAAGTGTATGCATCTAAACTATTCTAAATGATTATGTGTAAATAATATGCTTTCCTGGCTTTATGGTTTTTCCGCATGATTTATGTTTTGTCATATGAATCATAACCTAACAGAGCCTATACATAGGCACAAGGTAATTTCAATGTTAATGGTGTATATTTGTAGAATCATTGATCTAGAACCTTCTGGATTGTTTAAAATTTAAACAATTGATTATCTGCAAGTGCTTGCCATTTTGAACATTTTAGTACTTGTCTGTATTTTTGGCAAGACAAAAGCTTGCAGCCATCTAGAATTTAGGATGATGAAATTGATTATGTATTATGCTGCAACAATAATATTATTTTCTTTTACGAGGAAAAATCAGTAAATTTGTTGTTATTGTTTCTGTTGTGATGTAAACCATCCTCCATGGGACACTGAAGTGGGAAAGAAGTATATCATTCATTACACGTACGGATGTGACTACGATATGAAGGTATATAGCACCCCCTCCCGCAAGTTGTCCTCTGTATACCTATTAATGTCTTCACTTGTATGCATTGTTTGTTCTCATGACTCAAAAGCATTATTGAATTGCTTTTGAAGTATTTACAACCTGTAATGCAGGATAAGCTAACATATGGGACGATTCAAGAATGGCGATTTGAATAGAGATCCTATGACAAGGTTAAACCTCCAATAAAATTGTTGTTGCCGCCACCAGTGATCCTGAAAGGGTGGTATGTTTTCTATTGTTGCACCCTTCTTATTTTCTTGCTTTTCAACCCACTCGTGACTCGTCTTTGAACTTACACATTTCAGTCAATTTTAATCGACTACGAATCTAATATTGCTTGGAAACAATTATTTTTGCAAGGGTCTGTAGACGTACTCTAGCTTCTTGGTAGGCCAACCTACTCTTTGAACTCGCTCAATTTGAGGTAGTTACATGTTCCCATGGTTGGGATCGTTTTTTCCCCCCATTCTTGTTTTCATATCATATCTATTTTCATTTGATAGCTTAATGATTTGGTAATACTCCTGTATGATAAATCTACATGTGCAAAAGAATCGATTATAAAGTATCATGTCCTTTTCCTTCACAGGGTCTAGAGGGTCTAGACGTACTGGTGCATAGAGGCATATATGATGTTGCAGAGGGCATGTATCAACAGATGTATCAATATATGAAGTTACACAACGCCCTTTTGGTTTTGCTAAATCGTACCATCTTTTTTTGGTATGAAAATTGTGTAATGTTATGGCTTTATTTGTATTTTTTCTAGCATAAATACCCCAATGCCTTTTGCATACAATTCGGTTTATGTAGATATTAGGTGCTAAGTTTACAACTTATGAGCAGGGGACATTGTAGAGGAATATAAAGAACTCAAGCACATAAAGTCGACGAGCTATATGTTCTTGCAAATATCTCAAACATCTTTTATAAAGCTACATACTCTTTCAAGTAGCTCAATTATTTTGTCATTTGCGATACATACAGTTCCCCACAAAAAGTATAGCTAATTACTTTTGATAATCGTAATTTCTATATGATTACATACATTTATAAATGCTCATGTTTACATAATATTTTTACAAGACAATTTTGTAAATCTTGGGGGACTGTGCGCGCTAGCGCACAGTCCAACAACTAGTTAAGTTAAGTGTTGTTTTGAGTTAAGTTTGTTTAATTTAATGCTAAGTGTGCTTAGTAAGCCGCTCATTAAGGGCGGGCTATTACAGTAGTGAATCGACAATTGAATATTCTTTTTCTTTTTATGGAATACTTGTAGGTAATTAGTGATCCGATATTAATTATTAGCCCAATAATAATATTTATTTCCATTCATCTTGATTCTATTTATTACATTATACATCTGAAATGAGGCTACATTCAGATGTGTACATACGTTTCTTATGGTAATGAATCGGCAATATAATTATCGCTTTTTTCATGAAATGCCCCCGAGGTTTGCAAGAATGCACCAAATACCCTCGCGTCTTTTGAATCACATAATATACCCCTATTTTTTCATACTGTTCATGAGATGCACTTGGAGTTAACGGACGTTAGTCCTCCGTTAGCTGCAGTTTACCATTTTACCCTTAATGCTTATTTTTCGACATAAATTCCAAAAAAATAAAAAATCTCAAACTTCTTCTCTTTCTCTCTCCTCTCCCCTGTTCTTCCTCCTACTCTCTGGTCGCCGGCGGCGGCCGATCTCCGCTCTGTGGTCACCGGAGGAGGCCGATCTCCGATCTCTAGTCGCCGGCGAGCCTAACCCAAGATTTTGAAGTATAACGGTTCGATCGCCATCGAATTGCAAGGATTGGTTGTTTGGTTGTGATTCTTGGATTTGTTGTTTGGAGCAAGGCATATCATTCCTCAGTCGGCAATTCACCTCTACAAACTCCGGAGTTCTCCACCGTCCTCCACCCCTGGTTGAGAGCAACTCGGAACTGTTGACTGAGATTCTTGATTCATTGTTTGGACCGTTCTTGCAATTTCTTCTGCTAGGTTTGATTTCTTGATCTTCTTGATTAGTTCTTTTGATTGCAAATAGGCTAAACTTTAGCACTATTTTAGTGATTCTCTACTTGATGAATGTTGGTGAATTTCTGGGCGCTTTTGCTTTGGTTGAACATGTTCTGCTTCTCTGGTATTTTTCTGTCGTGTTGATGGGTGAATAACTTATAGGCTTTTGCAGGGGGGTCCTGTTCTGTGTGAGCGATGTGCAGGAAATGGTATGTTGTTTCTTTGTTCCCAAATCCTTGCACTTTATCATAGACATTTGCATAAGTTCTGTCTGACTATGCTAAACATGTAACTACAGTGTTAGGAATACATGATTAGTGGAAGATTATAGGATTTGCGCATTGGTTTTGCACTTTGTTGATACTTTGTATGTAAACCAGTGTGAAGTGCAGATAATTGTTGTATGCACGTTGCTAGTACAGTTTATGCGTTTAACGTGTTAACTCAGAACTTGATTGATCCTTTCTGCCTCCCCCCTCCCCAATTAAGTCTTCTGACTGTTATAACTCAGAAGTATTTTGGAACCGGCCAGCAGTGTTTGAAAAAAGCTTTGGCTCTTGTATAGGGGGTACAAAATGTGTGTTTTGCAACGATGGTAAGATGAAGTCGGAGTTTTTGCTCTTCATTTTGTCTGGGGATACTTTGACAGATGAATACTCTGCCCAACCAGTACCAATTTTTTGCCTTATCAGATTGGGTAATATACACAAGTACAATATATTATGTGACATCTCCATTGGCTAGAATCAGGAAGTTTTGAAACAAATATATACGAAATATCTTACAAAGATTTGCACTTTGTAAACTTACAGCAGCAGTTGGAACACATTTTGCAGCATATTTGTAAATATTTATCTTCCTCTTTTCATAGCTTAAATTGCCCCAGGCAGCTTAGTCAACTGCATTTCTCTCGTTAAACACTTGATTTTGGTAAATTTTCGTTAAGCTGGTTGGATTTTACTTTATACTTTTGACTCAATAAACATTTTTTGTGTTGTCGTTGATATTAAGTAATGCTGCATCAAATTATGCAAACATTTACTCTTCTAGCAGCAGCAGTGAGTTCGATTTTCCAATTTGGAAGACACAATCCCCTGCTACTCTTTATCCTAGCTGGCCGAATTGCTAGTGATTAAGAAGCTAATGCAGCGAGGAAATTACCAAGTGTTAGTTGGTTTCCTAGGATATTTGCGGGAGAAGTTGTGTACCTAATGAACCACCAACAAGCACGACATGTCGTTCATGCAGCGAGGAAATTACTCGAAGATATCTGTATCGATCCCTCTACTGTCATGATCGATCCAGGACGTTGTTTTGAGTTTCTGAAACTCGTTCAAAACTGTGATAAGACTGTGCTCAATCACATTCTAAGAAAGATGGCAAAATTTCCTGATACTCTTATCTTGACCTCTTGTGACAGTCACGGGTAAGTAAATAAGTGTTATATGTTCACATAAAACTCTTTCGGGTGAACTTGGGTTTAAGGCTGATGATAATTTATCTCTTATTGTTGACAGATCCCTGGTGCTTATGAAGCTAATCAATGCAGCGAGGAAATTACCAAGTGTTAGTTGGTTTCCTAGGATATTTGCTGCAGAAGTTGTGTACCTAATAAACCACCAACAAGCAAGGCATGTCGTTCAAGAGTGCTTTGTTTCATTAGATACGGATTTAGCTCACCAATACAACCAGATGTGGGGCTGGACAAACAGATGGATATGACCAGCAAAAGAGAGAGTGGTGTGAATTCATTTTGTTTGTAGCTTTGCTTAGAATTCTTTTGATAGTATAAAACTCACTGGACTAGCCATTTGAATCAAATTCTGCAGTTTAAAAGCAGTTTGGGTATTTGGTGCAAATAAGTTTACAAGTAGGTGTATATTGTGCAATAAATTTATAAATAGGTGCATTTGGTGAATTATAAACATGACTTAACGGAGGACTAACGGAAGGCCGGCTTAGGGGTATTTGGTGCAAACTTAGGCAAAAATAGGGGTATATTATGTGATTTGAAAGACGCGATGGTATTTGGTGCATTTTTGCAAACCGCAGGGGCATTTCATGAAAAAACCGTATAATTATATATAATATATATATATATATATATATATATATTTATATATATATATATATATATATATATATATATATATATATATAGAGAGAGAGAGAGAGAGAGAGAGAGAGAGAGAAGCATGTTCGTACTTAGGGAACAAAATGGAGAGAGAGAGAGAGAGAGAGAGAGAGAGAGAGAGAGAGAGAGAGACAGAGAGATATCACTTTTGCATGTACTTGTTCTGCTACCAATTTGAACTTAGTAGCATGTTCGTACTCAGGGAACAAAATGGTTTGACTCTGCCAAGTAATACAAACCAGTTATGAATCGCAAAAAATATGCATGCATGATATATATGCATGATAATGAATGGGTAATTATGCATAATCAAATATATTTCCATTCATCTTGCTTATATGCTTGTATGAGTTGCTTGTATATGTCATGTAACCGTTACATGGCTTGTATGAGTTGCATCATCTATGCTTAATTTACCTCTCTTTCCATTAGAGCTTGCAAACAAAGCATAAAAATACTGATAAAACGTAGTAAGAGCATAATTTAAAATTACAAAATGTGCTTCTTAGACGGTTGCACTATACATGAGTAAACATCACAACTATGCATTGTGCAACAGTCTAAGAAGCACATTTTGTAATTTTAAATTATAGTCTTAATACGTTTAACCAGTATACTTATGTTTCTATTTAATTTTGGTTTTGCAAGATCTAATGGAGAAAGCTAAATTAAGCATAGATGATGCAACTCATACAAGCCATGTAACGGTTGTTGGAAGCTTCAAATCAACCATAACAGTAAGTACACATATATATAGATACATTTATAAGAGTATATATAGCTTATATAATGCGGATTTACGCTCTTTTATCTTTTAATAATCTAACAAACAAGATCTAATTGTATCATCAATGTTATTTTCATAATTTAGATTGCCATTAGAAAACCCCAAAAAAAGTGTTATTCTCGTTTAATAATTTATATTTTAGCTAAGGATGTGAGAGTGCAAGTCTAATGGCTTTTTTTAGGCGCAACCAACTACAAGCAATTACAATTTGAATTGGAGAGGGCCTGGAGCAGAGGTAAGTTTATCTTTAATTCTAACATTTTTTTTGGTTGTTACATATATGTAATCACTCTGTTTCATAATGATGTTTCAGTTCATAATTTTAACACTATTAATAATTGAAGATAATCTTTTAAATTCTTTCCAATATATAAGAAAAAATATAGTAACGTTAATAACAAGATCCAATTATAAGAAAAAACATAGTAATTTATTGGAAAGCTTGTTAAAAAAAGTGAAACATCCGCTTTTTTCATATCATGCGTTATTAGATAAAAATCAATTATCTTGTTAATCTGCGGTACTATAATAATACTTAATTGTTTAATTAGTTCTTGCCCTTTCATTGATACTTTTTCGTAGTTTATTATTATAAAAAAATGTGTTTAAATTATTTTTATTTTTCTGACTGATTTAAGTACGTAAAGGGTGAAATAAAAATAATAAACATGTATAATAGAGATGAGTATAATAGGCACGAGATGACTGATCTCGTGCCTTATCCTAATATGTATAATAGAGATGAGAATATATATAATTGAAAAATGACCATTTTACCCTTTAGGAGTATATCACTAAAGGTAGGTTTGTAACTTTCTTATTTATTCCCAGCATATCCGTAACATTTACAAACAAGAAACTTGCCATATTTTATACCAGTTTTTTATGCACGTGACGCGTGCTTGTAAATTGTAATTTAAAAATGCACGTACACATAATAATCTTTAACTAGTGTGTGGCCCGAGTGATATGATGCCCCGGGTGATATGATGCCCCTATTGCTACTTTGAATAATTATAATTCGAAATTCTTTTTCAACTCAATGTTTGACTAAAACACATGTAGTCCTTAAAAGTGAATGAAAATATCCATTAAGTTCATCAACTACACATGTACATTACGTCATTTATCATGCCAAGTAATTTTTCAGTTAGATCATCTTACAGTTCGTTGAATTTATTTTCTAATGGAACTAAGTGCTTCAAATTAATAAGATATACGCATGGCATTTTAGTAGTTGATACTTATGATATCATATTTAATTCATGGTTTTCCTAAAATTTTAATTATTTTTTATTATTCCAATATAATCCATAAGAAATAAAAGGTAACATAAAGATTTAGTTGTTTTAGACTTTATGTTAACATATATTTATCAATTAGTGTGCATGAATAAACAACAATTAGTGGTTGGTTAAGATGGTTGCTGACATCTTAAGGGCCCTCGACGAGGGTGTGAATATACCTATAACTCTTCAATCGCCTCTTCTTCACACGGTTTGAACATTAACTTACAGAGTACTCGTATTAGTTTGTTCAGATAAGAGAAGTTGTAGAAGCTCACCATCTTTGTTCTGAAGCTTAAGAATTGTCAAATTGAGTATAATAGTGTAATGGTTTTGGATCGGAACAATTTGTACGGGATAGTTCCGTGGCTCAAATTAAATACAAGAATGGCTTATTATAGGATATGGGCTCAAAGTGCAAAAGGGCCAAGGCCCAAGTCAAATGACCTAGTATTCTTCAAACCCCTATAAATACTAATTTATGGGGGAAAGTAAAGGGGACCTACACACTCTCTCCTATATCTCACTGCTTTATCTCATAATATGATACTAATGTTGGGCGTCGGAGGCCCTGATCCGGGGAGCCTCCCCCGGGTTCGAGTTCACCTTGCAGGCACTCATCTACACGCTCAAGATCCGAAGATCCGACCACACAACCGGATTCCGATACCGGAACACAATTCATGTATTTTTACGAGTTAGGAATTGGCCACATTTAATTGGCAATACCATTAGCCATGAGTCCATAACTTGATAATGATTAAGGGTGTTCATAAAAAATCGTAACCGCGAATCGTACCAAAAATCGAAAAAATTGGACTAAATGGGCGGTAAACTAAACCGAAAAACTAACAGAAAAAACTAACAAAAACGGTTATGGTAATCGAACTTGCAAAATTAACAGTTAAACGGGTGGGTTACGGTTTCAATTTTTGACAAAACGGTTAACCGAAAAACCGATTTTTTTTTAAGAAAAAAGTTATTCAATGTTTAGTTGGAGGTGACAAATTACAAAATTATAGGTAAAGTATTTTAGTGAAAAAAAATGTTTGTTTGTGCACTGCTAGCCCTTTTAGTGCACTTAGCCCATTAGTCCATTCTTGAAACAATGAGTACGTGACTTCACAATTTTGTTTGAATTTGATGAACTTGTGTTAGTTTAGGCGTTGTTTGGATTTTTTTTTTTTGACTTGATCTTTTATTTAAAATGTTATTTTGCGTAAAAAAATAATACGATAAATACTGTCTAAAATAAATAAAAAAAATTGAATAGCGGTTTTGGGTAATCGGGTAACCGTATCAAAACCACAGTTAACCGTACCAAAACCACGGTTAACCGTTTAAACGGTAACCGATTTATACGGTAAGATTACGATCCATGAAAATGCCGAACCGTAATTTTCGGTTACCGAACATAATCAAATTTCCACCCATGAAACCCCTACCCCTAAATCCTAATCATGATAATCCACCCATTACAATCAATTGCTAACTGCTGTACCCGGGTATAGCCAGCTCTGGCTGTACCCCCAAAAACGACGCGCTCATATTGTTTGTTCATTCTTGTCGACTGTTTGTTCTTTTTTATTGTACTGTTTGTTCATTCTTATTGTACTGTTTGTTCTTTTTTGTTGTACTGTTTGTTCTTTCTTGTTGTTTTTTAAATTCATCATCAAATTTTCATAATTGTTGTATTTTTTGTTCTTTCTTCTGGAATTTTATGTTCTTTTTTATATTATTTGTTCTTTCTTGTTTATTTGTTTGTTTATAATAATCATATGGTTAATGTTCATAATTAAACTCTTCATTCATCTTTTATTCTTTCTTTTTGTATTGTTTGTTCTTTCTTGTTGTACTATTTGTTCTTTCTTGTTGTTTTTTAAATTCATTCATCAAACTTATTGTTGTATTGTTTGTTCTTTCGTGTTGGCTTTAAAATTCATCATAAAATTGTTCATAATTGTTATATTGTTTGTTCTTTTTTTTCTGGAATTTTATGTTCTTTTTTATATTGTTTGTTCTTTTTTGTTGAATTATTTGTTCTTTCTTGTTTATTTGTTTGTTCATGATAATTATCTGCTTTATTATTTGTTCTTTCTTGTTGTATTGTTTGTTCTTTCATGTTGGCTTTAAAATTCATCATAAAATTGTTCATAATTGTTGTATTGTTTGTTCTTTTTTCTGGAATTTTATGTTCTTTTTTATATTGTTTGTTCTTTTTTGTTGAATTATTTGTTCTTTCTTGTTTATTTGTTTGTTCACAATAAATATATGGTTAATGTTCATAATGAAATTGTTCACTTCATTGGTCTTTTATGTTTTTACAAGCGCCTATATTGTTTATTTCCAAATAAATAAATAAATGTACATTTTCAAAATAGTAAATGTTCATTCCAAATAAATAAATAAATGTTCATTTCCGAAATAGTAAATGTTCATTTTTGTAGTTTATTTCCAAATAAATAAATAAATTTTCATTTCCAAAATAGTAAATGTTCATTCCAAATAAATAAATAAATGTTCATTTCCGAAATAGTAAATGTTCATTTTTGTACTAGTGTTTGTTCTTTCTTGTTGTATTGTTTGTTTTTTTATGTTGGCTTCAAAATTCATCATAAAATTGTTCCTAATTGTTGTATTGTTTGTTCTTTTTTCTGGAATTTTATGTTCTTTTTTATATTGTTTGTTCTTTTTTGTTGAATTATTTGTTCTTTCTTGTCTATTTGTTTGTTCACAATAAATATATGGTTAATGTTCATAATGAAATTGTTCACTTCATTGGTCTTTTATGTTTTTACAAGCGCCTATATTGTTTATTTCCAAATAAATAAATAAATATTCATTTCCAAAATAGAAAATATTCATTCCAAATAAATAAATAAATGTTCATTTCCGAAATAGTAAATGTTCATTTTTGTAGTTTATTTCCAAATAAATAAATAAATGTTCATTTCCAAAATAGTAAATGTTCATTCCAAATAAATAAATAAATGTTCATTTCCGAAATAGTAAATGTTCATTTTTGTACCAGTATATTAATGTTCATTTTAAACAACACAAAACGACATCGTTTTGGATGGGGGTACAGCCAGCTTTGGCTGTACCCGGGTATAGCCAAAAATTTGCGCATTACAATGTCAATGTGGAAGAGGTTACCCTTTGGGCCTTGAAGTGGATTTGTAAAAGGGCCAAAGCCCAAAAATAGACCATTCCTCCAAGAAGCCGACTTAGTTAATCACTTACTTCCAAGTGCCAGATAAGCAAAGCTGTCAGACATGTGGACGCCGCTACGTAGATACACTCTCTTAAACGACGCGTACAACTCTTTCTCCAAATGAAAAATAAAAATCTCCTTACTACTAAGGCGCGTGGTAATCACTTCTAAACACTGCGAAGAGAATAAAAAACGCCAACCTGTTTGATTGGTCCACAAAATGCCTAGCACGTATATTACGGGTTCGTGTATTTTCGTCCCCAAATCATAGCATGGGCCCACATTAATTTTTTTAAAATAAATTACTGCCCCTTCCACCCACTAATATCTCTCCACCTATCATTACCTTCCTTTAAAAATATTATTTAAAATTCCTTTTGTTTTTCCTTTTTTTTTTATTCCTGGAAAAGATTTTCAACAGGGAGGTCAAAATTGAATGTAAGAGTGAGTGAGAGAGATTGTGTGAGAGAATATCCCCCGTAGATCTCTCTCTCTTCTTTCTCTCTCTAAACTTACATCGTCGGCAGCCATGGGTGTCTGGGAAGCTTTACTCAATTGGCTTCGAAGGTTTGTCTCTCTTATTTCTCGTAATTGTGTTTTCTGATGTTTTAATCTATGATTGTTTTCGATTTGATTTTCGTGTTTAATTACCCCCCTTGAATTTTATTGTTTTTTTCCGAATTTTGAATTTCTGTTAATCTTCTTGCCGGAGAATAATTCCGTCGTAGATGCTGGTAGCGGCTTGAAACTTTAACTTTTAGATTGCCGGAAAACGTAGGGTTTCTAATTAGGTAATTTTATATATTTTGAGTTCATGATAAATTGTTCATAATTCCTAATTTCATGAATAACTGAAAAAATCAAGTAAAAAATACAATTTTTGAGGTGAAATTCGCTACAATATGTGGTTTCTGGTTGATTTTTGTGCTATACCAGCTGAAATATAGGGCATGAGGTAAATCCAGCTACATATGAATAGAAAAAATTAACAAGCAATCTGCTTTTTTGTTCTGTACCAATAAAGATTGTATTTAGGTTTTTTTAAAAATCAATGTGTAAAACGTCTTTCGTTTTGAAAAGAAGTAGCATGTCAATTCTCTGTGTTCTATGCTTAATTAAGAGAATTCTTTTCGGATAATCTAATTATGATGGCCAATGCTCTTATGATTCCTTATCGTAGGTGTTTTAAGTGGTCTTACCTACTTTCGGATTATCAAATTATCTCATTCAATCTGTCTGGAAAATGCATTATTCCCTAAGTAAAGTATTGCTATGAATAGATGATGGATCCATCATATGTTACAGCATTGTTTTTGATGGCTTATTAGATTGTTTTTCATTCGCATACCTTTGAAGCACGAACTTACCTTCTATTTTTTTTATCTTCTTGTAGCCTCTTTTTCAAGCAGGAAATGGAGTTGTCCTTGATAGGACTTCAGAATGCAGGAAAAACTTCTCTTGTAAACGTTGTGGCGACTGGAGGATATAGTGAAGATATGATCCCCACTGTAAGTGTTATGTTACCCTTATATTATTTCCTTCTATTCTCTCATGGAACTACATCTCTGTATAAAAGGAGTTGTGGTTAATTTACATTGTTCTTTTGTTTTCATTTAATTGCTAGGTTGGTTTCAATATGAAGAAGGTCACCA
The DNA here is from genome assembly GCF_020520425.1 of Spinacia oleracea. Lineage (NCBI taxonomy): Eukaryota > Viridiplantae > Streptophyta > Magnoliopsida > Caryophyllales > Amaranthaceae > Spinacia > Spinacia oleracea. The sequence goes on from NC_079489.1 coordinate 150,917,906, forward strand.
AAGGGAATGTTACAATAAAGTTGTGGGATATTGGAGGTCAACCAAGATTTCGCAGTATGTGGGAGAGATATTGCCGTGCTGTCTCCGCTATAGTGTATGAGACTTTTTTCTCTCTTTTAGTCTATTGCTTTATGCTTTTACCCTGGATGACTTGCTTAGATTATTCTTTCCGGCCTTTTATCACTAGATTTGCTCCATATTTTATTGTTCTTTGAAATGTTGGGAAGATAATTAACAATGAATTCTTTTATTAGTTTTATACACTGAAGCTTGGTATGCTCGAAGTCTGTAGCTATCTTGTCTCTTGCCTGACTGATTATGTGTCCAACGTTATCAAAGACAAGGACATATTTATACTTTGAAACCTACATAACTAGAAGCAACCATCTGGTTATCTTTGGCGGAATACTCCATTTGTGCTCTACTACATTTGCGCTCGTCTACTCTAATGCAGTCTGATATTCTGACAGTCAAACACACACGCTTGTCCATATAATGTACTGAGCCTGGCATATGCACGTGCACCCAACAGACCGATATTTAGAAGATGTCAATAGTTTCCTTGTAGTCCTAAGTCCTAGCTAAATTCATTGTTCTTGTGCTGCTAATCTTCCTGCCAAATTGTCTGTGTCCTACCTTTGCTATAAGTTAAGATTTGACTTCATTGGTAAATGACTAAATGGTAATTACTTCGCTTCTTCCTGCTGGTTGCCCTCCGCAGAGTATTTATCATGTGAATATCTGCGTGAATCCGTTGGTTAATCTTGCTGGATCATGGATTTAAAGTAACAGAATTAGTTTCAATATTTACCACTTTATCATCATGTCCAAAATCTTTTGTTGTGTTCTTCTTTCTAAGCAGCAAGATAAGCTTCCTCATTTTGGTGCACAAACTTGAGTTTCATTACTATCTTTATAATGGCTGTGTCTATATCTGTTGCAGTTACGTTGTTGATGCTGCTGACCATGATAACATAAGCATCTCTAGAAGTGAACTTCATGATCTTCTCAGCAAACCCTCACTCAGTGGTATCCCTCTGCTGGTGCTCGGAAACAAAACAGACAAGGCTGGAGCTATCTTGAAAGAAGATTTTATGGAACAAATGTTAGTAATTTTCACACTAACCTGCCTTTTATCTCTTGTAATCTGTACTTGAAGGGTTCTTGGTGCAAGCTTTTTATGCTGGAGCTGATCAACACGAGCCCGGCCTGCTGGCCCGACCCAGCCCAAAATTGGCGGGTTTTGGGCAGAACACTTGGGCCCGATTTTTGGGCTGGCCCCGAATTTCAATATTTTTTTCGAGTTTTGGGCATCGTAAAACTTAGAGGTGATCAAAATTCGGGCCGGGTCGGGCTCTAACACAAACAATATGCCCCAATCCATAACTTTTGTGTGTGTCAAACGGGCTTCAGGGCGGGCTCGGATTTGGGTCTGAAAACATTTTAGGGTGCCCAAACCAGCACCTTTGGGTCGGGTTGGGCCGGGTTATAGTTGATCAGGTAGACTAAAAAAACTACACTTTGAGATGTAAGTTTTGACCCGGCCTGAATGGCCCGAATGCCACTGGTTTCTGGCCCGAAATAGCAGGGTTTGTGCACAAAAAACGATCCGATGCTTGTCCCGGCCCGACATAATGGGCATGTTTTTAAGGCTGCGGCCCGGCCCGCCCTTTTATCAGGTCATGTCATGTCTGTGTAACCTGTAGCTGTGAGATTTTCGACACCATTATACGAGCACTTAAATTCTTTCCTTGTGCAGGGAGCTGAAGTCAATTACAGACAGAGAGGTATGCTGTTTTATGATCTCCTGCAAGAACTCTTCAAACATCGATGCAGTTATTGACTGGCTTGTGAAGCACTCAAAGTCAAAGAGCTAAAAATAGAAGGGCTAATCCTCCACATTCTTGTGTTTAATGTTATAATGAAATCTTGTTCATTAGTAAAAAAATCATTTAACTTTCCGCATGGCTGTGTTGATAATCCCTTATAAATAGCTTTTACAGTGGTGTATATTAGGTTTTTTGTTTATAGAACAATGAGAGTACTTTTGGTGTGTTTTCCCTCTGTCTGTCTTTTTATCTGTCGGTTTGCTGCAGAGTTTACAACTTGAGGAACAGGATCGTGATATCAGAATTGTAGTAGAACAGTATGTTTGTGCTTTTAGTTCAGTTTGGTATAGAGTTTGTTTTCAGATTGTTTTTGAAAATTCGGATATCCGAAATTTTCGGATCGGGGAATTGTGATCCGAAACCGATCTGATAAGATATCCGAAAATTCGGATCGGATATCCTAGAATCTGGATCCGATCCGAATTTTTAAAAATCAGAATATTCGCCTTTTATGCATCTGTTACCAACTTGATTTTAATTGTTCAACTTGTCTATTACTCCCTCCGTCTCTTTTTGTTTTTTACGTTTGGTATTTTGTACGCGTTTTAACGACTAATTAATGGGTATTGAGATTCTTCTAAGTTTTTCATGTAAACGAGGAAAATTACGTTTATTTATAATGTTTTCACTATTATCAAAATTCTGATATTGGAAAAATGAGAAAAAATTAATGTCTTTATCGAAAAGTGTGAGGGATTAAATGACCCAATGGATTTAATTGGTTAATATAATAACTTGCACAAATTTTGATAAAATATTAAATCATTTATGTGATAAAATAAAAGGAAATGTAAATAACATTTTGAAACACCCAAAAAGGAAAACGTAAAAAACAAAAAGAGACGGAGGGAGTACTTAATTTATTATAGCGCAAACAATTAGTCAAAATAAATAATTACAAACAAATACAAAATATTAGAAATAAAAAAGTTACAGTGGATACAAAAGGCCATCACATTGTCACAAAGAGTATTAATATTTAATACTCATCTACGTAGTAGTCTCTAAAGGAAGCGGACCAAGAAGGTTGTGCTTAACTGCTTATGCCATTTAGGCTAAGTAGTTGAGCAGGTATACTTAAGGGCCCAAATTATATCATTAGGAAAATTACAAATTATATGTAAGACATGAAACAACAAACTTACCTATTTATGTCACACGTTGCATCTAACAATGTAGTTTATGTTGCCTTATATCCCAACTACGTAGTAAGTGATGCTGAATTAGGGATGTTAATGGGGCGGGTTCCGTGGGAGACCCGCCCCGCATCCGCCCCAAGTAGGCGGGGATGGAGGTAGGTTTGGTGGGTGATGGGGCGGGGATGGGTATAAAAATCGTACCCGCCATGGGTGATGGGGCGGGTGTGGATTTTGTGTTGAACCCGCTCCATCCCCGCCCGCTCCGCCCCATCCCCATCCGCCCCGCCCCATCCCCACTCTCCCCGCTTCATACCCGCCATGAGTGATGGCGTAAGTGTGAGTTTATTTGCATGTCTAAGAGATAATATGAATTTAGGTGAGATTTTTAAGTTTTTTGTTTTGATATTTTTGTTATGACGGGTATTCTTTTTTTACTATATATATGTTACTTTAGTCATAAGGTTTTTTTTTTTTCTTCCTAACGTTAACTTTCATTACTTCATATATATGACAAATTTACTAAATAAGAAAAATTAGGCGGGTATGGGGCGGGGATAAGAAGGGGATGGATACCCAGCTGGGTGGTGGGGCGGGGATGGATTTTAGTTTATACCCGTTGGGGCGGGGATGGGGATGGCTTTTGTACCCGCCATAGGTGATGGGGCGGGGATGGGGATGAAAATTTTAGGTGGGGATGGGGATGGAGGGACCTATATCCGCATCCGCCCCGCCCCATTGACATCCCCATGCTGAATGCACCCATTTTAGTTAGGAGTCAAATGCTTTATTTCTTCCTTTTTCTAAAAAAGTTTATTAATAAGATGATAATTGAAATACAGTCATATATGACATCATTGCCGGATAAACTAACTTTAAAATGATTTGTAGGGTTGTACACCCGTTCATAACCAAACAAGACCGGAACCGTAATCGGAAAAATTTGTGGACCAAAGAAATTCAGGTCTGGACCGGACAAAATTCTTCTTGTCTGGTCCGGATTAGACAGAATTGAAAATTATTGAATATGTCTCCATACAATTTTCGAGGTTATTTATTCAAAAAAAATAATATATAGTTAGAACTTTTAAACTTTAGTTCTCCATTTTTATGGTAGTAGGGATGGATGTTGAAGACAAAAGAGTAGGAAAACAATAAAAAATAACACATGATATTAGGGCACTAAGAAAAATTAATAATTTTATTAAATTTAAACCAGGATAACAGGCCTGGACGGAAAAATTTTGGGTTTTGACCCGACTGGTAACCCAAAAATCAAAATTTAGAGGATCGAAAAGTGGAACATAATCAACTGATCCGGCTCCATCGGGTTTTGGTTTTAAAAAACAAATACAGGCCACCAAGAGCAACTCCTAGATATGGTGATAAAAATGGGTATGCTTGTAAAAACTTAAAGCTTCGAGCATGTAGCTAGCTAGCTAGCTAGCCATCCGTTGGTGAAAACATTTTGTCACCTGCTCTCAAGATGTTGTAACTATTTAGAACAGGTAGCTGAGAAGAAAAAAAAAGTTGAAAAAGAGATATATTTATGTTGGATGAAAATATGGAATAAATTAATCGAAATAGGAACAATGAATTTCGCGAAAAAAAAAATCGGAAATTAATTCCAAGGAAAAATTCAAAGTGTGAGTTTGTTTGTAATGCAAAGAATGAAGAACTAGATCGAAAAAGAAAGATCGACTTGCTCTGATACAATGATGAGAATCAGCAATTCTGATTCTAAAGTACAGGGAAGGAAATAGGGAAAAGAGGATGAGAGAGAAAATGAGATTTTAATGGGTATTATTTAATACCTTAGATAATCAGACATACTTTGTCTTTTATACAAGCACCAACAACTTGGTAGCAAAGCTAAGGCCTCAATTGATTAAGCTACTAATAATCTACTAATTACAATATTAGTGAAGTTAACTATGTACAACTTCCACATTCCCACTTGTTTTTCTTATTAAAATATCTACTCAACTCGACTTGTTTTATTACTTTATTTCATTCAATTCTACGGAGGGAGTATCGATTATCCACCATGCATACTATCGGCGCTACATGCAATGTTACCTTGAAACAAATCACATCATCTTTCAACCACTCCCCACAACCCCGTCTCGACGAAATCGACTACACCACCGAAATCGAGGTTTTGCTCAATTTGAAAAACTACGACGAGGTCGATAATCACGCTTGCGACAACGATTACGAATGTTTATACAAACCATATTGTTACACCGTCCGATCCAAAACTGACAACAATGCCGATGATGATACGAGAAAGTTAGTTTTTCTAATTGATCCTAAGACGCTTTATTTGGACGTCTTAACTGCCGCGACAGACGACGGTTAATTTGCCTGATTATGTCACTCCTGGTGTTTGGACAGCTGTCAAGTACGGAATGCTTTCATCGATATTGGATTATGTTAACTATACAGAAAAACATAACCCTATGTTAAAGTATGATATGTGTATCGATGTCGATGTTACTACTCATCATTTTGTTAATCACAACGAAGGTCCAGATGACGATGATGATTCTTGGTTGACAACTTTTGTTAGGGGAGTTGAGGAGGATGAACGTACTAAGTCGTTGAAGAAATCTTTGGAAAACAAGATTTCCAAATTGATGATGTTCTTATTAAGTACTTAATAGTGCTAGATTATGAGAAACTCTTTGAATTGGAATGTATTCCATTGATCAAATATATAGGGGATTACAATATGATTCCTAATACAATTAGAAACCCAAATATAACTAGAAGTATAATATACATCAAATATCCTAAGAGATTAAATCCGAGTAGATTTCTATCTCTATCACACCCCCGCAGTCGTAGCGGGAGGAGGTCGTACACTAAAACTGGATCTGAAATCCAAAAACAATTGTCTAGGGAGGCCCTTAGTGAAAATGTCTGCAAATTGATACCGTGAAGGAACGTGCAACACCCGTACTTGACCCAACACTACTTTCTCGCGAACAAAATGGATGTCCATCTCCGCATATTTGGTGCGCTGATAATATACGGGGTAGCTAGATAAATAAATATCACTAACATTATCACAATAAACAATGGTGGCCTGACGTAGAGGGCAATGTAACTCCAGAAGAAGGTTACGTAGCCAACAAGCCTCTGCAACGACGTTTGCGACGCCTCTATATTCTGCCTCTGCACTTGATCTAGAAAGAGTAGGTTGACGCTTAGAAGACCAAGAAATAAGATTGTCCCCTAAGAAACAACAATATCCTGAAGTCGAACGGCGAGTGTCTAGACACCCACCCCAATCTGCATCAGTATATGTGATCAAGCGCAAATAGATGTAGGATATAAGTGTAATCCGTGATCAATGGTGCCCTGAATATAATGTAAGATGCGTTTTAATGCATATAGATGAGGTTCCCGTGGATCATGCATAAAAAGACACACCTGTTGTAAAGGAAATAGTGCCCTTGGTCCAAGTATGCATATAATATTAAGTCTAATAAATGCGGTTCAGTATTAATTAACAAGTTAATAATTCAGTGACATCAAGTGAGCTGAATGCCTAGCTAGAGGCCGCTTCAGTTCAAGTGGAATTAATTATATTAATCCACAGCTGACTCTTGACTGAACCCGTAGGGTCACACAAATAGTACGTAAACGGATCAAGTATTTAATGGCATTAAATACTCCATCTATGGATATTCGGAATAGATGGATCTTGGTTTCAGTGGGAGCTAAGATCGTCAAAGGCAAGCAAATGAATACTCCCGAAACGATGATATTGCCGGAAACGGATATATGGATCGTATCAGAAATATAAATATTATCCAAGTCGTAGATGTTGCCGGAAACGGAAACATGGTACGTATCGGAAAATATTAATGGAAATGGAAATATTGCAGGAATCGGAAATATTGCCGGAAACGGAAATATTGTCTGAATCCGAAATATTATCGGAATCGGAAAATAATTCCGGAAACGGAAATATTAAATATTTGTTCAAAACGGAAATTAATTCCGGAATCGGAAATGTTAAATATTGTTCGTATCGGAAATAAATTCCGGAATCGGGAAATTAATCGGAAGCGCGACGTACGAATTAGCATCGGACGAGACTTGCTAGTCGAAGGCCCAGCACGAAGCCAGGCCCGCGTCCAGCAAGCCTGCGCGCCACACAAGGCAGCCAAGGCCACGCCAGGCCCAGCGCAAGGCCAGGCCCAGCAGGCCAAGGCGCGCGCACGAGTGGGCTGCGAGCTGCGCTGCTCGCGTGGGCCGCAAGGCTTGCGTGGGCTGAGCGCTCGCGAGGGTCGTGCTCGTGGGTGTTTGTGTCCGATACAAATCCTAAATCTAAAGGGGTTTGTTCAAAGATTAAATTCCTAATCCTAATAGGATAAAATAGTTAATAAGAGTTTTAATATAATTCTAATTAAGCTAATTAGTATCCTAGTAGGATTCCAATTCCTTTCCATAAACTCTATAAATATAGGCCTAAGGTCACATATTTAACAGACGATTATTGAAGTATTCAAGGCAAGATTTTAAGCAAAAATCAGCCAAACACTTGCACCCAAATAGCCGAAAATCTAAGAACCTTAAGGGCGATTCTAGTTGGTCAAGCTTAAGGCGGATCCGGACGTGCTGTGGACTATCTACGGAGGGACGACACTTGGATTCCTAAAGACTTGTTCTTGTTCGGTTCGGGCGCAGCTAGGGAGGGCACGCTACAAAGTGTATGCATCTAAATTATGCTATATGATTATGTGTAAATAATATGTTTCCTGGCATTATGGTTTTTCCGCATGATTTATGTTTATTCATATGTATCATAACCTAACAGTGGTATCACGAGCCTCTTATTATTTTCATAATCTAAATTGCATGAACATGGTTGAATTTTACAAATTTGCAAAGAATTAAAGGGGTGATTAATTTTCGTAATTAATTGCAAATTGCGTTTATTTAATTATATGTACGCAGTTTTTCGGCAGTTTCTTCGTTACTCATCCAAATCGAGTGATTTTTGTGTCAATTCGGCATGTAAAAGGCATTCTAAATTTTTGACAAAAATAGTAATTTTCGGCCGAACCCAGAATTCCTAAATTCGAAGCCTAACTATGACTTTTCGGAGGTTTTAGTTTTTCGAACGCAAAAGTTTGTAAATTTAAGATGTTAAATTAAGTATTTGCGATTCTTGTTGATAAATCTTGAGTTTTTGATTGACCTACTGTATATGTTTAACAATTATGAATGCCTAGACTTGTTAATTATACAACCTAATTTGTAATTATGATTAAGTTGTTGAAATTCAAATAATTTAGAATTGATTTGATTTTCATGATTAATTAATAATTTAATTAGGTACCAATGATTAATTCCACCATAAAAATTGTTAATTTATGTTAAATTTTTAATTTTTATGACCTAGCTAGATTTGAATCCATGTTAATCGGAAATTAATTGATTAATAAATTTTCGATTTTTCGCCCTAAAATTATGAAATTAATATGATTTATTAATTTGTCATTAATTTTGGAAATAAAAGTTTTAATTTTTATGCAATTCGCTCATAAAACTTGCACGCACAAAGCAATGGACGCTACGTGTTACCCTTAAGAGGTGTTGTATAGTGCGGGCATGCGACGACGAGCAAGGGAGCTCGTCGCCCATGCGGTACGATGCAAAGAGCAAGAGCCATGGCACACGAGCACAAGGCAGCACGCTGCCCTGTGTCGAGTGCTGTGCGCATATGGGCGAGTGGGCAAGGGCGAAGGTGAAGGAAATAATGCCCTTGGTCCAAGTATGCATTCTATGTTAAGTCTAATAAATGCGGTTCAGTATTAATTAACAAGTTAATAATTCAGTGAGATCAAGTGAGCTGAATGCCTAGCTAGAGGCCGCTTCAGTTCAAGTGGAATTAATGATATTAATCCACAGCTTACTCTTGACTGAACCCGTAGGGTCACACAAATAGTACGTAAACGGATCAAGTATTTAATGGCATTAAATACTCCATCTATGAATATTCGGAACCGACGGATCTTGGTTTCAGTGGGAGCTAAGATCGTCACAGGCAAGAAATGAATACTCCGGAAACGATGATATTGCCGGAAACGGAAATATGGATCGTATCGGAAATATGAATATTATCCAAGTCGTAGATGTTGCCGGAAACGGAAACATGGTACGTATCGGAAAATATTATTGGAAATGGAAATATTACCAGAATCGGAAATATTGCCGGAAACGGAAATATTGTCAGAATCGGAAATATTACCGGAATCGGAAAATAATTCCGGAAACGGAAATATTAAATATTTGTTCGAAACGGAAATTAATTCCGGAATCGGAAATATTAAATATTGTTCGTATCGGAAATAAATTCCGGAACTGGAAATTTAATCGGAAGCGTATCGTACGAATTAGCATCGGACGAGGCCTGCCGGACGAAGGCCCAGCACGAAGCCGGGCCATCGCCCAGCAAGCACGCGCGCCACAAGCCCAGCCAAGGCAGCGCCCAGGCCTACCGCAAGGCAGGCCCAGCGCGCGCCAAGGCCACGGATGCGTGGGCCGCGCTGCGTGGGCTGCTGCTCGCACGCGCATGGGCATCCCTTGTGGCTGCCGTGTGTGTGTGAGTTTGTGCTCATGCGTGATTCCTAAATCTACAAGAGTTAGTGTATGATTAAATTCCTATTCCTAATTGGATAAATTAATTAAATAGAATTCATGTAGGATTCTAATTTCAATTAATTCGTATCCTACTAGGATTACGATTCCTTTTCCATAACTCTATAAATAAAGGCCTAGGGGTCATTATTTATACACAAGTTTTAAGTATTCAAAACTAAGATTTTTAAGCAGAAAAATCAGCCAATATTCTTGCCTACCTAACCGAAAATATTAGAACCTTAAGGGCGATTCTAGTTGGTCAATCTTAAGGCGGATCCGGACGTGCTGTGGACTATCTACGGAGGGACGACACTTGGAGTCCTAAAGACTTGTTCTTGTTCGGTTCGGGCGCAGCTAGGGAAGGCACGCAACAAAGAGTATGCATCTAAACTATGCTAAATGATTATGTGTAAATAATATGTTTCCTGGCTTTATGGTTTTTCCGCATGATTTATGAACTGTCATATGAATCATAACCTTACAGTGGTATCACGAGCCCCTTATTATTTTCATAATCTAAATTGCATGAACATGGTTAAATATTTCAAATTTGCAAGAATTAAAAGGGGTGATTAATTTTCGTAATTGTTAATTAATTGCAAATTGCGTTTATTTAATTATACGTACGCAGTTTTTCGGCAGTTTCTTCGTTACTCATCCAAATCGAGTGATTTTTGTGTCAATTCCGCATGTAAAAGGCATTCTAAAATTTTGACAAAATTAGTATTTTTCTGCCGAACCCAGAATTCTCAAATTCGAAGCCTAACTATGACTTTTCGAAGGTTTTAGTTTTTCGAATGCAAAATTTCGTAAATTTAAGATGTTAAATTAAATATTTGCGATTCTTGTTGATAAATCTTGAATTTTTGATTGACCTACTGCATATGTTTAACAAGTTTGAATGCCTAGTCTTGTTAATTATGCAATCTAATTTGTAATTATGATTAATTTGTTGAAAATTAGAATAATTTAGAATTAATTTGATTTTCATAATTAATTGTAATTTAATTAGAAACCTATGATTAAAAACCACCATAAAAATTGTAAATTTACGATAAATTTTAAATTTTTATGACCTAGACTTGAATCCATAACAATCGGAAATCAATTGGATAATAAATTTTCGATTTTTTCGCCCTAAAATTATGAAATTAATATTATTTATTAATTTGTCATTAATTTTAAATATAAATTTTAAATTTTTATGCGATTCGTTCATAAAACTTGCACGCACGAAGCAATGGACGCTTCGTGTTACCCTTAAGGGGTGTTGTATAATGCGGGCATGCGACGACGAGCAAGGGAGCTCGTCGCCCGTGCGGCACGAATGCAATGAGCAAGGGCGTAGTGCACGAGCACAAGGCAGCAGCCCTGCCTTGTGTCGTGTGCCACGAGCTATGAACGAATGGGCATGGGCGAAGAGCGAGCCAAGGCAGTCGCGTGTGGGCAGCAAGCGAGCTGCGCCACAACGCGCGCTGCCTCGCACAAGAGCGCGCAGCCTCGCGCGCAGCGAGCGCAAGCTCGCGTGCCACGAGCGCTGCGCCCAGCATTACTCGCGCGCACAGCGAGCGATGTCGCGCGCCCAGCGAGCGATGTCGCGCCCCAGCGAGCGATGGCTCGCGCGCACAGAGAGCGATGTCGCGCGCCCAGCGAGCGATGGCTCGCGCGCCCAGCGAGCGATGTCGCGCGCCCAGCGAGCGATGTCGCGCGCGCGCACTGCGAGCGATAGCTCGCGTGCGATGAGCGCTGGCGCGCGCAGCGAGCACCAATGCGTGCGGAGGCTTGCGATAGGGAAGCAGCAGCTATGCGACGAGCGCATGGGCTGCGCGCACATGGCCAGCAATGGCTGTGTGCGTACGGCCCATGGGCGTGCAACGCGTAGGGTGTTTTGCGTTACGATTAGATCGTTTTGAATGTTTAATTTGAAAATTTCAGTTCACGTAATTTTAATTAATTTTAAAATTAATAATTTGAATTATTTTCTTGGATTTTAATTTTGAATATTATAATTATAATAAATGTTATTTATTCTAATTATTTTACTAAAATTAAAATCATGAATTAATTTAAATACGACTGAAATTAAATTAAATTTTTGGATTCAATTATAAATTGATATGAGCTTTAAATTTTAATTAAATTTGTATGTTTCCGGTTGGACTAGAAATACATTTTTATGTTTAAAATTGGTAAAGCATATGAATTTATTGGTTTAAGTGGGAGAGCTTTTTAGTCATAAACTCTTGATTAGGTCTACAAATCCTTAAGGTTAAAACAACTTGATTAGAATTAATAAGGACTGAATAATTGGTAGATTATTGGTGCCCTTGATTAATTGCTGCAAATGTTTACGTGATGCATAATGTGTTTTACTAACCAGCTATGTGGGCCATTCATGATAATGAATGGGTGAATGGTATATATTGTATATGTACTGTTTTGCAGGTTATGAAGTGACTAGTATGGCCCAAATAGGATAGAAAATATGGTCTGCGTACCATTAATTTGAATGTAATTGGTCTAAAGTACCAAAGTTATTTTTCAATTCAAATATGGTCTACGAACCATCAAATAGTTGTAATTAGTTATAGCTTATCCTATTTGAAGAAAATGGTGCCTCCCACGGAGATTTTCAAGACGGACTTTGAAGTCAAAGCTTCAAGATGAAGTCGGGCCATACTAGATCACAAATATCTTATGCATGTTTTAAGTTATTTATTGTTTTAAATATGTCTTAAAATGCATGAGATCAAAAGCTTGATTATGTTGCATGATTAAGGATTTTAGTTCACTTAAAATCTAACCAACATAGTAAGAGCCTTAAGTTCCAAACTTAAAAATTGAGTTAAAAGGTGCCATGCCAAAATATACACTTGCTTGGATATCCTTTACATCAATCTAGTAATAGTTTTCGCTCAGCGAGGTGTTACTTATTGGTCCTAAAGGGGCAAGGTTCACAAATAATTGTGAGTACATGTTAGTTTTGGTGAAACTCAACGATATAAGTAAGGAGTCCTTTTATGTCGTGGCAAATTCGATAGATTTACCTAATAAGTTCTTAGACGTACCTATCAACCAAGAATAGTTTCTAGACTATTAGCAAAAGGCTTTTGCTTACCTAAGATGTTCTAGAATTAAGTCGACAAACTGTGCTTAGTTCTTCAATGATTTTAGGATCTTGGAATCATTTTATTCACACCTGCCGGAACACATAACTTGAATAAAATGCTTAATAAACATTGAATTATGCATGTATGCTAGAATTTAAGTTTATTAAGAGAAACTGTGAATGGTTATTTATTTGTTTATTCTTTTCAATTGTAGTATTAATATGGCAAACAACAATCAAAACATCATCATGGGTTCTGAGCTTATGGTCAAGCTGAACCTGACAAATTTTCTTGAATGGGAAGCTAAGCTAGTTGAAATAGTCAAACTCAATGGGCTTGAGTATGTACTGTCACATCCCATGCCAAGCTACTATGCCAGAGACATGACCCCTGAGAGATTTTACGCTTGGGATGCGGATCTCAAAAAGGTTATGAGTCTCATGCTGAACAATATCCCTGATGATTGGGCTAAAAGGTTTGTAGCCTATGAACCTTTTACGCTCATCAAGAATCTGAGGGATATCTGTCGTGGAAGTACGGAGGACAGGGACCTGAACGTCCATGAGTTGATTGAATCAATGTCTGGTCTAAAGGTTAGTTCTCCCAACAGGTGTTATAGGATGGAGGTCCAAGAAACACATGTTCAGCTCCTTCGCACTAAACAGAGGGTAGGCGTCCCACTGAGGTTCCATGTGGATCTTATGTGTTCATATTTTGATCGCCTAAGTCTACTAGGAACACCAATAAGCGAAAGGATGGCAGTCTCTGTCTTGCTCAATTCACTACACAGTGGGTTTGGTCGCTTCAAGCAACTATACCTAAGTGAACCAAGAGAAGAAACAGTTGCAGAATTTATTCACCTTGTCAGAAAGGCTGAAATAGTACTGGACTGTGAAGCCAAAGATTTACTCAAGGATGATTCAGATCTCACCTATCTGTGGCATTGTCGATTAGGCCATATAAACTTGAAACGCCTAGAAAGACTTCAAAGGGAAGGAATTCTAGAACCATTTAACTTAGAGGATTATGGTAAATGCGAATCATGTTTACTTGGCAAAATGACAAAGCAACCTTTCTCTAAAGTTGGAGAAAGAGCAAATGAACTATTGGGTTTAATCCATACAGATGTATGTGGACCAATGAGTACAAATGCTAGAGGTGGTTTCAGCTACTTTATCACTTTCACTGATGACTTCAGTAGGTATGGTTATGTCTACCTAATGAAGCATAAGTCTGAATCCTTTGACAAATTCAAGGAATTTCAGAGTGAAGTAGAGAATCAATTAGGCAAGAAGATCAAGGCACTGCGGTCTGATAGAGGCGGTGAATATCTGAGCTATGAATTTGATGACCATCTGAAAGAATGTGGAATTCTATCAGAATTGACCCCTCCTGGAACACCACAATGGAACGGTGTGTCAGAACGGAGGAACAGAACCTTGCTAGACATGGTCAGGTCAATGATGGGTCAGGCCGAACTTCCATTAGAATTTTGGGGACATGCACTAAATACAGCTGCACTCACTATAAATAGAGCTCCGTCTAAAGCTGTCGAAAAGACTCCATACGAATTATGGTTTGGAAAGCCTCCAAATGTGTCTTTTCTTAAGATTTGGGGATGTGAAGTATACGTCAAACGATTAATTTCAGACAAACTTCATCCAAAATCTGACAAATGTATCCTTGTGGGCTATCCAAAGGAAACAAAGGGGTATTACTTCTACAATACATCTGAGAACAAAGTGTTTGTTGCTCGAGATGGTGTCTTTTTGGAGAAGGATCACATTTCCAAAATGACAAGTGGGAGAAAAGTAGACCTCGAAGAAATTCGAGTCGAACAACAAACTCTAGAGAATGCTCAAGATGACATTCAAGATGAAACTCAGAGATCTTTAGAAGAATCTGGTGAGAATCATGGTCAATCTAGAAATGTTACCCCGCGTAGATCGCAAAGATATAGATCTCAACCGGAAAGGTACTTGGGTATTTTGACGAACGAGAGCTATGACGTTCTATTACTTGAAAGTGATGAACCTGCGACTTACAAGCAAGCTATGACGAGCCCTAGCTCCAAGCAATGGCAAGAAGCCATGCAATCTGAATTAGACTCCATGTCTGAAAACCAAGTATGGGATTTGGTCGATTTGCCAGATGGCTACCAAGCCATTGGAAGCAAATGGGTTTTCAAACTGAAAAAGGACAAGGATGGGAAACTTGAAGTTTTCAAAGCTAGATTGGTTGCAAAAGGTTACAGGCAAGTCCACGGTGTGGATTACGATGAAACCTTTTCACCAGTTGCAATGCTAAAGTCTATTCGAATAATGTTAGCAATCGCTGCATATTACGATTACGAAATATGGCAGATGGATGTCAAAACTGCTTTCTTAAACGGCGTTTTAACAGAAACTGTGTTTATGACACAGCCTGAAGGTTTTGAGGATCCAAAGAATGCTAAAAAGGTATGCAAGCTAAAGAAGTCAATCTACGGATTGAAGCAGGCATCCAGGAGCTGGAATATACGTTTTGATGAAGCAGTCAGTGACTTTGGTTTCATCAAGAACGCGGACGAATCTTGTGTATACAAGAAGGTCAGTGGGAGCAAAATTGCTTTCCTAGTATTATATGTCGACGACATATTGCTTATCGGAAATGACATTCCTATGTTGAACTCTGTCAAGATTTGGCTTGGGAAATGTTTTTTGATGAAGGATCTAGGAGAAGCACAGTACATATTGGGCATCAAGATTTACAGAGATAGATCTAAAAAGATGATTGGACTTAGTCAAAGCACTTATATCAATAAGGTGCTTGATAGGTTCAAGATGGCGGACTCCAAGCGAGGCTACCTACCCATGTCTCATGGAATGACTCTAAGCAAGACTCAGTGCCCAAAAACACTTGATGAGCGTAGACGAATGAATGGGATTCCATATGCATCATTGATTGGTTCAATAATGTATGCTATGATATGTACACGCCCGGATGTTGCGTACGCACTCAGTGCTACGAGCAGATACCAGTCAGACCCAGGAGAGGCGCATTGGACTGCTGCCAAGAACATTCTGAAGTACCTGAAAAGGCACAAAGATGACTTCCTGGTCTATGGTGGAGATGATGAATTAATTGTTAAAGGCTATACGGACGCAAGTTTCCAAACCGACAAAGATGATTTCAGATCACAGTCTGGGTTTGTCTTCTGCCTCAACGGAGGAGCAGTAAGCTGGAAAAGTGCTAAGCAAAGCACCATTGCGGATTCTACAACTGAAGCGGAGTACATTGCTGCACATGAAGCAGCAAAGGAAGCTATATGGCTAAGGAAGTTCATAGGAGAACTAGGTGTAGTCCCCTCCATTAAAGGACCAATAGCCCTGTATTGTGATAATAACGGAGCTATTGCACAGGCAAAAGAGCCTAGACACCACCAGAGAGTCAAGCATGTACTTCGTAGATTTCACCTTCTACGAGAGTTCGTTGAAAGAAAAGAAGTCGAGATAAGCAAAATTGGAACTGATGACAACATATCAGATCCATTAACTAAACCTCTGCCGCAAGCGAAGCACAACTCGCACACTGCAGCTATGGGAATCAAGCATATTGGAGAATGGCTTTGATGTCTCTGTTTAATGTTTTAAAGTTTTAGAGTTTAAATCTTTGTAAAACATTATTGGTTAATCATTCACAATAAATGAAAGGAATTCATTTTTCCATTTAATTTGTGGTTTATTAAATGATGAGTCCCTTCAACTTGACGATATATTCAAGATAGACTGTCAGGACCAGTCCTGTGACTAAGAAATGTCTATCAAGTGAACTTGAATGTCAAAGGTTGAAAATGGTCCCTAATCGGAGTTTTCTATAAAATTGGACGCATAGAAAACGTTAGACGATTAGAATGCAAGATGACTAGTAGTTCTGTTTCTTGAACTATGTGGACATGGCAATGTCATAATCATTTGCATAGATACTTACTTTGGGAAGACTAGTATCGGACGAGACCTATGAAACTTTACTGTAAGAGATGAAAGTCTGTCATAAGTAAATTTCATTAAATTATTAGACACTAAATCCTCAATACCTGAGTGATTTGAGATTACTTGTTTGAGAACTGGTTGCTTTGACGTTGACCAACCGTCGCGCCGTAAAAGGAGGCTATAAAGGCAACGCTCAGGTAATCACCTATCAAACGAAGTCTAATCTCAAGATCGCAAGATTGGGATTGTCCTCCCATAAATCGGGATGAGATGCTTAAAAGTTGTACAAGGCCACTCGGAGAGCTAGAAACTGTGAAATGCATGGCCGTGCTCGGATGAATCATAGGCTATGATTATCTGTTTATTTGATCAGTTGAACTCTGAAACCGAGGAACGCCTCTGGACATAATAAGGATGACAACTCTTACCTTATGTTCAAGAGCAAGCATCGAGCGACAAAGGAATTAGGAAATGCACACTTGTCCCTAAGGACAAGTGGGAGACTGAAGGAAATAATGCCCTTGGTCCAAGTATGCATTCTATGTTAAGTCTAATAAATGCGGTTCAGTATTAATTAACAAGTTAATAATTCAGTGAGATCAAGTGAGCTGAATGCCTAGCTAGAGGCCGCTTCAGTTCAAGTGGAATTAATGATATTAATCCACAGCTTACTCTTGACTGAACCCGTAGGGTCACACAAATAGTACGTAAACGGATCAAGTATTTAATGGCATTAAATACTCCATCTATGAATATTCGGAACCGACGGATCTTGGTTTCAGTGGGAGCTAAGATCGTCACAGGCAAGAAATGAATACTCCGAAAACGATGATATTGCCGGAAACGGAAATATGGATCGTATCGGAAATATGAATATTATCCAAGTCGTAGATGTTGCCGGAAACGGAAACATGGTACGTATCGGAAAATATTATTGGAAATGGAAATATTACCAGAATCGGAAATATTGCCGGAAACGGAAATATTGTCAGAATCGGAAATATTACCGGAATCGGAAAATAATTCCGGAAACGGAAATATTAAATATTTGTTCGAAACGGAAATTAATTCCGGAATCGGAAATATCAAATATTGTTCGTATCGGAAATAAATTCCGGAACTGGAAATTTAATCGGAAGCGTATCGTACGAATTAGCATCGGACGAGGCCTGCCGGACGAAGGCCCAGCACGAAGCCGGGCCATCGCCCAGCAAGCACGCGCGCCACAAGCCCAGCCAAGGCAGCGCCCAGGCCTACCGCAAGGCAGGCCCAGCGCGCGCCAAGGCCACGGATGCGTGGGCCGCGCTGCGTGGGCTGCTGCTCGCACGCGCATGGGCAGCCCTTGTGGCTGCCGTGTGTGTGTGAGTTTGTGCTCATGCGTGATTCCTAAATCTACAAGAGTTAGTGTATGATTAAATTCCTATTCCTAATTGGATAAATTAATTAAATAGAATTCATGTAGGATTCTAATTTCAATTAATTCGTATCCTACTAGGATTACGATTCCTTTTCCATAACTCTATAAATAAAGGCCTAGGGGTCATTATTTATACACAAGTTTTAAGTATTCAAAACTAAGATTTTTAAGCAGAAAAATCAGCCAATATTCTTGCCTACCTAACCGAAAATATTAGAACCTTAAGGGCGATTCTAGTTGGTCAATCTTAAGGCGGATCCGGACGTGCTGTGGACTATCTACGGAGGGACGACACTTGGAGTCCTAAAGACTTGTTCTTGTTCGGTTCGGGCGCAGCTAGGGAAGGCACGCAACAAAGAGTATGCATCTAAACTATGCTAAATGATTATGTGTAAATAATATGTTTCCTGGCTTTATGGTTTTTCCGCATGATTTATGAACTGTCATATGAATCATAACCTTACAGAAGGGCCAAGGCGCAAGCCATCGGGTAGACGCGTGTGGGCAGCAAGCGTGCTGCGCCACAGCGCGCGCTGCCACGCCCAGCAAGCAAGCAGACGCGAGGCAAGCAGGCGCGACGAGCGAGCGGGCGCGCGCAGCGTGGCCTGCACTGCTGCGTTGCGTGTGGCCTGCTTGTGTATTGCTACACGAACACTCGACGGGGCTTGGGCGCAAGCCTAAGTGCTCGTCGTGTTAAGATTGTCGCATTTTAAATTTTAATTTGAGATTTTCAGTTCGAGTAATTTTAATTAATTTTAAAATTAATAATTTAAATTGTTTTCTTGGATTTTAATTTTGAAATATTATAATTATTATAAATTTTAATTTATTCTAATTATATTACTAAAAATTAAAAACCTTGAATTAATTTAAATTCGACTGAAAATAAATTAAATAAGTGGATTCAATTATAAATTTATATGAGCTTTAAATTTTAATTAAAATTTGTATGTTTCCGGTTAGACTAGAATACATTTTTATGTTTAAAATTAGTAAAGCATATGAATTTATTGGTTTAAGTGGGAGCAATTTTAGTCATAAACTCTTGATTAGGTCTACAAATCCTTTAAGGTTAAACAACTTGATTAGAATTAATAAGGACTGAATAATTGGTAGATTATTGGTGCCCTTGATTAATTGCTGCAAATATTTATGTGATGCATAACGTGTTTTACTAACCAGCTATGTGGGCCATTCATGATAATGAATGGGTGAATGGTATATATTGTATATGTACTGTTTTGCAGGTTATGAAGTGACTAGTATGGCCCAAATAGGATAGAAAATATGGTATGCGTACCATTAATTTGAATGTAATTGGTCTAAAGCACCAAATTTGTTTTTCAATTAAAATATGGTCTGCGTACCATCAAATAGTTGTAATTAGTTTAATTATAGCTTATCCTATTTGAAGAAAATGGCGCCTCCCATGGAGATTTTCAAGACGGACTTTGAAGTTGAAGCTTCAAGATGAAGTCGGGCCATACTAGATCACATTTATCTTATGCATGCTTTAAGTTATTTATTGCTTTTAAATATGTCTTAAATATGCATGAGATCGAAGCTTGATTATGTTGCATGATTAAGGATTTTAGTTCACTTAAAATCTAACCAACATAGTAAGAGCCTTAAGTTCCAAACTTAAAAATTGAGTTAAAAGGTGCCATGCCAAAATAACACTTACTTGGATATCCTTTTTTCATCGATCTTAGTAATAGTTTTCCGCCATAGCGAGGTGTTACTTATCGATACTAAAGGGGTAAGGTACACAAATAATTGTGAGTACATGTTAGTTTTGGTGAAACTCAACGATATAAGTAAGGAGTCCTTTTATGTCGTGGCAAAATCGATAGGTTTACCTAATAAGGTCTTAGACGTACCTATCAACCAAGAATAGTTTCTAGACTATTAGCAAAAGGCTTTTGCTTACCTAAAATGTTTTAGAATTGAGTCAAAATATATAATGTGCTTAATTCTTCAATGGTTTTAGGGTCTTGGAATCATTTTATTCACACTTGCCGGAACAATAAATTTGAATAAAATGCCAATGACTTGTTTTAAATTGCATGATTGCTTTAATTTTCAAGTTATTACTCATGATAAATGTTTATACTTTGCATGCTTCAATGTATGTTTTAATTATTGTTTATAATTAAATATCTTGCACTGCAGTAAAACCTTTAGAAGGTAACAGTAAATTTCCTCGATTGGTAGTGAATCCAAGAACGATTCACGGAAATGAGAGATATGAGGAATTTTAAAATGTACGTTTCTTTTAGCGACTTTTATGGTTGTTTTCGAGAATCAAAATCGAATGGCAAACCGATTGGTGCTTGTGAATTCAAAATACAATGTAGTTTTGAGATCATAAAGCATTGAGTTTAAACGCTCAGCTTTACCAATGGTTAACAACCTAATATCTTTGTCCATTTATTTCTCGAATGAGTCTAGTCCATAGACATTCAAATAGATCGATGCTTAGAGAACTTTAGAAGCTTTTGGTAAGATTATCTAGTTGAAGTAAAACATTCAACATAAATAAAATGGTAAGAACTTTGTTGGAGTGACATGGGGACATGTCTAGACAATGTATAAAAGTCAACACTAAAGAAATCAATTCTTAAGACTATAAGAAAGGGTACAAGAAATAGGAAAACAAGGAACAAATGAAAGGAATTTACGATTCCGTTTCTACCTATAAGTTTATGTTTAAAGAGAAGTGACCTAGCAATCAAACTTCCTTGGTATCATATACCGCTTGAGGTTCTTACTTCGGTAAAAACTCAAACAATGGAAGCTAGGCTACACTAATGACCTACAAGTGGGAAATGAAGCATGTCAATGCTACATTAGTTGTAGGGTCATCAAGTTTGTTTTAAGTCCTTTCAAAGGCTGGAACTTAATGGCTATTTTGTTCCACAATCAGCATACCTAAATTTGTATTTTCAAACACAGAAAGAATCACATTCAGAAGAACAAAAACAATGTTTGTTTGTTTTATTTGAATGAAATGGTCATTAACGGGTTGAGTCAATATGCTTGATTAAAACAAACAACTCTTTAACAATAAAAACTTTACTAGGTTCAAATCAACCCCTTGATTTGAGTTCCACTAATCTTTGGCATTGTTGCTTAGACCATATCAACAAGTTAACATTCAATAGCTCTATTTTGATGGACTTTTGAAAATTCATTGATTTCTAGATCAATTTAAGACAACTAGTCTTACTTGTTGAAAGTAACAAAAGATATGAACTATTGTTAGAACGCCTAGACAATAGAGTTCAAAGCTAAAGAAAAGTTTTATGACTTTATTATTTCACACAGATTTGAGTGAATATAGGTTTATTTACTCAATGTGATATAAGTTTGAATCTGTTTGGCTAGTTCAAAGATTCAGAAGTATAAATCCCACTTGGTAAGAAATCATAAAGATCAAGGATAGATCATGTTAATGATTGCTTGAGACCAAAAATGATCATCAATGATTGTGTGTTGTAATTTCACAATCTAGCTCCATGAGATATGGCATATCTAAGTGGAATGATCGAAGTCAATTAGTACTTGATTCGATCAATGATGAATCATAAAGACTTTTCCCATAATTTCTAAAATAAAATGCTCAACTACCACCAAACTAAACCAAATTCGTCAAAGCTATTGAAAAGTAATTTCAGGATATCTTTTCAATTATATATATCTAAAGAGTTGCTAAACTCAGTGGGAGCTTAGTGTTTGTTATTCAACAAACTAAGGCCCAAGTATAGATATATGTTTCATTGTGATTTATTCAAATGAGACACAAGGGTATTGTTTCTACCACGAATTTTTGAGAACATAATGTTTGTTTGCTCGAAATAATGTCCTTTTGGAGATTCGTTTGCAAAATGACAAGTGGGAGAAAATAGACCTCGAAAGTCTTCGAGGCGAACAACAAACATAAAACGGAGATTCCGGAGGCTTTTCGAAGTTCTTTAGAAAATCCGAACACTTATTCTTTGAGGACTTTAGAAGTGGTTTTAAAGAATAGACATCTCTTAGAAGACTTTACAAGTGCTTCAAGGAGAACAGAATATTCAAAGGACTTTCAAGTGGCTATTGATATTCTATTTGTTTGATGTTCTATACCCAAGTAGGCATAGAGTTCAAGTCACTGGAACTATGATATTCTTCTATTGGATAGTGAAGAAACATGGAGTTCAGGTCACTGAAGCTATGCGATTCTTCTATTAGATAGTGAAGAAACCTACAACTTGCAGTCAAACTATTATCATGTAGATTAATGAGTTTATAACATGTGAGAAAGCTATGACGAAACCCAGATTCCCTAAAATGGTTAGAGGCCATATATAGACTCAAATGTTTTAAATGGTTAGAGGCCATAAAACATACTCAATGTTTTGATGACAAAATTGAAATTTTGTTGATTTGCAAGAATAGTTTCACACCTATTGGTTGCAAGTTTGTTTTAAGGATAAAAACCATCAAACATGGAATTGTGTTCACACACAAAGCTAGATTAGTTGCTAAAGGTTACAAGCAAATTCACGGCGTGGATTGTGTTGAAGCCTCATGCAAAATCGTAATGCTTAAGTCTATAATTTAAGCAATGATTGCATATTGGTACATATGGCAATTGGATGACAAAACGTATTCCTCAATCAAATGTTGGAAGAAAACTATGTACATGGCATGTCATAGGATTTGTGGATCCAAATAATGCTTGAAATAAATGCTAGCTTATGAAATCTAAGTACAGATTTAAGCAAGCAATTGGGAATTGTAATTGTATTTTAGTGAATCTAATAAGTATTTTAGTTTCATAAAATGTACATGATTCTTATAGATATATAAGAAGTTTAGTGGGAGTACATAAAAACTTAATTGGTCCTATGTGTATCACACACATATCTCTCTATTGTGAAATAACATTCATATGCTAATGACTTAGGTTCGAAATTATTCATCAATGATGGACCAAGGCGAAACTTAGTACATACTGGGTATTAAGATCTATTTACAAAGATCTTATGATATTGTTTTGGATTAAGTAATGGCATTTACTAAATCATACACGAAAGACTCCATTGGAGATATTCGACCCATATGAATAAATCTAAGTAAAAAATGTTTGAACTATGTATAAGCATTTACTAAGTTAAACATCAAAGGATCTAAATGAGATTCTTAACCTATATAATATGTCAAAGAATTTAGCTGTATTTAGTATCTACTGAAACTAGATAGGCTAAAGTTACATGAATAGAATTCAATTGGGAATTATTCTACAAAAGAATTTATTATGTATGTATAATATGAGGATCGCCAAAAACGTATCGTATGACTTTAGGCATGATGAACATATACCAATCTCTATTGATCTAAGTGAAGATCAACTAGATTGAGATCAAGAATACTTATGGTACTTGAAAAGGTACATAGGAATGGTTCTTGATTCAAGGAAATAAAGATATGCTAAATATTGATGCTACACGCATAAACACTGGTAAAGGATCAAGCAAGATCCCTTTGGAGTTAACCATTTGCAAGGACGAGCTATAGAGCATCGTGTTTTGAAATGGCAACATGGATCGAAGACCATGAGTTGTTGCGTGGGAAATTAAAGATACAGCTGGAAAGTCTTCCACATATCTGTGAACTGCTTGGATAAGTAAATCCAAACAAAGCATCACTAGCAACCTAAACAGTTGAAGTAAAAGTACTTATTGCCTAAGAAGCAATAAAACAGAGTTTTTTATATTAATGAGTTCTTCATTGAACTTGGGAAGATCACACGTCTGTTGACTTAATGGTTCTTCATTGCAAAATGCGTAGAACCACTAATGTAGTAAGAAAGACTAGATCACATAATAAACAAACTCAAAAGATCTTATCATCTATCTCGAAGAACATTCGATGAAAAGGATATTAAGAATGGCAAAGCATGATAACTAAACCTATGCAACAAGTAAGAAACAACACTCACATTGTGGCATCGGAAATCAAGCATAGCTTTGAATTCCATGAACTGTTTTAAAGATGGGTTTGAGGCCCATGGTTGTAAAACATTGGGGTTGAACATTTATCATATATGAAATGTATTTTCATATTCCATTTAATCTTGGTTTAGTATTAAATGATGAGTCCCTTCAAATTTGACGATATATTCAAGATAGACTGTCATGATCAGTTATGTGACTAAGAAATGTCTATCAAGTGAACTTGAATGTCAAAAGTTGAAAATGGTCCCTGGTCGAAGTTTTCTATAAATATGGACGCATAGAAAACGTTAGACGACTAGAATGCAAGATGACTAGTAGTTCTGTTTCTTGAACTATGTGGACATGGCAATGTCGTAATCATTTGCATAGATACTTACTTTGGGAAGACTAGTATCGGACAGACCTATGAAACTTTACTGTAAGAGATGAAAATTTGTCATAAGTAAATTTCATTAAATTATTAGACACAAAATCATCAACACCTGAGTGATTTGAGATTACTTGTTTGAGAACTGGTTACTTTGACGTTGACCAACCGTCGCACCGTAAAAGGAGGCTATAAAGGCAACGCTCAGGTAATCACCTATCAAACGAAGTCTAATCTCAAGATCACAAGATTGGGATTGTCCTCCCATAAATCGGGATGAGATGCTTAAAAGTTGTACAAGGCCACTCGGAGAGCTAGAAACTGTAAAATGCATGGCCGTGCTCGGATGAATCATAGGCTATGATTATCTGTTTATTTGATCAGTTGAACTCTGAAACCGAGAAACACCTCTGGACATAATAAGGATGACAACTCTTACCTTATGTTCAAGAGCAAGCATCGAGCGACAAAGGAATTAGGAAATGCACACTTGTCCCTAAGGACAAGTGGGAGACTGAACGAAATAGTGCCCTTGGTCCAAGTATGCATATAATATTAAGTCTAATAAATGCGGTTCAGTATTAATTAACCAGTTAATAATTCAGTGAGATCAAGTGAGCTGAATGCCTAGCTAGAGGCCGCTTCAGTTCAAGTGGAATTAATTATATTAATCCACAGCTTACTCTTGAATGAACCCGTAGGGTCACACAAATAGTACGTAAACGGATCAAGTATTTAATGGCATTAAATACTCCATCTATGGATATTCGGAATCGACGGATCTTGGTTTCAGTGGGAGCTAAGATCGTCAAAGGCAAGCAAATGAATACTCCCGAAACGATGATATTGCCGGAAACGGAAATATGGATCGTATCAGAAATATAAATATTATCCAAGTCGTAGATGTTGCCGGAAACGGAAACATGG
The DNA here is from genome assembly GCF_020520425.1 of Spinacia oleracea. NCBI lineage: Eukaryota > Viridiplantae > Streptophyta > Magnoliopsida > Caryophyllales > Amaranthaceae > Spinacia > Spinacia oleracea. The sequence continues at coordinate 150,943,385 of NC_079489.1, forward strand.
TACGTATCGGAAAATATTAATGGAAATGGAAATATTGCCGGAATCGGAAATATTGCCGGAAACGGAAATATTGTCTGAATCGGAAATATTATCGGAATCGGAAAATAATTCCGGAAACGGAAATATTAAATATTTGTTCAAAACGGAAATTAATTCCGGAATCGGAAATGTTAAATATTGTTCGTATCGGAAATAAATTCCGGAATCGGGAAATTAATCGGAAGCGCGACGTACGAATTAGCATCGGACGAGACTTGCTAGACGAAGGCCCAGCACGAAGCCAGGCCCGCGTCCAGCAAGCCTGCGCACCACACAAGGCAGCCAAGGCCACGCCAGGCCCAGCGCAAGGCCAGGCCCAGCAGGCCAAGGCGCGCGCACGAGTGGGCTACGAGCTGCGCTGCTCGCGTGGGCCGCAAGGCTTGCGTGGGCTGAGCGCTCGCGAGGGTCGTGCTCGTGGGTGTTTGTGTCCGATACAAATCCTAAATCTAAAGGGGTTTGTTCAAAGATTAAATTCCTAATCCTAATAGGATAAAATAGTTAATAAGAGTTTTAATATAATTCTAATTAAGCTAATTAGTATCCTAGTAGGATTCCAATTCCTTTCCATAAACTCTATAAATATAGGCCTAGGGTCACATATTTAACAGACGATTATTGAAGTATTCAAGGTAAGATTTTAAGCAAAAATCAGCCAAACACTTGCACCCAAATAGCCGAAAATCTAAGAACCTTAAGGGCGATTCTAGTTGGTCAAGCTTAAGGCGGATCCGGACGTGCTGTGGACTATCTACGGAGGGACGACACTTGGAGTCCTAAAGACTTGTTCTTGTTCGGTTCGGGCGCAGCTAGGGAGGGCACGCTACAAAGTGTATGCATCTAAATTATGCTATATGATTATGTGTAAATAATATGTTTCCTGGCATTATGGTTTTTCCGCATGATTTATGTTTATTCATATGTATCATAACCTAACATGTTGCACCGCATAGGCAATATCAGGGCGAGTAAAAGTAAGGTACTTTAGAGCACCTGCCAGACTGCGGTACTGAGTTGGGTCCGCTACTGGAGAACCGGAATCTGCACTGAGCTTTGCATTAGTGTCAACAGGAGTAGCAGCAGGCTTACAAGTCCCCATGCCTGGACGTTCCAATATTTCTTGTGCACACTTATGTTGTGACAGAAGCATAAAAGAAGGAGTACGGGTAACAGAAATTCCCCCAAAAAAATTAAGGGGCCCTAAGTCAGATATTGGAAATTCTGTTTTCAAATGAGAGATTAATCTGTCACGCAAAGCATCAGATGATGTGTATAAAATAATATCATCAACATAAAGTAATAGGTAAGCCACATCATCACCATGCTTAAAGGTAAACAAAGAAGTGTCACTTTTAGCAATGACAAAACCCATCTGTAATAAGAAATGTGCAAACCGTTGGTACCATGCCCGAGGTGCCTGTTTCAGGCCATAAAGAGCCTTACGAAGCAAGCAGACATAGTTGGGAGCTCGTCTGTCAACAAATCCGGGTGGTTGATGCATATAAACTATCTCTTGAAGGTCACCATGTAAAAAAACATTTTTAACATCAAGTTGGTGAATAGACCAACGCCTTTCCATAGCAAGACCCAAAACAGTCCGAATAGTTGCCGGTTTGACCACCGGGCTAAAAGTTTCATCATAATCAACTCCCTTTTCCTGTGACCTGCCATCACAAACAAGTCTAGCTTTGTGCCGTAGAAGGTCACCTTTATCATTTTCCTTATGAGAAAAATCCACATGCAATTAACAATATTCACCCCAGTAGGTTTAGGCACCAATTCCCATGTCCTAGTATTAATTAAAGCACCATATTCATCTTGTATCGCCGCATTCCAATTATGGTCAGTCAAGGCTAGCTTGTGATTTTTCGGGATGGTCGAGCGGGTTAGAATCGGTCCACTAGGTTGGACGGTAAGGCCATATTTGGGGTTGGGCTTAAAAATCTCGTGTTGACTCCGTGTAATTCGGGGTGATGGGGGGAACGGGTCTGGTCAGTTGGATGGGCTGAGCACCTCGAAGGGGTGGAGGTGTGTAGCGACCATGGGTATATGCTGGTTGGCGGTGGTCCAGTTGAAACTGGACAGGAGGAGAGTTGGGCTGACCAGATGAGGTATGAGTCTGGTCCAATGAGTAAGGAGTTGGGGTATGGGTCTGGTCCAATGAGTAAGGAATTGAGGAAATACTGGGATCTTGTCTTGCGGTCTGGGCTGGAGTGTGTTGGGCCTGGACCGTGTGTGGAGAAGGGGTGGAGATGCAGCGTGACACACCAAGAAGGGGAACAACAACATGGTGGCCAGTCCGTAGGTTGGGCGTGGCGGATTCCTCAGGCCCCCGGCCCAACCGCGGACAAGGTGGCTCAGTGAACCGTGGTGGGTTCTGAACTGAGCCGCCTGGTCGTGGCCCACGAGTGTTATTCTGTGCATGGTGTAGCCAAACAGGATAATGAAGTGGGCTGGGCTCAATTGAGTCAAGAAAAGAGTAAGCAGAAACATTAAACTGGGCCAGATTTCTAAATGGGAAAGTATGTTCATCAAAGGTAACATTTCTGAAATAATTATTTTCATAGTAAACAAGTTTAAGCATTTGTACCCCCTATGGTTAGGCGGATATCCTAAAAACACACAAGGGGTTGACCGGGGGGCTAACTTATGTGGAGCCGTGGCCGAGAGGTTAGGAAAACACAGACACCCGAAAATCCTAATATGGTCATATGAGGGGATTTTAAGGAATAAAACTTCTGCAGGAGTCTTATTTGCGAGTGTCTTAGTGGGTAAGATATTAACTAAATATGTTTCCGTTTCTAATGAATCTACCCAATAGGTGGGAGGTAGGGAAGCATGAAAGAGGAGAGTGCGAGACATATTATTTAAAGTCTTAATCATGCGTTTGACTTTACCATTTTGGGATGAGGTATGAGGACAGGAAAACCTAAAGACCATTCCGTTTTGGACACAAAACAATTTAAATGGGTCGTTGTCAAAATTCCCTCCCATGGTCACATTGAAAAGATTTAACATGGCGTTCAAATTGAGTGATGACATATTGTCGGAAATTTAAGAAGGATTTGAAAGCTTGAGATTTGTATTGTAGTGGTATAGTCCAAACAAAATGCGTAAAATCATCTATAAGTACCAAATAATATTTATTACCATTATTGCTACGAACCGGGAAAGTCCATAGACCGGCATGAATAATATCAAAAGCAGAAGAAGGAGTACTTAATAAATTATGAAACGGCAAACGAGAATGTTTTCCTAACTGACAAGGGATTTATTTGTTCGGATTAGGGTTTCAATTCGATTGTTTTTGGGAGGGTTTTTCTTGTTTTGAGCATTAATTACGTACTTTACATAGTAGTAGGATTTATTTCTTGACATTATTAGGGTTTTGATTAATGTTAATGAGAAGGTCTTTCTTGTTTTAAGCATTACATTGAACATCGATCGTTCGTAAAGTACAATTTAATTAAATATGAGAATATTTCAGGGTAAATCGACTCAAAGAATATAGTATTTGTACTCTGTTACGATAGCATATACGGAGTATATTATGTTAATATAATATACATATATAAAGAAGGCATATTTGCTAAAATATTAGAGCGTCACGTCGGAAATCTAATGGTTTCGACCAATGAAAAATAAGATTTCTAATTTATTTTTGAATTAAAAAAATCAAGTGCCACGTAGATATTTAATTAATTAATTATTAATATATACAACTCCATCTATAATCAAACACTAAAATAATTTTAAAAAAAAAAATCTAAAATAAAATCCATCCAAAATCAAACGCTAATCTAAAATAAAATTCAATCCAAAATTAAACACTAATCCAATATACAACTTCATCCAAAATCAAACACTCTAATAATAAATAAATAAATCTAAAATGAAATTCAATCCAAAAAAAAAAACTAATCTAAACTATTATATAAATATAACAGTTGATATGTATAAGAGTTTTATTTTAACTTTACAATTTAATAGAATCTGTGCATCATTAATCCAACATCAAACACTAATCTAAAATAAAATTCAATCCAAAATCAAACACTAATCCAATAATAGAGCGCCACGTAGGAAATCTAATGGTTTCGGCCAATGAAAATTAAGATTTCGTAATTATTTTTGAATTAAAGAAGTCGGGTGCCATGTAGATAAATATATTAGGTGCTATGTAAATATTTTTATTAATTAATTACTAATATTACGCATATACAACTTCATCAAAAAAACAAACACTCTAATGATTAAAAAATAAATCTAAAATAATCCAAAATAAATCTAATATAATAAAATAAAAAAAGCAAATGGTATATATAGGAGTTTTATTTTAACTTAACAATTGAGTATAATCTGTGCATCACACGGGCTAAAATCTAGTATATCATAATATTCTAGGATATACATAGTTATCGAATTAGCCTTCCCATGTAATATTCATACGGAGTTACGTTCATTAATGAGAATATCAAAGTTTGAGCGCTATTTGTCATGGTATCATGAGCATTGGTTGAAAAACTCAAATTTTTTATTATTGAAGTATTGTTTTATTGATGGTTCTATTATGGAACCTACAAAAAAGACGCTACAAAGATGAAACATTGGGTTAAATAAGGATTATGCAAATGATTCATTTGATTAAATAAGTGACTAATATCTTGTTCTTAATTTCCCCATTTTGAAAAATACATTATCTTAGGTTGCTGAAGTGTAGGGTTCACAACCGTCATGAACACAAGCCAATACATCCCTATAATCTCTAGAGATAGTAAAAGAATCATAAACTTTTCCATCATTACTCTTCTTGTACTCGAACAACAAAGACGAGTGGTTAAATGCTGTGAGCTTCACAAACCCGAAATCATAGTCTTGGTATAAACTCCACACTGTTTTTAATGGACTAAACTTTGACAAATGACTTCCTCCGCCTCCTGCGACTACATGGATTGTTCCGTTCACAACTCCTGAGTAGTGAGATTTCTCGTCATTCACACATTGATTCTGCACCAACACATAATGGTTCTCATTAGCAAAAAAAACAATAACTAATGATTTTGGGAAAAATTTGATTTTAATAATCCTACATTTGACCGGTTTTCTTTTATTAATCCCACCAATCCGCGGACTATGAACCGTGGTGCACGTAGAGCATGGTGCACCAAAAGAACATATGTGCATACACAAAAGAACATGACACTACGGCAAAAGAACATGCGAATAATATTTCATTTTTTTGTTATAAAAATAATATATTATTTTACTATTTATTAAAAACCTAAATAAAAAAATTACTCATGTTCTTATGGTGCACCATGCTCTATGTGCACCATTATGTGCACCATGGTCCACCTTCTAAATTGCGTAATCCCACGTATGAATTTTTCAATAATCCAATCTTTTGGACCTATTCTCTTTTTAGTGGTCCTAACGGGTAACCAACCCGTTGTAGCAGATTACCTTGACACGTGTCACTCTCTTGTTGGTTCAATTTTTTGAAATTTTGTTTTTCCTTTTCCTCCTTTTCTTTCCTTCAAGCCGACATACCTCTCTCCTTTAATGATCTGACGACTAAGTGAGGCATAATGGTTCGTGAGTGAGCTTTTTGGGGTGAATAAGTAATTAAAAAAAATAAAATAACTAGTTCTGCAGGTGGATGTTCATAAGGGACCAATTAAAAGAGAATAGGTCCAAAAGATTAGATTATTAAAAAATATATCGTATGTGGGATTAAAATAGAGAAATGTCCAAAGATTGAATTATTAGAATCAATTATTTAATGATATGATTTTAAACATCTGAGAATTAAGGAGTTATTATTATATATACCTGGTAAATAGGGCATGTCCTTTCATAGCTATGGACATGACCCCAAAATGCCATATCAACTTTGTACTTCTGCCATAGTTTTTGAAGGTCATCCCTACCCATTGGCTCTTCGAAAGATCCTTCCATGCCATACCATGCATTAGAGGAGTACCCAAGGGGTCTATGACCCGCGAAGATTAGCCAAGGTTGCTTGTGTCTATTTGCTGATGCAAGGCATTCTTCGAGGAATTTGAATTGTTCAGTGCCTGCTCTCCAATCATGTTCTGTGTCTGCTATACAAAAGTGAAACATTCCGTAATCTGCTGAGTACCTATATGTGCATTGTATTGTGAGCAAGTTTTGTATTTACAAAATATATTAACAAAGTTACAGCTTCGATCTGGACTCACCAAAACTTAGCCCTATTTTTAGCAGGAACATAAAACTCTGTTTCTGCAGGGACACCACATTCACCTCCCGAGTCATCAGTTTGGTAAAAGGATCCAGAATTTGGTGAATCGCGCTCATGGTTACCGCTATACATGTTAATAACATAATATATCTTAATACAAAGAATCTTTACAGTACATTATTAAAAGTAAATGAAAGAAAGAAAGAAAAGTTAGTTTAGCTTTCGTTCTGTTCGACTTATTTTGACTTATTTCAGACAAAATAAGTTAAGTTAAGCTCAGATAAGTTGAGATAAGTTCAGTTAAGTTCATATAAGTTCAGTTAATATAAATTCAGCAAAAATAAGTTTTTTCAAACCTTTTCACACACAAATAAATTTATTTCGGACAAAATAAGTTTTTTTAGATAAAATAAATTCAGTTAAGTTCAGATAATATAAGGCTCTGTTTGGCAATACTAGCTGAAATTTAGCTGAAACTGATAAATTAGCTGAAACTGATAAGGTGCTGAAACTGATAAGGTGGTTGTTTGCTTAACTGTTTGGTAAAAATAATTTATGAATTACCTGAAACTAGTTGTTCATCCGTAATATATTTAATTTGATATTTGAATATAATTAGATATTAAAATATCAAATTAAATATATCTAAGAATAAAATACTTAGTATACTCCATATCTCCATATCTAAGTATTTTATACGGAATAGTATTTTCTTAAAAAATAATCATATCCCTTTCTTGTTTATTGATGGTACCGAAGGGATTTATGAATTGTTTTACAAACATAAAAAATATAAGTGCGATAATTCCCTTCACACTCATCATCTTCCTCCAGACCCCAACCATCACAACCAGACCCCAACTACATCTTCTTATATGTTTTTCCAATTCCATTTGTGGATTTAATTTCAAGATCAAAGGTTTCTAGAAATCGATGAAAAGTCACCCACTCTCTTTTTCATGGGTAAATCACAAGGTAGTTCAGATCATCTCAATTTTTTTTCATTGCTCAACTCTTTCGATTTTAATTTGTCAAGATTTAGGGTCTGACCCCCTTAATACTCCACCAAATTTAAAATTTCCTTTTAATTTTCATAACTACTTTAACTTAACAACAAAAATAGCAGAGATATTATGGAGTTTGTAGATTAGTTCGCATCTTTTTCTATATGCACTACACTTTCCACAGTTTTACAATACCTTGCAATATGATGTTACTCCGTATTTATTTTTCACGGAAGAAAAAAATTTCAGGAGCTGAAAGTGAAACGTTAATCAGAGTAATGTTTCAAAAACAGTCATCTTATTCACCTTAAATTTAATTTCAGCTCTTTACTAAACACTTCTAATCTTTTAAGTTGACTTATATTATTAGCACCTAATCATTTAAGGGGACTGAAAGTGTTTGCCAAATAGAGCCTAAATTCAGTCGAAATAAGTCCAATAGAACGGAGTCTTAAAGTATAGATTATACCTTGCAACCATAAAGGGCACAACTGATGCTATTGGCTCAACTTGTGCAGTGTATTGGTCCCACTGTGAGATGTATCCATTGGCATACGGCATATCCCCTATCAAGAACACGGCATCAATGTTGTCAATATCGTTAACAAGTTGGTCTGTGGTGTTTAGTGATCCTGGTTGGTAATCAGCATACTCATTTGATCCATCTCGTTCAGCCTGAAAATAATAAAAACTAAAAAGTGATTTTACGAACATACTACCTCCGTTCCTTAATGTTCTTTACGCTTACTATTTGCACGAACTCCAATACAATATTTAACCACTTATATATCCATTTTCGTATGTGAAAAAATTATTAAGGATAACATTTTGAAAATACATAACGAGACCAATCTAACAAGATCTTACATGATAACATTTTGATGTATATAACAATGAGAATCTAAGGTTAAAGTTTTCATACTTTGGACACATATTCCAAAGCGTAAAGAACATTTAGGAACGGAGGGGATATATATTTTCTATCTTCTGGTCTTTTGGTATGTAGTGTACGTCAACAAGGTAAATGCAGTCATGCAGAAACATTAATATATCAACTTTGTCTGTCATGACATTCTTAGCACTGCTAGGTTGTTTAGAAACTGTTGTATTAGGAAGTGTTCTAGAGATTCTGTTAGTTGTGCCCATGCCATAGCTGTTAGGAATAGGTTGTAACTGTTTCTTTTTCTTTGTTTGTAATTACTGCCAATAAAAAAAAAAAAAAAAAACTTTGTGTAAGTTGCAATACCTTTCCCATGTCACCGAAAATAATAACACGTTGTAAGGAGCTTTGTCCCGGATATGGTGGTGACTTAAACTGATACTTCTTGCTCCAAATGTACGACCCATTAGACAAGAGATGACCCATTCTATACGAATATCTGAAAAACATACATCCAATGTGTTAAGGGTATGATCCACATGTGAGTTGGAAATAGTTGTCCCACATGGAAGAAATTAGAGAGAGAGATTGACTAACATATAAGATTGATGGACTACTCCTTCTATCACCAATTGGTTTTAGGATGGAAACCCGTCAGGCTTATATGTAGTCAATATTTTCTCATGTACGGGCTTGTGTATGGCCCGATGAGTTTATCACAATGACACAAAGATCGAGATTAATATCGCGTTGTTGTGATATACTCCCTCCGTCCCAAATTTATAGTCTTGTTTCCTTATTTGGATATCACCTTTTCATATACTATATTCCACTTTTTTACACTTTCCTTACACTATATTCTATTTTCCCACTTTCTCATACACTTTCCCATTTTTCTATACAATATATTCCACTTTTCTTAAAACTAGTCATTAGCGCGCACGATCCCCCAAGGTATTAAAACATTGTTTAGTAAAATGACATTTACAAATTTATGGTGAACTCTAGGAAAACAAAGCTAAAGCTTGATTTGCTCGTAATTGATAATATGTGATTATAAATACGTTTACAAGAGGTTTCATTGATATTTTAACATTCCACGTGCAACATTAAGCTCTCCGAAATTGTTATTGCAGTATTCCACATGGAACATTAGCAACGTGCTTAGGTTGAAAATGGAAGGGGGAGCATCTCATAAAAAAACAAAGACAAAAAGAAGGGTTAAAATAGACATTACACTATTGATAAGAATAAGACAAAAGAAAAACAAAAAAGGAATTTAGAGGTATGTAGGTAATTGCACTATTGGGTGAATAGTAATAGAAGTTCAAGACTTTATAAGTGTTAGGATTCGAGTTTTTAATCAAACATAACTACTACAATTTTGGGACGGAGCGAGCACATTATAAGCCACCTAGCTATATATAGTGTATGTAAAATCAGTAAATGGAAGTAATTAATATGAGCATATATATATATATATATACATACTTGGTATTGCGCCACAAATCTTTGAGGAAGCTAGTGTGTATGAATCCAGGATCACGCCAACCAACTGTTCGTGCAGGTGCAGCTACATGATAGGGAAAACACAAGGATCATATCATTATCATACACTTGTTCATGTTGAAATTTTGTTCTGTAAAGACATCATATGCTGAAACTTTTACTCCGTAGTACAGATCGAGGAAACATACCATGTTAGAAGTTATACTCAAAATTAGTGGTTAGTGGTCCTTAATTTTAGGAACATGATTAGCTATTCATATTATTAGAGCAAGATCAAGGGGTCTTGGCTTAACATTTTCTTCAATTGCCATGTCAGCATTTCATTAATATTTAATAATTAAATTATTGTTAAGACTCCTTAAAATTCAATCAAATTTAGCTCTTCACCCATTAAATCATTTAAGGCTTGTAAATTTATGTAAAATATCATTTTATTATGTAATTTAACTCACATACTAAGTTTTAAGTTGAGTCTTAAGTTTTCAAGACTCAGTTTAAGACTTTGATAAGACTCGTCTACTTCAATGTTACAATTTCTGTATGTTTGATCTTAAGACTGATGAATCATATGCCATGTCAGCACACACTCAAGTCTTAAAACTTGGGGCTGATCATGCTCTTAGTGGAAAATAATGTGTTAATGGGTTATTCCACATTCTAACAATGTAGTACTCCCTCCGTTCCTAAATGATGTATCCGTTTCCATTTTAAGCGTTCCTTTTTGGTGTATCCGTTTCTATTTTTGGACATACATTTTATCTTAAAATACCCTTACCTTTCTATCTAATTACCAAAATACATAAAGATTCCCCACCTAAATTTCCCCACCCCTATTATTTAATTCTTTTCCCTTCCTCATATACCCACTCTCTCACCTCCTTTATCACCCATCATTATCACTCCTCTCTTCTACCTTATTTCTTTATTATTTTCTCTCTTCTTTTTTTATTATAATCTTTTACATACAATCATTTTTCTTACCCCCAATCATTTCACTTATACCAATACAAATTAAGATTTCAATTTTCTTAAAAACACCACCATTTTCCAAATGGATACATCATTTAGGAACGGAGGGAGTATGTTTTATGAGCCTATAAAGTTCTTTTAATTAATTGGATTGAATCAAGTAAGTAGTAGTACTCCCTCCGTTCCTAAATACGTGTCCAGTTTGGACATTTACACGGTAATTAATAAAATTGAATGGTGCGTAAGAGGTAATGATTGTGAATGATTTCTTTTGGGGAAAGGAAAAAGTAGATAATTGTTTATTAATAAAGTATATATAAAAGTGGATGTGGTGATTGAAAAGTGGTAAAAGTGTAGAATGTGTAAGAAAAAGTAATAATGATTTATATAAAAGTGGGAAAAGTGTGTGGAAAAGTGTATGGAAAAGTGGAAAATGTGTATGTCCAAAAATGAAAACTAGACACTTATAAGGGAACGCTATTTATGGGAACTGGACACGTATTTAGGAACGGAGGGAGTATAATTTTGCTACATTCTTTCCCCTCTCTCATAGTCTCATCTCTATTATAATTTCAACATACCACACATTTGGTTGCGAGTAAATGTCAGAGTTCCTGCAGGTGATCGCATGGTATCAGCACCAGGAAGACCCCACTCTACGAAAGGAACTGCTTCATCTATATCATACCCACTCGTCCATGTTACTGTCATCTGCATATATAACAGAACCATTCATTTGTAAGGGTCGGTTGTACTGATCAAATGTTACAACTTACAACTTACAACCTTGTGTTTTTAGAATTGAAGAAGAAACATATATATACCACATCCCAAGTATCTGCTAGAGCAAGGCGAGGATAGACAGGTGCTTTAGGATTTGCAAATGATATGGTGTTAGAAACTGCAATTAACTTTGGCTACAAAAACATTCATATTATATTAATCAAAGTTAGGATTAATACATAATCAAAGGTATAGTAATACAACTATATTATTCAGATTTATAAGCATTAAAAATTCTGAAAAAACTCACAGTAGATAATCCACCAGAAAACAATGCAAAGGAGAAATCAGATCGTTGATTGATCATTTGAAACTTCAGAGTGGATTTCCCAGTTTTCTGGTAGTCTGGATTCGAGTAATTTGCATATTGGTACTGAAATTCAATAAGTAATGACAACATTAAGTAACACTTAGCACGTTTTTTTTTAACGAAAATGATAAAGGTCGCAACATGCGACCTTTAAGCCGTGTCACAATGATGACATGTCATGCTTATGTGTCATAATTTAAATTGAAAACTAAAATATTTAACTTATATAACCTATTATACATATTACAAAAATAGGTAGAAAAATCTTAATATTCTAAATTGTTTCTTTCTTTCTTTATATCGATAACCTTATTTACTATTTTCATAGTAAAAATATTGCATTTATAGTAAAAATATTCTGATGACGCATAGCCCATGTGGCACATATATGTACCGATTAAACTGCGACACATAAGATTGCGACAACTAAAAGTTGTCGCAACTTGTGACCTTTATCATCACCTTTTTTTAATGTCTAGATGACCGCATTTACGTGCATATATTAGCTAAAAGATTAAAGACAACGCATTTTGTAAAATGCTAATTACGTGGTAAGCAATACCTTAATGGGTGCAGTGCAAATAAAAGGCTTTAGGACTCTTGAGTTACCAACTTCTTCACAGTTTGTGGATGCACTGCCATGTATAAACCGAATATCACGGTTCAGGAACTTGAAAGATAAGAAATCTCTTGGAAATTCAATACATGTTTAAAATTATACTACTTCTTTTTATTTCTATTTTACAAGGAACTATTGAGATTATTAGCATATACTTGTATAATCTTTTGGTGTCCCCTGTAGAAAAGACTAAAAAGCTCTTTCTAACCGCAAACTATATTGGCATGTATTAGTCAATACCACGTACAATATAAAGTCAAAAAGGAAATCAATCAATAGCCAATTTTATTTCTATCTAGATAGGCCCCACGCACGCACGGATATTATAAAATTATAATTTGACCATTTTTTATAAAATATTTAAGTAACAAATAATTGTTCATTAATAAAGTAATATGGAGTACAAAAGATCGATTTTGACATATTTTCAAAAGATTAATAAAGTTTTGGTCCAATATACTAATCTTTCCATAAAAAGTTATTGAAACAAATTAATTAAAAAAAAAGTTTTGGTGGGAAAATTTTTCACTAGGAAGTGACGTGTATTATTCCTGGTATCTGTTTTAGTATAATATAAACAATTTTCATTTTTTATATAATTCGCACGTCATCGTGTGCAAAAAATGTAGTAAAGCCCTGTTCTTTAGAGCTGAACTGAACTGAACTGAATGCTCCTGAACTGAACTTAACTGAACTGAACTGAACTGAATGCTCCTGAACTGAACTGAACTGAACTAAAATTAACTTAACAGGATATATTAATAATGAATAAATAAATAATAATGAATAAATAAATAATAAATAATAAATAGTAAATAGTAAATAGTAAATAGTAAATAAATAATAAATAATAAATAATAAATAATAAATAATAAATAATAAATAAATAATAAATAATAAATAATAAATAATAAATAACAAATAACAAATAATAAATAATAAATAATAAATACTAAATACTAAATAATAAATAATAAATAATAATAATAATAATAATAATAATAATAAATAATAAATAATAATAATAATAAATAATAAATAATAAATAATAAATAATAAATAATAAATAATAAATAATAAATAATAAATAATAAATAATAAATAATAAATAATAATAATAAATAATAAATAATAATAATAAATAATAAATAATAAATAATAAATAATAAATAATAAATAATAAATAATAAATAATAATAATAAATAATAAATAATAAATAATAATAATAAATAATAAATAATAAATAATAATAATAAATAATAAATAATAAATAATAAATAATAAATAATAAATAATAAATAATAAATAATAAATAATAAATAATAAATAATAAATAATAAATAATAAATAATAAATAATAAATAATAAATAATAAATAATAATAATAATAATAAATAATAAATAATAAATAATAAATAATAAATAATAAATAATAATAATAAATAATAAATAATAAATAATAAATAATAAATAATAAATAATAAATAATAAATAATAAATAATAAATAATAAATAATAAATAATAAATAATAAATAATAAATAATAAATAATAAATAATAAATAATAAATAATATAATAAATAATAATAATAAATAATAAATAATAAATAATAAATAATAAATAATAAATAATAAATAATAAATAATAAATAATAAATAATAAATAATAAATAATAAATAATAAATAATAAATAATAAATAATAAATAATAAATAATAAATAATAAATATAATATAATAATAATAATAATAATAAATAATAAATAATAAATAATAAATAATAAATAATAATAATAAATAATAAATAATAAATAATAAATAATAAATAATAAATAATAATAATAAATAATAAATAATAAATAATAAATAATAAATAATAAATAATAAATAATAAATAATAAATAATAAATAATAAATAATAAATAATAAATAATAAATAATAAATAATAAATAATAAATAATAAATAATAAATAATAAATAATAAAATAATAAATAATAAATACTAAATAATAAATAATAAATAATAAATAATAAATAATAAATAATAATATATTAAATAATTAATATTAAATAATTAATAATTAATTATAATTAATATATAATAATTAATAACTAATAATACAAAAGTGTTAACTAATAACTAAATAATAATTATTAATTAATAACTAAATAACTACAAAATAAATGATAATAATAATTTGTAATTGATTACTGGAGTAGATAATTACAATAAATGATAAATAATAATTAATAAATAATAATTAATAATTAATATATACTCCGTAATAATTAATAAATAATAATAATAAATGTTAACTAATAACTAAATAATACGTAGTAGTTATTAATTAATAACTAAATAACTACTACCTCCGTTCCTAAAAGTTCTTTACGCTTTCCGTTTTAGTCCGTTCCTGAAAGTTCTTTACACTCCTACTTTATTCCATTTTTACTCTTATTTGGCCCACCATAACTTACCCACTCACAATACTTTAATATTAGTTTCCACCCACTCACATTATTGGACAATTTATAGCCACTCATTTTCCATTTGTTACCCCACCATCACATGTTCACCAAAATTCCTTAATTACCGTGCAAATAGTAACCGTAAAGATCATTTAGGAACGGAGGTAGTATATAATAAATGATAATAATAATAATAATAATTTGTAATTGATTACTAAATAATTACAATAAATGATAAATAATAATAATTCATAGTTAATAACTAATACGGAGTAATCCGTAACTAATTAATAAAAATAATAATAAATTATATTAATTATTAATAAATAATTAGTTATAAATAATAATGATAAGTAATATAATAATATAAATATAAATATAAATAATAAGTAATATAATAATATAATAATGTAAATATAAATAATAAGTAATACAATAATATAAATAATAATATAAGTAATATTAATAATAATAATAATAATAATGATATTATTATTATTATTATTATTATTATTATTATTATTATTATTATTATTATTATTATTATTATTATTATTATTAAGTTAAATTGAATTGAATTAAACTGAACTGAACTTAATGCTCCTGAACTGAACTGAATTAAACTGAACTGAATGCTCCTGAACTGAACTGAACTGAACTGAATTGAATGCTCTTGAACTGAACTGAACTGAACTGCCAAATAAGTCCTGAAACTGAAATTAAGCCAAAAAGAACAGGGCCTAAATACTAACAAACTCCCACTTGGCTACTATATAATTTTTATAGAGGGGTGAGAATTTGTGGTCAAAGTTTTTAAAGTTTGACCTAAAAAAGAGGTTGTGAAACAATATTTAAGTAGAATATAATGTGTTGCTTAAGCAGAGAGAAGTGTATCGAGTACTTGAACTTTGCCGGCGAAAATATTCCAATCCAGTCATCTGAATATGGTCGGGGAGATCGGAGCTCCACGGTAACCCATTCAGTATCCTCAATCTGCAACCAAATTCGAACAATTAAATAAAAAGTATAAAAAATTAGTACAAATGAATGCATTACAAATGATTATAAATCTAAAAGCCCATATTACAACCATTATCCACATACGTCGACACAGAAATATTTTACTCAATGTGGGAAAAAAAAACCAAGTTTAACGTATAATCCTCGCTAGCCAAAAATAGAAAAAACTCCTTCATATGACATTCCTACTTTTGTGAGGATGAGTTAGCAAGATGACGATGTAAATAGGAAAACAATGTGCAATTAAAATGATGATTGTACTATCACCGTAGGAGTGGTTAATCAATGAGGTATTGACCTAGTTGTTGAAACTGGGAGTTTATATTATCTATATAATTTGTTTCAGTACTAATTGAGATTGACAAGGGTAGTTAAGAGTTTCTTGCTCCTTAACCAAGGTCTCGGGTTCGAGCCTTGAGTATGGAAAAAATCTCAATTGGGAGGGATGCTGCCCATCGAGGTAACCATGCACACTTTCACAGAAGATTAGTCCACTCGCCGAAGACAGTGAGAACTCCTCCTACTTAATAGAACCAAAAATATATATAATAGGTTTCAGGTTCCCATTTCCAGCCTCATTAATATTACGGTATTACCCCTTGTGGCTTAATTCGCACCTAAAAAATAAAAATATGTATGGACTAGTTAAGAAGGAACATTTTATGATAATCATGTGGGATTTGTTATTCCCCACGATTAAACGTGCGATCTTGTTAAATTTATTGGAGTAATTTCAGATTTCTGTTACAAGTACAAAAGAGATTCATACTAAAACTTCTCTACTTGTACAACTGTACAAGTGAGTTTCCAACACAACCCCAGAAAGAAAAACCTTATCCGTAATGCATAGTGAGATTCAAACTTGTGACCTCCAAATCACAAAGTAAATTCTCTATAAACATGTGCCTGTAATGGTTACTTTATACGAAGTACTCCATGTAATTAAGTTTCAATTATTTATTTACATTTTCCAAAAGAATTGTTCAAACTGAAATTGTTTGTCGTTTGAGATTGAGTGTGCCCAAGCACCTCGGTGTACAATAAATACGATGAACATCCGGACAAAAAAATATGTTGAAAATGAGAAGAAGAAGAAGAAGAAGAAGAAGAAGAAGAAATATACCTTCAAACCCAGCAACGTAGGAGAAACTTGAATGGAGGCCTTGTTGTGAAGAGCTAAAGTTGTGCTCAAAATGTCAATCTTTGATAATGGTTGGACACCATGATGTAAATCATTACTATGTGCCAATGTTTTTGAAGAATTAAATAAAAATAATATTGTTGTGAACAATACTACAAATTTTAGTGATTGGTTCTTCTTCTTCCCCATTGTTACTAGTTTACTCCTTTTATTAGAGTGTGATTCATCATGATGTACGTGTTAGTGATAGTCTATTTATATACAAGGACCTTCACATTGATAATTAATAAAGTAATTAATAATTAAGGGTGATGATAAAGGTCACAAGTTGCGACAATATTTAGTTGTCGCAATCTTACGTGTCGGAGTTTAATTGGTGCATATAGGCGCCACGTAGGCTATGAGTCATCATAATATTTTTACTACCAATGCAAAAAATTTACTATGCAAATATGTAAATAAGGTAATCGGTATAAAGAAATAAACAAATTAGAATATTAATATTTTCCTACCTTTATTTTAAACATGTATAATAAGATATATAAATTAAATATTTTAGATTCCAATTTAAATCATGACACATAAGCATGCCATGTCATCATTGTGACACGGCTTAAAGGTCGCATGTTGCGACCTTTATCATTTTCGAATAATTAATACAAGTATATTATAGTTTTCGTACTATCTATCTATTGCCAATAATTTTAAATCTAACCATCTTCAGTTGATCTTTTACGTATAGCCGTACCGTTTTAAATTAAATAACATGAAAAACTGTAATGGTTAATTAATTATTAACTTGGCATCTGAGAATTAAGAGCATGTCACATACATAGTACTCCGTAACTATAAATAGAGCTAGCATTCTTTGACATACAAGATATGAAATCAATCGAATATGATCCGTTCAGATTAATTTGTCATACTATATACAATTATATATCTTATTATTTACATAGTTTTGGTAAACTTTACGAATATAAAATCAATACGGGACCAACCACGGACACGAAGTATGATACGTAGTAGCATGAAATAATAAAACATTACAAGTGAATAATAAATAAATAAAATAAATAAATAAAAAGGCCTAGCTAAAGCAAGGCAAAAAGGTAAAACTCTTTAAAAAAAGAAAAAGAAAAAGAAAAAGAAAAAGATGGATATAGGGAAAGGTTGAACACTTCTTCGGTTCTTCCTAGTTCATAAGAATCATACACATCTTCTTAGACCCTTATAAGACTATTATTTTTTGCATAATTCTTTTGCTTATTACTTATTCTTGTTAAAATCCGGATTAGACCAAATTAGGTCAAAAAAAAAAAAAAACAGACCTAAATCAGAATGGACTAAAAAAATCTGAAAACATATTAACACAAATCATTCAAACCAAACCAAACTAAAAACTAGAAAATTCAGACAATGGCAGATGAGAGGAACAACTTACTCAGAAAGTACGTTATGGGAAACTCTAAGAAATTAACGATACTTCTTTATCTTTTGAGTTGTTCTGTCGGATCGGTCGCTCAAGATCTTTGGCCTCTACCGGACCCGATGAAAAAAACGGGATCACTTCTTATGGACTCGTTGAAAATGATTCTTATCTAATTCATATATACGGAGTAGTTAATTTGTGATGCCAATTAAATCATTTTTATGAGGGAGAGATATTAACAAGGAAAATGCAATTAAGTTGTAGAATATTCACCCAAATTTTGGAATTAAATAAATCAATTAATTGAAAAATGTTCATAGTAGGTCATAGCTCCATAATCCATATCCACGACTTCAATTTTAATGAGAAAAATGTTCTAGTGTCTTACCCGAATTAATGTGCTAAACCAAATCATATCCATTCAAAAATGTTCTAGTGTCTTACTCTGAGAGTATGAAGTATAGGGAACCCTCCATTAAAGTGTCTCTGACAAGAATTGAACAAATAACACATGCCATCGGTCATTGAGTGATCCCAAATTTCCAAGTCCAGACGCCTAGCAAAATTTATCCTCACCAACTAAAATACACTTGGGAAAACCCAAAAAATAAGATCTAAATCTTGAAATTTGAAAAGAAAAAGTGTACCTAATATTAAACTCACTCTAATTAGAATTAAACATGTGATAGCTTATGATTAAAGTTTAAAACTTCAGTAGTTGATCACAGTGTTAATTTTGGTTGGCAACTTTAAGTAAAGGGGGCTTGGTGAATTAAAATAACTAAAATGTATAAATAATAACACCAAAAATCACGAGGGTGATGTTGTTTCCAGCAATCGACCCAAAAGCCACAAATAATTAGCACATAAAAAAACTAAAAGTAACAAATTAAAAGGCTCAAAAAAGTTGAAAGTATTTCAATCAATTGTTTGATGTATTGGCTGCCACCTATTTCGGTAATAAATAAAGATAGAAAATTGGGGAATAAACTTTATAATAAGATAATGAAGGTTCACTTTAGACAAAAGGTCTTGCGCGCACAAGGTGTACAATAAATTTATTGTACACCGAGATAACTTTTACCCATTTTTTCGTAACTTTAACCTAGTTTTGATTACCTTTTATATTGGTAAAAAAAAGTTGATAGAAATGATTAAATGATTAATTTTATACATTATTAGTGGTTTTGAAGAAATATGTTTTTACTGAAATGAAAAAAATGTATCACTAAAAAATAGATAACTTTTACACGTATAAGCTTAACTTTTAAACATTTTGAGTTAACTTTTACTCCGGTGTACAATATTTTGTAAATAAGAATTTGTGCACTTTAGAATAGATTTGTATTAACATTGGTTGATTACCACTGTCTTTGATTAAAGATGGTGGTCATGCCCGTGCTTTGTACCGATATAATAACCAAAAAAAAAAATCAATAAAAATATGAGACTAATATTAAAAAACGGAGAGAATAATAAAAAAAATTATAAATATACGTCGAGTCAGCAAGTGCTTTGCACGTGCTTCTGACTAGTACCCTATACAATACACGCAAATTATTAAATAGAAAAAGGAGTAATAAAACTTATTACTTAACCAAACAAACTCAAAAACAACAAAAATACCTATTAGAACAAATAAACAAAACAAAACAAAACAAAAACCTGGAAGTAAACGTTAGTGGGGTCTGGGATTGTGTGGATTTAAAATTGATAATTAGGTAGATTCATGAGCATAAATAAATCTGAAATTAGCTTACGATTACATAAAAACACAAATTAGCTTAAACATTTCACATAATTTTCAATTGTTATCTTAAACTTAAGGTGTATATATTTTATCTAGAGGTGTCAATTTGGATAAATGGATCGGATTCGGGTTAGATTTATCGGTTTGGGTTGAAACAGGTTCATTTGGCTATCAGGTCGGATCGGATCGGGTTGAAAACTAATGGTTCGGTTCAGTACGGGTTCGGATTGGTTGGCACAAGTTCATATCGGGACGGGTTCATGTCGGTCCGGGTTAATATCGGATCGAGTTCATATCAGGTCGAGGTATAATCGGGTCGGGTCATATTGGGTCGGGTTGTAAATGGATTTAGTCGGGTTGTATCGGGTCGGATTCATGTCGGATCGGATTCATATCGGGTCGGGTTATAATCGGGTTGGGTAAGATCGGGTCTGGTTGGTTCGGGTTAGCATGTCGGGATGTAAACGGGTTTAGCCAGGTTGTAACAAGTTCTTATCATATCGGACCGGGTTCATATCTGGCGTGTACATATGTGATATCGGGTTGGGTTCATGTCTGGTCAGGTCAATTCGATACAAATTAATTATAAACAATATCGGGTTATTACTAAAATCACAAATTTCAATACGTTTATATTATAATATGGATGTCTAGCTTAATTAATAGACAAGGGCGCGCGGTAACTAAATTTTATAAGTGTCAAAATTTTAAGACCAATAGAGTTAGTGAGTATATAGTATTTGACTTAGTTTTATCATAGATCGATAACCATGAACTAATGACTAATATAATTTATCACTTCGCATTCATGAAACATTTATTGATGAATTAATAACTAATAACGTAGTAATTAATAATCGATAATGATGAACTAATAAGTAATGAATTTGAAAAGTTTGTAAATACAAGTTTATCATATATTCATATTGGTTTAAACAGCAACGACACTAACATGTTCAATAACGAAACGAGAAAAACAAGTTCAGTTGTTAATAAATTAAGTCGATTCCGTTAAAACAACATAGCTTTTCGATTAATTCTTTGGTTATAACTTATAATAAGATTATAACGTATTGAATTAGATCAATTTAGTTAAGTAATCGATTAATCAGTTGAATATGAGTCCATAAAAGAGTACGAGACTAATAAAACAATACGTTCTAGTCCATAGTACAACTTTTAATTTGGATAAAATAAAACGTGTTACAGTTGTCTTTTAGTTCGGGGGAGACGAGTTATAAACGGTTTGAATTAAACGGGTTGTAAACGGGTTACGGGTTATAAACGATTCGGGTTGAAACAATTCGGGTAAGAAATGGTTCGTTGAAACAGTTCGGGTAATAAATGGTTCGTTGAAACAGTTCGGGTTGTAAACGGTCTGGGTTGAAACAGTTAGGGTTGTAAACGGGTTTTTACCGTGTTGAAACGGTTCGAATTGAAATAAATGGGGTCATTAACAGTTTTCGGGTCCATTCGGTCGGTTCGGGTAGAACAGTTCGGGTGGACGCATGACGGCTTGTTAATGGCTACCTGATCTTAATCGGGTTAATATTTTCGAGACGGTTTGGGTTCTGATAGAATATTATCAGATCGGGTCGGGTTTTGGGTTCCAGCTCACGGGTTATTAACGGTTCGGGTTCTTAACGATCAGATTAACCCAGCAGGTTCGACGATCTTTTTTTTACAGAAATTTACGGCACTTATCCGACTTCTTTTTTTTATCATTTAAAAGTATCAATCATTTAATTTTATGACATGAAAATCCTATTCGACGCTCCATTTGCTCTACAAATTTTTTTGATATATATATTAGGTAAGATCAATATTTTATAAATATTTAATTTACTAAACATTAGTTTTGTAAATTATATTTTATTAGGTAAGATCGAAATTTTATAAATATTGAAGGGAAAAATAGTTTTCAATCATAATAATGGAAAATTTCGTAATTACTACCTTTTAAATAACCAACTTTTGTAATTACTACCTTATGTAATTTTTATTTTATTTTACTACCTTAAACTTCCCATAATTTATTGTTTACTACCTCTTAACAGTTTCCATCCAAAATTCCGTCACATGGGGCCCACTAACGGATTTAATTCTTAATTCCCTCATTCTTTTGGAATTCCTTTCACGATTCATCTCTCTTCTCCTTCAATGCTCACTGTGTTCCTTCAACCTCACAATTTTCTCTCTCTTCTTCACTTCCTCTCAACCACTTGTGACGAATCTTAAAGGAGAATCTTCATCTCTGTCATCGCTGGGTCCAATTGGAAAGCAACAAAGCATCTCAATCATTGGAGGGGACCAAAGCTGGTGACTTTTGTCCTTTGGAAATTCGTAAGCATCAAAATGTAAGTACTTTAGTCATTTTCGTTTGTTAAATTAGGTGTTTTATTAAATATGTTGTGGATTTTGTTGGGTAATTGTGGATTTTGGAGGTTTGTTGACTGGTAAACCCTAGGATTTGGGGAACAATTATTTTAATACGAATTAGGGTAATTAAATAAAAATTAATGTCAATTCATGTGCTTTACATATTGGGGCTGCTGTTATTCAGTTGTTTATTCATGTGGTTTACTTATTGGGGTAATTATGGTTGATTGGAATTATTAATTGAAATGCATTTTTTTTTTCAATTTGTGTACAGAATGCAGGCTGATATTAACAATACATTTGTGGACATTAGGTTTAAATTAGGGGGTTTTTTTAAGGAAAATATATTTAGAGGTAGAAGGGTGGTTGGATTTGAGGGTGGGTGGGAGTATACTAGGATACAAGTGCCTAGAAATGATCTTAAGATTCCTGCACTTAAGCACATTGTATCTAGTGCATATAAGTTCAATAATCGGGCAATTCCTCAATATCATCAAATGAAGTTATGGTATAGGGAGAAGGGTAGAACTTTCACTACTGGGAAGAGGGAGTTCAGTGGTGATGAGGATGCTAGATGTTTGTTAGAAACTGTGGACAGAAATAACTGTGTGGAATTGTTTTGCACAATTGATCCCAATGCAAGGAAACCTCCTGTTTACAAACAAACAAAACCACTAAATGGGCCTTTGACCCAAGCTGCTAGCCCAACAACAAAAAACCCACCAACCAGCAATATAAAACCAAAACCAGTGAAGTTAGAACCTAGGGCAAACACTTCAGCTAGAGACAATTCTGCAGTTGTTATTACCAGAAGAGAGTGGTCTGCTGCTGAAAGGGAAAGGGTTGCTTCTGAACAAAGTGTTGAACAACAAAAAGCTGAAAAGGGAGGTGTGAGTAAGGGTAAGAGGCATGAAGTTTCTGGTGAGGGGGAGGGAGTTGTTAGGAGGAGCCCTAGGGTAAAGACAGTGGCTGTGAAGGGTAAGGGGAAACAACCAACTGGGAAAAAAAAACCAGAGCTAGCAAGAAGTTGTTTAGTTCTGAACTGTCTGGATCTGGGTCAGATAGTTCAGACTCAGATTTTTCTGATCTTGATATTGATTGGGAACCTGGGGAGGAAGAGACTATTCTAAATGATGCTGATGATTTTGAGGAGTTACTTAGGAAAAGAAAAAGAGATAACACACAATCAGGTGATGCTGAGTTGTTAAGGCAAGTCAATTCCAGTTTAGAGGAGGCAAACAAGATACAGGGAAAGGGGAAAAAGTGAAATCAGTCCAAAGGAAGAAGTCACAGTTGGATGATAATCTAGAATGTGAAGAGGTTAGGATTCAGGAAGAGATTGAGGGTGAGTCAGATGAGTTAAGGAGCATTGATGGGTCTGATGATGAGGTAGACAACGGCCCTTGGTTCAACTCTGATACTGACTTTAGTAGGCCAATTAACCTTGTGTTGGGGCTTAAGTTTGGAAGTGTTCAGGCTGTGAGGAAGGCATTGAGGTGGCATGCTATCCAAAAGAGGTATGATTAATATTACCTACACAATGGAAATAACAGAATAACAACCTATTGCAAGTTTAGGTGTGACTGTCCATGGGATTCAAGCAGGAGTAAGAAACCTAAGTGTGTGTGTGAAGCTGGGGTGCAGTGTCACTTTAAGGTCCTTGTTAGGAAGTTGTATAATCAAGATGTGTGGCAGATTAGGACATTGAACATGCAACATTTCTGTCAGAGGTTAATCATGAACTCTAAGTTGAATGCAGAGTATTTAGGAGAAAGGTATGTGGAGGAGTGGAGGAGTGAACCTCATATGAAGTTGTTTTCCTTTATGAGAAAGGTGTTGCTGGATACTGGAATCCAAATCAAGTATGGATTGGCATGGTCAGGAAGGGCTAGGGCAAAGTTGATCATTTACGGCTCTTCGCTTGAACAATATCAAAGGGTGTGGGATTATGCTAAAGCTGTGTTGAAATACAACCCTGGGAGTACTTGTATTGTGCTTGTGGAAGGTATTGAAAGACCAGAACCTCCCTTGTTTCTAAGAATGTATGTCTGCCTTGATGCTCTAAGGGAAGGTTTCAAAAAAGGGTGCAGGCCAATCATAGGGGTTGATGGATGCCATCTGAAAGGTGCTTACCCTGGTCAGATACTTGTTGCTGTTGGCAAAGATGGTAATAACAACATTTTCCCATTTGCTTGGGCCACAGTAGAGGTTGAAAATACAGAAACATGGTGTTGGTTCTTGGACTTGCTACTGAAAGAATTGGGTGGTGATAGTGGAACAGGTTGGACCTTTATGTCAGACAGACAAAAGGTATGGTCTTCAACCTGTTTAAAGTTAATTCTTTGTATATGATTAAGTACTTCATTAATTAACATTGTGTGTACCTTGTTTTGGTTGTAAACACAGGGTCTGTTGCAAGCTTTTAGTATTGTGGTGCCCCAAGCTGAAACAACATATTGTGCAAGGCATATTTGGGCTAATTTCAAGTTGCAATTCACTGGTTCTCTGTTTAAAGACCTCTTCTGGAATGCTGCTAGGGCTACAACTAAGGTAAAATACTTACTTTAGTTAGTTGGACTCGGGAACGTGTCCAAGTCCCGACTCGGCTTATTTTATATTAGTTAGTTGGACATTGGGAACGTGTCCAAGTTCCCGACTCGGCTTATTTTATGTTAGTTAGTTGGACTCGGGAACGTGTCCAAGTTCCCGACTCGGCTTATTTTGTGCATGGTGACTTAAGTTGACCTAGGTTGACTTTTTCTGGTTTTTTTTGTTGTGACTGAGTTGATTGTAATTCTTGTGTGCATGGTTGCTTAATTTGACCTTGGTTGAATTAAGTTGACCTAGGTTGACTCTTTTGTGACTTAAGTTGACCTAGGTTGACTATTTTTGTAATTTTTTTTAACTGAGTAGATTGTACAGCTTGTGTCCATGGTTGCTTAAGTTGACCTAGGTTTACTTTTTCTGGAATTTTGTTGTTACTGAGTTGACTATGCTGCTTGTGTGCATATTGACTATAGTTGACCTTGATTGACTGTGCTCCTTAACTGAGTTGATTGTAGAGCTTGTGTGCATGCTGCTTCTGTTTTGCCTTCTCTTTTCTGTTTTTAGTTTTCTGTTGACAGCATGTATGTGGTATTTGTAGTTTGACTATGAAGTGGCAATGGAATCTATTAAGACATTGAATGAGGATGCATATGAATACCTGGATGACATTCCCACAAAACACTGGTCAAGGCATGGATTTACCACTAACTGCAAGTCCAACATGTTATTAAACAACATGTGTGAGACATTCAATGCAGTGATTAGGGATGCCAGAGATAAACCAATTCTCACCCAAATGGAGTGGTTGAGAAGGTATATGATGAAAAGGAACAACGATAAGTGGAAATCTATCAACCAGTTGGGGGGGGGGGGGGGGGGGCTGTTATGCCTTATGTGAATCAGGTGTTTGAGGGGATGGAGAATTCAGTTAGAGCATGCATAGTACAAGCATCCAGGGACAATGAATATGAGGTTCAGCTAGGGGGGGACCAAGTTTTGGTAAACTTGGATGAAAGAACTTGCACATGTTACAAAAGGGATCTAACTGGTATCCCATGTGTCCATGCATATGCAAGTCTGCTGGATAAAAGAGCAAATCCACTTGATTATGTGCATATTGCTTACAGCAAGGATACATATATGCAAGCTTATGCACTTCCAGTGAAGGGTATGCCTGGCCCAAAGCACTGGGATACTTCTGACCTGCCACAACCACTCCCACCTGCAGTTAGGGTTATGCCAGGAAGACCAAAATCAACCAAAAGGAAGAAGGAAAAGGGAGAGGGAGAGGGCAATGGAAAGAGCAAGAAGCAGAAGGTACCACATCCTGATAGAGCCAAAAGGCAAAACAAATGTGGGAATTGTGGTCAGTTTGGGCATAACAAAAGAAAGTGCAAAAATGGAGCTGTAGAGACAAGTTCAGCTTCAGCTCCCAAAAACAAAGGTGGGAGGCCTCCTCTGAACAATGAATGGGTTGTGGAGCAGAGAAAGAAAAAGTGGTCTAAGCTTGAACACAATGTAAGTTTTGTTGCCTTCTCTTTTGTAATTTTGCACTACAATATTTGTTTTGTTCAGGTTGTGCTTAGCAAATCTTATCTAATTACTGCAGATTCAAGGTTCAATCACTCCTCCTAACAGCATTGCTAACAAACCACCATTACAGAGATCAACATCACAGAGGCAAACAATATTGAGCCAAACCTCATCTAATGTGCCTACAGCTAGTACATCAGCTAATGTTCCCACAGCTAGTACCTCAGCTGCTCCATCCCAAGTTCAAACAAGATCCAAGATGGCATTGAAGAGAAGCACTACATCTTAATGTTTAGCCCATTAGCATTCTATTTTGTGTTGTTAGATATGTATTTCTGATGGAACAAGTAATCTGATGTTGTGTATTGAACAAATTAGCTTGTGTTGTGTTGTCCTTCAAACATCCTTCAAACTAGAAATGCAAGAACAAGTGACTTTTGTTATTCATTGAGCTCGTTATTTGGTTTTGTTCTTAATTTCTTGGTCCTTATTCCACTACTAAACAGAAATAAGAGGGAACTTGCAATACTCGTTTAAGTTTCCGTACCCGTTCCATTACTCCTTTAAGTTTCCGTACCCGTTCCAATACTCCTTTAAGTTTTCGTACCCGTTTCAATACTCCTTTAAGTTTTCGTACCCATGTCAACACTCGTTTAAGTTTCCATACCATTTTCGAGTCTTAAAAAATAGACACGACACGGGGTTTTCACAAAATAAAGACACGACACGAAAAACGAATTTATCGTTAATCAAAGACAACGAGTAACATAAAAGGGATCCCATTTCATTTCATTAATGATTCAAAATACAAAATGAGTCAACTATCCATAAACTGATACAATAACACCTTCCACATTTAGTTTAGTTCTTCTCTAAGCTTTGAAAAACATTACAAATACCATACACAACACAGCAGCAGCAATGGCAATGTGGTTGAGCTTCCCAAGTGTGTTGTGGTTCCCCTCCTTCAGTTTGTTCACTTCAGACATAAGAGCCTTACACTTGAGCTTCAGATTGTCACTTTCATTCAACAGGCACCTTCTTTGCCCACTCAAATCATCAACTTCACTCTTCAATGCATTCACTTCCACTTTTAGCAACTTCTTATCCAATAACAAAGCATTCGTGACATTCCTTTGCCAATCAACACAATCTTCCTCATCCAGCCACTCAAATTTCTTGCATCCCCTTGTTTCTGTAACTGGATCATACCTTTGGCAAGCTATAAATTTGCGCCCAGGATTCTCTCTTGTCCACGAAGTTAAACGCGCAACAGGGAGTCCACAATAACATTTTTGCTTTGATAAAGGAGAAGGAGGAGCCATTTTTCCTACAATTTACATTAATTCTCGTTAATTATGTTATCAATTCGAATAGTAGTAACCTAATTTTGTTAATTCATTTGAAGAACAAAAACCCCCAAATTGGATTTAAACCCTAATTAAAGAACAAAAACATAAAATTGATACCTGTAATGAGCAGAATTTTCCTTGGTTTGAGCACATAAAACCCCTAACCTAATTGAAGTATTGAAATGGATTGGAAATTTCAGGAAAATTTTGGGGTTAAGATGAAGAAAATCGTGGAAGATTGAAACAATATAAGGAGGGAAATCCTAAACTAGCCGTTAGTGGGCCCCATGTGACGGAATTTTGGATGGAAACTGTTAAGAGGTAGTAAACAATAAATTATGGGAAGTTTAAGGTAGTAAAATAAAATAAAAATTACATAAGGTAGTAATTACAAAAGTTGGTTATTTAAAAGGTAGTAATTACGAAATTTTCCCATAATAATTGATAATTTTCCCTATATATTTACCAGTATAAAAAAATGAAAATTACTAAAATTGGTAGATTTTGGAACGGGTAGAATATTACTTACGTAAGGAATGATTTATGTAGCACGATAGTGTATTTCTTATATATATCTTTTATACCAACATAAAAAAATATATACTTCACCTATTTTGATGAATGTATAATACAAATGATTTATTTATTATTCCATATATATTCAGAGAATTTAAGTATTCCTCTGCCTTTTTAATTAGAAATGTGTAGATATCTTTTTAGCTGGATTATTCTACTAATATTGGAGTACATGATCAGAAGCAAGACAGCAACACACTTAAGCAAGACCAGTCCAATACAAGAGCTGAATTGATCACTGCCTTGCTGACTCAACTACTAACATTTGAAGATCATAGTGCACAGATTGATGACATGGCACTGCAGCACACAGATTGGTGACATGGCTCAAGTTGTTACATGATGTAATAGTTAGTTATAACTAACTCTTTCAGTTGTGTTTGATCACCTTGTAAACTAACACACTAGTATATAAGCTGATGTGCTTTGCTTGTAATCTGTAACAAGAATCACTCTGATTCTCAATCAATAAAATTCTCTTCTCTCTTTCTCTCAATCAGAAGTTCTAATTCAAGAACTTCTTCATGGTATCAGAACAGGCTTCAGATCCTGCCAAACTTTCCGCATTTCATTAAACTGTTAAAAGAACAACAACAAGTCTTTGTTAAACACTTAGCAATATTCAGAATCTGTATGTTAATCAAAATCAGAAAGCAATCCTGACAATTTAAATCAAAGTTCATTGAAATTTTTTGTTTGATTCCTTGAGATTATCATGGCAACAGAAGCAATGCAAGATCCCAACAGTGTGTACTTCATACGCACTTTAGAAAATCCTTATGCAGCAGTGGTATCTGACAAATTTGATGGAGAGGGCTATGCAGAATGGAAGAGAGTCATATTGCTAGCTTTGCAGTCAAGAACAAAGTTCGATTTATTGATGGATCTCTGCCTAAACCAGCTCTCAATCATGCTGATTATCAAGCATGGGATAGATGCAACAACATGGTCATGGCATACTTATTAAGGTCTCTAAGTCCTACAATTGCCAAAAGTGTAGTTTTTCTTCCAACTGCAAGAGATATTTGGAAAGATTTGGAAGAACGTTTTTCAGTAACTTCAGGACCACAATTCTATGGATTGCAACAAAGTCTAAGTGAAGTTTCACAAGGAGATAGCAGCATCATTGATTTTTTCACCAAGATAAAAATGATTTGGGATGAACTGAATATTGCTAAGGCAGTACCAGTGTGCATTTGTACTGGTTGTACTTGTAATGTCAGTCAGAAGTTTGTCCAAGAAAAGGAGGAAGAAAGGTTAATCCAGCTATTGGTGAAGTTACACAAGAAACACTCTCAAGTGAGAACTAACATTCTAATGATGAACCCCTTACCAAGCATTGCTACTGCTTATAGATTGCTTGTTCAAGATGAAAAGCAACAATGAATGTCTGAAGATCAAGAAGTAAAGCCAATGGTGTTTGCAGTTGCTGATGATAGAAGGAATAAAAATTACACTAACAACAGGGTTTATCAGTCAAAGATACTACAGGGTCCTGGCAATAACAAATTTACAGTTTCAAACAAAAGAACTGGCAATTCTTTCTTCTGTAATCACTGCAACATGGCAGGTCATTCAATGGAAAAATGCTGGAGGTTACATGGGTATCCACCTGGTCACAGAGGCAAAAGGTTTGCGGGAGTGATGCAAGGTACTGAAGATGTTCCAAGTGATGAGAATGTTACTCACATTTCTGAAGAACAATACCAACAATTTTTAAGCCTAATCAATGAGCAAGGACAGTCTGTTCAAGCAGCTAATGTGGCAGGTACATGTCTAATCACATCATTTAATACAAGATGGATTGTTGATAGTGGAGCTACTGATCATATTTGTTCTAATTTGGAATTGTTTCATACATATTCTGAGTTGAAAGAGGATGTTAGAACTATAACAGTAGCTGATGGTAAGAAAGTTGAGGTTAAACATATTGGTGATGTTTTAATTGGGAAGAACATTATGCTTAAGAATGTTCTACATGTGCCTAGCTGTCATTTTAACCTTATCTCAACTCATAAATTGTGTAAGGATCTTTCCTGTGACATCATATTCACTCATGACAAGTGTATGATTCAGGAACATTCTCAGAAAACTTCAGTGCTTCTTGGTAAGATAGAGTCAGGATTGTATGCTGTGGTTGAAAGTGATTTGGAGAATAAAAGGTTGCAGAACAACTCAAGTTCAGAAATTCTGGTTACAGTCACTGAAAACATCAAGTTGTGGCACTTAAGGATAGGTCATCTACCTTTTGATAAACTCCATCTAGTGAATAAATCTTTGCCATCTGTTGGAAGAAATTGTGACAGCTTTTGTCAAATTTGTCCTAAGGCTAAACAATGTAGACAGCTTTTCCCTATTAGTCATACTAAGACTTTTCAGTGTTTTGAGTTACTTCACATTGATGTATGGGGCTCCTATAGAGCAAAGACTCATGACAATTGTACATTCTTTCTTACCATTGTAGATGACTATTCAAGAAATACATGGACTTTCTTAATGAAACATAAATCTGATTCTGTTGATATTCTATCCAATTTCTTGAATTTTGCTGATACTCAATATGGCTTGAAGTTGAAGTGTTTTAGAACAGATAATGCAAAGGAACTTTGTGAAGGCAGAATCCTATCTTTGTATCATAAGTTTGGGATCAAACATCAAAAAACCTGTACAGACACTCCACAACAGAATGGAGTGGTTGAGAGGAAGCATAGACACCTACTGGAAACAGCTAGAGCTTTGTTTTTCCAATCTAGACTTCCAGTGAGATTTTGGGGTGAATGCTTGCTCACTGCTACTCATCTTATCAATAGAATGCCCCTAAGTAGCATCAACTTTGAAATACCTTATGAGAGGTTAAACAAAACCCCAGTTCAGTTAGACCACTTAAGGGTTTATGGTTTTCTTGGCTATGTTTCAACAATCAAAGCCAATAGATCAAAGTTTGATCCTAAATCCATTCCCTGTGTTTTAGTTGGTTATCCACCTGATCAGAAGGCTTATAGAATGCTCAATCTGGAAACCAAACAGATTTTTATTTCCAGGGATGTACATTTTCATGAAAAGCATCTACCATTTCATATTTCAGCCACCCAACACACAAACACAAGCCCCATTTTCCTTCCAGTCCACACTCCTTTTGATTTAAATACAGATTTTGACATTCCTAATGTATTTGATATACCATTAGGACCAAGTTCCCTAAATACAGATCTAAATTCACCAAACACAGACCTTGAACTTTTCCAAACACATGTTGAACCTGAAACAAACACAATTACTGAACCTGAAACAAACACAATTACTGAACCTGAAACTCTTGAAACTCACACAATTGTTGAACCTGAGCTACAATCTAATCCTGAGCCTAGAAAATCTACCAGAATACACAAACCTCCAACTTGGTTGGATGACTATGTGTGTACTGTTTCTGAACTAAGTTGGTGCAACATTGTCAGTTATAGTGATCTTCCTACTCTTCACAAAGTTTTGGCATCTTAAGCTATTAAAGCTCCTGAACCTGTTAACTTTAATGAAGCATCTCAGTCTTCTAACTGGGTTACAGCAATGAACAAGGAAATTGATGCTCTCACTGATAATCACACTTGGGAAATGTGTGTACTTCAAAAAGGAAAAAAGGCTATTGGTTGTAAGTGGGTTTACATAGTAAAGATGAAGAAAGATGGTTCTATTGAAAGGTTCAAAGCCAGACTTGTGGCTAAGGGGTTTACTCAGAAATATGGAATAGATTATGCAGAAACTTTTTCACCAGTCATCAAAATGGCAGCTGTCAGGTGTTTGATTGCTTTGGCAGTCACTAAGGGATGGATCATCCATCAACTGGACATCAATAATGCATTTCTGCATGGTGATTTAACAGAAGAAGTCTACATGAGGGTTCCTGATGGGATTCCTAACCCAGAAAATAAAGTGTGTAGGTTGAGAAAGTCCCTATATGGCTTAAAACAAGCAAGCAGGCAATGGTTTGCCAAACTTACTTCTGAGCTTCTTCATCTTGGTTTTGTTCAATCAAAAAATGATTACTCTCTTTTCATCAAGACACAAAACAATGAACACACTCTGGTTGCAGTCTATGTTGATGACATATTGGTCACTGGACCTCATCATTCAGAAATCATTGCTCTCATGTCTCACTTGCACAAAAAGTTCAGCATTAAAGATTTGGGTAAACTGAGCTATTTTTTGGGAATAGAAATTTCTAGAGTTTAGAATGGTGTTTTCCTCACTCGGTCCAAGTTCACTAGGGAACTCTTCGCAGACTGTAACTTGGATGTATCCAAGCTAGCCAAAACACCACTTCATGTCAAGCTCAAACTCACTGCTTCAGTAGATGAGCCTTATACTGATCCCACTTAGTACAGGTGCTTACTAGGCAAGCTTAATTTCCTCACTCATACCAGACCAGATCTTTCTTTTGCAGTACAAACTCTAAGTCAGTTTATGCAATCCCCTAAGGTGTCTCATTTTTATGCTTTGCATCATCTTCTTAGGTATGTGGCTCATACAGTTGGTCAAGGGATATACATACAGTCCTCTTCTCAGTTGATCTTACAAGCCTATTGTGATTCTGATTGGGCTGCTTGTCCAGATACCAGGAGATCTGTAACTGGTTATGTCATGCTTCTTGGTACAAGCCCAATATCCTGGAAATCCAAAAAGCAAGGTACTATATCCAGATCATCTTCTGAAGCTGAGTATAGAGCTATGGCAGCTGCAGCTTCAGAAATAACTTGGTTGGTTCGATTGTTACAAGAAATGAGTGTTTCTAACCTAAGTCCAGTTCAGCTTAAATGTGACAATCAATCTGCAATCCACATTGCAAAGAGTCCATTTCACCATGAAAGAACTAAACACATTGAACTAGATTGTCACTTCACAAGGGACAAGGTGTTAGAAGGATTGATTGATCTTACTTTTGTTCCTACTTCTGATTAGTTAGCTGATGTGTTAACAAAAGTGTTGTCCTATCCTCAACACTCTGACTTGTTATCCAAGCTAGGTATGCTATCTCCACCTAGCTTGAGGGGGGCTATTGGAGTACATGATCAGAAGCAAGACAACAACACACTTAAGCAAGACCAGTCCAATACAAGAGCTGAACTGATCACTGCCTTGCTGACTCAACTACTGACATTTGAAGATCATAGTGCACAGATTGATGACATGGCACTGCAGCACACAGATTGGTGACATGGCTCAAGTTGTTACATGATGTAATAGTTAGTTATAACTAACTCTTTCAGTTGTGTTTGATCACCTTGTAAACTAACACACTAGTATATAAGCTGATGTGCTTTGCTTGTAATCTGTAACAAGAATCATTCTGATTCTCAATCAATAAAATTCTCTTCTCTCTTTCTCTCAATCAGAAGTTCTAATTCAAGAACTTCTTCAACTAATCTTCTTTGTTTCTTTCCATAACTTTATTTTATGTTTCTACACAAGAATGCTTTTACCTATTTGCAAATTTAATACGGGGTACGTGGGAGTACTTTTTAAGAGACGTCTAAATATGTGTGTTCACTAATTGTACAAAATTAAAAAAAAAAAAAAAAAAAAAGTATCTCTCGTGTACTTCTCTTTTTCATAGTATGAAATATTTTTAGACATATAAATTTTTTAAAATTCCGTATATTTATTAAAGTATTTTTCTTAAGGTTGATATATGTAGTTTGTACTACGTATATTAGTTAAGCGTAATAAAAAAAATGGAATACATACAACAAAAATAAATTGTTTTAAATATACAAAATACAGAGTACTAAATATATGTAGGGTTAATAAATTAAAGTTTGGAATATTTTTAGTAATCCCTCCGTTCTTGAATGTAAGTCCATCTAGAATCTAAGACAATCCAACAAAAGTACAATTTTCACATAAATTTCAATAGAATATAGCCCATGTGGGTATGTGAGAGAAATAATTGAGTGGTTTAGTGGGGATTTAGTAAATATTTATAAAATATTGATCTTACCTAATATTTAGGAATTCTCACTACTAATTAGTGGTAAGGGGATACATATTAGACAAACTAGCTTAGACCCCATGCAACGCACGGTAACTATTAAAAGAATGACTCGATAATTATTTTTTTATCATAAAAGAGTGACCCGAGAACTATTTTTCGAAAATAGATAACCCGAAAAAGAACCGAACATAAATAAGTTAGTCAAATAGTTTGAATTAAATACAATTTTGGTAAATGAACTTCTAATGTTAGTTTACTTACCATATTTTAATTAACATCCGTACTCACCATGTATTATTATTAACAATAGACTAATATTAAAAGTCCATTCATCAATATTATTTAAATTTGTTATCAAATTAAAAACATAGAATAATACAAAAATACAATCAAATTGTAAAGGAAAGAATAATGTTGATTCATCTTTCCTCCAATAATATATTATGTAGTTACATTTAGGAAAATTTGACATAAATAATCCCACCTTTCACTCATCTTCTCAAAATAATCCCAACTTTTGATTATTTTAGAATAATCCAAACTTTAGGGGTTACCTTCTCAAAATAATCCAAACTATCAATTTTCCTATGTACAATAGACCCAAAATGGATTACTAATGACAAGAAAAAAAGACTTTGGATTATTTTGAGAAGTTAACCCCTAAAGTTTGGATTATTCTAAAATAATCCAAAGTTGGGATTATTTTTAGAAGATGTGTAAAAGTTGAGATTATTTATGTCAATTTTTTCTTACATTTATGGTAATTGAATAATATTTTATTTCTTTTTTTATCTTATTTCCTTAAAAAAAGAGTATTTTTTAAAAAAGTTGAAAAAAGTTTTGGCGGGAAAAAATTGCACCAGGAAGTGACACGTGTCATTCCTGGTGTTTGTTTTAGTACTCCCTCCGTCCCAGAATAGTCTTTACACTTATCTTTGCACAAAGTTTTAGGTGATAAGTGGTTGTTTGGTTATCAATTGTTATTTTATTGAAAAAGTGGATGTGATAGTAGTTAGTGGAGTATTTTTTTTAATTGAATGAGAGAGGGAGTATAAGTATAAGTTTGATCTTGTTCTTTCTTGGAATTGTTGTTCGATGTTGGATCGGCGGGAGAGAAGGAGTTGGAGCTCAGTCGCGTCGTCGTCGAAAGTGACTGTTTGATGGTGATCCAAGCCTTACTTGGTGATTGAGGAGGTCGCAAGAACTTTGATTTGGTTATAAATGACATTAATAGTTTGATTTCAAGTTTTGATCAAGTTAAATTTTCCTTTGTTAAACGTAGTGGTAACAAATTAGCACATAATCTTGCCCACTTTCAACCTTGGGAGTTTGGGAGAAGGATATGGGTTGATGATTTTCTTTGTATTGTGTTGGATTTAGGCCCTGTTCTTCTGAACTTTATTTGGCTGAATTGAACTGAAATGAACTGAACTTAATGGAACTGAACTGAACTGAACTGAACTGAACTTAATAGAGTTGAACTGAACTGAACTGAACTTAATGGAGCTGAACTGAACTGAACTGAACTTAATGGAGCTGAACTGAATGGAACAGAATGGAACTTAATGAATAGTAAATAGTAAATAAATAATAATAAATAATAAATAATAAATACGGAGTAATAAATAAAAATAAAAAATAATAATAAAAAAAAAAATAATAAAAAAAAAATAATAAAATAATAATTAATATAATGTTAATATTTATAAAAATACTCATAATAATAAATAATAACTACAATAATCATAATTATTTATTAATAACAATAATTACATATAATATTAATATAATAATAGTAATATTTAAGTAATAATAACAACAATAATAATTATTACATATATAAGTAATAAATGTCAATTTTAATTGCAATATCAAGAATAAAAATAATTACAAAGAAAGATGAATCCGTTCTTTTGAACTGAACTGAATTGAACTGAATGAAGCTGAACTGAACTGAACTGAACTGAACTGAACTTTGTGGAGCTGAACTGAACTGAACTGAACTTAATGGAGCTGAACTAAACTGAACTGAACTGAACTTAATGGAACTACAAAAAAGTTCAAAAGAATAGGGCCTTAGCTGCTGCTGATTTATTAATATAATCTTCCTCTTAAGGGTTCTTTCGAAGAAAAAACATATGTTATGAAGAAGATAATTAAGAAACAATTATAATAGTTTGACTTTTCCCCTCATTTATTAATTACATTTTTTTTGTTATTACTCCCTCTGAATCTAAATGTTTTTCCCATTTGCTATTTTACGCAGTAATTAAGGAGAAAGAAAACAAAGCAATATAGAGAGTTGATATGCATTTATTGTTGTATTTTATGGGGAGTTGTTGTCCTTGCTGATTTTTTTCACAAGAAAACAAAACAACTTTTAATGTTTTACTTGTGAGAGCCAATAGAA
Organism: Spinacia oleracea; assembly: GCF_020520425.1. NCBI lineage: Eukaryota > Viridiplantae > Streptophyta > Magnoliopsida > Caryophyllales > Amaranthaceae > Spinacia > Spinacia oleracea. Next base: position 150,980,314 of record NC_079489.1, read on the forward strand.
TATAAGGAATCAAAATGCCAACTCATCAATCTATCAATACTTAAAACTAACCAATGAGATTGCATGGTTTTATATTAATAAACCAATAGCATTACAAGGTTTAAAAGGAAAGAAAACAAATGAGAATAAGAATTTGGGGCACTTAAAAAGGAAATGGGAAAAACATTTAGATTCGGAAGGAGTATATTATCCTTTCCTTGTTACTCCCTCCGTTTCTTTTTGTTTGTTACGTTTGGATTTTTACACGTTTATTAACGTACAATAAAGATTATATTTCTTTTTTATTTTAAATGCTTTAGATTCCATCATTACTCTTGATTTCATTTTCCCAAAATCTGACATTTATTGTCTCTTTGAATATAGTGCAAATCAGCTTTTATTTTTTATTAAAAAAAATAAAACGAAGTAAAACCTCAATCCACTAATCATTACAACAACCAATAAGATTGTTTTATTTATCAAAATGAATCAATGATGAAAAGCACACAAATTGCTAACTCAACATACTTGGGAAATTTGTAAAGAAATTTAATGAGTTGAAAAAATTGGACCAATTAAAATTAACAATTAACAGTATAATAAGTTTATAAAAGGAAAAGTTCTCCCGCATAACAAAAATTGAGAAATGCCTTAAAAAGAATGTGTAAGAAACAAAAAGAAACGGGGGTAGTATTTGACTAAGCATCCCAAAAACATTTTATCTATTACTATATACTAAAAGAGACACCCGGAATGACACGTGTCATTTCCTGGTGCGATTTTTTCCCGCCAAATTTTTTTTATTTTTTACTTTAAAATAAATAAATTACGTTATGTTTTTTTAGGTAACTAAGATAAAAATATATTTTAATTACCATATATGTGCACTACATAATATATTATTGGAGGAAAGCTAAATCAATATTATTTTTTCCTTTATGATATAATTTTATTTATGTATTATTAAACTTTTTAATCTGATAAGAAATATAAAAAATATTGGTAAATGAACTTCTAATGTTAGTCTACTATTAATAATATAATACGTGGTAACTGGTAAGTAAGAATGTTAATTAAAATAATAATACTTGGTAAGTAGACTAACATATAAGTTTATTTATCAAGATTTTACTCAATTCAAAATATGTTGTATTTGACTAACTTGGTCATGATCGGGTCTTTTCGAAAATTAGTCTTGAGTCACGGGTATGGTTAACGTTGTTAGATCGTTCTACATACAAGTAAACGACTATGATTTTTAACGTTGCATAGTAATATGCAAATTTAGTTCATTTGAATATTTTTTTTACACAACTTTGAATTTATACTTTTTCATATATCATTTTTACTTTCATGTTTTCCTAATATCACAAGTCTTTTAGTTATTATTAAAATAATAAATTGTTTTAGTAGTAGCCGTGCGTTGCATGGGCCTAAACTAGTTTATTTAATAGATATTATTCAAAACCTCCCAAAAACCTGAGGAAGTCTTTGTCACAAGTGACTTGTGTCCATATTGGACACAAGTGAGTACCAATACAGAATTTGGAGTACCAATACAGAATATGTTAGTACCAATACAAATTTTGTGAATACCAATAATAACACATATGACTTCTTTTTTTTTTTTTTTTTTTTTTAAAAGGTAAGAAAAAAGACTTAGGTTCCCCTTCGCACAAGGGTGAAACCTAAGCTGTCACTTTGAACAATATTATCTAAGTTAGGGCTAGAGTTCGGGGTGATACACAATGGTTCAACAATAAGATGTCCTACATTAGCTATCCAATCTGCTGCTCTATTTGCTTCACGGAAGATATGCTTGATATGGATAGAGTGAAAATGCTGAAGAAGAGTCCTGCTATCTTGAATAATGTTTTGAAGCTTCCACGGGGGGTTCCAGATTCCTTTTAGCGAGTTGATCACAAGTAGGTTGTCACCTTCGATGTAGATGTCTTTAATATTCAGTTTGATAGCCTCTTGGATGCCCTTATGAAGGGCTAGGGCTTCTGCCATGTAGACTTGCGAGTTACCCAGGTTAAAAGATTTGGCGATGACCGTATCTCCATTGTTGTTTCTGATGATGATACCTCCTGCTGCTGATGAGTCTTTTCGTGATCCGTCGAAGTTGAGTTTGAAGGCGCCCAGTGGGGGCGGGAACCACCGCACAAGAATGGGATGTGGGGTGGTTGGAAGAGAAGTGGAAGGATGATGAGTGTTGAAATGGTTACCTCTAAGTTGTTGTGAGTCAATCTGGAGTCTAAGCTCCCATTCTTTGAAGGTGTTAAGAGGTTTAAAATAGCAGCGGCAGGGGGAAAGCTTATTGTTGGAGAACACTAAGGCATTCCTTTCCTTCCAAATAGTCCAGCAAACGGTAATGAACTTCCTGAGCGCAACTTGGTTCCGTCTAAGGTAGCCTAAAGTTTTGAAGAAATCCGTCATAGGGAAGGAGAAATCGAACCAATTTTTAGTTAGTCTATGCATCCAGACATTTTTTGTGTGCTCACAATTGAGAAAGAGATGATTAATATTCTCACTGGCATGGTTACATCTAGGGCAACAACTTGAGGGAATAATTTTCCTATGAAAAAGAGTTTCTTTAGTTGGAATACTTTTATGGCAAATTTGCCATAAAAAGATCTTTAGTTTTGGAGCTATATTGAGTTTCCAAATCCATCTAAACTCCCATTTTTTATCAGAGACTGGGAGTTCGTGGGCAAGCCAGGTAGCGGATTTAACTGAGAACTCTCCAGAGTTTGTGCAGCCCCAAATGGGGTTGTCAGGCAGTTCATTAACAGGGATAGGGATCCCTTTATTTTTTTGCACCAACTCAGGTGAGAGGAACGAAGAAAGTTTCCTTATATCCCAATTTTTTGATTCATCAATGAACGAGTTCACGTAGACGTCTCCCCTATTACTATTTGGGGAGTTGCAAGGGAGATCAGAAAGGGCATATTGACCAACCCAATTATCTTTCCAGAAATTGATGTGATTCCCATTGCCAATCTTCCATCTAATTCCTTTCCTCAAAATCTCCCGTTGGTTTAAAATGCTGATCCAAATAGGAGAGTCTTTAATTTTTCTCTTGGCAGAGAAGAAATTTGTGTTCTGAAGATATTTTTTCCTCATGATTTTTGCCCAAAGGTTATTTTCGTCTGTTAGGATTTTCCAGCCTAGTTTTGCGATGAAAGCTCTATACAGAGGGTAGGTTCTTCTTAAACCTAGCCCTCCTTGATCCTTAGGCTGACAGACTTTGTTCCAGGCAATGAGAGGGAGTGCATTACCTGACTTGGATTGGTTCCAAAAAAATTGGCGATGAATATTATCCAATTGATGGCACGTCTTCCTTGGAAGTAGGAAGGAAGAGCAAATGTAGGACGGGAGGGCTTCAAGGTTGCTTTGAATGAGCGTTGTTCTACCTGCTTTGGATAGAAAGTTAGCTTGCCAGGAGTTTATACAGCGTTCATTTTTTTGCATGATGCGTAGATAGTCAGATCTTGTAGGTGTGAAACTTGAGAAGTGACCTAGAGACCCAGATTTATGCATATTAAAAATGCTGGCCAATGCATCTCTCTTGGGGTGGTTGATATTCTTTGAGAAGATAATAGCTGATTTATGGAAATTCACTAATTGGCCTGAGAGTTTACAGAAGTCAGTGATGACTTTGAGTAAGTTATGGCATGCGGAGTTAGTGGCTTTACATAAAAGTAGGCTATCGTCTGCAAACATTAAACATGGGATTTTTATAGTTTGTGGCGCTATTTTAAATCCGAGCCCTAGGTTAGGTCTCGCACTGGCATTATTCAGCATGATTATAAAAACTTCCATGCATAAAATAAAAAGGTAAGGAGATAGCGGGTCTCCTTGTCTTAACCCTCTAGACGGGGTAAAAACATCCGTGGTTGAGTTGTTAACTTTGATAGAGTACGAAACTATAGTCACAGTTGCTTTCACCCAGTTTATCCAGGTTGTAGGAAAGCCCATTTTGTCAAGAGTAGCCCAAAGGAAATCCCATTCTATTCTGTCATAGGCTTTTTCCATGTCCAGTTTAAGAGCACACCATCCAACTTTGGATTTTGATTTCTTAAAAACATTGAGGATCTCCTGGACTAAAAGCAAATTATCATGGATAGACCTGCCAGGGGTGAAGGCGTTTTGGAAGGGGCTTATGTGTTTTTGAAGAATAGGACTTAGTCTAGAGACTAGGAGTTTAGAGATAGCTTTATAGATCGTGCCGCAGAGGCTGATTGGTCTGAAATGATTGGGGTTCTCTGGGTTATCATTTTTGGGGATAAGAGCTATAAGAGTGTGATTCAGAAAAGGCGGCATTTTTCCGTGTGAGAAAAAGCTCTTTATTGCTAATGTAACTTCAGGGCCGATTGTTTTCCAGTAGGTTTGAAAAAACTTTGGCCCAAATCCATCTGATCCTGGTGCCTTGAGCGGGTTCATAGTAAAGAAACTATTTTTAATCTCCTCGTCTGAGACGGGGGCGATGAGACTAAGCCTATCGGAATCAGAAATTAATTGTGGGAGAAAATCTAGGTTAATTATACGCCCAGGCTGAACGGATGTTTTGAATCTATCTTGAAAGGAGTTAAAGAGGATGTTTTGAACGTTCACTTGCCCCTCCTCCCAATGGTTGTCAGCATTCTTTAGTCGATAGATGTGGTTTTTTGCGGCTCTTTGTTTCATGAGTTGGTGGAAAAATCTCGTGTTTCTGTCTCCTTGATTCAGCCAAGTTTTTTTTGCAGAATTTTTCCACAAGTGCTGTTTTTGTAAGAGGATCTTTTCTCGTTGTTTGAGCATTCTTAAAAGGTGGTTTTGCCAGATAGGGTTGAACGGTTGGGTTATAAGCTTATCTTCAAGTTCTTGAATTTTATCTGCATTAGTTTTAAGTTGCATGGTCTTGTGTGAGAATTTTCCTTTCGCCCAATTTCTTAGGTCGCCTTTTATGTTGGTTAGTTTGGATCTTATTCTAAAGAATCTTGAACCTTGAGTATTGCAGTTCCAATGCTTTTTAACAATTTTAGCTGGTTCATCCTCGAGAGTCCAAGAATTTTGGAATCTGAACAATCTATTCACCATAATGGTCTCTGAGTTTGTATCAAAGAACATTGGGGCATGATCTGAGCTAGTAAAGGTACCATATTTAACTGATGCGTTGGGGAATTTATCAGTGAAGATATTGCTTGCGACGGCCCTATCTAGCCGTTGATACAAGCCTGGGTGGGATTGGGATTTCCAGGAGTACGATTGTTGTATGCACGCTATGTCTGTCGCATTTGAACGAGTAAGAAACCTTGGAAGTCTCTGGCATTGTCTTTGTGAGACTGGGTTGCCTCCACATTTATCCGAATTATGTAAAAGTTCGTTAAAGTCGCCGACGAGGATCCAGGGAATATGAATGTTTTCATAGAAGGTAGATATCAACTCCCAGAATTGGTCTTTATCGTTGTTTTGTGCCGGGAAATAAGCCCCAGAGACAAGAATTTGCTCATTGGTTGGTTTATAAAGAACGTTAAGGGAGCACATCTATCTGCTATAGTGTAGTTTTGGACCAGGATCGAGTCGTTGTTCCAACAAACCCATAGTCCTCCACTATGATTAATCGGATCAATAATTAAATGTTTTTGAAAACGGAAACCTTTGATTATATTTCTACTTGTGACATTAGAAGTCATAGTCTCAAGGACAAATAAGATATCAGGCTTGAACGAATTAATATAGTGGGATATATCTCCAATAGCTTGGAGCTTTTTACCCCCTTGAATATTCCATGAAAGTATTCTCATAAGTAAGGCGCAGATAAAAACAGGGCCTTGTGCCCGTAAAGTTCCATGCGGATCAAAGTCCGGTTCCAAATAATACACACCAAAACAAGAAGATAAAGGCCAAAACTAATGTAGGCTGTTTGCCTAACACGTTCTAAGCGGATCACAGTTCGGTTCCAATTAATACAAGTAGAAACTATAAGGGTTAAAACCAGAAGGAAATGAACAAGAAAACAGTAGTGAACGCTGTTGAGAAAAAGTGATACAATGTAAGGGGAGCTGGACAACACCATAGTGGGGTTGGGTCTATACATGTTCCACAGGTTCGAAAGCGTGTACAGCAGGTCGTAGTGTTTAGCCTCCATCCAACTGAGTTCAAAAACAAAGACAAGCTTAGTTATCCAATCATGATAAGTTACAACAATCTTCTTAAGGTGGAGAAAGGACCATAAAAGAGAGAAAGGGAAGGAGGAAAGCAAGGTTAGAGGAGGGAAGAAGTCCTCAGGTAGGAAACCAAAGTTGTTTCTTACAACATCATAGGACAAGAACCTTTGGTCCTTATAGAACACAATAACAGGGTTCCAATCAAAGAGCTTCCAATGATTTAGGTTCCTCCATTTGAGTTGGAACCAGTTAGTGGTCCACAGGAAACCCATAGCAATGATCAAGGCAAGACAACTGTTCCACAGTTTAAGATAAATGAAATAGCAGGGCCAATGTATACAACAAACAACACAGTACCAATCCAGGAAAGTAAAGGCAGAAATCATACTATCATTAATTTGACACTTAGGTACAGTATTGGTGTTAGAAAAAATAACCACAACTACAGTAGCTACAAGCCTAGCTACCTTCATATCTACAGGTTTACAAAAGATGCAAAAAAGAAACCTGTAGTGATACATTGAGATAGAACACAAGCTAGGAATATAACTACTAAACCCTAAAGGCATAAAAACCATAATCAACTGATCAAAAAGTGATATGAGAACCACCATCCAAAAAATCAAAAGTAAGGAGAGACATATCATCCAACAGAGGGTGAAGGAGAGAGATCACCATCATCTCTCTTCCTTCTCTTGGTGTTTTCAGCTTCCATGGGGGGGCATTCAGAGAAAATTGGATCATTAACATCAAACCCATCACCATCATAGATTTCCAAGTCCATATCCAGCTCCTCATCTACCTGAACCTCTTTGACACCTTGAGGAGCAAGCTCTAAAGGGTCAAAGTCAGGCAAAAAGTCCTCATAAGGTTGGACTGCAGGAGGATTAAGAGAAATTGTATCACCAGTAGATACTTGGAAGTCTTGAAGACCCTGAAAGCTATTGGCTAAAGGGATGACAGGCAACCCAGTGTCAGGCCTTAGCTGAGGAGTAGCAACAGGTCTAGTAAGAGGTGGAGATGTGTGATGGTAAGGTTTAGCTTGGTTTCTTTTTAAGTTACCTCTGGGCTTAGCTCTCCTTCTTGGCACAACAGCCAGCCAATCAGAAAGGGAAGCTTGCCCCCCACTATCCCCAGACACCCCCATAGACAGCTTTGCCTCATCCAGCTGAGCCACCACTAACTCAAGACAAGGAGGGGGTCTCTTGGGACAGGTATTCAAGAAGTGCTTTGGGTCACCACATAGAGGACAGACTTCCCAAACACCTTCATAGGAAAGAAAGTACTCCTGAATGTCATAGCCAAAGTTCAAAGTAATAGATATAGGGACAGGCTTGGTGATGTCAAGGTTAAGACAAACTCTGGCAAACTGACCCTTCTCAGCATTTTCTGAAGTGAACTTATCAAGCTTAATTGGCTGACCCACACAACTAGCAATTTGGGTTAGGTAGTCCCAGGTCCAATACTCAGTGGGGAGAAAAGGTATTTTAACCCATTGATCAACATGAGTAATGGAGTTGAACTGAGCTTTAAATGAGGCTCTCCAGGGAATCAACACAAAATTCAGCCCTTGCACAAACCAAGGCCTATTATCCCACACCTCCTCCTTATCCAGGGGATTAGAAAATTTGATTAAAAACCACCCATTCCCAATGAATCTAAAGGACACCTCCCCCCTCAGGAAACTCCAGTCTCTCTTCATTCTAGCTATAACAGCTGTCTGGGGGACAAATTCACCCCATACTTTACCAAAAAGACAAGTGGCTTCCATAAGCTTAATTTGATCATACTCGAGTTTTGGGGCATCTAAGGTGATGGTGGCAATATTCGAACCAGGAACCTGTGGTGGAGGATTGTGTGAACTGTCCTTAGGTGAGGTATTGGGATCAATATCAGAACTGCTACCTCCCAGGAGAAAGGAGCTATGGGAGGTGTGACTGAAGAAGCTGGTAGGACCTGTATCACTAGGTAAGCTGGTATATTTAGGTTCATTGGAAATTGCAGGAGGGTTCTTCTTGAGAAGTGAGGCATAGCTAGACTCTGTAGGATTGGTTGACATTAAAACACAAAGACTTAGCAGATTAAGGAGAAGAAGCACTAGGAAACAGGACTTATACTTGAAACACAAGCAAGGAAAGAGGGCTGTGAGAGAATTAGGAAAACTGGTGTAAGAAAAGAAGTACCCACATACAAAAACAACCCAGTATTTATAGATGTGTCTAGGAGTATTAAGGAGCTCAAAAGTCACCCAGGCAAGGCAATTGACACAATTCATATACAAGGAAGGATCTAGAAAAACATAATTAAATTGTATCCAAAAAGTAATCATCACCCAAATTAAAACGAAACACAAACAAACAACCTGTAAGCATTGAAACAAAGCAAAAACCAGTAATAAATGACAGAAAAGAATCGAAAAGGCAAGGAAAAGCTTAGAGAAAAACTTCCCTGAGTAGATTTTCGAAAATAGGCGAAATCTTTCCATCTCTGCATTTGGATAATCGCTGCTATAAGTCCAAATAGGGCGGTGGGTTTGTATTAGTGGAGTGAAAACTTTAATTACCCCCCTTAAACCATCATTACTATTGCAGAACCCAAGATCTGGTGACTCAGCAAAGATCTCCACCCTTAAATCAGCGGTGCCTTGCTGATGAAGCCAAGATGAAGATCGGAAAGATGAGATCTGACCTCGATACCAACGAGGTGACAATCCATTACCCAAGAAGCCATAATTACCCCCTATTAAGGCTTGGTCTAAAGATTTTGAGGGGAATCTCATTCTGGAAATGGGACAAGGAGGAAGACGAACGATTTTACAAGGCAAAATCAAGATCAGAAGTTGAACTGAACTTGGAAAGGGGCTATACCCAATTAGGGTTTTCACTCTCTCTCTAGAAAACTTAGGTATCTCATATTTCTTTTTTTTCCTCATTTTCGTGTAGTAACATATATGACTTATATTGGTGGTATTTTTAAGCAATTTTGTATTTTGGTACTGACATATTATGTATTGGTACTCAAGATATTGTATTTGAGGTTTAGAAACCCTCCAAAAACCCTTCCGTTATGTGCCACTCTTTTTTAGCTCCTCATCCAATTTCGTCCTGAATAAATGGAGGCTTTCGCCGGAGCTCCGGCACTTCCAAGTTACAATTCCGTCGACCCACTCACCGAACAAATCAAACAAAGACTCCTCAAAAAGGGGGTTTTCCCAACCCCTAAAATCATCCACACCCTCCGCAAAAAACACCGCCAAAAATCCCTCCGCAAATCCCCACACGAACCCCTCACCCAATCCCAGAAAGAAACTTCATCCCATGAAGCTTACTTCCAAACCATATCTCAAGAATATAGAAGTTTCAACAAATCAATTGATTCTAAATCCAAGGGCTCCAATTTGGTGGGAAATCCATGGGAACCTTTAGGCAATGGAAAATTTAAGGAATTGGCAAGTGGGTATGAGAATTTTGGTGGAAAATTGAAGCCTGAGAAGTTGAGGGAACTGGGTTTGATTTTTGAAGAGAGAAAAGTTGAAACTTTATCTCCATTTCTGGACGATGATATTGAATTGGAAGATGGTATGTTCAAGGGTGAAAATGCAAGTGAGTCATTTGCTCAGCGTCGAGTTGATGAAGTTGAGGCTATTAGGATTCTGGTTAACAGGTTTATTGCTTAGCTTTAGATTAGGGATTTATGCATTTGATTTTATAAATTTTCGCTTTTGGTTAATGAATTGGTAGTGTTGCTTGATTTTAGATTAGGGGTTTTTGCATTTGAATTTTTTGGAATTTCTATTTTGGTTTAATGAATTGGTGGTGTAGGCTTAGTGCTCGTGAGATAACAATGAAGGATTGGAAGTTCACAAGGATGATGAAACAGTCGCAATTGCAGTTTACTGAAGATCAATTGCTTAAGCTTCTTGGAAGGCTCGGCGACCAGGGATGTTGGAGGCAGGCCATGGAGGTTGTGAGATGGATATATAGTAGAAAGGAGCATATACATTACAAAAGCAGGTATATTTTCTAAAATGTCTGTTTATATATGCTGCCATTGTTGGGATTTGTTGAGTTCGTTTTGGTTTTCCTATTAGTTGATGTTAAACTTCAGTAATTAGTAAGAATCACATGTTGTCTAACTGCTTTCTCTGAGCATTGATTTTGATATAGAATTAGAAATGATCTATCTAGTAATATTGATGAGGCTGGAGATGATGATGGAGTATGAGTTTTTGATTGATATAAGTTCTAAAATCTATATGGCTTTGTCCTTCTTTTCTGGGTGTCATAGGTTAGTGTATACCAAGCTATGATGGAGTATGAGTTTTTGATTGATTTGGACTTCTAATAAGTTCTAAAATCTATATGGTTTTGTCCTTCTTTTTCTGGGTGTCATAGGTTTGTGTATACCAAGCTTCTAGCAGTTCTTGGAAAGGCAAGGAAACCCCATGATGCTCTCAGAATTTACGAGCAAATGCGTGTAATGAGAATTTCATATTTTAGTTAGGGTTAAAAGTTTCATTACAAAGTTTTTATGGTAATTTGATGAGGTCTTTTACTTTTAAGTTCCTTAGGGGGATTGCCACATCTATCCAGACATGGCTGCTTACCATAGTATAGCTGTTACTCTTGGTCAAGCTGGGATGGTGAGGGAGCTCATGAGCATTATTGAGCGTATGAAGGAAAAGCCTTCTAAATATATAAAGAATGCGCGTTCCAAGAGCTGGAATCCCACCCTTCAACCTGATATAGTAGTATACAATTCTGTAAGAGGATCACTGTTAACTTTCCACTTAAAAGCTCTGGCTTGCTTTGTATGCATATTGAAAAAAACTGTAATCTGTAGGTACTGAATTCTTGTGTCCCGTCTCATCATTGGAAGGGGGTTTCATGGGTCTTTGAGCAATTGAGGAAGTCTGGGTTAAACGGTAATAGTGCTACATATGGTCTGGCAATGGAGGTATATAATTCTCTTCTTGTTTATGCTTAGATATTTTCAAATTACGGATCTGTTCTGTTCGACTTATTTTGACTTATTTCTGACAGATTAAGTTCAGATAAGTTCGAATAAGTTCAGTTAAGTTCGAATAAGTTCAGTTAAGTTCAGATAAGTTCGAATAAGTTCAGTTAAGTTATAAGTTCAGAAAAAGTAAGCTTTTTTTCAGACATTTCTACACACAAATAAGTTTATTTCAGACAAAATAAGAAGATAAAATAAGTTCAGACAAAATAAGTCGAATAGAACGGAGCCGTACATTGCTCAACCTTTGCTGATGCCTCTTTCATAGGTGATGCTACGTTCTTCTAAGTACGACCTGGTGCATGAGCTGTTTCAGAAAATGACAAAGAATGGCAAGTCTCCAAATGCTCTTACATACAAAGGTAGTTGATTGTCTTCCCAGTATCCATTCCATTCTTTTGGCAAGTAGCTTGGATGATGGGCTTACTCTTGGATTTATGTTAGTTCTTGTCAGAACGTTCTGGAAGGAAGGTAAAGTTGATGAAGCTGTGCATACAGTGAGGGACATGGAACAAAGGGGGATAAAGGGATCAGCTAGTGTGTATTATGAACTAGCTTGTTGTCTTTGCAACAAAGGAAGGTGGCAAGAAGCAATGATGGAGGTGAGTGCTATACGGATATGGCGATTTTTGTTGTACATTCTTCTTTTCTTGAGATAATTTTAAACTCCTGAATTAAAATTGGCAGATTCAGAAATTGAGAAAACTGCAGCTTTCAAAACCATTGGCTGTGACTTTCACTGGCATGATCATGTCTTCTATGGACGGTGGATGTATTGATGATTGCGTATCTATTTTTGATCACATGCTAGATCATTGTCCTCCAAACATTGGAACTGTAAACGCCATGCTAAAGGTTTATGGGAGAAATGATATGTTCTTGAAGGTTAAGGACTTGTTTGAGAAAGTGAAAGACGGATACAAAGCTTTCTTGGGTGACGGTGACTCTCCTCTAATCCCAGATTTGTACACGTATGGAGCAGTGCTTGAAGCATCAGCCTACGCACAACAATGGGAGTACTTTGAGTATGTTTACAAGGAAATGTGTTTTTCAGGACACCAGATTGATCAGGGAAAACATGCAGCACTCCTTGTTGAGGCATCGAAAGCAGGGAAGGTAAAACAAGCGGATACTTCAAGAATTCGAATGTTGTAGTCTTTATTTCGATAAGGATAAATTGTTTTTTATCATCTAAAAAAAATCGAAATTTTGGTTTTTACCACCTAAAAACTAAAACTTGTATTTTACCACCTAGAAATAATAATTAAATCTTGTTTTTTACCACATAAAAAATGGAACATAGATGAAAATGCTGTGGTGGGCCACAATAATGGTGATATTTCTGATACTTTATCTTCTTCCACGATTTCATGATTTAACTCCCTTATCTTTCATGAATTCACATAATTTCCCTCCCGAGGCTGTTAAAATTGATAAAATTCAATGGTAGTAAAGAACCGAGGGTGAAGAGTTAAGAAAATCCCGACATAAAGGTTTCATCTGTTGTTTTTCCGTTTTAAGGTGGTAAAAAACAAGTTTTAGAATACAAGTTTTAATTTTTCAGGTGGTAAAAAACAGTTTATCCTTTCGATAATGTCTTTGTCCAACAGGTTTTCTTTATCAACATTTTTATTCCTTGTGCAGTGGCATTTATTGGAGCATGCCTTTGAAACAACCCTGGAGACTGGAGAAATCCCACATCAGATGCTGTTCACTGAAATGGTCTGCCAGGCAATGTTTCAGGATGATTATGGAAAAGCTGCTAAACTTATCAACTCAATGGCTCATGCTCCATTTCAATTGAATGAGAAGGATTGGACCGAGCTTTTTGAAAAGAACAAGGATAGGATAAGTGATGAACACCTTAAGAAATTATCCATTACGCTTTGTGAAAGTGAGTTGTCTAATGAATCCACGGCCTCTGAACTGCTTAAAGCTTTGCATTCTATTTGTAGAAAGAATACACTATCTATTGCTGGACATCAAGAACTGCTGAATGAAGGTTTCAACCCAGATAAGTTAATTGTTGGCCAATCTAATGATGGAAAACGCGGTATGAAGGCGTATAATGCTGTTTGTTCAGATTATGATTCTGATCAAGATGATGAAGTGAGCTCGTTTAACAAGTCATCTAGCTTTGTTGAGATGGCTTCTGATGAAGCTGCTTGTGTGCATTCACATAGTCTAGATGATTCTGACGAAATGGTACCGTTTGATGATTCTGATTCTGATTCTGAAGACAGTTATTTAGATGATGATCCCGAGTTACCCTCAGCAGATGAAATTTTGCAATCTTGGAAGAAATTAAGGACAAAGGATTCCACAAGTTCCCTTCTAGAGTTTTAGTTTAAGTTTTTACTTTTCTACCGGATAATGATCTCAATGGTTTACCTTCTGTATATACTGTATTGCTGTGTGGGATATTCGGCAAGTGATATAAACCAATGTTAAATGTTCATAATCAGCACCAATTTTCTGCATATTTCCCCTTCCATTAAATTATCCAACTAGGTGTATGTAAAGATGGCTGGGCCGGCCTAGCACAAAAAAAAAAACAGGGCCCAAAGTCGTGGGATGTGGGATGGGCCGTACATTTTTGAAAGATCATGCACGGCCCGACATGATAAAACATGTTAAATGTAGTGATATTAAGGCTTAGGCACGAAGGTCCGGCACGAGGGTACATGGTTTTTGGTCATGCATGGACCGCTGTTTAAAAAAATTTGGCCCAGCCTGAAACAAATGAGCTTAGCATGGACCTAGCCTATTTACGCCGACGACACATGGACTTGACACGACCCACAACCATCATATTAGTATTCGCCACATGCATCATATGCACTTTTGTCAATATGTGCTGCACACTCCATAATCTATAGTCTTGATCTCAAATTAAATTATGCATCAATACCTACAAGTCTACAACAACGTGCCAATATGCTATCACACAAACCGGAGCATGAAGTGCACACAATTGAGCCTTGAGGTGGCACCTGAGTGCAAATAATACAAGGGAAACAATGGGAATCTTTTTGTGTTTTATTGATTTTTTTTCCCCACAATCACCACAAGTCACAGCACTACTCTCTGAATCAAAGTTCTTTCAAAAGACCATGTTTTGCATTCATAACATTGTTAAGAAAACAAAAGAGGGTCTTTTCTCAAGGGTTTACAAGCAAGTCCTCCAAATACACTTGTGGAGATTTATTCAATTCCATCCAAGTATAAAACCTTATATGCACAAGTCTAACTACATAGCATCTTCACATGTACAAATACTCTTATTCACATCATCATCTTCATCATCATCATCGTCGTCATCATCAGCAGAATTAAAGCTGATAAAAAAAACCCTGCATTATGCAGGATAGACCGCGTACTTAAATCTGATCTGTTCTACAAAATTGCACTTGAACTACCTTTGAGGAAGTTAGTCCAAACTTGCATCTTCAGAAGCATCACTAACAAGGAAGATACAACCCTTTTAGTATCACCTAACAGCTATCCCACTCCTGTCTGGAACCAACCTTTTCATGTAGTATTTGGAGTTGCGGGATAAGTTGATCCTTCTCCTTCTTTTTTCTGGTAAGCAATCAATGGTGCACTCTGAAAATCCACGCCTCACAAACCTGCAATAATCTTGCATAAGCATATATAAAAAGGGAAACGCCTATTGATAATGAATCATACAATTCCCTTATACAAACATGTTTAGATATCTTCTGCTAAGTCCCTTTTTGAGAAAAATGCAAAAGTACTCATTTAACTTCAGTAAAAAATTGCAACTTGGCGCCTTTCTTTTGATGGAATAGGAAATAACCAAATTGATACTGTAGTGACAAAATAATCCCTTTGATTCCACAAATTGCAATAATTATGTAAAACACCAGATATTCCTGTGCCTAATTGATTTCCCACAAATAATCTAAAAATCATGTGTCCAGTTTATCCTAAAATGTAAATTCTAGCCTTATGTATTCATTTTTCCCGAAAAGATAAGAACATGCATATAGAATAAAGTTTCAGTTTAAAACGCAAAGATTTGAAACAAATCCTGCAAAAACTAAATAGTCCATTGTCTGGATAGCTAAAACTACGGAGTATATATATGCAACTCAGCCAACTCATGAGACAATGTGATGATGCTATGCATGTATCTATAACCTCTGCAGGCAGGCAGGCAGCAAACACTCATAAGGGTCTGGAATAGGAAAGGGAAAACATAGACAAGTACTAAACAACAACAACAACAACAACAAAGCCTTATTCCCAAAATGATTTGGGGTCGGCTAACATGAATCGTCGTAGGAGATCGTTATTGTCACCAATCAAACAAAAAAGGAGCAAGAAGTAATAAGAAAAACAAGGGAGAGAAAGTGGAATTAATGAAAGTAAGATAATTAGATAAGAGAAAAATGTATATATATTATAGAATATATTGTAAGAGATAATAAAAAATAAGTAAAGTTTAAAATAAATGAATAAGTAAAATAAGTATATTTTAAAATAGCATGTAAATTAAAAAAATTAAAAGAATTTTAAAAATAAAATAAAAAGAATAAAAAATAAAAAATAAAATAAAAATAAAAATAGAAAGAAACAAAAACATGAAAACTGTATAAATCAACTGAAGTCATCAATGCATATTCTCTCCCTCCACTCTGTCCTATCCAACGCCATATTTTCCTCAATCCCAAGAAAGCTCATATCGTGCTCAATCACCTTCCTCCAAGGTTTCTTAGGTCTTCCCCTACCCCTTGCAATTCTATCACTTTGCCACCCTTCTATCCTCCTAACCGGGGCATCACTTGGTCTTCTGCTCACATGTCCAAACCATCTTAAACGATTTTCCATCATCTTAAACTCAATCGGTGCAACCCCTACTTTCTTCCTAATAATCTCATTCCTCAAACGATCCTTTCTTGTATGCCCACACATCCAACGTAACATGCGCATCTCCGCCACATTCATCTTGTGCACGTGACAATGTTTCACTGCCCAACATTCTGTGCCGTATAACAAAGCCGGTCGAATTTCCGTGCGGTAAAATTTTCCCTTCAATCTTTGGGGCATGCCTAAATCACATAGGAACCCCGTGGCACCTTTCCACTTCAACCAACCTGCTTTGATTCTATGGGCCACATCGCCATCCAATTCTCCATCCTATAGACAAGTACTAAAGACAGAGAAAATTCTAAGACTGGCACTTAAAGGAGTCTGGTCTCGGAAGAGACAGTGACATTGCGTGGATGTTCTACTAGAAGCTTGGAAGCTGTGCATATAGAGTTTATTGTCACAGCATAATCAGATGCAAAGCCTAGGTCATGAGGCAATGATGTTTCGGACTATCAGAAGTTACTTTCTTATCTAAGTAATATCCCCCAAAAGATTTTTTGCATAGGCGTAGAATGACAAACCACAAAAAAGCAGATGATTTAGTATTCAAGCAGAGGCGTCTTAAGGACCTGAGACTGAGGCAATTTAAAACTAGCATGAAGTTGGAAATATGACATCTTTACAGTCTTGAACTTTCATTCTAAAACTGAGTAGATTGTGCACCCTTTGAATAAAAGGATGGCAAACTTACCAGTCTGCGGTGCGTGTAGTTAGTAGAAAAAGCATTTCTAATCCAAGGGAAGATGCTTTCTTCTCAATATAATCTGCAGTTTAACACCAGAAAAAGAATTATCAATTTAAAAATTGAGAGTAACCAATTTGATAAATTTAGAAGATACGGAGTAGATGATTAATCATATATCACCCGTTCCATCACCACCACCCCAAATTAGAGCACGGACACATGAACACGAAGTTCATTGTGCATCAAAAGAACACAAGTGCATATGTGAAAGAACAACTACCCCATATCTATCTCCCTGCTGACAAGGTTTGTCCGAAAATGTATGTAGCTTTACTGATAACCAAGTAACCAGTCTAGACTAGTCGTAAAGGTCGTACCCAGTGTACTAGACTCCCGCTATTTAGCGCAGGGTCTAGGGAAGGTCCAAATGTACGCAACCTTGCCCTTATTTTAGTAAAGAGGTTGTTTCCATATGTATGTAGCTTTACTGCTAACCAACTAACCAGTCTAGACTAGTAAGTAGATCAAATCGGAAGGATCACCAAAAAGACACTCTTGAAAGAAAAAGGTGAAGAAAAGTAGTCAAATAGATACATGTGATATGTCGGGTTTAAGCGTACACCCTTGGTCCTGAAAAAGGTCATGCTTCTTACTTAACATCCCAACATATTTGCCCAATTTCCTTTCATTAATTGTCTTCACTTTCTCATATGGCCTTTCTGAAGGCTTTATCATACATGTTTTACATTGAAAAATCAAACCTTAATCTGCAGTTCATGGATAAGTTAACACGAAAGTGCTTTTCTTCCAAGAGTAGCATATGTCTGAGTGTAGAGCACATAGTTTGACAGACAGTATTGCTACAAAATGCATGCATGATTTTTCCAACTGTCCTTGACATACCTAGTAGTTTGTCACCCTGTCCTTGTCCTCGGCATTCAGGAGAAACAGCGATGGCAGCAACTTCCCCACACCTGTCCTCAAAGAATGGATATAGGGCAGAACAAGCAATTATCTGACCTTCTCTTTCCACAACGATGAACGAATTAATTGCGGCAAGTAACTATAGCCAAAAAGCAAGCAAACATGTGCAAATTAATCACAGATCAAAGAGAAGGAGGCCAAAATAGCTTCACTGTAAGTCTGTATTGTGATTCATGAAAAAAGCAAGAACTGGAACGATCTAAAAATGAGAATAACAGACCTCTTCATCAGTCCGCCGAATCAATGTCCCAGACTCTTCTAAAGGTTGGAGTAACTGTCTTATTCCATCAAGGTCAGCCTCCCTAGCCATACGTGTTCCCTCATAAACATCACTGTAAAGAGAAGATACGATGAGTACGCACAAAACTAGAAGCTGATCATTGTAAAGAATGTCCATGACTAATTTTAGCTCTACTTCAACTGAAACTTCAGCAAAAAGATGTTTAGATGGGGTCCAGGGAGGTGAGGATGACTTAGGGGTAATTTCCTATATCTGGTGGCTGGCGCTCACTGTGACACAGATAACTAAGGTCTAAGGTCCTTTTCCAACATCAGGCCATGGGTTTCACCATTTCAGGGGCTTGGGATTTTGGGGAACAAAGTCAAAACCACATCCTTTAGGGAATTTGGTCAATGACTAAATGAAAACCACGAAACAGCAAGATATTCAAGCTTTCTGTAATACTAATAACCAAGAAAAGCTCCAGCACACATTTTTTATTACACTTTAGTATGCAAAGCAAGCTAAGAAAATTTACTTCTACTATATGATGGTAATCTCCATCCCCAAAGCGCACAAGAACAGTTGGCAACTACGTATTCACCATTATTTAGAACTGTGATTCAATTGCTTTTATGATTCTCAGTCATATTACTGTACTTAAACCTATTATTTTACAACTAATTTTTTTCCTTTTTGTTTTTGAAAGCTCATAGTATTATTCAGATGCATTGCTTCTATATGTTTTAAAACACATAATTATAAAAAATCAAAATCAAGAACGACAGATGTCGGCCTTTGTTCCCAAGAAGCAAAAGAGTTATGGAGTATCAACAACTTCTCCTAATGTCACACAATTATATGTATTATGATAAAGGTTTAGGGAGTATCAACAATTTCTCCCAATGTCACACAATCTTATATATTATGATAAAGGTTTAAAATCAAATTCACATCAGACATCTGGCCACACAGTTTTTAAAGTATGATCTGTTTCAAAACAAATTTTTTCTCCCAAACGAAAAAGGGCTAGATAGGAAAAACCCGAGCCCCCAGGGAAAAATCCCTTTCATCCATTCCCCCTTCCCCCCACCTCACAAATAAAATATCCCCAGCAGACGCAGAGAAGAACAAGAAAAGGAAAAACCAACTCCCAAAAAAAAAAAATTAACACACTTCTCATATATGCCCCCAACAAAAAGATAGCATATACCTTGCTACCATTGTCCCCACTCCATCTCTCTGGAACAATTCTAACAAAAGAACTCCACCAGTTGTCCCATCCAATAGATGAACTCTTTGGACACCACCCTGTAATGCACAGACCATATACAAGTAAAATAAATAGATCAGAAGTTTCATAACTAATATGATCACCACTATCACTGAATTAGTTAGAAAGTCAAACAAAGCCGGAAACAAAATTCAGGACAGGAATGGCATGCTGTGACAGGTACATTGTCACAGGAGAAACAAGTGAAATTATAATTAAACAGGTTAATATTCACCAAACTTCAGGCTATCTTCCCACCTCTTTTTCTGGGGCAGGTTATTGGGGGAAAGAGGGGGGGGGGGTTCACATTCAAGTTTAATACTAGATTCCTTGACGCAGAAGAATTTTGTTTGTGTAGTGTAGCAATCCAAAGATCCAAACCTTATTCTTAACAAATTTCTGGAACCAGACAACAGTTTCATTCAAACTACTCTGTATATATCACCACAAATACCAAAGGGCTTACATGGGTGCCGAAAAGGGAAAATTTAACCACGTCTTGACTGTATTCTAAAATATAACAAGTAAAAGCAAACGACACAAAGTGAACTAACGAGAAACTGTTCCACTATATGTTTAGATATCATGTCCAGTCAGCAGTGTTCAACGCTGCAAATAATGTGGATACATCAATAACAGAGTTCAGTCTACATGGAAACTATTTCATCATTATATCACTCAAGCTCGTCTTAGTCAATATGAGGACACACTAATGACAGTTGACTTTTCTTTATGGAACCCATAATATACCTAAGCCACACGGAGTTAATTTATAACACGAGAATAATAATGGATCAGCCGGGGATCTACCATCAGAAAAACCTTACCAGAACCAAGATGTCAAAACACAAAAGACAAAGACAATAGGATTGGTAGTGAGTCCTAGTGGGTTAACCTTGTGCATCAATGAAAAAAGTAAATGGAAAAGGAGAAATTAGCCTAAGATATTAACAGAACTTACTTTGCATACAAAAGCTGCAGCAGCCAATTCTGAAAGGTAACCATTTAGCCTACTGAGTCTCTCTTGACCACCTATAGCAAAACCCTGTTCGCCATACCATAACCCATTTCCATTGTCAAAACCAAGACCATTCTGAAATGTTGCATTAGTATCCCCATTCAACAGTGATGGGATGGTATCAGTAAGTTGATACTGCTCCTGGGTTTTGAGATCTTCCTGACTAACAGCCTCCACATAGTTAGCAGCAACCTCACTTTGCTTAGCTCGTTGACGAATAAGCTTGTCTGCGTCGTGAAGGCTAAGGTAGCGAATAAGACGTCCAGAGTCATCCAAAATAGGCCCATCAATTATGCAAATAAGCTTCTCGGCATTAAGAGCCAAGGCACAAGCAGTAGCGACCTCATACGTACTGTAAAAATAGGAAAGGAAAAAGGAAACTATCAATTACTTAGTTATGTTGTTTATGCCAGCTAAACAGGACCCTGTAAAAAGTTATGTCCTAAAGTGGGTAGAAGTCAGCATCCTAATCAAAGAAATTAAACCACATAAAACATAAACACAAAAGGTGAACTGAAAACACAGCATAACACCGCAATTATTCATTATTTTTGTAACTTTTGCCATCAAGTTCACACAAAAGGTGAACTTGATGGCAAAAGTTGATGATTGCTGAATGACATAAATTAGATCGTGTTATCAAAGATGTACATACATTTCAGCATGTTTCATCGAGTTAGGACAACCCAAAAATGTACGGGAAATGAAACAGAAACCAAGGTTTATATAGCATACTTGCAATTTAGCACTTCTCCAGAGCTGGAATAACCCAAATTACTTAGTTGCACTATACACCCTGCATCAAGCCTCTCACGTATGCGAGCAACATCTACTTTCTTGACTTCTCCAGTTGCCCCGTAATCAATACCCTTCACAACTCCTCTTCTCTACAATAAATTAACAAATTATTTTAAAAAAAAGCTGCAGAACTACAAAAAACTGTAAATTTTAATGAACAGTGAAACTACAAAATACAGTATGATTCACTTTGCAGAAGTGATTTTAAGGCACATAGGGTAGGTAGTAGCCGTAGAGCTCCTTCCGTCCCACTAAGATTTCCCCATAGTGAGAATTCATTTTTTAAGACTTGGTTGAATTTCGGCATGTTGAGTTGTTGGTTTGTCATTTTCCTATCTTTTATCTCTATCTCTCTTTTGCCTAAAAGGGTATGGGGAAAACTCAATGGGACACCTATAAAAGGAAACTGCGCAATCTTAACGGGATGGAGGGAGTAATATTACAAGGAAAGTACCACAGGGTCATGCCCTAACTCCTAAGCATGTGTTTTCTTCATAAACTTCCTTACCATTCAATACAACCTCTTAGGGATGAAATTGCATTACCATGGACATTTCATGCAAATGACAAACTCATTACCATTTCTGCCAGTATTTATTACCTTCTGCCAAACAATCATTCTGAAATTGTGCATTACATGTTTAAAAAAACTCTCAGCCCATGCCAAATGAACCCTCACAGCGGCACAGCCAGGATGTGAAAAGTTGTATTGGTTCAACGTTCTTACCTTGGCTGCCAGAAAGTTTCCACTCGCAACACTTACACCAACATCATGCCATCGACTGTTTTCCCCATGTCTGCGTATATTACACAAAGAAGGTCCAGCAGCAAGTTTTGCTTCTATCATTATACGTGTTCTTCCAGCTGCTTCCATAGCTGCCTCAAGGGAATCAGAGTCGGTAATTCTATATGGCCCAACATACCTAGCCTTGCTTCCTGCAAGAATACATTGCCAAGCCGTCTTTTAATATTTTAAGCTCAATGTATAGTCTCAATAAACCCCACACAAAAGGAATTGCAATCATTTGATTCGACCTCCAATAAATATGCAGTGAAGATATGACATGCTACTTCTATGACTATCAATATGGGAAGCTCATAAGTTTTCACAAACCTCTCTCAGCCAAAAGCTTATCAATGTGCACATGGGTACCAGGAACAATCACAAATTTGATCCCTAATCCATGGAGTAGAGAAATGTCCTGCAACAAAAGTATGTTTAATTATCACAAAAGGAGATTGATACTTGGTACACCTCTCTTAGCACATTCGTGCACTTGAAAGAAATGGAGAATTCAGCCCAAGGTTGTATAATAAAAGAAGCAATTCAAGGGTAATTTTACAAACAAATCAGAAATTTGAACTTCTTACAACAGTATAAATTTGAAACTACAATTGATTAAACATCCAGAAATAATGATACTTGATACAGCACTCAGCACAAATTCGAAAACCCAGCAACAATTTCCTAAAACAATTAAATTCAATCAAGCAATACAGCAAAAATAAATCAAATAATGTACAAATAATTATGAGCAGCAAAATAAACACAAAATAATAAGAAAAGGAAATAGGAAGGCGTGCCTTCAAGAGAGGGTCTAAGAAATCACTAGCAACAATCTCACCGGAGATGATAATCACAAAAGTACCATCTCTATGTGCCCTAAAATACGGCCAAGCTTCTCGAAACCACCCTACAAACAGCTCTTCCTTCATCATGGATGCCGCCGCCAACCCACCTCTTTCTCTCTCCTCCCCTTCTTCTCCCCACTCTGTATCGTTAGACACTTGACATTTCACTGATTTCTCGTATTCTCCACCGCCGCTGCCGCCAACACCGCTGCCGACAGAAATTGCAGAAAGGGGCTTAATTGCTTCGAATGAGGAGCCGTTGTCGGTGAAGCTGAAGGTCCAACGTGTCCTGTTTGCTGGGGTGGTGTTGTTGATGGTTGTAGTTAAAGAAGCAATCTTTGTTTGAATTTTTGGGAGGAATATGTGCGGATTGGTATAAGAAATAGCCATTTTTTGAGAGGTTTGAATTCAAAAAGGTTGAGAAATTTAGCAGGCTAATAAGGTTAATGGTGATTTCATGCTTGTTACGCAGACCAGGAGGCGGGAGGGAATAAGTCAAGAAACGAGTTGCTAAAATTGCCAAAACCTTATTCCACAAAATTTATAGTCTACCAACCACCATTCCTTTCTTATATTAACCGTCGTTGAGCTTCCGTTTTATTCTTTACTGAGTATTTTTGATAAATAATTAATGTAGGTAAATAATATTTCGTACTTTAATTTTTACTAGAGTTTTAGCCCGTGTAATGCACGGATTCTATTAAATTTTTAAGTTAAACTGACACTTCTTTACATACTAACTGATATATTTATATAATAGATTAGATTATTTTTTATTTTGGATTTATTTTTTAATTATTAGAGTGTTTGATTTAATGTTTGATTTTGGATTGAATTTTATTTTAGATTGGTGTTTGATTTTGGATGAATTTTATTTTAGTTTTTTTTTGGATTATTTGAGTGTTTGGTTTTGGATGGAGTTGTATATATTAGTAATTAATTAATTAATAAAAATATCTACGTGACACCTAATTATCTACGTGACACTCGATTTTTTTTAATTAAAAAAAATAATTAGAAATCTTACTTTTCATTGTCCGCACAATAATAATCCAAGGGGGCGCTCTAATATTTCAGCAAATTGCCACATTGGAAAAGTGTAAGAGATTTGATGCCCCAGCGGAAAAGCGTGAGACATTTCATGGCTAAATGAAGAGTTAAGGAAACATTTGGGTTCTAACTTTTGAGTTTTTTCACCTATTGGGGTCTAAGTTTGTTCTTTCACATTTTCAGGTCTAGCCTTTAGTTTTCAAGTAATTTAACTAAGCCTTAACTTATCCTTAACCACACATTAAATAAAAATAATGAAAAATTATTTTAATTGCCAAAAGAAGGTAAAATATTAAATATAATATTTAGAACACAATTTAACTGTCAATTCCCCTCAATAATTAGATGGATATCGGTCTGTGCTGAAGAGGAGGCTTGTACGTAGAGATGGGTATCGGTCTCCCACTCTCCCGACGCACGAGCTGTCCGAGCTCCACATAGAACTGGCCCGATATGGTACAAGCCCGTTATAAGGCGGCATGACACGAGGGGCATGACGATAGGTTAAGGCATTCGTGGTCATTATTTTAAATTTTTGGCAGGAGCACGACAGACTGGCCCACACATTTATAACCAATTGTCAAAACTATATTAAAATTAGCAAGGGAGTCCGTTGGCACGATCTGTCCCGACACGTGGGTCAGACATTATATGAGTCTCATTTATAAAAGAGAGATACAAGCGGAACACGACTTTTACTTAGCCCATTTCTGACATGTGGGTCTACCATGTCCATCAAGTAAGGTTTATTAAAATACCCACGCTAAACATGTGACAAAGTTGCCAGGGTAGCATGTGGATACATTAGCCGGATATTTGGTGAATAACAAGATGCTACACTCGGTTAAAATTGGAAAAATATGTACGAATAGGTTACAAATTCAAATTTCTCATCTCCCTTTCTAATTAAAAATAGAAATAAGATGGTGCTCTTCGAGCTCTGCCCAGTCAATCTCCATGATTAGCGAGTGAAACATATCAAGGGGTATTTCCGTAAATAAATTATCAAAATATACAATCTGTATAATTTAAATATCGGGTTTTTCATGAAATGCCCCTGAGGTTTAACGAAATGCACCAAATACACTCGCGTGTTTCAAATTACATAATATACCCCTATTTAAACTTATTTGAACCAAATGCCCTTAGACTTAACGGAAGTCTAACACCGTTAGTCATTAGTTTGAATTATCCCTTAATCAACCTAATTGATTAATAATTAACCCCTAATTAATAATTTACTCCATTATGCATTTTCTTTAATTTAATTTTTTTTTCTCTTTTTTCTTTATTTTCACTCACCCCCTTCCTTCTCTTCTGGTTCAACAAGCTCAACAACAATCCATCCCCTTCCCTCCTGGTTCCACCACCATCGACCACCGACTTCCGTCCCACCGACCACCGACTTCCGCCCCACCGACCTCCGCCCCACCGACCTCCGCCCACACCACCACCGAGCTCCGCTTCAATCTAACTCCCGTACAAAAAATCTTCAATCTAAATTCTCATTTTTTTCCCCAAATTGTCTCAATTCGATTTCTAGAAATGCGAATTATATGTTGGTGGAAGTATAGGACAGCAGCACATAGAATTAGAGAAGAGAAGAGGAAAAAGTTAATTTTGTAGCTAGAATTTCAGTTTTTCGTTCTTCAGTTTTCTTCTTCTTCTTCTTCGTTTTTCCTTGCCTTCTTTCTGGATTTTTTTTTTGTTTTGATTCTGTTCGCACATAGCAGCAGCAACATCGTAATTATGAGATATAGCAGCAGCGATTAGTAGAGATTAGAGAACCTAGTAATTCTATTTTGGTTTTTAGATTTTCGATTATAGGATTAGAATTCAGAAATTTCGAATTCATTTTCTATTGTTCTTGAGTCTGTTCTTCAATTTCCATAAATTGTGTTACGAATGGGATTTTAGCCACGGCTTTACCATCGAACAATGAATTGAGCAATCCAAAAACCATGAAGAGAACGAGCACAACGACGACACTGGATTTGAACTTGAAGAGTGAGAGATCTTGGCTTGCGTCTTTAAGGCTGGTTTCGACTTCTTCTTGGTTTTTGTTCTTGAAGATTGAATCTGGGTTTTCAAGGTTTCAATTTTTTGAGGATTTGTCAATGGATGAGGATTTAAGGGATTTTCAAATTCAGTTTCTAATGGTGTTGAGATTCTCGAACCAGAAGAGAAGGAATAGGTGATTGAAAAGAGGAAAAAAAATTTAAAGAAAATGAAAAATGGAGTTAATTAGTTAATTATTAATTAATTAAGTTAATTAAGGGCTAATTCGAACTAATGACTAACGGTGTTAGACTTCCGTTAAGTCTAGGGGCATTTGGTGCAAATAAGTTTAAATAGGGGTATATTATGTAATTTGAAACACGCGAGTGTATTTGGTGCATTTCGTTAAACCTCGTGGGCATTTCATGAAAAAACCGTTTAAATATTCAATCTCTTTTTGTATTTTTATGTATATTTTTAAGATATCAAATATATTGTACATAGCAATTTTTAGTTTGTATATTTTTTTCATAATGTCACTTGATATGCCAATCAAGGGATTGTTTTGAAATTTCTCGATAATCCTCTGTTCCTAAATGATCTTCTCATACATATCCCTTTTACACACTTATCACTTGACATTTTATATTTGTTTATATTTTTAATTTCGTGTTATTAAAATTATAAAGTATACATTGAAACGAATCAAATGACTATGTTTTTCATTACGTACTGGAAATAATTCAAAACATTCATTTTATTATGAATAGTGTAAAAATTCCGAATGAAAAGAACATTAAAGAACCTAGCTAGTCATTAAGGACGGGAGGAAGTATGTTAATCAATTAATAATCAGTTAATGATGGATTAGCAAGAGAGTAATTAAGGTGCAAAAGTGCAAAGAGAATTAAGAGAGAGAGAGAGTGTGTACCTCAAGGACAGGGTGGAGAAGAATTGGAGAATCCACAACGAAACCAGAGACGATAACAACAAAGGTAGAACCTCTATATGCATCCAAGTACGGCCGAGCTTCCCTCATCATTTTAACAAACCCTAGCTTCTGCGAATTCCCCTCTTCTTCTCTAATTTCAACTACTAATTGATGCTCATCATCATTATTAACAATTTTGTTGCTGCTACTGCTACTGATTGTCAGAGGAACATTACCGAAACAACAACAACAATGTAGTCGTCTTCGTCGAAGTGATGAGGAGGATTCGATTCCCAGTAAAGGTGTAATTGAAGTGTTCTTCGCAAACCCGAACTTAACTACACCTGCTGCTGACATTGCTGGAGCTGTGACCTGATTGTTCTTAATCATAGTTTTGGGGAATAATACTGAAGTGGTAAACATAAATGGCGACTGGTTTGAGATTATTGAGGGAGATTACAGGAGTTGCTAATTAAATTGACGGTACGGACATTTTCGTACAACTTGAGCAAATGCAGAGAGGAAATTGGGGAGAAGAGTGGGAATGTGTCTTGAATTGGCTAAATGTCTTTGGAAAAATTTGTTTTATGTATTTTAAATTGAGTGTTTTTTTTGGTTGAGTTATGATATTTTTACTACTAAATTTATCAATGTACCCCATCTTTACATAAAAAACAAACCTCTATTATTCCAAATACAGTCACTTTATATTTTCTGAAGTACTCCCTCCGTACTCAATTGTTTATTCTTAAACTACTTTCTACTCCCTCCATTCTTAATAGATCATTTTTTTTGACTTTTTACGGTTTTTAAAACACGATTTAAAACGTAAATATCTCTAATTTTACATCCGCACAAATTATAAAAAGTTAATTTCTAAAAATTATATTATTTTTTATAAGCTAATGTAAATTAATGGTCAAAGTTTTTAAAGTTTAACCCTAAAAATTGCAACGGCTGTCTCTCAGAAACGGAGGGAGTACTTTGTTAAGTGAGAAGAGATGGGATCAAATATATCTTGTACGAGAGTAAAGAGACGGTCCTTGACTCCTTGTGATCAATTTTAAGTACATTGTATGTGGACAATTTTTGAAGACAGACTAAGCTAATAAATGGAGCAAATAAAAAAGAACCGAGGGTGTACCTAGAACTAGACATGTTAAAAATCGATCCGAATCAGATCTGAAATACTGGTCTTGAACAAGATTTTGTGACCTATAATCCGATTTTATACGAACTCGAACAATCCGAAAATTAATAGGACAAAATCCGACCGAACCCCTTTTTGACCCGACCGATTGAAAATCATTGTATTTATAGTAATAAATGAGATCATGAGGAATTTTAAGCATAATAAACACGTTTTTTTTATTATTATTATTGTTTGGTGTAATATGATATTTTACGCCATTTTATGGTTGAATTTGTCTAAATATGAACTTGTGAAGGAAAATTTGTAATTTCCCGTATTTGATATATTTATTACCTAAATTAATGAAAATATAATACGTGTTTTAAAATCTCTCAACCCATTAGGTCAACCTAAACCCAAAAGTTCTGGATGTTGAACAAACATTTGTAAACCCAAACCCAAAAGTGACCTACCCAATATAACCCCAATCCAAAATAATTTACAATCCGATCCATCCGACCCGTTTGATAGGTTAGATTGTTAGAACACTAAAGCCGTCCTTTACCCCCTAATTGACGTGTCAGTTAATTATGAAGCTCTGACAATAGTGTCATAAAATTTGTACAACACGTATACACGATGGGTCCCACGCTATGTAAATGCCGCGACTAGACGATGTTAATGGTATTTGGTTGGTACCATAAACGATAAATCAGATAACTACGGTTTCCTTTGCTGACTCGAACCCACAACACTTCACCGAATGCAGACAGCCAGACACTACGTAGAATTATTTTGTTTTGGTGCTCGCATCCGGTTAATCTTTAGGGTTAAAACGAATTCGGTGCGAGTTTTTGGTAGATAAGTTTCAGTCCCCTCTCAATTGTTGTTATAGGGATCGAATTCGGATCTTTTCTACCAAATTCAGACCCAATCACCACTGAATCAACAAGTGATTGATACATTATAGAGAATATAATTTGGGTGATTACGTTTTTCCTTAAATAGTTGTTAGCAAAAAATTTTGAATTAAGAGAGAAATAAACGTACCAAACTATCATTCTTTGATTGATATTTGATTGATAAGTTAAAGTTGAACTATCTATATTGAGGTAAAACCAAACTTAAGACCTTAATAATAGAGATAGCTAATAAAACAAGCTAACCGAAGTTTAGCAACAACACCGAAGTTTATTTCTAACCCTTTCTCTTCCATTCTACTTTGTTTTTTGCGTTTGATTTTAATAAAACTACATTTCAGTGTAGCAAGTACTCATATGATGAAGATGGAATATTGAGTGGATTATTTATTGTTGGTAAAAAGAGTATGTGAGTAAGTGTAGGGACCATAAGAGCGAGAGAAAGATTAATATAAATGAAAATTGGGACTATAAAATGCCAAAAATAGAAAATGTATCTTTTAATAAAATACGGCCGAATAAGAAAAGTGTATCTTTTAAATAAATATGTAGGGAGTAACTACATAAGCCAGTCGCAACTCCGCAAGTGGTATGAACCGTGGAACACTCGAAATTTCAAAACGACATGTATGATTGACCTCAGCAAATCAAGAGAAACACCATTCATTGACTCTGTCGATATGTGAGTATGTGACTCTTATATAAAGATGGTTGTAGACCCGATTGGGTCAAGTTTCAGGGCGAGCCCGCTCTGCATCATGTCGGGCCAAAAGTTTCAAAACAAGGCCCCAGGCACACAAGTCGGATAAGGCCATCAGACCTAAACCTAATTTTACTAAATCTAGCATGCTTTGCCAAAAAAAAAAGAAACGGCACAGGCCCAACACACGATTTCGTGCTAGTGTGCGTCCGGGATTTTTTCCGTGTGTGGGTCGGGCCCACAACCATCTTTACTCTTACAAGTACTCTGTAGTAGAAATATCAAATACGGCAATCTAAACACCTGCAGTTGGGGACTATTGAAAAAAAAACACCTGCACACGAAAAAGTAGCAGAAGTTACAGTCATAGTGTCATTAACCAAGGATTACAGAAAACGCCTAAACACTGTCCAGTATACAATAGTGACTAGTACACTACAGTACACACTCCTGAAATCCAATGAGGTCAACTAGCAAATGAATGTACAAAATACTAAGTACATACTAGATTATGTGCGATAGCTAATGACGTGAAGTTAAAGAAGACATTCCCGAATCCATAATTCCAAGTCAATACTAATGAAAACCACATCCCAGTTAGTTAGCTGCTTCTGAATTTGGTGAACAAAAATCCTCCACAATCTTCTAATTAGTTCGTATCCTCCAACCTACCTGAACCAAGAGAACCATCCCCTAGTCTGACTGTGTTCCTTCTCAGTCGGAGCTAATGTGATTCTTTCGGCATGGGTTACAGCCCATCTGCTAAATTCAGGAGAAGAAACCAGCTCTTCTAATCCTTTTCTTGTGCATTCTTTGGTCACTGATTTCCACTCGTCATCGGAAATTTTCCTCCTCTCTGGGGTGTTATGATAGGTAGAGTAGAAGGTGTCGGATTCTGTAAGTGGGGAAGGAGTTTTCTTGGATGACCCTGAAAGAATGACATGTACATTATGTAACCAGGTATATATAAGCACGCACAAAGTGTATTGTATACCAGTATAACTTTTAACCAGTTTTTTGTAACTTTTAACTAGTTTTGACAACTTTTATATTATATTAAAAACAAGTTGATAAATGAACATTTTAAAGGTTGAAATGAATTGTACACATTATTAGTGATTTTCAAGAAATAATTTTTATTAAAATGGAAAATTTTATTACTAAAGAATAGATAACTTTTACCTCTATAAGGTTAAATTTTAAGCATTTTAAGTTAACTTTTACTCCGGTGTATAATATTGATTGTACACCAGTGGTAATAAGAATTTGTGTGAATGTAATATGCTTAGAGACACTAGGAAAGGTTACACATACACACACAAAATCAGCAAGTGCATACCTTTGACAGTAGAATTGTAGGTAGCCTGTGTGGTGCATCTGGATGGAGGGCTGAGGAACATATCTTGAGAATATTGGGACTTTCTGACATGCTCTACATAATTACCATCAGTTGGGGATGAATCATGGTCGCTCGATTTCTGGTGACTTCTTGCAACTGCTTTTCGTAATTTCCTGCAGAATTACACAGTAAAACTTTCATACTGTGTTGTTCATTGATGCTTATAACACTATCAGTTTACCACCACCCTCAGAAAGAGGGGATAGAGACACCAAGGCTCTGAAAACTCCAACTTCGTATCTCTATGCTATTCGTAGACCTAAAATTACACCCATGAAAGTCAAGCCGAGAGCATGAAGTGTTTCCCACAGTATCACCCTTACCTGTAAAGTCTACGTAGCACTTTTGGTCTGATAACCTTGCGCAAAATTGATGATATGAAAATAGCAGACACAAATGCTTCTGCTGCCAGCAGAGGATCCAAAGAACACTGGAAGTTAACATAAGCTCGTCAAATTTATGAATCCTTCCTGGTTGAAAGGTGCGTCAAAAAAATAAGAAATCCGAAGAATACAAAGCAAGACATCATAAGTTCGAAACTCTAGATATATTTAGTACCTGCAGGATCATAACAGCACCCAAAATCCGGATTGACCAGACCACAAATTGAGAAACGGTTGTATCGATCAATCCTTCTTCAGTGAGAACTAATTTGTGAACAACCCAAAAGCCCAACCATGCTCCAACAAGTGCAATAAACAGCAACAAGAATATTGCCAGCTGCAATTCATTTGTTGATGCATATTAGCATGCTTATGTTTCTCATATGTTGATTGTAAATAATATCCTTCGACCCTTCTATTAAGGCAAAGAATGGCCTAAATGCCACAACTATTGGGGGTGGGGGTTGGGGGGGAAGAAATCTGTTACATTGATTTAACATGATGAGTACCATATTGATGAGCTAGTGAAACCAGCAAATACAATAGAAACCTGCTTTGTTAATAGCCATTTTGGCATAAGAACATAATTTGAGGACATAGAAATAAAGAATGTGTACTTTAACATGATGTGTACTATATTTATGAGTTAATGAAATCAACTAGCAAATTTTCTCTGTTAAATTCATCATCATTCATACCCACATCTCTACATCACAAAGAGAATATGAAGGATATTAATGAAGAAACACATGTTTGCTAGTGGTTGACTGGTAGTGGAGGCTCATTGCGTTAGAAATTCACATGAGCCACCTAATGCACATTAACACACAAGCTTCATTCTCATTCTCTAAATTTATTACTTAAATCACATAAGTCATAAAAGTATAAGCACTTGCAAATAGAAAGTGTATTTTACAAAGAACACAGCATACAACAAGTACCAGACACAGCCTTGTTCTTTTCACCTAAAAGCAACTTATTTCAGGAACATTCAGTTCAGATAAAGGCCAGTTAGTTCCAAACTTCCAACAAGTTCAAATAAAGGCTACCCGATTTCATTTCACCACTACAATAACGTCAATACGTTCAAATAATTTTTAGTTAAATTCAGATAAATTTATGAGTACAGAAGTTAAGATAGATAAATAAAACGGTATTTTAAGAATATTGGAACAGCAGCCAGCTAAAATAGCTGGCACTACCATATCTATCTCAGGAAGATAAGGAGAACTGAAGAAGAATATATTATTTCCATGGATCAGTTATGTAAATAAATAAATTAAAAAAAAGAAGCTATTAGTAGAAAACCAGAAAGATATGATGCATTTCCAGGTATCCAGTATCCTCACAAACTATCATACTCTTCAGAATCAATCACATAGGACTTACATACAGGATTGTACATGTCCTCGCTGATACCCATCTCTGTAAGCATCGAACGCAGCAAACGTGGCACGTAGCTGAGAAGAAAAGACCCGACACCAATCTGGATATAAAAAAGGTATGTGTTATGAGACAGAAACAAATGAGACAATTACCACATAAAACAAGAAGTAAGATACTCACAAAAGACGAGTATATAAAAATAGCAAGAGGACTTCCTCGACCAGTAGGAAGAAGCTTCATTCCCTGCCAAAAATTCAGACCAATAAATTCACAAAGAACAAGCAGCTAATAGAGAAATCTGCAAAACCTTTTATGGTAATAAGGCTACTCAAGTAAACCATTAATGGCCCATTTGGTAGCTCAAAATAAATGGTGGTGGGAATACATTTTTGTGTAATTTGGCAAGGAAAATAACATCATGTTGCACATGGTAATGCCATCTCATCCCCAGACTTGTGATTTTCTTAACAAATTTCAATTCCCACCCAACACCACCTCCCATGTGGTATTGGATGGTAATTAAGATTCATGAAGAAAATGAGATATGTAAGGTGAATTAGCATTACCTCGGGCTTTGTTATATGACTTTTCTTACATATTTACAACACAAATCAATTCCCATTAGCTCCATATATTACTACTTAGTACCTAACAAAAGCCCAAACGGGCAGTAAGGGGTTGGTGTGGCGAAATAAACTAAACTAAACTGTAGAGACGTGCCACATAATTTTCTTCAGTAAAAATCGTGTTACTGATGGCTGAGACTAAGAGTCGGCAGTAAAAATTCCAGAAACTAAAATTACATACAAGAAAACTTATAATTACCTGGAAAAGGACAATTAGTACCACAAGGATGATTCCAACAGCCATGGCACTGCTATAGTAGAATATCAAAGACTCGCTGAATGTGGGAGCCAGTGTAATCAACAGCGTACCCAGAACCAAAAACACAACACGGTATGCAGAAAAATCTGAAATAGAAATGTTGATAAAAAAAGTTAAGCTGTCGTCTAATTCTAACATAGTTACTCTTCAGAAATATTTGACAATTTGGATCGTTTCTCAACTTTTCAGACATTAAACGGACATGATGGTCTATTGGGGTCGGATAATGATTCGTGAACATACCACCTAGTTAGTAGCAGATTTCAATTAGTTTTTGGTGATAATATCATGTGTTAAGTTAGAAATATACGATACATAATTGTTTACAAGGAGATTATGACACAAAAAAATGACGATCCACTGACAACTTATGTTGCTACACTTCTGTCCTCTTTCTTTTAGGTGGGTGGGTGGGGGATTATTCATCACATAGCTCTTTGGTATTGGTTTGACAAATCATTTTGCTTTCTGTTCTCAACCTACTGCTGAACATCACATCACGACCAACTCAAAATCGCATGATATATTTAATTGTTGAGGCTTATGGCAGCACCATAACCTGAAAAGAATTACTCGTCTACATAATTATCTAACCTACAAAGGAATTAATCAAAAGTAATATATAGGACATGGAGTCTACATGTTTCCACAATCTGTATGTAATGCATTGTTTGCATATAACCTTCTAATGCAATTCAAATTCCAATTTGACAATTCTTAAAAACTAAAAATATCACTAATGAAGACTAAAAATATGTCAATATGATAAGATAGTAAAAAGACCCATCTTTATCTTCATTAACAAAGCCGCTTTCTTATCCATCCCAAATTAATAAATTCACAGACTTCACTTAGAAACTAAGGGAAAGGCTTTTTATTCAGCATAGGTGAGTACGCTGTACCGGTGCATGAAAAACTGCGCTGTTGAGAATAAATGGACTCAAATTTGGGACAAAAAAACATAGAATTATTTATTGGGGAAAAAGTGAGTTACTTTCTAATGTAGCCGTGGATGATTCTTAACGAGATGATCAAATAGTATCATCAAAGGAACGAGGGATAACCTAAAAAATACTGCCACCCAAGCTCCAGAAAGTATAGCTTTGTGATAGATATAATTGGAGGATTAAAGAAAAAGGTTTCATGTTATCCACTAATCATATAACTCTGAAGTATAGTTATAGTATGCATATTATTCCACCGACTAGGCAAAGAGAGGTTAAGGAGGACAACATGTCTAGTACATTGATATCAATGTCAGATTTGAAATGAAACTAACAA
Organism: Spinacia oleracea; assembly: GCF_020520425.1. Taxonomy (NCBI): domain Eukaryota; kingdom Viridiplantae; phylum Streptophyta; class Magnoliopsida; order Caryophyllales; family Amaranthaceae; genus Spinacia; species Spinacia oleracea. Next base: position 151,015,032 of record NC_079489.1, read on the forward strand.
TATGAGCAAACATATATGATGCAGCAGGCCCCAAAAACATCCCCCTAACCAATTATATCAATAAGCCATACACAATAAAAATTATAAAAGCAGCAAGAAATGACCTGCTATGAAGGATCAATAAACAGTTTACCTTTTTGAAGGGTCAACTCCAATGTTCCCAAAGATGAATGAGCCATCCGTATATCTAAAAGTTTGTGGTCAAAAGGTGACATCCGTTGAGCCCATGATCCCTTTGAAACCTTTTGCCACTGACTTGAAGAGCACATTCCTACCCCAAGAGACAGATTCCTGCAAGCAAAACAAGACTTTCCCCTTCACTATTAAAAGAGCCACACAATCTTTGATTCCATAACACTCTTTCAATACGCAACAATAAAAGTTTCAATTTCTGTTATGGTTATTCTCATATATATTATTTTATTAAGTTATTTGATGCAATTTACACATGTTTAGCACTGTTTGGATAAGAAAAAGTGGAGGGAATGGGAGGGGAACAAGTTCCCTTGTTTGGATAAAAGGTTGGGGGGGGGGGGGGGGGGGGGAGGAAAGGGAGGTAGAGGGAGGGAGGGATCCAAATTTGGAGAGATTTGGATGGAAAATGAAGTTCACCTTCCCTCTCCCTTTCATTCCCCTCCCCTTCCTCCTCTTTCCCTTCCATTCCCTTCCCTTCCCTTCCCTTCTATTTTGTTATCCAAACATTGTGTAAAGGTTATGATTAGCAACTAAAAAGAGTACTCAATCCTTAGTGCAGTAAGTAGTCGTTGGTAAACGGTAGTTCAGGCCTCAGGGAGTCTCTTAAAAAGCTGTATTTCCAACTAAGTAACTAAGAGTTGAGGATAGTATTACTGGGACAGAGGAAGTATTTATCTTAAGATGTCTCCTTACAAGATATCATGGTTATCACGGTAAGACAATTTTGCTCAAATCCTTCCGCACAATTGAAATCTCTATCCTAGATGAATATCTGTGCATCTGTTAATTATAGGCCATAGTGAAAGAATGTCACTTCTTCAAAAATAGCAATGTACCACCGTTTTAACCAATCGCTTTTCCACTTCGTCAATCTTAAATACCACCGCAGTAAGCAAAAGCCACATTATTCTTGGGAAATTTTTCCCTGTCAAACTTCAGCTCTAAACCTAAATCACATTCTTCAAGGATCAAGGAGAATATTCCACCCAATTTAGATGTAAACATTTTTGCATCTTCTTACAGCCACGTCAAAGGTTTCTTAAGTGACCAAATCAAGATGACCCATTAAATTCAAGTCTATTAAGAGAACATCTATGGAAAACAAGTACACAATCTTAGCTAAAACATATATATTCATTGGCGGAAAATATTTGATTTAGTAATTGTCAGTACCTAGAAGATGCAGTTTCTGTTTACAAAGACCACATAATTTGTTTACCTGTGGAAACATATTTCAAAAATTGGTTGGCGAAGACTAGAATTTAGGTGCAGAACTTTCACTGTCACGGAATGGGAAAATTGTTTGAGATTTCTCATCCTTGACAAGCCATATATATGCACTCTTTCAGCAACAGTGGCACTGAACTTAGAACCAGGTGAATTTCTCACAAGCAAACTTGGGACTATCTGCATTGCAGTGGACTGATCAACAACTGCAATTTAAAACCAGAATGAACCGTCAATATTCAAGTGTTTAATAAACGCATCTAAACGATCAATTCGGTACCTGATTTTGAAACATTTCCATCGTCATAAAATTCTTTCTCACTTTTACATACATACTTGTATATTAATGCAGTTATGCAACTGTAGTAGTTACTCTTTTCATAAACCTGCTCCACAAAGTGAGATAATGAAGCTTGTCTACCGTCTTCCAAGTATTTATCTTAGCAAAATCCCCCACTACCAAAGGGATTGTTGGGTATCACAGCCGGTTTTAATTTTTCGTTATTACCTTCCTTTACATACACCTGAGGGCTATGTATATATTTTCCTTTTGTTTAATGGTAATATGACTATACCAACTGAGCATCTCTCCCAATTGTTGATCAACTTTGTCAACTAATCACAATTCATACCCGATGACCCTACTAAAGAATAATTTCTTTTTGCTTGAATTGGCACAATAAGTTCTCCAATTGATAAGTACTCTCCCATAGATGACTCTCTCTGGACTCCAACGCTTTCTGCTGTAACAAATTAATATGAACAGGGCATCATTTCACCCAGTAAAAAAACTATTCCGTGCTTCACCCCTCCAAACCCATTATACAGATTCTAGACCATCTAAATGACCTAGCTGCTGTTCCTTGTCACCGCTATTCTCTCACTGTAGCAACTTCAGAAACTGCCCTATGAAACTTCCGCGATAAAATTGGCTATGCACTCACATGTTTGTTTTCCCGGAAAATGGTTTTCTCATTTTCCTTTGTTTGTTTTGTCAAGGGTAGAAAACAATCTTCCCAAGGTGGAGAACAACTTTCCCTACAGAAAAAACAACATTCCAATGCCACATTTTCCTCCCTAATCCCTTACAATTCATTTCCACTTATACATTTCTTTTTTCTTTTTAACTTTTCTTGTAAGGAAACAAATTTCCTAAAATGTTTACCATTGAAACGAACGGAGCTTAAGTCTAATTGCACAAAGATAACTTAAATTGAATGCAGTTCGCATCAGATATCATTATCCATGAGAAGGAAGGCCAGAATTCAACGACTCGTAAAATCAAGTTCATAACACGAAGAGAGTCCACTATTTCCGAAATAAATAAATAAACACAACACACTACAGAAATAAATTACAGAAACAACAAAATCAATCATGAATCCACCTCAAATCAGACAAATTGTCGATAAAAAGAAGAATGTTGAACAAGGAGATGGTATGAGAATGAAACCCTAGAATTTGGGTAAAGAAGAATTCAGGAAAGAAAATACCTAATGCGAGTTCATCGGCAAAGACGAAGGAGGAAGAGGTAAACCCGATGAAGAGCAGGAAGATAACTCCGATAGCCATGGATTCTGGTGACTAGCTTCGAAGATATGAGATTTCAGAAATTTACAGGCGGGAATTTTTGCAAGTCGGGTGATTGTGGGAAGCGAAAAGAAGAGGTTGAAAAAAAAAAAAAAAAAAAGTTCCCGTAATCACAAGTGATTTTTTAATCAACTTCTGTAACGTTGCTGATTATCGTGGAAATTGGCATAACTTTGTAATGAAATCACCAATTGAGTAGAGGATGCATTTATTAGTAAATCGTCAACTCAATTGGCAATTTACTATGAGTAAATCAGCATTTAAGGGCTCGTTCGGTGTCAATGTTAGTTTACTGTATTTGGTTTTGAAAGTTATATGATTTAGATTGAATCACGGACTAAAAATTAGTCATGCTTATGGTAATCAGGTTGATTTTGAAAAATGACAATAAAAAATTGGAAACTACTTTTTGTGGTTTTATATTTTGTAAAAAACAGAAAACTGAAAACAAAAAACGAGACTTAAGTTTGCGATTTGTGTTGTCTCGTTAAACAATCGTTTGGCTTTCTTGCTTAGGTGGGTTGTAAATTGAAAATTTAATGGAAAAAAGGCGTATTTTGGGAATTTAACGTCTTTTAGCATTTAACTGAAAATCGGTCGCACTTGACAATGGGGTGTGGGGTTGTCCAAACAGCCGCAGAAGGGGAAATTGACCTTGTGGTTTTTTAATTAAAAAAATAAAATTTCGGTGTGATTTAATTTTTATTTAGGTATTACAATGATTTAAGTATAATCAGGGATAATTATGATAATCATTTATCGGCATAATTAGTCGAAAACAGATTAAGGTAGCAATTGATATCACGTGCTAGAAAACTAGTAGGGTAGTAAATGATAACTTTTTTTTTTATTTAGTAGTAGTTGACAAAGTCCGATAAATAGAAGATAACTAATTGACAAATTTTTCTGTTGTAGAACTAGAATCCAATGAGCTAATGTTTTAACCTATAGAAAAGTAGTTTCTATAGAAATGCATTGACAGGTCATAGGTCCCAGTGCACAAGGCTCCCGCTATTTAACGCAAGCTCTAGGAAAGATCTAAATGTACCCAGCCTTATCCTTATTTCTATAAAGAAGCCGTTTTCAGGGAGAAATACATTATCAGTTTGACATGATTAATTTCAGAATGAAAAACAATAAGAATACATACAATTTTTCCACAGAAATGGAGTTATGGAGTATTGTATTACAGAATTACAGTGTAGTTCTCCTGTCTCTTTTACTGAGATTGTTTATAGGTATGCTGGTCTCCTATCATTCATGTTAATTATCTGACTGAGTTTCTGATAAACCAATTTTATCAGTTGTCAGACCAAACCCAAAGGGAAAAAGAGGATCATAGTGTGAATCTCCAACATTCATGGGAAGTTGATCAACAGTTCTGAACCATGTTCTTGACAATTTCCCAGTAAACTGATAGTCACCAAACAGCATATCAGCAACTCCTTGGCCTTCTGTACCAGGCAACCACGCAGCAACCAAGGCATCGACTGAGTTAATGTAAGGCTCGAAGACGAGGGGGCGGCCAGAGATAACAACAACGACACACTTGAGGGACCCGCAGATATTGCTGATCACCGTGGGGCCAGGGTCTAACATTGCGAGTGTCTGGCTATCTCCGTGCATCTCTGCGTAGGGAAGCTCGCCTACAACAATGATGGCATGGGTGAAGTTGTTGGACGTGATGAAATCTTTTTCCGGGTTCTCCTTGTATACGACTTCTGTACTTGGGTAGACAGTGGATTTGATAGCATCCAGAATAGTAGTTCCTGCTCAATTTAACAGACAAAATAAGTTGATATAAGTTCAGAAAAAATAAGTTTTTTTCAGACATTTCGACACACAAATAAGTTTATTTCAGTCAAAATAAGTATTTTTCAGATAAAATAAGTTCAGACAAAATAAGTCGAATAGAATGGAGCCTTAAGCTTACCTCCAGTGTCATCATTACCCGTAAACCCCTGCCATTTCATTGTCCATCCACCACATTGATAACCCAAATTATGAGCATGTGTACCAGCTACTAGTATCTTTGCTCCTGTTTTAGGAAGAGGCAACAATGGTCTATCTCCTTCTTTACCGTTCTTTAGCAGTACAAGAGATTTTCTTACCGCCTCTCTTGCCAAGTCTTTGTGAGCCTGCAAAAGTTAAATGTATGAAACATGAATCTGTAACAGAAAATTCAGAATAAAGCATGCAATTATGCAAATGACAGGATTATTTAAGAACTGTAATGTAATATGCAGTCTGACAAATGTGACCATTACCTGGCTTCCTAGCTCATTAACCAGACTGAAATCAGCCATAGGGTTTTCAAAGAGACCTATTATGAACTTAACGCGCAGAATCCTTGTCACAGCGTCATCAACACGCTCCATACTGATAGAGTTGTTCTTAACCAAGTTGGTAAGAGTGTCAATGAATTCAGTAAAGTTGAAAGGGACCATAATCTGCAAAAATTAACAAAACAACACATTATACAATGTCAAGACTGGTGTTTTAGAGGTGCAAAAGAATGGTAAATGATAGACCTGATCAAAAGGTAACCAGGACAGGTACGTGCCGGGCCGGGCCGGAGGCTTAAAATCTGCCCATTATGTCGGGCGGGCTTTTGGTCGATTTGTTTGCCCAAAACCTGCTATTTTTGGCCAAAAATAGCGGGCTTTTCGGGCCATCGGGTTGGGCCAAATTTATAACCAAAAGTGTAGCTTTACGTTGCCCAAAACCTGTCAATATTTTTTTAAAATCGGGCCAGGCCTAAATATTACCCAAAACACACATTTTCGGGTCGGCAGGCCGTGCTTAATTTGGGACAAAAATAACAGGATTTTTGGGCCATCGGGTTGGGCCAAAAGTGTAGTGTTACGTTACTCAAAACCTATCATTTTTTTAAAAAACGGGCCAGGCCTGGAACCGGGCCTAAATATTATGCCCAAAACACAGATTTTCGGGTCAGGCGGGCCATGCTCATGTTGATGAGCTCTAGTACTAAATGATAATTTGTTCTAGCACTACAGTTATTTACCAGACTTAAAAAGAAAATAATACTAACCATGTCTAATCCAGCTCGAATTGCAGCCAAGACGGAGTATGTATAATCAGCGTGATATGGAGTAGTCATCCTATCAAGTCCCTCCCAATCAGAGATAACAATCCCCTAATTATTCAAAAATAACACTAATTAATTAATGAGAATCAAATTAATGATGGAGTTTTTGGGAAATAAGGAATGTAATTAACCAAGTAATTAAGTGTTTCTTCACCTTGAATTGAAGAGTGTTCTTGAGATACTCAGTGACTAAATTGTAATTTCCATGCATCTTTTCTCCATTCAAGCTAGAATAGGAAATCATAATCGTCGACACCCCTTTACTGATAGAGTCAAGATAGGCAGGCATGTGGATTTTATACAACTCAGTTGTGTCAATAATTGAATTACTCTCATCAATGCCTTCTGTTGTCCCCCCATCACCCACAAAATGCTTGGCACAAGCCGCAACTTTGTACCTTTTAGAAACACACAACATATAAATGAGTTAAAGTACCGATTACTCTAAGGCTCCGTTTGGTAGGGTGTAAAATGTTTTCCATGAATATGGGTTTTTCCTTTTCCTCTTATTTTCCGTTGTTTGGCTTGGTAAGGGGCGTAAAACAAGTTTTCCATCAAGGGGAAAGTGTTCTTGTATAGGGGAAAACACATTTTCCTCCCTCCTCCTTAGTAACCTTTTACTCTTCCTTTCCCTTCTATTTTTCCTTTTTGCCATAGTTTTTTTTTTTACATTGAACCAAACAAAGGAAAACTAACTTTGCAATTGAATTTTCCATTTTAATTTATTTTTTTACATCCAACCATACGGATCCTAATTGGTGTGAAAATTACTGAAAAATGATATAGATTCATGTAATATGGTGCTTACTTTCCTCCAACATAAGGAATGCCATTTTGTGATCCTTTGGGATTTTCTCCTTGTAAACCATAGATTATTTTGGTCATTTCCTGCACAATCTGGGGATCCTCACTGTAACTCTCATAACAACGGCCCCATCTTGGATCTCTACAAACCTGAGAATTGTAATCAACCATTTGTCAGAAAAATCTTTCATCTTTGAAAATATAATGATCTAGCTTTTATGCAGTGATAACTTACTGCAACACAAGGTGCAAAGGCGTATGGTATCCCAGTAGCTCTAACTTCCAACGCAGTTGCTGAACCAATCCTCCTAATAAGGTCTGCATCTCTACATTCAGCATAAGCAATTATGAGTAACATTTTTGTCAGTGATCAACATCATCAAAGATAGCAGTATGTTTTGCAGAAGAACATTGTTAAAGATAGCTTTTTCATCTTTCAATTTTGAAGAGTGTTTGCATTAGCAATATCATTCTAAGGGCTTTCCTGTGTTTATATAACAGAAAGTTAACTCTGTAAGAAAGTGATTCAGAAATTACGGATATCTGGGCGAAGAATTGATCTAGGAAGATATTTATGCAATCCTATGTTGTCTGATAATAAGTTCAGCAAAGATAAAGTTTTTTCAGACAATTTTACACAAAGAAAAGTTTTTTAAGCAAAAATAGTTCAGATAATTCAAATAAGTTGATTTGTCAAATTCAGTTCAACCAAACAGCGCCTTACCTAGCAGCTCCAAGACCAATGTTATGGGGGAAAACAGTGGCATTATAGACAAGGCCGTGACCATGAATAGCATCAATTCCATAAAGCATCGGTATCCCCAAACGAGTAGCCAAGGCGCCTTCCTGGAATTTGTTGACTGCGTTAATCCAATCTTGAGTTGTAGCTCTCGGAAAAGGCGCACTGTCACCCCCACTCAAAACACTTCCTGCACATTATATTTTCCATATAATGATTTCAGTAATTAAGCTTCTCCTAACTCACATAAGTAGGTGAAAGGTGAAAACTAATAGCACATAACATAAATTTTACCTATTGAGTAATTCTTCATGACATCAAAGGAGGCGACAGTGAGATCGATTTGAGTCATCTGACCAATCTTTTCCTCCAAATTCATTCTGCTAAGAAGATCTTCAACTCGAACTTCAACTGGTTGATTCTGATCTTTGTATTTCATGTATGTTTCAGCCATTTGTCTCGGTTGACTTTTGATTTGGTATCAAGATTTTTAGTTCGAAAGTTAGGGACTTGAACTTCCTAAAGTTGATTAGGAGAAATTACAAAACACAAATGTATTGCTGAAAATCACAAAATTACAATTAAGAAGTTAGCAAGTCAGCATCCTATTGCAGAAGTTTCAGCATATAAAATGTTAAAAATGACTCCTACTGTCTTACAACGACAGGAACACGTGAATCGAATAATATAATACAGAACTGAGTCCAATAATTGGTTGGGCTCACGTACAGGCAAAAATAATCTGAAAATTAAACTCCTAAAAGAAAATTTTACACCAAAGACAAAAACTAAAGAGAACAGTAAAATAACTCATGAAATCATAATTCTAAACCACTTCTTTAATCTATTGTTTGTTAAACCATCATCAATTTGACTAATTCATCAGCAAAAATGGAGTGAGATACTTTGCATTTGCTACTGTTTTTCCGCACCTAACAATTAGTTTAAATAATGGGTGTGTAATAGTACGACATACATATGCTGATTGTTTAGCTTACATCACAAGATCTCTCATGAATAATTAACGACCAAATTGGGAAATTTAGCATTGAGATAGAGAAGGGACCTGCATCTTGTGCTAATGACAGTTAACTATTGACCTCTGTAAACGTACATTTAACATTACAATGTCATGATATCAAGCTTTACAGAAAACAAAGCTTCTTTACTACAAAATACGGATTATTACAGTACTTACTTGGTATGCTCAAGCGTATGATAATAAATCAACTGAAGCCACCTGAAACGGTTACAAGAACACCACTGAAGGGTCTCAAATGATTCAATAAGAAAAAAAGCCAAGACAATGTTTTTACTAAAATAATAATAGTAGCAGAAGATGCTAAAAGAAGTGTAGTAGGCAAGCCACTTGCTATATACTGTAATGTGTAGCAAGTGGTTAGTAATGATTGAAGCATAATTGAAATGATAATGTTGGTGAAGAAAGAATCCAAAGACCAAAAGGAAATCAATCTAGATGTAGAACAAGGCAAAATGTGAACTGAAACAGTACATGAGGAACAAGAAGGGACCGCGAAATTGTATCAGACTCAGTACCCTCACAGCCTCATGTGCTGTCTTCGCCAACATTTTGTTTCGAGTAACAAGAAGGGACCGCGATAAAGTTTCAAGTTACTTGTAATGTCATAATTTCAAGAAAGAATATATGAGCCATGAAATACTGGAAGTAGTGAGCCCCCAAATTTCTTATATACAAAAGCAATTTTCCTATGTTACACCTCTATAGCTTGTTTTGGAGTATATACTTTGTAACCTTGGACAGTTAGTGTAAATAAGCCAGTAAACTTCAATACAGGTCTTATCTCTTCTACTGAGATTGGTAATTTAGATATTGGCCAAATGTTCAGAATTCTTATCATTCATATTGAACCTCTGATTTATCTCCTGATAAGCGTATTCTATTAGTTGTCAGACCAAACCCGAAAGGGAAAAGAGGATCATAGTGTGAATCTCCAACATTCATGGGGACTTGATCAGCAGTTCTGAACCATGTTCTTGACAGTTTCCCAGTAAAGTCATAGTCACCAAACAGCATATCAGCAACTCCTTGGCCTTCTGTACCAGGCAACCATGCAGCAACCAAGGCATCAATCGAGGCAATGTAAGGCTCGATGACAATAGGGCGACCAGAGATAACAACAACGACACACTTGAGGGACCCACAGACATTGCTGATCACGGTGGGGCCAGGGTCTAACATCGCGAGTGTCTGGCTATCTCCATGCCACTCTGCATAGGGGAGCTCACCTACAACTACAATGGCATGAGTGAAATTATTCAACTTCACAAATTCTTTGTCCGGGTGTTCGTTGTATACAACTTCAGTACTTGGGTTGACAGTTGATTTTACAGCATTCATGATTGTAGTTCCTGCAATGTCGATCAATAAGGTATGTTCAGTTTTAGTTCATATCTTTGTAACGAAAATGCAGAATTTACAATCAATTCAACAATTTAGCTTACCTCTAGTGTCGTTATTGTTCAAAAACCCTTGCCAATTAATAGTCCATCCACCACATTGATAACCTAAATTATGAGCATGTGTACCAGCTACTAGTATCTTTGCTGCTGTTTTAGGAAGGGGCAACAACGGGTTATCTCCTTCTTTACCGTTCTTCAGCAGTACAAGAGATTTTCTTACCGCCTCTCTTGCCAAGTCTCTGTGAGCCTGCAAAATAAAATAAAATAAAATAAAATATAAATAAGAAAAGAAACTCTGAAAGAAGCATGCAGATGACACCCAACCTCATTAAGGCTGTGTTTGGTGGGGTGTAAAACGTTTTCATGGAAAATGATTTTCCCATTTTCAATCATTTTACATTGTTTGGTTTGGCAAGGGATCAAAAACAATTTTCCATAACTTCCTCAAAAGGTGGAAAAAGCTTTTCCGTTTAAAAAGGATGAAAAACATTTTTCCACCTTTCCGCCTTACCTCCCTCTCCCTTCTTCCCCTCAATGTTCACCATTTTCTCCCATTTCTTTTGAGGAACCAAACAAAGGAAAACTAGTTTGAAATTGTGTTTTCCCTTGGAAAATGTTTTACATAGAAAATAATTTTACACTGAAAACGTTTTACACCAAACCAAACGGAGCTCAAAGGAAACTCTGAAAGAAGCATGCAAATGACACTCAACCTCATTAACATATGCAACACCCTAAAACTCTGAAAGAAGCATGCAGATATGCATATGAGCATATCAGACTATGCAGTATGGAAAATGTGGTCATTACCTGGCTTCCAAGCTCATTAACCAGACTATAATCAGCCAAAGGGTTTTCAAATAGACCCATAATAAACTTGACACGCAAAATTCTCTTCACAGCATCATCTATACGTTCCACAGGAATATGGTTGTTCTTAACCAGGTTGGTAAGTGTGTCAATGAATTCATTATAGAGGTAAGGAACCATAACCTGTAAAATTAACAAACCATGTTAACCAAATGTGAAAGGTTGCAGTTTTGAGATGCTAAATGATCAATAACCAGAGACTAAAAACAAGGTAATGACTAATGATGAAGTATATGCTTAAAAAGCCACTTAACCATGTCTAATCCAGCTTGAATTCCAGCCAAGACGGAGTTTGTATAGTTGGCGTGAGGTGGAGTAGTCATCCTATCAAGTCCCTCCCAATCGGAGATTACAATCCCCTATACTTGTTGAAAACAATAATTATGAGAAGTTATCATACACTACAAAATAATAATCATTTTACAGAGACAAGGAATTTCGTCTCTAAATAGTCCAAATCCGTCTCAAAATTATGCTTAGAGACGGATTTGAGACGGAAATAGGGCGTCTCAAAATTTTGGAGACTTAAATCTTGCAAATCCATTACACATTCGAAATGAAATTTTAGTAATTCGTCTCAAGTTTGAGATGTTTATTGTATCCGTCTCAAAATTCATCTCTAATTGATGCATACTTTTGTAGTGATATTGGTGGAGTTTTGAAAAAAAAAAAAGTGCATTAGCGCGAGTCAACCATGTAAGGCCAGTAAGTGATTTGTCACCTTGAATTGGAGGGTGTTCTTGAGATAACCAGTGATTAAGTCACGATTAGCATGCATCCATTTCCCATTCAAACTAGAATAAGAGACCATGATTGTCGATACACCTTTACTGATAGAGTCAAGGTATGCAGGCATATGGATTTTAAACAACCCATTCGTGTCTATAATCGTGTTACCCTCATCAATGCCTTGAATCGTCCCTCCATCACCCAGATAATGCTTAGCACAAGCTGCAACTTTGTCCCTTTCAACAACAACAACAACAACAAAGCCTTAGTCCCAAAATGATTTGGGGTCGGCTAACATGAATCGTCGTAGGAGATCGTCATTGTCACCAATCAAACCAGAAAGGAGCAGGAAGTAAACTTTGTCCTTTTATCAACATAACTTTTATCTATCTGAATTATATCATTCTGATGCAGAAAAGTTCTGAAACTGAAAATAATTACATTCATGGTAATTAATATGGGTGCATACGTACCGTCCTCCAACATATGGAACACCCTTTTTAGAACCTTCCGGATTTTCTCCCTGTAAACCGTAAATTATCTCAGTCATCTCCTGCACAATCTTGGGATCCTCACTGTAACTCTCGTAGCAACGACCCCATCTTGGATCCCTACAGACCTGAGAATTGATAGTTTTTCAACCTTTTTGTCAGACTCACTATTCAACTTCTTCAAACATACTGATGGAAATACATGAGCTGTACTTACAGCAATACAAGGAGCAAAGCTGTATGAAATCCCAGTAGCTCTAACTTCCAATGCAGTCGCGGCACCAATCCTTCTAATAAGGTCTGTATCTCTGCACTCAGCATAAGTGACTAACATTACTTGTATTTTCAATGATCAGCACATCATTATTGATAATTCCTTAATATATTCAGTAAGTAGAATGTCTACACAAATACACAATAATGATTTTTCCTTTCACTTTATTGCGTTGATAGCAACTTAGGGTCTGTTTGTTTCAACTTATTTTGACTTACTTCAGCAAAAATAAGTCAAGATAAGTTCAGTTCAAATAAATTTTTCTTCCAGATAACTTAATACGCAAATAAGTTCTTTTCAACAGAAGTGAGTTCAGTTAAGTTTAGTTAAGTTCAGATAAATTCAAATAAGTTAATTTGTCAAATTCAGTTGAACCAAACAGCGCCATACCTAGCAGCTCCAAGACCAATGTTATGAGGGAATACAGTGGCATTGTAGATATTGTTATTGCCATGAATAGCATCAATTCCAAAAAATATGGGTATCCCTAAACGAGTAGCCAAGGCACCTTCCTGGTATCCATTGATCATGTCTATCCAATATTCAGCAGTAGCTCCTGGAAAAGGTGCATTATCTCCCCCACTCAACACACTCCCTGCATATACATTTCTGATAAAATAAAGTTCAAAAGTATTTACAAATGTTATGTTATGTTATGTTATGTTTTTCTGTAACAGTTACAGAAAAGCACTTTCCTCCCCTAGTCCCCTGCATATATTTCATACAATGGTGAATGGTTCAATAAGCTGGATAAACCCGAAAATAGAGATTGGCTAATCCAAACTCAAACCGGCTTGCAAAAGGACCCAACATTTTGACAAATAAGCAGGAATTTTAAAGGTCTAATTATAAAGTCTATCAGGAAAATAAATGAAACAAAAAAACACTTCAAACCCGGTAAATTAAACCAAAAAAAAAAAACACTTCAAACCCGGAAAATTAGATTGGCCTACCCATTTGACACGTCTATAATCTATTCGCGTCGTAAGTATTTTTAAAGTTACTCCCTATGTCTCTATGTTGACCCTGATTTTGGTTGATGACAAATAGCAAACTTCCTGATTAAAGTTTCTGTTGTGTCTACAAGTAAAATGTTCCTGTTCCAGAGAGGAACTTGAGATGGCTGCTGATGTTCCTGAGGTGGAATGCGCAAAGCTAGGAACTATAAACTTACACACATCAGAGGAACAACAAATGCACAGAAGGGTGAAGTTTCCATATGATGAGTGCCTCTGTCCCTTTGGAGGAACTCACCTGTTCCAGAGTAGGAACCATTGCAGCTGCTGAGTGGTAGCTCCAGTAAAAGGATAAACACGAAGCTAGGTAGTTAAATACTCTTAGATTTTGTGTAAAAATAATAATAGCTATAAGATAAGTTATGGAACTATAGGATATTTAATTAAATATTTATTAAGATTTTATCAAAATATTTAGTAGCAAGTTTTAAGGAAAATTACATAAATAAAATTTACTTTAATAAAATCTGTTTTTATCTTTCTAGTCAAAACAGTTTTACTTTCCCTAAAACTTCTCCTAAAATCTGATTTATTTTGTTAAGTATTTTTCGCAAATCTTTTAGTGGTTGACAAAGTCTAAACCACGATTTTCTCTTGGGAAGTTTTCAGGGAAGTGGTCTTCCCTTGATCCACAAGTTATGGATCGTGGAGACCAAGTAGTGTAGTTGTGTGAACAGTTGAGATTTGAAGGGAACTAACCCTAAGGATTATCTCTATAAAAAGGGTCGTCTGCTTTCTGAGAAAAACACACAAATATTCTACTAGCTTTCTTATCTATCAAACGCTTTCAAAAGAGTTTATAAAATTGATTTGTGTCCTAGCAAAATTCGAGTTCCTAAGTTCCATAAATATCTAAAAAGCTTTATTATTATCTAGAGCCTTGAAAACAAATTGTAAACTGAGTGAGAGTAGATTGAGTAATCTTGTAAAGACTTTGAGTTAAAGTCGAGAAAAGAGAGAAACAAAAGAGAGGGTAGTCAGAGTTGATTACTGTGAGAAACTTGAGTTAGAGAGGAACTCAAGTTGTTATATTATTGTAATTGAGGAATTATCTTAATATAAAAGAGTTTTGAGGTTTTCTCTTCTTGATTAGTGTCAAGAAGTTTCCTCAAATTGAGTAACTTTTGTTTCTGTGTTTTTCAGTTCCTTTAATTGCTTTAAAGTTGAAAGAAACTCACTAAAGTTCCAAACACAATTCACCCCCCTCTTGTACGTGTTCCTATTAAACTATCACTCTATTTGTTTGTCCTTGTCCTATAGACAAAATGTGTTTTACTCAGGTTTCTAGCAAAATTTTGTAAGAGTAACATAATAACATTGTCTTTTAAAATCTATTTACCAAGTTTATTTGGAACTGGGGCTGGGTAGTATGAGGTTACTCCGTATAATGTAATTTCATTTTATGTTCGATTCTACAAGAAATATTTTATTAGCTCAAAATTATTGTAATTCAACCATTCGAAAAGATGGTATGCCCTGAATTTTCTTTCCTTATCAAAAATAAAATAAAAAATTAGGGAAATGATGGGGAAGGAAATAGGGCAATATTTAAAGGACGGACTAAAATAGAGGAACTCCGTATATATTTATGCAATTAGCTTAGTTAATTACTAACTTAGCCTAGACTATCACTCAAATATTTTACCAATGAGATTTTATCCTAGTGGTTAAGATTAGAGGCTCGTGTAGTCGTGTATAATAGGTCACGACTTCGAGTTTCCTCCCATATTTGTAATTTATATTAACGTTGTGGCTCATTCGCACCCAAAATAAAAAAAAAAATCAATAGAATATAACAAACAAACAGGGACACTGGAAGTACCTATCAAGTATGTATTGGTGACATCGAAGGAGGCGACAGTGCGATCGATTTGAGTCATCTGACCTATCTTCTCTTCCAAAGTCATTCTGCTAAAAAGGTCTTCAACTCGAACTTCAACTGCTTGATTCTCATCTTTGTATTTCATGTATCTTTCAGCCATTGCCATTGTCATTGTCGTTGACCTTGGACTCGAGGTAGAACTCCACATTAACAATACATTGATTAAACACCAAATTACCAGTACCTTCTGATAACCCATTATTGATGGCTTTTCTTCTTCCTACAATCCTGAATCTGGAATTCCCAGAAACCAGATTTATTAATTCAAAATTGGCTAATGGAAAAATGGGAATGGATAACGCAAGTAATGTCCAATTCAATTTTATTTATATAAGAAAAAACAATTTCCAGGACCCAATCCAACGATAACAATAATTAAACACAACTACTCGTAGCTAAATAGCCAAGTATGCCAACCACCCAAAAAACGAGGCAATTGGGCTTAAGTTTGTTGAGATTATGTTCTTTTCACCTTATTTTATAAACAAAAATTGATCAAAGATCACCTTTTAACAATCCGATTTTGTGAGAGATCACCTAATATAACCTTTTGTTTTTAGTTTGTAAGACTAAACCGAGGAAGTCTTAATCTATACTGGGTATACCATTGAAATGGTATATTAATATTCTGCATTTTTATTTAGTATCAAACTACATAGTTTAGTATAAAAAAAGTAGTTGTATTTTATCATGTAATACCAAACAACATAGTTTGGTAACATAGTTTCATTTTTATTTGGTTTTAAACAACATAGTTTGGTACTCACAAGTCAAATATAAATGTTATTTATCGTGGGCCAGACTCAATTTATTACATAAACTTACCATTTAATCCTTAATATACCAACTGAAGTTACTATTTTGCCCTTAGTATACCATTTTAATGGTATACCTAATATAGATTCAGAAAACCTCGAATAAACCTGATAGTAAATTTTATTTGCGAAAGACCACCTTATGTAGGATTTCGACGTTTGACTCCAACATCTTTCCTGCGTTGACCACCTACGTGACACATTTTCTCTTAGTTTTAGTAAATGGTATTCACTTTCTGGTCTAAATTAACCAAATCAAATAAAATATTTATCTCTTTATAAAAGTGATTGGACCCTAAGTATTAGGGTAACTTAGTAAAAGCCGACAATTGAATTTCATTTTTCTTTGACAACCTCCAAAGAAAAAAAAAAAGGTGTTTAAATGTGTTAATTCCTTCATTCAATTCCTACATGGTAAATGGTTTTGGATCATTTAGAGTTCTAAAATAACTCTACAAGGTAGAGTTTGAGCATATCAACCATTGAATGAAAAATCAATGGTTCATATATTATCTTTCCAAAATTTCCCCTATTTTTTCTCATCAATATGAGCCATTGATTTTAAAATGTATGGTTTAGATACAACTCTACCTTATAGAGTTTTATTAAAACTCTATAGGATCCGGACTCATGGTAAATTGGTACTCCAATAATAAAGGAAATACTTCATCCATTTCAAATTAGTTGTTACACTTTTCTTTTTTATTCGTTCAGATTAGTTGTTATACTTTTAGATTAGGAATGACCCCATAATTATTATATTGTCTCTTTCTTTCCACTGAATTTTTTTTGTCCCCACACCCTATCTCATTCAATTAAAAAAAAAAAATACTCCACTAATTCTTATCACATCTACTTTTTCAATAAAATAACAATTGATAACTAAATAACCACTTATCACCTAAAACTTTGAGAAAGTAAGTGTAACAACTAATGTGGGACGGATGGAGTATAAAGGTTATGGATTGTTCTTACAGAAGGAAATCCGGCCAACGCCTAATCACAATTGACAAAGCAAGTCAAATTCAGCACACACATAATATAAAAACTTGAAGAAGAACATTAATACAAATTATAAATGGGGTGGAAGGATTCAATCTGATACCACTAATCCACTATATATATGTATGCTCTCAGTCTTAACCACCAGATCAAGATTTCATTGATACTTCCTCCGTTTCTTATTGTTGTATCCGTTTCCATTTTAAGCGTTTCATATTGTTGTATCCATTTAGAATCTATTCTATTTTTGAACATACATTTTATCCTAAAATACCCTTACATTTCTATCTAATTACCAAAATACCTAAAGATTCTACCCATATTCCCACCTAATTCTCCCCACCCATAATATTTAATTCTTTTCCCTTCCTCATATACCCACTCTCTCACCTCCTTTATCACCCATCATTATCACTCCTTTCTCTTACCTTATTTCTTTATTATTTTCTCACTCCTTTATTTATTATAATCTCTTACACTCAATCATTTCTCTTACACCCAATCATTACACTTATACCCATACAAACCAAGATTCTAATTTTCTTAAAAACCACACCAGATTCCAAATGGATACATCAAAAAGAAATGGAGGGAGTACAATATTAGCGTTAGTAAATTAGTATGATTAACATTCCATGAATAAGTAAAGAGTACCTGGTATGGAACAACTGAACAAGAGTGTGCTTCGATCTGCAATTGTATAAATGTATCATTATGGGCCGTACCTCGCTATTTATATAATCACGGAGTACTAGAAATCCATTACTCCCTCTGTCCTTTAATATTCGCACCGCTTTCCTTTTTGGGTCGTCCCTTAATACTTGCACTGCTTCTATAAATTGAAATTTTTATACAAATATTATATTATTTCTCACACTTACTTACTAACCCCATCTACACCCCTATTCCCTACAAAAAATCATTTAAAAATTCACACCCTCACTCACCACTCTCCACCTCTTACCCATTTTCCACTACCTATATTAAAAAAAAATACCCCACTATTAACTAACACCCATTAAATTAATAAGTCAATTTAAATGTCTTAAACTCAAACCGGTGCGAGTATTAAGGGACGAAGGGAGTATCATTCTCGCACGATTTTCCACGGCACAAAAAGTAAAGGAACGTCCCTATAATCCCATGTGTTAATGTGTCATTGTTTTCTTTTTTCAGCATTTGCAAATACGTGTACTTTAAATATTTGACTTTCTTCAATACCACGTATGTTTATCCTTTGACAATCTCTCCGATTTTCTTCGGTTTTCACTAGAGGTAGGTGTGGGTGCATAGGTCGGGCCGGCATGCAGGCTGCTTGAGCCTGGATGAAATGTGTCCGACCGCATAACTCGGGTTTGTTTAACCCTGACGGCACCAGAGACACGCAAACAGGTCATGGGCCGTGACTCGTGTGTGGACATCAATTTTAAAATTTGGCACGAACCCGACCTTCACAAGTATGTCAGGCCAGTTTGTAAGTCGACACGCATATTAGTGACTAGTTAAGGGGGGCACACACGTTAATACAGCCTAGCTGGGATACGACATACAAGAAGGATCGTGCATTGGCCTTACTTATGAAAGAGAGGCACGAAATCGACACGACATAACTGTTCCTTGGCCTATTTCAAGCACGACTTGTTGGACACATGCATGGTACATGGGCCTACGTGTCCCGGTATGTACCAATTGCCAAGCTTTAGCTTTTCCCTCTGTCCAAAATTCTACTCTCTTTGTTACTCGATACTTGAAACAATTTGACTGAAAAACTTGTCGATACACTAATTTGATTGTAATTATATGCAATTACATATTAGTAAAACTAAAAAAAAATTGACATTTGAAAAATATACATTAACATTAATCCACAACATATTACACAATAACATTTGATTTATATATATTAATAAGAAAGTTTGGTCAAAATTATGTATGAATAGCGTAAAAGTCAAACTATTACAAGTATTCACGAACAGATACATTTAAGTTACGGATTTTTCATGAAATACCCCTCAATTTTCACGAAATTCACCAAATGCCCCTCGACTTTCAGAAATTCACCAGAGGAGTGAGGAAGACGGTGACAAGAGGAGTGAGGAAGACGGTGTATGGGCCGATCTTACCTATCGACGGTGGCGGATGCGGCGGCTTTGTTGGGTCTTTAGCGTTCACCATTTCCCGGTCTTACCTATTCACAATGGCGAGATGGTGGCTGATCTTACAATTGCTGAATCCCAATGTTCTATTTCTTATTTCACAAATCTGAACAACATTTGAACCAGGTTCATGTAAATTAAGATCTTTCAATCTTTTCAGTAGGGCTCTGTAAAAAAAATTCTTTTTTTTTTTGCCTTTTGGTTCCTTGCACAGAGGTAGCTATGGATAAATGGGATTGAATCTACAGCTGGTGATTGTTTGTTTAGTAATTTGGACTAGAAGTTTATTTTTTGTTAGAGAAAGTTGATTCTTGTTTTGGTGATTGTTTTCTCTTCAAAGAGCACCTATTATCTATTTTTCTTAGATTTCGAGGCTCGTTAGAGACTATGTGATTTGGTGACTGAAAACACCGAGTTTTCAGATTTCTTAAGAACAATTGCCGCAAAAAATTTTATTTACTTTGATCAAGATCCTAACTCATGGGTCTTTACAGTCTTTTTTTGATATATAATTTGTTGCTTTTATTCCATTAATCGAAGTCACACCAACATTACAGTGATTGGTTTCATAAACCTTCCAGCAGTAAGATTTGCATTGGTGCTATTGAGGATGTATCATAAAGTAGCTTAAACTCTCTTTTAAGATCTATTGTATTTGGTTTGTAATAGAATGATCTGGGTTATTCACATCAATATAAAACACTAATACTCTCTAGTCCCTATATATTATTGGCTAGCTTCCAATCAAGACAAAAAAAAAATGATATAGGTAATTGGGAGAGAAAGAGTTAGAACTTGGGCATAAACCATATAGGCGGAGAAACTTGGGCATAAATAATTGCATCAAAATTGTTCTTTAAAAATATAAGTATTTGGTGAATTATTTTTCAACAAAGGGGTATTTGGTGAAATTAGTATTAAAATAGGGGTATTTGGTGAATTTGAAAGTTGGTTAACGGAGCACTAACGGCGCGTCATTAGTAAGGGTAGTTTGGGTATTATATTAAAGGTGAGGGGCATTTGGTGAATTTCTGAAAGTCGAGGGGCATTTGGTGAATTTCGTGAAAATTAAGGGGTATTTCATGAAAAATCGCGTTTAAGTTACCTGCTCAAACTATGTCATGAGCGTCGAACATGACAAAATTGTGGACAGATAAAGAGTACATTATAACAATATTTAAATAGAATGTAAAAGAAAAACAAGCCAACACTATTAGATACTCCTCAGCTAGCCAGAATCAAACAAGGGGAGGAAAGAAAACTATTTGGAATAGGTGAATTCCGTGTCTCCATTTCTTTTCGGGAAAATTCCAACTTATAGATCAATTCATATTGTTTTTTCTTTTTTCCTTTCCCGCGCCAGATCGTCTTCTTATCCGTAAACAAGTTTTGGTTGTCTAATTTAATCGACAACTTATATATGACTCTAGCAAAGTTGGGTCCTGATTTAGGCCATGTTCGGCAAAATTAGCGGTAGCGGGTAGCGGTTAGCGGTTGAGTAGCGGGTAGCGGTTAGCGGTTGAGTAGCGGGTAGCGGTTAAAATAGCGAGTACCGGTGAATAGTGGCGGGTAACGGTTAGCTGTCAAAGTAGCGGTAACTAATATGAGTATTCGGTAAAAGTAGCGGTTGATGTTAAGATATGTTAAGATATTAGATATTATTCTGTGAATATTCTGTAGAGTCCTAACTATGGTAAGTTACCTAATGTGTACCTAGGGTTTAGGTAACTGAGTTGTACTATATATATGTGTGTTATTAATGAGAATGATACGAGATTACACAATATTTGACATGGTATCAAGAGCCTAGGTTAAAAACCCTAGATTTTTTTTTTTCCGCACGAGTTTGAGAGAGTTTGAGAACAGCGAATTCCTTCGCTTGTTGAGTACTGCGTTCTGAGGAGTTACACATTCCTAGGGCATAACAATGGGTAATGACGAGGAGCCACCACAAAAGACAATCGCCGCCGCCGTCGATCTGGACTACTATCTTGGGTCAGGTGACGGCCCCGGTATTGTCATCACCCCTGTAAAACTTCGAGGAGCGTCGAACTACGATGAGTGGGCCAAAGCGGTTCGTCGCTCGATGATTTCAAAATTCAAATTTGGTTTTCTTGATGGGTCTGTGAAGGAGCCCATTACGGACGAGACGAAGATGAAACATTGGATTGCGGTCAATTCGATGGTGGTGTCTTGGATCACAAACACCATTGACGAGAGTTTGCGTTCGAATCTGGAGGACTTTGATATTGCTCACGAGTTGTGGAGTCATTTGAGGACGCGGTACTGCGTCGTGTCGGGCACCAGGGTCTGCCATATTAAGATGGCTCTGAGTGGTTGCAAGCAGGGCACGTCTGAGGGCGTCATGGAGTACTATGGCCGCTTGTCGAAGGTATGGAAGGAGTACGTACAGTATGCACGAGTTCCCAGGTGTGTATGTGCGGGTTGTACGTGTAATATAGCGAAGCAGGTGGGGGACATTCACGATGAAGATCGTCTGCACTATTTCCTAATTGGCCTGGATGATCACTATGAAGCCATTCGTGCACAACTGTTAGCACGATCGCCGTTGCCAGGACTCGACGAGGCGTACCAGACGGTTATGAATACCGAGACCATGCGCGCCAAGGCTGCGAGAGGTCCGGAGAGTGTCATGGCGTTCAAGGTCGAGACTAAGGCTCGGTCGAGGTCGGGAGATGTCAGTGGCAGATTTTGTGGTCATTGCAATCGTGAGGGTCATGAGGAAGAAACTTGTTATCAGCTGATTGGATTTCCTGAATGGTGGGATGAGAAGAAACGAGGTGGACGAGGGCCTGGTCGAGGAGGCAGGACGTCGATTAGAGGAGGCAGAGTAGCTCGTGGGGCAGCGTCGTCGACCAGTGGTGTCGCTCGTGCCAATGCCGTGAGCAATGCCACAGGAGGGGCGACAACCACTGTGACGAGTGGAGACGGATCGCAGGGTGCAGTGACGACAACCAATCATGAGCTTGTTGGGGTGACGAAGGAGCAAGTCCAGCAAATAGTTGACATCTTGTCACGACCTTCAAACAAGTTGCAAGGTAATCTTGATTTACGATGGATTGTTGACAGTGGGGCATCACGTCATGTGACGGGTGATATTTCAATCCTGAGAAATATCAAGACATCAAGAAATCAACAGGTTGTGTTGCCGGACGGTCAACCTGCAAATTCAAACCAATATGGTTCGGTGGTCTTGGAGGATGGTTTCGTGCTCGATAATGTTCTATTTGTGCCTAAATTGAACTGCAATTTAATTTCTGTAACTCAATTAAGTGACGAATTACATTGTGCTGCTCAATTTACTAACAAAATGTGTGTTCTTCAGGACCGCTCGACGAGGATGGTGATTGGCGTAGGTGATCGACAGGAAGGACTATATTTTTTCCGTGGGGCTCCAAAGGTTCGTGTGCTAGCAGTGGAGTGTGTGGTCGACTTGTGGCATCAACGGATGGGGCATCCGTCGGAAAAAGTGTTGCAGTTACTTCCTCATGTGAGTCATAAGATTAGGAAGAATAAAACAATTTGTGATGTATGTCCGCGGGCGAGACAATGTAGGGAGAGTTTTCCAGTTAGTGTTAGTCGTGCTAGTCGCACATTTGAATTGGTTCATCTTGATTTATGGGGACCCTACAAGACTCCCTCGTCTTGTGGGGCAAAGTATTTTTTTACCATTGTTGACGATTATTCTAGAGGTGTGTGGATTTATTTACTGAGTAATAAAATGGAAGTTGCATCGACATTTCTTAATTTTGTTGCCATGATTAAGTGTAAGTTTAATAGATCCCTTCGAGTAGTACGCAGTGATAATGGTACTGAATTCAATTGCTTACAAAATTATTTTCGTCAACATGGGATTCTGTTTGAGTCGTCGTGTGTTGGGACGCCTCAACAAAATGGGAGAGTCGAGAGAAAACACCAACATATTTTGAATATTGGGAGGGCGTTACGTTTTCAAGGAAATTTTCCAATAAAATTTTGGGGGGAATGTATTTTGGCCGCCTGTTACTTGATAAACCGTACACCTACCCCGATCCTTGACAATAAAACACCTTATGAGATGTTGTTTGGTAAACCACCATCGTATGTGCCTATCCGCGTGTTTGGGTGTCTGTGTTATGCATATAATCTCCGGTGTAAAGGGGATAAGTTTGAGTCTCGGAGTCGCCGATGTGTGTTTTTGGGTTATCCGTTTGGCAGGAAGGGATGACAACTTTATGATCTAGAGACACATGAGTTCTTCGTCTCACGGGATGTCAAGTTTCATGAAGGGACGTTTCCTTTTGTCGATGAATCGGATGTGTTGCCACTGGTGCATGATGGTCATGGGGGGCTTGACCATTGGAGTTTGGATGAGAGTGGGACTACGGGTCCTGAGACCGTGTCGTCGCCTGCAGGTGATACTGCTGGGGTGTCGCCGCCTACAGGTGATACTGAGGGAGTGTTGTCGCATCCGGGAGCTGATGAGGGGGTGTCATTGACCAGTGGCGACGACAGGGGAGTGACGTCGCCTGTGAGGGAGGAACAACAACATGAAACACCTAGTCGAGTGGATTCAGACGTCGTCTCCTCACAGACAGGTGTAGAGGAGACGACGGGTAGTGACGAGAGTGAGACAAGGCAGTGTGTGGAGGATACGGAGTTAGGAAGGGGGAAGCGTGCGAAGTTTCCGTCGACAAAGCTGAAAGACTGTGTGATACATACAATACGGGAAAAATATAGTACTTCCGACAAAACACCTACGGCGTCATCACTCTCAGGTACTCCTTATCCTATCACATATTTTGTTAATTATGAGCGTTTTTCGTCAAAGCACAGGCATTATATAGCAGCATTGCAAGAAGGGCAAGTTCCTAAGAGTTTTAAACAAGCGATGCAGCATGAGGGGTGGCGTCAGGCAATGGCTGCTGAAATCGACGCGTTGGAGGAACAGGGGACATGGACGTTGGAAAATTTACCGGAAGGGAAGAAAGCACTGGGGAGTAAATGGGTGTATACTGAGAAACGTGATGAGGATGGGAATTTGTTGAGACTGAAGGCTCGATTGGTATGTTTAGGGAATCATCAGGAGGAAGGGTTGGATTATAATGAGACATTTGCTCCCGTCGCGAAGATGGCGACAGTTCGAACTTTCCTAGTTGTCGCAGCTGTCAAACAGTGGGACGTGCATCAGATGGACGTCCACAATGCGTTCTTGCACGGTGACTTGGAGGAAGAGATCTATATGAAGATTCCTCCTGGATTCCAGAAGAATCACTTTGACAAAGTGTGTCGAATGAGAAAGTCGTTGTATGGGTTGAAACAAGCACCTAGATGTTGGTTCCAGAAGTTGTCGACGGCATTGACGCACTATGGGTTTCGACAGTCGCTGTCCGATTATTCGCTCTTTACTCTGTCTAAAGGTACGTTGCAGCTGAGTGTGCTCATTTATGTGGACGACATGATTATCGCAGGCAATAACAAGTTTGCGCTTGAGAGTTTTAAGGCATACTTGAAGGAGTGTTTTAAAATGAAAGACCTCGGGGCTCTGAAGTACTTCCTTGGGTTAGAGGTGGCACGAAGTAGTCAAGGGTTCTATGTATGTCAGAGAAAATATGCCCTCGACATCATTTCAGAGGCCGGATTGTTGGGAGCAAAGCCTGTGGACTTTCCCATGGAACAGAATCATAGGTTGGCATTGGCAGACGGGCCAGACCTGTCGGACGGTGAGCAGTATAGGCGTCTGATCGGACGTCTGGTTTATTTGGCTGTCACGCGACCAGACGTTGCCTACTCTGTACATGTCCTATCTCAATTTATGCAAGCACCAAAGGAGGCACATTGGGAAGCAGCTTTGCGAGTAGTGAGATATTTGAAGAAGTGTCCGGGTCAAGGTATACTACTTCGGTCGGACAGTGCGTTGCAGTTGGAGGGGTGGTGCGACTCGGATTGGGCAGGGTGTCCAATGACGCGTCGGTCGGTGACTGGATGGTTTGTGTCACTTGGTATGTCGCCAGTTTCTTGGAAGACCAAGAAACAACATACTGTTTCTCGGTCGTCTGCTGAGGCAGAATATCGATCGATGGCAGCTCTGACGTGTGAGTTGAAGTGGTTGAAACAACTACTACGCGACTTGGGGGTGACACACGACCAAGGCATGAGGATGTATTGCGACAGTCAGTCTGCGTTGCATATTGCACAGAATCCGGTGTTCCATGAAAGGACAAAACACATCGAGTCAGATTGTCATTTCATTCGAGATGCAATCAAGGAAGGGATCATCAGTCCGTCGTACGTGTCGACGAAGGTTCAGTTAGCAGATATCTTCACCAAAGCGTTGGGGAAGGCGCAATTTGAGTTTTTTTTGAACAAGATGGGCATTCGAGATCTACATGCTCCACCTTGAGGGGGGATGTTAAGATATGTTAAGATATTAGATATTATTCCGTGAATATTCTGTAGAGTCCTAACTATGGTAAGTTACCTAATGTGTACCTAGGGTTTAGGTAACTGAGTTGTACTATATATATGTGTGTTATTAATGAGAATGATACGAGATTACACAATATTTGACAGTTGATATTATAAAAATAAAAATAAAAATAAAAGCAAGAATATTATTTAAAACTTTATTATAAATTTGTCAAACGCTACCCGCTACCTTAAACGCTACTAATTTTAATGTTTGACAAAAGCTATCCAACCGCTACCTCAACCGCTAACTGCTACCTAAATCGCTACTTTACCAAACACTTACAAATTTTACAAGTAGCGTCTTGACTAGGTCAAAAAGCTACCCGCTACCTCAAACGCTACCGCCTACGCCATTGCACGAGTTACTGAAAGGCCAACAGACGATATGTCAAATGCAAATTCTTATCCAACATAAAGTTTGATCAACATAAATAAACCAACAAGTATGGGAAAATCAGGTGATTAGAATGCACTATTAGTACTCATTTACATTATAGGTTCTGACTTTTGCGTATTTTATCCGGTTTATAATGATGTTTCAGTTTCTATTTATCACTTTGCAATGCACATTTTATATCATTTTGAGACGAACCAAATAAGACTTTGCATGGATATATAAGAAAGAATTTAGAGAACTCTCTTCAATTGTGAATATATCTATTTATGATATAAACAATCCCTAAAAAGGTTAATTATATTTGGGTCGAGGAAGTCTACAAGTCTTGGGCCTGATTCGGTATTTAGCCTTAGTAATCTTAATAAAGCAGATTAATACAAATAAATAAATGGAGTATGTGATTAATCTCTGAATATACACCAATTCTTAAATGGACTTGGTCCACACTAAATTTATGGTGGACCATGCCTTAAAATAAAGTTAACAACTCGTTCCTAATTCATTTTGGCAATTTATTAGGATTATTATGAAAAAAAATATCAAATTAGTGTCGTTGATAAATATTGTGCTTGAATTATGTGATTTTAAATCACAATTCTCTTTTAAAAACATAGGGTTACTATGCTTCAAAAAATGGTTACTATGTTTAAAAAATTTGGTATTTAATTTATTATAGATACTATATGAACAATAAAGGTCACTATGAATGTAAAAAGGGGGTTAGAGAAAACTATTAATTTTGGGTTTACACTAATATTATTGTGGACCAGGTCCACGCAAAAATAATCCCTCAATATAATAAGTATGTGTTATAAAAATAAAATTTTTAAAACATTGTCATAAGTCTCATAACAGTTAAATATACCCAAAATCTCGTACACAACACATATCATTTTCCAAATACAGAGTAGTAATAGTATATACTCCCTCCGTCCCTTAATACTCGCACCGTTTCGACTGGACACGCTTGCCAATGCACAACTTTGACCACCAATATCTTTAACTATATATTATAAAAACTTATAAAAAATTTAATATTTTGAAAATATATATTAAGATGAAGCCAACAATATATTATATACTAACATTTATTTTCATATACTATAAATAAAATAGGGTCAAAGTGAATTATGTGAATAGTGCAAAAAGGCAAAACGGTGCAAGTATTAAGGGACGGAGGGAGTAATAACATTGTACAATACATACATAAAATACCAAAGTGGTCTCAACCAAACAAAAACATTAAGAAAAAAGTGTTTCAATCCCTTACATTCTCTTAAAGGATTAATTCAGACACAAACCTTAATTGTAACCTTCAAGAGGATTCAATACTTGTCCAGTAAATAGCACCACTCCACTAATGTCTTCTCTTACAAGGAACATGAATGGATGATCTGCCACAAAGTCAATCGGTTCTATGTAACAACAGAAACTACATTTAACAGTAGAAGCAGCAGTAGATTCAGTACCTTCCTCATTGATTTCAATAAACGATTTATGAGAAATGCTTGAAACAAAGATTTTTGGAGCCACCCTCCTTAAAGGGTAATACAACTCCTAATCCCTTGAGAACTTCAGAAACTTCAAATCCAAATGATATCTTGAATTTGGGTAACCTAAAATCACCAACTTGTACTTTTTCGAATGATGATGATACAAGGTGGTTGTTTAGGAAACCAAGTTCAGAGCATATTTTCGATATTAATTCTGGAAGTGGAAGCTCGTTTTTTGCATTGGGAAGAAAGAAATACATGGAAAATTGGCGTTTATGATCTTCTCCTTGTTTATAAGGTAGACGAAGGACTTTGAAATCATCAAATTCTTTAATGTATTGCTTTTTATAGCTAGTCATAAAAGGAACTTAGAACCGAGCTACCATTTAAAAGATAGAAGTTGTCATTCTTTGTTAGTGATGCATCAAACTTCTTATGCCATTCTCCCTTGAAGTATATTGCATTTGCAAAGATAAGACGAGTTAAGCTATCAACTCAATCGGGAGATATTAACTCTTTAATAATGCCATTAGTCTTCTTCTCAACCCATGAATTCATATCAGCAGCCACTACAGATCCCTGTATGGATGGAATACATGTCATCAGACCAAAATAGCTAGGCTTATTTGTGTCTGGAAAACTCGTTGTTAATGAGTGTTTTTCTTGTAGTAGTACGTATTATCTTTTATCAGACCGAACCACGTAAATTCTTGAGTCTTTTCTTGTATTTTTTTAATATTATTGTTGTCTATCTATCTATTGTTCCACACGAATCAAACAGGAAACACATGGGAATGTCAATTCGGACGAACTGATAGGGTTGGGGTTCGGGTTGAAACATGATCATTTGGCTATCGGGCCGGGTTGAAAATTAACGGGTAGATTGTAATCCCCGCAAATTTATAAAGTTATTGATATATTTTAACGTTTAATTATTTATATTTAAATGAAATTTGTGAATTTTAGAAATAAATATATATTAAATGTATATTTATTTTATTTAAATGCATTTCAAATATTTTAATGATTTATGAAATCAAACATTTTTGGAATCATAATTCAAAAAAGAAAGATTTAAAACATAGAAACAATTCGGTTTTAGAAAAGTATTCCTATTCGGGTTTGACTCGAACACTATTAAAGTTAGAAAAAGAATCCTAATTCTAGCCCAATTAAAATAGCCAAGCCCAACTCTCTTCTCCTTGCTCTTCACGTGAAACAGAAAAGAAAAAAAAAAAAAACCCTCATAAACTCTCAAACCTGCTCTTCCTCCCTTTCACGTGAAGCAGTAACTAAATCTCCTCCTTGCTGCGCCGCCACCTCCGTTGGCCAACCACCCCCCAACCGCCGGCGCTAGCCTCCTCAACCGTCCGGTCAGTTCCTTCTGGTACTCCTCTTTCGTTCTTCTTTTTCTTTATTTTGTTTTTCTCTCCTCCTTAATGCTTGTTTTATGTTCACTCAACTAGACACCTCCGGCCATCGCCGTTCGCACCACCGTCTCGCGCTGTGCCACTGAAGGAAATAATGCCCTTGGTCCAAGTATGCATTCTATGTTAAGTCTAATAAATGCGGTTCAGTATTAATTAACAAGTTAATAATTCAGTGAGATCAAGTGAGCTGAATGCCTAGCTAGAGGCCGCTTCAGTTCAAGTGGAATTAATGATATTAATCCACAGCTTACTCTTGACTGAACCCGTAGGGTCACACAAATAGTACGTAAACGGATCAAGTATTTAATGGCATTAAATACTCCATCTATGAATATTCGGAACCGACGGATCTTGGTTTCAGTGGGAGCTAAGATCGTCACAGGCAAGAAATGAATACTCCGGAAACGATGATATTGCCGGAAACGGAAATATGGATCGTATCGGAAATATGAATATTATCCAAGTCGTAGATGTTGCCGGAAACGGAAACATGGTACGTATCGGAAAATATTGTTGGAAATGGAAATATTACCAGAATCGGAAATATTGCCGGAAACGGAAATATTGTCAGAATCGGAAATATTACCGGAATCGGAAAATAATTCCGGAAACGGAAATATTAAATATTTGTTCGAAACGGAAATTAATTCCGGAATCGGAAATATTAAATATTGTTCGTATCGGAAATAGATTCCGGAAATGGAAATTTAATCGGAAGCGTATCGTACGAATTAGCATCGGACGAGGCCTGCCGGACGAAGGCCCAGCACGAAGCCAGGCCATCGCCCAGCAAGCACGCACGCCACAGCCCAGCGCGCACAAGGCCGCGCATGCGTGGGCCGTGCTGCGCGGGCTGCTGCTCGCACGCGCATGGGCAGCCCTTGTGGCTGCCGTGTGTGTGTGAGTTTGAGCTCATGCGAGATTCCTGAATCTGCAAGAGTCAGTGTATGATTAAATGTCTATTCCTATTGGATAAATTGATTAAGTAGAATTCATGTAGAATTCTAATTCCAATTAATTCGCATCCTACTAGGATTACGATTCCTTTTCCATAACTCTATAAATAAAGGCCTAGGGGTCATAATTTATATATAAGTTTTTAAGTATTCAAAAGTGAGTTTTTGAGAGAAAATCAAACACACATCTTGCCCAAAAGTGCCGAATTTTCTGAGTACCTTAAGGGCGATTCTAGTTGGTCAATCTTAAGGCGGATCCGGACGTGCTGTGGACTTTCTACGGAGGGACGACACTTGGAGTCCTAAAAGACTTGTTCTTGTTCGGTTCGGGCGCAGCTAGGGAAGGCACGCAACAAAGAGTATGCATCTAATTATGCTATATGATTATGTGTAAATAATATGTTTCCTGGGTTAATGGTTGTTTCCGCATGATCTATGTAAATGTCATATGTATCATAACCTAACAGTGGTATCACGAGCCCCTTATTATTTTCATAATCTAAATTGCATGAACATGGTTAAATATTACAAATTTGCAAGAATTAAAAGGGGTGATTAATTTTCGTAATTGTTAATTAATTGCAAATTGCGTTTATTTAATTATATGTACGCAGTTTTTCGGCAGTTTCTTCATTACTCATCCGAATTGAGTGATTTTTGTGTCAATTCCGCATGTAAAAGGCATTCTAAAATTTTGACAAAAATAGTATTTTTCTGCCGAACCCAGAATTCTCAAATTCGAAGCCTAACTATGACTTTTCGAAGGTTTTAGTTTTTCGGATGCAAAATTTCGTAAATTTAAGATGTTAAATTAAATATTTGCGATTCCTGTTGATAAATCTTGAATTTTTGATTGACCTACTGCATATGTTTAACAAGTTTGAATGCCTAGTCTTGTTAATTATGCAATCTAATTTGTAATTATGATTAATTTGTTGAAAATTAGAATAATTTAGAATTAATTTGATTTTCATAATTAATTATAATTTAATTAGAAACCTATGATTAAAAACCACCATAAAAATTGTAAATTTACGATAAATTTTAAATTTTTATGACCTAGACTTGAATCCATATCAATCGGAAATCAATTGGATAATGAATTTTCGATTTTTTCGCCCTAAAATTATGAAATTAATAATATTTATTAATTTGTCATTAATTTTAAATATAAATTTTAAATTTTTTATGCGATTCGTTCAAATAACTTGCACGCACGAAGCAATGGACGCTTCGTGTTACCCTTAAGGGGTGTTGTATAATGCGGGCATGCGACGACGAGCAAGGGAGCTCGTCGCCCGTGCGGCACGAATGCAATGAGCAAGGGCGTAGTGCACGAGCACAAGGCAGCAGCCCTGCCTTGTGACGTGTGCCACGAGCAATGAACGGATGGGCATGGGCGAGGGGCGAGCCAAGGCAGTCGCGTGTGGGCAGCAAGCGAGCTGCGCCACAGCGCGCGCTGCCTCGCACAACAGCGCGCAGCCTCGTGCGCAGCGAGCGCAAGCTCGCGTGCCACGAGCGCTGCGCACAGCATCACTCGCGCGCACAGCGCGCGACGTCGCCCGCCCAGCGAGCGATGTCGCGCACCAGCGAGCGATGGCTCGCGCGCACCAGCGAGCGATCTCGCGCGCCAGCGAGCGATGGCTCGCGCGCACCAGCGCGCGATCTCGCGCGCCAGCGAGCGATGGCTCGCGCGCACCAGCGAGCGATGCAGCGCCCCAGCGCGCGATCTCGCGCGCCAGCGAGCGATGGCTCGCGCGCACCAGCGAGCGATGCAGCGCCCCAGCGAGCGATGGCTCGCGCGCACCAGCGAGCGATCTCGCGCACCAGCGAGCGCGGTAGCGCGCGCGCGCTGCGAGCGATGGCTCGCGTGCGATGGGCGCTGTGCGGAGGCTTGCGTATGGGACAGCAGCAGCTATGCAACGAGCGCATGGGCTGCGCGCACATGGCCAGCAATGGCTGCGTGCGTACAGCCCATGGGCGTGCAACGCGTAGGGTGTTTGCGTTTCGATTAGATCGTTTTGAATGTTTAATTTGAAAATTTCAGTTCACGTAATTTTAAATTAATAATTTGAATTAATTTCTTGGATTTTAATTTTGAATATTATAATTATAATAAATGGAATTTATTCTAATTATTTTACTAAAATTAAAATCATGAATTAATTTAAATGCGACTGAAATTAAAATTAAATTTTTGGATTCAATTATAAATTTATATGAGCTTTAAATTTTAATTAAATTTGTATGTTTCCGGTTAGACTAGAAATACAATTTTATGTTTAAAATTAGTAAAGCATATGAATTTATTGGTTTGAGTGGGAGTGCTTTTAGTCATAAACTCTTGATTAGGTCTACAAATCCTTAAGGTTAAAACAACTCGATTAGAATTAATAAGGACTGAATAATTGGTAGATTATTGGTGCCCTTGATTAATTGCTGCAAATGTTTACGTGATGCATAATGTGTTTAACTAACCAGCTATGTGGGCCATTCATGATAATGAATGGGTGAATGGTATATATTGTATATGTACTGTTTTGCAGGTTATGAAGTGACTAGTATGGCCCAAATAGGATAGAAAATATGGTCTGCGTACCATTAATTTGAATGTAATTGGTCTAAAGCACCAAAGTTATTTTTCAATTCAAATATGGTCTGCGTACCATCAAATAGTTGTAATTAGTTATAACTTATCCTATTTGAAGAAAATGGTGCCTCCCACGGAGATTTTCAAGACGGACTTTGAAGTCAAAGCTTCAAGATGAAGTCGGGCCATACTAGATCACAAATATCTTATGCATGTTTTAAGTTATTTATTGCTTTAAATATGTCTTAAAATGCATGAGATCAAAAGCTTGATTATGTTGCATGATTAAGGATTTTAGTTCACTTAAAATCTAACCAACATAGTAAGAGCCTTAAGTTCCAAACTTAAAAATTGAGTTAAAAGGTGCCATGCCAAAATATACACTTGCTTGGATATCCTTTACATCAATCTAGTAATAGTTTTCGCTCAGCGAGGTGTTACTTATTGGTCCTAAAGGGGCAAGGTACACAAATAATTGTGAGTACATGTTAGTTTTGGTGAAACTCAACGATATAAGTAAGGAGTCCTTTTATGTCGTGGCAAATTCGATAGGTTTACCTAATAAGTTCTTAGACGTACCTATCAACCAAGAATAGTTTCTAGACTATTAGCAAAAGGCTTTTGCTTACCTAAGATGTTCTAGGATTAAGTCGACAAACTGTGCTTAGTTCTTCAATGATTTTAGGATCTTGGAATCATTTTATTCACACCTGCCGGAACACATAACTTGAATAAAATGCTTAATAAACATTGAATTATGCATGTATGCTAGAATTTAAGTTTATTAAGAGAAACTGTGAATGGTTATTTATTTGTTTATTCTTTTCAATTGTAGTTTTTAATATGGCAAACAACAATTCATTCAACATTCGATCAATTCTCGAAAAGGAGAAGTTGAACGGGAAAAACTTCCTTGACTGGCAAAGGAACTTGCAAATAGTTCTTATGCAGGAAGAAAAGGAGTATGTCCTAGATGAGGCGATGCCCGAAGCTCCAGGCGACGGGATCACTCAGGCAGCCCTCAATCGTTGGATTGATGCCAACAAGGATGTGAAATGTCTAATGCTCGCCACCATGAGTGCGGATCTGCAGAAAACGTTCATCAACTCAGATGCTTTCACAATCATCAGTGAGTTGAAGAACATGTTCCAAGATCTGGCTCGAGTCGAAAGATTCGAGACTCATAGGCAAATTCTTGAGACCAAGCTTAAGAAAGGCGAGCCCGTAAGTCCACATGTTCTCAAAATGATTGGACTCATTGAGAATATGAGTCGGCTGGATCAGCAATTTTCTCAGGAAATGGCTATAGACACCATCCTCCATTCTCTTCATAGCGGGTATGATCAGTTCAAACTGAACTACAGTATGAATAGTCTGGACAAAACGCTCACTGAGCTTCACGGTATGCTGAAGACCGCTGAAAAGACGCTCAAAAGTGATAAGCAGGATGTGCTTATGGTGCGTGGGGGCAAGTTCAAGAAATCTGGAAAGAAGAGGAATGCTAAGAAAGGTGGCAACAAGGCCAGCCCAACTAAGCAAACTGGCGCCAAATCTGCAAAGAGGAAGGTCAGTCAACCCACTTCTGAATCCGAATGCTTCTACTGCAAGAAGAAGGGGCATTGGAAGAGAGATTGCTTGAAGCTAAAGGAAGATCAGAAGAACGGAACAGTCGTTCCATCTTCAGGTATTTTCGTTATAGACTGTATACTTGCTAATTCAACTTCTTGGGTATTAGATACTGGTTGTGGCTCACACTTATGTTCCAATCCACAGGGACTAAGAAGAAGTAGAAAGTTAAGCAAGGGAGAAGTCGACCTACGAGTGGGAAATGGAGCACGGATTGCTGCATTAGCCGTAGGAACTTACTATTTGTCGTTGCCCTCCGGGCTAGTTTTGGAACTGGAAGAATGTTTCCATGTTCCAAGTCTTACTAAAAACATCATTTCAGTTTCTTGCTTAGATGCTAAGGGATTTTCCTTTATAATAAAAGACAATAGTTGTTCGTTTTATTTTAAAGAGATGTTTTATGGATCTGCTAGATTAGTCAATGGACTTTATTTATTAGATCACGACAAACAAGTATATAACATAAATACCAAAAAGGCCAAAAAGGATGATTCAGATCTCACCTATCTGTGGCATTGTCGATTAGGCCATATAAACTTGAAACGCTTAGAAAGACTTCAAAGGGAAGGAATTCTAGAACCATTTGACTTAGAGGATTATGGTAAATGCGAATCATGTTTACTTGGCAAAATGACAAAGCAACCTTTCTCTAAAGTTGGAGAAAGAGCAAATGAACTATTGGGTTTAATCCATACAGATGTATGTGGACCAATGAGTACAAATGCTAGAGGTGGTTTCAGCTACTTTATCACTTTCACTGATGACTTCAGTAGGTATGGTTATGTCTACCTAATGAAGCATAAGTCTGAATCCTTTGACAAATTCAAGGAATTTCAGAGTGAAGTAGAGAATCAATTAGGCAAGAAGATCAAGGCACTGCGGTCTGATAGAGGCGGTGAATATCTGAGCTATGAATTTGATGACCATCTGAAAGAATGTGGAATTCTATCAGAATTGACTCCTCCTGGAACACCACAATGGAACGGTGTGTCAGAACGGAGGAACAGAACCTTGCTAGACATGGTCAGGTCAATGATGGGTCAGGCCGAACTTCCATTAGAATTTTGGGGACATGCACTAAATACAGCTGCACTCACTATAAATAGAGCTCCGTCTAAAGCTGTCGAAAAGACTCCATACGAATTATGGTTTGGAAAGCCTCCAAATGTGTCTTTTCTTAAGATTTGGGGATGTGAAGTATACGTCAAACGATTAATTTCAGACAAACTTCATCCAAAATCTGACAAATGTATCCTTGTGGGCTATCCAAAGGAAACAAAGGGGTATTACTTCTACAATACATCTGAGAACAAAGTGTTTGTTGCTCGAGATGGTGTCTTTTTGGAGAAGGATCACATTTCCAAAATGACAAGTGGGAGAAAAGTAGACCTCGAAGAAATTCGAGTCGAACAACAAACTCTAGAGAATGCTCAAGATGACATTCAGGATGAAACTCAGAGATCTTTAGAAGAATCTGGTGAGAATCATGGTCAATCTAGAAATATTACCCCGCGTAGATCGCAAAGATATAGATCTCAACCGGAAAGGTACTTAGGTATTTTGACGAACGAGAGCTATGACGTTCTATTACTTGAAAGTGATGAACCTGCGACTTACAAGCAAGCTATGACGAGCCCTAGCTCCAAGCAATGGCAAGAAGCCATGCAATCAGAATTAGACTCCATGTCTGAAAACCAAGTATGGGATTTGGTCGATTTGCCAGATGGCTACCAAGCCATTGGAAGCAAATGGGTTTTCAAACTGAAAAAGGACAAGGATGGGAAACTTGAAGTTTTCAAAGCTAGATTGGTTGCGAAAGGTTACAGGCAAGTCCACGGTGTGGATTACGATGAAACCTTTTCACCAGTTGCAATGCTAAAGTCTATTCGAATAATGTTAGCAATCGCTGCATATTACGATTACGAAATATGGCAGATGGATGTCAAAACTGCTTTCTTAAACGGCGTTTTAACAGAAACTGTGTTTATGACACAGCCTGAAGGTTTTGAGGATCCAAAGAATGCTAAAAAGGTATGCAAGCTAAAGAAGTCAATCTACGGATTGAAGCAGGCATCCAGGAGCTGGAATATACGTTTTGATGAAGCAGTCAGTGACTTTGGTTTCATCAAGAACGCGGACGAATCTTGTGTATACAAGAAGGTCAGTGGGAGCAAAATTGCTTTCCTAGTATTATATGTCGACGACATATTGCTTATCGGAAATGACATTCCTATGTTGAACTCTGTCAAGATTTGGCTTGGGAAATGTTTTTCGATGAAGGATCTAGGAGAAGCACAGTACATATTGGGCATCAAGATTTACAGAGATAGATCTAAAAAGATGATTGGACTTAGTCAAAGCACTTATATCAATAAGGTGCTTGATAGGTTCAAGATGGCGGACTCCAAGCGAGGCTACCTACCCATGTCTCATGGAATGACTCTAAGCAAGACTCAGTGCCCAAAAACACTTGATGAGCGTAGACGAATGAATGGGATTCCATATGCATCATTGATTGGTTCAATAATGTATGCTATGATATGTACACGCCCGGATGTTGCGTACGCACTCAGTGCTACGAGCAGATACCAGTCAGACCCAGGAGAGGCGCATTGGACTGCTGCCAAGAACATTCTGAAGTACCTGAAAAGGCACAAAGATGACTTCCTGGTCTATGGTGGAGATGATGAATTAATTGTTAAAGGCTATACGGACGCAAGTTTCCAAACCGACAAAGATGATTTCAGATCACAGTCTGGGTTTGTCTTCTGCCTCAACGGAGGAGCAGTAAGCTGGAAAAGTGCTAAGCAAAGCACCATTGCGGATTCTACAACTGAAGCGGAGTACATTGCTGCACATGAAGCAGCAAAGGAAGCTATATGGCTAAGGAAGTTCATAGGAGAACTTGGTGTAGTCCCCTCCATTAAAGGACCAATAGCCCTGTATTGTGATAATAACGGAGCTATTGCACAGGCAAAAGAGCCTAGACACCACCAGAGAGTCAAGCATGTACTTCGTAGATTTCACCTTCTACGAGAGTTCGTTGAAAGAAAAGAAGTCGAGATAAGCAAAATTGGAACTGATGACAACATATCAGATCCATTAACTAAACCTCTGCCGCAAGCGAAGCACAACTCGCACACTGCAGCTATGGGAATCAAGCATATTGGAGAATGGCTTTGATGTCTCTGTTTAATGTTTTAAAGTTTTAGAGTTTAAATCTTTGTAAAACATTATTGGTTAATCATTCACAATAAATGAAAGGAATTCATTTTTCCATTTAATTTGTGGTTTATTAAATGATGAGTCCCTTCAACTTGACGATATATTCAAGATAGACTGTCAGGACCAGTCCTGTGACTAAGAAATGTCTATCAAGTGAACTTGAATGTCAAAGGTTGAAAATGGTCCCTAGTCGGAGTTTTCTATAAAATTGGACGCATAGAAAACGTTAGACGATTAGAATGCAAGATGACTAGTAGTTCTGTTTCTTGAACTATGTGGACATGGCAATGTCATAATCATTTGCATAGATACTTACTTTGGGAAGACTAGTATCGGACAAGACCTATGAAACTTTACTGTAAGAGATGAAAGTCTGTCATAAGTAAATTTCATTAAATTATTAGACACTAAATCCTCAATACCTGAGTGATTTGAGATTACTTGTTTGAGAACTGGTTGCTTTGACGTTGACCAACCGTCGCACCGTAAAAGGAGGCTATAAAGGCAACGCTCAGGTAATCACCTATCAAACGAAGTCTAATCTCAAGATCGCAAGACTGGGATTGTCCTCCCATAAATCGGGATGAGATGCTTAAAAGTTGTACAAGGCCACTCGGAGAGCTAGAAACTGTGAAATGCATGGCCGTGCTCGGATGAATCATAGGCTATGATTATCTGTTTATTTGATCAGTTGAACTCTGAAACCGAGGAACACCTCTGGACATAATAAGGATGACAACTCTTACCTTATGTTCAAGAGCAAGCATCGAGCGACAAAGGAATTAGGAAATGCACACTTGTCCCTAAGGACAAGTGGGAGACTGAAGGAAATAATGCCCTTGGTCCAAGTATGCATTCTATGTTAAGTCTAATAAATGCGGTTCAGTATTAATTAACAAGTTAATAATTCAGTGAGATCAAGTGAGCTGAATGCCTAGCTAGAGGCCGCTTCAGTTCAAGTGGAATTAATGATATTAATCCACAGCTTACTCTTGACTGAACCCGTAGGGTCACACAAATAGTACGTAAACGGATCAAGTATTTAATGGCATTAAATACTCCATCTATGAATATTCGGAACCGACGGATCTTGGTTTCAGTGGGAGCTAAGATCGTCACAGGCAAGAAATGAATACTCCGGAAACGATGATATTGCCGGAAACGGAAATATGGATCGTATCGGAAATATGAATATTATCCAAGTCGTAGATGTTGCCGGAAACGGAAACATGGTACGTATCGGAAAATATTGTTGGAAATGGAAATATTACCAGAATCGGAAATATTGCCGGAAACGGAAATATTGTCAGAATCGGAAATATTACCGGAATCGGAAAATAATTCCGGAAACGGAAATATTAAATATTTGTTCGAAACGGAAATTAATTCCGGAATCGGAAATATTAAATATTGTTCGTATCGGAAATAGATTCCGGAAATGGAAATTTAATCGGAAGCGTATCGTACGAATTAGCATCGGACGAGGCCTGCCGGACGAAGGCCCAGCACGAAGCCAGGCCATCGCCCAGCAAGCACGCACGCCACAGCCCAGCGCGCACAAGGCCGCGCATGCGTGGGCCGTGCTGCGCGGGCTGCTGCTCGCACGCGCATGGGCAGCCCTTGTGGCTGCCGTGTGTGTGTGAGTTTGAGCTCATGCGAGATTCCTGAATCTGCAAGAGTCAGTGTATGATTAAATGTCTATTCCTATTGGATAAATTGATTAAGTAGAATTCATGTAGAATTCTAATTCCAATTAATTCGCATCCTACTAGGATTACGATTCCTTTTCCATAACTCTATAAATAAAGGCCTAGGGGTCATAATTTATATATAAGTTTTTAAGTATTCAAAAGTGAGTTTTTGAGAGAAAATCAAACACACATCTTGCCCAAAAGTGCCGAATTTTCTGAGTACCTTAAGGGCGATTCTAGTTGGTCAATCTTAAGGCGGATCCGGACGTGCTGTGGACTTTCTACGGAGGGACGACACTTGGAGTCCTAAAAGACTTGTTCTTGTTCGGTTCGGGCGCAGCTAGGGAAGGCACGCAACAAAGAGTATGCATCTAATTATGCTATATGATTATGTGTAAATAATATGTTTCCTGGGTTAATGGTTGTTTCCGCATGATCTATGTAAATGTCATATGTATCATAACCTAACAGCCACCGACCACCCGTGCGCAAGCCATCGTTGTTGCCTTCGGCCAGCGTTCTTCTTGCTTCCCTTTTCTTTGCTTTCTTCTTTCGCAAGCTACACCACCATTCGCGCCACCACCGTTGGCTGTACCCGCTAATCGTGCCGCCCAGCCAGCGACCACCGTACCTGCTGCCGCCGTGCCTTGCCTGCTGGCAGCCTTGCTCTCTCCCTCTTTTGGTT
Source organism: Spinacia oleracea (assembly GCF_020520425.1). Lineage (NCBI taxonomy): Eukaryota > Viridiplantae > Streptophyta > Magnoliopsida > Caryophyllales > Amaranthaceae > Spinacia > Spinacia oleracea. The sequence continues at coordinate 151,054,937 of NC_079489.1, forward strand.
AATTCCTTTTAAACCCTAAGCTAATTTAATTATTTAATTACGTTTTATTAATTCAATTTATATTTTTCTTGAGTTAAGTTTATGATTTTATGATTTAATTACGAATTTAAGACTTACTTGTTTGCATAATTAAATTATCAAATTTCAGATTACATAATTCGATTGAAACAAGAATTTGTATTATTTAAGACATGAATTTTAATGTTTTAATGGTTTTAAATCATGGTAGAATGAGTATGAATTATTGAAACTATTATTTTTATGTTCTAAGCATGATAAGTTGGTTTTGGGAAGTTTGTAAACGAATTATATTGCTGAAAATTTAAGTATGATATTTGCAAAGAGTTTTCAACGAATTTCAATCTTTAATTCAATAATTGTTATGCTAGGAAATCAAATATTCAAGTTTTGTTATTGGAGAAAAGTTCTAAATATGTTTAGGATGTAGTTAGAATGTGTTAGTATAGTTGTGAATGATTAGAAGTTGATTGGGAATATTTGTTGGTTGTTTTAGGCGGAGAATTCTCTGTAGGCGACTTTTGAATTATTAAAGTGGTCTTGCAGTTTGTTTACATAAGGTACGTACATACCTGTGTGCTTGGAATGTGTGCTAATTGTTGAAACCATGTTGAATTGTTGATGAACTTGGTTATGTTGATATCGTTGATGAATTTAGTCAGGTTGAATATTGCATGTTTAATACTGTTGGTTAGACATATTGAACCTATATTGCATTTTGAGGATTATAGCATGTTAATATGGATGATTGATACAAACATGTTTGATTGGGAACACTAGATTACTTTGTATATAATTCAGATCAGTGGATTGTTGTTCCCCTTTAGCTTTTCACTACTTTATGAGGGCCGAGGACCTCATTTAGTAAGTTGAAACCTTATACCCATATACAGGGTTGATCAGTATTAAAGGAAGGATTGGAGTTAATTGGAATGAGTCTTGTTTGATGCCTTTGTGATCACTTACTTAATTCCAAGATAAAAACAGTTGTAAATAAATGTGGATTGTATGCCTTATGTGATTGTTGAGTCATAACAGAGTGTCAATTTGTAAATCATGTAAAGTGAAACTGAGTAGCAATAGCTTTAGACTGTGCACATCTAAAGTGACGGACAAACATGAGTTGGGGTTCATGGTGGTAGCCCATGGCCTTTAATTCGGACCGGATTGATCACCGTGTCCTATTTTTTTATTCAAACGTTCCTCGATATCGCAGGTCACTGAGGTTACGGAGTCGCGCCCGTACCTCGTCTTCCTTAGTGAAGCCTCTAGCTAGAAAACTCGGTCCATTGTCTATTTCAACTAAAATAATATTATTGTTATTAAAGTCCAGTCTAGCCTAGTCTAGTTAAGTATGATCGTCAAATTATCATGTTTGTCTGCCCTTATTTATGTTCATTAGTATCATGTTAGGATGGTTCGTTGATAGTATCATGTTAGGATTATTATTGCTTTTAGTATGTAGTACTCAACTTTGCTGATTACGTGCTTTGTTTGTGTGTGTTGATCATGGCTATGCCTTTTTTATCCTGTGATGACCCATCTTTGGTGAGCAGTCTCTAAGGATCAATAAGCGTTGTCCATCTACAGGTTTGAAGATGATGCATCATTGGGATCGGGATTAGAGAGCTTGTAGTTATATTTGTTTTATTAAGTGATTTGGTTTGTTAACTTGGATTTGAAAGTTGTCGTACTATTCGTATTTCCTTATTTCCGTTAATTGGTTTTGGACTTAATATGTAATCGATTATTTATGAACCTAAAAGTTAGTTTTATGTTTTCCGCTGCAAAATTCTGAATAAGCCGTTACGTTTTCACACGGGCGATAATGCCTTGATAATTATCTACGTTTTATATTAAAATGTTATTTTAGAAAAGAGAGAATTGTCGGGGTGTTACCAAGTGGTATCTAGAAGCTTATGGTTTTACTTCAATAATTTTTAGGCGCCTAAACTAGCTATTTTCCTAAAACGAATTTCCTCTTTTACGTATTACATCATTCAAAAATGCGTACTTTTTTTTTGGGGGACCAAATTCATTTTATTTTGTTTGAAAGTATATTAATATTTCTTATTTAAGTTCGAAATTACCTTATTTATTCGAAACTTTTCGTTTTATGAATTAAATACGTTTTTCTTTCTTTTCGAAATTAAATTAAATATATTCAAAAAAATAAAAATCTTATTCCTTAAGTATATTTATTCGTTTAATATTTATTCGTTTAATAAATATTTATTCGTTTAACAAAAATTTCTTATTATTAATTCGTTTAAAAAAAAAAAATCTTTATTTTATTTATTCGTTTATTATTTATTCGTTTAGTAAAATTATTTCTTATTAATCGTTCTTGTTTTATTCTTTAAATTCTTCAATGTTTGAACTATTATAATTTATTATGAGAGATGGGCAATATAGGAAAGGGCATATAGGATAGAATTATATGTGCATTAGTAGTTAATTGCTAGCATAAGAAGTTACTTGCTATGTGCATGTGTTAAATGTTTAAGCGTTGCATTTAAATGTGCATTAGAGAGATTGTTTGATTCCATCGAACTTATTGTGTTATCGAATTTTGATTATGATTTGGTTGGGAAGTCATTAGTGAGACCTGTAATTGTTCATTTCAGGAATAAAATATTCCTTTCCAAGTACACCAACATAGGATCTCTCGAGAAAGATCGATATAGAGACAACTGATATTTTTGTGAGAAAGTAGTGTTTAGATGTGAATATCTTGCTATGATTCAAGAGCAACCCAATTGTACTAAGTGATCATGAGAATGAAATGGATTATGAGTCTGACATTAATAGTTACACCAGCGTTGAACGCACAATGCGTCATATATTAAGAACAGGAGACCCTGATGAGGAAACCCTTCGTGAGTTTGACCGTGCTAGAGGGCACACTAGAGTTGATATTTATAATGTAGTGATACTAAGCTAGAGGATGACCTCAGTCTCAGAGACTACGAAGATCCACAAGGCAGAGAAAACTAGCTTAATATTTTAATACTGAGGATGAGGATTAATTTAAATACGAGCTCTTTTACTCCAGAAAGCTATAAGAAATCAAAGAACAAGATTGATAATGTTTCCCTCTAGGATTGTTTCATTATTTATTTATGTTGGGAATAATGTGGGACAAGTCGCCCAACGGTAGTTTAAATTTATTGCATAGCGCTTTTATTTTATTTCGGGACAAGTACGTTACTATGGTTTAGAAATTGTTATTAATATACTTTGGAGGAATAAAAGTTTCTTTTGAGGATTACAAGTTTCTTTTGAGGAATTAAAGTTAAATATTTAATTATCCAAGTGGTTAATGATTTAGTTTGGGCACGCGAAGAGGAATAATTTCTTTTATTATTATTAATTGTGATGATTGAATTTGATTTGTTTTCCCTCGATCGGATGTCCTTTATGTGAATGTCGTTCACGAATGATCGAGGAGGATTATTTTGCAATGATTATTGCACCTTCGTAAATGATTGTTGCACTTTCGTAAATGATTTTATGTGAATATTGTTTATTGAGGCGATCTCTATGGTCAAATCAAATATTGCTTGATATAGAATGACATGTAAGTAGTGTTTAGAACCTAAGATAGAGTATATTAATTTTAGGTCGTGTTATAGAATGGCCAATAATAATGACTTAGTTGTTGCTATTCGCCTCTTGGCGGAAAAGCTGACCCAAGAGAGAACTGAGCGTTCTGATTCTGCTGGGAACATGTTCGAGAGACTAGCCAAAGTTAAGTCACCATACTTTAAGGGGAAAACTGATCTTACCTTTTTAGAGAACTGGGTTAGAGAGTTTGAGAAACGGTTTGGGGCTGTGAACTGTATTGAGAACATGAGAGTGGGTCAAGTTGTACTGTACTTGAAAGATGAAGCTGATTTATGGTTGGGAGAAAATGGAGCTAGACTTAGCGCTGTTGAGGGATTCAATCGAGATTCGTTTGTTACTGCCCTAAGGAAAAAGTTTTATCCTCCTTTTATGAGAAAGCAAAAGGCACAAGAATTCATAAACCTTAGGATGAAAGTATGACCATTGCCGATTACTATAGCAAACTTATAATATCGTCAAGGTTTGCACCTGAGATTGTAGCCACAGAGGAGCTAAAGGCTCTGAGGTTTAAGCAAGGTTTGACTGAGGAGATCCAATTAGGATTAGGTAAGGAAACCTTTACATCTTTGGATACTGCTCATATTTATGGTTTGCTGTCTAGAAGGGACAAGAAAAATATTGTTGTTAGGGAGAAAAGAAAAGAGTAAAATGTTGGGGAAAACCAAGGGAAACCAGGGTTTAACCAATCCGGATATGGGAGTTCGAAGCCTATAGGGTCGCAGAATAACCTAGGGAACCACAATAAGTCTTCCAATGAGAACAACAACCATAATAAGGCACCGGGTAAACTATTCTTGATGAGTCGAAATGAAGCCGAACATTCTGCAGGCGTAGTTCATGTTACTTTTCCTATTAACTTTGTGCTAGTTGAAACGTTGTTTGATTTGGGAGTAACTCATTCTTTTGTTTTGTCATCTGTCATTAAGAGTCTGAAGTTAGTAGATTTTGAATGATTGATTTACCTGTTATTATGCCTACTGGTGTAACCATAAGGTGTATATTATGGAAGAACTTGCCTTTGAAGATAAAAGATTGCGTTTTCCCTTCTGATTTGATAAAAGTTTAATCTGAGGGACCTGGATGTAATTCTGGGGATGGACTGGCTAAGTTTGTACAAGGCTAAGGTAGACTGTGAAATTCATAAAGTAAGTTTAAGGAACTCTATTGAAAGGTTGAGCTCATGTAGATGTTTTGAGAAGTCGAAGAACCTTAGTTATTTCTGTAATGCAAGTGAGGAAATCGATGAATAGAGAGTGTGAACGATTTTTCTGTAGTGTGTTAGAGGTGAGTAAAGAGGTTGGAGTTAAATTCGAGGATGTTGCCATTGTGAGTGGATTCATTGATGTGTTTCCGAGTGAAATTGCAAGTATGTTACCAGCTAGAGCATTTGAGTTCACTATAGAGTTAAATCCTGAAACGACACCTATAAATGATCTAATTAGGACACAATTGCAAGAGTTGTTTCGTTAAGGAGTATGTTAGGCCTAGTGCGTCACCGTGAGGAGCTCCTGTGTCGTTTATTAAGGAGAAAGATAAGAGTATGGAATTGTGCATCGAATTTAGGGAACTAAACACCATCAAGAACAAGTACCCTTTGCCTAGGATAGATGACATGTTGGATTAATTGAATTGGGCGAGTGTGTTCTCGAAAACTGATTTGTGTTTGAAGTACCACCAATTTAGAATAGCTGATAAGGGCCTAAGACCTCATTAGGATTCGTATTGTCATTGTGGGTTTAGAATAATGTCTTTTAGGTTAACCAATGTACCTGCATTAATTATGGATTTGATGAATGAGATTTTCTACGAATTCCGAATTAAGTTCGTTATTATGTTATTGATGATATCCCGATTTATTCAAGGAACAAGAAAGAGCATGACAAACACTTGAGGATTACTTGGAGACGCTTAGAAAGAATCTAGTTTTATTAAATGAAGTATACAAATCTTGAAGTCATATGTGTATAAGTGACACCGACGGAAAAGTGAAGGACTAAATTGATTGAGAACTATGTTACGTAAGGGAATAAATTTAAGAGAAGATTTGAGTGGTCCAGGATCGTTTGAAATCATCTGTTGTCTTGAAAAGATGGTAATGTATGAATTGGTGAAAGTGCTAAGAGTTAAGCCCAAGAGTTATACACCCATGAAAGGCGTAATGAGGATCACTAGAAAGAGAAAGCTGAGTAGAAGGAGTTTCTGTAAATCCTACTAAGAATCAAGCTGTGAGTGAGTGACCTACTCCAAAGGAACGTGTCTGATATCTGAAGTTTCCTAGGCCTAGCTGACTATTATAGGGGGTTTATGGAAGACTTTTCGAACAAAGAAAAACCAATGACCATTTTGATGAAAAAGGAATCGAAATTCGAGTGGAGTGAGAAATGTGAGAAAGCTTTCTAGAATTTAAAAGAGCGTTTGACCTCCGCACCTGTCGTCGCGACAATTGAAACCTCATGAAATCAATTACCCTACCCATGACCTAGAGTCAGCTGTTATTGTGTTCACTTTGAACGATTTGGAGACATTATCTTTATGGGGCAACATTTGAGATCCTTACCAACCATAAAAGTCTGAAACTTTGGCAAAAAGGTCTAGTGAATCTTGGGGACGACATTGAAAATGAGTACTGCTTTCCACCATGCGATCGATGGACAAACTGAGATTACTAACGGAAAATATGTTGAGAGACTGTGTTATTGACTTGAAAAGTAATTGGGAAGACCATCTAGATTCGATTGAGTTTCTTGCAACAATAGTAACTATGTGAGCTTTAAGATAGCACTTATTGAGGCATTGTGTGGAAAGAAGTGTAGAAATCCAAAGTTATTCCCTGAGATGAGTTACGAGGGCGTAACTCGTTTTCTTTAAGGGGGGTAGAATGCGATAGAAATTCGCGCTTTTTACCTATTTTTATGGTATTTTTATGCTTATTTTAGCAAATTATGCACGTTGATGCAAGTAATTAGATTCTCTGCATAAGAAAAGCGTGTTCATGAGTAACACAAACAACTTTAAGTTGGCAAAAGAGTGCACATAGGTGGCACAAGTACTCCTCTAGTAAGAACGAGTTAAAGACTTTTGAAAAATGTGTGAGTTTTCGTGTCAAGTTTCGGGACGAAACTTCTTTTAAGAGGGGTAGATTGTAATCCCCGTAAATTTATAAAGTTATTAATATATTTTAACGTTTAATTATTTATATTTAAATGAAATTTGTGAATTTTAGAAATAAATATATATTAAATGTATATTTATTTTATTTAAATGCATTTCAAATATTTTAATGATTTATGAAATCAAACATTTTTGGAATCATAATTCAAAAAAGAAAGATTTGAAACATAGAAACAATTCGGTTTTAGAAAAGTATTCCTATTCGGGTTTGACTCGAACACTATTAAAGTTAGAAAAAGAATCCTAATTCTAGCCCAATTAAAATAGCCAAGCCCAACTCTCTTCTCCTTGCTCTTCACGTGAAACAGAAAAGAAAAAAAAAAAAAACCCTCATAAACTCTCAAACTTGCTCTTCCTCCCTTTCACGTGAAGCAGTAACTAAATCTCCTCCTTGCTGCGCCGCCACCTCCGTTGGCCAACCACCCCCCAACCGCCGGCGCTAGCCTCCTCAACCGTCCGGTCAGTTCCTTCTGGTACTCCTCTTTCGTTCTTCTTTTTCTTTATTTTGTTTTTCTCTCCTCCTTAATGCTTGTTTTTATGTTCACTCAACTAGACACCTCCGGCCACCGCCGTTCGCACCACCGTCTCGCGCTGTGCCACCGACCACCCGTGCGCAAGCCATCGTTGTTGCCTTCGGCCAGCATTCTTCTTGCTTCCCTTTTCTTTGCTTTCTTCTTTCGCAAGCTACACCACCATTCGCGCCACCACCGTTGGCTGTACCCGCTAATCGTGCCGCCCAGCCAGCGACCACCGTACCTGCTGCCGTCGTGCCTTGCCTGCTGGCAGCCTTGCTCTCTCCCTCTTTTGGTTAATTCCTTTTAAACCCTAAGCTAATTTAATTATTTAATTACGTTTTATTAATTCAATTTATATTTTTCTTGAGTTAAGTTTATGATTTTATGATTTAATTACGAATTTAAGACTTACTTGTTTGCATAATTAAATTATCAAATTTCAGATTACATAATTCGATTGAAACAAGAATTTGAATTATTTAAGACATGAATTTTAATGTTTTAATGGTTTTAAATCATGGTAGAATGAGTATGAATTATTGAAACTATTATTTTTATGTTCTAAGCATGATAAGTTGGTTTTGGGAAGTTTGTAAACGAATTTATATTGCTGAAAATTTAAGTATGATATTTGCAAAGAGTTTTCAACGAATTTCAATCTTTAATTCAATAATTGTTATGCTAGGAAATCAAATATTCAAGTTTTGTTATTGGAGAAAAGTTCTAAATATGTTTAGGATGTAGTTAGAATGTGTTAGTATAGTTGTGAATGATTAGAAGTTGATTGGGAATATTTGTTGGTTGTTTTAGGCGGAGAATTCTCTGTAGGCGACTTTTGAATTATTAAAGTGGTCTTGCAGTTTGTTTACACAAGGTACGTACATACCTGTGTGCTTGGAATGTGTGCTAATTGTTGAAACCATGTTGAATTATTGATGAACTTGGTTATGTTGATATCGTTGATGAATTTAGTCAGGTTGAATATTGCATGTTTAATACTGTTGGTTAGACATATTGAACCTATATTGCATTTTGAGGATTATAGCATGTTAGTATGGATGATTGATACAAACATGTTTGATTGGGAACACTAGATTACTTTGTATATAATTCAGATCAGTGGATTGTTGTTCCCCTTTAGCTTTTCACTACTTTATGAGGGCCGAGGACCTCATTTAGTAAGTTGAAACCTTATACCCATATACAGGGTTGATCAGTATTAAAGGAAGGATTGGAGTTAATTGGAATGAGTCTTGTTTGATGCCTTTGTGATCACTTACTTAATTCCAAGATAAAAACAGTTGTAAATAAATGTGGATTGTATGCCTTATGTGATTGTTGAGTCATAACAGAGTGTCAATTTGTAAATCATGTAAAGTGAAACTGAGTAGCAATAGCTTTAGACTGTGCACGTCTAAAGTGACGGACAAACATGAGTTGGGGTTCATGGTGGTAGCCCATGGCCTTTAATTCGGACCGGATTGATCACCGTGTCCTATTTTTTTATTCAAACGTTCCTCGATATCGCAGGTCACTGAGGTTACGGAGTCGCGCCCGTACCTCGTCTTCCTTAGTGAAGCCTCTAGCTAGAAAACTCGGTCCATTATCTATTTCAACTAAAATAATATTATTGTTATTAAAGTCCAGTCTAGCCTAGTCTAGTTAAGTATGGTCGTCAAATTATCATGTTTGTCTGCCCTTATTTATGTTCATTAATATCATGTTAGGATGGTTCGTTGATAGTATCATGTTAGGATTATTATTGCTTTTAGTATGTAGTACTCAACTTTGCTGATTACGTGCTTTGTTTGTGTGTGTTGATCATGGCTATGCCTTTTTGATCCTGTGATGACCCATCTTTGGTGAGCAGTCTCTAAGGATCAATAAGCGTTGTCCATCTACAGGTTTGAAGATGATGCATCATTGGGATCGGGATTAGAGAGCTTGTAGTTATATTTGTTTTATTAAGTGATTTGGTTTGTTAACTTGGATTTGAAAGTTGTCGTACTATTCGTATTTCCTTATTTCCGTTAATTGGTTTTGGACTTAATATGTAATCGATTATTTATGAACCTAAAAGTTAGTTTTATATTTTCCGCTGCAAAATTCTGAATAAGCCGTTACGTTTTCACACGGGCGATAATGCCTTGATAATTATCTACGTTTTATATTAAAAGGTTATTTTAGAAAAGAGAGAATTGTCGGGGTGTTACAGTTATACATATATTTATAACTCTTAAATGAATTTGAGAGGTGAAAAGATAAATTTGATTTGAATCTTAAGGAGTCTTAACAATAATTTAAGTATTTAATATCAATTGAATGCCGACATGGCATTAGAAGAAAGTCTTAAGACAAAACCCCATTGATCTTGCTCTTATTATATTCACAATAATTAATTGCTCCATTATACTCATACTATCCTTTATAAAACGTATTAACCAGTATTACTTCCGTTTTATAATGATTTTTTTGGTTACTATTTTATGCAAATATTAAAATAAAGAAATAGAGTGTGTAAAAGATGGGTGAATATAATAAAATATGGATACAATAAGAAAAATGTGTAAAAATGTAGGTAGATGTAAGAAAAAAATAAAAAAAAAAACTGGGTGAAAAATTGGTAAATATAGTGGGGTTAAAAGGGATAATGTAGTAAATTTTTATGATAAAAAATAGAATAAAGAACAATGTAAAAACATTATAAAACGGACTAAAATAAAGTGTAATTTTTTTTTTGAAACAGATGTAGTACGAAGTATTGTACAACCCATATTTCTCATGTTGTTTACAAATTAGAGACAGAGGTCACAAGTTTGAGTCTTGTACAACACAAATATCTTTTTTTAAATAAATGTCCATGACATAGAATATTGGAGTTAGATTCATAATATGAGAGTGTCACGTGGCCCATGATCCCATTGTCAGATTTCGATGGTAACACAAGATCAATGAGTATCCGACTAATCAACAACCTTCCCACTTTGAAGTCTCGTATGCGAAATCAATAGAAAGTTAAATTTTGTTCTTCATGATTAGTTGATTATTTATACGAAGTATTTTTAAAAAACGAGCTTGAATTATTTTATGTTTTGGCTAATGTATCATTTTAATTTAGTTCCGATTCCAAATTACGGGTACTCAATATTGAAATCGGCGTTTACAAGGTAGCCCAACAGATCGAGTACCTGTTCCAAAATATTTGAGAACTGAAAGCCAGAATCTAATGCAACATGTTCTCAACTTTGAGAACTGGAACACCCACGTACATTAGTCCTATACTCCTATAGGTTGTATAAGCCAAACTGCATGTTGCTTATTATAGAGGGGAAAGATCATTAGTGTGTGAAGCAGAAGAGCGATTAACTCCCAAATTCAGCAATGCTATGCAAGTCAGGCTTCCATTGCTCCCCGCCACCAAGATGCCTACCTACGCGTCTGCTGCCACCGCTCCTACTGATGCTACTCCCTGTCCCGTGACCATCCTGCAAAACATTTTTTGTCACATTTTGGCATTGTTAGATATTAGTCTTCAAATTGTGTGACTGTGTGAGTAGGAGTATTCTCCCACATAGAAGATAAATGAAGTTTTGGTTGTTTTTAAATATACCCATGTGCCTCATATATTGAATATGAGATGGCTTGGCTTATTGGGCCTATTGGAGCATTAATATAGTTATATATTATTAATCAAGATTTAGCACTATTAATTAATTAATTCAAATAAGGGAAGTTATTGGAGAATGGTTTAATTTGCTGTATTCTATTCTTGATTAGGAAATCCTGGGGCTAGATTAGCTTTGAATCCCATCAGCAATATAGTTGGGGGTACGATAAAATTTAAGGTTTTTCAAATTTGTACAACAATTTTTTTTTGAGATTTATGGTCAAATTCCTATTGAAAAGATGAGCATATATTCAGGGGAAATAAAAAGATCATGCTTTCTCAGCAAAGTTTTAATGAAACACCTAGATAAACATGTCGTTGAATGAATCAATTAAGTTCAGCGCAAGAGCACTAAATTAAGTACTGAATTCCCTGCTACTCATTAAGCTAATCACATGTGTCAATATATCACCATGATGGAATATCAAACGTCAAAACTATCAGCTAATTAGGCATACCCATTAGATATATGAAAACATATCAACCATAACATTTTTGCATTGGGTCGTCATTTTTGTACAGTGTCATCATCGATCATTCATCCAGACTATCCTACGTACCCACAAGGATCACCTCCAAGCCAACCAACCTAACAATAGTACCCCAATATACCTCAAATAATTCACAAATGATAACGAAGCAAACAACCAGTAATGGAGGGAAGTTAACAATCAAATGCGGAAGACTAAAATGCAAGCAACACACTAACTAGTATACGTGGAAACCCCCTCTGACTGAAAACCAAAAACCATGGGACTTGTGAGGAGTCCACAATGAAGCCAAGTCAACCGTAGAAAGATTTAAAACCCTGCAATACTTCCATACATAAGAGATGAACAATTGTGAAATAAAAGATGAAGAATATCACTAAATTCCTTAACTTTTGTCCAGCTGCGACCACAGACGAACCAGAGCTCAAAACGACAATCCAATACCTAAAAAAGAGGGCCTATTTGTCCCCAACAGACTTTTTTTATGTTGTATGATAGATAGGAAGCATTTTGTAGCTTCCAAATGGAAAGTCTATTATTCTTGACAAGTTATGCATCTACCCCATAACTACTGCATGTATAGAGAGAAAGTACAGTAAGTAATTGCCTAACTATTAGGCAATTAGCCAGACTCATTTGAGTCATTTCACAAGAGTATTTTACTCCACCAAACAATTAAACAACTCCTACGGTAAAAGTAATTACGGACAGCAAAAGATTAGAAACATGCACGTCAGCAAGTGTACTACTTCAGCTCAAAACAAAAGGACGAGTAGTCTTGTACAAAAGCTCACTCTGTTCCAATGATGCAGGATTATTAAGCGATTAATTTAAAATATCACTTGAGTAGTGCAAATCATCAGGTCCCATACAATTTTTAACTAAAGAGATAATCCCTCTGCCCTTAATATTCGACATATTTTGACCGGATACGCTTGTCAATACACAACTTTGACCATCAATATTTTTAACTACATATTATACAAACTTATAAAAATATTAATATTTAGAAAATATATATTAAGATGAAACCAACAATATATTACTCCCTCCGTATTTTTTTAAGAGATACACTTGCCTTTTCCGGCCGTATTTATTTAAGAGATACACTTGCCATTTTTAGTAACTTATCAACCCAACCATCTAATTAAATAATACTCCCTCCGTCCCAAAATTATCTTCCTACTTTCCTAAACGAGCGTCCCAAAATTATCTTCCTGTTTCTAATTTTGGCTACTAAGGCCCCCACTTTCTCATGTACTATATTAATTAAAATTGAATTGAAAACTCCACCCATGTACTATATTCCACTTTTCCCATGTACTATATTCCACTTTTCCTATGTACTATATTCTCTTTCACATGTACTTTATTCCACTTTTCCATACAACTCCATCATCATTTGTACTTTATTCCACTTTTTCATGTACTATATTCCACTTTTCTTAAAATCCGTGTTTTTGGTCAAACAGGAAGATAATTATGGGACGGAGGGAGTACATCTAATATACCATATCACCCACCATCCTATTAAACAAATATTTTCATAAACCCACCCCACCCTCCACCCACCAAAATGACATGGTCCCCACATATTTAATTATTAAAATATCTATCCAACCCCACTTGCTTTATTATTTTATTTTATTCAATTATTCTTCTTAATGTCCGTGCCCGACCAAGTGTATCTCTCAAAAAAATACGGATGGAGTATATAATAACAATTATTTTCATAGACTAGAAATAAAATAGGGTCAAAGTGAATTATGTGAATAGTGAAAAAAGTCAAAATAGATCGAGTATTAAGGGATGGAGGAAGTATGATGTATGAAGTACAGTATTCTCCCAATTCACTAGTCATTTTCATCAAAAAGTTCAAGTACAGGTACCTATTTTGACTTATTTTTGTTAGTAATAAGTTAAAATAAACCGACTGTTTCTCAGATAAAGTTAATTATTCAACACCAAGTGAAATTTAGAATTAATTATTTCACGAAAACCTAGGTAGGTAGACAAAATCATAATTAACATGTTTTTATTCATAAAAATAGGAATATATCAGCAATCCTCTAGGAATCAATGTGCACACAGTTCATAATTTATCGACCATGAATAAAGTTTTTTTTTTTTTAATAAAATAAAATACCTGGGTTTGATCGACACTCAAGACACCACTATCGTTGTGTAATTTCCCTAATTTCACGGTCTTCTTCGATGCAAACTCCTTAATAACATCTACAAAAACACACAATTAAACCAAAAATAATAATTCATTACTAATTTTATTAATTAAGATTAAATTAATAATGTGGAGCAATTAAACCTTCAAAGGTGATGAGGCGATAAACGTGACCAACGTGCAAAATGTCAGTAGGTCTAAGAAGTTGAAGTTGATGTTTCACACCACCCTGTGGTGGTGGCGCGTTACTAGCTGTGACAATCGGATCAGACGACGGCGGTTCAACCACAAGCGCGACGTAGTGGCCAGGATTCGAACTCATGACCTCGTTTGCGCTGATCGCCCAATACATTCTCTCCACCTTGCCGTTTCCTGGATGTTGAACCACCACTTCCGCCGCCACCTGCGCCGCCGCCTGGCAATTCCCCATTTTTTTTATTAATTATTTTTTTAAGATCGATCGGAAGAATTAAGGTGGAGTAATAATTTTGAGGAGAGAGAATTAATTAACAGGAATTGAATTGCGATCAGACGATAGATGAAATGCGGGGAGTATGGCGGAATATCGAGACACTAACGAGTAACGAATTGACACAAATAAACTCTCTTTTTATTAGGGTTAATTAGGACATGAGCTAAAAAATAATGTTGGTTTTTATCGTGGATTTTTAGGGTTAATAAAAATTATCCTTTTAAAACTATAAAATTAATTATGTAACATTTTAAAATATTTATTCATAAAAAAAATATAATATTAAAGTTAATTAAAACATATTAAAAGTTGTCAAAAATCGATATTTACCATAAAAAAGGGTAAAACTTACATCAGTAAGCAATTAATTTATTGTACTCCTTATGTGTGCCACAATTGAATCGTTTAGTCTAGAAATAATTTTATTAGTTTTGGAAGGGGCAATGGGGAGGAATTGCAAAAATCCATAACGGCTATGTATTGCCAAATACATAACATGTATAAAAATGGTATGAAAAATGAAAATAATGATATAAAATAAGAACAATAGTATAAAAAAAATGAACAAATGTATGAAAAACAAGAACAATAGTATAAAAAAATGAACAAATGTATAAAAAATAAGAACAATGGTATAAAAAAAAGAATGGTATAAAAATTAAGAAAAGTGGCATTTTTATGTGAACAATGACGTTTTTATGTGATGCGAAATTATCATCATACCCGTATGATGTGTTTATAAAAATATAATAGTGTGTCGTCTCTCAGTTCTCGGCAGCGGGGAGGTTTATTTGTTCAAGAAAGGCAGGAATGGAAGGGAGAAAATGCAGAAATATATGAACTAGCATTAATGCACGAGATGTGTGTGCGCTTTACGTTTTTACAAACTTTTATATAAGGCGGTCTCACACAAAAGACCGTCTTGGTGTCATATAAGTTAAACAATGAAATCAATTAGTTAAGTACTAGAATTAATTAGTGAAGCACTGAAAATAATTAGTCAAGCAATAAAACCAATTAGTTAAGCAATCAAAGTGATCTTTTCAGTAAGACGGTATTACATAAAAGTTGCCGGTTTTTTTATATATATGTATTATAATATTATAAAAGAAAGTCTTTCAAAGTACGTAGATGATTAATAAGATTAAGCAAATGAAAAGATTCTATGTAATTTGTATGAAAGTACCTTTTTTAGAAAAAAATGATCTGATTTGTTTTTCATTTAAATAAACTAGATTTTAGCCCGTGCGATGCACGGATTCTATTAAATTGTATTAGATTAGTTTTTGATTTTGCATTGAATTTCATATTAGATTTATTTTTTTAACGGATTTTTCATGAAATGCCCCCGAGGTTTGCTTTAATGCACCAAATACCCCTAAACTTTCCAGAATGCACCAAATACCCTCGAGGTTTTAATAAATAACACAAAATGCCCATAATAAGCATTTTCCGTCCATTCCGTTAAGTCTCCGTTAACATTATTTTACTTTTTTACCCTTATTCAACAATTTTCTCTACTAATCATAATATTACCACTTAATTAAATTAATTAAACCCCTAAAAATAATAATTAACTATTATCTAAAAAATTAAGACCCTAAAAATCTAATTAATTAAAAAAAACAAAAATTGACCCAAAATATGTACGTGAAGTTAATTGCTTGTTCATCACCACACCACCATCATCATCTTTCTCATCATCATCATCTCAAACCACCATGAAAGCGTTATTTCCATCGACCGGCGCCATCATTATCATCATCTTTCTCATCTCAAACCACCATCATCTTTCTCATATCATCATCTTTCTCATCTCAAACCACCATGGAATTGAAGCGTCATTTCCATCGACCGACGCCATGTTCGGTAATCTGAAGCTCCGATCCTGTGAGTTTAGAGATGGAGATGATATGAGACCATCTGATGGAGGTATAGAGGATTCGTAGATCCTCCAGCCATTTTAACCAGGTGGGAATCAATGGAACACGATTTTGCGATTTAGGTTTAAATTGATTTGGGGAAAATCAATTTGGGGAAGAACACATTTTTTATTTTTTTTGGAATAAATCTGCACAGTAGGGTTTTGGAGTATTTTCATCGATTAATTTGGAGTATTTTTTGTTGGAAATTTTCTGGGATCTTGTTGGTTTTGAATTTTTTGTTGGTTTTGGATCTTGTTACGAATGTTTTGGTGATATAATCGTTGATTTTTGCTGATTTTTCTGGGATGTAAAAGTTGATTTTCTGGGTTTAAGAAAGAAAAGGAGAAGAGAAGAGGAAGGGTTCCTTGGTGGTTGTGGGTGGCGATGGATACTGATTTGGAAGAAGCAACGGGAGAGAGAAAGGAGCAAAGATGATGGGATTTGGAGGATTGACAGAGGGAGTTAGAAAGGAGCGGAGATTATGGAATTTGGAGGATTGATTTGCAGACTCCTGGGAAGAAGAGGAGACATCACAAAGGAACAAGAAAGAGAAAGAAAAAAAAGGAAAAGAAAAGAAAAAAATTTAATGTTAACGGAGACTTAACGGAATGGACGAAAAATGCTTATTATGGGCATTTTGTGTTATTTATTAAAACCTCGAGGGTATTTGGTGCATTCTGGAAAGTTTAGGGGTATTTGGTGCATTAAAGCAAACCTCGGGGGCATTTCATGAAAAATCCGTTTTTTTAATTATGAGAGTGTTTGTTTTTGGATGAAATTGTATATGCGTAAATTAATAATTAATTAATTAATATATCTACGTGACACTTAATTATTTATCTACGTGGCACTCCACTTTTTTAATTCAAAATTAATTTTGAAATCTTATTTTTCATTGGCAGAAACCATTATATTTCCTACGTGGCGCTCTAATATTGGATTAATTTTTGATTTTAAATTGAATCTTATTTATTTTATTTTAGATTAGTGTTTAATTTTGGATGAATTTTATTTTAGATGTATTTTTTAATTATTATAGTGTTTGATTTTAGATAGAGTTGTACATATTAGTAATTAATTAATTAAAATATCTACGTGGCACCTAATTAATTATCTACGTGGCAATCGATTTTTTTAATTCAAAAATAAATTAGAAATCTTATTTTTCATTGGCCGAAACCATTAGTAATCCTAGGTGGCGCTCTAATATTTCAGCAGATATGCCTCCTTTATATATATATATATTAGATTAAACATGTTAGTAAGGGTATAATAGATGTTTCCTTATAAAATAGAGATGGGATAAAATTTCAGGTTTGATTTTATTTCGATTTTATCATGCATGTAACTGACTTTGATAGAGATCATACCCATATATATTTATCTTATCCGAGTTTTTTAATTTATCATGCAAATAATTGACTTTATAGTGATCATACCCTGATACCCATATTGGTAGAGATCACACTTATATTTTCCAATTTTGACTTTGGGGAATGATTTTTGCTAGATTTTAAAATGGCAATATTAACTTTAATCATCCGTATCATTTCACTTGCTTCTTCTGAGTTATTTCCCTTGATAATCTTATGTGTATAGTGACATGGTTTTCCTTAATTAACATCTTCGTTATTTATTCTGTAATCTATACTACGTATAATTCATTTTAGTTATTAAGGTAATGAGGGTCTTTCGTCTTTTTACATGGACACCAAACTCCTCTGCTGTTGCCTTATATCATAGAGATTTGTACCAATTGAGGTTGACATGAGTGGTTAAGGATCTCTTGCTCTTTAACCAAGGTCTCGGGTTCGAGCCTTGGGAATGGAAAAAATCTCAACTGGCAGGGATGCTGCCCATCGAGGTACCCATGCAAACTCCCGCGGGAGATTAGTCCACTCGCCGAAGACGGTGGAAACTCCTTGTAATAGAACCAAAAAAAAATATCATAGAGATTTGTTACGTTAATGGGAGTGTGGTAACTAGTGATATCGAGGGAAGTGTGGCACTTAATATTGGCACTTGTGGGGTTTTGTAATTGCTAGGCTTCTTGCCTAAGATCTCTCATTCCACATTGATCCACACTTAAATCCTATGATTCGACATAACTCCGCACTTAATTACGAAGATGGGAAATGTTTTTCACACATCCTAAATCAACTCAAGTAAGTTTATATAAATTCTGATAAGTTCAGTTCATCAAAATTAATTAATTTTCAAACTATTTCTACAGATCGACAATTAAGGTTTTTTTCAGCAAAAATAAGTTCAGTTAAGTTAAACTAAGTTCAAATAAGTTATTTTAATCAATTTCAGCTGAACAAAACATATTGTTAGTCTTTGTTTTATTCATTTAACTTATCTCAGACAAGATAAGTTCAGTTAATTTCAGATAAATAGTCTACAAGAAAAAAAAATACATACAATTTTATACACAATTTTTTTTCAAACAAAATAAGTTTTTTTCAGATGAAATTAGTTAAGATAAATTCAGAAAAAATATTCGCATAGAACGGAGCTTTAGTTTGTTCCCAAAAAAACAACTATAATTGCTTGGCTTAAGTATTGGAGGGTGGTTGTTAAAATATAGATGGAATCTCTAAAAGATGAAGAATGAGAGAAATTTCACCTTTTAAATGCTTCTAGTGGATGTTTTAGGATTTTATATCCTTTGACAAGAAAATTATGAGTCCGGATCCTCTAGAGTTTTAATAAAACTCTACAAAATAGAGTTGTATCTAAACCATACATTTTAAAATCAACCGCTCATATTGATGAGAAAAAATAGGGGGAATTTTGGAAAGATAATATATAAACCATTGATTTTCAATCAATGGTTGATATGCTCAAACTCTACCTTGTAGAGTTATTTTAGAACTCTAGAGGATCCAAAACCGAAAATCATGTTACAAAGGTGATCCAAACTGATTTTTTAACACCTCTAACAACCTTACTTTTTTTCAACTATGGGATATTATGTATGTTCTTTTGGACGTTTTTAGAATTTCAGTTTTGTTTTGTTAAGCTCCAACAAATTTAATTTAACACTATCAATAAGTTCATGCAATTTAGGTCCAATAAATTCATGGTCCAGGTCCAACATTTGCCATTTTTCCCCTATTTAACCACAAACCCCAACAAACCTAACATCCAACATTTACTGTGATGTGTAATGAGTGATGACTGATGACCCATCACTTCATCAATATTAGGCAAGAAAGAGAAAAGAGAAAAGAGAAAAGAGAAAAGAGAACTACAAGTAAGAAAATGCCTAAATTAGCTAATGCACAGTGGTCAGACAATTTGGCTTTCATTAACTTTAACCCCATCTCGATCCATATTCATTCAACTTGCAAAAAAATAAAAGAATAATAATAATTAAAAAAATAATTTACCCATCATTTCATCCAATTTGATGGCCATATATCGTAATGCCATTCCCAAATTTACTGCGGATTACATAGATAGATTTAGCAGATACTCTCTTCGTTTTAAAATAAGTGGAAAATAAGTTTAATAATTAAAAACACATGAAATTTTGGATGATTGAATTAAGTTGATTATTTTAAATTAAAAATGTGTAAATTTGAGAATTAAACTAGATTAAGTAACCGGCACGCTCGAGGTATATGAAACTAGTCTTATATGCACGCGATGCGTGCGAGAGGACATATTATCTCTATTCTATAATACAATATTACTTCGTATCACCTCTAATGCGCTCTTATTTGAAAATAAACTTGTAAATTTTTTACCATCAGACCAAACTTAGCTTATTGTTCAAGCTCAAGATTCAATTCCCCATCTCATCTACCATCAACAAAACAATAATCAGTAAATCAATCAGAATGGCTCGATCTATTTGGCAAACTCCAACTCGTTTTCCCCCTCATTCGAATTCTCTATCCACCGCCGCGTCTCCACCCGTCTGATGAACTTTCGATACCGGTCGAATTTTCCAGAGATTAATTCCATTGAATCCCCGGTGGCGGATGATAAGGAGAAGGTGGCGATGAAAAATTTGGAGGATGAAATACATAATATAATTGTGAAGAGATCTCAACCTGATTCATTGCTCCGCCGCCACGTCAAAATCGGTATTTCTTTCTTCGAGTCGTGGGTGGCCTTCTTCTGCTCGTTCTTTTTGGCTCATTTCATCTTTTTTAGTTTGTAATTTATGTTTTGGAATCGACTTGTTTTACGTCAATCAATCAATTTCAATCAATCAATTACTCCAATAAATCAATTGCAATCAAAATGGACGTTTCTTGATTTGTGATAAGTTTTTACTGACTTCTTCATTTGGATTACTATCTTATCTATTTTTAATTAATTAATTAAATTTTAAGGTAATTGAAGGTATATTAGTATTTTACGCGGGGACACCAAAAGCGTGATTACGAAATAACCCTTCCATCTTGGATTATATAATAGAGATTATTATTTGACAATTTTTTAATAAAATATTGAATTGAATTAAATAGTTCCCCTTTAACAGTTTAACCGATGAGGTCGTCTCCTAGTGATTAAGACTCGGGGCTTGCATAAGATAAGTCTCATGTTCGAATCCCCATTTTTCATTTGTAATTTATTTTGCCTTTGTGGCTCATTAGCGTACACAAACACACACACAAAAATTAAAATTCTCACCTTAAAGTTGTTGTAAATAAGGGGTTTTCAAGGCAAAATACTAGAACAAGAATAAGAACGAGTAAAGGGAACTGTTGCGCCGTGGTAACCAAACCAATGCCTTGAAAACGAGATTTGTTGTAACTGGAGTACACAATTGTATTCACCGATTCGTCCCCTAAGGTTTGCACAACCCTCAACACTCAAATGCACTTTTGGATGATGAGATGGAGCTACATGAACTTATGCCCAAAAGAATAAGGAATGAAAAAGACTTAGAGAAAAGTATGGATCATCTTATATCAAAGTCTAGTTTGATACCCCTCATGAACTCAAATGAAGTGTGTATGTTATTCTCATGTTGGTTTTCCAAAAAGAAGAGTACATACACATATATATATATATATATATATATATATATATATATATATATATATATATATATATATATATATATATATATATATATATATATATATATATATATATATATAATATTTCAATTAAATATGTGAAGGAAGTTATAAGGGTTTGAGGAAAACCAACCACCAAAAGAAGTCCAAAGATCTAAAGAGATCAATGACAAATCAATAAAATTAATTCATGAAATGAAGAGTCATATTATATCCTTAAACAAGGATAATAACCCTCCATCAAAATTAGAAAAGAAGAAGAAAGGGAAACATAAAATTGTAACAACTAAAAGATGACCAAATGTTATGAGACCAATGTCATTAACAGAAAGTTAATAAGATGATTAACTCAAGAACATGAAAGACATGTAACCTCAAATCCATAAAAGGTAATCACTTATGACTATAATCATCAAAATACCAAAGGATTAATGTCAATTAAGATCACTACATAAGTTATAACAAAAGAAACTCGAGGAAGCAAAGAATCACAAAGAAAACCTCGCATTGACCTCCGACCGTTCAGACCAGGAAAGCCCGTCCAGTTGGGCAAACAGAACAACATGTTCGCCCGACAAGGTGATTTATCCTTTCCCGATTTTTTTAAGATCGCGCTTGGTAGGGAAACTCCGCCGGATACTACTGGGTGAAGCCATTTAACAAGATTTACTTCCAACAAAAGCTACTACATGCTAATAAATTTTAAACATACCCATTTAATCATATACTACCTCTATTCCGCAATACATGCACCAGTTCTCATTTGGGCACTATTCATCAACCAACTTTGATAATTATTCTTTCACCATTATGTAAGAATAAACATAGTTAAGTGAGATCTTGTTAAATTCGTATAAATGCGAGGATTCTGAATATCAAGTTTTTACAATTTTTACTTATATACAATTAGAGATATTAGGGCTCAAATAAGTGTGATGGAATACGTGAGAAAAGAAATGATGCAAATATTGTGAAACAGAGGTAGTAATATGCAATTTTCGTCGTACTACGTGGTACAAGTTTTATATGCTTGATAATAACTATGCTAATTTGACCAAAGTGTTGAGTAAATATATTTTTAATATTATTATACCAATTTGACTAAAATTCTAACCCTTTAAAAAGCAAGGAATGCCTCAATTTTTCTTAATAATAGTGGAATTACCACCCCACCCTTGAATTACTTCATGAAAAAAACTCAATTTCTCTTAATAACAATGTGTTTACCGCCATACCCTTCCACCTTTATCCAAAAACTTCGGACGAATATTTATTTTTTGGAATATGGTTACAAACACTGATGGATCGACTTGCATCAAACCCTGGTCGTATATTTTAGGGCTTTGGCACCATTTAAAAAGAAAGGAATTAGTGAATTTTCCTTAAGAATAGTGGAACCCCTTTTTTCATAGGGGTGATACACCAACTTGCAAGAGAATGTGAATTTTTTTTTTACATTCTTGTAGTTGTTACTTATAACTCACTATAGTTTGTTGGCTGATTCACATCAGTGATTGTACAAGTGCTATTGTTGGTTGTTCCTTTGAAATAGTAATATTGTTACAGATCGTTAGAAAGGAAATTTTGCATTGTATGATAATTCATCTATGATCGTTGCCAAAATATTTTGTTGCCACTATCCTCTATGACGTGTTATCATGTATTAGAAGTTTCGTATAAGAAACTAGAGAGACGGGGTTCTAAATCTTGTATATAGTGGCTTCTTGCCCAAGCTCAGGTATAAATCGTAGATTCTCTCTGCCTTCTTATTCTTTAAGTTCTGTCATCTTATTGATTTAATGTACAAAAAGCAGCCGGTGGTGGATACACTGTTGTACATCAATATCTTTACTAGAAAATAGTTCAGGGACTTGAATATCGCTTCCTCAAGGTATGCCATTGATATTCTATTTTATTTTTCCTTCAAATTAGTTCTCATGTCACCTTTTCATATTTGTCACGTATCAACTATTTGTTGTTTTGAGAGACAGGGGAAGAGAAGGGAGATAGGAAAGCAAGGACCATAAAAAAACACTAAACTGCATCGACCTTTGGCCATAGCAGTCTTGAATTGTGATGGTTTATGAAGCGACTAAGAAAACATTGGCAGGGTAAAGTTCCAAAGACCTTGCAAACATCAAGGAGTATTTGCTAAGGAGGGAAAAGGGGATGTTGGGTTCAGTTGTTTATATAAGAGACATAAAACAATGGTCTAATTAGACTAAAATTGTGATCATGTATGTTGCATTTCTTTATGATTTTGGCTTGACTTCAAATTATTGGGAGGATTGTGTTGCAACTTTTGATTTTGGAATTCACTTATAAGTATGTATAGAATTTTGGTTTCATGTTTGCACCTTCCTCCTAAATCAAGGAGATAAGAAGATAAACTTATTAATCTCACATTTTTGTTATGAGGGAATTAAAGAGACACTATGAACTTTGCATATGACAGGAGGGAGATAGAAATTATTATTGTAGTTTTTGTTAGTTATTTTTCTGATTGTTGAACATGAACTTCTCAAATAATAATATGCTAAAGAAATAAACAACTAGGCGTTGTTGTTGATCTATATTTTCAGGTCTAAGTCAATTTCACCAGAATAACTTATGTCCGTTTTTGTTTTTGTTTTACTGATACTTTATTTTCTTCCCTTCTCATACCTGCTTGAGTTTTCACGAAAGCGCTGCATTTTTTTGTACCTAATCGTTGAAGTTATACACTATTATTTTTTATTTTGTTATAATAAATAGGGCTTTGAGTTGCAATTTTATTTTAATTGTTGTATCTAACAATCATTACATGGTTCCTGCTCACTGCAAGACATGAACCTTGCCAGTAATATCATCCCAAAAATGGGTTTTTTTTTAAAAGGAAAAATGCATAACGGTTATCTAACGCAATAGTTCCCTACTGTGAAAAAAAGATAAATGATAAGTATGGTAATTGTGGTGTACGTATTCCTTTCTAAATTTAAAAAAGGCAATTGAGAACGGCCATGTTAGTTTTGCGTGAAAACGCCTCTTTCACATGTTCAATAAAATTTATAGGGTGTTTAACAAGAGATTAATAATAAAGAATTTTATAATGTATAATTTTCACATGTTAGCTAAACTATAATAACACAAATCTACTTTTTTAATGTTCACACGCATCGCATGTATATAAGATTAGTTAACATATCGCTAGAAAGACTACCTAGAGATGAGTAGATAATTGGAAATACGTACTTGTATTTGTCACGCAGTCTACAATCATGTATACCGGTCAAAAATCTTAGAATCACTAAAAATTAGCTAGTTCCTAAGCAATCACTTGTCACGTGGGAAAGAAGTTTAGTTATGAGTTTACAACCTTACACATTTCAATCACCAAGCTAGCAGGCGAAGTAGTCAAAAAACTCATACGCCGGAGAAATTTAGATCGATACAAAAAATAGATCGACTAACTTGTTCTCCTTTACAAATTAGAATTAGCATATATATGTGTAAACAAAATGGTCATTACTTGTATCTAATAAATTGAACTATTATGCATAGCTCGATCGATCTCAACGGTTGTAATGTGCGCCTTTATAGAACCTTTTTAGTCCATTCAACTTTCACGGGCTCACTTTGGCACTGCCGACCACAATACCGAACCCCTGCAACAAAATAAACGTATTAATTATTGCATGAAAGTAACGGACAAGCGAGATGATAAGCTATAAATAATTAATGGTTATTTACATGTATTTTATGAAGGCTCTCTTCAGTATTAAGCTCACGTACAAGTCACTTGACTTCCTCAAAGTCTTTTTAAAAAAGCTGCGGCTCTTATATTTCTTAAAATAATATTTCTTCATATTTTCCCCGAAAAAACTGAACATAGCAAGGTCTATATGTGTTTTGTATGTACAAAGTACAATGTACACCATGTTTAATTAATATTGACCAATTTAAACTAATTACGTTTTACACAAATTTAAATTTTACTATGGAGTTATTTTAAATTTGTATCTCATATTTTGTTAACCATATATAATAGGTACAAATAAATTTTATTTCAATAAAAGTATTTTTCAATTATAAATTATTATTTACGAATAACTAATAATACTCCGTAAACAAATTTAGTAACATATGTGTGTCGCACGGGTCATAACTTAGATATTAAAATTTTACTAATTTATTAAAATTTGACATTACATTTTTTAGTTTAGGTAAGGACTCTTGTCATAAATTTTTGAGTGTTAGTTAGAGCTCGTATAAGTTTTTGAGTATGTTGTAGAAAATATTGGTCAAAATTACCACAAATTATGATGAGTTTTGTTTTTAGTAGAATTTATTTATCATTACGTACTTATTATTATTACGGACTACTTCATATGACGTAAAATATATTGTTACTTTGGCCTAAAATCTGTAAATATAACATTTAATCTATGTTAGACCAATATTTTAAGTCAAAAACAATACTACTTATAATGTTCAGATTAATATATTTGATCTAAATAAAATTTCAAGTCTATGACAATTGTTGTAAACTTTTCAAATGGTAAAATGTAGCATTTTTTTAAATAAAATATTCACATAAATTTTTGAGAAATTTTTGATACTCACTCCATAAAATTTATTGCAATAATTAGGGGGAAGGAGGAATTGTCCATGAAATTATATTTTTTCTAAACATGTGTAAATTTATTCTAATATATAAGTCATATAAACAAGGAAAAATTATTTTAAATAATCCAACTTTTGGACCATTTTCTGAAATTAAGCCAACCTTTGGATTATTATTTATTAATCCAACCCTAATATCCCTCTAACTTTTATTACCCCTTGCAGGTCACCCAACAAGTTAAGCAGGTCATTTTGATGACGTGGCATATGTCCGTTAGTAACTCACGTGGGATGACCCTTTTTTCCTTTGTTTTTGCACGTGAATTTTAAAAAGTCCTCCCTCCCTCATTTTTTTTTCTTTCTTCGTTATTACTCTTCTTCGTTCCTTCTCCTCCCATTGTTCATCTCCATTGTAGAGCACCGGCCTCTACTTCAATTTCTTTTTTGTTTCCCAAATTTAACGACAATGGCAGTTTCGAAGGGGCAAAGCTCAGGTGGATCTGAATCTTTACAAAATTCACGAAGTGGGTTGATTTGTGACTGTGGTAATGAAGCGGTTGTGCGGACGGTGAAACACGGTCCAAATGTTGGAATGAAGTTCCATGGATGCCCTTTATGGTCAGTAAGTAAATCCCCCATCTCCCTTTAATTTGATCATCAATTGTAAAATTAATTTGGTGAAAAACCAAAAAATAATCCAATTAATTTCTCCCTCAATCGGGATTTTGTTTGAGAAATTAACTTGTTTTTGTTTGGTTTGGAGTAGAATACAACATGTAAATTTTTCTGATGTAAATTATAATAATCAAATAGAAGAGCTTGAGTGTAAGATTTTGGAGAAGGATTCTGTGATATTGAAGATGGAGAAGGAGCAAGAATTAATGGCAGAGAAAAACAAGAAATTGCAGGTGAAAAAAGATAATTTGGAGGAAGAGAATCAAGAGTTAAAAATCGAGCTTTTCCACACGCGCATTGAGCTTATGAGGACCTCTAGAAATGAGAACAAATTCTCGATGACTTTGTTATGTTCTTGGGTGTTTTTTTGCATCCTGATTATGTATTTGAAGTAGTTAATCGGGATGAATGTTTAACCGACTAATTATCTTTTGAAAACTGCAAGAGTCACAAAAAACAAGTTTTAGTTTTGTTTTAGATCAGTCATTGTGTAAGGGGTTATAAGATGTTCATGATTTGAAAGAAATTGCATAATTGACGAAATAAAATACGAGACTTTGTTTACACACAATCTGTTTCAAAATAGAAGAGCACCCTGATATGATAACATAGCATACGAGTAGTGGTAAAGATCATTACATATCATACGAGTAATGTTAAAGATCATTACACAACAAAAAAACCAGTAAAATGGGTGGGACAAAACTTCATTGTCAATGTCATTCATTAAGGATGATAACTAGCTAAACACGAGGCTGTGTTGCTTGGGAAAATTTGGAGGCTTGACTTGATGGGGTAGCTTCTTCGTTGACTGATCTAGCTTGTCAAGAATCTTGCTGCAAAAAAAAATACCAGTGTTAACAATCACCAACAATCAGACACCCCAGTGATTACAACAAACAACAAAAGAAACACTTACATTGGTGTGTGCAGACCCATCTGATGCAATGAACACCCCAATGCCCACTGGTACCTGCAATTAAAATAAGCAAGAGTATGAGTGACAACAACAAGAAACAACAACAAGAAAGCAGAAAACACACAAATTGCTCATCACATACTTGGTTTCTTCCCCTTCCTCTTCCTGTAGATGTCCTCCCTCCCCTTGAGCCTCTACCTCTTTATGTTCTCCCCCCGTGAATCGGCTCCACATCTGCACATCCTACCTCCTCGTCCAAGTTAACTAGGTTGTGCAGTTGCTTTGTGGTGATTAGTTGATGCCACTTGTGAGTGAGAGACCGGAGGTTGACCATCCTTCCTTGGTCTACCCCTTGGCATTTTTGGTTGGGGTTCATATGGGGCATGTGCACTGTCCTTGTTGGGCCATCGCCTTTTATTGTGGCCCTTAATATGACACACACTGCATGTCATTTCCATGCCAGTTCTTTTCAAGGTTCCGGGCTTCTTCGGATCCTCCATTGGATCCCTGATTCTGTTTACTCTAGGTCTCCCTGACTCAATTTTGACGGGGGGAGGATCTAAAGGATGCTTCACCCTAGGCCAATATCGTTCACATTCAATTGCTGGTATTGAACCTATTATTGGAAAACCATAAATGTCAAATGACTACTATTCCTAAACTTCAAATGCAAAAAATGACTCTGATTCCTTAGCTTCAAATGAAAAAAAACGACTACGCTATAGCTAAACAAACCAAGAGAACACAATAAGAGAACATGCTTACTTGAGTACGCTTTCAAATACACTTCCCTTTTGTAGCATTCATCTACATACGCTTCAGCTTCTTTGTTCAGGAAGTATATGCATGCAACGGCATGGCAACAAGGGATACCGAGCATATTCCACTTTCTACAACTGCAACTTTTGGCTTCTAGATCAACTACCAACTGATCCAAGTAGTAGCTCACATTGAACTTACTGTCAGTTGAGGGAATTACATCACATTTGGCAGCTTTGGTCTTCTCCTCATCAAGTTTTTTCTGAATTCCTGGACATATTACGGATGATGAATTCTCCATCTCCTACCTCTTTACAACCATTCTCTGCATCAAGGATAGTCTGATGTCTTCCAGCATATATAATAGATGTTTTGTCCTTGCATTAATGATGTATCCGTTGAATGTTTCTGCCATGTTGCTTGTGATCGCATCGGTCTTCATAGAACAATCCAAGTAAGCCCTGCAGAACAGTTTTAGGTTGTAAGAATTGAAGGCAGTCACAACTTCCTCATTTATCTCACCAAGTTCTACCAGTGCATCATTGTAATCTGCCAAGTTTTATGCTTTTGCAATTTTCCAAAAGAGCAGCTTCATTTCATCCCCTCTGAAGGCCTTGTGCCAGTGTGCAAATATATGTCTCGCACAATGTCTATGTTCTGCATTGGGGAGAACAGCAGCCCTACCATGGAGTATACCCTACACAAGTGAGCCCAATTAACACACAAATGTATCAGTGAGCATATATACTAGTGAGCATGTAACACACAAACCATAAATGTTAAAAGTTAAACAGAAATAAATACGTACCACGTGCTCGTCAGAAATTATAGGAAAGCCAAAACCATCCCCTAGGCCAAGGCAGTGTTGCAGATGCTTGAAGAACCATACCCAAGAGTTGTTGTTCTCACCCTCAGCAACTGGCCAGGCAATGGGATACATCTGATCGTTCCCGTCTCGACCAACTGCAACCAAGAGTTGACCACCTAGGAAAGTCTTCAAAAAGCAAGCATACACACATATGACCTTCCTAAACCCCTCTTTCCACCCCTGCTGCAAGTCTTCAAAACAGGTGAACAATCTTTGGAAAACTGGTGGGAGTTTTTCCTTGGTTGGGTCTGTCACCAATTCAATTTCCGTTCCTGGGCTAGCTGACTTGTGAGCTTCAATATACCCACCAACTTTCCTGTAATTCTCATGCATTGAATCATGAAGCATTTCATGGGAAGCATACTTGATCTTATAAGCTAGACTTCTCTTAATTAACACTTTGAAATCCCTCCTCACTGACTCCATAATTTCTCGGGCTGGCCTATGCGGTCTTGCCTTGAATGCATCCAGAAACTGTTTATCTACCCAAGAATTAATCCTTCAACTGCCTATTATTTTTCATATTTCTTTGACAAGTGTGCTCCCCTACCACTCTTTTAACCACCAGAACTGCTCTCTTTGAATCCCAAGAAGCATACAGGTAGAATTGACAAGATTGCACACACTTAATACCCAACCTTTGCTGTCTTTTTCTGTCACTCACTATAAATTAAAAATTTCTACCTTATAATACCCCATACATAGCCACTGCATCCTTAAATGCCTTCCTGTTTGGAAACCTCTGCCCTACAGTCCACTTAAACTTAGAGAAATCAGTGTTAGCACCAACTAGAATCCCTTTCTTCTTCTTTCTTTCCCCAACATCTCCTGAATCTGGTGGTGTGTGTATGTCATCCTCACTGTCTTCATACTCACTATGATAACCATCTCCACCATTTTGTGGCTCCCCAGGTTCATAATCTTGCTCAGCAGACCTCTCTGACTGGAACCTAGCATAATCAACCTCCTTATCTTCACTTTCACACTCATACTCTAGGTTGACATTATCTAGATCTATGCCAATACCACCATCACCATATGTGTAATCATCATCATCTGTGCACTCATCATCACCATCAATATACTGAACATCATCTGAATTTTGTACTACTGACTTACCCTTATCAGTGTAAGGATTATATAGTGGATCTTGGTCTTCCTCAGAATCATTGAACTCATACTCATGTAGGTTCACAGGGCTATCATCTCTAGGATCTTCCCACTCATAATCTCTTAGAAACTCATTTTCAACTTCACCTTGAATCGGGCTTGTTTGTGTTTGAGAAAAAGAGAGAGAAGTGTATTTCAGGGAGGGTTTTGGATCTGGAGTAGAGGGGGAATGAAGTGGTTGGGAAGGTTGGGGTTGTTGTATGTTGTTATTTTTGATGGGGCTAATGTTTTTAGGGGTTGTTTTTGTGGGACCAGTCAAACAAGTATCTTTA
This sequence comes from Spinacia oleracea, assembly GCF_020520425.1. Taxonomy (NCBI): domain Eukaryota; kingdom Viridiplantae; phylum Streptophyta; class Magnoliopsida; order Caryophyllales; family Amaranthaceae; genus Spinacia; species Spinacia oleracea. The sequence continues at coordinate 151,085,309 of NC_079489.1, forward strand.
GGGAAAGCATCTTTTTGGGTTGATGGTAGTTTTTTTGCTTTTTGTGTGCTTTTAGGTTGGGAAGCAGCAGCTACATCAGTGGGTTTTTTTTTTGCACTTGACCCACACTTTCTAGGACTTGATCTTAAAGAATCCAATAGGGTTGGAGGTGGGGCCCTTTTTGGCTGTAATTTTTTAGCCTTTGGAGCTATATGTGAAAGCTCAACCCCATGATTTACACAAACTTCAACACACCTACTCTTCAATGCTAACTCAACCATCTCCAAAACCTGCCCATCCTCATACACCTTCCTTAATCCATTTGCCAATGATTGCTCAGGAACAATATATAACAACCCCCCAATTGTATCATAATCCCCACATTTCTTTGCTAACTCGAGTAGATCCCACCAAAACAACATATCGGAATCAATTTGGCAAGTCTTACCCCTCCCACCAAGATAACTTAAATGACCATTACTAATCGTCTAAAAGATCCCACCATGCCAAAATTTCAAAGTCACAACTCCCATCCTAGACAAATTTAAAAATTATTCAGTACGTTGTCCCCGATTACACAAAAATGTACAAATTTATTCCCATCACAACAACCGCAAACAAAATATTGAATTCACACTATCAATTTGAATTTGTGCCCTAAATAATCGATTAATTAACCCAACAAAATAATGTAGTTAACAATTACACAATTACTCAATTCAATCAACCATTACTCAATTTACCTACTTTATTCACTTGTTCGAATAATTAGGGAAAAATTCACAATTTCGTAAAATTAACAAAATTAGGGAAAAAATTACAAAATACGCATAATTAACGTAAAATTCCACATACAGAACATCAATTGTTAAAAGAATCACCCAAGAATCAAAATTTACCCAAAATTGAGAGCGAAATTAGGGTTCCAACTAACCTGAATTGCGGCAATTTATTGTGTTTTTTTGTAGTAAGTTGTCCTTCAAGCTTCAAATGACCGATGATTTCATCAAGGTACAAAGATGTCGTCACTTTGCTCGTACAAAATTTAGGTTTAAGATGTTGAGTGCAATTATGATTGCGAAAGATCGAGAGTGACGGGAGAGAGAGAGAGCAAGAGAGAGTGTATAAATTGAAGAAGGTGGGTGGTGGGAGTAAATGCCTGTTTTGGAGGGAGAATGGAAAAAACGAAAAGTCACACACTTTGATTGACTTTGTAAGCCGGTTGCCAGTCAGTATGGGGCAATAAAAGTTAGAGGGGTATTAAGATTGGATTAATAATAATAATTCAAAGGTTGGCTTAATTTCAGAAAATGGTCCAAAAGTTAGATTATTTAAAGTAATTTTTCCTATAAACAAAACCATAAAATTTATTTAGCGAATAAATTCGACCTGTACTTTGGCTCACGCAAGAATCTACCCGGTCAGATCAAAGAGACTTTTGATAGTCGGAGGAAAATGTCAACTACGTAGTACATACTTGATATTTTTTTCTACTTTATCATTTAATTGCTGCTGCTATAATGATGAGAATGGGAGCTTTTACATTACTAATATCTAATTTAGGAATATAGAGAGATAGAATACCAATCCTTTAAGAAATAAATAAAGATAGAATACCAATGGAGAGAAAGACTATTGAGAGAGAAAGGAAGGAAGCGACGGTTCTAACAAGGAAGCAATAAGGTTTATGAGTTTCACATGAGCTTTTGTAGATAAGATATATAAATATTTAGTATCACGAATCCAGGTTGGATTCGGATACGTTGGACTCAACACAAGGTCTGAATTCGATCCGCCTCCTATTCGGATTCATACTTTTTTTTTATCGGATTCAGACTCGGACTTTTTCTATGTCGAATTCAGATCAGATTTTTTCCCTTCGGATAGGATCGGACTCGGATTTCCATCCCTATCTAAGTGTACTCAATACGGATCTCAAATGTTATGCGTGATCTTCTTCGCTCTTCGAATGCACCAAGATATCATCTATGAAAACCTCTACAAACTTGCCCTAATGGCATAACTGTGAACTCCTAATGACCATATCCAGTCTGAAATGCAGTTTTTGGTATATCCTTATATGCGATTCTCAATTTGATGATAACCCGATCGCATATCGATCTTCGAGAAGATTCCTGCTCCTTTCAGTTGATCAAATAGGTCATCTATCCTAGGCAAAGGATACTTGTTCTTGATTGTGACTTTACTGAGCTCCATGTAGTTTATACATAGCCTCATTCCGTCCTTCTTTAAACACAGATATACTGCTCCCCATGGTGATGCACTTAGTCTAATGTAACCTTTATCCAACAGATTCTCCCATTGACCCTTCAACTTACTCATTTCTGCTGGAGACATTCAATATGGAGCTTTTGATATAGGCGTGGTTCCAAGTACTAAGTCTATGGTGAAACCGATAGGTCTACTAGGAGGCATTCCGGGATCTCTTCCGGAAACACGTCTAAGAACTCATTCACAATTGCAATGTCCTATGGCCTAACTTTGGTTTCGCTCTCGAGGTCTCTCATATTGCACAGAAATACAGGGGTTCCCTTGTTGATTAGCTTTATTAAATTCATGGCCGAGATGATTCCTACACTTCTGGGCTTACCAAAAAGACAACAGGATACCATTTTTCATGTACTTGCTCTCAAATTAACCTTCTGTTTCTCACAGACAATCTTGGCTTTGAACATAGCCAACCAGTCCATTCCCAAGATTACATCCAATTCTTCCAACTCAAGTTCAATTAGGTTAGATGAAAAATATATTTAGCTATGGTCAATTGTACATTTCTACGGATTTTGGTACACTTAACTACACTACCTGTTGGTATAACTATCAGTACCTCAATTGTTCCAGGTTCACTCAACCCTAACTTTCCCAAAGTTTCTACCGAGATAAATGAATAAGTACGTGACACCAAAATCAAATAGTACTTTAACTAAAATGGACTTAATAGAAAAAGTACTAGCTATAACGTTAGAGGATGTTTTTTCTTCCTACCTGGTGATCACATTCAGCTTCCCTTAAGCATTCCCCTTGTTATATTCATTCCAGTTGATGTTCCATTCCCATTCTCGTTACCATTTTGTTGATTCCCTCCTGACTTTCCATTTCCATTCCTATTTCCATTATTGTTACCTCCTTGGTAACCCCTTTGTTGTCCTCTATTTCCTCCAGAACTTCCCTCATTCGTTTTCTTTTTGCATAACACTCATATTCCATGTGACCTAACTTGTTACAGAATATGCAAGTTACTAGGTTACCATCACAATCCTTTCCAGGATGGTTTCGAGGACACATATTGCACTTGTAGGTCCTTCCTCCATTCTTCCCTGACTGATTCCTGTTATTGGAGTTACGGTTTCCACTATTGTTCCCCTTGAACTGGAAGTTATTGTGTCCATTGTTTTTCTTTAAATTACCCTGGTTTTGTTGGGTACCCCTAGGGATGGCAAAGTTAAATGGATATCCATTTACCCAATCCACCCGCAATTATTAAATGGATGGATACTCGAACTAAACGAATGATATGCGGGTGACGGATTAAGCGGGTGATAGATCGGGTTGGATACGGATGACCCTCGCTCCATCCGTTTATCATCCATCCACCCGTATAATATATTTTTCACCAAAACTTTAATAAAAAATATTATATATTCAAGAATTTTTTTTTAATTCTTGTTGCAAATTATTTTTTTCAAAGATTTTGTTGTTATCTTTTGATATAAAATGTTTTATTATTGATGAAAATGACTGTGTGTTAAAGTTGATGCATGTAACTTCTTTTGTAATAAAACATTCATTCTTTATTCACCCGATCCACCTGTTTCATCCGCGGATAACGGATGGGTGGATGCGGGTGATGGGTTAAGCGGGTGACGGGTGGAGCAGATTGATAAACAGATGGATGCGGTTGAAACCCCACCCGATCCGAATCCGATCCATTGTCATCCCTAGTATTACCAAAAACCAAATTTAGCATGCTAAATTTATATACATGCTAAATTCGTTTTTTGGTAATACTAGGGATAGGAATGGATCGGATTCAGATTGGGTAGGGCTTCACCCTCATCCATCCGTTTATCAATCCGCTCCACCTGTCACCCGCATCCACCCATTCATCATCCGTGGATGAAACGGGTGGATCAGGTGTACGGATGAATGTTTTATTACAAAAAAAAGTTACATGCTATATATATATATATATATATATATATATATATATATATATATATATATATATATATATATATATATATATATATAAATATATATATATATATATATAAATATATATATATATATGTAATTTATTATATTATATTAAATGGGAGGAGAAATAAAAAATCTATTATACTCCCTCTGTATTTATTTAAGAGATACACTTGCCTTTTCCGGCCGTATTTATTTAAGAGATACACTTGCCATTTTTAGTAACTTATCAACCCCACCATCTAATTAAATAATCTATCTACACCCCATCCCCACCCCCATCCCCTAAAATGACATGGTCCCCACTTGTTTTACTTATTAAAATATCTACCCAACCCCACTTGTTTTATTACTTTATTTCATTTAATTCTTTTTCTTAATACCCGTGCCCGACCAAGTGTATCTCTTAAATAAATACGGAGGGAGTAGTTTATTAAAACAATTCGACATCAGGAGTGACACGTATCACTTTCTAATGTAAAATTTTACTACTAAAAAATTTCTAAAAAAATCTTTTTTGTATGTATTTTTTTTATTTTCTATCCTTCTTTATTAATTATTTTTGTAAGGAAAAAAGTATTTATAAATTATGGAAATAATATATGCCACATATATAGTATCTCTTTCGTTGTTTTTTAGTTGACATATTTATTTTATCATGTTTGCCAATGCAATATTTCAATCATTACTATCTTTGCCCAAAAGACGATTTCACATTACCCTGGTGCAGTTAAATCACGCACTACAAGATTATCATGACACTAAGCCTTGTATGCACTCACAAGCCTCGATTGAAGACCAAAATATTTTCCCAATAAAATTGTATGTGTGCAAGAGAAAATGAAAAGTTTCAGAGGTTTTATGCGTTGTGGTGTTTTTTTTCCCTGATAAAAAACGTTGATTAATATAACCAAGTTTGCAAAAAGAAACAATTAAAAGGAAGAGTTACGAGGAGAGAATAAATGACGGGTACTAATAATAAACACAAAAGCCCACAAGTCGTGCAATTCCCCTCATATCGAGACAAAACCAGACAGTCCCGTACACGCGTGTGTGTTCGACAAGACATTATTTCCGCTCTTTAAACAAGTACTCTCACACTCCAATATACAAAAAAGGAAATTAAATGATTGTTTAATATGCATGGAATAAACAATTTTCCTCACTTTTTCCACTTTCTCTTTATTTGTGGGTGGCTTTCTTTGGTGAACTAATTTTGGCACACCAAAAATTGAGTTTAGCACACCCACTGTGAGAGCACAGTTTTTGTGGTCTATTCACAAGGTGGTGTGCCAAAATCAATGATGGGGTGTGTCAAAACCAGTTTTCCTTTCTTTGACATAACTTAGAACTTCCAACACATTCCACCATATACGTTACTTCATTATATTTTCTTACAACAATCTACTTTCTTTTTCTTGCTTTCAATCATTACCTTGGTTTTTGTGAAAAGCAAAGTGTAACCATCGAAACGAACCGGAGGGAGACTTCTTGTAACAAGAAAAGTCAAAGCATTTTCCAAGCTTTTCCACCATGCAAGTTGAATCTTTTGAGTCTACCGAAAAACATGACTAGAATAAGAACACATTTTCCAGCACTACTCCATCGCCCACAAAACCCATACATTTTGTCCTCGCAATGTTCATCTGTATTTAACTGTCGTTTACAACTGTAGCCCGTTGACAAACCCACATTACCATAGGCACTGCAACAATCAAAATTTTCGTACAATAATTAATTATGCATCTTATACTTTATTCGTTTCAAAATGATTTTTACACTTTTTGTTTTACTCTGTTTCATAATTTTCTTTCGTTTGTGTTTTATGTTATTTTTTAACATGAAAATGTATCATCTTGTTGCTCATACTCACAAATTTTACATATTTCCACTCAGTTTTTCTTACTTTGTTTGATTTTTTCGCATACTCACCCACCTTTTTACATTATCTTTCTTACTTTATCCATATTTCATTTTATTATACTCACCCACTTTTTTACACACTTTATTACAATTGTCTTAATATTTGTATAAGTAATAACTATAATGATCATTGCGAAACGAAGGTACTCCCTCCGTCCCAAAATGTTCTTTACGTTTGTTATTTTGCACGCGATTTAATGACTAATTAATGTACATTGACATTCCTCTATTTTTTTAAACAAGGAAAATTACGTTTATATATAATATTTTGACTTTTATAAAAAATCTAATATTAGGAAAATGGAAAAGTATTTAATGTCCCAATTAAAAAGTGTGAGAGATTAAATACCCGGATGAATTTAATTGTTAAAATAATCATTTGACACAAATTTTAATAGAATATTAAAGCATTTATGTGATATTATAAAAGGAAATGTAAGAATATTTTTTGACACTCGAAATGCAATACGTGAATAACATTTTGGGACGGAAGGAGTAGTATATATTAAAAGACATTTATAATCAAATTCATCTGCCACGTGAGGCTCTCCCTCTTCTCTATTTTAAATGGTCTTACTCCATGCACTTACATACAATAAAAAATAGAATTATTGTTTATACAAGACTCGACCCTTGACCTCAAGTTTCCAACAATAAAGACCTGTCCACTAGACTATATGTCATATTTAATTTGATTTCGTTTTTCCCGCACAAAATATAATAAATAATAAAATAATAGTAGCAGCATATCATTTTTTATATTTTTTGGTAAGGGCATGCATACTGTTTTCATGTAATGATCCGGGGCATTGTCCGAGATCAAAAACTAGTTTGTTAAATTACATGTATATAAGAGTAAAGTGAACATATTTGCTCACTATTAGAGCACCACGTAGGAAATCATTATATTTCGGCTAAAGTGAAATAAGATTGCTAAGTTATTTTAGAATAAAATAAGTTTATATCACGTAGATTAAATAATTAGGTGTCATGTAGATATTTAATTACTTACTCAATCAATTAACGGGGGATCTATATCACCATATAAGAGTTTCATCTAGATATTTTAATTAAGTGAGTAAAAAGAGTTTGGGACAAATATTAATACTCAATTACATAGTACTTGTGTAGTTAAAATACTAGTCATCTATGCACGCGATGCTTGCTAAGATATATATAAAAAATAAAATTATGTTATGTAGAAAAATTATTCGCAAACGTTCTCTACAGGAAGATATGCATCAATTATACGGGATTTATATGTATTATAGAGTGTATTTTTTATTGAATAAAAAAATTTAAATTTAAATATACTTTATTAATGACAATACAAAAATGTGGCATAATAAAGTACTTGAAAGGAAAAATAAATTATGTGATTAATAAGGAATCTATTTGGCTTTGATAAGTGTGTGATTGTGATTTTCTTTTTTTACTTTTGACTTTTTGTCTGTTAAGATTAAATCTGATTGACTAACTATTTTTCTTCTATGTGTTTTATTTTATTTTACAATTAATGTTAATATAATTGGTAAATACTCTGTAGTATTAATAGACTAATTTTCTTTTATGTTTTTTTCTAGAGATTGCATGATAATCCATGATTTACAATAGCCTTTCTTAATTGGTGATTTAATTGCATTAAACAATCGATTTTTAAATTAATTCAATTCAATATCATAAAACAATCAGCTTTTTAATTAATTCAATTTGATGATGAAGTTATGGAGAGTATTTAAGACTATTCTATGGAGGGATACCAAATATGCATTACAAAGATGACCTCAAGAGTTCTCTTATAGAATAGAGATAAATTATAATTCTTAATTTAGGCTCCGTTTGGTATGGTGTAAAAGGTTTTATTGGAAAAGATTATCCTCTTTCCAATCATTTTACGTTGTTTAGTTGTACAAGGGATGAAAAACAAATTTTCATAAATCCCTCAAATGTGGAAAAAAATTTTCCATTTGAAAGGAAGGAAAATCACTTTTCCACCTTTCCTCCTTACCTCTCTCTCCCCTCTTCCTCTCAATTTTCACCCATCTTCTCCCATTTGTTTTTCCTATTAATTGTCGATTTTTCTTTTAAGGAACGAAAAAAAAAAAAAAAAACTAGTTTGGAATTGTGTTTTCTGTGGAAAATCATCTTTTATTAAAACGGTTTACACCAAATCGAACGGAGCCCTAAATAAAATTACATAGAAATAAAATTTAACGAAGACTCCAGAAAATTATACACAAAAAACCGATAAATGTTGTTTTAATATTACTAACTAGTGTAGGACCCGTGCGAGGCATGAGTTACTTATTTTAACTTTAAGTGCAACGTTAAATTAATTTAGAAAAGAAACATAGAAAAGTACGTAGATTTTTTTATACTTTTTTCACGCACCATCCATAATTTCATGTTAGGTATAAAAATTAGTTATCATGCTATAATATACGAGATGTCAATTCTCAACTTGAATCGTTGAACCCGCTAGGCTGGTCTGATCGTTAAGAACCAAAACCGTTAATGACCCGCGAGCTGGAACCCAAAATTCGGTCAGATTATATTCAACCCGAACCGATCGAAAAATATTAACCCGATTAAGATCCGAAACCTGATAACAAATCGTTTCACAGCAACCCGATCAGTTTCAACCCGAATAATATGGATTCGAAACCCGTTAATAACCCAATCCGTTCCAATCCAAATCGTTTGAACCCGAGGTAAACTCGTTTACAACCCGAGTTGTTTTAACTCGTAACCTGCTTAATCCGAACCGTATAAAACCAGTAACCCGTTTAATTCGTATCGTTTATAACCCATAACCGATTTAATCCCGCTACTGATCTTAAATTCTTAACACTCTTAAAAGTTAGTAATTGCCTTTATCTCTAGTTAAGGCCTCAATATTAGCATTTATAAACGTATTTATAATTGTGATTTTATAATTTGAAATCGAATTCACCTAAGTCGAAGCACAACCCTCTACCAATTTCATCTCGCAACTGATTTATCCTCATTGTATGAACCTAAAACGATAAAAACCTGAACAGATATAAACTTAAACCCGATATAATCAACTATACCTATTCAACTTGGCCCATTTCGGATCCGATATTAAATTTAAATACTATCTCATTTTTTATTGTGTTACCCGTACCCATTTTGTTACCCGCCCCATCTCAAGTTTATTCTCTTGAAATCGGGTCTGATCAAATCCATAAATTTTAATTAGGACCTATTTGATTTAATCAGGTCCGATTCCAGTAAGTTTAAATAAGTCAGATAAGTTCAAAAATTTTATTTCAAATAAGGTGAAGAGACCGCACTCAATCTTCATTTTACTTTGTTCCACTCCCTTATTATACATGTGGTCAAAATAATAAATAAATGAATAACATATTTGTTAGGTTATGAACAATCTAATTGATATGCGAAAAACCATAACTGTCAGAATCTAAGTAAAATTCACATTATCAATTAGCATAATTGAGAATATATACAATTAATGATGTGTGCCTTCCCTAGCTGCTCCTGAACCGAACAAGAACAAGTTTAGGGCTCCAAATGTCACCCCTCCGTAGATAGTCCACATCACATTCTAATTCACCTTAATTTTGACCAACTAGAATCTCGGTATAAGTAGATTTTTAAGAATTTCGGAATCTCACTCTTAGGTGATAGACAAAATTACAATGTTCCCTTGAATTGTAATTCACATGTGACTTTGTGTGTTTAATTATGTGCGTAAATAATTCTCCCTAAGCTCTTATCTATAGAGTAAGGAATATTCTAGAGTTTCCATAAATCATAACGCACTATAATTAGGAAACTAAAATTATGGTAGATTTAGGAAACAAATCCATATAGTCCATTAAGGAATCAACCGGCCGTGAGGAAGGCTTGTGGCCCAAGTAACTTGCTTGGCAAGTTAACTTGGTGCCCAAGCGAAGCTTACGACCAGCTATGCGTTGGACCCTTGCACGCGCGCGCTAGTTGTCCCCTTGTACGCGCGCGCTAGTTGTCCCCTTGCACGCGCGCGCTAGTTGTCCCCTTGCACGCACGCGCTGGCCTACTTGCTCGCGGGTCCGCGTTGTGCGCTTGCGAGCAGGCACTGGCCTGTGACGTTGACGCTTGCGTGCCGCCCCATGGGCGCTGTCCTGACGCTTTTGCTGGAAGTTGCTCTGAAGCTTGTCTGGCACGCGTGTTCTCCATGGGTCGTGTTGTACGCGACCCTTTGGCCCGTGCTTCCGGCTCATGGATCGAGATTCGCGTTTCTGATTCGTACAATATTTTCGTTTCTGGTAATATTTCCAATTCCGAGAATATTTCCATTTTCGACAATATTTTCGATTCGAACAATATTTCCATTTCCGACAATATTTTCCTTTCCGAAACTATCTATATTTCGAATAATATTTCCGTTTCCGACATTTCTGCTTGTGGTAATATTTCTATTTCTGATAATATTTCCGATACGAACTATATTTTTGTTTCCGGCAATATCTTCATTTCAGACAAATATTCTCGTCTTTGCCTTTCGATGGTTTGTTTAGCTTCCACTGAAACCAACATCCATCATTTTCGATTATCCATTTATTAGAGTATTTACTGAATATTATATTCACCTAAATGCTTGACATGTTCACGTACTATTTGTGTGACCCTACGAGTTCAGTCAAGAATAAATTGTGGCGTTGATAATATTAATTCCACTTGAACTGAAGCGGCATCTAATTAGGCATTCATATCACTTGATCTCATTGAATAATTAATTTGCTTAATTAATTCTGAAAAACATTTTTTAGAATTCACATTAAATGCATTAAATGAAATCTTGGAGCAAAGACATATTTTCTTCAATATTGATTATACTTAATGGAGTATATATGAAAGAATAGAACGTATTAATTTATTTATACATAATTATATGAATCTTTAAAAAGGGAAATCTTAATAATTATACTTTTACGTAAATATAAAAATTACATATCATTAAGCGATTGAGCTGCAAAAAAATATTGTGAATAGTTTCCACCATTTTTCTGTACACAAAAAATAGAAATATTGCATACTTTTCCTCGGCTAAAAGGTTTGAAATATTAAGAACAAAGATTATTTACATAATTTTGTATCCCGCATCCCCTAATAAATACGAAATAATATACTAAAATATGTATTTAATATACAAAAAAATCATAAACTAATATAAAAATATAAAGGAGGTATCCTACATGGTGACCTAATGGTATTGAAAATGCTACATATTGGAAATTTTTTATTTGATTTTCAATATCATGGTATATATTACATACTATTAATCAAGGTGACCTTGACATATTATTGTCCTTAGTGTATGCCTTAAGTGATGCATGCGAGTGATAATTTCTCCACTATATATGCCAAGTATATATTAAGTTGAATAATTAAGTAAATTTAGTTTATGGTACAATAGTAATACGTATATATGATGAATAAGGTATATTTTTTTTAATTGGTAATTTAAGAAGAAAGGAGCATATTGAACCAACACCTGACACAGGTTAACCAATCCAGCTATGCACTTTTGAAATATTTAGTTCGTATATTCCTATACGTTCGTGTTGTTAAGAATCTCAATAAATTATATTTACACAATAAACATTCCTATAAAATGGATAACTTTAATTGTATTCCTATTATCCATTTGTGCCCTCAATTATTAGAGAATAAAAGTAATGTACGGAGTAGTTTGCTAATAAACATGTGTGCCGTCAATTATTCATCTATTGATGATTAGTAAACTTAACGTGGTTAAACAACTATAGCTTATTTTTACTGGAGATTATACATATACTCTTGTACAAGTTATTGCGGCACAATAAATCATGTTTAGTATTGCATATTTGCAAAATATTCAATGTTTACTAGTGTATTTAGTAGAATATTTGACATACCATTATTAAGGTTTTTGTTTTATTATTTACCCCCTCCTTTTCTTTTTGTTCTTTACGTTTGTCCTTTTGCACTTTTGTTAACGACTAATTAATATGCATTGATATTCCTCTATTTTTTTATTTAAACAAGGAAAATTACGTTTATTTATAATGTTTTCACTGTTATCAAAATTCTGATATTGGGAAAATGAGAAAAATTTAATGTCCCAATAGAAAAGTGTGAGAGATTAAATGACCCAATAAATTTAATTGGTTAAAATAATCATTTGACAAAATTTTTGATAGAATATTAAAGCATTTATGTGATAATATAAAAAAATGTAAAGAACATTTTGAGAGACCCAAAAAAAAAATGTAAAAAACATAAAGAAATGGAGGGAGTATTATATTGTAGGAGAGGCAATTCAAAGAGTGACACTTGTCAACTTCACATTGATTTTCTCTCTTTTTATTACAGTTATAGATAGATATCTCAAAAATTTTATGCAAATATTCTATGATATTATAAGGGGCTTACTATTTACCGGCCCATATTACTCAAAACCGCCCCACTATTTTACCCATATACCCTCCTTTATTTACCCCCTCATTCAACATTTACCATCCTCATTCATCCTCTTACCTTCCCACCCCAAACCGAACCACCGCCGGCCAGCACCGCCGGCCAGCACCCCCGTCCACCACCGCCGGCCTGCACCCCCGCCACCACGTCATCAGTGACAAAATGCGTATAATGGTTAGATGGCCGAGTCTACCGATGGAATGTCGAATTCACAAGAGGGTATTTTTTTTGTCCGGAAAAAATTTCAGAAACTTATGCTTTTTAGCTTGTACCATGGTATAATCTTATGAATTTTAAGCTTGTACCATGGTACAGACTTATGAGTTTTTAGCTTGTACCATGGTAAAGACTTATGCATTTTAAGTTTGTACCATGGACGGAGCTTAAAATTCACAAGTCTACGCCATGGTGTGAGCTTAATATGCATAAGTGTATATTATTTAAGGTTTTGATTTGCTGTTAATTTTATTTAATCTACTTGGAAAAAAAATTAGAGACTTATGAATTTTTAGCTTCGACCATGGTATAGATTTATAAATTTTAAGATCGTACCATGGTACGAGCTTAAACTGCATAAGTCTATACCACGGTCGAAGCTAAAAACTCATAAGCCTGTACCATGGTACAAGCTTAAAATTCATAAGCATGTACCATGATACAAGCTAAAAATGCATAAGTTTCTGAAATTTTTCCGGACAAAAAAAAATACCCTCTTGTGAATTTGACGTTCTACCGGTAGACTCGGTCATGTAACATTACTACACACTTTGTCGCCGACGACGTGGTGGCGGAGTTGGTGGCGGCGTTGCTGGCCGACGGTGGTGGACGGTGATGTTGGCCGGTGGTGGTCCAGTTTGGGGTGGGAAGGTAAGAGGGTAAATGAGGATAGCAAATATTGAATGAGGGGGTAAATAAAGGAGGGTATGTGGGTAAAATAGTGGGGCAATTTTGAGTAATATGGGGCGGCATTTAGTGCTCCACTATTATAATAATGAAGTAGGTACAAGTTATTTGTAATACTAGATTAGATCCTGTGCACGCACGAATATCTAAAATTATTATTTGATCAATTTTTGTATGAAATGTTTTAACTGATATACTTCTCCTCAAAGAGCAAATGCATAATAAATAAATCAGTTACTTACTTAGTTAATCATTTAATATGCAATTTTCGTCCTACTGAGTATTACATATTTTATATGCTTAATATATATGCTAATTTGACAAAAATATTAAGTAAATAAAATTTTCATTTGATATACTTATTTGATTAAAATATTACCAGAATCATTTAAAGCAAATTATTATGTGGTATCTATTAGCTATCATATACATTCTAATATTTTTTTCCATACGTAAACAATTTATAAAAAAATGATAGAAAATATAAAATAATAAAGTAGATATATTTTTAGAAAAACGATTTTTGCTGGAAATTTTGCACTAGGAAGTGGCACGTGTCACTCCTGGTGTCTGTTTTAGTATAATGTAATCGATAGATATATAGACAGACTAGATTTTAGCCCGTGCGACGCACGGATTCTATTTAATTGTTACGTTAATATAAAACTCCTATATATATCAACTGCTATGTTTTATATATTAGATTAGATTTTTTTTTTTGGATTGAATTTTATTTTAATTATTATGGTGTTTGATTTTGGATGAAATTATATAAAAGAAATATTAATAATTAATTAATAAAAATATCTACGTGGCACCTAATTATTTATCTACGTGGCATTCAACTTTTTAATTCAAAAATAATTTTGAAGTCTTATTTTTCATTCATTGGCCGAAGCCATTAGATTTCCTACGTGACGCTCTAATATTGGATTAATGTTTGATTCTGGATTGAATTTTATTTTAGATTTGTGTTTGATTTTGGATGAATTTTATTTTAGATTAATTTTTTATTTATTAGAGCGTTTGATTTTGGATGGAATTGTATATATTAGGAATTAATTAATTAATTTAAATATCTTCATAGCACCTAATTAATTATCTACGTGACACTCGATTTTTTTAATTCAAAAATAAATTAGAAATCTTATTTTTCATTGGCCGAAAACATTAGTAATTCTAGGTGGCGCTCTAATAGTTTCTATATTAGATTATACATTAGTAAAATTATTAAATTTCTATATTTTTAAAGTATTTATCGAGATTAACCAAACAAGAATTCACGTGAATATGTTTTCTCTTATGTACAGAAAAGAATTAAAAATTTCTCTTCAATTATAAATAGTGTCAAGATTTTAAATTGAAACATCATGGTTGAAACGCATGAAGTACGATGTATAACGAGACTATATAAAATTTTACCTTATGACTTCAAAGACAATGTTTAGAACGTTGAAGTTGAGAGGGTCATCCGTCAAACTTTTCCTTTCGGTGATGCATATAACAATCACAAAGATCACCAAGTAAGATAATTGGGAAAACAATATATTCTCTCTCATCTTCTTCTGCTTTTTTATCCTTATTATTGTTTGTGGTGCGTCTTCTTGTTCATGGCTGATTGGAATAAATGAAGTGTATGGTGGAAGAAACCTTTAAATATTAACCAAATTAAAGCTTAATTAATTAAGCACTCAATATTAGTGACAAATCAAATCAAACAAAACAATAATAATAATAATAATAATAATAATAATAATAGTAATAATAATAGTAATGATTTTTTTTTTTTTTTTTTATTTTTTAACAAGCTTAACAAGCTACAAAGAACAAGTGAACTACAAGAAGTTGGAGGGGAGCCGAGATACAATCTGGGCCCCCACTCCTCTAGCTAGGCGAACCCGATCCTGCTGAAAATGTGGGCAGCTGCCCGCGCCCCAATGTCCTGAGCCCTGGAGTACGTCTTGACCCGCTTCAGCAAAGAAACAGCCCCTTTCTCTAATTCCCAAAAAGAAGAGAAGGAAAAAGGAAAGAATAATAGTAATGATAATAATAATAATAAACCATTTTGTGACAACATTTACCACTATATTTTATTTGAGATTTGTTGGGGAATACAGGCAAGTCAAACATAGGTTTTTAGTGGAAGTCCTATTCAAACGTAAGATTTAGAGCAACTCTAATGGTTACAAAATGCACCTACTCATAAAAAAAATGAACATGTGAGCAGGTAGTTCACCATTGTTACAACAATGACACAAGCAACTATTAAAACCTTGTAGCTATTTTGGGCTACATAACTCAAAAAATATATAGCTCAAAAAATATATAGCTCAAATAAATAAATTATTTAAATAAACGTTATAGGGAGTTACAAAGTATTGTAGCCCACCAATGTGATAATTTATAGTTTAAATCAATTTCAGTTAGAAATTTGATGTGGTAAACGTAGCCACAACATCTTGTAGCTCACCATTGGAGTTGCACTCACTCCGTATTACTCCCTCCGAATCTAAATGTTTTTCCCATTTTCTTTTTAAGTGTCCCAAAATGATATTCTCATTTGTTTTATTTCCTTTTTAACCTTGTAATCTTATTGGTTTATTAATATAAAACCATGAAATCTCATTGGTTAGTTTTAAGTATTGATAGATTGATGAGTTGACATTTTTATTCCTTAAATTCTAGTATTGGTTTTCACAAGTAAAAACATTAAAAGTTGTTTTGTTTTCTTGTGAAAAAAATCAGCAAACACAACAACTCCCCATAAAATACAACAATAAATGCATATCAACTTTCAATGTTGCTTTGTTTTCTTTCTCTTAATTACCTCGTAAAATAGCAAATGGGAAAAACATTTAGATTCAAAGGGAGTATATAAGTAGTATTAGCTTCCACTCTTTGCAAACATGCCCGCAGACGCACTAGACCAAAACCTCATTACCTTGGTCGATGATCCTATTGTAAAATAAAGGTAGTGTTTTTTAAAAATCTTAAAAAGTAGCAAATTACAAAAGTGACAAACTAAAAAGTATATTTTCACACATTTTCCTAATCTTAATGTATTTTCAAATATAAAGTATGTAGCTTTATAAATATAAAATTGCATACATTTACAATCAAATTAGTAAATTAACAAGTGTACCAGTTAAACTGTTACAAATATTCTGAAATAGGGGGAGTATCATGTTAAAATCTTGTTAGATTCGTGTCTTGATATGTATTTTTCAAATATTAACTTTTTTATAATTTGTTCTCTTACAAAATTGAATATATTAACACCTAAATAGTAAGCGTAAAGAACGTACTTATGTACCCTATAGCAAGAATTCCAATCCAGTTGATCTCACACTCTCACTAGCTCACTACAACTTGTACAAATATACAAACCATTATTGTTTCAATTAAGGATAAAGTTCGTACGTCATTGAACGTTAATTTGATAAGTTCGGTGGTGCTCTTTCTTTTATTTTTTTATTGTTCTATAGTAAAAGTTTACTTTATGAAAAATCGGGGTTAAAAATTGCAAATCTAATCTAATATACATATATAAATGAAGCATATTTGCTGGAAGATTAGAGCGCCACCTAGGATTACTAATGGTTATGTATAAAGGAGACATATTTGCTGAAAGATTAGAACGCCACCTACGATTACTAATGGTTTCGGCCAATGAAAAATAAGATTTCAAATTTATTTTTGAATTAAAAAAATCAAGTGCCACGTAGATAATTAATTAGGTGCCACGTAGATATTTTAATGAATTAATTAATTACTAATATATATAACTCCATCTAAAATCAAACACTCTAATAATTTAACAATTAAAAAATAATATATAAAGGAGGCATATTTGCTGAAATATTAGAGCGCCACCTAGAATTACTAATGGTTTCGGCCAATGAAAAATAAGATTTCTAATCTATTTTTGAATTAAAAAAATCGATTGCCACGTGGATATTATAATTAATTAATTACTAATATATACAACTTCATCCAAAATCAAACACTCTAAAAGCCAAAAAATAAATCTAAAATAAAATTCATCAAAAATCAAACACTACTCTAAAATAAAATAAATAAATTCAATTTAAAATCAAACATTAATCCAATATTAGAGCGCCGCGTAGGAAACCTAATGGTTTAGGCCAATGAAAAATAAGATTTCAAAATTAATTTTGAATTAAAAAAAAGTCGAGTGCCACGTAGATAAATAATTAATGGTCACGTAGATATTTTTTTATTAATTAATTATTAATATTCCGCATATAAAATTTCATCCAAAAAAAAAATTCTCATAATTAAAAAAATAAATCTAAAATAAAATTCAATGCAAAATCAAAAACTAATATAATCTAATATATAAAATTGGTATATAGGAGTTCTATTTAAACGTAACAATTTAGTAGAATTCGTGCATCGCACGGGCTAAAATCTAGTGAGTTGATAAAGTAGATAAGTCATGAGGAGAAAGATGGAAAGAGAACAAGTGAAAAAATAGGGAATACTATTTAAAGCATGGGGCAATCTAAAAGGAACATCCCAAAATAAAAATAAGGCATCAAAAGGGACAAAGCTAGTATAAGTGAGGTTTCCTAATTCTCTAATTGGTAGGAGATTGGAAATGGTATACTAGTTTAAGGACAAAATAATAACTTCGGGTGGTATACTAAGTATTAAAGGATAAATTCAGTCAATAAATTGAGTCTGACTCACGAAAAATGACATTTATCTTTTATTAGTTGTTTGGTACCAAACAAAAATACAATCACGTTACCAAACTATTTTGTTTGATACCACATGAGAAAATGCAACTACTCTTTTTCAGCCACATGAGAAAAAAACTATTATGTTGTTTGGTACTAAAGGAAAATGCAAACTATCACTACAAAAAATTGTACCATTAAGGACGAGAAATCACGTCGCTAAAGGCCATTAATCGTTGATTAATGACGGAATTTTCTATCGCGAACCCGTCATAAAAGGGGTCCGTCGTTAATGGAAAATCACATCGTTAACCCGTCGTAAAAGACATTTGCGACGGTTGTTCCCGTCCTTGTTTGGTTGTTTGCCCCGTTGCAAAAAAATTTGCTACAAAATTTTGACCCGTTGTAATTAGGTTGTCATTAAAGATACAAATTCTTGTACACTACAAGAAATTGTACTATTAACGACGGGAAATTCCGTCGCTAAAAGCCAACAATTGTTGATTAACGACGGGATTTTCCTTCGCAAACCCGTCATAAAAGGGGGCCGTCGTTAATGGAAAATCCTGTCGTTAACCCGTCGTAAAAGACATTTGCGACGGTTGTTCCCGTCGTTGTTGGGTTGTTATCACCGTCGCAAAAGCCCTTTTACGACGGAATTTTTACCTGTCGTTATTAAGTTGTCATAAAAAATACAAATTCTTATAGTAATGTATTATTATATTGTGAGTATAGCATTTCAAATCTCTACTGATTATAGAACAAGACTTCCTCAATAAAAGTGGACATAGGGTTCCGAATTCTAGTCAATTTTCGAATTATATTCCAAATGGAGGATTCCGTAAAATGATCATTCATTCATGTGGACCAAGATTCAATGCGATCTAAAAATTAATTTTTTATATGAATCCAGGTCTATTTCCGTATTTTTATTAAATAGTGCACCTCCTTAAATTACTTTATTAAAAGGCGACTTTCCATTTTTGATATATTTTTATTAAATAGTTCTCCTCCTTAAATTACTTTTTTTCCTTAAATTACTTTGTATTATGGTACCCGATCTGACCTACTTCATAGTAGTATGTTATTATTTTTTTATATCTATATTTTTTAACAATTTAATAATACCTTCATTATCATTTACACAAATCCTTTTTCAAAGTAAAATTTAGCTCAAATTGCTTAAAAAGTTATCCTATATATGTAAAACTTATCTGTTTTAATGATAATTTTTTCATTTTAATCAAAATCATTAATAATGTACGAAATATAAGGTAACTAATTTAATCGTTTAAAATATTTATTCATCGATATTTTTTTCCATAATATAAAAAATTAATAAAAACATACGGTGTATTAAAAATTACAAAAAATGAGCATTTTTTTTATACACCTAGCTCTACGTGCATGTAAAATATTAGACCTGGTCAAAAGGTGGGCTGAACCGGAACGCAGCCAAACAGAGATTTCTGTAAAAAAAAAACCGCTAATTCGAGCCGGAACAATCTTAAATAAACCTTTAAATCCAATTTTGAGTTATCATAAACTCACAAAAAAATTTTAAAATTGATCCAGACTCAAAAAACGGGCCTTAAAATTTTGCCAAAACCCACTACATTTAGGGCGGGTCAGACCGGGCTCGTAATGATCAGGTCTACTCTAATTGCAAAGAAGAGTTTAAAAAGGAGAAAGAGAGAATTAGTACTCACATCATGAGGGTGAATAAAACCAAGACAGCAGAAGAAACTAGAGAGAGATCAACAATATATTCCCCAGCATGGCGTGTATTCGCTGATTGAAACAACGATCCTACAAACTTCTGGTACGAGTTCATCCCTTCCATAACTCCAGACCTCCATTCCATACCAACAAAAACCACAACTTGTAAACCCAAAAACGCGATCACGGTGGCGGTAATACACCAACACTCTTTACTAGAGAACAAGTGACAATACCCGATCTCTTTGTTATGGTTCAACATGTAAGAAAACTCTGTTCTCTTAGTAAACCTCTCTAAAACCCATATAAAAACCCTTAACATTGGGGGATACAATGTGTTTCCTAAGAAGACGAAAGGGAGTACAATCAAAAGGAGACCGGGATTTCTCCTAAAAATGATCATGTTCTCATTTGTAGGGAGATAACCACAACTCGAAAAAGTTGAAACTATGGTAAATATGGAGAAAGTGTTTAGGACAAGTCCTTTGCTTTTAAGGACATTATGTGCACTTGGGGTCATGATCATGTATAAGGTTACCAAAGTTGACCCTAGTGTGTGTATTATTATGAGGTATCCTAGGACTACATACCCTAAATATTTGGTACACTTGTTGTAACACTTTATTGTATCATCATCATCATCATCATCTTCAATGGAATTGTTGTCAATCTTTTTTAGGGTTTTACTACGGAGATGGAGACCGAGCATGGAGGTGAAGACTTCGCCACCAACGAGCATTAGAAAGGTCATGAAAATGAGTTGGGTGTTAGAGAACACTTCCATTTCAAGTGTTGCCATGCTTGAGTTGGTTGTTGCTGAAACTGATGTGAAATATAAATCAAGATTGTAAAGCTTAGTAGTAGTGTTGTTGCCATTAATATTGGTGGTTCTTGGATTTGTGACCTTCAAAGCTATGTACCCGGATAACGAAACGACGAGGAAATAACAAAGATGAAGCCAAAATGGTGTAGCATGAGATATGATGGGGTGAAATACAAAGGTTTTCATGAAGGAGATGGATGGGGTGAAGGATAACATTTTGGGGAATATTTTTTTTTTCCAAAGGTGCTCAAAATGATTTGTTGCCTATGAATTATCTAGAGCATATTACATGTACGGTTCCCTTTCACATTTTCCCTTTGTAAGGAGAAATTTGTTGGGAACACCAATGAAAATAAAAATGCTTTTGAGTGCCCTGCATTCGGGTACTACTATAAGAATTTGTATTATTAATGATAAATCAATGCTGACAGGTCAAAAATTTCGTCACTACGGGGTTAACAACCAAATAAAGACAGCAACGAGCCTTTTACGACAGGCTAACAACGAATCAATAACAATACTTTTTAATGACGGGTTCACGATAGGAAATATCTTTTTTTTTTGCAAAGGTGCTCAAAATGATTATTATTTGTTGTCCTACGAATGATCAAGAGCATATCATATGTACCTGGGTGCACGCGCGGTACACCCTCTTACATTTTTCATTTCCATGTAAGGAGAAAATATGATAGAGATCACCAATAAACATAAAAATACCCTTAGATACACGGTGCACCAGAGTACACTCAGTATTTTCCGCAAAAGATCGTGGACATTGTGGGGTTATATATTTTAAATATTTATATATAGATAGTGCGAAGGAAAGCTCAACCAATGGAATTTATTCTGCGAGTACACGTAATTCAATTCACAAGCCCAATTGCCCAATTGCCCAATTGCCAAATAGCCAATAATTGAGGTTTTTATTATTTCTATTATTTTATGATTAATATTCAAAAAGAAAAAAAAATAGAGCCTTTTCCTACCGTACCATCTATATATATTGGTGCAATTGGCAAATAATCAATCGAGCTATTGGTTACAAACTTTTTTGTTTTGACTGCTTCAAAATTAAGAGTTGGCTTATTAGTTGGAGGTCCTCTTTCCATTCTATGATAGATGTTTGATTCTCATCGAGTTAAGGTGAAAGTTAGGGTTTAACCTTTTACGTTTTTCATCGTTTGAGACCCATATCTCTTTTCCACATTTTCTACCTATTATTTATTTTCCGACCGTACTTAATCAAAGGAAACACAAGATAAGTCACTTAGGTTAAAAGTTCAGTCCCTTAGGTTAAGTTCCGCGTGTTCGGGTTTCATTTGCTTTGCCGTTTACAACGCAAGCTCATCAGCCCCATTTTCTCTCCTCTCAACAAGTTATTAAATTAACCCTTAAACCAACTCGACTATACTTGCATTCCTAGCGTTCTTGTGGTAGTAGGTCCTCGGTCTTCGTCACTAGCTAAGATTACCTTGAAAAACCCCGATAGGTTGACATAATCCATTTCTGGAGGATGGAGAAACCTTAAAAAAGCCAGATGATGTTGTTGCAAAATTGCATGTTGATCCGAACCTTGCTTAATGAGTGCATGAACCGTGGATGACGTAGTAGCTTCACCCCTAAAAATGTGGTCACCCCAAAGTGTACTTGTAAAGTAAACACTTCTCGAGCTATACTTACCATCCTAAGATTGAAATAGTCGTATATAAACAAAAAATCATTACGCGAATGAAATGGTTGTGTTGTATTATGAGTGAATAGCTAGTGACCCACTCCTCCAAACTTGTTGCGCAACATTGGAAAAACTAAAAGGATATTGAATATCTTCCTCCCGTGCGCTACATAAATCACAAAGCGTAGAAAGTTGGTGTAACGCCCCGACCTCTAATTCAATTATTAAAGCATAACTAGCAGCGGAATTAACCTAATTAGTCGGGACATTACCTGCCGTAACTTCCTTTTTGGAAATTACAAGGCAAACATCAATCATATGCTATTAAATACTCCAAAATATATATATAATCCTTTATATTATCAAAATGAAAATACATAACTTAATAAAAGTCTTTAATTAAAACTTATTAAACTATTAAAACTGTAAGCATAAACTAGGTGGATAATATTAAATTGAAATTCCTCGCCAGTACTCGTGTCCATCGTCCCCATCGGTACCTAAAACAGAAAACAAAAACGGTGAGCCGAAGACTCAGTAACGAACTATTCTAGCAGCGTAAATTCATTTCAATTCATTTTATTTAATAATACAGGGAGAATAGAATGGGTAAAACATTTAATAAAACATCATATCTAATTCATTCATAAGCTTTGCAATTTAACATGCTAGTTGTCGGCAAGTACGAACCGTGAAGGAATTCTCCACTGGGCCTGGGCCCATAAGAGCCTGGGCTCATCATCGTAACATGGGCCTGGGCCCTGAGCCTGGGCTCATAAACCATGGGAGCCTGGGCTCGTGATCCATGGGTGGACATGTGTCCGTGGTGCATGCATGACCGATAGATAGGAAGATGGTAGTTTATATACCGCCAGACAAACCAGGTCTTTCACTTTCATTTATCATGTTGTATGTAATTTTACCAAGCCTTGGCTTGTATTTCAGTTGAAATAACATAACTCATTTTATGTCATAAATCATCATTTTGATCCTGGGATCAATAAAAATATCATTTCTTTCATAGCATTGCATAAACATCATTTTATGAGAAAACTCAATCAAATCATATTATAGGAAACAATTCAATCAAATCATATTTCATCCCACAATCCGTAAAACACATCAAAACATTTAATTCATAAATTCAATCATAACGTCATAATTTCATAAATCATATTTATAAGGGGATTGCGGGTACTAGCAATAGCCGTTACCTCACTTCCACGACTTTGCTAAGGGTTTTGCTTTCTTTGGTTCGTTCGTCCCGAGCTCCGAGTCCAATTCTTTCAAAATATTAAATCATTGAATTAGTACTAAATCGATAAATAATTTAAAATCAATATTCTATAAAATCATAAATTTTATAAGTAATAAATTTTATAAATAACGAGTTTTAATATAAATAACGAATTTTAATAAAATTATAATTTCGAAGTTTAACGAAAATGTTATTATTAATCGAATTTTCAATCGAAATACATATATATTTTATAATCGATTTTCATGTAAATAATATTAAAAATTCAAGTTTTCTCTCTGGTGCATGATACCTTATCGTGTACCCCTGCCATGGCAAGAAAATCTGGATCAAAAAATCAGGGGAACAAGCATGGAAATGGTAAGTCGAAACCTCGAGGTCCATCATCTGATTCTCAAGCTCTGAAAACTCCCTCATTGGAGGAAGTTCTTGGGGTGGAAGCAATTGATTTTGGCATTGAGAATGAAGTGCTGACGCCTAAATCGAGTTTGCACCCACTTCAAATTCGCTCTGAATTGCGACATTCTTTCAATGATTACTTGCAAGCAATACACAATTCCAATGGTATTGCGAGTCGCACTCAATCCAGAAACAATTTGGACGTAGGTACAATCCCTATCCTACTTGATGAAACTGTTGATGATAATACTGATGATGAATCGAATAATATTGTGATTGATAATGAGGTTGGGAATAAAGTTGAACCTCTGGATGTGAATGGTGATGATTCTAATGAGACTGAACCCAATAATCCTGTAGAAATTGAGTTGGAAGATATTCAGGAAGAGGTTGAGTTTTGGATGTCAGCTGTAGTTTGTTATGTTGTGGGTGCTAATCCTCCAATTAATGTTATGGAGGGATTCATTAGGCGCATCTGGAAACATTTGAATGTTGATAAAGTGGTTATGGTGAAGAGGGGAGTATTCATTGTTAGATTTCTAACCATGGACTCGAGGGATAAGGTCTTAAATGGCCATTACTTTTTTGATAGCAAACCCTTAATAATGAAGCCATGGGATTCTGATATGGACATGGATAGAGAGGAGGTGAAATCTGTGCCTATTTGGGTGCAATTAAAGCTTGGTTTCAAATACTGGGGGGAGAGAGCTCTGTTCAAGATCATTAGCCAAATAGGGAAACCTATTAAGAGAGATCAAGCTACAATAAATAGGGACAAGTTGCAATTTGCTCGAGTAATGGTGGATGTTCCATTATCTAAGGAGCTCCCTGATTGTATTTCCTTTAGAGATGAGAATGGATTGATGGTGAAAGTAGGATTGTATTATGAATGGAGGCCTACATTGTGTTCTAAGTGCAAGATGATAGGACATTTGCAGGAAGAGTGTAGACAGGGCAAAGCTAAAAGAGTATGGGTGCAGAAGGCTAAGCAAGTGCAGCCAGATGTAACACTGCATACTGCTACAAGTCCAGTGGTTGATCCAGATGGGTTCCAAAGATCTCTAAGACCTATTAGAGTTAGAACATCTCCAAGGGAACCAGTTAGAACCTCCAATGTGTTTCAGATTCTTGATACTAGATTGAATGGAGATGCAGGTGTGTGTGATGATGCCAACATTGGTGAGGAACATAGAGTTATTACTCCTGGAAGGGGGGACCCTTCCCACCCTCATGGATAGAATAGCTGCTTGGAATGTCAGAGGCCTTAACTCACTTCAGAAGCAGAATGAAGTTAAACACTTCATTCAGAAATATGAAGTGGGATTGGTGGGGCTTCTGGAGCATAAGGTGAAGCTGCCTAACCTGGGTAAGCTTTATCAGAAAGTTTTTGCAAAGTGGTGTTTTACTAGTAATGCTAGTTATCATCCTGGTGGTAGAATAGTTGTAGCTTGGAAGGCTGGTAGCTTCAATGTCAATATAGTTGCTGCATCTAGTCAGTTTTTGCATTGTCATATTACTCCTGCTAGTGGTATGCCTGCTTTTTTCTGTACTTTCATATATGCACATAATGAAGCTGGGTTGAGAGAGGATCTATGGAGAGATTTAAATCTAATTCATACTGCTGCCCCTTGGATTTTATGTGGAGATTTTAATTGTGTTATGGCCCCCGAGGAAAGGATAGGTGCTCCTGTTAAGCAATGTGATATAGTGGAAATGTGTGGGTGTATGCATAATTGTGGTATGGAGGATTTGAAGAGTGTAGGGAATTTGTTTACTTGGAATAATAAACAACAAGGGAGTAAGAGAGTCTTTTCAAAGATTGATAGAATGTTATCAAATCAAGCATGGCTAGATGTTTATCCTGATGCAAAAGTTTGTTACCTACCTGAAGGTCAGTTTGATCATTCCCCAGGGTTACTTACTGTTTATCCTAGAGTAAATGGAGGAAAAAAACCTTTTAAATACTTTACTATGTGGAAATCATCTCCAGTTTTTACTGATACTATTAAGACAGCCTGGAACACTCAGATTGGGGGGAGTAAAATGTTTATAGTTGTCAGCAAGTTGAAAAAAGTGAAGATTGCTCTGAAGGATTTGAACAAGAGTGGTTTTACTGATGTGCATGCTTCTAACTTGAGAGCTCACAATGAGCTCATAGCAGCTCAAGGAGCTATGCATAAAGATCCCACTAATATGGAGCTAGCTGATGCTGAGTTGAGAGCTATTCATGAGTACAAAGAGAAGCATAAGATTTATTTAGAGTTTTTGAGCCAAAAAGCTAAAGTATCATGGCTAAAAGATGGGGATGAAAACACTGCTTTGTTTCATCAGAGTATCAGAAGCAGAAATTTGAAGAATCAAATTTACAGCATACATGATATGGGTGGTGTATGGAAGGATAATCCTAATGAGGTTGCTGATGC
This sequence comes from Spinacia oleracea, assembly GCF_020520425.1. Taxonomy (NCBI): domain Eukaryota; kingdom Viridiplantae; phylum Streptophyta; class Magnoliopsida; order Caryophyllales; family Amaranthaceae; genus Spinacia; species Spinacia oleracea. Next base: position 151,111,815 of record NC_079489.1, read on the forward strand.
CTTTCTAGATTATTACAAGCAGCTGTTGGGGAGTAAACATGAGAATAGAACCCCTGTATTGAAGGAGGTGGTGCAGTTAGGTCCTGTGTGTCAAGCTCATCACAAAGCAATTTTAAATGCAAGTTACACTGCAGATGAAGTTAGGGCTGCCCTTTTTTCTATTCCAGGAGCCAAGGCACCTGGTCCAGATGGATTTGGCTCTCATTTTTATAGAGATTCTTGGCATATTGTTGGTGATGAAGTGGTTGCTGTTGTTCTTGATATGCTGCAGCATGACAAAATTTTGAAAGAGTTGAATCATACAGTGATTACCTTGATCCCAAAAACCAATTGCCCTAAAGATGTGACTGAATTTAGACCAATATCTTGTTGTAACTAGGGATGGCAGCGGGTCCAGGACCCTACCCGGACCCTGTCAGACCCTACCCTAAAATTAGGGTATGGATCTTTATTTTTTAGACCCTTTAAGGGTAGGGTATGGGCATATGCTGTTTTTTTTAGGGTAGGGTAAGGGTCTTAATTTTTCAGACCCGTACCCTACCCATACCCTACCCGCGGACCCTTAAGACCCATACCCTACCCATACCCTATATTTAGACCCACTTAAATTTTGTTATTTTTATGTACTTCACTTTTTTTGTAGGATCTTGATGATGAAGTAGATGATGATATGGACGATAACTACTACTAAAGTACTGAATGGATGCCTATTTATTAACATTAATGTTGTGTAGTTAAGAATGTGGGATTTTGTAATTTATGAGCTTCGTACTTTAAAATGTATTGTGTTTAAGGAAAGACAAGGATAATTTTTGAAGACTAGCTATTTATTTGTTTTAAAATGCCTTATTAATCGTTGTTCTTGTATTATTTTTGCATATTACATATAATTGCATACAAAAAAGGAAATAAAAGTTATAGTTTTACGCGGACCCGCATAAGACCCTAGACCCTACCCATACCCTGTCGGACCCATAGGGTCCGGGTAAGGGTTTTATAATTTTAGACCTTATAGGGTAAGGGTAGGGTATGGGTATATGTCAAAAAGTTAGGGTCCGGGTATTACTAGACCCTACCCAGACCCTACCCATTGCCATCCCTAGTTGTAACACACTTTACAAGTGTCTTACTAAGGTGCTGTGTGGAAGGCTTAGACAGATTCTGCCAGATCTTATCTTAGACAACCAAGGGGGCTTTGTGCATGGTAGGTTCATTGTTCATAATATAATGGTTGTTCAGGATTTGGTGAGACAGTATGGAAGGAAGGGGGTGAAGCCTAGTTGTCTCATGAAAATAGATTTACAAAAAGCTTATGATACTGTGGATTGGCAATTTCTTCAGGAAATGTTAGAGCAGTTAGAGTTTCCACAGCATTTTGTAAACTTGGTGATGCAATGTGTTTCCACTCCCATGTTCTCTCTGATGTTCAATGGTTCCATGCATGGGTTTAATTAAATCCAAGAGGGGATTGAGGCAGGGTGATCCCATTTTACCACTCTTATTTGTCATATGCATGGAGTATCTGTCAAGACTCTTACATAAGATGAGTGATATGCCTGTGTTTAGATTTCATCCAAGGTGTAGAGAGATCAAACTCACCCATCTGTGCTTTGCTGATGACTTGATCTTATGTTGTAAGGGTGAGTATCCTTCTATTCTTTTGCTGCTCAAGACTTTTAAACTCTTTCCTGTTTCTTCTGGCCTAAAAGCTAATCAACAGAAGTCATTCATTTACTGTCATGGCATTCAGATACTGAAGTTCAGAGGGTGGTAGATGTTTCTGGTTTTACCAGAAGCTATCTTCCTTTCAAATACTTGGGGGTTCCAATATAATCTAAAAAGATCTCTGTTGCTCAATGCAGTCATTTGGTGGATAAAATTATAGCTAGAATCAAAATTTGGAGCTCCAAAAATCTGTCTTATTCTGCAAGAGTGCAGTTGATCAATTCTGTTTTGTTGAGTCTGCATATCTACTGGGCTCAAATTTATGTGTTGCCAAAGAGTGTGTTGCATGACATTGGGAGGATCTGTAGGGCTTTCTTGTGGAGTGGACAAGCATACAGCCAGAAACCTAGCAATGTTGCTTGGGATAATACTTGTTGTGGCAAGCAATTTGGTGGTTTGGGTTTTAGGGATATAAATCTGTGGAATACAGCAGCAATGGGCAAATATGTTTGGGCTCTGGCTATTAAGAAGGATAATGTGTTGATCAAGTGGATCTCTTCAGTGTATCTCAAAGATGGGGATTGGTGGGAGTATAAACCTCCAGTTTCTGCAAGTTGGTATTGGAAGCAAATCTGTAAAACAAAAGAACAACTGAAGCAGTTCTTCACTCAGTCTGACTTCAGAGGTATGACAACTTATTCTGTGAAGCAGGTCTATGAAACAATAATTAGCACTAAACCTAGAGTACATTGGGATAAAGTAGTTTGGAATAGATTGAATGACCCCAAACATAGATTTATTGGCTGGCTAGCCATGTAATCAAGACTCCAGACCACCTCAAAGCTGGCCAGAATTGGAGTTAGTCAGTCAGCTATGTGTTTGATCTGTGGGCAAGGAGATGAAACTCATCAGCATCTGTTTTTTCAATGTGTTTATAGCTGTGACTGCATCAGAGCTGTTAAATCCTGGTTGGGTATGTCCATTAATAGTAACAGCCTCACCAGTTTGATTAGTCAAATTGGACATAGCAGGTGGTCTAAATTTAAGAAGCATGTATATTATACAGTTTTGATGGCTGCAGTGTATCTGATTTGGCATTGTAGGAATACTAGTTTCTGGGAAAACTATATTCCTACTGTGAATCATACTGTGAACAAGTTGAAGCAAGTGGTGAGAGGTAGAATTCATGCTGTCATGCCTAAAAATGTTAGCAAAAGAGACAGTGAGTGGTTCATGAGCTTGTAATGTTGTAGCTTGTTGTTTTTTGCAGCTTTGTATAGCTGGTTGTTTGCTGACTCCTTGTGATTAAGGTCCCACCTAGTTGGTTCATAATGCTTGGAGTTAGCTTAGGTTGTATTCTTGTCTGACATTAATATATCTCTCACTTGCTTAGCAAAAAAAATATTAAAAATTCCTTTTTGTTAAATAAAACTAGAATCTTTATTCTCATAAAATTGATAATAAAATCTGAAAATAATAAATAATTTATTAGTAATTAATTAGATTATAAAAACTATTTATTAAAACGTAAATATTATAGAAATTCTGAAAATAATAAACAATTTTTATTAGTAATTATGTATTTTGTAAAAATTATTAAACCATAAGTATTGACAAATTAAGAATCTGAAAATTCAGATTTAGCCTTACCAAAGGCCCAAATGGAATTTGGCCCAATTGTATGGGGGTTTGAGGAGAATAAAAACAAGGCCAAAAATCTGATTTTTATTTTGTTTGGTTTTGGTTGAGGCACGAGCAAAACAGAGAAGAAAGGGAGGAGAGGAGGAGGGAGGAAGAGAGCGTGGAGGCTGGCTGGGCGGCTCAGTGAAGAGATGATGCGCCAGTGAAGGCGACGACGATGGTGACGGTGGTGGAGCGACGGCGCATCAGTAAAGGGGGGGTGGTGATTTGCGAAACAGGGGAAGCAGGGGAGGGGAAGGTGCGAGGGAGAGGGAGGACGACGGGGTGGTTCTGGGCGGTGGTTTGGTGGACGTGGTTGTTGATGGTGGTTGGAGGAGTAGAGTGGTGCTGGTGGTGTGGTGGTTGTGGTGGTGGCGTGGGGCGAAAGAGGAGAAAGAAAGAAGGAGGCAAGGGAGTGCGGTGGTGATTGCGGTGGTGAACGGAGATAGACAGTGGGGGCAGGGGTGGTTGAGCGGCGCGCTGGTGGTCGGGATAGGAGGGGAATGAGGGGTGGTTTGGTGCTTTCGGTGGTGGTCGTTGGTGGTGGTGGTGGTTGGTCCGAATCAGGGAACAAAAAGAGGAGAAAAATTGAAATTGAATTTGGTTTTTGAGATTGAAATTGAATTTGGGTTTTGTTTGTTGTTGAAATTTCACCTTAATTTTCTGAATTTGTATATGGGAAGTATGATGAACAAGGGAGTGTACTTGGGGTCCAAGCATCTGCATTTGGACTGAATTGAGAGGAAAAGGGGAAGGAAGGAAGGAAAATGCTCCTTGTTTTGTACGTGGGAAGCAAGGGAAGAGGAGCAAAATGGAATCTTGCTATTCCAAAGGCATTTTTTTTTTGTAATTTCACAATATTAGGTCCAAAAATTCAGAAATTATTGTAACTTTTAGAAATTTATAAAAATAGAAAAGTTTAAATAAATAAATTCGTATAAAAGTGTCGTTAACGAAAAATAATTAAATTTTCGTTCATAATTTTATCGTTTAAAATAAATCGTAAAAACGATTAAAATAACGAAATTGATTATTCGTAATTTATTTAAAACGAAATCAAGTTAATAAATATTTTTAATTTTAATAAATCGAGTTTAAAATTTCGGGGTATTACATCCTTACCCCTTTAGAAAAAGTTTCGTCCTCGAAACTGGAGCTCAGTCGAACTAGCCATTCATAGAATCATATAATTCATACTTAATCGTTCTATTCGCTAGACAAACATGGCGGAATAACATTATAACATAATCATTCAAATAGTATATTAAAATTCATACATCTTATCGTTTCTAAACGAATAACTGGGGATATTTCGATCTCATTTGCGCTTCGACTTCCCATGTAGCTTCAGATGTCAAGTGATTGGCCCACAAGACTTTAACCATTGGAATTACTTTGCTTCTAAGTCGTTTCTCTCTTTGTTCTAGAATTTCAATTGGTTTCTCCTCGTAAGTCAAATCGTTTCGCAATAACAAGGGTTCGTGCGTGATCACATGGCTAGGATCAGGAACATATTTTCTTAACATCGACACGTGGAACACATTATGCACCTTCTCCAAGTCGGTTGGTAAATCTAGTCGATACGCTACTGCACCTACTCTTTCTAGTATCTCATATGGCCCGATGTATCTTGGGCTCAACTTCCCTGTTTGACCAAATCTCATTATTCCTTTCGTTGGCGAAATTTTCAAGAACACGTGATCTCCGACCTCAAACTCTAGTGGTCTTCTTCGTTGGTCCGCATAACTCTTTTGCCTACTTTGCGCTGCCATCATTCTTGATTGGATTAAACGAATCTTGTCAGTAGTTTCTTGAATCAATTCTGGTCCTATAACACGTGCCTCATCGATATCACTCCAACATAATGGTGTTCGACATTTCCTTCCATAAAGTGCTTCGTACGGTGCCATACCAATAGTGGCCTGATAACTGTTGTTGTACGAAAATTCAACCATAGGCAGAAACTTTTCCCAGGTTCCTTGGAAATCTAAAACACATGCTCTCAACATATCCTCAACAATTTGATTAGTGCGTTATGTTTGTCCATCAGTCGTTGGATGAAATGCAGTACTGAAGTTAAGTTTCGTCCCAAGAGCTTTATGCAATTCTTTCCAATAGGTTGATTGATACCTCGTATCACGATCAGAAACAATCGAACTAGGCACTCCATGCAATCGCACAATAGTGTTCACATATAGTTCAGCAAGTTGATCTAAACTCGAATTGCTCTTCATTGCTAAGAAATGCGCTGACTTTGTTAATCGATCAACAATTACCCAAATAGCATTCATTCCCTTGGTCGATCTTGGTAAACCGATGATAAAATCCATTGAAACTGAATCCCATTTCCATTCTGGCACATCCAGAGGTTGCAACAAACCTGCTGGTCTTTGATGCTCGATTTTGATTCTCTGACATGTCAAACATTTAGCCACATATTCTGCCACTTCTTGCTTCATGTTGCTCCACCAATACACTTGCCTCAAATCCTTATACATCTTATTTCCTCCAGGGTGAATCGAGTATGGTGAACTATGGGCTTCTTCTAAGATTCTCTTTTTCAACTTCTCATCATTAGGCACACATAATCTTCCCTGAAACCTTAACGTGCCATCTTCTTGAATGACAAAACCAGGTGACTTCCCATTTTCCACTTCACTCCTTATTCTTTCTAATTGTGAGTCCTTACATTGCGCTTCCTTAATCTCATCAATCAAAGTTGGCTTCATTACCAACACATTCAAGCAAGCATCTCCTTTGATAAACTCAATTTCCATCTTTTGTAGATCATCTCGGTTGACTCGTGAAAAATTTAGGATAGAATTTAAGTGAGACTTCCGACTTAATGCATCTGCAACAATGTTAGCCTTTCCGGGATGGTATTGAATATCAAGGTCATAATCTTTAAGAAGTTCTAACAACCTACGTTGCCTCATGTTGAGTTCTTTTTGGGTGAAAATATACTTAAGACTCTTATGGTCGGTGAAAATTTGACACGAAACTCCATACAAATAATGTCTCCAAATCTTAAGGGCGAAAACAACAACTGCAAGTTCGAGGTCATGGGTAGGGTAATTTTGTTCATGGACGTTGAGTTGGCGTGAAGCATAAGCTATAACTTTTCCGTTTTGCATCAAGACACATCCTAACCCATTCTTGGAAGCATCACTATAGATTACAAATCCGTCAGTTCCAGATGGAAGGGTAAGAATAGGGGCAGTGGTGAGACGTTTCTTAAGTTCTTGAAATGCACATTCACAATCATCATTCCACACAAATTTGGTATTCTTTCTAACTAATCGGGTTATGGGTAAGGCAACCTTAGAAAAATCTTGAACGAATCTTCGATAGTATCCAGCTAAACCCATAAAACTTCGTACTTCGGGTACATTAGTTGGTCTAGACCATTCCACAATTTCTTTTATTTTCTCAGGATCAACAGATACACCTTTCTCAGAGATAATATGACCTAAAAATGATATTTCCTTAAGCCAGAATTCACATTTCGACAACTTAGCATATAACTAGTTTTCAATCAACATATCTAACACTTTTCTCAGATGCTCCTCGTGTTCCTCATTACTCTTAGAATATACCAGAATATCATCAATGAAAACAACTACAAACTTATCAAGGTATGGTTTAAAAATACGGTTCATTAAATCCATAAATACAGCTAGTGCATTGGTTAACCCAAAAGGCATCACAACAAACTCATAGTGACCATATCTAGTTCTAAAGGCTGTCTTCGGAATACCCTCGTGTTTAATTCGAAGTTGATGGTAACCTGACCTCAAATCAATCTTAGATAACACTTTTGCACCTCGAAGTTGGTCAAACAAATCATCAATACGGGGTAAAGGATACTTATTCTTAATAGTAATCTTGTTTAACTCTCGATAGTCTATGCATAACCTCATAGTTCCGTCCTTTTTCTTCACAAACAAGACAGGAGCTCCCCAAGGTGAAACACTAGGTCGAATATATCCTTTCTCAAGTAACTCATCTAATTGTTTCTTTAATTCTTGTAACTCAGCTGGTGCCATTCTATATGGTGCCTTAGAAATAGGGGTGGATCCTGGAATTAATTCAATGCTGAAATCTAATTCTCTTGGTGGGGGCATACTAGGTATTTCTTCTGGAAAAACATGTGGGTACTCACAAACAACAGGTATGTCGGTAATGGAAGGTCCGGAGGTATTTAAGTCAATAACACTACACAAATAACCAGATAAACCACTCTCAATCATTTTATGTGCTCTCAAAGCATGGACAATTTGAATCGTTGGTTTTCTTACTAACTTATGGAATGAAACTCCATCTCCATCTGGCGTTTTAAGGGTCACGCTTTGCCTCGAACAATTAAGGTTAGCTTCATACTTAGTCAACCAATTCATTCCCAAGATTACATCAAATTCAGATAGGTCAAAAGCTATTAAGTCTGCTCGAAACTCAACTTTCTCTATTATAATAGGGCAATCCTTATACATGGTTCTACATTTCACAATTTCTCCACTAGGAAGGGAAACACTCATAGCATGAAAGTCACAACATGGTTTCAAATTTAAACATTTTGCAAACAATGGAGAAATAAAGGAATGTGAAGCTCCAGAATCAAAAAAAACATGGGCTGCTAAAGAATGGATAGAGAAGGTACCGGTGATAACATTATCATTTTCATCTGCCTCATCCTGTCTCATCACAAAAACTCTTCCAGCTGGCGGTGGTCGGGGTGGGTTGCGGCTTGAACCTTCTGTGTTGTTGTTGTTCCGACCACGATCGTTGTTAGTTGAAACTGGTCCTCTCGTGGTTGGGGTTACCTGCTTCGGACAATCTCTGATGTAATGATCATGGCTCCCACATCGAAAACAAGTGTTCGATCCTACACGACATTCACTCCCGATGTGGCCTCTTCTCCCACACTTGGCACATTCTTGTGCCCTATTATTCTGGTTTCCACGATAACCTTGTCCTTTGTTTCCAACATCGTTCCTCCGTTGATTTCCCTGATAGCCCTGGTTAGGCTTCTTTGCTCCTCCTTGACTTTGGTTTTCATTTCTCCTTTTATACCCAACATTCTTCGCTTCTCGGAGCAGTACCACTCTCTCTACATTAGCTGCAATATCAACCATATCCTGGTATGAAGTAAACCTCTGAGTGGACAACCTATCCTGGTACTTAAGGTGCAAACCTCGCTCGAAACGGTTCATCCTGGACTGCTCTGTCGACACCAAGTCTGGTGCAAACCTTGACAACTCCATAAACTTATTTGCGTATTCCAACACGCTCATTGTTCCTTGTTGCAAGTGTAGAAATTCATCTTCTTTTTGCTTCCTCAAGGATGGTGGATAATACTTGTCTCTCATTAACTTCTGTAGTTCGTTCCAACCAAATCCAGGCCCATTCTTTCGTTCCTTGTTAACTTTCCACCATAATCCTGCTTGACCCGATAAGTAAAACACTGCGAAATCAACTCTCCATTTCTCAGGGCATTGCAGGGTTTCAAACAACTGATCAATGCGACTTATCCAATCCTCGAACTCAACTGGATCGGGCTTGCCATCATAGGATGGTGGGTTGAGTGACGAAAAGTTCTTGAACATCGTTGCGCTCTCGTTCCCACTAACATCTTTCTTTTTCCGAGAATCATGGACTAATTCGGCCAACATTGCACTCACATTTTCCAATCGTTCCATCCTTTCCTCGTGGCCATTAACATGGACATACTCCTCGTGAGTAATGTCGTTATCATCGTGAACATGATGCTCGTTGCGAGCTCCGTTGGTAACATCGTTGATAGCATCAATGGTCGACATTCTGCATAACATATCTTATCAGATTGAAGCGAAATAATAATATAAAATAAACCCTTTGATCTCGTTCCTACACTCACACTCATATTCATTTTAACTTAGCAGGATTTTAGAAAATTCTTTTTAACTTATTCCTTAAAATTCTTACTTAAAGCCTAATGAATTCTATTCGTGCGAAAACTCGTAAGGTTTAGCACTTATGGTCCAGAACCTTTGCTCTTGATACCAAACTGTAACGCCCCGACCTCTAATTCAATTATTAAAGCACAACTAGCAGCGGAATTAACCTAATTAGTCGGGACATTACCTGCCGTAACTTCCTTTTTGGAAATTACAAGGCAAACATCAATCATATGCTATTAAATACTCCAAAATATATATATAATCCTTTATATTATCAAAATGAAAATACATAACTTAATAAAAGTCTTTAATTAAAACTTATTAAACTATTAAAACTGTAAGCATAAACTAGGTGGATAATATTAAATTGAAATTCCTTGCCACTACTCGTGTCCATCGTCCCCATCGGTACCTAAAACAGAAAACAAAAACGGTGAGCCGAAGACTCAGTAACGAACTATTCTAGCAGCGTAAATTCATTTCAATTCATTTTATTTAATAATACAGGGAGAATAGAATGGGTAAAACATTTAATAAAACATCATATTTAATTCATTCATAAGCTTTGCAATTTAACATGCTAGTTGTCGGCAAGTACGAACCGTGAAGGAATTCTCCACTGGGCCTGGGCCCATAAGAGCCTGGGCTCATCATCGTAACATGGGCCTGGGCCCTGAGCCTGGGCTCATAAACCATGGGAGCCTGGGCTCGTGATCCATGGGTGGATAGGTGTCCGTGGTGCATGCATGACCGATAGATAGGAAGATGGTAGTTTATATACCGCCAGACAAACCAGGTCTTTCACTTTCATTTATCATGTTGTATGTAATTTTACCAAGCCTTGGCTTGTATTTCAGTTGAAATAACATAACTCATTTTATGTCATAAATCATCATTTTGATCCTGGGATCAATAAAAATATCATTTCTTTCATAGCATTGCATAAACATCATTTTATGAGAAAACTCAATCAAATCATATTATAGGAAACAATTCAATCAAATCATATTTCATCCCACAATCCGTAAAACACATCAAAATATTTAATTCATAAATTCAATCATAACGTCATAATTTCATAAATCATACTTATAAGGGGATTGCGGGTACTAGCAATAGCCGTTACCTCACTTCCACGACTTTGCTAAGGGTTTTGCTTTCTTTGGTTCGTTCGTCCCGAGCTCCGAGTCCAATTCTTTCAAAATATTAAATCATTGAATTAGTACTAAATCGATAAATAATTTAAAATCAATATTCTATAAAATCATAAATTTTATAAGTAATGAATTTTATAAATAACGAGTTTTAATATAAATAACGAATTTTAATAAAATTATAATTTCGAAGTTTAACGAAAATGTTATTATTAATCGAATTTTCAATCGAAATACATATATATTTTATAATCGATTTTCATGTAAATAATATTAAAAATTCCGTTTTGTTAAATAAAACTAGAATCTTTATTCTCATAAAATTGATAATAAAATCTGAAAATAATAAATAATTTATTAGTAATTAATTAGATTATAAAAACTATTTATTAAAACGTAAATATTATAGAAATTCTGTAATTATGTATTTTGTAAAAATTATTATTAAAACTATTTAGTAATTATGTATTTTGTAAAAATTATTATTAAAACTATTTAGTAATTATGTATTTTGTAAAAATTATTAAACCATAAGTATTGACAAATTAAGAATCTGAAAATTCAGATTTAGCCTTACCAAAGGCCCAAATGGAATTTGGCCCAATTGTATGGGGGTTTGAGGAGAATAAAAACAAGGCCAAAAATCTGATTTTTATTTTGTTTGGTTTTGGTTGAGGCACGAGCAAAACATAGAAGAAAGGGAGGAGAGGAGGAGGGAGGAAGAGAGCGTGGAGGCTGGCTGGGCGGCTCAGTGAAGAGATGATGCGCCGGTGAAGGCGACGACGATGGTGACGGTGGTGGAGCGGCGGCGCAGCAGTTAAGGGGGGGGGGGTGGTGATTTGCGAAACAGGGGAAGCAGGGGAGGGGAAGGTGCGAGGGAGAGGGAGGACGACGGGGTGGTTCTGGGCGGTGGTTTGGTGGACGTGGTTGTTGATGGTGGTCTGGTTTTGGGCGGTGGTGCTGGTGGTGTGGTGGTTGTGGTGGTGGCGTGGGGCGAACGAGGAGAAAGAAAGAAGGAGGCAGGGGAGTGCGGTGGTGATTGCGGTGGTGAACGGAGATAGACAGTGGGGGCAGGGGTCATTGGGCGGCGCGCTGGTGGTCGGGATAGGAGGGGAATGAGGGGTGGCTTGGTGCTTTCGGTGGTGGTCGTTGGTGGTGGTGGTGGTTGGTCCGAATCAGGGAACAAAAAGAGGAGAAAAATTGAAATTGAATTTGGTTTTTGAGATTGAAATTGAAATTGGGTTTTGTTTGTTGTGGAAATTTCACCTTAATTTTCTGAATTTGTATATGGGAAGTGTGATGAACAAGGGAGTGTACTTGGGGTCCAAGCATCTGCATTTGGACTGAATTGAGAGGAAAAGGGGAAGGAAGGAAAATGCTCCTTGTTTTGTACGTGGGAAGCAAGGGAAGAGGAGCAAAATGGATTCTTGCTATTCCAAAGGCAATTTTTTTTTTTTGTAATTTCACAATATTAGGTCCAAAAATTCAGAAATTATTGTAACTTTTAGAAATTTATAAAAATAGAAAAGTTTATTCGTATAAAAGTGTCGTTAACGAAAAATAATTAAATTTTCGTTCATAATTTTATCGTTTAAAATAAATCGTAAAAACGATTAAAATAACGAAATTCGATTATTAGTAATTTATTTAAAACGAAATCAAGTTAATAAATATTTTTAATTTTAATAAATCGAGTTTAAAATTTCGGGGTATTACTGTTGGATTCCTCTTCTTTTTCGAGATTTACCTTAGTAGCAATTTCAGTACGAAGAGGTTTCCAAAGGAACAATTTCCATTTAAGAATTGCTCATTGTAGACACCTACTTTTGTCCCCATTCCCGAAAGGGAAAGGTTCGATGATGAAATCATAAATCTCCACTTGACAACGCATCTCCTATAAAATAAACGAATCTCGATTCCCCATTTCATTTCACCCGAAACCTGCTATTTATGGAAACCTGCTAAAAATAGTAACTGCCGTAAAAGGTAGCTTCTAAAAGTGGCAAATCATAAAGGATAGAAACCTGTCAGAATTAGGTGTTGCATTCCAACATAAATCCTAAATGAGATAGAAAACTGCGAGAATCCTATTCCTAATATGATTCGGAAATAAGAGTTACGTATGAATTAAAATCCTAACGAGCCTAGAGTTCGTAACGGGCCAGACGCATTCCGTCATAAAATTGATACGCGCTAAAAGACTCGAATTAATCTCAAACTCTACGGATTTCAGGAATCCGAATCTGACTAAAGAAAACAGCCCAGACCCTATTTTCAACGCCTGGCTCCGGGCGCCGAAATCTTCGGCGCCCAGGCCTGGGCGCTGAAAGTACCTGGGTATGTGTTTTTTCCTAATTCTTTGTGGATTAGAACTCTGCAATTCTATCTTTCCACGAACTTTTCCCTATAAATAGGCCCCTGAATTCGACGTGAAAGAACACACAACAACACATAATTATATTCTGAGTATTGACTCCAACCCTTAGCCTAAGCCTCTCGCTGCGAAATTGTTCACGCGTTCTGTCGCAATCGATCCATAAATCGAACAGAACGTATCCTGTCCCATAATTGAGATTCGTTAAATAAAAAGGAGAAATAGCAAAGTCAAAGTGGTTAGTTTTCTGAGAACCGTGACGCACCTCTCAAGGGTGCGTCGTAATGTGTCCCTTTTCGATGATTTAACTGCTTTCCTCGCCCTTTTTATGAACTGTTAAACTAACCTAATCTGATTGTTCTATCACGCCTAACAAATATAATATTTTTGGGAAATCGGATTATCATGCTAGGTCCCTTAATGCTATTTAAATCAGATAATCACGACCGAATTAGTATTATATGTTGCATCTTGCTAAAATCAATTCAGATTAGTTTAATAGTTAACGCATATCCCTTCAATTATTTATGCTGAGCTAGTAAGGATATCCTGCCTCTGGAGTTATCGACGAGCGAAGTACTCCTCTCGGTAGTTACAGTCCCCCGAACCCTCAATCTCTACCTTGCGGGTGTATGTTGAGAGATCCCCACACCAGGGATCACAAGGGAACCTACGGCCGTCGTGGTCAAACATAATTGCACTCCCTTTATGTCACGATAACCGAGTTTGTCAGTTTTTCTCATTGTCGTTAAAAACTGAATGACGACTCCTATATTACTAGTCAATTGGGTGTATACTCACAGGAAATCCAATTACACTTGATTGGAAAAAAAGAATCGTCACACCCATGAGGGACGAGGTCACGCATTAGCCTCGTGCTTTTTCGACCCCCTCACAGTGGCGACTCCACTGGGGATAGTGAAGGAAATATTCGTGCTTGTAGGTAATCAAAAAAGCCGAAGGGTGAAACGATCCTACCCCGCGTTTGTTTCCCCATCAAGTTGGGACGACCTGAAAATCAGCATATTAATGTGAACAGGCAGAACCGCATAACGAATCTCGGCTCCCTCGGAATTGGGACTAAGGATACCTTTTTTCGCCAATAGGGGGGTGCATACGCCGCGCATGTTTCCCACTCGCTACTTGTGCAGGTAGTACACCTATCCCGAACCCAATCGCTCGCTCATTAGGTCCCTCTCGCGTGCATGCCCCCTTGGCTTGCACTTGGGGGTTGGCCTCTTGGGCGAAATTCGTCTGTTGAAGACACTACCTCGACCGGGGCATGTGTTGGATCTACGATAGAAGAGGTACCAAAAATAAGCGACGCTCGGGATGGCCTGTAACGAATCCCCCAAACGGTGCTACGCGTAAAGGACGTTATTAGGCAAGCACGCAAGTCGAAGTCGCATAAACAGAAGACAGAAAACGAGAACCAGCCAGGGACACATTTTCAACGCCCCTGGCTGGGCGCCAGTTTCTCACGCCCCTAGCTGGGCGCTGAAGTAGCTGCTTGGCCTTCTGGTCAGGCGCAGCAGCCTCGGTGCCCGAGCGAAAGGAAAATACGTAGCACAAAAAATGTTCGTAAAAAGAATTGCTACGAGGGCGTAAGAAAAGCACTCGATTTCAAAAGCGACTCGTGAAAAAAAAATAACTCTTTGAGTCGTTGTTAGGCCTCCTACGACGACAATACTCGGCACCAAAACCGAACGTGCTAATAACTATGAATGTCACACGGGCAAGTGTTTCGAAAATCCAAAGAATGACCAAAATAAAACAAAAAACCAAAAAGTGTACCGACAAAAGAAAGAGTGAAAAACCAATTTAGAGAGTCGAAGTCTAGACTAAGTAATGCTTGAAACTTTGGGAACCTAAACTTTAGCTTATCTTATGCCTAGGACTGGTCCTGCCACTTGGTGCCGATCAGGGAATCAACGGTTAGTGCGTCTCGAAGATACATCGCCAACATCAGGTTTAGTGACTCCAAGCTCCGTCTGTCGTCCCTCATTTCAAGGATTTCTGCTTCCCCAACCTCGATTCGCACCTTCAAACATGTCCATCGAAGATTTGCGAGACCAGATGGTCCAAATGACCCAACTTATGGGCCAATTGAAAATGGAAAATGAAGCTTTAGCGGCTGCACAAGCCAAAAATGACCTCGATAACGAGAAGAGGGTTTGAAAAAATGGTCCTACAGCAAACCATGGGGAGAAAATACTTCTCCCTCGATCCTGAACCTTTTCCTGGCAAACTACCAGAAAAGTTCAGTTCGTCTGACTTACCAAAGTTCAAGGCCACGGACAACCCCCGTGATCATCTACTGAGCTTTGTGAATACCATGAACTTGAAAGGCGTGGACAAGTCCATGTACTTACCTGCCTTTCCTTTGTCCTTGGAACCTGTGCCGCTCAAATGGTACTATCACCAGGACCCTAAGCTCTTCCCCACTTGGGAAGACTTTGTCAATGTCTTCATCAAGCAATACTCGTCGAACATGGATTTCCAAGTCACCATGCGCGAGCTGGAAGTTCTCTTCCAAAAGAAAAACGAGGGTTTCACAACCTACTTTGCTAGATGGAGGGACCAGGCGGCCCAGCTAATCAATAGGCCTCCCGAAACAGAATTGGTCCAAAAATTTATTGACAACCTGGACCTTAGGTACCTGGGACTTGACACTTTCAAAAGAGTTTATGATGTGGGAATAAAGATCGAGGACGACCTCTCCAAAACCATACAGAGCAAACCCACATATAAGACCAACACCTATAATCAGGGTAACACATCCCAAGCCCAAGAAGTCCATGCTGTAGAAGAAACTCCCGCCCGAAGAAACCCTGGAAGATGGGTCCGAGACCGAAAGTTTGCCCCACTCGGGTCGACTTTGGTACAAGCCTTTGAAAGACTAACCAATCAAGGAAAGTTGAGACCTATAGGCCCCACCCGTGACCCTCCTGTCAAAAGAAAATATTGGGTCGAAGGTACTTACTGCAAATTCCATCAAGGAAATGGGCATGACACTGAAAACTGCTGGAATCTAAAACATACGATCCAGGACATGATAGAGGATGAAGTGATACCTCTCCCTAACGTTGGCAAACCCAACAACAACAAGAGCCCACTCGGCTCTTGTCACATCTCTCTCGACCAACCAGAGAATTTCGACCCCACGGTGTATATTACACCTCAAGGTGCACCACTCGCTGTGGTCCCTATGGATCGAATCGAGAGGGAAGTGTGCGATGTGTGGAATGATGATGCTGAAGACGTTTACCTATCTCAAGTCTCGGGCCAGGACCTCTTCACTGAAATTTGGCCCGGGTATGCTCTCATTGACACCACCACTCAGGAGCCCGAGGTCGACAACCTCACCCGATCCGGAAGGATATACCAACCGGATATTCACCCACCTCCTATGGACGACATCCCGGTTAGGCAAACTCCTGAGAATGGACGGCACGCCACCGTCGCGAAAGTCATTGAAAATCCTCTTTTGAAACAATTGAAAAGAACCAAAGCCGAGATTACCATCTGGGATCTTATGTGTACTTCAAAGGAACATCGCGAAAAGCTTATTCGCTCACTTGACCTCATCTCAGTACCTACAGATATCACACCTGACTCATTGGTTAGCCATGTCACGAGAAATGCCGGAGAAAAGGCCATAGTTTTCACTGATAAAGACTTACCCAAAGAGGGGGGTGCTCACAATAAAACCCTTTACCTAGTGGTTGGATGCAAAGGACAAAACATCCCCCTAGCACTCGTAGATAATGGCTCGGCGGTTAATGTCTGCCCATTGTGAACCGCCCATTGCTTGGGGCTAGGAAACGATGACTTCCAAACCTCCACGCAAGGGGTACGAGCTTATGATAACTCCCGAAGGCCTGTATTGGGAAAAATCAACCTTACCATACAAACCGGGCCTGTGGCACGCACCACGGAGTTTCAAATAATCGACATCAAGCCCACTTTCGACCTCCTCTTGGGGCAACCTTGGCTCCATGACTTAGGAGGTGTGGCTTCTACCTTGCACCAAATGGTTAAACTTAACCATAACGGGGTAATACTAGAAATCCGCGCCCCTCCTCTCGACGTCAGTTGTACTATGGTCGGAACGGCTGAAACTGCAGACGACTTTTATGGGTTTCAAATGAAAGAAACAATCCAGTTCATCGAAGATTATGATCCAGCATTCCTAGACCCGCATGCATCCCGAGTCATCCCTAGAATGCTGCTAGCTCAAGGTTATTTCCCAGGAACCCCATTGGGCATAAGGAAGAAGGAATACACATTCCATCCTTTTCCCGACAAATCTACTCCCTTTAGCTTAGGTTATGGACCAACGGAGGAAGATATTGCTGACCGCCTATCTAGGCTACGCCTTAACAAAGCCAAACAAACCACCCTCTTTCCCCCATATCAAAGGACCCTTAACGGGATGTTCGTTCGGGAAGGAGAAGAACACCCATGCTGTGATTTCCCTGAACCCTTCGTTCAGGATGGCTTGCTAAAACCCGAATTTGAAATTTTCCATGATTGCCACACCTTGGATGAGGCACCCCACCTCGCCAAGACTAAAACAGCTGAAATATTGGACAACCAGGCTCTATGGACATTGTTTAACGAATCGAGGCCTATGGAGAACGAGACTGTGATGACTACCCTAGCTTTACAAGATGAAGGTTTCGATCCAACCCGGTTAATCTCTCCTGCATCAACACTAGAAGAGGTCGAGAACGGATGAGTGAAGACATATCAGTGGGTCAATGCAAAAGGAATGGAATTCAAGATGAGTACCGGTGAAGGACCAAAGTTTTATGAGACTAAACCCCAGGCTTGAGCCACATAGAGCACCATTAGTACAAAGCGCCTAGTAGTTCTTTAGATTGATAGAAAAAATAATAGAGACTTTAGATGGTCCTAAGGCCGCTTAGAATATAGGTCAGTTTTATTTCAGTGTGTTTTCCTTACTTTCCGAATCAATAAAGGCGTAATATTTCTCCTAAAAATTTTTATTCTAACACTAAATAAACACCAAATGTACTTGCAAAATACAAAAATAAAGAGGCGGCCCACTCTAGGCCCAACAAACAAAGCCCACTCGGTTTTGAAATAGTGCCATGGGAACCAATTCCCGAAACCCACAAAATAAACCACACTATCCCATTCATATCCCCAAAACCTAAAAAGCCAACCAGTGTCATCATAAGAGCCAATCCATGCAACCCAAAATCAAAGGAAATCAAAAATTTAAAACAATGCAAATGTTACCAAAAAAAACATATTCATAAAACATAGATTCCATCATACCCTTCACTAACAACCCACCTCCAAAGCCTACACAAAGATCTTCATAACTTCCGCACCCTAACTCCATTTTCAAAACTGTTTCGAGTCACCAATAGAAAAAATTAATCCAGACAAAAGTGCATTTCACGCTAACAGTCAAAAAAGCCTCTAAATTTGCCTCAAAATTAACTTTAAATACGCAGCAAAATATCAAGGCACAAAAAAAAGAAATAGAAATAAACGCAAGAACATGTGAAGCAAAGCGTCAAAAATTGACCGCCCAAGTCATTTTCAGCGCCCAGGGCTGGGCGCCGAAATTTCTGACGCCCCAGCCTGGGCGTTGAAACTCTCTGCCTGCCAAAAGTTTTCTTTTTGAAAGTGCTCGTCATTTTTTCCGCACACAACGGTAAAATAACGAACACTTGGGGGGTACAGTACGTATCCAAATACCAAGAATATAGCTATACCAATTAGTCGAATTTTACGCAACCTATGGCAAAAAAAAATGGCAGATGAAAATAATGATAATACTTCACTCATTTGACCGATCAAGTAATATGTTTCCACCTCAGGGCATATCTACCGAAATCCGGCATACTAGAATTTATTCTAAAACTAGAACTACGCGCGACCTGATTCTGACAAGATACGTAGGAAATCCTTACCAAGGATTCGGTCCAAATAAAAAAAAAAATATTCTTTGTGCAAAAAGTGTTAGACATATAAAATACATAAAAAGAGGAGAAACAAAATAAAAAGAGTGAAAATAAAAACTAAAAATACGCCTTTATTAAAATATAATAAGAAGGAAAACAAAGTGCTAGGAATAAAAACAAACACAACTGAAATAAATAAAGGGCACCTACACCCTAGCAAGAACTACACTACTCTAGCTCTTCCGGATCATCAAATAAAGTCTTGTAGAGAGCAATGTTCGCAGGATCCACCCCCACAGTCTTCTGCGCTGCCCCAATATCAATCTCCATAAGAACCGGCTCCTGGACACTAACTTCCAAAGATGTCAAGGCTTCAGAAACATTCTCAATAATAGCTCGCTCAGCCTCGAAGGCACAGGCAATGGTGGGAGAAGGGTTATTATCATCAACTAGACTAGTCACTGTTTCTACAGGCGGCTGAGCCTTCCTAACCCATACATTGTTCCGGCGACGATCTCCGCGAGAGCTTGCATTTCTTTTAACAACAGCAGGCCCCTTCATGTTAGGCATCTTTTAAGGCCTGAAACTGGAACGGGGAGGAACTTCCTTTCGCTTTCGATCAGGACGAGCTTTCACAGTCTTAATACTATAGGTACGAGGTCTGGCAGAATCAGGACCCTCATACTTACCACGAATACGAGGTATCAAAAGCTAAGCCGGCTCCCCATTTCGAGCCTCGGTCCTCACATCTTTGTCATCGGAGCTCATCCACAACTTGTAGTTTTCAGAAAGACCCACAAAGCCATTTATAGCTACGGCCCAACGCGGGAGACCATCATAATACTTAGCCCACGATAAGACCCGTGTTTGTGCAAAGGCCGCTACCTTAGGTGGTACCGTATCAGAAAAGGGGATAGTCTGCCTTAAACCATATTGACGCATAACTCGGTAAGGG
The DNA here is from genome assembly GCF_020520425.1 of Spinacia oleracea. Lineage (NCBI taxonomy): Eukaryota > Viridiplantae > Streptophyta > Magnoliopsida > Caryophyllales > Amaranthaceae > Spinacia > Spinacia oleracea. The sequence continues at coordinate 151,131,521 of NC_079489.1, forward strand.
AAAATATAAGTGGGACGAGATAGCCCCAACAAAGAAACATAAACCGATACATCAGAACCCCCTGTCATAGTAGTCAAACCCCACCATGGTACCACCCACTTAATAGAACAAATACCATAAGTAAAAAAGGAGGTCCATTCGGCCTCGTCCTGGCCTTGGTGCAAGTATTTTCGGTTACCCAGAGCTATAGGGCGATAATGTTTAGGATCGGCAGGAGCTTCCAGAAGTCTAAGTCGTTCCGCAAGCCAAATCTGCAAAAACAGGTACGCTCGAATCAAAAGAATGAAAAGAAAGAAAAAACGGTTCCTGGGGCGTAGTTTCAACGCCTAGGACCAGGCGCCGAAAATTCCAGCGCCCAGCCCTGGGCGCTGAAACTCAGCCCCAGGCAAAAAGAAATATATGCAAAAGGAACGTGTACGCGCGCAAAGAAAAAATCGATTACCTGCAGTAATAGGGGGCTTCCCTTAAAATGTTCAGATTTGGCATCCTTCTTCAGCTCATCCGCACTCAGCAAAGTCTCGGCAACAACCAGCGGCATAATAGAATAGCAACTTTCCATCTGGCTAATCAAGGGGATCAACCATATGTCACCGAACTCACCATTGTTATTCGACAGCAAATAATGATTCAACAAGCAAAATACAAGGGCTCGAATATTCATTTTCTATTCGGTCATATTCTTACTAGGCCTAAAATGATGTTTTACAAGTTTTGCCAAGTTAACCTATCATCTACAACAATTTCAGCAAACATGTTATCATCTAGCCCTAGGAAAGCCCTTATGGTTGTTTTACCCTCTTCAACGGTGCCAGGGGTAACAGGAGTAGCATTAGTAGGATAACCAAGGATCGCAGCAAATTCATCGGGCAAAGGACATATTTCATTGCCCCGAAAGGAAAAAACATGATGATCGGAGTCCCAAAAGCTTAGGGCAGCATGTAGAAAGTTATAATCAATATTAATTTGTTGTAAGCCTAAAAGTGCCTCTAAGTGGTATTCTTTTAACAAAGCTTTTTCTGTGGGAGTAAGAGCCCGTAGCCAACGCCTAACAGTCCGTTGGAATGAGAAAGTAGGGATCGACATGGCAAAAGCAGTGAATAATTAGAGCACAGCAAAAGGAGAGAAAGAATTTGAGAGTGATGGAAAATAAGGACGTATCTAGCCCCTATATATAGCTGAACGCACCCAATGACATCCTGATCCCATTCGGAAACGTGTTAGGAAATCCGAAAATCAAATATTACCAGGAAAGGATTTTCAGCGCCCACGCCTGGGCGCCGAAATGTTTAACGCCTGAACTTGGGCGCTGAAAATGCAGCCCAAGGCCCAGATTTCACAAAACACGGAACAGGAAAGGACTTAAGACCGTGTTGCTAAAACACGAGGCCCTATTGCAAGTAAGATCAAGCCCAAAGCACCTTTAGCTCCCAAATAAGCAAAAAATATAACATTAAAACTTGGTTGAAACTTATACTCGTCTCAGAAAATGCTTATGTACACTTTTCAAAAAAAAAAAAAAACAAGTTAAAATATCATGGTCATTCTTCGAAACACCAAAAATATGTGTCGTCAAGTCATTGGTTTTCCAAAAAATGTTTGTCTGCCAAAGGGTTAATCCGGGCCAAGCTGAAACCGGGTGTCGCCTGAAAACTAAAGTCGCACTCCACGGCTTCGCTAAAGTAGCACGCCACTATAGAAGGTCGCTCGCACATACGAGCATGACCCTAAACATGATTACAAGATGCGAAAAACAACCGACGAGCCCCACTGCTTGGGGGCTCGCGAAAAAAATAGACTCCAACGAGGAGCGCGCGATCAAAATCACATTCCCGGACTGCGCCATACACCATATCATGTTTGGATATCTCAAAAAAGAACAACAACAGGTTCGACCTCATCGAAAGGACATCACTGACACTTGTGCACGGTCCTCTGATCAAAGACCAAGTCGAGCCGTAAAGACTAGCTCAAAATCACGAAAGCGGACGGTAGTAAGACAAAGATCCGTCTGAACACGTTGTCAGCCCACGTTCAGGTTACAACTAACTTCGAGCATCCCTCGAAAGAATTCGCTCTTGCAAGAATAAATAAAAAGAAATTCTCAAAAGAAATCACAAAGAACCAAAGAAATAGGAACTTGCCCATCTTCAGTCGGCAAGATCGCGTCACAAACCGCGCGAGTTCCCAAATCGAAAAAAAAAACGAATTCAGGGACGTCCACCCTCAGCGGACAGGGCTCGCCCACCCTCAGCGGGCGGGGTCTGCGTCACTAGCCGCGCAGGTCCTCAGTTTTCGAAAAAATAAAGTCTTCAAAATTAAAACAGGCTCGCCATCTTCAGCCGGCGGGTCTACGGCGCAAACCACGTAGGTCCTTATTTTCTAAAAAGCAAAACAAATTTCAAAATAGATTCGTCCACTTCTATCGGACGGGGTGTCCACCCTTAGCGGACAAGGTTCGCCATCTTTAGTCGACGGGGTCTACGTCACAAACCGCGTAGGTCCTTATTTTCAAATTTCAAAAAAACAGATTCGTCCACTTCTATCGGGCGGGGTGTCCACCTTTAGCGGACACGCTCGCCATCTTTAGCCGGCGGGGTCTGCGCCATTAAATCGCGCAGGTCCTTAGTCGCTGCAGCGATAACTTTTGCTGGATTTTCCTTCGTTTTACGTCCTATAAAAACAAGGGTACTGGATTTTCCTTCGTTTTACGTCCTATAAAAACAAGGGTACTGGATTTTCCTTCGTTTTACGTCCTATAAAAACAAGGGTGCTGGATTTTCCTTCGTTTTACGTCCTATAAAAACAAGGGGGTTGGATTTTCCTTCGTTTTACGTCCTATAAAAACAAGGGGGTTTTCTCGTTTAACTAGCCTTGAAAATGAGAATCTTTAAAAACATTTTTTACCTCGTGATTGGGCTTGGCCAGGCCCAATTACACTTTATAGCTTTGATTTCGAAAACATCTGTAGCTACTCCCAATGACAAAGTGAGGGAGTTTCTACGCACCTTTAGATCCTTCCAATGACAAAGTGAGGAAGTTTCTATACTATCAGTTGACAAATCCCAATGACACGTGAGGGATATGTCGACACTTCAAGTGATGACCCTTAAGTCAAATGTTATCACTCGGGGGCTCGTGAGACCCTCGCAAAACAGGTCACATACACCATGGCTTGTGTGACGCACTCCGTCTAATACTTTGACCATCGTCTTACTCCAAGACTCAGTCAAAGTGGGGGCTAACTGTAGACACCTACTTTTGTCCCAATTCCCGAAAGGGAAAGGTTCGATGATGAAAGCATAAATCTCCACTTGACAACGCATCTCCTATAAAATAAACGAATCTCGATTCCCCATTTCATTTCACCCGAAACCTGCTATTTATGGAAACCTGCTAAAAATAGTAACTGCCGTAAAAGGTAGCTTCTTAAAGTGGCAAATCATAAAGGATAGAAACCTGTCAGAATTAGGTGTTGCATTCCAACATAAATCCTAAATGAGATAGAAAACTGCGAGAATCCTATTCCTAATATGATTCGGAAATAAGAGTTACGTATGAATTAAAATCCTAACGAGCCTAGAGTTCGTAACGGGCCCAGACGCATTCCGTCATAAAATTGATACGCGCTAAAAGACTCGAATTAATCTCAAACTCTACGGATTTCAGGAATCCGAATCTAACTAAAGAAAACAGCCCAGGCCCTATTTTCAACGCCTGGCTCTGGGCGCCGAAATCTTCGGCGCCCAGGCCTGGGCGCTGAAAGTACCTGGGTATGTGTTTTTTCCTAATTCTTTGTGGATTAGAACTCTGCAATTCTATCTTTCCACGAACTCTTCCCTATAAATAGGCCCCTGAATTCGACGTGAAAGAACACACAACAACACATAATTATATTCTGAGTATTGACTCCAACCCTTAGCCTAAGCCTCTCGCTGCGAAATTGTTCACGCGTTCTGTCGCAATCGATCCATAAATCGAACAGAACGTATCCTGTCCCATAATTGAGATTCGTTAAATAAAAAGGAGAAATAGCAAAGTCAAAGTGGTTAGTTTTCTGAGAACCGTGACGCACCTCTCAAGGGTGCGTCGTAATGTGTCCCTTTTCGATGATTTAACTGCTTTCCTCGCCCTTTTTATGAACTGTTAAACTAACCTAATCTGATTGTTCTATCACGCCTAACAAATATAATATTTTTGGGAAATCGGATTATCATGCTAGGTCCCTTAATGCTATTTAAATCAGATAATCACGACCGAATTAGTATTATATGTTGCATCTTGCTAAAATCAATTCAGCATATCCCTTCGATTATTTATGCTGAGCTAGTAAGGATATCCTGCCTCTGGAGTTATCGACGAGCGAAGTACTCCTCTCGGTAGTTACAGTCCCCCGAACCCTCAATCTCTACCTTGCGGGTGTATGTTGAGAGATCCCCACACCAGGGATCACAAGGGAACCTACGGCCGTCGTGGTCAAACATAATTGCACTCCCTTTATGTCACGATAACCGGGTTTTGTCAGTTTTTCTCATTGTCGTTAAAAACTGAATGGCGACTCCTATATTACTAGTCAATTGGGTGTATACTCACAGGAAATCCAATTAAACTTGATTGAATAAAAAGAATCGTCACACCCACGAGGGACGAGGTCACGCATTAGCCTCGTGCTTTTTCGACCCCCTCACACTCATGAACCATAAGTCTTGTAAAATCATGTCATGTATTAAAACCAGAGTCATTAGCCTCTCTGCTGCGAGCATTGCGTATGCATTTTTAACTGTCAGGAACTTTCCTGATTTATGTAATTCCCAATAAAGGAAGTCCCCTTATTCAGTAGAAGGGTGTTCAATTTCCACTATTCTTCGAGTATTCTTGAACTCTAAACACGAACTACTTTCCCCATGGTTTCAACTCTCACCCGAAGGAAGAATGAAGTGATGCACCTTCCAATCCCTAGCTTGCCTGAGAGTGACCATTGAGCTAATGTTGACGGTTGTGTACTATTTTTTTTTTACTTCAACCAATAAAAAGCTGCCAAGTAAACATCCACTTTACGGAGCATGAATATAAAATGACCGAGAGGATTTAAAATAAAATATGTTTGAACACTTTCAGGAGTTTAAGCGAGTCTTGAATGAGTTTGGGTATAAAATGTAAAAGTACAGAGAACTTTTGAGTGTGAATAATAAAAATTAGGTAAAAGTTAGAGAGAAGTTGGTGTTGTGAAGTTTGGAGTACGTGTATGAGCCTATGAGGTTTAGTTTGAGGGATAAACTCACCCTAATATTTGGTATAATTGGTCGAAATTTCATATTGACCTTGAGGTCACGAGTTTAATCCCTACCGAGTATGGAGTACAATTCTTGGGGGCGGGTTGCTTTATACTTCCTCCGCTTTTTTTAGATGACACAATTTATTTAGACACATTTGCCAATACACGATTTCAAATATTTTATGGATAAGAAAAGTTATAAAAAGTTGATATTAAAAATATATTTATTAATATGAATCTAATAATACTCCACGTAACTACGTTTTTTCTTAAATATAAATCATTAAAATGAGTCAAAGAAACTTGTAAATAGTGTCAAAAATTATATTGTGTCATGTACGGAGTAATAAGAAACGAAGGAAAACATAATACACTTTTTGTTTTCGGGCATAGGAGCTAGAGATACTCATCTTTATAATGTTCGAAAGTGTTCGGATTAATTATTATCTAGCAAAGTTATTATCCTATCTGCAGAAAAGGTACATTTCACCCCAAAATAGTACGGGGTAAAGCACTAGGATATATTAGTGCTTCGATCGAATCAATTGATTTGATTTGGATTTCGTTAATTAGATCAACTCTAATGGTGGGCTACAAGGTGATGTAGCTAAGTTTGACACATCATATTTCTAGCTACAATTATTTTAAGCTACAAACTTTCACATTGGTGGGCTATAATCCCTTGTAGCTCCCTATAATATTTAATTCATATCTTTCCCCTTTTATTTTTTGAGCTACCTGCCCAAAATAGCTACAATGTTTTAGTAGCTGCTGATGTCATTATTGCAACAATGGTGGGCTACCTGCTCATATATTCTTTTTTCTCGTGAGCAGATTCATTTTCCAACCATTGGAGTTGCTGTATTTATCTCAACTAGAATTGTCCCCGTAGCATGTACGATTTTTCTTACTCCCTCCGTCCCATAATTATCTTCCTGTTTGACCAAAAACACGGATTTTAAGAAAAGTGGAATATAGTACATGAAAAAGTGGAATAAAGTACAAATGATGATTGAATTGTATGGAAAAGTGGAATAAAGTACATGTGAAAGAGAATATAGTACATGGGAAAAATGGAATATAGTACATGGGTGGGGTTTTCAATTCAATTTTAATTATTATAGTACATGAGAAAGTGGGGACCTTAGTAGCCAAAATTAGAAACAGGAAGATAATTTTGGGACGCTCGTTTAGGAAAACAGGAAGATAATTTTGGGACGGAGGGAGTATGTTTTAAAGGTGAGTTTAATTTTTCAAATCATCAAAAAGCAATAAATGTATTCATTTCGTGTTTCATTGAGAAAACAATGAAAATAGAAATATAAATTACTATATGTTACTTGAAATTAATAGAAAAATTAAAGGATAAAGGGGCATAAAATTTTTGGAGGTGAAAGGGCATGAATTATTTTTGGTGGTGAAGAGACATGAAATTTAAATAAAAATAAAATGGAAAATGCTTTTAAGGAGGAACATATTGACTACTATTAAATATTAGTATAGATTAGTGCTTTCTTCTGTAACTAAAAGTTGTTCCCATATTTTTCAACGCCTTTGCTATTACACATTTTTAATCGTTAACTATAGTTTTTGGGCCAGGACGATTCTCCGGGTTACTACATTAATAACATTTAAATTAATTTACTTATATTTGTTTTGCAATGATAACATAAAACATGTAGTAGCTTAGTGATACATGTTTTATTCTTTAAACTCAAGGTCAGTGGTTCAAACTTTACATAATCCATATCATGTTTGACATTTTTTATATATATGGAGAATACATGGAGTGAGCAACTCATAAACAGAGCGTCACATGTCACGTAAACTTCTTTAAAACTTCTTTTAATATATAGTATTTTATATGCACGCGATGCGTGCAAATATAAGAAACAGATTTTTGTTATTACATTTAAACCTGAAATAACATGTAAAAAATATAATATAAATGCGATGCGTGCGAATATAAGAAACATATAAGTTAGATAGTCAACGCCTATAAACAAATTGATTAAAATGGTAAGAATTTATTTAAGGGGTTATATTGATTAAAATGATTCTTTAGGCTTTTCTTGTTGGGTAGGTTGTCATTATATTCTTAACTAGGTTAGCCCCGTGCGATGCACGGTGTTTAACAAATACGTTTGTGAATTCCTTCCAAAAAAAAGCTATACGTTTGTGAAGATTTTTTATAATAAGGAAAATTTTCACATTTGATGCGAGTAATTTATACGGAGTAAGATAATTAGATATAATCATATAAGGAATACTTTTGAACATAAGACTGTTTTTTTTTTTTTTTTTTTTTTTTTGACAAGGAACACAAGACTGTTAAAAATTTAAAATGTTAAAATATACGGAGTAATAATGATTGAAATTTTGAATAATTATTTATAAATTCAATTTTTAAACCAAGATTTCCTTCAAACTCAAAATTGAGGATGTTCGAAATTATATTATCGCATAAAGTTAATTAGAGGTACCCTAAATATCTTCATTATTGTTTCAATAATTTACGACATTTTGGTATGCAAGTTAATTTTGATTAATCCAGGGAATTCATTACACATACTTCAGTTCAAGAAGGATTACCTTCTAGCAAACACAAAGCCGAAAAACCAATCTTCATAACATAATGAAATAGAGGTAGAAAATATACATAGCTACATTACAAACCAGTTTTCAGATTATAAAACAACGGTTTTGGATCCTCTAGAGTTCTAAAATAACTCTACAAGGTAGAGTTTGAGCATATCAACCATTGAATGAAAAATCAATGGTTCAAATATTATCTTTATAAAAGTTCCTCTATTTTTTCTCATCAATATGAATCATTGATTTTAAAATATATGGTTTAGATACAACTCTACCTTGTAGAGTTTTATTAAAACTCTAGAGGATCCGGACTCTAAAACAACTACATTAGCATCCTTTCATCTTCCATAGATCACTTGTTTCCTCTCCAGTGGGCCTCTTATTTGATTTTCTTCGAAGACTGACACTGCGAATTTGCATCCTAATAGCCAACTTCACCCATCTTAAAAAGTTAAGATAACCAAAAGACATAATAAAGGTAAGATTTGATGTATTATATTAAGACAAAAGCTACTCCTCCGTATTCAAACATTTGAAAATAAATAATGGAAGATGCACGCATAATTAAATTCCTTGGATTTAGAATGCATTTCATTGCCATAGGGACTAAGAAAAAGAAAAAAGAAAAAAAGAAGAAGACTGAAGATGCATAATTAAATTCCAGTATCTTTCACACAATAGAAATAATATTAGAAAAAATCTTCAAGCTCTACTGAGTCTAACATTTTTCTTGTTGGGATTCTCCAATTTCTATGTTGCAAATTGTAGAATTTGTACCGAATCAGTTTACAAAAACGAATTGCTTCAAATTTCACAAATAAATTATTGTTTAGCCACCAACATAGAGAAAACATAGGGTTTAAAATTTTCAAAACCCATTCCTAAAAAATATAAGAAATGAAGAGAGAAAATACTCTCTACTTGATATGATGGTGCGGAAAAGCAAAAGTCGTGCGTGTTTCATGGATGATCGACGCCATATCCTATTTGCAAGTAATGCAAAGATGAGATGGAAAACCTCTGCAACAAAAAATCCAATCCCAATAGAGTAAATTGGATAAGAATTCAATCGGAGAGATATCAAGCTTGGTTTTTTTTTACTAATTCCACAAAATTAAAAGTAAATAACTAAAAATAAATAACCAATTTAACATATTTAAAACTGATACATACGCAATCCATGGTGGGAATTGGTGAAGAAAAGAAAATGAAGAGAAGAATAATCAGAAGACTGGTTTGGAGAAAGGGAAAATAGAACTGAAAGCCTAGGAAACAACAATGGTCAGAGTCATAAATTGGTAACTGGAGAGCACGATTTTAAAAAATATTGGAAAGCGAGAAGAAAGAATAGAAACGACGCTAGGAAAAGTGAAGGAAGGTAAGCAGTTTGGGCGGGAAAATATTGAAGAAAAAGGTGACACGTGTACAGTTTGGGGGAAGAATGATGTCAGCGGTATTTGTTTTAGTAATAGTTATTATTATTATTATAGAAGATTCTATAAGTGTGGAGGGTATTTTAGTAATTCAAAAGGGACTCTAAAAGTTGATTTACTAAAATAACCTCAGCTCTTCACTTATATAATAGAGATAGATAGATATCTATAATTACATCTTAGTAAGAATTACTCCGCATAAAATTTAATATTCCTAAAATATTATCTCATGCGATCAAACGGGAATACAAATACATGTGAAAATAATTTAGAAAGCTTTCTTCAATTATAAATGATGTGGATTTTTGTTAGAATAATGCCATCGGTCAATCCTCTAACTACAACGCTCCAGCACGGGGATCTCACTTTATGGTATCTGTTATTATATACTAGGGTTATCTGTCTAGAGAGTACTATATAAACTCTCTAGATCATAACCTAGTTGTATTATGTAATTTGTACTCCTCAAGATCAATAAAACTTTCCTCTCCTTTGCATGTGGACATAACTAACACATTATTAGTCAATCACATTAAATCTCTGCGTTCTTTATTTACGTGATTTAATATTTCTCTGCATCTGTTATAACAGATTTGAATAGCTATAACCAGCATTCAAAGTAAATTACATAGTTCGTGTTTAAAGAAATGTACGGCAGAAAAGAATCATTCGCGTACAAGGAGTCATCTAGCTTAATCTTAATGTAACTAGGATAAGTCAAATGGACTCATATCTTTTAATGCTTTAGTAGAAAAAAAAGATGTATTTATTTTATGAGGAGTCCTAGTATAATTAGGTGAAAGGTTGTTAGGATCGAGATCCCACCTTGGATCGATGAGAGGGGTATGATCGAATCGGATTGCATGATCGTAAGATCCTACAAAATTGCAAGAGAAATGTTGCTAATGAATAAATACACATCTTTCAAATAATTTGGATGTCAAATACAATTTTTTTTCCCACATAACATTGATATTTTAAGGTCAATATGGCTTCATAATAGTTATATAGATTAGAGAATATAAATATTTTTGTTTATGTAGTTGAGTTATCATTTTTTGGGTTTAAAGAGAAAGTTAGTTGTTTTAGGGATCATTTTAATAAGTAAGTATGATCGACATATCCTAACCGATCCTCATCGATCCTGACTGATCCTGACCAATCCTGCACCAATGTAAGTGAAAAGTAGGATCTTCCGATCCTATTCCGATCCCACTGATCGTATATAATGATCCCGATCCTGCTGCGATCCTAAACGATATATCCTGCTACGATCCAAGGATTCCTGCGATTCTGCTAGTGATCTGGATCGTTTTGCGAAAATTGGATCGTAGGATTATACGATCTTACGAATTGGATCGCTATTCTAATAACAATTATTAGGTGTTTGTTTCCTATGCATTTTAGAATTCTTATAATTCCTATATAAAGGGCCTTAGGTTTTTATTTTATTTAACACACGGTGATAATATAATTTTGAGTTTTGTGATAAAACGTATGAGAGTATTGAGATACCTATTCTCTCATACTGACGTTTCTAGTATGGTTTACTGTTTGGTCAGTTTGATCAAATTGTTAGTTCAAAGGTCTTGCACGCACAAGGTGTACAATAAATTATTGTACACCATGATAATTTTTACCTAGTTTATTATAACTTTAATATGTCTTGATTAACTTTTATATTTTAAAAAAAAGTTGATGGATAAACATTTTAAATGGTTAAATAATAAATTTTATACATTATTTGTGATTTTGAAGTAATGATTTTTATTAAGATGAAATTTTTTATCATTTAAAAATAATAACTTTTATATATACCGGGATAACTTTTAACTATTTTAGTTAAATTTTACTCTTGTGTACAATATTTATTATAAACCTCTTTTCAATAAGAATTTGTGTTGTCAATTTAGGTCTATTCGACTCTAAATTAATAGCCACATTTGTGAAGTTCGTTTGACCGAGTAGAATTATATCATAAATAATACTCTGTATCAACATTTCAAATAAAAAGAGTTAAAATGGCGAAAGGAGCATCTGACTAGCTTTCTGTACTTGGTAATACTCCCTCCGTATTTATTAGGAGTCGCACTTATCATTTATGGTCGTATTTTATTAGGAGTCACACTTCCCTTTTTAGTAACTTTTCTAACTAACTATCTAATTAAATAATATATCTAATTTACCCTATGACTCACCACCACATTAACCAATTAATTTCAGAAACCCTCCACCCCCATCCCTCCAAAATGTAATAGTCCATACTTATTTTACTTGATTGAAATATTTACCCCGACCCCACTTGATTTATTATTTTATTTCATTCAACTATTCTTTTTTAATACTTATGCCCGCCCATATATGACTTCTATTTAAATACGGAGGGAGTACTGAACTTATAGCCTCCTGTTGATAAATATACCCTTAAAAAAGTAAACTTTAGTTATTTTAAAAACAAAGTTTTCAAAAATAAAACAAAACCAACAAAGTTATTGACATGGTGGTGTCAACATTAAAGGAAAATACACTAGTAAATTACTAATTAATGTATTCACGCACTAAATTTAGGGGGTTTTTATTCGACGACCTATTCCGCTAAAAACGCCCTCATTTTAACCGTGAAAGTACATCACTGCCTTACAAAATTTAACCCCCCTTTCCCTTCCCCCTTCCCGTCTCACCTCAACCCTTTACCTGCCGTCAACACCTTCAGATTAGAAAACCACCACCCTTAACCTGCCGTCAACCACCACTGCACCACACCTAAACCACCGTAAAAATTTGCAGGCGTCGAGGAGGAGGAGAAACCGCCGATGCGCCCCCGCCTCTGAACCCATACTCCTTCACCGTCGCAGCCGCCCCCTGCTTCTGCACCCAAACACCTTCACCTTCCATGTCGCTGCTCCTCTGCCACCGCTGCGCCGCTTCCGCTGCCGCTCCACCCGCCTACCGGTTCCTCTGCCGCGGAAAGAACAGGGGAGTTGAAGAAGAATAACGACAAAGACACGACGCAGAGGAACGACGAAGAGGTAGGCGGAGATGCCGCCAAAGAGGTCGGAAATTCTCCCGCCGTCCCTACCTCCGCCTGCGCCGCGGCTTCGAATGGTAAGCATTCTGCATTTTTTTTTATTTTTTGAAATGGCAGTGCCGCCCGGATTTGGTAGATGGTTCCATGGTCGTGCTGCCTTGGAAAAGCAGAGGCGACCATGGTTGAGCCGCGGATCTTTGGTGGTTGAACCATGGTCGGCGCTGCTTTTCCATGGCAGCACGACCATGGAACCATCTACCAAATCTGGGCGGCAGTTTGTATTTTAAAAAAAAAATGATTTAACCTCCCATTCCTAATTTTTTTTTTTTTAAAAAAAATAGCAAAAAAATATATTTCGTATTACAGGTAAATATGTGTTGATTTTTCTAATTTTGTGAATATATATTTAAAATTGTTTTTTTGTTTAAATAATTGAAATTATTTTGTAGTGTTATTTAATTAAATGTTGATGAATAAATAAAAAATTATTTAAAACATTTTATTTAAACATGTTAATAAATAAATAAACAATTAATTTTTCATTAATTATATTTCTAACTTTTTTTCAGATTATTTTAACAGATTTTAACATATTTTTTTCAGATTATATCATGATTTTTTAAAATTAATTCTAAAGATCGGGTGGTGAAGATGATGGTGGTGGAGACGGTAGTGGTGAGCTGGTGGTGGAGATGGTGGTGGAGAGATGGTGGTAGATTATATAAGGGCACGAATGCCCTTTCATGTAAAATACGCGGGCGTTTTTAGCGAACGAGGACGTCGAATAGCGATACACTAAATTTATTGGCATCATATCACATGTTTTAACCCGCATTAAAACGAGAGGACCCACTCACAATTCATCAACAATGACATGGAGGGATTTGTTTTCAATATTGATAAACAAATTATTTTTGTCAGGATACGAACATGAGACCAACAAGAATTATAATAGAAAGGTTACCATCTTAGTTAAGTTTATCCTTTAAAATGTTTATCCATCATTTTTCATAATATAAATAGTTAATCAAAATATTTTAAAAGTTTACAAAAAACGGGTAAATGTTATCTCGATGTACAATAAATTTAGTGTACACCAAATGTGTGCAAGAACTTTTGTATATGACTAAGGGTGTGAATTAACAAATATTCTATTCATCCTATTTGTGATGAAGCTGGTATGTGGGTTTTTTTTTTTGTGTAGAAAAAGCCACAAAGGACAAGACAACAAATGATATAGATGGATTCAATCCCAAGTCTTTGGTACCACCTCCTCAAAATTTTACCAACTAAGCTAATTGACATCCACAGGCTGATACGTTGGTCACTATGCCCAGTAAGTCAGTAACTTTTCTCAACTTTTACCAGAACCTTTTGTGCTCTAATGTTGTTGATATTATCAAGGTCAGTAACAACATATTGGGTTTAGGCCCATTGGTTTCTTCTGAGATGCATGATGATCTATGTGCTCTTGTTACTTTGTTAGTGAAGCTGACATTAAGACTGCTTTTCTAGCCATTTTTATAAAGATGCTTGGAGAATTGTGGGTAAGGATGTATGCATTAGTGGGAAATTTCTTAAGGAGATGAATTCCACTTCTATTACTCTTGTTCCTAAATCTAATCATCCTACTTTTGTGACTAGTTTTCGGCCCATTTCTTGTTGTTCAACCATTCTGAAGACCATTTCTAAGATTTTGTGTAATAATTAAGTTGAAGTTGGTACTTCCTAGCCTTATTTCTCCTTGTCAAGGAGACTTTGGTGAAGGTAGACGTACAAATTGTTCATAACTAGTCTTCTGGCCCGTGCAAGGCACGGGTTTTACATACGACATAGGTAAATGTAGTAAACCTAAAAGTGTTTAAATTACATACTTATAATAACATTGTTTTGTACTAATTGTTGATATCCTGCTTTTCAGACTGCATTTCCAACATTAAACCCAAATATTAGAGTCAATAATATATGGAAATATGTGAAATAATACCGTTGTGGTTCTGCCTCATCAGCATCACGATACCTACACATAAATAACCAACAAATGAGGGACAAACCTTAATCACAAGTACCACCAAAGAAATGTAGCTGGGGGAAGATTACTTACAATAGTAGGTAACCATTGATTAAGTCAATGGAAAAAAGAGAATCAGACAGATAAAAGTCTACATCAAAAGGGAGACCCCCTAAATTTATCTTCATAATCCCTTCTCAATGACTTGATAACTATGATATGCTTATGCTATTTTCCTAAGAAAATCATCATTTAATCAAAAATCCCATCTTACAAACATCCAAATTTAAGACTTTTTACTGTCAGGTCCGTCCCTATGCCAACAAAATTTTATGTAGCACTATATGAATTTCAAGTATAATCACGTTAAGATAAGTACGTTGTAGATAATTCTGATAATCAAATTAAATAGGCAGAATAGAAAACCAAATTAATTTACAACCAAATAAGCAAAAACATAAACGGGAAGAGATTTTACCGAATGAATTTTCAGGATCAACAATGTCGAAAATGAAGAACATAAACTCCCACAATTTTGATTCTTTCCATTTAAAGGGATAATAATTTCAATTATCTTTCTGACCCAATTAAATATGCGAGGAAGTTGAAATTCATAGGATACCAAACTCATTATTGAATCTGTAATTAAAATAATAAAAGAATATTTATTTTATTTAGATGTTAAATGGTTGAATGAATTAATGGAGAATCAATTTAATTAATTTGAAGGTTTAGGAAGGGGAAGGTAAAGGGACTGAGAATACATAAAGGTTGTAGGTTGAGGAAGTATGAAATTGTGCAACAATTCTTAGCCGCTTTGGGTTTTTTCCTTGATGAATAGAAATGACATGTGGCAGACTAAGGACTTTCATGGGAAAAGTCACATGGCAAAGTGAGAGGGGTTTAGGTTTTCTTTTTTAAATACTAGGTATTGATATCTTAGGGGGTGTTTGGTTGGGCCTATTGAAATGGGTTGGAATGGATTTAGAATCCATTACATCCAATTTATTGTTTGGTTGAGTCTCTTTGATATGGAATCTCATATCATAGGGGTTCTAACTCCTCCCCATCTTCTTGGAATCCGAGAAGCAACAACTCATGACAACACTCCCCACTTCAGATTCGGTCACTGTCGTTGTTTATACATAACTCTTCAACAACCACCGTCATCTCTTCGCCGACCACCAGTCAAAAATATCTCTTCGCCGACAATGGTCATTGTTGTAAAGATTGGATTTTCAATTACCGTTGAATTATTGGTTGTGGATTATGGAGATGAGATGTCTGATGAGGTTGTTTCCCTTTTCTGTTCTTCCGATTAACCAGTGGATGCAATTGATTTTGGATTTTTTTTTTCTTTCAAATTGTTGAAAAGCCATTCGTGGAATTGAACATGCCATTTTCCTTTTTTTTAATGTACTTTTTTAGTTGTTATTTCTCATGTCTGGTAGGATATAGTGGTATTTGGTTTAGATGTTTAATAACCATTACCCATTCCAAGAGTGAACCAAACAGTGTGAATATGATATGAAATTCATTCCATGATTCAACGAAACAACTTTGGACTGGTATGGGATTTTGGATCCATACTCCCCTGGTATGAGATTCCATACCAATCCATTCCATCCGAGTGAACCAAACGACCCATTAATTTGCCAAGATAATATTAAGGGCTACAGAAGAGTCTTTGATCGTCCCCAGTCCCTCTAAATGCACATAATGTAACCTAAGACTTGATGTAAGAATTAATTCTTACATCAATTCTTACATCAAGTCTTAGGTTACATTATGTTACAAGAATTCTAGTAACTCGAGAATTCCTAACATATTCATTGGGCATTCTAGACGGAAATGCTTATTAGGCTCAGTTTTCCTCAAAAGTTCATCTCATGGATTATGAAAATTTTCTCCTCCTTCATGTGTACTATCTGCTTATCAATGGTAGTTTACATGGTTATATTCCTGATAAAAAGGTATTAGGAAAGACGATCTCTGTTCCCTCATGGTCTATTTGGTACAACATTAGTAAAGGAAGGGAAGGGAAAGAAAAAGAAGCGAAGAAAAAAAAAGGGAAAAGAAACTTAATTTATTTTCTGTTGTTTGGTTTGATGAAAGGGAGTGAGGAAAAATAAAGGAAAATCATTTGACAGCTTTTGATTTTCTCTTTCCTTACGAATTCTCCACTTATGGGAGGAAAGGAAATGAAAAATTTATTAATGTTGTTTTCCTTCCGTTTCCCTTTCTTTACCATCAAATCCAATTTAATTTTTGGAACCAAACATGGGAACACATATTTTTATTTTTCTTTCTCTTCTTTTCCTTCCGATTCCTTTCTACCAATTTTTTTTACGCAGAAACGGAGATATATATTACATTAAGGTAAAAGGGTTCTAACAAAACCCAATGTTTTTAACAGTACAAGAAAAAGAGCAGCTATGGATCTAGACATATCCAATCCTCCAATTCCAAACATAACTGAAAATACGAGTAAGCAAAAGATCAGATAGCTTCCTATAATACAGAACCACAATCCATTGACTTCGGGTGACTTTACTTAGATTGTTTCTTGCCGCAAAAGATAAGTTCGATATCTTACAACAAAATATAGCTGAGTTCAATGATCGAGTTCACAGAAGGGTAGTTATGCATCAACTACATATGGAATCTCTTGTAGATAGGTCTGCAGGATGTTCTTCGGTGGCTGGAAATGATAGGAACACTCTTCATCCATAGTGCGACCAATATCAGCAAGTCCATGAGCAACTGCATTTATTTCACGCTTAACATGGAGAATGGAAACATTCCAATCCCTCTTCAGTAAAGCCGCCATATCCACAATGATTGCAATTAACTGGTGGTCGTGGTAGTCTTGTGGATTGTTCAACATCTTCTTGATTTCCTCAGCACCAGTTCGAGTTCCAAATTTGTAATTTTCCTACCCCATGCAATAAGAAGCCCTTCCTTAATCGCCAATAGTTATGCGGATGTTGGCCCAATAGTCTTGAATTTTAGGGAGAAACCAATCTCGCAATTTCCTTTGTCACAGCGAATTACACCACCACCACCAGCATTGTTGATGGAGATCCAAGAACCATCAGTGTTCAGTTTGAAGAAGTTGGTTTTTGGATATGCCCAAGTTCTTGGTTGATCAGCCATCAAATTAGATGAAGAAGCAATTGCTTTCCCTTTATCCATCTGTATCAACTGTTTAGAGTATTTGTAATCAACCGCAAATTTATTATAGAAAGAACAAGCATTTCCCATTTTAGCATCAAAACAACTTTATTCCTATAAGACCAAATATGCCAAATAGCAATGCAAAAAATGGCATTCCATTGAGAGGAACCTGACATATTATAAGTAATCCATTCTTCCCAGTTTTTAGAATAAAAAAGGTTGTGATCCAGGTCAATACAATGTCCATGGTATTGGAAAATCATTGACCAGAAAACTGAATTACTATGGCAGTCCCTAAAAAGGTGAAGATGGTTTTCAGTAGAATCATAGCACCTAACACAGACTTGATTAAGACCGGGGACTTTCCTAGCTAGGATTTCAGCAACAGGAAGGATGGAGTGGCACAGGTTCCATAAAAGCATTTTATATTTGTAAGGGGCATTAATTTTCCAAAGTTTTTTCCAAGAGATTTGAATAGTACAAACCAGGGGCCTTTCCACATAGGTAGAATGATAAGCACTTTTGATGGAGAATGAACCACTCTTATCAAGCGTCCATCTTAAAAGAGTCCTCTCTATTGGTAATTGTTGGAAGGGGGATTGCCATTATAAGGTCACAAATAGGGGTGGGTAACAGATGTTTTATTTGGGAAAAATCCCATTTTTTTATGTTTGATAATGTTGGAAACCCTCCAATGGGCTTTACTTTCTGGAATTTTAATATTATCAGAAAGATAGAGGGGAGCCTTACCAACCCAATGGTGATACCACAAAGAGGTGTCTACCCCATTCCCAATACTGATGATCATAGCTTTCTTGATTATGTCTCGCCCTTTCAATATGTCTTTCCACAGAGATGATGAAGAGATGGTAGGGTTGCAATCTATGAAATTTGAGTATTTTAAATATCTAGATTTGAGGATTCGAACTCAAAGTTTATCGGGTTGAGTTAGAATTTTTCATCCTAGTTTGGCCATGAAAGCCATGTTCCATCTTTTTAAATTACGGATGCCAAGCTAGACCTCCTTTATTAATAGAGTCACAAATTTTGTCCCAACTGGTACGAGGGACATATCTAGATCTATCCACCCTGTTCAACAATTTTTTTTTACATTTGGACTCTAGTTCATTGGTGACAGTGGCTGGGAGGATAGAAGTTTGCATGGCATATAGGGGATAAGCATTGAGAACTGCCTTGATCATAGTACATCTTCCAGCCATATTAATTAGTTTTTCTTGCCATCCTCTTATTTTGTTAGTAGTTTTATCCAAAAGGTTATAGAAGTCTTGTTTCTTTAATTTTAAAGGGGAAATACTGTTATCCAAGTATTTCCCAAAGGAGGTGGAGTCGGTCAAGTCACATGAGGCTTTGATGGAATTTCTAACATTTATATCCACTAGTTGTTGGACCATGCGCTAGCGCGCACGGTCCCCCAAGGAATAAAAAATTGTTTAGAAAAATGTTACCTAAAAGACGAAGACTTAAATTTATGGTAAATATAAGAAATACGAAAATGTTAGAAATGTTAGGCTGAAGTTGGAATTGGATGTAATAGACAATACGAAACCAAAAACATTTATGTACGTGCTAGTGATAGCTCGGAAGCACAACAACAAGCCAAAAGTTGTATGAGTATTTCCTAGAAACATGGGCTTCTAAGCTCCTCAATATTCCTTAAAAAGAAACTGAATCACAATATCTAGGGTTAGCCAAGATTACAATAACAAATTTTTAGCTTGGCAATTCGCACGATGGACAAAAGGGAGAAATAAATGTCAATATAAGTATGATCGATCAGTTATAATTTACATTCAAACTTGCAGCCAATGTATTCACCTTAAAATTATACTATCAGCCACTAAATTAAGAGAGTAGTCATCATAATAACATTATACACAAGGTCAATCCCATCTTGTTTCAGAATTCAGAAATTATCACTTATTTCCACTCTTCTTCCGTCCTGACTCTTGAGTCTCCAATTTCTCCCTTCTGTTGTGTTTGGGCTCTAAGTTCTTTGAGGGTCTTCCCAAGAAAAAAAACAGAATTAGACAACTATTCCTTTCCTACAAATCAGAAGAATAAGAAGTTAAGCATCCCAAGTACTCATCCTTCTTCTTTTGCCCTTTGTCATCCTATATCACAAACATATGAAGTCATGAATGTTTTCCAAGGAAAACTGAACCAAATACATAATACACAAACATCCTTGCATAGAAATGTCCCCAAAAGAAACAATATCACTTCTTTATTAATTGAAAGAATTGCATTAGAAAAATCCTAAATCCTCCAGTTTTTTTTTAAAAAAAAAACTTTCTAGTTGAAAAAATAGATAATCTTATCATCTCATCTATTTTGCTCACATCTCCTCATAAAAATATTAATTCCTCCACATAATTGCATAATGAAACTATATATTGAATGACAACATGGCTTGACGCATCTAACATGTCCCCAAAATAAGAGAACATTTAAAATATATGGAAAAACAATATGCAAATAGCTCTTTAAGATCCCTTCAAATATTATGAGAAATTAGACAGATATAACTCACAAAACACCACCAGGAGGTCCTTTGGCATAGGGAAATATCAATAGAAAATACTTGGTATTGGAAGACGAAGAACAGGAAACAACTAATGTTGCATTACCATGCAAAAAAATAGGGAGTGGGAGAATAACTTACAATAACTTTCCCTAAATCAGGCACATAAACTTACGGAATAATTAACGTCTCATCAAAGACGAATCAATTACTCCATATTGAAAAAGTTGTCAAGTAGAAGATTACTATGCTATCAAATTGCACATGAAGTCCAAAGTACTCTGTAGTTACCATCGTATAATCTACTTCTTATGAGAAGTCCAAAGTACTCAGTAGTAAATGTCTACATTAATACATATAAATGGGACTAACATGTAATTTGAAAGGTGCAGGAGCATAATAAGACACCTACCTCCAGATTACTATGTTGTCAAATTGCAGAGGAGTTTCAATCTTCGTGCATTCTTGTTGTCAAAGCCTAAGCCGCCGACAAGTTATCATGCTTGCATTTTGCTAAAGGATTAGTGATGGAATCATGTAATATTTAATTCTAACACAAATATCCCCATCAAAACTTATTCTACACAATATTTTCATATCATTTTGACCAAGGCCTCATCATATGGCATCACCAGTAATCTTCCAACTTTCTACGTACTCTGCCTAATGGACAACTTAACAAACTTAACCACCATGGCAGAATAATCCAAATGTAGATACTATTCATTTTCACCATTAACTAACCAATAGTTGTTATAACTAAACAAAATCGGAAATAAAATAATTTTTTTTTTTAACGCAAACAAAGGAGAATTAGATTAAAAGATTGGTTCTACAAGAATGTCGGGATGACTCAAAAACTTGCGACCCAACAAACACGAAAGCCCAAACCGAACCAACCCAACCCCTGCCAATGCTATACAACAAAATATCAGTGGGCCAACCCAAAAACTTGCTGCCCAGAATACACCCATAAAACCCAAGCCTACCAACATTAACAACAAACTATACACCAAAACCCTACCAAAATACTCAGAAACTTGGCTGACCAAGGATTCATTAACAAGCATCCAAGCCTGAGGGAACCATCACCAAAGACCACCCTACGCAGGCCCCGCGCCTCCATCCTTCACCACCTTGTCAATTGAACTCACATCCTCATCTGACCCACGAACTGGAACAGTGGACACCACTGTGGCCGGAATAGTACCAAACAGAATCTGAGTAGTGACAACTTCGCAATCTGTTAGGTTATGATACATATGACAATTCATAAATCATGCGGAAAAACCATAAACCCAGGAAAACATATTATTTACACATAATCATTTAGCATAGATTAGATGCATACTCTTTGTTGCGTGCCTTCCCTAGCTGCGCCCGAACCGAACAAGAACAAGTCTTTAGGACTCCAAGTGTCGTCCCTCCGTAGATAGTCCACAGCACGTCCGGATCCGCCTTAAGATTGACCAACTAGAATCGCCCTTAAGGTACTAGAATTTTCGGCACTTTTGAGCAAGATGTGTGGCTGAATTTTTCTCTCAAAAACTCACTTTGAATACTTTGAAAAACTTGTGTTATAAATTGTGAGCCCTAGCCTCATATTTATAGCGGTATGGAAAGGGAATCGAAATCCTATTCAGATACAAATTAATTAAACCTAGAATCCTACAAGAACTCTAATTTAATTAATTTATCAAATAGAATTAGGAATTTAATCATTAACCGAACTCTGCATGTTTTAGGAAACGTGCACGAACACAAACACTTGCACACACACGCACGGCAGCCACGATGGGCCCCATGCGTGCGCGCGAGCAGCAGCCCACTCAGCGCCCGCGCGCGCTGCGCGCTGCGCGTGCTGTGCGCGCTGTGCGCGCTGTGCGCTGCGCGTGCTGTGCGCGCTGTGCGCGCTGCGCGCTGCGCGCAGCCTGCTGGGCCTGGCCTTGCGCTGGGCCTGGCCTTGCGCTGGGCCTGGCGTGGCTGTTTGTGCGGCGCGCTTGGCTTGCTGGGCGATGGCCTGGCTTCGTGCTGGGCCTCGTCCGGCAGGCCTCGTCCGATGCTTATTCGTACGATGCGCTTCCGATTAATTTTTCCGATTCCGGAATTCATTTCCGATACGAACAATATTTAATATTTCTGATTCCGGAATTAATTTCCGTTTCGAACAAATATTTAATATTTCCGTTTCCGGAATTATTTTCCGATTCCGGTAATATTTCCGATTCTGACAATATTTCCGTTTCCGGCAATATTTCCGATTCTGGCAATATTTCCATTTCCGATAATATTTTCCGACACGTACCATGTTTCCGTTTCCGGCAACATCTACGACTTGGATAATATTTATATTTCCGATACGATCCATATTTCCGTTTCCGGCAATATCATCGTTTCCGGAGTATTCATTCCTTGCCTGTGACGATCTTAGCTCCCACTGAAACCAAGATCCGTCGGTTCCGAATATTCATAGATGGAGTATTTAATGCTATTAAATACTTGATCCGTTTACGTACTATTTGTGTGACCCTACGGGTTCAGTCAAGAGTAAGCTGTGGATTAATATCATTAATTCCACTTGAACTGAAGCGGCCTCTAGCTAGGCATTCAGCTCACTTGATCTCACTGAATTATTAACTTGTTAATTAATACTGAACCGCATTTATTAGACTTAACATAGAATGCATACTTGGACCAAGGGCATTATTTCCTTCAGTCTCCCACTTGTCCTTAGGGACAAGTGTGCATTTCCTAATTCCTTTGTCGCTCGATGCTTGCTCTTGAACATAAGGTAAGAGTTGTCATCCTTATTATGTCCAGAGGTGTTCCTCGGTTTCAGAGTTCAACTGATCAAATAAACAGATAATCATAGCCTATGATTCATCCGAGCACGGCCATGCATTTCACAGTTTCTAGCTCTCCGAGTGGCCTTGTACAACTTTTAAGCATCTCATCCCGATTTATGGGAGGACAATCCCAATCTTGCGATCTTGAGATTAGACTTCGTTTGATAGGTGATTACCTGAGCGTTGCCTTTATAGCCTCCTTTTACGGTGCGACGGTTGGTCAACGTCAAAGCAACCAGTTCTCAAACAAGTAATCTCAAATCACTCAGGTATTGAGGATTTAGTGTCTAATAATTTAATGAAATTTACTTATGACAGACTTTCATCTCTTACAGTAAAGTTTCATAGGTCTTGTCCGATACTAGTCTTCCCAAAGTAAGTATCTATGCAAATGATTATGACATTGCCATGTCCACATAGTTCAAGAAACAGAACTACTAGTCATCTTGCATTCTAATCGTTTAACGTTTTCTATGCGTCCAATTTTATAGAAAACTTCGATTAGGGACCATTTTCAACCTTTGACATTCAAGTTCACTTGATAGACATTTCTTAGTCACAGGACTGGTCCTGACAGTCTATCTTGAATATATCGTCAAATTGAAGGGACTCATCATTTAATAAACCACAAATTAAATGGAAAAATGAATTCCTTTCATTTATTGTGAATGATTAACCGATAATGTTTTACAAAGATTT
Organism: Spinacia oleracea; assembly: GCF_020520425.1. Taxonomy (NCBI): domain Eukaryota; kingdom Viridiplantae; phylum Streptophyta; class Magnoliopsida; order Caryophyllales; family Amaranthaceae; genus Spinacia; species Spinacia oleracea. The sequence continues at coordinate 151,155,124 of NC_079489.1, forward strand.
AAACTCTAAAACTTTAAAACATTAAACAGAGACATCAAAGCCATTCTCCAATATGCTTGATTCCCATAGCTGCAGTGTGCGAGTTGTGCTTCGCCTGCGGCAGAGGTTTAGTTAATGGATCTGATATGTTGTCATCAGTTCCAATTTTGCTTATCTCGACTTCTTTTCTTTCAACGAACTCTCGTAGAAGGTGAAATCTACGAAGTACATGCTTGACTCTCTGGTGGTGTCTAGGCTCTTTTGCCTGTGCAATAGCTCCGTTATTGTCACAATACAGGGCTATTGGTCTTTTAATGGAGGGGACTACACCAAGTTCACCTATGAACTTCCTTAGCCATATAGCTTCCTTTGCTGCTTCATGTGCAGCAATGTACTCCGCTTCAGTTGTAGAATCCGCAATGGTGCTTTGCTTAGCACTTTTCCAGCTTACTGCTCCTCCGTTGAGGCAGAAGACAAACCCAGACTGTGATCTAAAATCATCTTTGTCGGTTTGGAAACTTGCGTCCGTATAGCCTTTAACAATTAATTCATCATCTCCACCATAGACCAGGAAGTCATCTTTGTGCCTTTTCAGGTACTTCAGAATATTCTTGGCAGCAGTCCAATGCGCCTCTCCTGGGTCTGACTGGTATCTGCTCGTAGCACTGAGTGCGTACGCAACATCCGGGCGTGTACATATCATAGCATACATTATTGAACCAATCAATGATGCATATGGAATCCCATTCATTCGTGTACACTCATCAAGTGTTTTTGGGCACTGAGTCTTGCTTAGAGTCATTCCATGAGACATGGGTAGGTAGCCTCGCTTGGAGTCCGCCATCTTGAACCTATCAAGCACCTTATTGATATAAGTGCTTTGACTAAGTCCAATCATCTTTTTAGATCTATCTCTGTAAATCTTGATGCCCAATATGTACTGTGCTTCTCCTAGATCCTTCATCGAAAAACATTTCCCAAGCCAAATCTTGACAGAGTTCAACATAGGAATGTCATTTCCGATAAGCAATATGTCGTCGACATATAATACTAGGAAAGCAATTTTGCTCCCACTGACCTTCTTGTATACACAAGATTCGTCTGCGTTCTTGATGAAACCAAAGTCACTGACTGCTTCATCAAAACGTATATTCCAGCTCCTGGATGCCTGCTTCAATCCGTAGATTGACTTCTTTAGCTTGCATACCTTTTTAGCATTCTTTGGATCCTCAAAACCTTCAGGCTGTGTCATAAACACAGTTTCTGTTAAAACGCCATTTAAGAAAGCAGTTTTGACATCCATCTGCCATATTTCGTAATCGTAATATGCAGCGATTGCTAACATTATTCGAACAGACTTTAGCATTGCAACTGGTGAAAAGGTTTCAACGTAATCCACACCGTGGACTTGCCTGTAACCTTTTGCGACCAATCTAGCTTTGAAAACTTCAAGTTTCCCATCCTTGTCCTTTTTCAGTTTGAAAACCCATTTGCTTCCAATGGCTTGGTAGCCATCTGGCAAATCGACCAAATCCCATACTTGGTTTTCAGACATGGAGTCTAATTCAGATTGCATGGCTTCTTGCCACTGCTTGGAGCTAGGGCTCGTCATAGCTTGCTTGTAAGTCGCAGGTTCATCACTTTCAAGTAATAGAACGTCATAGCTCTCGTTCGTCAAAATACCTAAGTACCTTTCCGGTTGAGATCTATATCTTTGCGATCTACGCGGGGTAACATTTCTAGATTGACCATGATTCTCACCAGATTCTTCTAAAGATCTCTGAGTTTCATCCTGAATGTCATCTTGAGCATTCTCTAGAGTTTGTTATTCGACTCGAATTTCTTCGAGGTCTACTTTTCTCCCACTTGTCATTTTGGAAATGTGATCCTTCTCCAAAAAGACACCATCTCGAGCAACAAACACTTTGTTCTCAGATGTATTGTAGAAGTAATACCCCTTTGTTTCCTTTGGATAGCCCACAAGGATACATTTGTCAGATTTTGGATGAAGTTTGTCTGAAATTAATCGTTTGACGTATACTTCACATCCCCAAATCTTAAGAAAAGACATATTTGGAGGCTTTCCAAACCATAATTCGTATGGAGTCTTTTCGACAGCTTTAGACGGAGCTCTATTTATAGTGAGTGCAGCTGTATTTAGTGCATGTCCCCAAAATTCTAATGGAAGTTCGGCCTGACCCATCATTGACCTGACCATGTCTAGCAAGGTTCTGTTCCTCCGTTCTGACACACCGTTCCATTGTGGTGTTCCAGGAGGAGTCAATTCTGATAGAATTCCACATTCTTTCAGATGGTCATCAAATTCATAACTCAGATATTCACCGCCTCTATCAGACCGCAGTGCCTTAATCTTCTTGCCTAATTGATTCTCTACTTCACTCTGAAATTCCTTGAATTTGTCAAAGGATTCAGACTTATGCTTCATTAGGTAGACATAACCATACCTACTGAAGTCATCAGTGAAAGTGATAAAGTAGCTGAAACCACCTCTAGCATTTGTACTCATTGGTCCACATACATCTGTATGGATTAAACCCAATAGTTCATTTGCTCTTTCTCCAACTTTAGAGAAAGGTTGCTTTGTCATTTTGCCAAGTAAACATGATTCGCATTTACCATAATCCTCTAAGTCAAATGGTTCTAGAATTCCTTCCTTTTGAAGACTTTCTAAGCGTTTCAAGTTTATATGGCCTAATCGACAATGCCACAGATAGGTGAGATCTGAATCATCCTTTTTGGCCTTTTTGGTATTTATATACTTGTTTGTCGTGATCTAATAAATAAAGTCCATTGACTAATCTAGCAGATCCATAAAACATCTCTTTAAAATAAAACGAACAACTATTGTCTTTTATTATAAAGGAAAATCCCTTAGCATCTAAGCAAGAAACTGAAATGATGTTTTTAGTAAGACTTGGAACATGGAAACATTCTTCCAGTTCCAAAACTAGCCCGGAGGGCAACGACAAATAGTAAGTTCCTACAGCTAATGCAGCAATCCGTGCTCCATTTCCCACTCGTAGGTCGACTTCACCCTTGCTTAACTTTCTACTTCTTCTTAGTCCCTGTGGATTGGAACATAAGTGTGAGCCACAACCTGTATCTAATACCCAAGAAGTTGAATTAGCAAGTATACAGTCTATAACGAAAATACCTGAAGATGGAACGACTGTTCCGTTCTTCTGATCTTCCTTTAGCTTCAAGCAATCTCTCTTCCAATGCCCCTTCTTCTTGCAGTAGAAGCATTCGGATTCAGAAGTGGGTTGACTGACCTTTCTCTTTGCAGATTTGGCGCCAGTTTGCTTAGTTGGGCTGGCTTTGTTGCCACCTTTCTTAGCATTCCTCTTCTTTCCAGATTTCTTGAACTTGCCCCCACGCACCATAAGCACATCCTGCTTATCACTTTTAAGCGTCTTTTCAGCGGTCTTCAGCATACCGTGAAGCTCAGTGAGCGTTTTGTCCAGACTATTCATACTGTAGTTCAGTTTGAACTGATCATACCCGCTATGAAGAGAATGGAGGATGGTGTCTATAGCCATTTCCTGAGAAAATTGCTGATCCAGCCGACTCATATTCTCAATGAGTCTAATCATTTTGAGAACATGTGGACTTACGGGATCGCCTTTCTTAAGCTTGGTCTCAAGAATTTGCCTATGAGTCTCGAATCTTTCGACTCGAGCCAGATCTTGGAACATGTTCTTCAACTCACTAATGATTGTGAAAGCATCTGAGTTGATGAACGTTTTCTGCAGATCCGCACTCATGGTGGCGAGCATTAGACATTTCACATCCTTGTTGGCATCAATCCAACGATTGAGGGCTGCCTGAGTGACCCCGTCGCCTGCAGCTTCGGGCATCGCCTCATCTAGGACATACTCCTTTTCTTCCTGCATAAGAACTATTTGCAAGTTCCTTTGCCAGTCAAGGAAGTTTTTCCCGTTCAACTTCTCCTTTTCGAGAATTGATCGAATGTTGAATGAATTGTTGTTTGCCATATTAAAAACTACAATTGAAAAGAATAAACAAATAAATAACCATTCACAGTTTCTTTTAATAAACTTAAATTCTAGCATACATGCATAATTCAATGTTTATTAAGCATTTTATTCAAATTATGTGTTCCGGCAGGTGTGAATAAAATGATTCCAAGATCCTAAAATCATTGAAGAACTAAGCACAGTTTGTCGACTTAATCCTAGAACATCTTAGGTAAGCAAAAGCCTTTTGCTAATAGTCTAGAAACTATTCTTGGTTGATAGGTACGTCTAAGAACTTATTAGGTAAACCTATCGAATTTGCCACGACATAAAAGGACTCCTTACTTATATCGTTGAGTTTCACCAAAACTAAGATGTACTCACAATTATTTGTGTACCTTGCCCCTTTAGGACCAATAAGTAACACCTCGCTGAGCGAAAACTATTACTAGATTGATGTAAAGGATATCCAAGCAAGTGTATATTTTGGCATGGCACCTTTTAACTCAATTTTTAAGTTTGGAACTTAAGGCTCTTACTATGTTGGTTAGATTTTAAGTGAACTAAAATCCTTAATCATGCAACATAATCAAGCTTTTGATCTCATGCATTTTAAGACATATTTAAAACAATAAATAACTTAAAACATGCATAAGATATTTGTGATCTAGTATGGCCCGACTTCATCTTGAAGCTTTGACTTCAAAGTCCGTCTTGAAAATCTCCGTGGGAGGCACCATTTTCTTCAAATAGGATAAGCTATAACTAATTACAACTATTTGATGGTTCGCAGACCATATTTGAATTGAAAAATAACTTTGGTACTTTAGACCAATTACATTCAAATTAATGGTACGCAGACCATATTTTCTATCCTATTTGGGCCATACTAGTCACTTCATAACCTGCAAAACAGTACATATACAATATATACCATTCACCCATTCATTATCATGAATGGCCCACATAGCTGGTTAGTAAAACACATTATGCATCACGTAAACATTTGCAGCAATTAATCAAGGGCACCAATAATCTACCAATTATTCAGTCCTTATTAATTCTAATCAAGTTGTTTTAACCTTAAGGATTTGTAGACCTAATCAAGAGTTTATGACTAAAAAGCGCTCCCACTTAAACCAATAAATTCATATGCTTTACCAATTTTAAACATAAAAATGTATTTCTAGTCTAACCGGAAACATACAAATTTAATTAAAATTTAAAGCTCATATAAATTTATAATTGAATCCAAAAAGTTTAATTTAATTTCAGTCGCATTTAAATTAATTCATGATTTTAATTTTAGTAAAATAATTAGAATAAATAACATTTATTATAATTATAATATTCAAAATTAAAATCCAAGAAAATAATTTAAATTATTAATTTTAAAATTAATTAAAATTACGTGAACTGAAATTTTTCAAATTAAACATTCAGAACGATCTAATCGTAACGTAAACACCCTACGCGTAGCACGCCCATGGGCCGCACGCACACAGCCATCGCTGGCCATGCGCGCGCAGCCCATGCGCTCGTCGCATAGCTGCTGCATCCCTATCGCAAGCCTCCGCACGCATTGGTGCTCGCTGCGCGCGCCAGCGCTCATCGCACGCGGGCTATCGCTCGCAGTGCGCGCGCGACATCGCTCGCTGGGCGCGCGACATCGCTCGCTGGGCGCGCGAGCCATCGCTCGCTGGGCGCGCGAGCCATCGCTCGCTGGGCGCGCGACATCGCTCGCTGGGCGCGCGAGCCATCGCTCGCTGGGCGCGCGACATCGCTCGCTGGGCGGGCGACATCGCTCGCTGTGCGCGCGAGCAATGCTAGGCGCAGCGCTCGTGGCACGCGAGCTTGCGCTCGCTGCGCGCGAGGCTGCGCGCTCTTGGGCGAGGCAGCGCGCGTTGTGGCGCAGCTCGCTTGCTGCCCACACGCGACTGCCTTGGCTCGCCCTACGCCCATGCCCATTCGTCCATTGGTCGTGGCACACGACACAAGGCAGGGCTGCTGCCTTGTGCTCGTGCACTACGCCCTTGCTCATTGCATTCGTGCCGCACGGGCGACGAGCTCCCTTGCTCGTCGTCGCATGCCCGCATTATACAACACCCCTTAAGGGTAACACGAAGCGTCCATTGCTTCGTGCGTGCAAGTTATATGAACGAATCGCATAAAAATTTAAAATTTATATTTAAAATTAATGACAAATTAATAAATAATATTAATTTCATAATTTTAGGGCGAAAAATCGAAAATTTATTATCCAATTGATTTCCGATTGTTATGGATTCAAGTCTAGGTCATAAAAATTTAAAATTTATCGTAAATTTACAATTTTTATGGTGGTTTTTAATCATAGGTTTCTAATTAAATTACAATTAATTATGAAAATCAAATTAATTCTAAATTATTCTAATTTTCAACAAATTAATCATAATTAATAATTAGATTGCATAATTAACAAGACTAGGCATTCAAACTTGTTAAACATATGCAGTAGGTCAATCAAAAATTCAAGATTTATCAACAAGAATCGCAAATATTTAATTTAACATCTTAAATTTACGAAATTTTGCATTCGAAAAACTAAAACCTTCGAAAAGTCATAGTTAGGCTTCGAATTTGAGAATTCTGGGTTCGGCAGAAAAATACTATTTTTGTCAAAATTTTAGAATGCCTTTTACATGCGGAATTGACACAAAAATCACTCAATTCGGATGAGTAACGAAGAAACTGCCGAAAAACTGCGTACGTATAATTAAATAAACGCAATTTGCAATTAATTAACAATTACGAAAATTAATCACCCCTTTTAATTCTTGCAAATTTGTAATATTTAACCATGTTCATGCAATTTAGATTATGAAAATAATAAGGGGCTCGTGATACCACTGTTAGGTTATGATACATATGACAATTCATAAATCATGCGGAAAAACCATAAACCCAGGAAAACATATTATTTACACATAATCATTTAGCATAGATTAGATGCATACTCTTTGTTGCGTGCCTTCCCTAGCTGCGCCCGAACCGAACAAGAACAAGTCTTTAGGACTCCAAGTGTCGTCCCTCCGTAGATAGTCCACAGCACGTCCGGATCCGCCTTAAGATTGACCAACTAGAATCGCCCTTAAGGTACTAGAATTTTCGGCACTTTTGAGCAAGATGTGTGGCTGAATTTTTCTCTCAAAAACTCACTTTGAATACTTTGAAAAACTTGTGTTATAAATTGTGAGCCCTAGCCTCATATTTATAGCGGTATGGAAAGGGAATCGAAATCCTATTCAGATACAAATTAATTAAACCTAGAATCCTACAAGAACTCTAATTTAATTAATTTATCAAATAGAATTAGGAATTTAATCATTAACCGAACTCTGCATGTTTTAGGAAACGTGCACGAACACAAACACTTGCACACACACGCACGGCAGCCACGATGGGCCCCATGCGTGCGCGCGAGCAGCAGCCCACTCAGCGCCCGCGCGCGCTGCGCGCTGCGCGTGCTGTGCGCGCTGTGCGCGCTGCGCGCTGCGCGCAGCCTGCTGGGCCTGGCCTTGCGCTGGGCCTGGCGTGGCTGTTTGTGCGGCGCGCTTGGCTTGCTGGGCGATGGCCTGGCTTCGTGCTGGGCCTCGTCCGGCAGGCCTCGTCCGATGCTTATTCGTACGATGCGCTTCCGATTAATTTTTCCGATTCCGGAATTCATTTCCGATACGAACAATATTTAATATTTCCGATTCCGGAATTAATTTCCGTTTCGAACAAATATTTAATATTTCCGTTTCCGGAATTATTTTCCGATTCCGGTAATATTTCCGATTCTGACAATATTTCCGTTTCCGGCAATATTTCCGATTCTGGCAATATTTCCATTTCCGATAATATTTTCCGACACGTACCATGTTTCCGTTTCCGGCAACATCTACGACTTGGATAATATTTATATTTCCGATACGATCCATATTTCCGTTTCCGGCAATATCATCGTTTCCGGAGTATTCATTCCTTGCCTGTGACGATCTTAGCTCCCACTGAAACCAAGATCCGTCGGTTCCGAATATTCATAGATGGAGTATTTAATGCTATTAAATACTTGATCCGTTTACGTACTATTTGTGTGACCCTACGGGTTCAGTCAAGAGTAAGCTGTGGATTAATATCATTAATTCCACTTGAACTGAAGCGGCCTCTAGCTAGGCATTCAGCTCACTTGATCTCACTGAATTATTAACTTGTTAATTAATACTGAACCGCATTTATTAGACTTAACATAGAATGCATACTTGGACCAAGGGCATTATTTCCTTCACAATCCCCATCTTCCATTGGTTGAGCTTCCAAATCAATGATCCTGCTGCATCCCGCCGCCGCCAACACTTTCCGCTTCTCTGCATCCTCCAGTTTCTGCAAGTCACCCTGATACGCAATGGCCGCGAAAGGAGGTGGATTCAAATAAAACTTATGATCAACTGCCATTTCAATAGCATACTGAGCCAAACTATGAGCAACCTTGTTCTGTGCGCGTGGAATGTGTTTAACCACGATGGACTTGAAACTTGCCATAAGAGCTGAAACATCACCCAACACTGGCTTTAACTCCTCATGGTATGACCCATCCACCGATTTGAGCAAGTTCAGCAAAGCCTGTGCATCCGTCTCGACTTCCAAATTCAAAATACCATAATCCGCAGCCATAATTAAGCCTTCCCGAATTGCATAAAGCTCCGCAGCTAACGGAGTAATGGCATTGAATTTGCTGGAGTAGCCCATATACCATTTCCCTGTGGCGCCGCGGAAGACTCCACCACCCCCTGCATCATTCTGCGCCCTCCAACTTCCATCAGTATTCAATTTGAGAAACTCATACGCTGGGGGAGTCCAAATCAAATTCATTGATCGAACCTGTTCCTTTCCTTTGCCCTGCAAAATTTTGTTAGTAGAGACCAAATCCACAAAGAACGCATTATAAATTGAGAACGCTTTCAACATTTTATGATCAAACACCGCTCTATTTCGAGCTTTCCAAATATGCCAGATGGCAACGCAAAAGATAACACTCCAAGTCTGACCTTGTCTCAAGTTGAAATTCACCCAATCTTTCCAGTTAAGAGCAAAGAATTGTTGGAAACTGATCTTATGATGAGAGGCTAATCTAGTGAAAATATAATTCCATAAAACACAGGAATCCGAGCAGTCCCTAAAAAGATGGATATGATTTTCAGCCATTACAGTACATCGAGAACAGAGGGGAGAAATGCAATCAATTCTAGTGTTAAAAACCTCAGCCACTGGTAAAATTTCATGACAGGCATTCCAAAGGAGCATCTTATACTTGAAAGGAATTCTAATTTTCCAGATATATTTCCAATTAAACAAAGAGGAATCAGGGATTGAGGGTGAAACAGAACAAAGGAGGTGAAAATAAGCCGACTTAACTGAAAACTCACCATTCTTACTAGGAAACCATCTCACATAATCCTCCATTGGAACAATCCGAGGAAGAGGAACGGCCCGAATAAGAGAACAAATATCTGGAGACAAAAGATGCTCTATTCTAGTCAAATCCCACTGATTATTCCGAATAATATCACTAACATAAAGGTGGGCCAACCGGTCCGGAACGTCTTTATCCATTAGCTTATAGAGGGGATCGGAACCTACCCAATGATGATACCATAAGGAGGTAAGACGACCATTACCTATTCCCATGACTAACCCACTTCTAAGAAGAGACCGACCTTTAAGAATGTCACGCCACATTGGGGATTGAGAAGAATTTGGAATGCAATCCAAGAAATTGGATCGTTTAATGTATTTTTCAGTAAAAAGTCTAACCCAAAGCTTTTGAGGACCCGTGAGCATCTTCCAACCTAGTTTAGCCATAAAGGCTAGATTCCACTCCTTCAAACTCTTAATTCCTAAACCCCCAAGATTAAGCGGTCTAGTAACATTAAACCAACTAGTTCTGACCATATACCGAGACCTATCCACTTTATTCCACAGAAATTTTCTACTCGACCTTTCCAAAGTTGCAAGAACACTAGTAGGCAGTAAAGCGGTTTGCATATTATACAACGGGTATGAATTCAGAACCGACTTAATAAGAGTACAACGACCAGCCATGTTTAAAAGCTTAGCCTGCCACCCCTTTATCCTATCCATAGTTTTATCCAGCAGACTCATGAAATTAGAAATTTTGAGCTTATTAGGCCTAATGTCGACTCCCAAATACTTCCCAAAAGACGTAGTAATCCGAAGTCCATGAGGCGTAGCCAGACTTGACCTAATAACATGACTCATATGAGTGGGAAAAATTAAGCTAGACTTTTGCAAATTAAGTCTAAGACCAGAGATATCCCCAAAATACCGAAGGGTACTCAGCATACTATCCAAATTAGACTGCGAAGCATGACCAAATAGGAACACGTCATCAGCATAAAAAACATGCGAAATATGGACCGTCTGAGACAAACTAATGGGTTTCCAATGCCCCAACTTGACCTCATTCTCAATGAGCATAGACAATCTATCCAGACACAACACGAAAATATACGAAGATAAAGGGTCCCCCTGACGAATACCTCGGGTGGGACAAAACTCCCTAGTGATTGAACCATTCCACAGTACATTAATACGGGGGGTGGTGATACAAGCCATAATCAATTTAATAAGATGACTAGGAAAATGAAAGCTAACCAAAGTGTCGCGGATAAAACTCCACTCCAAACTATCATACGCTTTAGTAATATCAAGTTTTAAGGCCATTATACGTTTTCCCTTCCGGCACTTGTGGAACACATGAGCCATCTCTTTAATAAGAATAACATTATCCTCTATACCCCTACCCGGAATGAAACTAGATTGAAACGGACTTATTAACCTACCCAAAATAGTCCTCAACCTACTCGTGATGATCTTCGTGATAAGTTTGTAAATTGTATTACACAACCCTATGGGCCTAAAATCCTTCATGGATTCAGGCGAATCAGATTTCGGAATTAAAGTGATATAAGAACGATTAATGTCTTGAGGTATAGTGGCCGTCTCCAAACAGTTCGAGCAAAACGCAGTAATACTATCACCTAACTCAGCCTAGAATTTCTGATAGAAAACAGGTTGGATACCATCTGGGCCCGGACACTTGATTGGATCCATCATCTTTAAGTTAGCCCAAACCTCTTCCTTAGTAATTGGACCAAGCAAAACCAGGCTTTCCTCAGGGGAAACTGTATTCAGTGTAGGATAAATAACACCCAACGGGCTAGCCCTCAACGTGGTTGTAAAGATAGTATCAAAATAAGAAACGGCCAAATCCTTAAGAACCCCCCTATCAGTAACCCATACTCCCTCGTCATTTTTTAAGGTAAGAATTTTCCCCCTACTTTTACGAATTTTAGCTAGAATATGAAAATACTTGGTGTTAAAGTCCGCATATTTTCGCCAGTTAATACCCGCCTTCTGAGCCCAAATTAAACGTTCTTTTTTAAAAATATCATTAAGCCTAACAAGAAGCTCTTTTTCTAGATTTACCAAAAAACGACTATGATATTTAGACAAAGCGATTTGAATACCATTAATTCTAGACAGAAGGCGTTTTTTATGCAACCTAAGATTACCAAACACATTACTATTCCAATGTTTAATATTAGATAAAAACAACTCCCTACCACGAGAAAAATCAAAATCACATTGAGACCAATTATTAACAAAAAACTCCCTAAAATTCGGATGCTCAATCCAAACCTCCTTACAACGAAAGGGAAAAGGGCCCTCAACAACATCATTATTAAGCGAAACAATAAGGGGGCAATGATCAGAATGGGTGCGAGGGAGGTGATGTACCTGAGTATGAGGAAACAAATCAATCCATGGCGAATTGGCGAGGGCCCTATCCAAACGCTCCTTGATCAAAGCTGCACCATCACGCGCATTAGTCCATGTATATGGACACCCATGATAACCTAAATCCATCAAACCAGCAGCATCAATAAAGGTGCGAAGATCCGCACATTGACCACTCCGAAACGGACGCCCACCCAACTTTTCCGACTGGGACGTCACTTCATTCATATCACCCACCACCAACCACGGCGTCTCCGGCGGAGGAAGATTACCCGCCATACTTCTCCAAAAGGCGTGCCGCGGACCCGGAACGCTGGGAGCATGCATACCTGTGACCAACACCTCTGGTTTAACGTTCTCAAAATGAAAAAGCACATGAAACTGATTGACATCCTCCGAAAACAGAACTAATTCAATCGAGCCCCTCCAGAACAACCAAATACCACCCCTTTTATCTGTCGGAGAAATCACCCTGAAGTCATGAAAGCCGAGCTGCAATTTAACTTCCCTTGCACGATAATCATCAGCCTTGGTTTCTAGCAAAATAAAAATCGACGGATGTTGAGCTTCAATGATATTCCATGCAGTGGGAAGAAACTCATCCCTAGACGCACCCCGTACGTTCCAAACGCAGATCTTCATATGCAAATTGGGAAGAGGACGTTGTAACACCACACTAGGTTCATCATTTGGACCCGCATTCAGGGGGAGAAAGAACTCCTCCCAATCCCTCCAATGGTGAGACAACCCCATCATTCCCAGATCCTCCAACCGAATTGGCGTCACATACGTGAATATCTTCAACGGCTCCAATAGTTGACGATAGTACCGACCCTGAATCTGCACTCCGACGACTTCTTGTTGCGTTTCGTAGAGTGCTGTATGGCGACCCGACAGACCCATTTCTTGCCCTTGTGTTTCGAATTGTAAAGGAATTATGGGAACCTCTTTTGGTAATCCCCGAGTTAACGGAGACTGAATGGTGATGGGATTGAAATCCGGCGCCGTTCCTGGCAAGGGAAGCTTGCTGAAATTCCGGGGTAATTCCAGACGAGGTCGAGAAATTAGGCCCGTGTACAATTGCTCCTGCTTCTGTAAATTCGCCAACAACCTTCGCGCCTCCGCCGCCGAATTCTCGAATGACCGACCCGTGTCTCTCTCCGTCACACATGGACTCATCTCCGCCTGAGTCGGAAATAGCTGAAGTAACTCCGGTTGAAAGATCGACTCTGACACCCGTGGAACTTCTATTACATCCGTCGGAACCCCCCTGCTCTGAAAAAACCTTGGCCCCCTGGCCACCCAAGTTTGCCTCCCCCGCCGGGATGCACCCCTCGGACTGGAATTCACTTGCATGCATGATGATTTCGGAGTTTGATTTCCCGCCATTACTAGGAAAACTATTAAGAGAAGCTTGAGGAAGAAGTTGAGAAGAATTGGAAGAAGGTGAAGGGGTATGAGAGAGAGAAGAAGAAGTGTTAACTTGGTTAACCGTGGGGTTTAAATTCATATTGGTGGGTAACTGAGGAGTGGGGGGATCTTGGGACTCCGCCAAGTGGTTCATTGATGGAACCACGTGTATGGTAACTTCTGATCTTCCCTCCCCTTTTTTTCCAACTGAAGAAGTTAAATGATCGGCTTCCAAAATAAGATTCGACGATGAATCAACACCAGACTTGGATTTGGACAACTGAGGGCCTTCACCTGATTGGGCCACACCCAAACGCGGCCCATTAGCTATTGTGGATCCTATTCCTCTTCTGTACTCATTGATCTTCGAATGTGGGGTGCTTTTATTACCAAATCGACCACGTGGCTTGGGCTTACGACTCACCAAAGTCCATGGCCCATAATCATGACTTGTAAAGTCAACCTTAGTCCCAGAACCTTCCATTCCAGAGGCGTAGGGATCACTGTTTGCATCAACGTTTCGGATAACCACCGCCTCTTGTCCCCCATACGCGCCGTCCTGATTCATTTTCTCCTTCCCCTTAACAGAGGAGGAAACCAAATTTTCCACGGAACACTCCGTCTGCAGATGTCCTATCCTTCCACACGCAAAACACAGGGAAGAAATATTTTCATATTGAATTGCTTGCCATGATCCCCCAACCCAAACCTTAGAGATTAAAGGCTTAGTGAGATCAATCTCCACACAAACCCTAGCATAACGACCCCGAGTAATCTTATCCGTTGAATAATCAACTCGAATAGGTTTACCAATCACCAAGGCAATGGCAAACAGAGCCTCCTTATCATAATATTCAATTGGTAACTCCTCAATCCTAATCCACACAGACATCTTATCAAATCCATCCTTTGTTGGCCGGAAATTTGGCTTCCACGGTGATAGCATGAGATAATGCTCCATCACAAACCAAGGACCTCCAAACAGAGCACGTTCATAATCATCCCCTTGAGTAAATTTAAACAAAAAAACTCCACTACCAACATCAATCACCTCCACTAAACCTTTAACTCTCCACATAACACAAACTCTAGCCTCCATAATACTCGATCGTACTTGGATTCCGAAGCATTTTCCCATGAGAGTAAGTCTCCATGGGCTTCGTAACCGATCCAAAGTGAGTTTACTGAATTGCACCGACAAGTTGCTATCTGGTGGAAGCTCCTCACAATCCTCCCATTCCTTCGATGCCGTTACAATTTTCCTCGCCTCCGTAAACCACCGCGTCGACGAAGCAACCACCTCCCTGAAGGAAGGCACCTCCCTAGGAAACTCCGGTGAAATTCCAACTGGTGGGACATCAGTCATCGTCTTATCGGGTGGTTCCGTTGGAGATTGAATCACCATGGAGGAAACGGTGGGGAAAACCAATTCAAACTGGAACTCTCTCTGGACTTTCTCTCTCTAGACTTTCTCTCTCTACGTACACCCCCCGGAAATAAAATAATTTGACTAAAGGAATTGACAAGCAAAGGTGGCATTCATAATCCAAAATCATTGTCATAAATATCGGTCAAACAAGACTTTTCTACCAGCTAACTAAACAATGCTATAAACCAATTGATAAGTAATTCAATAAAAGAACCTGCATCACTAAGCACTATATTGAAATCATTAAAAAAAATCATGATAAGCACCCTTTCATGATTATCGATCAACCAAAGAAATTCCAAAGCTCTATGATATCGTAAGACATAAAATTTACCCCTTAAAAGAAGTTTTGGAATAACCAAACCCCAGATTACCAGTATGGCTCGTTTGCCCCGATTCATCCAAATCCTAAATAGAAATAAGCCCAATATAACACCCCACCAAGAGATTAAGGTAGATGAGAATGGAACCGCTAATCTCTCGGTTGGATGGTGAGAGCTCTATCATTACACAACCGCTTCATTCTTAGCCTCAAATATTCTAGCTACCTTGCATTGAAGGAAATAATGCCCTTGGTCCAAGTATGCATTCAATGCTAATTCTAATAAATGCGGTTCAGTATTAATTAATTATACAAGTTAATAATTCAGTGAGATCAAGTGAACTGTATGCCTAGCTAGAGGCCGCTTCAGTTCAAGTGGAATAAATAATATTAATCCACAGCTTACTCTTGACTGAACCCGTAGGGTCACACAAATAGTACGTGAACGGATCAAGTATTTAAGTGAATTAAATACTCCATTTATGGATATTCGAAATCGGCGGATCTCGGTTCCAGTGGGAGCTGAAATCGTCAAAGGCAAATTATGAATACTCCGGAAAAGATGATATTGCCGGAAACGGAAATATGGATCGTATCAGAAATATAAATATTATCCAAGTCGTAGATGTTGCCGGAAACGGAAACATGGTACGCATCGGAAAATATTATCGAAAATGGAAATATTGTCGGAATCGGAAATATTGCCGGAAACGGAAATATTGTCAGAATCGGAAATATTATTGGAATCGGAAAGTATTTCCGGAATCGAAAATATTAAATATTTGTTCGAAACGGAAATTAATTCCGGAATCAGAAATATTAAATATTGTTCGAATCCGAAATGAATTCCGAAATCGGAAAATTAATCGAAAGCGCGTCGTATGAAATAAACATCGGACGAGCTTGCTAGACGCAAAGCCCAGCACGAAGCCAGGCCTGCGCCTAGCAAGCCCATGCGCGCAGCAAGGCAGCAAGGCAAAGCCCGCCAGCATTGCAAGGCCCAGCCAAGCAAAGCGCAAGGCCAGACCCAGCGAGGCCAGTAGAGCGCGCGCCCTTCGTGGGTTGCAGCGCTGCTGGGCCGAGCACACTCCGCGCGCGCGCCCAGCGCCCTTTGTGGGATGTGCGTGCGTGTGTGCGTTGAGTTCGTGCATGCATCGAATCCTTAAGCGATTAGAATTAGGTTAAAGATTAATTTACCTAAAGCTACTAGAGTTAGTTGTTGAATTAAATATTAACTTATTAGTTTTAATTAATGTCTAATTCTAATAGGATTAGATTAATTGAAACCAAGTAGACTTCTAATTCCATTATTCCAACCCTATAAATAGGTGATGGCATTCACAATTTATAATCACCCAATTCAAGTATTCATATAGTTTTTAAGGTTAAAACTAAAGCTAATAATTTGCCACAAATATATTCGAATAACTTAAAACCTTAAGTTGGATTCTAGTTAATTAAATCTAACGCAGATGCGAACGTGATGTGGACTATCTACGGAGGGACGACACTTGGAGTCCAAAACTTGTTCTTGTTCGGTTCGGGAGCAGGTAGGGAAGGCACTCTACATAAGTATGTATCCTAAATTATGCTAATTGTTATGTGGCAATTAATTTGGATTCTTGGCTTTATGGTTTTTCCGCATGAAATATAAATGTTTTATATTTGTCATAACCTAACATACATATCCCATTATTCTCATATCACAACGCAACATTTCCAATCTAAACCTAATCATACCCAATGTTTTGTAGACGACGGCTAAATCAAATCCTTCTCCACTAAAATAAACATAGGCAACATAAAGGTTGCAATGTAAGTAAATTTAGTCACCCGAACACCATATTGGGTTTAGTTTAAAAATTCTCGAAAAATAATCAATTATAGTTTATCATAGACAATTAGAAGTACCTTTCCCAACCCAAAAATATCATCTTCGTCGTCATTAATTAGCTCCCTGAAACTCCAATTACCTCCTAATAAAGAAAATCAATTAACAGTCAACAACTTCGAATAGAAGGCTATATCAAATAAGAAATGGAATAGCTCTTCTGCATACTATCCAAGAAAATTAGGTCAAACATATTTGAAATAAAATATAAATTAGAAGGAGTGAATTAAGTGTCAGCTCTATAATCCCAAACGCCAAAACCTGTGAAAACTTCATCAAAATGACATAAGCTTTTTCCTTTTGACACTCTCTGGCAAGGATGCGTTGAAAAAGTCGATCAAGTATATGCATACCTCCTGCACGTGTATAACTGAATAGAGTTCAGAGGTTCATAAGTATATCTCAATTTAGGGTCCAACAGCAGTATGAAACTCAAGGGTCAGATTCATCGTAACATAACCAATAAACCCTCTGAAAGAAAGTAGTAAGTGATTAAGTCTCTTCATAGAGAGGAGCCAACAAACAAACAGGGATGTAAAGTTCTATCCGATAAAATATATCATACACCTGAACGCTGACTAATTCATTTAGGATTTCCATTGACATCTCTCTGTCAGCAATGAATACTCAAAGTCTTCTTGTTTGAAGAATAAGGTAGTTTAGAAACACACGTCTTCTATATAGCCTACAAAATCATTTAAAATTTCTCCTAATAGACTTTGAATTGGGGATTTCAAGACCTAGAGATTAAGGAATATTCCGGCGCCCTTTTCTAAGCAAATAAATTACCAAGTTAATTTATTGCACATGAGTTCTGGAGGATCATAATTAGGGATGTCAATGAGCCGATACGCTCGTGAACAACTCGTGAACAAGCTCGGTCAAAGCTCGGTCAAAGCTCGTTCAATAAATAAATAAACGAGTTTGAACAAAAATTTTAAGCTCGTTTAATAAATGATACTAGCTCGAACAGCCTAGTGTTCGGCTCGTTTAGGCTCGCGAACAACTCGTTCATGTTCGTTTCCAAGCTCGTTCGTGTTCGTTTATAAGCTCGTTTAAAAGCTTGTTCAAGCTCGTTTATATTAAATTTCTAAAAAAAAAATATGACAAATTTTTATTTATAAGTAAATATAAGTTGCAATTATTTTGTTAGATTTTGATTTTTAGGAGATTATAATTTATAAAATAGTATTAGTTAGTATAATGTGCTAACTTTTTATTTGGGTATGGTTATGTTTTTATAATTTTTTAAAATAATATTTCATTTATTAATATGATCATTTAAATTCGATCTTGCTTGTTTATTAAGGCTTGTTTGTTAAAAGCTCGTTTACTAAGGCTCGTTTGTTAATAGCTCGGCTCGGCTCGAGCTTGAACTTAAACAAGCTACTCGTGAGCTAAGCTCGAACAACGAAAAACTTAAATGAGCCAAGCTCGAACAGGGAAAATGAAAGCTCGGTTAAGCTCGGCTCGAGCTCGAGCTCGGAAATTTCTTATCAAGCCTAGCTCGAACATCCAAATACTCGGCTCGGCTCGGCTCGTTGACATCCCTAATCATAATGTTAGGTTATGATACATATGACAAAACATAAATCATGCGGAAAACCTTAATGCCAGGAAACATATTATTTACACATAATCATTTAGCATAATTTAGGAGCATACACTTTGTAGCGTGCCCTCCCTAGCTGCGCCCGAACCGAACAAGAACAAGTCTTTAGGACTCCAAATGTCGTCCCTCCGTAGATAGTCCACAGTACGTCCGAATCCGCCTCAAGTTAGACCAACTAGAATCGCCCTTAAGGTTACTAGGAATTTCGGCTATTGTGTTTGCAAGTGTATGACTGATTTTTCTTTCAAAAACTTACCCTTTGAATACTTCAATCGTATCTATAAATTATGACCCTAGGCACTTATTTATAGAGGTATGGAAAAGGAATTATAATCCTATTAGGATATTAATTAGTTTAATTAGAATCCTGCTAGGACTCTATTAAATAATCATTATCTAATAGTTTTAGGATTTAATCATATTTCGAATCCCGATTGCTTTAGGATTCCCGCACGAGCATTGCACGAGCACCGTACACCCGCACAAGCCTTGTGGCCCACGCTAGGCGCACAGCGCTCGGCCCACTGCTGCTGTGCTCTCGCGCGCGCGCCCCAGGCCTTGGCTGGGCCTGGCCTTGCGCTGGGCCTGGTCGAGGCTTGGCGTGCGAAGGTGCGTGTGGCTCGCTGGGCGATGGCCTGGCTTCGTGCTGGGCCTTCGTCTAGCGGGCCTCGTCCGATGCTAATTCGTACGATACGCTTCCGATTAAATTTCCGATTCCGGAATTCATTTCCGATACGAACAATATTTAATATTTCCGATTCCGGAATTAATTTCCGTTTCGAACAAATATTTAATATTTCCGTTTCCGGAATTATTTTCCGATTTCGATAATATTTCCGATTCTGACAATATTTCCGTTTCCGGCAATATTTCCGATTCCGGCAATATTTCCATTTTCGATAATATTTTCCGATACGTGCCATGTTTCCGTTTCCGGCAACATCTACGACTTGGATAATATTTATATTTCCGATACGATCCATATTTCCGTTTCCGGCAATATCATCGTTTCCGGAGTATTCACTTGCTTGTGACGATCTCAGCTCCCACTGAAACCAAGATCCGTCGATTCCGAATATCCATAGATAGAGTATTTAATGCCATTAAATACTTGATCCGTTTACGTACTATTTGTGTGACCCTACGGGTTCAGTCAAGAGTAAGCTGTGGATTAATATCATTAATTCCACTTGAACTGAAGCGGCCTCTAGCTAGGCATTCAGCTCACTTGATCTCACTGAATTATTAACTTGTTAATTAATACTGAACCGCATTTATTAGACTTAACATTGAATGCATACTTGGACCAAGGGCATTATTTCCTTCAGTCTCCCACTTGTCCTTAGGGACAAGTGTGCATTTCCCAATTCCTTTGTCGCTCGATGCTTGCTCTTGAACATAAGGTAAGAGTTGTCATCCTTATTATGTCCAGAGGTGTTTCTCGGTTTCAGAGTTCAACTGATCAAATAAACAGATAATCATAGCCTATGATTCATCTGAGCACGACCATGCATTTCACAGTTTCTAGCTCTCCGAGTGGCCTTGTACAACTTTTAAGCATCTCATCCCGATTTATGGGAGGACAATCCCAATCTTGCGATCTTGAGATTAGACTTCGTTTGATAGGTGATTACCTGATCGTTGCCTTTATAGCCTCCTTTTACGGTGCGACGGTTGGTCAACGTCAAAGCAACCAGTTCTCAAACAAGTAATCTCAAATCACTTAGGTATTGAGGATTTAGTGTCTAATAATTTTAATGAAATTTACTTATGACAGATTTTCATCTCTTAAAGTAAAGTTTCATAGGTCTGTCCGATACTAGTCTTCCCAAAGTAAGTATCTATGCAAATGATTATGACATTGCCATGTCCACATAGTTCAAGAAACAGAACTACTAGTCATCTCGCATTCTAGTCGTCTAACGTTTTCTATGCGTCCAATTTTATAGAAAACTCCGACCAGGGACCATTTTCAACTTTTGACATTCAAGTTCACTTGATAGACATTTCTTAGTCACATGACTGGTCCTGACAGTCTATCTTGAATATATCATCAAATTGAAGGGACTCGTCATTTAATAAACCACAAATTAAATGGAAAAATGAATTCTATTCATTTATTGTGAATGATTAACCAATAATGTTTTACAAATATTTAAACTCTAAAACTTTAAAACATTAAATAAGGACATCAAAGCCATTCTCCAATATGCTTGATTCCCATGGCTGCAGTGTGCGAGTTGTGCTTCGTCTGCGGCAGAGGTTTATTCAATGGATCTGATATGTTGTCATCGGTTCCAATCTTGCTTATCTCAACTTCTTTTCTTTCAACGAACTCTCGTAGAAGGTGAAATCTATGAAGTACATGCTTGACTCTTTGGTGGTGTCTAGGCTCCTTTGCCTGTGCAATAGCTCCGTTATTATCACAATACAGGGCTATTGGTCCTTTAATGGAGGGGACTACACCTAGTTCACCTATGAACTTCCTTAGCCATATAGCTTCCTTTGTTGCTTCATGTGCAACAATGTACTCCGCTTCAGTTGTAGAATCCGCAATGGTGCTTTGCTTAGCACTTTTCCAGCTTATTGCACCTCCGTTGAGGCAGAAGACAAACCCAAACTGTGATCTGAAATCATCTTTGTCGGTTTGGAAACTTGCGTCCGTATAGCCTTTAACAATTAATTCATCATCTCCACCATAGACCAGGAAGTCATCTTTGTGCCTTTTCAGGTACTTCAGAATATTCTTGGCAGCAGTCCAATGTGCCTCTCCTGGGTCTGACTTGTATCTGCTCGTAGCATTGAGTGTGTACGCAACATCCGGGCGTGTACATATCATAGCATACATTATTGAACCAATCAATGATGCATATGGGATCCCATTCATTCGTCTACGCTCATCAAGTGTTTTTGGGCACTGAGTCTTGCTTAGAGTCATTCCATGAGACATGGGTAGGTAGCCTCGCTTGGAGTCTGCCATCTTGAACCTATCAAGCACCTTATTGATATAAGTGCTTTAACTAAGTCCAATCATCTTTTTAGATCTATCTCTGTAAATCTTTATGCCCAATATGTACTGTGTTTCTCCTAGATCATTCATCGAAAAACATTTCCCAAGCCAAATCTTGACAGAGTTCAACATAGGAATGTCATTTCCAATAAGTAATATGTCGTCGACATATAATACTAGAAAAGAAATTTTGCTCCCACTGACCTTCTTGTATACACAAGATTCGTCTGCGTTCTTGATGAAACCAAAGTCACTGACTGCTTCATCAAAACGTATATTCCAGCTCCTTGATACCTACTTCAATCCGTAGATTGATTTCTTTAGCTTGCATACCTTTTTAGCATTCTTTGGATCCTCAAAACCTTCAGGCTGTGTCATGAACACAGTTTCTGTTAAAACGCCGTTTAAGAAAGCGGTTTTGACATCCATCTGCCATATTTCGTAATCGTAACATGCAGCGATTGCTAACATTATCCGAATAGACTTTAGCATTGCAACTGGTGAAAAGGTTTCATCGTAATCCACACCGTGGACTTGCCTGTAACCTTTTGCAACCAATCTAGCTTTGAAAACTTCAAGTTTCCCATCCTTGTCCTTTTTCAGTTTGAAAACCCATTTGCTTCCAATGGCTTGGTAGCCATCTGGCAAATCGACCAAATCCCATACTTGGTTTTCAGACATGGAGTCTAATTCAGATTGCATGGCTTCTTGCCATTGCTTGGATCTAGGGCCCGCCATAGCTTGTTTGTAAGTCGCAGGTTCATCACTTTCAAGTAATAGAACGTCATAGCTCTCGTTCGTCAAAATACCTAAGTACCTTTCCGGTTGAGATCTATATCTTTGCGATCTACGCGGGGTAACATTTCTAGATTGACCATGATTCTCACCAGATTCTTCTAAAGATCTCTGAGTTTCATCCTGAATGTCATCTTGAGCATTCTCTAGAGTTTGTTGTTCGACTCGAATTTCTTCGAGGTCTATTTTTCTCCCACTTGTCATTTTGGAAATGTGATCTTTCTCCAAAAAGACACCGCCTCGAGCAACAAACACCTTGTTCTCAGATGTATTGTAGAAGTAATACCCCTTTGTTTCCTTTGGATAGCCCACAAGGATACATTTGTCAGATTTCAGATGAAGTTTGTCTGAAATTAATCGTTTGACGTATACTTCACATCCCCAAATCTTAAGAAAAGACACATTAGGAGGCTTTCCAAACCATAACTCATATGGAGTCTTTTCGACAGCTTTAGACGGAGCTCTATTTATAGTGATTGCAGCTGTATTTAGTGCATGTCCCCAAAATTCTATTGGAAGTTCGGCCTGACCCATCATTGACCTGACCATGTCTAGCAAGGTTCTGTTCATCCGTTCCGACACACCATTCCATTGTGGTGTTCCAGGAGGAGTCAATTCTGACAGAATTCCACATTCTTTCAGATGGTCATCAAATTCATAGCTCAGATATTCACCGCCTCTATCAGACCGCAGTGCCTTAATCTTCTTGCCTAATTGATTCTCTACTTCACTCTGAAATTCCTTGAATTTGTCAAAGGATTCAGACTTATGCTTCATTAGGTAGACATAACCATATCTACTGAAGTCATCAGTGAAAGTGATAAAGTAGCTGAAACCACCTCTAGCATTTGTACTCATTGGTCCACATACATCTGTATGGATTAAACCCAATAGTTCAGTTGCTCTTTCTCCAACTTTAGAGAAAGGTTGCTTTGTCATTTTGCCAAGTAAACATGATTCGCATTTACCATAATCCTCTAAGTCAAATGGTTCTAGAATTCCTTCCTTTTGAAGTCTTTCTAAGCTTTTCAAGTTTATATGGCCTAATCGACAATGCCACAGATAGGTGAGATCTGAATCATCCTTTTTAGCCTTTTTGGTATTTATGTTATAAACTTGTTTGTCGTGATCTAATAAATAAAGTCCATTGACTAATCTAGCAGATCCATAAAACATCTCTTTAAAATAAAACGAACAACTATTGTCTTTTATTAAAAAGGAAAATCCCTTAGCATCTAAGCAAGAAACTGAAATGATGTTTTTAGTGAGACTTGGAACATGGAAACACTCTTCCAGTTCCAAAACTAACCCAGAGGGCAACGACAAATAATAAGTTCCTACAGCTAATGCAGCAATCCGTGCTCAATTTCCCACTCGTAGGTCGACTTCACCCTTGCTTAACTCTCTACTTCTTCTTAGTCCCTGTGGATTGGAACATAAGTGTGAGCCACAACCTGTATCTAATACCCAAGAAGTTGAATTAGCAAGTATACAGTCTATAACGAAAATACCTGAAGATGGAACGACTGTTCCGTTCTTCTGATCTTCCTTTAGCTTCAAGCAATCTCTCTTCCAATGCCCCTTCTTCTTGCAGTAGAAGCATTCGGATTCAGAAGTGGGTTGACTGACCTTCCTCTTTTCAGATTTGGCGCCAGCTGGTTGCTTAGTCTGGCTGGCATTGTTGCCACCTTTCTTAGCATTCCTCTTCTTTCCAGATTTCTTGAACTTGCCCCCACGCACCATAAGTGAAGGAAATAATGCCCTTGGTCCAAGTATGCATTCAATGTTAAGTCTAATAAATGCGGTTCAGTATTAATTAACAAGTTAATAATTCAGTGAGATCAAGTGAGCTGAATGCCTAGCTAGAGGCCGCTTCAGTTCAAGTGGAATTAATGATATTAATCCACAGCTTACTCTTGACTGAACCTGTAGGGTCACACAAATAGTACGTAAACGGATCAAGTATTTAATGGCATTAAATACTCCATCTATGGATATTCGGAATCGACGGATCTTGGTTTCAGTGGGAGCTGAGATCGTCACAGGCAAGAAATGAATACTCCGGAAACGATGATATTGCCGGAAACGGAAATATGGATCGTATCGGAAATATAAATATTATCCAAGTCGTAGATGTTGCCGGAAACGGAAACATGGTACGTATCGGAAAATATTATCGGAAATGGAAATATTGCCGGAATCGAAAATATTGCCGGAAACGGAAATATTGTCAGAATCGGAAATATTATCGGAATCGGAAAATAATTCCGGAAACGGAAATATTAAATATTTGTTCGAAACGGAAATTGATTCCGGAATCGGAAATGTTGAATATTGTTCGTATCGGAAATGAATTCCGGAATCGGGAAATTAATCGGAAGCGTATCGTACGAATTAGCATCGGACGAGGTCTGCCAGACGAAGGCCCAGCACGAAGCCGGGCCATCGCCCAGCAAGCCAGCGCGCCACAAACGCACCAGCCAAGGCTGCGCCAGGCCCACCGCAAGGCAGGCCCAGCGCGCGCCAAGGCTACGGCAGCGTGTGGGCTTGCGGCAGTGGGCTGCGAGCTCGCGGGCTGCGCGCGCGCGCATGGCGCCCCTCGTGGGCTGCTGTGCGTGCGTGTGTGTTTGTGTGCTGCTCGAATCCTAAAGCTACCGGGATTTGTCATATGATTAAATCTAATCCTAAAAGATTTAGTTTATTTAATTAGAGTCCTAGTAGGATTATAATTAAATAAATTAGTATCCTAATAGGATTCAAAATCCTTTTCCATAACTCTATAAATAGGTGCCTAGGGTCACGTATTTATATCGAGCATTCAAGTATTCAAAGTGAGTTTTTGAGAGCAAAATTCAGTCATACAATTGCCTATAAAGTGCCGAAAATTCAGAGTACCTTAAGGGCGATTCTAGTTGGTCAATCTTAAGGCGGATCCGGACGTGCTGTGGACTATCTACGGAGGGACGACACTTGGAGTCCTAAAGACTTGTTCTTGTTCGGTTCGGGCGCAGCTAGGGAAGGCACGCAACAAAGAGTATGCATCTAAACTATGCTAAATGATTATGTGTAAATAATATGTATTCCTGGCTTAATGGTTTTTTCCTCATGATTTATGAATTGTCATATGTATCCATAACCTAACAGTGGTATCACGAGCCTCTTATTATTTTCATAATCTAAATTGCATGAACATGGTTAAATATTACAAATTTGCAAGAATTAAAAGGGGTGATTAATTTTCGTAATTGTTAATTAATTGCAAATTGCGTTTATTTAATTATACGTACGCAGTTTTTCGGCAGTTTCTTCGTTACTCATCCAAATCGAGTGATTTTTGTGTCAATTCCGCATGTAAAAGGCATTCTAAAATTTTGACAAAAATAATAATTTTCTGCCGAACCCAAAATTCTCAAATTCGAAGCCTAACTATGACTTTTCGGAGGTTTTAGTTTTTCGAATGCAAAATTCGTAAATTTAAGATGTTAAATTAAATATTTGCGATTCTTGTTGATAAATCTTGAATTTTTGATTGACCTACTGTATATGTTTAACAAGTTTGAATGCCTAGCCTTGTTAATTATGCAATCTAATTTGTAATTATGATTAATTTGTTGAAAATTAGAATAATTTAGAATTAATTTGATTTTCATAATTAATTATAATTTAATTAGATACCTATGATTAAAAACCACCATAAAAATTGTAAATTTATGTTAAATTTTAAATTTTTTATGACCTAGACTTGAATCCATGTTAATCGGAAATCAATTGAATAATAAATTTTCGATTTTTCGCCCTAAAATTATGAAATTAATATTATTTATTAATTTGTCATTAATTTTAAATATAAATTTTTAAATTTTATGCGATTCGCTCATATAACTTGCACGCACAAAGCAATGGACGCTACGTGTTACCCTTAAGGGGTGTTGTATAGTGCGGGCATGTGACGACGAGCAAGGGAGCTCGTCGCCCATGCGGCACGAATGCAATGAGCAAGGCCATGGTGCACGAGCACAAGGCAGCAGCCCTGCCTTGTGTCGTGGGATGTGAGCAATGAACGAATGGGCGAGGGCGAAAGCAAGGCACAGCAGTCGCGTGTGGGCAGCAAGCGAGCTGCGCCACAGCGCGCACTGCCTCGCGCAAGCGTGCGGAGCCTCGCGCGCAGCGAGCGCAAGCTCGCGTGCCACGAGTGCTACGCCCAGCGCCGATGCCTCGCGCAGCGAGCGATGGCTCGCACGATCGAGCGCTGGCAACCGCGCGCAGCTAGCGCTGGCGAGCGCGCGCAGCGAGCAATGGCCCGCATAAAGCAAGCGCTGGCAAGCGCGCGCAGCGAGCGCTGGCTCGCATGAAGCGAGCGCTGGCGAGCGAGCGCAGGGAGCGATGGCTCGCGTGCATCGAATGCTGGCGCGCGCAGCGAGCACCAGCTCGCGTGATGCCTTGCGAAGGAAAGCGGCAGCAGCGATGCGACGCAGCGCATGGGCTGCGCGCACATGGCCAGCGATGGCTGTGTGCGTGTGGCCCATGGGCGTACGTTGCGTGGGGTTGTTGCGTTGCGATTAGATCGTTTTGAAATTTTAATTTGAAATTTTCAGTTTACGTAATTTTAATTAATTTTAAAATTAATAATTTAAATTATTTTCTTGGATTTTAATTTTGAATATTGTAATTATAATAAATTTTATTTATTCTAATTATTTTACTAAAATTAAAATCATGAATTAATTTAAATACGACTGAAATTAAATTAAACTTTTTGGATTCAATTATAAATTTATATGAGCTTTAAATTTTAATTAAATTTGTATGTTTCCGGTTAGACTAGAAATACATTTTTATGTTTAAAATTAGTAAAGCATATGAATTTATTGGTTTAAGTGGGAGCCCTTTTAGTCATAAACTCTTGATTAAGTCTACAAATCCTTAAGGTTAAAACAACTTGATTAGAATTAATAAGGACTGAATAATTGGTAGATTATTGGTGCCCTTGATTAATTGCTGCAAATGTTTACGTGATGCATAATGTGTTTTACTAACCAGCTATGTGGGCCATTCATGATAAAGAATGGGTGAATGGTATATATTGTATATGTACTGTTTTGCAGGTTATGAAGTGACTAGTATGGCCCAAATAGGATAGAAAATATGGTCTGCGTACCATTAATTTGAATGTAATTGGTCTAAAGTACCAAAGTTGTTTTTCAATTCAAATATGGTCTGCGTACCATCAAATAGTTGTAATTAGTTTTAATTATAGCTTATCCTATTTGAAGAAAATGGTGCCTCCCACAGAGATTTTCAACACAGACTTTGAAGTTAAAGCTTCAAGATGAAGTCGGGCCATACTAGATCACATTTATCTTATGCATGTTTTAAGTTATTTATTGCTTTTAAATATGTCTTAAAATGCATGAGATCAAAAGCTTGATTATGTTGCATGATTAAGGATTTTAGTTCACTTAAAATCTAACCAACATAGTAAGAGCCTTAAGTTCCAAACTTAAAAATTGAGTTAAAAGGTGCCATGCCAAAATATACACTTGCTTGGATATCCTTTACATCAATCTAGTAATAGTTTTCGCTCAGCGAGGTGTTACTTATTGGTCCTAAAGGGGCAAGGTACACAAATAATTGTGAGTACATGTTAGTTTTGGTGAAACTCAACGATATAAGTAAGGAGTCCTTTTATGTCGTGGCAAAATCGATAGGTTTACCTAATAAGTTCTTAGACGTACCTATCAACCAAGAATAGTTTCTAGACTATTAGCAAAAGGATTTTGCTTACCTAAGATGTTTTAGGATTAAGTTGACAAACTGTGCTTAGTTCTTCAATGATTTAGGATCTTGGAATCATTTTATTCACACCTGCCGGAACACATAACTTGAATAAAATGCTTAATAAACATTGAATTATGCATGTATGCTAGAATTTAAGTTTATTAAGAGAAACTGTGAATGGTTATTTATTTGTTTATTCTTTTCAATTGTAGTTTTAAATATGGCAAACAACAATTCATTCAACATTCGATCAATTCTCGAAAAGGAGAAGTTGAACGGGAAGAACTTCCTTGACTGGCAAAGGAACTTGCAAATAGTTCTTATGCAGGAAGAAAAGGGGTATGTCCTAGAAGAGGCGATGCCCGAAGCCGCAGGCGACGAGGTCACTCAGGCAGCCCTCAATCGTTGGATTGATGCCAACAAGGATGTGAAATGTCTAATGCTCGCCACCATGAGTGCGGATCTGCAGAAAACGTTCATCAACTCAGATGCTTTCACAATCATCAGTGAGTTGAAGAACATGTTCCAAGATCTGGCTCGAGTCGAAAGATTCGAGACTCATAGGCAAATTCTTGAGACCAAGCTTAAGAAAGGCGAGCCCGTAAGTCCACATATTCTCAAAATGATTGGACTCATTGAGAATATGAGTCGGCTGGATCAGCAATTTTCTCAGGAAATGGCTATAGACACCATCCTCCATTCTCTTCATAGCGGGTATGATCAGTTCAAACTGTTCAAACTGAACTACAGTATGAATAGTCTGGACAAAACGCTCACTGAGCTTCACGGTATGCTGAAGACCGCTGAAAAGACGCTCAAAAGTGATAAGCAGGATGTGCTTATGGTGCGTGGGGACAAGTTCAAGAAATCTGGAAAGAAGAGGAATGCTAAGAAAGGTGGAAACAAGGCCAACCCAACTAAGCAAACTGGCGCCAAATCTGTAAAGAGGAAGGTCAGTCAACCCACTTCTGAATCCGAATGCTTCTACTGCAAGAAGAAGGGGAATTGGAAGAGAGATTGCTTGAAGCTAAAGGAAGATCAGAAGAACGGAACAGTCGTTCCATCTTCAGGTATTTTCGTTATAGACTGTATACTTGCTAATTCAACTTCTTGGGTATTAGATACAGGTTGTGGCTCACACTTATGTTCCAATCCACAGGGACTAAGAAGAAGTAGAAAGTTAAGCAAGGGTGAAGTCGACCTACGAGTGGGAAATGGAGCACGGATTGCTGCATTAGCTGTAGGAACTTATTATTTGTCGTTGCCCTCCGGGCTAGTTTTGGAACTGGAAGAATGTTTCCATGTTCCAAGTCTTACTAAAAACATCATTTCAGTTTCTTGCTTAGATGCTAAGGGATTTTCCTTTTTAATAAAAGACAATAGTTGTTCGTTTTATTTTAAAGAGATGTTTTATGGATCTGCTAGATTAGTCAATGGACTTTATTTATTAGATCACGACAAACAAGTATATAACATAAATACCAAAAAGGCCAAAAAGGATGATTCAGATCTCACCTATCTGCAGCATTGTCGATTAGGCCATATAAACTTGAAACGCTTAGAAAGACTTCAAAAGGAAGGAATTCTAGAACCATTTGACTTAGAGGATTATGGTAAATGCGAATCATGTTTACTTGGCAAAATGACAAAGCAACCTTTCTCTAAAGTTGGAGAAAGAGAAAATGAACTATTGGGTTTAATCCATACAGATGTATGTGGACCAATGAGTACAAATGCTAGAGGTGGTTTCAGCTACTTTATCACTTTCACTGATGACTTCAGTAGATATGGTTTTGTCTACCTAATGAAGCATAAGTCTGAATCCTTTGACAAATTCAAGGAATTTCAGAGTGAAGTAGAGAATCAATTAGGCAAGAAGATTAAGGCACTGCGGTCTGATAGAGGCGGTGAATATCTGAGCTATGAATTTGATGACCATCTGAAAGAATGTGGAATTCTATCAGAATTGACTCCTCCTGGAACACCACAATGGAACGGTGTGTCGGAACGGAGGAACAGAACCTTGCTAGACATGGTCAGGTCAATGATGGGTCAGGCCAAACTTCCATTAGAATTTTGGGGACATGCACTAAATACAGCTGCACTCACTATAAATAGAGCTCCGTCTAAAGCTGTCGAAAAGACTCCATATGAATTATGGTTTGGAAAGCCTCCAAATATGTCTTTTCTGAAGATTTGGGGATGTGAAGTATACGTCAAACGATTGATTTCAGACAAACTTCATCTAAAATCTGACAAATGTATCCTTGTGGGCTATCCAAAGGAAACAAAGGGGTATTACTTCTACAATACATCTGAGAACAAGGTGTTTGTTGCTCGAGATGATGTCTTTTTGGAGAAAGATCACATTTCCAAAATGAAAAGTGGGAGAAAAGTAGACCTCGAAGAAATTCGAGTCGAACAACAAACTCTAGAGAATGCTCAAGATGACATTCAGGATGAAACTCAGAGATCTTTAGAAGAATCTGGTGAGAATCATGGTCAAACTAGAAATGTTACCCCGCGTAGATCGCAAAGATATAGATCTCAACCGGAAAGGTACTTAGGTATTTTGACGAACGAGAGCTATGACGTTCTATTACTTGAAAGTGATGAACCTGCGACTTACAAACAAGCTATGACGAGCCCTAGCTCCAAGCAATGGCAAGAAGCCATGCAATCTGAATTAGACTCCATGTCTGAAAACCAAGTATGGGATTTGGTCGATTTGCCAGATGGCTACCAAGCCATTGGAAGCAAATGGGTTTTCAAACTGAAAAAGGACAAAGATGGGAAACTTGAAGTTTTCAAAGCTAGATTGGTTGCAAAAGGTTACAGGCAAGTCCACGGTGTGGATTACGATGAAACCTTTTCACCAGTTGCAATGCTAAAGTCTATTCGGATAATGTTAGCAATCGCTGCATATTACGATTACGAAATATGGCAGATGGATGTCAAAACTGCTTTCTTAAACGGCGTTTTAACAGAAACTGTGTTTATGACACAGCCTGAAGGTTTTGAGGATCCAAAGAATGCTAAAAAGGTATGCAAGCTAAAGAAGTCAATCTACGGATTGAAGCAGGCATCCAGGAGCTGGAATATACGTTTTGATGAAGCAGTCAGTGACTTTGGTTTCATCAAGAACGCAGACGAATCTTGTGTATACAAGAAGGTCAGTGGGAGCAAAATTGCTTTCCTAGTATTATATGTCGACGACATATTACTTATCGGAAATGACATTCCTATGTTGAACTCTGTCAAGATTTGGCTTTGGAAATGTTTTTCGATGAAAGATCTAGGAGAAGCACAGTACATATTGGGCATCAAGATTTACAGAGATAGATCTAAAAGGATGATTGGACTTATTCAAAGCACTTATATCAATAAGGTGCTTGATAGGTTCAAGATGGCGGACTCCAAGCGAGGCTACCTACCCATGTCTCATGGAATGACTCTAAGCAAGAATCAGTGCCCAAAAACACTTGATGAGCGTAGACGAATGAATGGGATTCCATATGCATCATTGATTGGTTCAATAATGTATGCTATGATATGTACACGCCCGGATGTTGCGTACGCACTCAGTGCTACGAGCAGATACCAGTCAGACCCAGGAGAGGCGCATTGGACTGCTGCCAAGAATATTCTGAAGTACCTGAAAAGGCACAAAGATGACTTCCTGGTCTATGGTGGAGATGATGAATTAATTGTTAAAGGCTATACGGACGCAAGTTTCCAAACCGACAAAGATGATTTCAGATCACAGTCTGGGTTTGTCTTCTGCCTCAACGGAGGAGCAGTAAGCTGGAAAAGTGCTAAGCAAAGCACCATTGCGTATTCTACAACTGAAGCAGAGTACATTGCTGCACATGAAGCAGCAAAGGAAGCTATATGGCTAAGGAAGTTCATAGGTGAACTTGGTGTAGTCCCCTCCATTAAAGGACCAATAGCCCTGTATTGTGATAATAACGGGGCTATTGCACAGGCAAAGGAGCCTAGACACCACCAGAGAGTCAAGCATGTACTTCGTAGATTTCACCTTCTACGAGAGTTCGTTGAAAGAAAAGAAGTCGAGATAAACAAGATCGGAACTGATGACAACATATCAGATCCATTGACTAAACCTCTGCCGCAGGCGAAGCACAACTCGCACACTGCAGCTATGGGAATCAAGCATATTGGAGAATGGCTTTGATGACCCTGTTTAATGTTTTAAAGTTTTAGAGTTTAAATCTTTGTAAAACATTATTGGTTAATCATTCACAACAAATGAAAAGAATTCATTTTTCCATTTAATTTGTGGTTTATTAAATGATGAGTCCCTTCAATTTGACGATATATTCAAGATAGACTGTCAGGACCAGTCCTGTGACTAAGAAATGTCTATCAAGTGAACTTGAATGTCAAAGGTTGAAAATGGTCCCTAGTCGGAGTTTTCTATAAAATTGGACGCATAGAAAACGTTAGACGACTAGAATGCAAGATGACTAGTAGTTCTGTTTCTTGAACTATGTGGACATGGCAATGTCATAATCATTTGCATAGATACTTACTTTGGGAAGACTAGTATCGGACAAGACCTATGAAACTTTACTGTAAGAGATGAAAATCTGTCATAAGTAAATTTCATTAAAATTATTAGACACTAAATCCTCAATACCTGAGTTATTTGAGATTACTTGTTTGAGAACTGGTTACTTTGACGTTGACCAACCGTCGCACCGTAAAAGGAGGCTATAAAGGCAACGCTCAGGTAATCACCTATCAAACGAAGTCTAATCTCAAGATCGCAAGATTGGGATTGTCCTCCCATAAATCGGGATGAGATGCTTAATACAGCGGCAGTGGGCTGCGAGCTCGCGGGCTGCGCGCGCGCATGGCGCCCCTCGTGGTCTGCTATGCGTGCGTGTGTGTTTGTGTGCTGCTCGAATCCTAAAGCTATCGGGATTTGTCATATGATTAAATATAATCCTAAAAGATTTAGTTTATTTAATTAGAGTCCTAGTAGGATTATAATTAAATAAATTAGTATCCTAATAGGATTCCAAATCCTTTTCCATAACTCTATAAATAGGTGCCTAGGGTCACATATTTATATCGAGGATTCAAGTATTCAAAGTGAGTTTTTGAGAGCGAAATTCAGTCATACAATTGCCTATAAAGTGCCGAAAATTCAGAGTACCTTAAGGGCGATTCTAGTTGGTCAATCTTAAGGCGGATCCGGACGTGCTGTGGACTATCTACGGAGGGACGACACTTGGAGTCCTAAAGACTTGTTCTTGTTCGGTTCGGGCGCAGCTAGGGAAGGCACGCAACAAAGAGTATGCATCTAAACTATGCTAAATGATTATGTGTAAATAATATGTATTCTTGGCTTAATGGTTTTTTCCGCATGATTTATGAATTGTCATATGTATCATAACCTAACAATAAGCACATCTTGCTTATCACTTTTGAGCGTCTTTTCAGCGGTCTTCAGCATACCGTGAAGCTCAGTGAGCGTTTTGTCCAAACTATTCATACTGTAGTTCAGTTTGAACTGATCATACCCGCTATGAAGAGAATGGAGAATGGTGTCTATAGCCATTTCCTGAGAGAATTGCTGATCCAGCCGACTCATATTCTCAATGAGTCCAATCATTTTGAGAACATGTGGACTTACGGGCTCGCCTTTCTTAAGCTTGGTCTCAAGAATTTTCCTATGAGTCTCGAATCTTTCGACTCGAGCCAGATCTTGGAACATGTTCTTTAACTTAGGGCTGAGCACGGATCGGATATCCGATCCGAAATCCAACTTCGAATCGGATATCCGTATCCAAAAAATTTAATATTTCATATCCGTATCTGATCCGAAAATTTTCGGATATCTGATATCCGATATCCGAAAGTTCTCGGATCGGGTATAACGGATATCCGATATCCAAACTTCAGTATCTCACTGTTTCATATGGGCTAAACAAACAAAGGAGAAGAAGAAAAACACAGAATTAACAAAATCTTTAAATGACTAGAAATTTAGATAGTTTATGGTATACAAAAAACAAAATACCAGATCTAGAGATAGAAAACAAGTAGATTATACCAGATCTAAAAGATATAAAAAAAAACGTAACCAGTACTGTGTAACTAGTAAAGTTTATTCGCAAAAATTTACAACAAAATATATGAGAAAAAAGAAAAACTAGATCTATAGAAAATAAGAACTCGGTAGTTCATAATCTTCATATTGCCTTATTTTAATTTTAATTTAAAGGTTGTGGCTTCACCTTGGTCAACATAACCTCTCTAAAACAGATTAACATTTGTATTCTATATAGAATTTGTCTGATCGGCATATGAAATGAGAAAGCACATTAAAAGTAGGAAAGTAGAGGAAAAAGAAGATGATTAGGTTTGGGGTTTGAGGAGAGAGAAAAGGAAGAACATGTGGGTAATTAGAAAATGGGCAAGAGTAGCTGAATATGTGCCGATGTGCGTGACTGCGTGAAATAAAATGGGCTAGTGGAGTAGTGGGCCGGTGATAATTAAGAGTTTAAAACCCATATTTCATACTCCATATTTAAAAATCCTATATTTCGGATATTTCTTCGGATATCGGATATCCAAAAATGTTGAATTCCATATCCGAATGGGTATCCGATATCCGATTTTTCGGATCGGATATCTGATCCGAAATCATTTTTCAAATCGGATATCCAAAAAATCGGATCAAATACGGATCGGATTTTCGGATTCTCGGATTTTCAAATAGTTTTGCTCAGCCCTACTTTAACTCACTGATGATCGTGAAAGCATCTGAGTTGATGAACGTTTTCTGCAGATCTGCACTCATGGTGGCGAGCATTAGATATTTCACATCCTTGTTGGCATCAATCCAACGATTGAGGGCTGCCTGAGTGACCCCGTCGCCTGCGGCTTCGGGCATCGCCTCTTCCAGGACATACTCCTTTTCTTCCTGCATAAGAACTATTTGCAAGTTCCTTTGCCAGTCAAGGAAGTTTTTCCCGCTCAACTTCTCCTTTTCGAGAATTGATCGAATGTTGAATGAATTATTGTTCGCCATAATTAAAACTACAATTGAAAAGAATAAACAAATAAATAATCATTCACAGTTTCTGTTAATAAATTTAAATTCTAGCATACATGCATAATTCAATGTTCATTAAGCATTTTATTCAAGTTATGTGTTCCGGCAGGTGTGAATAAAATGATTCCAAGATCCTAAAATCCCTTGAAGAATTAAGCACAGTTTGTCGACTCAATCCTAAAACATCTTAGGTAAGTAAAAACCTTTTGCTAATAGTCTAGAAACTATTCTTGGTTGATAGGCACGTTTAAGAACTTATTAGGTAAACCTATCGATTTTCCCACGACATAAAAGGACTCCTTACTTATATCGTTGAGTTTCACCAAAACTAACATGTACTCACAATTATTTGTGTGCCTTGCCCCTTTAGGACCAATAACTAACACCTCGCTGAGCGAAAACTATTACTAGATTGATGTAAAGGATATCCAAGCAAGTGTATATTTTGGCATGGCACCTTTTAACTAAATTTTTAAGTTTGGAACTTAAGGCTCTTACTATGTTGGTTAGATTTTAAGTGAACTAAAATCCTTAATCATGCAACATAATCAAGCCACAATCTCATGCATACATATTTAAAGCAATAAATAACTTAAAGCATGCATAAGATAAATGTGATCTAGTATGGCTCGACTTCATCTTGAAGCTTCAACTTCAAAGTCCGTCTCGAAAATGGAAACTTCGTCTTGAATTTCACCGTGGGAGGCGCCATTTTCTTCAAATAGGATAAGCTATAATTAAAATAATTACAACTATTTGATGGTACGCAGACCATATTTAAATTGAAAAACAAAGTTGGTACTTTAGACCAATTACATTCAAATTAATGGCACGCAGACCATATTTTCTATCCTATTTGGGCCATACTAGTCACTCCATAACCTGCAAAACAGTACATGTACAATATATACCATTCACCCATTCATTATCATGAATGGCCCAAATACCTGGTTAGTAAAACACGTTATGCATCACATAAATATTTGCAGCAATTAATTAAGGGCACCAATAATCTACAAGTTATTCAGTCCTTATTAATTCTAATCAAGTTGTTTAACCTTAAAGGATTTGTAGACCTAATCAAGAGTTTATGACTAAAAATGCTCCCACTTAAACCAATAAATTCATATGCTTTACTAATTTTAAACATAAAAATGTATTTCTAGTCTAACCGGAAACATACAAATTTAATTAAAATTTAAAGCTCATATAAATTTATGTTGGTTTTATGACTTAGACTTGAATCACCATAAAAATTGTAAATTTGTGTTAAATTTTAAAGTTTTATGACTTAGACTTGAATCCATGTTAATCGGAAATCAATTAATTAATAAATTTTCGATTTTTCGCCCTAAAATTATGAAATTAATATGATTTATTAATTTGTCATTAATTTTCAAAATAAAATTTTAATTTTTATGCGATTCGCTCATATAACTTGCACGCACAAAGCAATGGACGCTACGTGTTACCCTTAAGGGGTGTTGTATAGTGCGGGCATGCGACGACGAGCAAGGGAGCTCGTCGCCCATGCGGTACGAATGCAATGAGCAAGGCTATGGTGCACGAGCACAAGGCAGCAGCCCTGCCTTGTGTCGTGTGTTGTGTGCGATGGGCGAGTGGGCAAGGGCGAGAGCAAGGCAGCGAGCAGTCGCGTGCAACGCGCACTGCCTCGCGCAGCGATCGAAGCCTCGCGCGCAGCGAGCGCTGGCTCGCGTGCGACGAGCGCTACGACTGCATCGAAGCCTCGCGCGCAGAGAGCGCTGGCTCGCGTGCGACGAGCGCTGGCGCGCACCCAGCGATGGTGAGCAGTGAGCGTGCTTCGATGATGCCTTGCGATGGTGAACAGCAGCAGATGCGACGCAGCACATAGGCTGCGCGCACATGGCCAGCGATGGCTGCGTGCGTGTGGCCTATGGCTGTGCGTTGCATGTTGATGTTGCGTACCTTGTGCTACGATTAGATCGTTTTAAAATTTTAATTTGAAATTTTCAGTTTATGTAATTTTAATTAATTTTAAAATTAATAATTTAAATTATTTTCTTGGATTTTAATTTTGAATATTATAATTATAATAAATTTCATTTATTCTAATTATTTTACTAAAATTAAAATCATGAATTAATTTAAATACGACTGAAAATAAATTAAATATGTGGATTCAATTATAAATTTATATGAGCTTTAAATTTTAATTTGTATGTTTCCGGTTAGACTAGAGATACATTTTTGTGTTTAAATTTAGTAAAGCATATGAATTTATTGGTTTAAGTGGGAGCCCTTTTAGTCATAAACTCTTGATTAGGTCTACAAATCCTTAAGGTTAAAACAACTTGATTAGAATTAATAAGGACTGAATAACTTGTAGATTATTGGTGCCCTTGATTAATTGCTGCAAATATTTATGTGATGCATAACGTGTTTTACTAACCAGCTATGTGGGCCATTCATGATAATGAATGGGTGAATGGTATATATGTTAGGTTATGATACATATGACATTACATAAATCATGCGGAAACAACCATTAACCCAGGACAACATATTATTTACACATAATCATATAGCATACTTTAGATGCATACTCTTTGTTGCGTGCCCTCCCTAGCTGCGCCCGAACCGAACAAGAACAAGTCTTTAGGACTCCAAGTGTCGTCCCTCCGTAGATAGTCCACAGCACGTCCGGATCCGCCTTAAGATTGACCAACTAGAATCGCCCTTAAGGTACTAGAAAATTTCGGCACTTTTATGAGCAAGATGTGTGTTTTAATTTTCTCTCAAAAAACTCACTTTTGAATACTTTTAAACTTGTTATAAATTGTGAGCCCTAGCCTCATATTTATAGGGGTATGGAAAGGGAATCGAAATCCTATTCAGATACAAATTAATTAAACCTAGAATCCTACAAGAACTCTAATTTAATTAATTTATCAAATAGAATTAGGAATTTAATCATTAACCGAACTCTGCATGTTTTAGGAAACGTGCACGAACACAAACACTTGCACACACACGCACGGCTGCCACGATGGGCCCCATGCGTGCGCGCGAGCAGCAGCCCACGCAGCGCCTGCGCGCGCTGCGCGCTGCGCGTGCTGTGCGCGCTGTGCGCGCTGTGCGCGCTGCGCAGCCTGCTGGGCCTGGCCTTGCGCTGGGCCTGGCGTGGCTGTTTGTGCGGCGCGCTTGGCTTGCTGGGCGATGGCCTGGCTTCGTGCTGGGCCTCGTCCGGCAGGCCTCGTCCGATGCTTATTCGTACGATGCGCTTCCGATTAAATTTTCCGATTCCGGAATTCATTTCCGATACGAACAATATTTAATATTTCCGATTCCGGAATTAATTTCCGTTTCGAACAAATATTTAATATTTCCGTTTCCGGAATTATTTTCCGATTCCGGTAATATTTCCGATTCTGACAATATTTCCGTTTCCGGCAATATTTCCGATTCTGGCAATATTTCCATTTCCGATAATATTTTCCGATACGTACCATGTTTCCGTTTCCGGCAACATCTACGACTTGGATAATATTTATATTTTCGATACGATCCATATTTCCGTTTCCGGCAATATCATCGTTTCCGGAGTATTCATTTCTTGCCTGTGACGATCTTAGCTCCCACTGAAACCAAGATCCGTCGGTTCCGAATATTCATAGATTGAGTATTTAATGCCATTAAATACTTGATCCGTTTACGTACTATTTGTGTGACCCTACGGGTTCAGTCAAGAGTAAGCTGTGGATTAATATCATTAATTCCACTTGAACTGAAGCGGCCTCTAGCTAGGCATTCAGCTCACTTGATCTCACTGAATTATTAACTTGTTAATTAATACTGAACCGCATTTATTAGACTTAACATAGAATGCATACTTGGACCAAGGGCATTATTTCCTTCAGTCTCCCACTTGTCCTTAGGGACAAGTGTGCATTTCCTAATTCCTTTGTCGCTCGATGCTTGCTCTTGAACATAAGGTAAGAGTTGTCATCCTTATTACGTCCAGAGGTGTTCCTCGGTTTCAGAGTTCAACTGATCAAATAAACAGATAATCATAGCCTATGATTCATCCGAGCACGGCCATGCATTTCACAGTTTCTAGCTCTCCGAGTGGCCTTGTACAACTTTTCAGCATCTCATCCCGATTTATGGGAGGACAATCCCAATCTTGCGATCTTGAGATTAGACTTCGTTTGATAGGTGATTACCTGAGCGTTGCCTTTATAGCCTCCTTTTACGGTGCGACGGTTGGTCAACGTCAAAGCAACCAGTTCTCAAACAAGTAATCTCAAATCACTCAGGCATTGAGGATTTAGTGTCTAATAATTTAATGAAATTTACTCATGACAGATTTTCATCTCTTACAGTAAAGTTTCATAGGTCTTGTCCGATACTAGTCTTCCCAAAGTAAGTATCTATGCAAATGATTATGACATTGCCATGTCCACATAGTTCAAGAAACAGAACTACTAGTCATCTTGCATTCTAATCGTCTAACGTTTTCTATGCGTCCAATTTTATAGAAAACTCCGATTAGGGACCATTTTCAACCTTTGACATTCAAGTTCACTTGATAGACATTTCTTAGTCACAGGACTGGTCCTGACAGTCTATCTTGAATATATCGTCAAATTGAAGGGACTCATCATTTAATAAACCATAAATTAAATGGAAAAATGAATTCATTTCATTTATTGTGAATGATTAACCAATAATGTTTTACAAAGATTTAAACTCTAAAACTTTAAAACATTAAACAGAGACATCAAAGCCATTCTCCAATATGCTTGATTCCCATAGCTGCAGTGTGCGAGTTGTGCTTCGCCTGCGGCAGAGGTTTAGTTAATGGATCTGATATGTTGTCATCAGTTCCAATTTTGCTTATCTCGACTTCTTTTCTTTCAACGAACTCTCGTAGAAGGTGAAATCTACGAAGTACATGCTTGACTCTCTGGTGGTGTCTAGGCTCTTTTGCCTGTGCAATAGCTCCGTTATTATCACAATACAGGGCTATTGGTCCTTTAATGGAGGGGACTACACCAAGTTCTCCTATGAACTTCCTTAGCCATATAGCTTCCTTTGCTGCTTCATGTGCAGCAATGTACTCCGCTTCAGTTGTAGAATCCGCAATGGTGCTTTGCTTAGCACTTTTCCAGCTTACTGCTCCTCCGTTGAGGCAGAAGACAAACCCAGACTGTGATCTAAAATCATCTTTGTCGGTTTGGAAACTTGCGTCCGTATAGCCTTTAACAATTAATTCATCATCTCCACCATAGACCAGGAAGTCATCTTTGTGCCTTTTCAGGTACTTCAGAATGTTCTTGGCAGCAGTCCAATGCGCCTCTCCTGGGTCTGACTGGTATCTTCTCGTAGCACTGAGTGCGTACGCAACATCCGGGCGTGTACATATCATAGCATACATTATTGAACCAATCAATGATGCATATGGAATCCCATTCATTCGTCTACGCTCATCAAGTGTTTTTGGGCACTGAGTCTTGCTTAGAGTCATTCCATGAGACATGGGTAGGTAGCCTCGCTTGGAGTCCGCCATCTTGAACCTATCAAGCACCTTATTGATATAAGTGCTTTGACTAAGTCCAATCATCTTTTTAGATCTATCTCTGTAAATCTTGATGCCCAATATGTACTGTGCTTCTCCTAGATCCTTCATCGAAAAACATTTCCCAAGCCAAATCTTGACAGAGTTCAACATAGGAATGTCATTTCCGATAAGCAATATGTCGTCGACATATAATACTAGGAAAGCAATTTTTCTCCCACTGACCTTCTTGTATACACAAGATTCGTCCGCGTTCTTGATGAAACCAAAGTCACTGACTGCTTCATCAAAACGTATATTCCAGCAACTGGATGCCTGCTTCAATCCGTAGATTGACTTCTTTAGCTTGCATACCTTTTTAGCATTCTTTGGATCCTCAAAAC
Source organism: Spinacia oleracea (assembly GCF_020520425.1). NCBI lineage: Eukaryota > Viridiplantae > Streptophyta > Magnoliopsida > Caryophyllales > Amaranthaceae > Spinacia > Spinacia oleracea. The sequence continues at coordinate 151,196,220 of NC_079489.1, forward strand.
CTTCAGGCTGTGTCATAAACACAGTTTCTGTTAAAATGCCGTTTAAGAAAGCAGTTTTGACATCCATCTGCCATATTTTGTAATCGTAATATGCAGCGATTGCTAACATTATTCGAATAGACTTTAGCATTGCAACTGGTGAAAAGGTTTCATCGTAATCCACACCGTGGACTTGCCAGTAACCTTTTGCGACCAATCTAGCTTTGAAAACTTCAAGTTTCCCATCCTTGTCCTTTTTCAGTTTGAAAACCCATTTGCTTCCAATGGCTTGGTAGCCATCTGGCAAATCGACCAAATCCCATACTTGGTTTTCAGACATGGAGTCTAATTCAGATTGCATGGCTTCTTGCCATTGCTTGGAGCTAGGGCTCGTCATAGCTTGTTTGTAAGTCGCAGGTTCATCACTTTCAAGTAATAGAACGTCATAGCTCTCGTTCGTCAAAATACCTAAGTACCTTTCTGGTTGAGATCTATATCTTTGCGATCTACGCGGGGTAACATTACTAGATTGACCATGATTCTCACCAGATTCTTCTAAAGATCTCTGAGTTTCATCCTGAATGTCATCTTGAGCATTCTCTAGAGTTTGTTGTTCGACTCGAATTTCTTCGAGGTCTACTTTTCTCCCACTTGTCATTTTGGAAATGTGATCCTTCTCCAAAAAGACACCATCTCGAGCAACAAACACTTTGTTCTCAGATGTATTGTAGAAGTAATACCCCTTTGTTTCCTTTGGATAGCCCACAAGGATACATTTGTCAGATTTTGGATGAAGTTTGTCTGAAATTAATCGTTTGACGTATACTTCACATCCCCAAATCTTAAGAAAAGACACATTTGGAGGCTTTCCAAACCATAATTCGTATGGAGTCTTTTCGACAGCTTTAGACGGAGCTCTATTTATAGTGAGTGCAGCTGTATTTAGTGCATGTCCCCAAAATTCTAATGGAAGTTCGGCCTGACCCATCATTGACCTGACCATGTCTAGCAAGGTTCTGTTCCTCCGTTCTGACACACCGTTCCATTGTGGTGTTCCAGGAGGAGTTAATTCTGATAGAATTCCACATTCTTTCAGATGGTCATCAAATTCATAGCTCAGATATTCACTGCCTCTATCAGACCGCAGTGCCTTAATCTTCTTGCCTAATTGATTCTCTACTTCACTCTGAAATTCTTTGAATTTGTCAAAGGATTCAGACTTATGCTTCATTAGGTAGACATAACCATACCTACTGAAGTCATCAGTGAAAGTGATAAAGTAGCTGAAACCACCTCTAGCATTTGTACTCATTGGTCCACATACATCTGTATGGATTAAACCCAATAGTTCATTTGCTCTTTCTCCAACTTTAGAGAAAGGTTGCTTTGTCATTTTGCCAAGTAAACATGATTCGCATTTACCATAATTCTCTAAGTCAAATGGTTCTAGAATTCCTTCCCTTTGAAGTCTTTCTAAGCGTTTCAAGTTTATATGGCCTAATCGACAATGCCACAGATAGGTGAGATCTGAATCATCCTTTTTGGCCTTTTTGGTATTTATGTTATATACTTGTTTGTCGTGATCTAATAAATAAAGTCCATTGACTAATCTAGCAGATCCATAAAACATCTCTTTAAAATAAAACGAACAACTATTGTCTTTTATTATAAAGGAAAATCCCTTAGCATCTAAGCAAGAAACTGAAATGATGTTTTTAGTAAGACTTGGAACATGGAAACATTCTTCCAGTTCCAAAACTAGCCCGGAGGGCAACGACAAATAGTAAGTTCCTACGGCTAATGCAGCAATCCGTGCTCCATTTCCCACTCGTAGGTCGACTTCACCCTTGCTTAACTTTCTACTTCTTCTTAGTCCCTGTGGATTGGAACATAAGTGTGAGCCACAACCTGTATCTAATACCCAAGAAGTTGAATTAGCAAGTATACAGTCTATAACGAAAATACCTGAAGATGGAACGACTGTTCCGTTCTTCTGATCTTCCTTTAGCTTCAAGCAATCTCTCTTCCAATGCCCCTTCTTCTTGCAGTAGAAGCATTCGGATTCAGAAGTGGGTTGACTGACCTTCCTCTTTGCAGATTTGGCGCCAGTTTGCTTAGTTGGGCTGGCCTTGTTGCCACCTTTCTTAGCATTCCTCTTCTTTCCAGATTTCTTGAACTTGCCCCCACGCACCATAAGCACATCCTGCTTATCACTTTTGAGCGTCTTTTCAGCGGTCTTCAGCATACCGTGAAGCTCAGTGAGCGTTTTGTCCAGACTATTCGTACTGTAGTTCAGTTTGAACTGATCATACCCGCTATGAAGAGAATGGAGGATGGTGTCTATAGCCATTTCCTGAGAAAATTGCTGATCCAGCCGACTCATATTCTCAATGAGTCCAATCATTTTGAGAACATGTGGACTTACGGGCTCGCCTTTCTTAAGCTTGGTCTCAAGAATTTGCCTATGAGTCTCGAATCTTTCGACTCGAGCCAGATCTTGTAACATGTTCTTCAACTCACTGATGATTGTGAAAGCATCTGAGTTGATGAACGTTTTCTGCAGATCCGCACTCATGGTGGCGAGCATTAGACATTTCACATCCTTGTTGGCATCAATCCAACGATTGAGGGCTGCCTGAGTGACCCCGTCGCCTGCAGCTTCGGGCATCGCCTCATCTAGGACATACTCCTTTTCTTCCTGCATAAGAACTATTTGCAAGTTCCTTTGCCAGTCAAGGAAGTTTTTCCCGTTCAACTTCTCCTTTTCGAGAATTGATCGAATGTTGAATGAATTGTTGTTTGCCATATTAAATACTACAATTGAAAAGAATAAACAAATAAATAACCATTCACAGTTTCTCTTAATAAACTTAAATTCTAGCATACATGCATAATTCAATGTTTATTAAGCATTTTATTCAAATTATGTGTTCCGGCAGGTGTGAATAAAATGATTCCAAGATCCTAAAATCATTGAAGAACTAAGCACAGTTTGTCGACTTAATCCTAGAACATCTTAGGTAAGCAAAAGCCTTTTGCTAATAGTCTAGAAACTATTCTTGGTTGATAGGTACGTCTAAGAACTTATTAGGTAAACCTATCGAATTTGCCACGAGATAAAAGGACTCCTTACTTATATCGTTGAGTTTCACCAAAACTAACATGTACTCACAATTATTTGTGTACCTTGCCCCTTTAGGACCAATAAGTAACACCTCGCTGAGCGAAAACTATTACTAGATTGATGTAAAGGATATCCAAGCAAGTGTATATTTTGGCATGGCACCTTTTAACTCAATTTTTAAGTTTGGAACTTAAGGCTCTTACTATGTTGGTTAGATTTTAAGTGAACTAAAATCCTTAATCATGCAACATAATCAAGCTTTTGATCTCATGCATTTTAAGACATATTTAAAACAATAAATAACTTAAAGCATGCATAAGATAAATGTGATCTAGTATGGCCCGACTTCATCTTGAAGCTTTGACTTCAAAGTCCGTCTTGAAAATCTCCGTGGGAGGCACCATTTTCTTCAAATAGGATAAGCTATAACTAATTACAACTATTTGATGGTTCGCAGACCATATTTGAATTGAAAAACAACTTTGGTACTTTAGACCAATTACATTCAAATTAATGGTACGCAGACCATATTTTCTATCCTATTTGGGCCATACTAGTCACTTCATAACCTGCAAAACAGTACATATACAATATATACCATTCACCCATTCATTATCATGAATGGCCCACATAGCTGGTTAGTAAAACACATTATGCATCACGTAAACATTTGCAGCAATTAATCAAGGGCACCAATAATCTACCAATTATTCAGTCCTTATTAGTTCTAATCAAGTTGTTTTAACCTTAAGGATTTGTAGACCTAATCAAGAGTTTATGACTAAAAAGCGCTCCCACTTAAACCAATAAATTTATATGCTTTACTAATTTTAAACATAAAAATGTATTTCTAGTCTAACCGGAAACATACAAATTTAATTAAAATTTAAAGCTCATATAAATTTATAATTGAATCCAAAAATTTAATTTAATTTCAGTCGTATTTAAATTAATTCATGATTTTAATTTTAGTAAAATAATTAGAATAAATAAAATTTATTATAATTACAATATTCAAAATTAAAATCCAAGAAAATAATTTAAATTATTAATTTTAAAATTAATTAAAATTACGTGAACTGGAATTTTCAAATTAAACATTCAAAACGATCTTTAATCGTAACGCAAACACCCTACGCGTTGCACGCCCATGGGCCGCACGCACACAGCCATTGCTGGCCATGTGTGCGCAGCCCATGCGCTCGTCGCATAGCTGCTGCATCCCCATCGCAAGCCTCCGCACGCATTGGTGCTCGCTGCGCGCGCCAGCGCTCATCGCACGCGAGCTATCGCTCGCAGTGCGGGCGCGACATCGCTCGCTGGGCGCGCGACATCGCTCGCTGGGCGCGCGAGCCATCGCTCGCTGGGCGCGCGACATCGCTCGCTGGGCGGGCGACATCGCTCGCTGTGCGCGCGAGCAATGCTGGGCGCAGCGCTCGTGGCACGCGAGCTTGCGCTCGCTGCGCGCGAGGCTGCGCGCTCTTGTGCGAGGCAGCGCGCGTTGTGGCGCAGCTCGCTTGCTGCCCACACGCGACTGCCTTGGCTCGCCCTTCGCCCATGCCCATTCGTCCATTGCTCGTGGCACACGACACAAGGCAGGGCTGCTGCCTTGTGCTCGTGCACTACGCCCTTGCTCATTGCATTCGTGCCGCACGGGCGACGAGCTCCCTTGCTCGTCGTCGCATGCCCGCATTATACAACACCCCTTAAGGGTAACACGAAGCGTCCATTGCTTCGTGCGTGCAAGTTTTATGAACGAATCGCATAAAAATTTAAAATTTATATTTAAAATTAATGACAAATTAATAAATAATATTAATTTCATAATTTTAGGGCGAAAAAATCGAAAATTTATTATCCAATTGATTTCCGATTGTTATGGATTCAAGTCTAGGTCATAAAAATTTAAAATTTATCATAAATTTACAATTTTTATGGTGGTTTTTAATCATAGGTTTCTAATTAAATTACAATTAATTATGAAAATCAAATTAATTCTAAATTATTCTAATTTTCAACAAATTAATCATAATTACAAATTAGATTGCATAATTAACAAGAGTAGGCATTCAAACTTGTTAAACATATGCAGTAGGTCAATCAAAAATTCAAGATTTATCAACAAGAATCGCAAATATTTAATTTAACATCTTAAATTTACGAAATTTTGCATTCGAAAAACTAAAACCTTCGTAAAGTCATAGTTAGGCTTCGAAATTGAGAATTCTGGGTTCGGCAGAAAAATACTATTTTTGTCAAAATTTTAGAATGCCTTTTACATGCGGAATTGACACAAAAATCACTCAATTCGGATGAGTAACGAAGAAACTGCCGAAAAACTGCGTACGTATAATTAAATAAACGCAATTTGCAATTAATTAACAATTACGAAAATTAATCACCCCTTTTAATTCTTCCAAATTTGTAATATTTAACCATGTTCATGCAATTTAGATTATGAAAATAATAAGGGACTCGTGATACCACTGTTAGGTTATGATACATATGACATTACATAGATCATGCGGAAACAACCATTAACCCAGGACAACATATTATTTACACATAATCATATAGCATAATTTAGATGCATACTCTTTGTTGCGTGCCCTCCCTAGCTGCGCCCGAACCGAACAAGAACAAGTCTTTAAGACTCCAAGTGTCGTCCCTCCGTAGATAGTCCACAGCACGTCCGGATCCGCCTTAAGATTGACCAACTAGAATCGCCCTTAAGGTACTAGAAAATTTCGGCACTTTTATGAGCAAGATGTGTGTTTTAATTTTCTCTCAAAAAACTCACTTTTGAATACTTTTAAACTTGTTATAAATTGTGAGCCCTAGCCTCATATTTATAGGGGTATGGAAAGGGAATCGAAATCCTATTCAGATACAAATTAATTAAACCTAGAATCCTACAAGAACTCTAATTTAATTAATTTATCAAATAGAATTAGGAATTTAATCATTAACCGAACTCTGCATGTTTTAGGAAACGTGCACGAACACAAACACTTGCACACACACGCACGGCTGCCACGATGGGCCCCATGCGTGCGCGCGAGCAGCAGCCCACGCAGCGCCCGCGCGCGCTGCGCGCTGCGCGCGCTGTGCGCGCTGCGCAGCCTGCTGGGCCTGGCCTTGCGCTGGGCCTGGCGTGGCTGTTTGTGCGGCGCGCTTGGCTTGCTGGGCGATGGCCTAGCTTCGTGTTGGGCCTCGTCCGGCAGGCCTCGTCCGATGCTTATTCGTACGATGCGCTTCCGATTAAATTTTCCGATTCCGGAATTCATTTCCGATACGAACAATATTTAATATTTCCGATTCCGGAATTAATTTCCGTTTCGAACAAATATTTAATATTTCCGTTTCCGGAATTATTTTCCGATTCCGGTAATATTTCCGATTCTGACAATATTTCCGTTTCCGGCAATATTTCCGATTCTGGCAATATTTCCATTTCCGATAATATTTTCCGATACGTACCATGTTTCCGTTTCCGGCAACATCTACGACTTGGATATGAAGGAAATAATGCCCTTGGTCCAAGTATGCATTCTATGTTAAGTCTAATAAATGCGGTTCAGTATTAATTAACAAGTTAATAATTCAGTGAGATCAAGTGAGCTGAATGCCTAGCTAGAGGCCGCTTCAGTTCAAGTGGAATTAATGATATTAATCCACAGCTTACTCTTGACTGAACCCGTAGGGTCACACAAATAGTACGTAAACGGATCAAGTATCTAATGGCATTAGATACTCTATCTATGAATATTCGGAACCGACGGATCTTGGTTTCAGTGGGAGCTAAGATCGTCACAGGCAAGAAATGAATACTCCGGAAACGATGATATTGCCGGAAACGGAAATATGGATCGTATCGGAAATATAAATATTATCCAAGTCGTAGATGTTGCCGGAAACGGAAACATGGTACGTATCGGAAAATATTATCGGAAATGGAAATATTGCCAGAATCGGAAATATTGCCGGAAACGGAAATATTGTCAGAATCGGAAATATTACCGGAATCGGAAAATAATTCCGGAAACGGAAATATTAAATATTTGTTCGAAACGGAAATTAATTCCGGAATCGGAAATATTAAATATTGTTCGTATCGGAAATGAATTCCGGAATCGGAAAATTTAATCGGAAGCGCATCGTACGAATAAGCATCGGACGAGACCTGCCGGACGAGGCCCAGCACGAAGCCAGGCCATCGCCCAGCAAGCCAAGCGCGCCGCACAAACAGCAAGCCCAGGCCCAGCAGGCTGCGCGCAGCGCGCAGCGCGCACAGCGCGCAGCGCGCACAGCGCGCACAGCACGCGCAGCGCACAGCGCGCACAGCGCGCGCAGCGCGCAGCGCGCGCGGGCGCTGAGTGGGCTGCTGCTCGCGCGCACGCATGAGGCCCATCGTGGCTGTCGTGCGTGTGTGTGCAAGTGTTTGTGTTCGTGCACGTTTCCTAAAACATGCAGTGTTCGGTTAATGATTAAATTCCTAATTCTATTTGATAAATTAATTAAATTAGAGTTCTTGTAGGATTCTAGTTTTGATTAATTTGTATCTGAATAGGATTTCGATTCCCTTTCCATACCGCTATAAATATGAGGCTAGGGCTCACAATTTATGACAGAAGTTTCAAAGTATTCAAAGTGAGTTTTTGAGAGAAAATTCAAACACACATCTTGCTCAAATTGCCGAAATTTTCTAGTACCTTAAGGGCGATTCTAGTTGGTCAATCTTAAGGCGGATCCGGACGTGCTGTGGACTATCTACGGAGGGACGACACTTGGAGTCCTAAAGACTTGTTCTTGTTCGGTTCGGGCGCAGCTAGGGAAGGCACGCAACAAAGAGTATGCATCTATTCTATGCTAAATGATTATGTGTAAATAATATGTTTTCCTGGGTATATGGTTTTTCCGCATGATTTATGAATTGTCATATGTATCATAACCTAACAGTGGTATCACGAGCCCCTTATTATTTTCATAATCTAAATTGCATGAACATGGTTAAATATTACAAATTTGCAAGAATTAAAAGGGGTGATTAATTTTCGTAATTGTTAATTAATTGCAAATTGCGTTTATTTAATTATACGTACGCAGTTTTTCGGCAGTTTCTTCGTTACTCATCCGAATTGAGTGATTTTTGTGTCAATTCCGCATGTAAAAGGCATTCTAAAATTTTGACAAAAAAAGTATTTTTCTGCCGAACCCAGAATTCTCAAATTCGAAGCCTAACTATGACTTTTCGAAGGTTTTAGTTTTTCGAATGCAAAATTTCGTAAATTTAAGATGTTAAATTAAATATTTGCGATTCTTGTTGATAAATCTTGAATTTTTGATTGACCTACTGCATATGTTTAACAAGTTTGAATGCCTAGTCTTGTTAATTATGCAATCTAATTTGTAATTATGATTAATTTGTTGAAAATTAGAATAATTTAGAATTAATTTGATTTTCATAATTAATTGTAATTTAATTAGAAACCTATGATTAAAAACCACCATAAAAATTGTAAATTTACGATAAATTTTAAATTTTTATGACCTAGACTTGAATCCATATCAATCGGAAATCAATTGGATAATAAATTTTCGATTTTTTCGCCCTAAAATTATGAAATTAATATTATTTATTAATTTGTCATTAATTTTAAATATAAATTTTAAATTTTATGCGATTCGTTCATAAAACTTGCACGCACGAAGCAATGGACGCTTCGTGTTACCCTTAAGGGGTGTTGTATAATGCGGGCATGCGACGACGAGCAAGGGAGCTCGTCGCCCGTGCGGCACGAATGCAATGAGCAAGGGCGTAGTGCACGAGCACAAGGCAGCAGCCCTGCCTTGTGTCGTGTGCCACGAGCAATGAACGAATGGGCATGGGCGAAGAGCGAGCCAAGGCAGTCGCGTGTGGGCAGCAAGCGAGCTGCGCCACAACGCGCGCTGCCTCGCACAAGAGCGCGCAGCCTCGCGCGCAGCGAGCGCAAGCTCGCGTGCCACGAGCGCTGCGCCCAGCATCACTCGCGCGCACAGCGAGCGATGTCGCCCGCCCAGCGAGCGATGTCGCGCCCCAGCGAGCGATGGCTCGCGCGCACAGCGAGCGATGTCGCGCGCCCAGCGAGCGATGGCTCGCGCGCCCAGCGAGCGATGTCACGCGCCCAGCGAGCGATGGCTCGCGCGCCCAGCGAGCGATGTCGCGCGCCCAGCGAGCGATGTCGCGCGCCCAGCGAGCGATGTCGCGCGCCCAGCGAGCGATGTCGCGCGCGCGCACTGCGAGCGATAGCTCACGTGCGATGAGCGCTGGCGCGCGCAGCGAGCACCAATGCGTGCGGAGGCTTGCGATAGGGAAGCAGCAGCTATGCGACGAGCGCATGGGCTGCGCGCACATGGCCAGCAATGGCTGTGTGCGTACGGCCCATGGGCGTGCAACGCGTAGGGTGTTTGCGTTACGATTAGATCGTTTTGAATGTTTAATTTGAAAATTTCAGTTCACGTAATTTTAATTAATTTTAAAATTAATAATTTAAATTATTTTCTTGGATTTTAATTTTGAATATTATAATTATAATAAATGTTATTTATTCTAATTATTTTACTAAAATTAAAATCATGAATTAATTTAAATACGACTGAAATTAAATTAAACTTTTTGGATTCAATTATAAATTTATATGAGCTTTAAATTTTAATTAAATTTGTATGTTTCCGGTTAGACTAGAAATACATTTTTATGTTTAAAATTGGTAAAGCATATGAATTTATTGGTTTAAGTGGGAGCGCTTTTTAGTCATAAACTCTTGATTAGGTCTACGAATTCTTAAGGTTAAAACAACTTGATTAGAATTAATAAGGACTGGATAATTGGTAGATTATTGGTGCCCTTGATTAATTGCTGCAAATGTTTACGTGATGCATAATGTGTTTTACTAACCAGCTATGTGGGCCATTCATGATAATGAATGGGTGAATGGTATACATTGTATATGTACTGTTTTGCAGGTTATGAAGTGACTAGTATGGCCCAAATAGGATAGAAAATATGGTCTGCGTACCATTAATTTGAATGTAATTGGTCTAAAGTACCAAAGTTATTTTTCAATTCAAATATGGTCTGCGAACCATCAAATAGTTGTAATTAGTTATAGCTTATCCTATTTGAAGAAAATGGTGCCTCCCACGGAGATTTTCAAGACGGACTTTGAAGTCAAAGCTTCAAGATGAAGTCGGGCCATACTAGATCACAAATATCTTATGCATGTTTTAAGTTATTTATTGTTTTAAATATGTCTTAAAATGCATGAGATCAAAAGCTTGATTATGTTGCATGATTAAGGATTTTAGTTCACTTAAAATCTAACCAACATAGTAAGAGCCTTAAGTTCCAAACTTAAAAATTGAGTTAAAAGGTGCCATGCCAAAATATACACTTGCTTGGATATCCTTTACATCAATCTAGTAATAGTTTTCGCTCAGCGAGGTGTTACTTATTGGTCCTAAAGGGGCAAGGTACACAAATAATTGTGAGTACATGTTAGTTTTGGTGAAACTCAACGATATAAGTAAGGAGTCCTTTTATGTCGTGGCAAATTCGATAGGTTTACCTAATAAGTTCTTAGACGTACCTATCAACCAAGAATAGTTTCTAGACTATTAGCAAAAGGCTTTTGCTTACCTAAGATGTTTTAGGATTAAGTCGACAAACTGTGCTTAGTTCTTCAATGATTTTAGGGTCTTGGAATCATTTTATTCACACCTGCCGGAACAATAAAATCGAATAAAATGCTAATAACTTGTTTGAATTGCATGGTTGCTTTAATTTCAAGTTATTATTCATGATAAATGTTTAGACTTTGCATGCTTCAATGTATGTTTTAATTATTGTTTATAATTAAATGTCTTGCACTGCAATAAAACCTTTTAGAAAGGTAACAGTAAATTTCCTCGATTGGTAGTGAATCCAAGAACGATTCACGGAAATGAGAGAAAGTGAGCAATTTAAAATGTACGTTTCTTTTAGCGACTTTTATGGTTGTTTTCGAAGATCAAAATCGAATGGAAAACCAATTGGTGCTTGTGAATTCAAAATACAATGTAGTTTTGAGATCATAAAGCATTGAGTTTAAACGCTCAGCTTTACCAATGGTTAACAACCTAAAATCCTTTTTCCATTTAATTCTCGAATGAGTCTAGTTCCTAGACATTCGAATAGATCGATGCTTAGAGAACTTTAGAAGCTTCTGGTAAGATCATCTAGTTGAAACAGAATATTCAACATAAATTAAAATGGTAAAAACCTTGTTGGGGTGACATTGGACATGTCTAACAAAGTATAAAAGTCAACACTAAAGAATTCAATTCTTAAGACTATAAGAAAGGGTACAAGAAATAGGAAAACGAGGAACAAATGAAAGGAATTTACGATTCCGTTTCTACCTATAAGTTTATGTTTAAAGAGAAGTGACCTAGCAGTCAAACTTCCTTGGTATCATATACCGCTTGAGGTTCTTACTTCGGTAATAACTCAAACAATGGAAGCTAGGATACACTAATGACCTACAAGTGGGAAATGAAGCATGGCAATGCTACATTAGTTGTAGGGTCATCTAGTTTGTTTTAAGTCCTTTCAAAGGCTGGAACTAAATGGCTATTTTGTTCCATAATCAGCATACCTAAATTTCTGCTTCAAACACAGAAAGACTCACATTCGAAGAACAAAAACAATGCTTGTTTGTTTGTTTATTTGAATGAAATGGTCAATTACTGGTTGAGTCAATATGCTTGATTAAAACAAACAACTCTTTAAAGAACTTTACTAGGTTCAAATCAAACCCTTGATTTGAGTTCCATTAAATCTTTGGCATTGTTGCTTAGACCATATCAACAAGTTAACATTCATAAGCTCTATTTTGATGGACTTTTGAAAGTTGGTTGATTTCTAGATCAACTTAAGACAAGCTAGTCTTACTTGTTGAAAGTAACAAAGAATATGAACTATTGTTAGAACGCCTAGACGATAGAGTTCAAAGCTAAAGAAAGATTTTATGACTTTATTATGGATTTGAGTGAATATAGGTTTATTTACTCAAATGTGATATAAGTTGAATCTGTTTGGCTAGTTCAAAGATTCAGAAGTATAAAATCCACTCGGCAAGAAATCATAAAGATCTAGGTTAGATCATGTTGATGATTACTTGAGACCAAATATGATCATCAATGATTGTGTGTTGTAATTTCACAATCTAGCTCCATAAGATATGGCATATCTACGTTGGAATGATTGAAGTCAATTAGTACTTGATTCGATCAATGATGAATCATAAAGACTTTTCCTATAATTTCTAAAACAAAATGCTCAACTACCACCAAACTAAACCAAATTCGTCAAAGCTATTGAAAAGTAATTTCAGGATATCTTTTCAATTATATATATCTAAAGAGTTGCTAAACTAAGTGGGAGCTTAGTGTTTGTTATTCAACAAACTAAGGCCCAAGTATAGATATATGTTTCATTGTGATTTATTCAAATGAGACACAAGGGTATTGTTTCTACCACGAATTTTTGAGAACATAATGTTTGTTTGCTCGAAATAATGTCCTTTTGGAGATTCATTTCCAAAATGACAAGTGGGAGAAAATAGACCTCGAAAGTTTTCGAGGCGAACAACAAACATAAAACGGACATTCCGGAGGCTTTTCGAAGTGCTTCAGAAAAACCGAACTTATTCTTTAAGGACTTTAGAAGTGGCTTTAAAGAATAGACATCTCTTAGAAGACTTTACAAGTGCTTCAAGGAGAACAGAATATTCAAAGGACTTTCAAGTGGCTATTGATATTCTATTGTTTGATGTTCTATACCCAAGTAGGCATAGAATTCAAGTCACTGAAACTATGAGATTCTTCTATTAGATAGTGAAGAAACATAGAGATCAGGTCAATGAAACTATGAGATTCTTCTATTCGATAGTGAAGAAACCTACAACTTGCAGTCAAACTATTATCATGTAGATTAATGAGTTTATGACTTGTAAGAAAGCTATGACGAAACCTAGATTCCCTAAAATGGTTAGAGGCCATATATAGACTCAAATGTTTTAAATGGTTAGAGGCCATAAAACATACTCAATGTTTTGATGACAAAATTGAAATTTTGTTGATTTGCAAGAATAGTTTCACACCTATTGGTTGCAAGTTTGTTTTAAGGATAAAAACCATCAAACATGGAATTGTGTTCACACACAAAGCTAGATTAGTTGCTAAAGGTTACAAGCAAATTCATGGCATGGATTGTGTTGAAACCTCATGCAAAATCGTAATGCTTAAGTCTATAATTCAAGCAATGATTGCATATTGGTACATATAGCAATTGGATGACAAAACGTATTCCTCAATCAAATGTTGGAATAAACTATGTACATGGTATGTCATAGGATTTGTGGATCCAAATAAATGCTTGAAAAAGAAAGCTAGCTTATGAAATCTAAAGTACAGATTTAAGCAAGCAATTGGGAATTAGAAATGTATTTTAGTGAAGCTAATAAGTATTTTAGTTTCATAAAATGTACATGATTCTTATAGATATATAAGAAGTTTAGTGGGAGTACATAAAAACTTATTTGGTCCTATGTGTATCACACACATATCTCTCTATTGTGAAATAACATTCAAATGCTAAATACTTAGATTTGAATTATTCATCAATGATGGACCATGGCGAAACTTAGTACATACTGGGTATTAAGATCTATTTACAAAGATCTTATGATATTGTTTTGGATTAAGTAATGGCATTTACTAAATCAAACACGAAAGACTCCATTGGAGATATTCGACCCATATGAATAAATCTAAGTAAAGAATGTTTGAACTATGTATAAGCATTTACTAAGTTAAACATCAAAGAGTCTAAATGAGATTCTTAACCTATATTATATGTCAAAGAATTTAGCTGGATTCAGTATCTACTAAAATTGAATGAGCTAAAGTTACATGAATAGAATTCAATTGGGAATTATTCTGCAAAAGAATTTATCATGTGTGATATAATATGAGGATCGCCAAAAACGTATCGTATGACTTTAGGCATGACGAACATATACCAATCTCTATTGATCTAAGTGAAGATCAACTAGATTGAGATCAAGAATACTTATGGTACTTGAAAAGGTACATAGGAACAGTTCTTGATTCAAGGAAATAAAGATACGCTAAATATTGATGCTACACGCATAAACACTGGCAAAGGATCAAGCAAGACCCTTTGGAGTTAACCATTGATAAAGACGAGCTATAGAGCATCGTGTTTTGAAATGGCAACATGGATTGGAGACCATGAGTTGTTGCGTGGGAAATTAAAATATTAATTTCTATGTTCTAAGATATAGTTGGAGAGTCTACCACATATCTATGAACTGCTTGGATAGGTAAATCCAAACAAAGCATCACTAGCAACCTATAAAGTTGAAGTAAAAGTAATTATTGCCTAAGAAGCAATAAAACAGGGTTGTTTAAAGTTCTTCACTGAACTTGGGTAGATCACCTATCTGCTGGCTTGATGGTTCTTCATTGAAAAATGCGTGGAACCACTCTTGAAGCAAGAAAAACGTCTGCTAACTTAATGGTTCTTCATTGCAAAATGCGTAGAACCACTAATGTAGTAAGAAAGACTAGATCACATAATAAACAAACTCGAAAAGATCTTATCATCATATCTCAAAGAACATTCGATGAAAAGGATGTTAAGATTGGCAAAGCATGATAACTAAACCTATGCAACAAGTGAGAAGCAACACTCACATTGTCGCACTGGAAATCAAGCATAGCTTTGAATTCCATGAATTGTTTTAGAAAATGGGTTTGAGGCCCATGGTTGTAAAACATTGGGGTTGAACATTTATCATATATGAAATGTATTTTCATATTCCATTTAATCTTGGTTTAGTATTAAATGATGAGTCCCTTCAAATTTGACGAAATATTCAAGATAGGCTGTCAGGACCAGTCCTGTGACTAAGAAATGTCTATCAAGTGAACTTGAATGTCAAAGGTTGGAAATGGTCCCTAGTCGGAGTTTTCTATAAAATTGGACGCATAGAAAACGTTAGACGACTAGAATGCAAGATGACTAGTAGTTCTGTTTCTTGAACTATGTGGACATGGCAATGTCATAATCATTTGCATAGATACTTACTTTGGGAAGACTAGTATCGGACGAGACCTATGAAACTTTACTGTAAGAGATGAAAGTCTGTCATAAGTAAATTTCATTAAATTATTAGACACTAAATCCTCAATACCTGAGTGATTTGAGATTACTTGTTTGAGAACTGGTTGCTTTGACGTTGACCAACCGTCGCACCGTAAAAGGAGGCTATAAAGGCAACGCTCAGGTAATCACCTATCAAACGAAGTCTAATCTCAAGATCGCAAGATTGGGATTGTCCTCCCATAAATCGGGATGAGATGCTTAAAAGTTGTACAAGGCCACTCGGAGAGCTAGAAACTGTGAAATGCATGGCCGTGCTCGGATGAATCATAGGCTATGATTATCTGTTTATTTGATCAGTTGAACTCTGAAACCGAGGAACACCTCTGGACATAATAAGGATGACAACTCTTACCTTATGTTCAAGAGCAAGCATCGAGCGACAAAGGAATTAGGAAATGCACACTTGTCCCTAAGGACAAGTGGGAGACTAAAGGAAATAATGCCCTTGGTCCAAGTATGCATTCTATGTTAAGTCTAATAAATGCGGTTCAGTATTAATTAACAAGTTAATAATTCAGTGAGATCAAGTGAGCTGAATGCCTAGCTAGAGGCCGCTTCAGTTCAAGTGGAATTAATGATATTAATCCACAGCTTACTCTTGACTGAACCCGTAGGGTCACACAAATAGTACGTAAACGGATCAAGTATCTAATGGCATTAGATACTCTATCTATGAATATTCGGAACCGACGGATCTTGGTTTCAGTGGGAGCTAAGATCGTCACAGGCAAGAAATGAATACTCCGGAAACGATGATATTGCCGGAAACGGAAATATGGATCGTATCGGAAATATAAATATTATCCAAGTCGTAGATGTTGCCGGAAACGGAAACATGGTACGTATCGGAAAATATTATCGGAAATGGAAATATTGCCAGAATCGGAAATATTGCCGGAAACGGAAATATTGTCAGAATCGGAAATATTACCGGAATCGGAAAATAATTCCGGAAACGGAAATATTAAATATTTGTTCGAAACGGAAATTAATTCCGGAATCGGAAATATTAAATATTGTTCGTATCGGAAATGAATTCCGGAATCGGAAAATTTAATCGGAAGCGCATCGTACGAATAAGCATCGGACGAGGCCTGCCGGACGAGGCCCAGCACGAAGCCAGGCCATCGCCCAGCAAGCCAAGCGCGCCGCACAAACAGCAAGCCCAGGCCCAGCAGGCTGCGCGCAGCGCGCAGCGCGCGCGGGCGCTGAGTGGGCTGCTGCTCGCGCGCACGCATGAGGCCCATCGTGGCTGTCGTGCGTGTGTGTGCAAGTGTTTGTGTTCGTGCACGTTTCCTAAAACATGCAGTGTTCGGTTAATGATTAAATTCCTAATTCTATTTGATAAATTAATTAAATTAGAGTTCTTGTAGGATTCTAGTTTTGATTAATTTGTATCTGAATAGGATTTCGATTCCCTTTCCATACCGCTATAAATATGAGGCTAGGGCTCACAATTTATGACAGAAGTTTCAAAGTATTCAAAGTGAGTTTTTGAGAGAAAATTCAAACACACATCTTGCTCAAATTGCCGAAATTTTCTAGTACCTTAAGGGCGATTCTAGTTGGTCAATCTTAAGGCGGATCCGGACGTGTTGTGGACTATCTACGGAGGGACGACACTTGGAGTCCTAAAGACTTGTTCTTGTTCGGTTCGGGCGCAGCTAGGGAAGGCACGCAACAAAGAGTATGCATCTATTCTATGCTAAATGATTATGTGTAAATAATATGTTTTCCTGGGTATATGGTTTTTCCGCATGATTTATGAATTGTCATATGTATCATAACCTAACAGGATAATATTTATATTTCCGATACGATCCATATTTCCGTTTCCGGCAATATCATCGTTTCCGGAGTATTCATTTCTTGCCTGTGACGATCTTAGCTCCCACTGAAACCAAGATCCGTCGGTTCCGAATATTCATAGATGGAGTATTTAATGCCATTAAATACTTGATCCGTTTACGTACTATTTGTGTGACCCTACGGGTTCAGTCAAGAGTAAGCTGTGGATTAATATCATTAATTCCACTTGAACTGAAGCGGCCTCTAGCTAGGCATTCAGCTCACTTGATCTCACTGAATTATTAACTTGTTAATTAATACTGAACCGCATTTATTATACTTAACATAGAATGCATACTTGGACCAAGGGCATTATTTCCTTCAATATATTGTATATGTACTGTTTTGCAGGTTATGAAGTGACTAGTATGGCCCAAATAGGATAGAAAATATGGTCTGTGTACCATTAATTTGAATGTAATTGGTCTAAAGTACCAAAATTGTTTTTCAATTCAAATATGGTCTGCGTACCATCAAATAGTTGTAATTAGTTTAATTATAGCTTATCCTATTTGAAGAAAATGGTGCCTCCCACGGAGATTTTCGAGACGGACATTGAATTTGAAGCTTCAACATGAAGTCGGGCCATACTAGATCACATTTATCTTATGCATGCTTTAAGTTATTTATTGCTTTAAATGTGTCTTAATTATGCATGAGATTGTGGCTTGATTATGTTGCATGATTAAGGATTTTTAGTTCACTTAAAATCTAACCAACATAGTAAGAGCCTTAAGTTCCAAACTTAAAAATTGAGTTAAAAGGTGCCATGCCAAAATATACACTTGCTTGGATATCCTTTACAACAATCTAGTAATAGTTTTCGCTCAGCGAGGTGTTAGTTATTGGTCCTAAAGGGGCAAGGTACACAAATAATTGTGAGTACATGTTAGTTTTGGTGAAACTCAACGATATAAGTAAGGAGTCCTTTTATGTCGTGGGAAAATCGATAGGTTTACCTAATAAGTTCTTAGACGTGCCTATCAACCAAGAATAGTTTCTAGACTATTAGCAAAAGTTTTTTACTTACCCAAGAATAGTTTCCGGAATTATTTTCCGATTCCGATAATATTTCCAATTCTGACAATATTTCCGTTTCCGGCAATATTTCCATTTCCGATAATATTTTCCGATACGTACCATGTTTCCGTTTCCGGCAACATCTACGACTTGGATAATATTTATATTTCCGATACGATCCATATTTCCGTTTCCGGCAATATCATCGTTTCCGGAGTATTCACTTGCTTGTGACGATCTCAGCTCCCACTGAAACCAAGATCCGTTGATTCCGAATATCCATAGATAGAGTATTTAATGCCATTAAATACTTGATCCGTTTACGTACTATTTGTGTGACCCTACGGGTTCAGTCAAGAGTAAGCTGTGGATTAATATCATTAATTCCACTTGAACTGAAGCGGCCTCTAGCTAGGCATTCAGCTCACTTGATCTCACTGAATTATTAACTTGTTAATTAATACTGAACCGCATTTATTAGACTTAAAATTGAATGCATACTTGGACCAAGGGCATTATTTCCTTCACATAATTTTAACAATAATACATTGAATTGAAAATTAAACAAAATAATAACATTTTTTAAAGGAAAATATTGAAAAATTCAAATAAATCCAAAGAGAAATCTACAATCAGTGTTAAATCCAGTAACTATAAGCTGAAAATTCGATACAAATTGACGAATATTCAAAGATATATTCATGAATACCCATATAAAAATAATAATCAAAATCAACAAATTAGACAATTTCAATAAACATATTAAAGGGTTTCCGTCAAAAAATTCAATCAAACAAATGAAAGGGTTTCAATCAAACAATTTTGACAATAGACGAAAACAAAAATTAAAGTAATCCCCAAAACCTATAAAAATCAACAGAGAAAAGTAATTACCTGACAACAATAATGTCTGAACAAACTATCGGGTTTTTGGAGCAATAACTCCCACCTTGTTCGCCCCTAAAAAACCATTCAAATTCAAATCAAATAAAAAACCCTAAAAGTGCAATAGAAATTAACCCTAAAAATGCAAGAGGAGAGAGAAAATTTACATCTTGGAGACCTCATTGAGCACCGCCGGTAGTCTTAGCGAGAAGAGCGATTCATTCTTGAGGTCTGGGGCTTGAGTGGGCTTGATGTGCATCACCAAAGTAGAAAGAGCTGAGAGAGAAAGAGATGAGAGAAGAGAGACAGAAACATTGATGTAGAAAGAGGGCGAAGAAGAGGAGAGAACGAACTCACGAAGAGAGTAGAAGGTGGACAAGGGTGGGGCGGTCATTCCCCTATTCTTAAGAGAAAATAAAAAAAATTCAAGAAGAAATGTAAGGGTAGAACGATAATCTAACTATTCTTAGTGAAAATTTGGAGCACTTCTTGCTTTTTAAAGGGTTAGGATTTGTTTTTGGAAATATAATAGAGGATTTGTGTTTTGCATGAAGTATTTCTCTAAACAAAGACTTAGTTTTTGTGTTTTTCATGAAGTATTTATCTAAATGAATGATTTATGCCAGTGGAAAATTTGGCTTCAGTTATCATTGGAGATGTGCTTCTCTTGAGGTTACTCATCTCTATTATATATGCAGACGACCTTATGTTTTTTTGTAAAGGTAATTCATCTTTTGTAAACTCGGTTTTAAGAAGCTTGGTCACTTTCGCTAAAACTTATGGTCTTTCTGCTAACTTGGGAAAATCTGCTAATGCGTTGCTCCAATGTTACTAAAGATGTGCATAAGAATCTGCTAACTTTGGTTTTTCCTCTGGAACACTTCCATTTAAATACTTGGAAGTTCTCCTTGTTGGAAGTTTTCATTGGGGAACACAAAGAAAAAAATGTAAAAATAAGAGGATCCTACATTGGGAAAACTCTTCATATTCCCCTTGTTTATTAGTTGGGGTGTGGGTGTAACTCTTGTTTGAGAAAGTGTGAGAGTGGTATGGGTGGGCACTTAACACGCGTCGGTCCGTGGGCCTTGGGCCTTGGGACATATGTTCTGACTCCATCCGGTTTTGTCAGTGCACACAAACTCGAAGTTGTGCTAATCTTGGAGGGCTACCACATTCTGTTCTACTGCACCGGGCGGTAGCGCAGAATCGTCTTTTAGGAGAGTGGGTGTCCACGATGCAACAAATTTTCATCAATCAATCCATTCATCATCTAGATAAGTTTGTTCTATTTTTGGTTTGATGGCAACACCCATTTCTGGAAACAAATTGTCTGCTATGGATTGTGAGTTATTGGTTGATATAATTGTTGCAAGTATGGGTGTTCATCGGTCCAGACCGGACCAAAGACCGATTTTTAATAATTCAAACCCGGAAACGGACTGATTTTGCTTTTAAAGCAAATCTCTAAAACTTTGAGCAATATGTTGATGACACGAGAGGGATTGTAAAAAGGGACTAGAATTTTTTTTTAAAAAAAATTATCAATCAATTACATTATTAATCAAAGAGAAGGAGAGAAGACAAATTGGATACCCTCATTTTCCTACTAAAGATGACACTGATTTTGACCGGTTTTAACTATCTTAATGTTGCACGGCTTAATCCATCATAAAAAAAAAATGCAAAATAGTACAATACAACATGAGTACGATTTGTACAAGGTGGATTCAACACGATACACTACTCAACATTTTCGAGTCGTGGGCCTTACGTATGCCACAATTATATTGGAAAAGCATAATTACGTCAAGCCACCAACACAAGGGCTGACGCCGTGCCTAAGTCGCCTTTTGCAAAATTTCGACATGCCACATACTTGGTGGCAAATAATGGCCAACCCTAAGGAATACGACATCAGCAATTAGCATGAGGTGTAACACAACACAACTCAACCCAACCCAACCCAAAGGCCAAAGTTGTCTTTGTCTTATATATTTCCTTTTAATTTGTTCATAATCAAACCATCTAATTTATCTACACATTGAGAATGATCACGGAACACAATTTCCATATTAAGTGTCGTATTTAAAAAAATGTCTTTCCCTACTACAACAAATACGCACGGAATCACCAATAGATCACAACTCACAAGTTCGAAATTGTTGCTCATTCGCGCAAAAAAATTAAAAATATATATATATATAAGCAAGAAATTAAAAAATCAACAAAAACAAAAAAAAACCCAACAACAAATGAAAGATCAACCATCATTTTCACCAAGATTGAACTTGTTTTTATGCGTGAAGGGAGGTTGTGAGTTGTGAGTCGTGACAGAGTTGTTGACAAGCACCCATTAAAGAAAGGACATGGTCAAAAATGACAATTAAGCAAATACCAATTATTTTGGAGGTTGCAAATGCAGGGCATCTTCGCATCTTTCTTCTGTAACGAAGTATAACTAACATTTGGATCCCCAGATTCCTCTCTCTTTCTTTATCTTTCTTTCAATTAATAGCTCCCAATTACAGTTCTGCACTTTAATTACGCCGTCGTTTCACATCGTTTTCCTTCAACATAAATCCCCTGCTTTTCTGGGTTTCATTTCTAGCTCCACATTTCTGGGTCCCAAAATCTCTTCAGGTACTCCCATTTTCTCTCTCCTCTAATCGAATTCTTTCTGGGTTTTACTCTTGAACTTGTGATTGAAATTGGGATTGGGATTGTTTCTTTTTCTGTTTCAGTGAAGAGATCGAGGACAAGACGATGTGTAATCAAAGTGGTCAATGTTCATCAAGAAGTCGAAACAAACAAGGGAAAGGGAAAAGGTTATGGAAGAAAGTCAAATATCAATTAGTGGAGTACCATTCTTTGCCAGGCTATTTGCGAGACAATGAGTATATTCAAGGTCATTACAGAGCTAATTGGCCATTAAAGCAAGCTTTCTTCAGCATTTTCTCTATCCATAATGAAACCCTCAATGTCTGGACGTATGGATCTTTAAACCCTCTTCCTATCTATTTTTTATGTGTTTTTTTTAAGTTTTATCATCTGTTTTCAATTGAATTATACTGTGATCTTGATCTACATTCTTTGTTTTCTTCGCCTGTTATCAGATTTAGGGTAAGATAGTTTCGAAATCATGTTAGTGGACACTGATTTAGGGCTCATTGGCGGCTGTTTGTTATAAATCCTACTTAATTAAGTTGATTTTCTTGCTAGAATTACAGTAATAGTGGATCTTATTTTTGTGGCTACCATTTCACTTGATCAGCAAAATCAGGACTTTTTTTTTTTAATTGTTGTTGTTGCGGATTTTACTGCCCAAAATAGGCAAGATTATTCGTCCTTTGACTTGCTTAATATGAACTCAATACGACTTTATGAAATTGCATTTTAATTAATGAAAATTAACTATGAGTATTAATTGTTCTAATTGTTTCGGTTTTGAATATATCAGCTATACTTACCCAAAAAAAGAAATACAAGTAATAAATGATGCAGTTGTAAATAGTTCTATTTTTGGGATTTGCAATAATATCTCGGGCTTACGTTTTCCTCAAACAAACAAAAAAAAAAAAAAACAAATTGTTCTAGTTTTGCAAAACGGACTGTTATGTACTCCATATTTTCTTAGGACAAAAAAATGAAAAATAAGAACAAATGTAGCCAGTCATTTCTGTATTTCCTTGTGGAAAAAAGATGAAAAGAAGACCTGAATAGCCACTAACCAAAGATTTATTGCACTTGCTAGTTGTGGCTTTAAAGTTATGTACTTACTTTTGCTTGCAAACTTAGATGTAATATCATAATATGTAAATGATGTTACTACCTTTGCAAAATTCTGTTTTCTGTTACATCACTTGCATGAAGTATGTAGCTGTATAGTGTATATTTTTTCTGTATACTTGTATAGTTTCTAATACCCGCTGAAATTTCTGCTGAACTAATTTTCTGGTGAACTAATTTTCCGGTGAACTAATTTTCTGCTGAACTAATTTTCTGCTGAACTAATTTTCTGCTGAACTAATTTTCCGGTGAACTAATTTCTGTTATATGCTGATGATGCAGACATTTGATTGGATTCTTCTTTTTCTTATGTCTGACAATCTACACTGCAAAGAAGGTTCCTGAGGTTGTCGATCTTCATTCAATTCAACATCTTCCTGATCTGCACAAGATGCATGCTGATCTAATGACTTGTCTTCCTTCATTACCTGACATGTCTGATCTTCATAAGCTTCGCGAAGAACTGAGAACATCAATGCCATCTGGTTGGCACATTCTGGAGCTCCTCTCTAACTGTTTGCCAGACCGCTTTTTTAGTGGAAATCAGACTGATGCAAGTGTTCTGGTAGGTTCCTGATATTTAACCTCTTGTCAATGTTTCTTGTGACCAATGCTTTCTTGATGATGATGATGATGATGATGATGATGATTTTTCTCTGTTGAAGAAATACCCATATGTCTATTCAGTTTGCTTTAAGTTTTGGAATTCAGGTTGATCGTTGAAAGTCTTTAATGTTTGCGCATTTGAACTCTCTTTTTATGTAGCAGAAAAAGGAGGTTAAAAATGCTATGAATCTGTTTCTATTCTTCATGTGATCAGACTAGGCTCTAGGAAGTAGGAAGTAGTAATTCAGGTTGATCGTTGAAAGGCTTTAATGTTTGTGCATTTGAACTCTGAAAAAGGAGGTTAAAAATGCTATGAATCTGTTTTTATTCTTCATGTGAATGATCATTCTAGGAAGCAGGAACTACATTTGTTTCTGCCGACTCTTTTCATTCTCAAGTATATAAGGAATTCAAACTGATTGCCAAGATCATTTCTATTTTCTAATAGATATCTTTCCTGTAATTCGACTTATTTTGTCTGAACTTATATTATCTTATATTATCTGAACTTAACTGAACTATCTGAACTTAACTGAACTTATTTTATCTGAAATAAACTTTTTTGTGTGTAAAAGAGTCTGAAAAAAGATTATTTTTCTGAACTTATTTTTGTCTGAAATAAGTCAAATAAGTCAAATAAGTCGAACAGAACAGAGTCTAACTGTAAACAAGCATTCTGAAATCCGTGTGTTATGTTTGCTGCAGCATAACATGACAGATGAGTTGGCAAACGTAATAGGACCTTTCATAAGACGACCGGTAACTCGTTGGCCATTCTTCGCCTACTTAGGAGGAGCAATGTTCTGCTTACTAGCTAGCAGTATATGTCACCTAATATCCTGCCACTCGGAACGCTGTTCATACATCATGCTCAGAGTAGACTACGCCGGAATCGCATCCCTAATCTCAACCTCCTTCTACCCTTTAGTCTACTACTCCTTCATGTGCCATCCCTTTTTTCGAAACCTTTACATGGGGTTCATCACTGTTTTAGCAATCGCGACAGTTATGTTCTCTCTCCTCCCACAATTTGAAAAACCAGAGTTTCGAACCATACGAGCTGTTTTATTTTCTGGGATGGGACTTTCTGGTATACTTCCTATTCTGCATAAAAACATCTTGTACTGGAATCAACCTGCAGCAATTCATACTACTGGTTATGAGCTTTTAATGGGGATGTTTTACGCACTTGGTGCCCTTGTTTATGCAACTAGAGTTCCTGAAAGATGGATGCCTGGGAAATTCGACATTGCAGGACATAGTCATCAATTGTTTCATATACTTGTTGTTGCTGGTGCGTATAGTCATTATCGTGCTGGGTTGGTGTATCTACAATGGAGAGATTTTGAAGGTTGTTAGTTGAAATTCCAGGAAAAACATATTCTAGGTCAGTAATTGTTTATTTTTGTATACCATTCTTCCAGATATTCCCAACTGTAATTAGTGCATTGAAGTGGTATATGATGTTTGAATGCATCTGAATATCTGCAGCTACCAAGTACTGTATTTCATAGGTGATTTAGGTTAAAGTGTTGTACTTTGGATATTGTACTAAGTGATTTTACAGGAAAAACTATTACTCTGTACTGTATTGATTGATGTTCTTGTTACATAAACTTTCATGTAGATTCATTACTTATTTTTTGACAGTGTTTTGATTTACACCAAAAATATGGAATCTTTTTATGACAGTTGAAACTCATGTCTGATGTCTGACATGAGCTTACCAGTCCCAAGTGACAGTTTATGGATCAACAAGTCTCACTTCATTAAGTTAAAGTGAGGTGCTCTTTCATCAATTAATTTCATCAATAAAGTGAGGTACTTGGTCATTAACATTGTCTCTAGCAAAATGGGTGATGATAAAGGTCGCAAGTTGCGACAACATTTAATTGTCGCAATCTTACGTGTCGGAGTTTAATTGGTACATATAGGCGCCACGTAGGCTATGAGTCATCATAATTTTTTTACTATCAAAACAAAAAATTTACTATGAAAATATGTAAATAAGGTAATCGGTATAAAAAAAGAAACAAATTAGAAAATTAAGATTCTTACCTTTATTTTAAACATGTATAATAGGATATATAAACTAAATATTTTAGATTTCAATTTAAATCATGACACATAAGCATGTCATGTCATCATTGTGACACGGCTTAAAGGTCGCATGTTGCGACCTTTATCATTTTCGTAGCAAAATACTCTGTACTCCGTATTTACTGAAGACAGGTAATGGAGTTCTAAATTTGGTAGTCAAGTACGCAGTATTTGCATAACAGAAAGTGTCGGTAAAAAAAGCATTGGGGGTACAGAACAAGCTGCTTACCGAATATAATGGTCGAGGATAGGGATGATATGTGGGTATAATTATGCGGATTTTGCACCGTATTTGCACCAGTTAGAGAGGGTATGGATAAGACTTTGGCGGGTAATGGGAGGGTATGGATATTAAAATTTAAAAGGCATACCCGCTATGATTAGTGGTTAGGTGGTGGATATGAAATCATACCTGTCCCATATCCACCCGTCCACCAGATCCTTATTTTTATACCCACAACAATTCTATAACTTTTAAAACAAAAGAAATCTCATGGGGATATAGAAAAGTATACGTGGATATAAGCGGATACTATGTGGGTAATGGATATGCACTTGGGTGATGGAGTGGGAGTGGATTTAAATTTGGACAGGTGTAGATATTGATTTTGTACCTGCCATGGATGGTTGGTAGGTGCCCTAGGTGGTGGATATGAACATTTTAAGTGGGTATGGGTATGGGGGAGGGGGTATCCGCATCCACCCCTCCCCTTTGCCATCCCAACTCGTGCAGGGCGGAAAATCACAAATTCATAGTGAGGCGGGAAAGGAGAGATGGCATTTGCTCGGCATTTGCTCCATTTAATATATTGGTCCTCTAGATTCGTTAGATAGGCATACTTTAATCTTGTTTTTAAATACACTTATATAGTAAGGTGTATGAAACGAGGATAAACAATAATCATAGAACTCTTATGTACACATAGTTTGAAGTGTACTCGATTAATAAAAATAGATCTCGTAGTTCTTTAGGTAGTTAATCTTTAAGAATGTGTTCAATGTTAATTTAGGTGGGATGTATCATGTATGAGCTCACATAGGAAGAGCAAAATTTGTCGGTTAAAGTTCAACTAGTAGAATCGTGCTGAAATTTTTAATGGACTATAAAATTGGGCTAAATCTCCTACATTAATGAGAAGTCCCACACCTCTGGCCTCTGGGTGCCTGGTGAAAAAAGTCCTATTAAGTAGACATGGGCATGTCGCATGCGTCGCACCGTGTAGGCTCACATACTAGACCTGCGTATCTGACATGAGCTATAAGAAAGTTTTGTATTTCATAAATGCGGCCCATAAATGACATGGCACGTCCAGGCCGGATTGTACCTCTATTTCATAAATGAGGCTCATAAACGACATGACACGTCTAAATCGGATGGATCGTGCCGAGCAGCGGAACTCGTTACTGATTTTATGCCTTTTGTATTGCTAGCAAGCCGGCCCGCCGTGCTCGTGTGGGGATCTTGCCAAATTTCTAAAATGAACCATGACCCATCGACGTGGCTCTCATACCGTGTCGATTTGGTCTGGGCTTACAAAGGGCTCGGACAACCCGACCCATGCACCAGTATAATGAGAAGATATAAATAGGCCCACATTCTAGACCTGCATTAGTTGCGTGTCTGACATGGACCAAGGGAAAGCTTGGTTTTTCATAAATGAGGCCCATAGACGAGATCGCACGTCCAGGCCGCATCGTGCTGAGCCGACATGCAAGCCTACCCGTCGTGCTCGTGTGGGGATCTTGCTAAATTTCTAAAATGAACTGTGACCCATCGACGTGGTTCTCATACGGTCATACCGTATCGGTATGGGCTTACAAAGGGCCTAGAAAGCCCGGCCCATGCACTAGCATAATGAGAAGATATAATTAGGCAATGATGGTATTGTAAGTTAGTAACCACTACCAGTAGTACTAGTATGTCGACAATGTAGTACCCGGAGTAAATCGGCCTACCGCACTGGGCACCTTGACCATGTGAAGAAGTTCCCGCTTTCGTTAAGTAACTAACATGCTTACTTTACTACTCCTACCTCAAATTATTGAATTTGCCCTACTTCCACTTCCACTAGTTTGTTGCATCTCATTGAATAAATGAAGATAATACAATGGCTTTGAGACACGTACGTACACAAAGTAATATGTTAGGTGACTAATTCTAAGTTATATACCATCACAGATCTTGAATTGTTTAAATAGGGGTTTAGTAGTAAAATTAACCAATTACATAGTACATAATATATGAGAAAATTATACTCGGGTTTCAGGGAGGTTGGAATAAAAATTACTTACGGAGTATTAAATTTTCCGTTAATGGGGCCATCCTCACATATACCACCGAAAAGGTCCGCCACTGGTCATGTACGTGTCGATAGATGTATGATGCAGACCTGATCAACTATAACCCGATACGAAAAAGTACGGGTTTGAATAGCCTAAAATATGTGTTTTTAGACCAAAACCCGAACTCCGAAATCTCGTTTCGACTCGCACCAAATTATGGATTTGTGCATGATATTTTTGCTAAAGACCGACTCGGCCCGAATTTTGGTCACCTCTAGTATGACCCATAACGCCATAAATAATCGTATGAAAACGATACGTTGAATTTGAGGTTATTAGCATAGTAGAATTATAAATCAACCGATCCTTTTCAATTATACACATAACGCAATTGTAAATTTGTAATCATAGTAAAGGAATTATTAAGGACATTACCAGGCCATCATCTTTTTATGTGAAATCTTTTCCACAATAATTAATTAAGGCTCCAAAAAGCCAAAATTGTTTCACAGGTAATCACCTTTTATTGTACACAAACCCAAATTTATCGTCAAAAAGCGACTAATTTGTCTCATAAGATGGAAATAAAATTGACGATGCCGAAATACTGTGTCGGTTACGAAAGCACGTAAAAAAGCATACTCCAAACCTTTTACATTTCATTTCCACGTGTCGTCATCCTACCTTGTTCTACTTTCTAACCCCATATCAAAAATAAACATGGTAACCCTCTCTCATTCATTACTGATATCGGCATAACATTTATGGACCCATTGATGTCTCTGTTAATGCTGTTTCCGTTCACTACTATGGACTAGGGGAGTAGGGGGTCTGAAAAAAATCACGTATATATCCTGAATCAGAATAATAACCTTGAATGTTGAAATTCCAAGTTCAGATTTCGTGTAATAAAATTGCAAATTTGTTGTACTAAGTTTCGGTTCTCACAATTTTTGAAATCCGAATATGTTGGGTACCCTATTAATGACATTTCTTAATAATTAGGTTTTCATAACCTGAAACTGAAATTGGATAAAAATGTTACTCTATCCGTCTCTTTTTGTTTTTTACATTTTCCTTTTTGGTATTTCAAAATGTTCTTTACATTTCATTTTATATTATCAAATACATGATTTAATATTCTATCAAAATTTGTCTCCAATTATTATTTTAACCAATTAAATTCATTGGGTCATTTAGTCTCTCACACTTTTTCATTGGGACATTAAAATTTTCTCATTTCCCAATATCATAATTTTGATAACAGTGAAAATATTATAAATAAACGTAATTTATCTTGTTTAAATAAAAAAGTTGAGAATCTCGATGCAAATTAATCAATCGTTAAAACGCGTGAAAAATATCAAACGTAAAGAACAAAAATAGACGGAGGGAGTACTCCATATAAGTCAAAAAAAAAAAAAAAAAAAATCAAACTTATATTTTTCTTAAAAGGTACTCCCTCCATTCCTTTTTTATCTTCCTGTTTCTATAAATGTCGTTCCTAAATGATCTTCCTGTTTCTATTTTTGGACATGAATTTTTACCATAAATTTCCCCATCATCCCTTATTTAATTCATTTACATTTCCCCATTCACCAACCCAACCCCACTTTTATGATTTTTTATTACTTTAAACAAAATATCTTCTCTCTCCTTTATTTCTTTATTACTCCCTCCGTCTCTTTTTGTTTTTTACGTTTGGTATTTTGCACGCGTTTTAACGACTAATTAATATGTATTATGATTCTTATGAGTTTTTTATATAAACGAGAAATATTACGTTTATTTATAATGTTTTCACTCTTATCAAAATTCTGTTATTGGGAAAATGAGAAAAATTTATTGTCCCAATGGAAAAGTGTGAGAGATTAAATGACTCAATGAATTTAATTGGTTAAAATAATAATTAGACACAAATTTTAATAGAATATTAAATTATTTATGTGTGATATAAAAGGAAATGTAAAAAACATTTTGAAACACCCAAAAAGGAAAACATAAAAAACAAAAAGAGGCGGAGGGAGTACTTTCCTTCATTTATTTATTACTTTCTCTTACACCCAATCATTACTCTTACACCCAATCATTACAAGATTCCATTTTCTTATTATCCACCCCAAACTCCAAATAGGAAAATCATTTAGGAATGGAGGGAGTACAATATATAGAGTAACAATTTAAACTTAAACAATTTATTAGACCTGATAAAAAAAACGGATCGGGCCGGGTCAAACTCCGGGCTAATTTGTATGCCTAATATCTGCTTTTGGGCAAAACAATGGATTTTTGAGCCATTTTTAGATAAGGTCAAACTCATGAGTAAAATTTCAGTTTCATTTGATATAAAACGCATCTTAAAATAAATCCAAACTTGTTGTTTTAGGAGTTACTCCGTGCATTTTTCATTTTGGTAACTTCAACGTTAAAATTTGCAGAGTACACCCAAAATCTTCACTCCGTTTATTATTTCTCTATCTCCTTTGATCCCCTCAAAAATTTATATCATTTTTTCCGATATATTATTTACCCATTATCAAATATTTACAATAATAACTTAACACATGAATAACTTTCATCGTTATTATATCATTATTCTAAGAAAATTAACTGACTTTCATTAATATTACTCACTCCGTCCTAATTTAGTAGTTACACTTACTTTTGCACAAAATTTTAGGTGATAACTGATAACTAGTTTGTTTATCAATTGTTATTTATTGAACAAAATAGATGTGATAGGAGTTAGTAGCGTATTTGTTTTAATTGAATAGCGGGAAGAGAGACAATACATTAATTGTAGGGTCATTCCTTATTTAAAAATATAACAACTAATCTGAAACGGACGAAAAAGAATAGTGTTACAACTAATCTAGGACGGATTAGTAACATTTATGAACATCATCAAATAACTCCCGAAAAAAAATACAGAGAAAGTAACACGTTAACCCGTTGTGCACTTGTGCTCACTCCTACCACGTACTACACTCCACTCCTTTAAAGTGCAAAATAAATCATTCTTTTCTTGCCTCACTCCTAATTTCTCTCTCCTATCTCTAAATTCTCTCTTTGTACCTCAAATTAACCCTATTACAAAATGGTACACCCAGAAACGCCGTATGAAACACCACTCAAGTCCAAAATTACCACCTTCCGCCATAAAACGTCGTCGTTTCTCACCGACGTGGTCATGTTCTTGGGTGGCGCATTGGTGGCTTTCCTCCTCGTTTGGTCTCTCTGGTGCTTTACAACACCTCCTTCTTCCTCCACCACTTTCTCCCCTTCGTTACCCTCCGAAACCCGAACCCAGCCCGACCCAACAACATTCTACGACGACCCGGAAATGGGGTACACCCTCAAAACCCGGGTCCAAAACTGGGATGAGAAGCGCAAACAGTGGCTAGACCGAAACCCGGGCCACCCGGCGTTTATCGGGCAGAACCGAGTTGTTATGGTGACAGGGTCACAACCCGGCCCGTGTAAACATCCAGTAGGGGACCACCTTCTGCTAAGATTCTTCAAGAATAAAGTGGATTACTGTCGGATTCACGGGTACGACATCTTTTACAACAACGTGTTGTTGGATCCTAAGATGTTCTCGTTTTGGGCCAAGTACCCGGTTGTAAAATCCGCAATGCTAGCCCACCCGGAAGCCGAGTGGATCTGGTGGGTTGACTCAGACGCAGCCTTGACTGACATGGACTTCAGCCTACCACTTGAAAGGTACAAAGAGCATAATTTGGTCATCCATGGTTGGCCCAAATTGGTGTTTGAGAAGAAGAGCTGGACTGGGCTTAATGCGGGTGTTTTTCTTATCAGAAACTGTCAATGGTCCATGGACTTGTTAGAGAAATGGGCCAATTTCGGCCCAATAAGCCCAGACTATGAGAAATGGGGGGAAATCATGAAATCGGTGTTCAGTGATAAACTGTACCCGGAATCCGACGACCAAACGGGCATAGCGTACTTAATGGTAAAAGAAGGGCAAAAATGGAAGGACAAGATATACTTAGAAAAAGAGTATTATTTTGAAGGGTATTGGGTGGAAATAGTGGATAATTTGGAAAACATAACGGCGCATTATAGCGAAATAGAGAGGAAAGAGCGCGGGTTAAGAAGGAAACGTGCGGAGAAAGCAGGGGAAGACTATCGTGCGCAGTTGGAAAAGAATATGGAAAGTGAAAAAGGAAATGAAATCACGAAAAGACCCTTTATAACACATTTTACAGGGTGTGAGCCATGCAGTGGTAAACACAATGAAATGTACAGTTGGGAATCTTGTTTTAAAGGGATGAATAAAGCCTTGAATTTTGCTGATAATCAGGTGCTTAAGAATTTTGGATACTTTCATCCTGATTTAGACAATTCTTCATGGGTTAACCCTATTTCTTTTTGATTTATTGTCAATTTGTCATATAATACATATATTATGCTTTTAATTATTATTATTGATTAGGGAGATGTACATAAGGAGTATTAATTAATCTCTCTGTCTAGAACTAATTGTCATGCTCATAAGTATTCTAAAGTATAATTTGAGCTAGTAATACAACGGAGATGGTGTTATTATGACTTTATCATCGACTTTATGTTATTCTTGATATCTTCTCCATTAAAGTTTTGTTATTAATTGCTTTATAGAAAGTGAGGAAATCAATTTTCTTTATGGGTGTCGCATAAATCATCAAAGACGGTTAAATGGAAGTACGCCTTATATGAATATTACTCCCTCCATGTTGTCCAGGAGTTATAATTACATTTTTGTTAACTTTTACGCCTACTATCTAATTATTTTATTATTTTCTATTTTCCTATAAACTCACTTAAATAATAAATAATTCATTTTCATTTTGTAACTTTTACACCCTATTATATCAAATCAAATTATTTCAATAATTGTGTCGATCAGTATATAACTTCGACAAATATTAACTCAAGTTGTGTTTATTATCATTGATCTGCCAACTATATATAGTACATCAAAGTATTATAATTGTATCTCCACTATAACTAGGATATTACTGCTATTGTATCCTAGTCTAACTCTAATACTGTAACTGCGTACAATACTAATAATCCTAGTAGACTACTTGCATTAGGATTCTATCTTAACATCCCCTCAAGTTGAAGCATGAAGATCTCGAATGCCCATCTTGCCAAGAAAAAACTCAAATTGAGCTTTTCCCAATGCTTTAGTGAAAATATCTGCTAGTTGAACCCTTGTTGACACATACGACGGACAAATAATCCCCTCCTTGATCGCATCTCGTATAAAATGACAGTCTGCCTCAATATGTTTCGTCCTCTCATGAAACACCGGATTCTGCGCAATGTGTAGTGCCGATTGACTATCACAGAATAAACTCATACCCTGCTTGTGTTGATCACCTAAATCCCATAATAGTTGTTTCAACCACTTCAATTCACATGTCAAAGCCGCCATGGAACGATACTCTGCTTTTGCTGATGAACGCGAGACCGTCTGTTGCTTCTTAGTTTTCCAAGACAGGGGCGAGAGACCAAGAAGAACAAACCATCCTGTCAACGATTGTCTAGTCAACGGACAACTTGCCCAATCCGAGTCACACCATCCTTCTAGACGTAATGCACTGTCAGAACGTAATAGAATACCTTGACCCGGACACTTCTTCAAATATCGTACCACTCTCAATGCTGCCTCCCAATGTTCCTCCTTTGGTGACTGCATAAATTGTGATAAAATGTGAACTGAATATGCTAGATCTGGCCTTGTCACTGCCAAATATATTAGGCGACCAACTAGGCGCCTATATTTTTCCCCATCTTCAAGCTCCTTCCCCTCTGCAAGAGCTAGTTTATGATTTTGCTCCTTCGTAAAATCTGCCGGTTTTGCACCTAATAAACCTGTTTCTGAAATAATATCCAACGCATACTTCATTTGACAGACGTAAAAACCACTCCTGCTACGGAAAACCTCTAGACCTAGAAAATATTTCAGATTCTCCAGATCCTTCATTTTAAAGCATTGGCTCAAGTATGCTTTAAAACTATTTAACGCAAATACATTGTTTCCTACAATTATCATATCATCTACATAGACTAGCACACTCAACTGTAAGTCTCCCTTTGAAAGGGTGAATAAGGAATAATCTGAATATGATTGTTTAAAACCATATTTCTTCAACGCATTAGAAAATTTTCAAACCAACACCTAGGAGTCTGCTTTAGACCATATAATGATTTCTTCATCCTGCAAACTTTGTCAGCATTATTTTTATGAAAATCGGGAGGGATTTTCATGTAAATTTCCTCCTCCAGCTCACCATGTAAAAATGCATTATGTACATCCATCTGATGTACTTCCCAATACTTTACTGCTGCCACTGCTAAGAAAGTACGAACTGTCGACATTTTAGCAACTGGGGCGAACGTTTCATTATAGTCCATACCTTCTACTTGATGGTTTCCAAGACAGACTAATCGTGCCTTATTACGAATCAAGTTACCATCCTCATCTCTTTTCTCAGTAAAAATCTATTTGCTAACAAGTGCTTTCTTTCCCGGAGGCAAATCTTCTAGTATCCACGTTCCTTGTCCCTCAAGTGCACTTATTTCTGCAGCCATTGCTGCTCTCCATGCTTCATGTTTCATGGCTTCTTTGAAAGACTTAGGCTCTTTTCCTTTTGTAATTGCTGCAATAAAATTTCTGTGTTTTTCGGAAAATCGTTCATAATTAACAAAATATGTTATAGGATAGGGCGTACCTGAGGAAGATGATGCCGAGGATGAACTTGCTAATGGACTATTACTTTTCCGTATGGTGTGAGTTACGCAATCTCTTAACTTAAATGACGGATATTTTTGTCGCTTGCCTTTCCCCAACTCCTCTTCATTACTCTTACTTAATTCCCCATCACTGGTCGTATCAATATTAGAAGCCTCTGTGATGTGTAACTGCTCTGTCGCAGCATGGGAAGGGACATCTGTGATGTGGGCCTGTTCTGTTGTTGCATCTGTGCATTGTGGGGCTGTTCTGTTATGTTGATGCACTGTGTGGGGATGTTCAATTGCTGCATTGTGTTGGGCGACAGGCTGCTGCTTCTTTCTACGCACATAAGTCTGCAGGGGTTTGTTCAGCACCTCCTGTTGCGCCTCTTGCAGCACATCACCATTGCCTTGCTGCATTTCTCCTGTGGGCTGATGCAGTGCATCATCTACTACCTGCAGCAGGTCTAGCTCACTGCAATCAGCCCTACTTCCCACACGAGGCATGCTAGTGCCAAAGGCATCAGCCTCTCCATCGCTCTCATAGTGTACGACCAACTCTTCGCCCATATCTCCATTATTAGGCAACTGCAAATTCTCCGAATATGGGAATACTTTTTCATGAAATGTAACATCACGGGATACTAGAAATTCCCGAGTTTCCAAATCGAATACGTACCATCCCTTCTTCCCAAACGGATAGCCAACAAATATACACTTACGACAACGAGAATCAAACTTATCCCTTTTACTCCGTTGATTATGAACATAACACAAGCACTTAAAGACACGAATCAAATCATACTTAGGAATTTTTCCAAATAACAACTCATACGGCGTTTTATTCTCAAGTAAAGGAGTGGGTGTTCTATTAATTAAGTAACATGCCGACAGAACACACTCCCCCCAAAATTTCTTAGGCAATTTTCCTTGAAACCGTAAAGCACGTGCCACATTTAACAAATGTTGGTGTTTTCTCTCAACACGACCGTTCTGTTGCGGAGTACCAACACACGATGATTCAAACCAAATGTCATGTTTAAAGAAATATCCTTGTAGGCAATTAAATTCAGTCTCATTATCACTTCGTACGATTTTAATTTCCTGATTAAATTGACGTTTAATCATTGCAACAAAATTAAGGAAAACCGACTCAGCCTCAGTTTTATTACGAATTAAATAAATCCATACTCCTCTAGAGAAATCATCAACAATAGTTAAAAAATATCAGGATCCACAAGCCCCCACAGATCCATATGAATCAATTCAAATATTCTACTTGCTTTATTCTCACTAACAGGAAAACTACTCCTAGTATGTTTTGCACGCGGACATACATCACATATTTTATTCTTATTTTTTCTAACGACCCCACTCACAGGATATAGTAGTTGCAATACTTTATCCGACGGATGTCCCATTCGTTGATGCCACAAGTCCACTACACGGTCAATATCAACCGCACACACCTTTACCAACGGAACCCCACGGATAAAGTATAGTCCATATGTTCGTTCACCTAGGCCAATCATCGTCCTCGTCAACCGGTCCTGTATAACACATATTTTGTTAGTAAATTGAGCGGAACATTTTAATTCATCACTTAATTGTGTAACAGAAATTAAATTGCAGGTTAATTGAGGTACAAATAAAACATTAGTGAGCATCAATCCGCCTTCCAGTAGTATCGAACCAGCCTGATTTGCATTAGCCATTTTTCCGTCTGGGAGTCCCACACGGCTGTTGGGTATAGTCTGTATATCCTTTAGAATGGAAATATCATACGTGCAATGATTAGATTCTCCTGTATCTATGATCCAACAATTATCATTATGCTTACCCTGCAAAGTGTGCATTGGATTCTGAATTTAATAGGTCAATAATTTGTTGGACCTGGGTCGTGGAAACCCCTGCTAATCCTTCTGCTATGCTGCTTGCAATATTGTTTGAGGATGTCAAGGTCTGCTACCCTCCAACTTTGTTTGCTCGTACAGGAGTGGTCACACATGTACTTTCCTTGGTCTAGCCTACAACACTACTGCCTCCACGTCCTCTTCCACCACGGCCTCCACGATTTCCCGATCCTCCGCGCCCCCGACCTCTGCCACCTCGACAATCGAGGGCCCATCCTTCCGGGTAACCAATCAGTTGGTAACACCCTTCTTCTTCGTGCCCCACACGGTTGCAGTGGTTACAAAACTTCTGACTGTTATCTGTATATCTTGTATGACTACGCGAATCTACCTTGTATGCCATGACTGGCTCACGAACCTCCTGTTGGTTCTTTACTCGCATACTCTCCGTATTAATGACAGTTTGATACGCCTCATCAATAGATGGCAGTGGTGTTTGTGCTAGGAGTTGAGCACGGATTGCCTCATACGGTGAGTCAAGCCCAATCAAGAAGTGATGGAGATAGTCCTCTGCTCTTATCTTGGCCACCTGAGAAACCAGATTACACTTGCATGCTCCACACGAACACTTAGGTACCCTTGCGTACTTTATAATCTCCTTCCATATAGTAGATAGCCGACCATAGTACTCGTCTACACTCTCGTTGGGACTCTGTCTGCAATCACCCAACTTTGTCTTCAATTGACAAATACGAGTACCACTCACCACGCAAAAACGTGTCTTGAGGTGATCCCACATCAGCCTTGCCTCATCAAAGTCACCTACTGTCGATCGGAGAGATTCCTCTATTGTGTTTGTAATCCAAGAAACAAGCATTGAATGAACCGCAATCCAATCCGCCAATGGATCGAGATCATCCGTAGGTTCTTGGATTTTTCCATCCACGAAACTGAATTTGCGTTTGGATATTAACACTCTACGAACCGAGGCTGCCCATTCATCTGAAGGAAATAATGCCCTTGGTCCAAGTATGCATTCTATGTTAAGTCTAATAAATGCGGTTCAGTATTAATTAACAAGTTAATAATTCAGTGAGATCAAGTGAGCTGAATGCCTAGCTAGAGGCCGCTTCAGTTCAAGTGGAATTAATGATATTAATCCACAGCTTACTCTTGACTGAACCCGTAGGGTCACACAAATAGTACGTAAACGGATCAAGTATTTAATGGCATTAAATACTCCATCTATGAATATTCGGAACCGACGGATCTTGGTTTCAGTGGGAGCTAAGATCGTCACAGGCAAGAAATGAATACTCCGGAAACGATGATATTGCCGGAAACGGAAATATGGATCGTATCGGAAATATGAATATTATCCAAGTCGTAGATGTTGCCGGAAACGGAAACATGGTACGTATCGGAAAATATTGTTGGAAATGGAAATATTACCAGAATCGGAAATATTGCCGGAAACGGAAATATTGTCAGAATCGGAAATATTGCCGGAATCGGAAAATAATTCCGGAAACGGAAATATTAAATATTTGTTCGAAACGGAAATTAATTCCGGAATCGGAAATATTAAATATTGTTCGTATCGGAAATAGATTCCGGAAATGGAAATTTAATCGGAAGCGTATCGTACGAATTAGCATCGGACGAGGCCTGCCGGACAAAGGCCCAGCACGAAGCCAGGCCATCGCCCAGCAAGCACGCACGCCACAGCCCAGCGCGCACAAGGCCGCGCATGCGTGGGCCGCGCTGCGTGGGCTGCTGCTCGCACGCGCATGGGCAGCCCTTGTGGCTGCCGTGTGTGTGTGAGTTTCAGCTCATGCGAGATTCCTGAATCTGCAAGAGTCAGTGTATGATTAAATGTCTATTCCTATTGGATAAATTGATTAAGTAGAATTCATGTAGAATTCTAATTCCAATTAATTCGCATCCTACTAGGATTACGATTCCTTTTCCATAACTCTATAAATAAAGGCCTAGGGGTCATAATTTATATACAAGTTTCAAAGTATTCAAAAGTGAGTTTTTTAGAGAAAATTCAAACACCCATCTTGCCTCAAAAGTGCCGAATTTTCTGAGTACCTTAAGGGCGATTCTAGTTGGTCAATCTTAAGGCGGATCCGGACGTGCTGTGGACTATCTACGGAGGGACGACACTTGGAGTCCTAAAAGACTTGTTCTTGTTCGGTTCGGGCGCAGCTAGGGAGGGCACGCAACAAAGAGTATGCATCTAAATTATGCTATATGATTATGTGTAAATAATATGTTTCCTGGGTTAATGGTTGTTTCCGCATGATCTATGTAAATGTCATATGTATCATAACCTAACAGTGGTATCACGAGCCCCTTATTATTTTCATAATCTAAATTGCATGAACATGGTTAAATATTACAAATTTGCAAGAATTAAAAGGGGTGATTAATTTTCGTAATTGTTAATTAATTGCAAATTGCGTTTATTTAATTATATGTACGCAGTTTTTCGGCAGTTTCTTCATTACTCATCCGAATTGAGTGATTTTTGTGTCAATTCCGCATGTAAAAGGCATTCTAAAATTTTGACAAAAATAGTATTTTTCTGCCGAACCCAGAATTCTCAAATTCGAAGCCTAACTATGACTTTTCGAAGGTTTTAGTTTTTCGAATGCAAAATTTCGTAAATTTAAGATGTTAAATTAAATATTTGCGATTCCTGTTGATAAATCTTGAATTTTTGATTGACCTACTGCATATGTTTAACAAGTTTGAATGCCTAGTCTTGTTAATTATGCAATCTAATTTGTAATTATGATTAATTTGTTGAAAATTAGAATAATTTAGAATTAATTTGATTTTCATAATTAATTGTAATTTAATTAGAAACCTATGATTAAAAACCACCATAAAAATTGTAAATTTACGATAAATTTTAAATTTTTATGACCTAGACTTGAATCCATGACAATCGGAAATCAATTGGATAATAAATTTTCGATTTTTCGCCCTAAAATTATGAAATTAATATTATTTATTAATTTGTCATTAATTTTAAATATAAATTTTAAATTTTTATGCGATTCGTTCATAAAACTTGCACGCACGAAACAATGGACGCTTCGTGTTACCCTTAAGGGGTGTTGTATAATGCGGGCATGCGACGACGAGCAAGGGAGCTCGTCGCCCGTGCGGCACGAATGCAATGAGCAAGGGCGTAGTGCACGAGCACAAGGCAGAAGCCCTGCCTTGTGTCGTGTGCCACGAGCAATGAACGAATGGGCATGGGCGAAGGGCGAGCCAAGGCAGTCGCGTGTGGGCAGCAAGCGAGCTGCGCCACAACGCGCGCTGCCTCGCACAAGTGCGCGCAGCCTCGCGCGCAGCGAGCGCAAGCTCGCGTGCCACGAGCGCTGCGCCCAGCACTGCTCGCGCGCGCAGCGCGCGATGTCGCTCGCCCAGCGAGCGATGTCGCGCACCAGCGAGCGATGGCTCGCGCCAGCGAGCGATGGCTCGCGCGCACCAGCGAGCGATGGCTCGCGCCAGCGAGCGATGGCTCGCGCGCGCAGCGCGCGATGTCGCTCGCCCAGCGAGCGATGTCGCGCCCCAGCGAGCGATGGCTCGCGCGCACAGCGAGCGAGCCAGCGCGCCCAGCGAGCGATCTCGCGCGCGCACTGCGAGCGATAGCTCGCGTGCGATGGGGCGCTGTGCGGAGGCTTGCGATGAGACAGCAGCAGCTATGCGACGAGCGCATGGGCTGCGCGCACATGGCCAGCAATGGCTGTGTGCGTACGGCCCATGGGCGTGCAACGCGTAGGGTGTTTGCGTTACGATTAGATCGTTTTGAATGTTTAATTTGAAAATTTCAGTTCACGTAATTTTAATTAATTTTAAAATTAATAATTTGAATTAATTTCTTGGATTTTAATTTTGAATATTATAATTATAATAAATGGAATTTATTCTAATTATTTTACTAAAATTAAAATCATGAATTAATTTAAATGCGACTGAAATTAAATTAAATTTTTTGGATTCAATTATAAATTGATATGAGCTTTAAATTTTAATTAAATTTGTATGTTTCCGGTTAGACTAGAAATACATTTTTATGTTTAAAATTAGTAAAGCATATGAATTTGTTGGTTTGAGTGGGAGCGCTTTTTAGTCATAAACTCTTGATTAGGTCTACAAATCCTTAAGGTTAAAACAACTCGATTAGAATTAATAAGGACTGAATAATTGGTAGATTATTGGTGCCCTTGATTAATTGCTGCAAATGTTTACGTGATGCATAATGTGTTTAACTAACCAGCTATGTGGGCCATTCATGATAATGAATGGGTGAATGGTATATATTGTATATGTACTGTTTTGCAGGTTATGAAGTGACTAGTATGGCCCAAATAGGATAGAAAATATGGTCTGCGTACCATTAATTTGAATGTAATTGGTCTAAAGTACCAAAGTTATTTTTCAATTCAAATATGGTCTGCGAACCATCAAATAGTTGTAATTAGTTATAACTTATCCTATTTGAAGAAAATGGTGCCTCCCACGGAGATTTTCAAGACGACTTTGAAGTCAAAGCTTCAAGATGAAGTCGGGCCATACTAGATCACAAATATCTTATGCATGTTTTAAGTTATTTATTGCTTTAAATATGTCTTAAAATGCATGAGATCAAAAGCTTGATTATGTTGCATGATTAAGGATTTTAGTTCACTTAAAATCTAACCAACATAGTAAGAGCCTTAAGTTCCAAACTTAAAAATTGAGTTAAAAGGTGCCATGCCAAAATATACACTTGCTTGGATATCCTTTACATCAATCTAGTAATAGTTTTCGCTCAGCGAGGTGTTACTTATTGGTCCTAAAGGGGCAAGGTACACAAATAATTGTGAGTACATGTTAGTTTTGGTGAAACTCAACGATATAAGTAAGGAGTCCTTTTATGTCGTGGCAAATTCGATAGGTTTACCTAATAAGTTCTTAGACGTACCTATCAACCAAGAATAGTTTCTAGACTATTAGCAAAAGGCTTTTGCTTACCTAAGATGTTCTAGGATTAAGTCGACAAACTGTGCTTAGTTCTTCAATGATTTTAGGATCTTGGAATCATTTTATTCACACCTGCCGGAACACATAACTTGAATAAAATGCTTAATAAACATTGAATTATGCATGTATGCTAGAATTTAAGTTTATTAAGAGAAACTGTGAATGGTTATTTATTTGTTTATTCTTTTCAATTGTAGTTTTAAAATGGCAAACAACAATCAAAACATCATCATGGGTTCTGAGCTTATGGTCAAGCTGAACCTGACAAATTTTCTTGAATGGGAAGCTAAGCTAGTTGAAATAGTCAAACTCAATGGACTTGAGTATGTACTATCACATCCCATGCCAAGCTACTATGCCAGAGACATGACCCCTGAGAGATTTTACGCCTGGGATGCGGATCTCAAAAAGGTTATGAGTCTCATGCTGAACAATATCCCTGATGATTGGGCTAGAAGGTTTGTAGCCTATGAACCTTTTACGCTCATCAAGAATCTGAGGGATATCTGTCGTGGAAGTACGGAGGACAGGGACCTGAACGTCCATGAGTTGATTGAATCAATGTCTGGGCTAAAGGATAGTTCTCCCAACAGGTGTTATAGGATGGAGGTCCAAGAAACACATGTTCAGCTCCTTCGCACTAAACAGAGGGTAGGCGTCCCACTGAGGTTCCATGTGGATCTTATGTGTTCATATTTTGATCGCCTAAGTCTACTAGGAACACCAATAAGCGAAAGGATGGCAGTCTCTGTCTTGCTCAATTCACTACACAGTGGGTTTGGTCGCTTCAAGCAACAATACCTAAGTGAACCAAGAGAAGAAACAGTTGCAGAATTTATTCACCTTGTCAGAAAGGCTGAAATAGTACTGGACTGTGAAGCCAAAGATTTACTCAAGGCTAGAAAGAGACCATTCAAGAAAGGTGGAAAGTCCAAGGGCAATGCTAAATCAAAGCAGGACAAGTCCACATCAAGCTGTCTTTATTGTGATGGAATAGGCCATTACAAAAGAGAATGTCCAAAGCTAAAGGAAGATCAGAAGAACGGAACAGTCGTTCCATCTTCAGGTATTTTCGTTATAGACTGTATACTTGCTAATTCAACTTCTTGGGTATTAGATACAGGTTGTGGCTCACACTTATGTTCCAATCCACAGGGACTAAGAAGAAGTAGAAAGTTAAGCAAGGGTGAAGTCGACCTACGAGTGGGAAATGGAGCACGGATTGCTGCATTAGCCGTAGGAACTTACTATTTGTCGTTGCCCTCCGGGCTAGTTTTGGAACTGGAAGAATGTTTCCATGTTCCAAGTCTTACTAAAAACATCATTTCAGTTTCTTGCTTAGATGCTAAGGGATTTTCCTTTATAATAAAAGACAATAGTTGTTCGTTTTATTTTAAAGAGATGTTT
The DNA here is from genome assembly GCF_020520425.1 of Spinacia oleracea. Classification (NCBI taxonomy): domain Eukaryota; kingdom Viridiplantae; phylum Streptophyta; class Magnoliopsida; order Caryophyllales; family Amaranthaceae; genus Spinacia; species Spinacia oleracea. Next base: position 151,239,172 of record NC_079489.1, read on the forward strand.
TATGGATCTGCTAGATTAGTCAATGGACTTTATTTATTAGATCACGACAAACAAGTATATAACATAAATACCAAAAGGGCCAAAAAGGATGATTCAGATCTCACCTATCTGTGGCATTGTCGATTAGGCCATATAAACTTGAAACGCTTAGAAAGACTTCAAAGGGAAGGAATTCTAGAACCATTTGACTTAGAGGATTATGGTAAATGCGAATCATGTTTACTTGGCAAAATGACAAAGCAACCTTTCTCTAAAGTTGGAGAAAGAGCAAATGAACTATTGGGTTTAATCCATACAGATGTATGTGGACCAATGAGTACAAATGCTAGAGGTGGTTTCAGCTACTTTATCACTTTCACTGATGACTTCAGTAGGTATGGTTATGTCTACCTAATGAAGCATAAGTCTGAATCCTTTGACAAATTCAAGGAATTTCAGAGTGAAGTAGAGAATCAATTAGGCAAGAAGATCAAGGCACTGCGGTCTGATAGAGGCGGTGAATATCTGAGCTATGAATTTGATGACCATCTGAAAGAATGTGGAATTCTATCAGAATTGACTCCTCCTGGAACACCACAATGGAACGGTGTGTCAGAACGGAGGAACAGAACCTTGCTAGACATGGTCAGGTCAATGATGGGTCAGGCCGAACTTCCATTAGAATTTTGGGGACATGCACTAAATACAGCTGCACTCACTATAAATAGAGCTCCGTCTAAAGCTGTCGAAAAGACTCCATACGAATTATGGTTTGGAAAGCCTCCAAATGTGTCTTTTCTTAAGATTTGGGGATGTGAAGTATACGTCAAACGATTAATTTCAGACAAACTTCATCCAAAATCTGACAAATGTATCCTTGTGGGCTATCCAAAGGAAACAAAGGGGTATTACTTCTACAATACATCTGAGAACAAAGTGTTTGTTGCTCGAGATGGTGTCTTTTTGGAGAAAGATCACATTTCCAAAATGACAAGTGGGAGAAAAGTAGACCTCGAAGAAATTCGAGTCGAACAACAAACTCTAGAGAATGCTCAAGGTGACATTCAGGATGAAACTCAGAGATCTTTAGAAGAATCTGGTGAGAATCATGGTCAATCTAGAAATGTTACCCCGCGTAGATCGCAAAGATATAGATCTCAACCGGAAAGGTACTTAGGTATTTTGACGAACGAGAGCTATGACGTTCTATTACTTGAAAGTGATGAACCTGCGACTTACAAGCAAGCTATGACGAGCCCTAGCTCCAAGCAATGGCAAGAAGCCATGCAATCTGAATTAGACTCCATGTCTGAAAACCAAGTATGGGATTTGGTCGATTTGCCAGATGGCTACCAAGCCATTGGAAGCAAATGGGTTTTCAAACTGAAAAAGGACAAGGATGGGAAACTTGAAGTTTTCAAAGCTAGATTGGTTGCGAAAGGTTACAGGCAAGTCCACGGTGTGGATTACGATGAAACCTTTTCACCAGTTGCAATGCTAAAGTCTATTCGAATAATGTTAGCAATCGCTGCATATTACGATTACGAAATATGGCAGATGGATGTCAAAACTGCTTTCTTAAACGGCGTTTTAACAGAAACTGTGTTTATGACACAGCCTGAAGGTTTTGAGGATCCAAAGAATGCTAAAAAGGTATGCAAGCTAAAGAAGTCAATCTACGGATTGAAGCAGGCATCCAGGAGCTGGAATATACGTTTTGATGAAGCAGTCAGTGACTTTGGTTTCATCAAGAACGCGGACGAATCTTGTGTATACAAGAAGGTCAGTGGGAGCAAAATTGCTTTCCTAGTATTATATGTCGACGACATATTGCTTATCGGAAATGACATTCCTATGTTGAACTCTGTCAAGATTTGGCTTGGGAAATGTTTTTCGATGAAGGATCTAGGAGAAGCACAGTACATATTGGGCATCAAGATTTACAGAGATAGATCTAAAAAGATGATTGGACTTAGTCAAAGCACTTATATCAATAAGGTGCTTGATAGGTTCAAGATGGCGGACTCCAAGCGAGGCTACCTACCCATGTCTCATGGAATGACTCTAAGCAAGACTCAGTGCCCAAAAACACTTGATGAGCGTAGACGAATGAATGGGATTCCATATGCATCATTGATTGGTTCAATAATGTATGCTATGATATGTACACGCCCGGATGTTGCGTACGCACTCAGTGCTACGAGCAGATACCAGTCAGACCCAGGAGAGGCGCATTGGACTGCTGCCAAGAACATTCTGAAGTACCTGAAAAGGCACAAAGATGACTTCCTGGTCTATGGTGGAGATGATGAATTAATTGTTAAAGGCTATACGGACGCAAGTTTCCAAACCGACAAAGATGATTTCAGATCACAGTCTGGGTTTGTCTTCTGCCTCAACGGAGGAGCAGTAAGCTGGAAAAGTGCTAAGCAAAGCACCATTGCGGATTCTACAACTGAAGCGGAGTACATTGCTGCACATGAAGCAGCAAAGGAAGCTATATGGCTAAGGAAGTTCATAGGAGAACTTGGTGTAGTCCCCTCCATTAAAGGACCAATAGCCCTGTATTGTGATAATAACGGAGCTATTGCACAGGCAAAAGAGCCTAGACACCACCAGAGAGTCAAGCATGTACTTCGTAGATTTCACCTTCTACGAGAGTTCGTTGAAAGAAAAGAAGTCGAGATAAGCAAAATTGGAACTGATGACAACATATCAGATCCATTAACTAAACCTCTGCCGCAAGCGAAGCACAACTCGCACACTGCAGCTATGGGAATCAAGCATATTGGAGAATGGCTTTGATGTCTCTGTTTAATGTTTTAAAGTTTTAGAGTTTAAATCTTTGTAAAACATTATTGGTTAATCATTCACAATAAATGAAAGGAATTCATTTTTCCATTTAATTCGTGGTTTATTAAATGATGAGTCCCTTCAACTTGACGATATATTCAAGATAGACTGTCAGGACCAGTCCTGTGACTAAGAAATGTCTATCAAGTGAACTTGAATGTCAAAGGTTGAAAATGGTCCCTAATCGGAGTTTTTTATAAAATTGGACGCATAGAAAACGTTAGACGATTAGAATGCAAGATGACTAGTAGTTCTGTTTCTTGAACTATGTGGACATGGCAATGTCATAATCATTTGCATAGATACTTACTTTGGGAAGACTAGTATCGGACAAGACCTATGAAACTTTACTGTAAGAGATGAAAGTCTGTCATAAGTAAATTTCATTAAATTATTAGACACTAAATCCTCAATACCTGAGTGATTTGAGATTACTTGTTTGAGAACTGGTTGCTTTGACGTTGACCAACCGTCGCACCGTAAAAGGAGGCTATAAAGGCAACGCTCAGGTAATCACCTATCAAACGAAGTCTAATCTCAAGATCGCAAGATTGGGATTGTCCTCCCATAAATCGGGATGAGATGCTTAAAAGTTGTACAAGGCCACTCGGAGAGCTAGAAACTGTGAAATGCATGGCCGTGCTCGGATGAATCATAGGCTATGATTATCTGTTTATTTGATCAGTTGAACTCTGAAACCGAGGAACACCTCTGGACATAATAAGGATGACAAACTCTTACCTTATGTTCAAGAGCAAGCATCGAGCGGCAAAGGAATTAGGAAATGCACACTTGTCCCTAAGGACAAGTGGGAGACTGAAGGAAATAATGCCCTTGGTCCAAGTATGCATTCTATGTTAAGTCTAATAAATGCGGTTCAGTATTAATTAACAAGTTAATAATTCAGTGAGATCAAGTGAGCTGAATGCCTAGCTAGAGGCCGCTTCAGTTCAAGTGGAATTAATGATATTAATCCACAGCTTACTCTTGACTGAACCCGTAGGGTCACACAAATAGTACGTAAACGGATCAAGTATTTAATGGCATTAAATACTCCATCTATGAATATTCGGAACCGACGGATCTTGGTTTCAGTGGGAGCTAAGATCGTCACAGGCAAGAAATGAATACTCCGGAAACGATGATATTGCCGGAAACGGAAATATGGATCGTATCGGAAATATGAATATTATCCAAGTCGTAGATGTTGCCGGAAACGGAAACATGGTACGTATCGGAAAATATTGTTGGAAATGGAAATATTACCAGAATCGGAAATATTGCCGGAAACGGAAATATTGTCAGAATCGGAAATATTGCCGGAATCGGAAAATAATTCCGGAAACGGAAATATTAAATATTTGTTCGAAACGGAAATTAATTCCGGAATCGGAAATATTAAATATTGTTCGTATCGGAAATAGATTCCGGAAATGGAAATTTAATCGGAAGCGTATCGTACGAATTAGCATCGGACGAGGCCTGCCGGACAAAGGCCCAGCACGAAGCCAGGCCATCGCCCAGCAAGCACGCACGCCACAGCCCAGCGCGCACAAGGCCGCGCATGCGTGGGCCGCGCTGCGTGGGCTGCTGCTCGCACGCGCATGGGCAGCCCTTGTGGCTGCCGTGTGTGTGTGAGTTTCAGCTCATGCGAGATTCCTGAATCTGCAAGAGTCAGTGTATGATTAAATGTCTATTCCTATTGGATAAATTGATTAAGTAGAATTCATGTAGAATTCTAATTCCAATTAATTCGCATCCTACTAGGATTACGATTCCTTTTCCATAACTCTATAAATAAAGGCCTAGGGGTCATAATTTATATACAAGTTTCAAAGTATTCAAAAGTGAGTTTTTTAGAGAAAATTCAAACACCCATCTTGCCTCAAAAGTGCCGAATTTTCTGAGTACCTTAAGGGCGATTCTAGTTGGTCAATCTTAAGGCGGATCCGGACGTGCTGTGGACTATCTACGGAGGGACGACACTTGGAGTCCTAAAAGACTTGTTCTTGTTCGGTTCGGGCGCAGCTAGGGAGGGCACGCAACAAAGAGTATGCATCTAAATTATGCTATATGATTATGTGTAAATAATATGTTTCCTGGGTTAATGGTTGTTTCCGCATGATCTATGTAAATGTCATATGTATCATAACCTAACATCATCGTAGTTCTTGGATCCACGTAATTTGATAGGTGTGATTAAATTTCCTGGTCCATCACTTGAACCAAGATAATACTCCTTGACAAGATTCTTGGAAGGCTTCTGCACAACCTCCTCTTCCTCACTGCTGTTGTGAACCATGATTCACGGTCTGCAATCACTTTCCTTCCTGTTTTTGAGAATTTAGTTTGTGAGAAAAAACTCAAACCTTGCTCTTGATACCATGACAAATATTAACTCAAGTTGTGTTTATTATCATTGATCTGCCAACTATATATAGTACATCAAAGTATTATAATTGTATCTCCACTATAACTAGGATATTACTGCTACTGTATCCTAGTCTAACTCTAATACTGTAACTGCGTACAATACTAATAATCCTAGTAGACTACTTGCATTAGGATTCTATCTTAACATAACTCCTCCAAGAATACAGAGGGAAAACAAAATTTTAAATGTTACAATTAAAAGTGAACGAGAGAAAGTACAATACAAAGTATTGTAATGCATATAGGTGCATAATTGAAGGACAATGCACTACTTTAACCCAGACAAATAAACATGTTGAAGGATCTTTAGCAGTTTAAAGGTGGTGAGGCCTAATTTGATTAAGTTATGATTATCTTTGAAATTATGCAATGCTTTATTGATGCTAATTTAGTTATTTGACACTGTTCCGAGTATGGAACTGGGAGGACGTTCCGAAGTGCCTTGGCCCTGTCAAGCAGAGCAAACGTGAGCTAACCTCGGGGGTTTAACCGAGGAAACCCCCTCCGATGCCTAAGTCAGCAAATAGATAAGAAGTCTTTAGAGAGGGAATATAGAGAGAAGGTGGAGCAAGTACCGTGTGTAAGAATGTGTCCCATCATGAATGATGTGGGTGTTATTTATAGGCGTACTATTCTGTACTTTGGCCTACTTAGATGCCGCCACGTGTATGACGGCGATGTACTTTATTCCTTGTCGTTGTCGTTTAGCCTGCAAGTCCCTTCTTGGACTGATGCAACTTTGTCTAGCTCTGCTCTGTGTCTTTATACGTGATCTGGGGAGGTTTGATCTGCTTGGGCTGCATATGCTTGGCTTGGGGTTTCTTTGACTTGGGTGTGCCCTGGGTGTCAGGGTTTGCTCTGTCATTGATGTTCTGTCCTCTCTGGATGTGACCCCGTACAACTAGTCCCTCAAGAGTAGAGCTGACCTTTTAAGTCAGGTCTGCTCTTCTGTCCTTGATCTGGATATGACTCCGTACAACTAGTCCCTCAAGAGTAGAGCTGACCTTTTAAGTCAGGTTTGCTCTTCTGTCCTTGATCTGGACTCTTTGGGGCTGCAATGCTTGTTTTGTTGGCTTTTTGCTTTTGTCCTGGCTGTGTATTTTCTTGCTACCAGTCCCTCCAGAGTAGATCTAATTTTTTTTTTTTTTTTTTTTTTTTTTTTTTTTTTTGGGCGGGCTTTCTTTGAGGTGAATGGTAAGAAATCTTTGGGGATTTTAACCGGCTTTTCCTCGTGCCACGTGTTGCCCATCCGAAGAGTCAATTGGAATCGTCGCTCAATCTGGACCGTCCTTCATCATGATTAAGTTTGGTTGAATTGAGGTCTACACGTGTCCTTCATCCTGCTTGTGCAACTGTATCGTTGCTCGCATCCTAGCAGTTCTTCTTTGGCTTTTAAAAAGAAAAGGTAACTTCCTTCCTTCTTCATCTTCATTTCTTACCTTCTCTCTCCTTGGTGTTTCTGAGAAAAACACTTGAGTGCTCTCATTTTCCGTTGCTTGTTATTTGCAAAAGTCTTCTCAAAATTCGATCTTTTGCTCATTTTTGTGTTTGTCGTAACTTTTCCGATCGATTGCTAGTGTTCTTGTTGCTTGTAGTGGTCATTTGCCCCTCGTGTTTTCGTTTGCCATTTCGCGAAGGGAGGTTTCCGTTGCTGTGTTCCTTTTGATTCTAACCCTATCTTCTTTTTCCGGTAAGTTTCTATCTTTTGCTGTTTTTCCGATTCTTTTGTACGACTTTTGTTTGTTGTTTGCTTGATTTTAGTGTTTCTGGAGGTTTTTTGGGTTTCAATTTCTGGTATTTTTCGCCATTGTTAAGTCGTTTTTGAACTTCCGCCATTGTTGAGTAGCTTTTCCCTTTTTTTTTGTTATTTACCTTTGTGCCCTTTTCCCTTGTCCTGTGACTTTCAGTTCATAATGTCTGATGCATCTGATAGCCAAAACCTTAGTAGCTTAGACGCTAAAAGCGTTTCCTCTGCTTCCTATGTTACCTCTTCTCCCTCCTCTGTCTCTTTATCTTCTGATGAGGAGACTCGGGCTTCAGCTGAGCACAGAACCAAATCAATGCATGATGTTTTGTCTCGCTCTGTGCCTGCTGTGATTCCTTTGTCCTCTGACGATGAATCCTCTGGGGAGGAGCCGCCCCCCCCCCCCCCCAGATGCGGGTGATTCTGGGTGTCCTGACTCTACAGCCGACCTGTCCCCATCTTTACGTCAAACTCTTAGGGAGATGCGCCATGACTATCTGTCGCGGATAGTTAGGATAAATCCGCCGTCCAATGTCCCCCCAGGGCTTGATGTTCAGCCTCTGTCTGAACAGGCCTAGTTAGATGATTTTGAGCAGCTTGCTGGAGCTAATGAGTCTGAACTGTCTTTGCGTGTTTACAGACGCCAGGAATCTATTTTTCGTTCTATGATGGCCAACCATGTCACTATTTCTGTGGGTGGGCAAGCTGGTGGGGAAGATATTTTGGCCCAGGTGAATGAGATGAGGCCTTTTCCGAACTACGTGGAAGAGAATGTCGTTCCTGGGGATTCGACGCCCTTCCTTTCTGAGGCCTCTGCTTTTGGTCCCTTACACGCGAAGCTGTACGCTAAGTGGACTGATGATGCGCGAAAAGAGAATCACGCTGTTGTTGGTAAAGAGTTTTATGGTCTGCCTGATGGTTATCGACTCATCGTGCCAGACGACGATGATCGGATCACTCATCCACCAGAGGGGTGCATAGGCGTTTATGCCTATAGTCTGGACTTTGGTTTGCGCTTTCCTCTGGATCCTACCTTGGTGAAGATTCTTCGTGCGTTTAATGTTTGCTTAGCTCAGCTCCATCCCTTCGCTGTTCGTACTTTGATCAGCTATATTTGGGGTTGTCGGTTTTTGGAGTTTCCTGAGACCCTTTCTCTCTGTAAGCAAGTCCATCATCTGCGCAACAGTGGTACTGGGAACAAGATTGGTTGGTTTTCCATCTATTGCAATCGTGGAAGATTGACCTGCCATGGGATGCCTACCGGTCAAAAAGAGTGGAAGGATAGGTTTTACTGGCTCGCTGTCCCTGCTGACTTTCCTGTTGCTCGGGGTTTTGTTCGACCTCGGACTCGGCTAGAGGGAGTCGAGATTTTAGATGGTGCTGTCTTGGAGGAGAGGGCTTTTGAGCATTTTTCATCTGAGCCCAAGTTTAATGCTGCTGGTAAAGAGGTTGGGCGGTTGCCTCGTGTTTGGCTTCCGCATTCAAGTTATGTTCTGCGGAATGACGTGTTGTCCGCTATGTTTCTTTGTTCTACTCACCCTCAAGGTTAGTTCTGTGTTACTTTCTCACTTCGTGTTTTCTTTTCTCTTTGTGCGAGCTGTTGTTCTCTTCCTTACGTTTTTTTTTTTTATTATTTTTTTATTTTTTTATTTCCAGGTCGTCGATTCTTGAATCTTGAGGAATTGGGTGTTCGGGCTGATGGTTCTTTCATCTGCGCTGATCCCCCCGATCCCGCTGCGAATGGGTATCAAATTTTGGCTGACCAAATAGAGGGCAGCAGGAGAAGTTATACACGCCGATCTGGTCGGGGTGGCGGTTCTGGGATCGTTCCCAGAGTGTCTCGGGTGGTCTCCTCTACAACCACTGGCTCTGCGAGCACTCCTATTCGCCGAGGGCAGACCTCTCGTGGAGCTTCCCATCGCGGTGCCCTGTCAGGCTCTCGTCGTGACCGAGCTGATTTCGAGGCTGGGCTCGAAGCTCCAACAGAGGATGCAGGTCATGATTTTGGGGAAGTGGCTGATGAGGTATGTGACCAGCCAGGTCGTTCGGGCTCTGCGTCGGATCTTGTGGACATCGAAGCTGAAGAGCCGCCTTTTGTTCAGCGTCCTGGGAAACAACCCAGGCTTGATAGTGGGGCTGAGCTACTCCGAGCCTCCCCTTCTGCGGCTGATCCCCATCGTAGCAACAATTCTGGTAGCTCTCTTCGACTGTTTTTGGAGCAAGAGCTTCAAGGAAATGATCTGGCTGCTGATGATCTTGACCTGCATATCACAGGTCGGCATAAGGAGTTTGTTGAGAAAGAGTTTCTCGACATTCGTCCCCAGGCCGACCCTGAGCTGGCTGCTATCTTCTCTGGTCCTTCTGCTTCGGATCGTACTTTTGTCCCGCGCTGGGACGTGTCCGAATCAGAAAGCTTATATGGGAACTACCCTGAGAAAGGCGGGACGCTTGCCCTGAGGATGTTGAGAGGTCTGCAGTTGCCCAGCGACCTGCCCAAAGAGCGTTTGTATACTCCTGGGGCGAATGCTTGCCAGAAGGTCATGGAGGTATACTTGGTTTATTTCTCTTCTTCTTTGGTACATTGGTTCGTTTCTTTTGCTATGCACTAACTTACAATGCTTGCCTCTTTTTCTATGTTCTTAGTGTGGCAACGCTGTTCGTGAGTTGACAGAAGTTTTCATAGTTTATCAGAAACGACTTGCTGCCAATGCTGCCCATATGGAGGCCCAAAAGAAAAAAATTGAGGAGCTAACTGATAGTCTGGAGCTATCTTCGACCTGTCTTACTTCGGCCAATGATCAATTGAGGCTTGTTACTGAAGAGCGTGATCAGCTGCAGGCTAGCTTTTCCCAGGCCCAAATTGATCTGGTTACCGGACAGCAGAAAATTGAGACTCTTCAGCAAGACTTTCTCTCTGTTGAGCAATCTCATGACAATGAGATGGCCCAACTGCAGAACTCCATCGAAGATCAACTTGCGGCTGCCATTCGCGACTTCCGTCGGTCAGATGAGCAGTATGCTCTGCGCACTCAGAGCTATGATGGCGGGTGGAAGGCTGCTTCGCTAATAGTGCAAGAAAAGCATCCTGATCTTGACTGGTCTCCTATCGAAGCTGCTTGGTTGGCTGGGCTCCATGTTGAGCTTCTGAGAAAGAAGAGGGAGGCCGAGCAAGCGTCTTTGGCTGCAGGCGGTGCGGTGCCAGAGGATGATGGGGTGCCTGATCATTGTGTTGAAAATGTTCACCCTGGGGAATTGCCTCTGTCTAATGCTGAAGATGATGCTGGGCAATAATGGCACAGGCGGCTGTCCCCATGTTCATCTTGCACTACCTCAGCCAATGCATAGTTTATTTCTTCTGGTTGTTTTTGTCCTCCCTGCGTGGAGAGTAAGAATTTGTTTCTGGAAATAATATTTATCGTTTTTAGTTTTGATCAACAGTGGCCATTTTGTAGGGCTGTACATTGCATAAGTTTTTTGAGGTATAGCCGCCGGTCCCATTGTTTGTTAACTCGTCGTGCTTATGTTGCGTTTTACCTTGTTTTTTTTTTTGCTTGCTATTTTTTATTGTTTTGTTTCCCCCATATTTCCTTTTGACCCGCTTTGCATGTTTAATTGTCCTGGCTTTGGCCAGGGCAATACTCAAAAAGTATTTCTATATTCACTTCGACCTGTTTTGGACTGTGTATTGTTGAATTGTCCTGGCTTTGGCCAGGACAAAAACCGAGAAGTGTTTTCGCATTTGCTCCAGCCTACTTTGGGCTGCGTATCATTGAATTGTCCTGGCTTTGGCCAGGACAAAACTCAAGAAGTGTTTTCGTATTTATTCCAGCCTACTTTGGCTGCGCATTATTGAATTGTCCTGGCTTTGGCCAGGACAAAACTCGAGAAACGTTTTCGCTTAAATCTCGTTGAGAAAAAACTTACCCAATAACTTGGTTGATCAGACCAAGTTATTTGTGGGTAGCGTTTCTCTCTTTTTTTTTTTTACGAGTTTTAGCCGTTCACCTTTTACTTTTCCAAGAGACCTGACGCGCTTTCTTCTTATCGAAGGTAGCTGGGCCAATTTTTATTATGCTTGTAAGCGTGGAAAATTACAAAAGTAAAGAGATCTACTCTGGCTTCTATTGCCTTGTTATAGTATTAACTTCTTGTGTCTATACATAGTATTTCTTTAGCATGTTGGCGTTCCAGCTGTTCTTCAATTCTCTTCCTTCCATCGTCATTAGATGGTACGAGCCTGGGGCTACCTCTTTTGTGATCTGGTAAGGTCGTTCCCAATTGGCAGTGAATTTTCCTTCTGCCTTTCCCTTTCCAGTGGCAGCTGTTCTTCTGAGGACCAGATCCCCCATCTGCATAGGTCTGTGCTTTACCCTCTTGTTGTATGCCCTGCTCATTTTTTCTTTGTTTGCTGCCAACTTGAGCTCTGCTTGCAGCCTGACTTCTGGTAAGAGATCTAATGCTTCCCTCATACGCTGCTCATTAGTGCCTTCCTCATAGTACTGCACTCTAAAGCTAGGTAGACCCACTTCGACAGGCAGGACCGCCTCAGCCCCAAAAGCTAGTTTGTAAGGACTTTCTCCTGTTGCTTCTTTTTCAGTGGTCCTGTTGGACCACAAGATCTCTGGAATAAGGTCGGCCCACGCACCCTTAAAATCTTCTACCTTCTTTCGCAGTGCTCCCAGGATTTGTTTATTTGCTGCCTCTGCCTGACCATTGCTTTGGGGATGGCACACAGATGCGTATGCGAATTTTATTCTTAGTTCAGCGCAGTAATCCTTTATAGGAGTGCAGTCGAACTGTGTTCCATGATCGAAGACTAAACTTTCTGGGATGCCGAACCTTGTCACAATGTTCTTCCAGATGAAATCCTTCATCCGCTTGGCTGTTATGCTTTTAGTGGGCTCTGCCTCAATCCACTTAGTAAAATAGTCAACTGCCACGATCAGAAATTTTCTTCCCCCGCTTGCTGCTGTGAATGGCCCCAGAATATCCATTCCCCACTGGACGAATGGTATGAGGTTGATGATTGGCTGTAAGTCATTAGAGGGTTGGTTGATCACTGGGGCGAATTTCTGGCACTTGTCGCACTTTTTAACATATGCTTGAGAATCACTTACCATGGTTGGCCAATAATATCCTGCTCTGAGAGCTTTCAAGGATAATGTCCTGCCACCTATGTGGTTTCCACATATTCCCTCGTGTATTTCCTCAATGACTCGTTGTGACTCCTCTGTTGATATACATCTCAGCAGAGGCAACGAAAAGGATTTCTTGTACAGTTTACCCTGGTAAATGACGAACCAATGCTCGTTTCGTTTTACTTTTTTCTGCTCTTGCTCTGCTGTGGGAAGGCCCCTTCCCAGCTTGTATGAGACTATACTGTCATACCACTGTGGCTCAGTGTCAATGAAGTTGACTGCAGGCTTTTTGTCAATGCTCTTTTCTTCCTGGACCTCTACCATCACTGTTCTTTCCAAGTCCTGTAGCGTCGAACTTGCTAATTTGGATAGGGCGTCTGCTTGACTGTTCTCTGCCCTGGGAACCAGTTGAATCTCAAAGCTTTCTAGCTGGGCTACTGCTTCTTTCATCAAGGCCAAGTACCTCTGCATAGACGGTTCTCTGGCTTCATATTCACCTCTATATTGGCTGGCCACCAACTGTGAATCGGTTTTGAGCACTATTTTCTTAGCATCTGCTGCTTTGCACATCTGGATTCCTGCGATTGCCGCCTCATACTCTGCCTCGTTATTTGAAGCTTTGAATTTGAATTTTATAGCATATTCGAAAACGTTGCCTTCTGGTGATACCATTATGATACCTGCACCCGACCCTGTGACTGTAGCGGAGCTGTCTACTGAGATCTGCCAAGTCCCCAATGGCTCTTCCTCCTCCTCGTATGATGCCTCTGCTATGAAATCTGCCAGTGCCTGTGCTTTTATGGCGGTTCTGGGTTTGTACTCGATGTCATATTCTGAGAGTTCCACCGCCCATTTCAGGAGTCTACCAGAAGTATCTAACCTTTGCAATGACTTCTCTAAAGGTTGATTAGTTAACACTTGCACTTTATGTGCGTCAAAGTATGGTTTCAATTTCCTGGAAGCTATCATGATGGCAAAGGCCATTTTTTCAATCAGGGGGTACCTCTGTTCTGCTGGGTTGAGGATGTGGCTGACAAAGTAGACTGGCTGCTGGATTTTATCCTTCTCGACTACCAGAGCTGCTGCTACAGTTTTCTTGGAGGCAGAGATGTATAGCTGTAATATGTCCCCCACTTCTGGTCTGGCTATGGTTGGGAGGCTTTTCAAGTGGTTCTTCACCTCCTTGAATGCTTTCTCTTGCTCTTCTCCCCATTTAAATGTTTTGTTTCCCTTTAGCACTTGGAAAAAGTGGAGAGACTTATCCGCGGACTTGCTGATGAACCTGGTGAGTGCTGCCATTTTCCCAGTCAACCTCTGGATGTCTCGTATGTTTCTTCGTTCTGGTAGGTTGAGTATGGCCTCTACTTTTTCTGGATTGGCATCAATTCCTCTTTCACTGACCAGGAACCCCAAAAATTTTCCGGACTTAACACCGAACACGCATTTTTTTGGGTTTAACTTCATACCAAATTGCCTCAATGTTGCAAAAGTTTCCTTCAGATCCTTAATGTGATCACCCTCCTTTTTGCTCTTGACTATGGAGTCATCTACATACACCTCCACGTTTCGGCCTTTTTGTCCTGCGAATATTTTGTCTACCAGTTTCTGGTATGTGGCCCCTGCATTCTTTAGACCAAACGGCATAGCCCTGTAGTTGTAAACTCCAGCGTCTGTAATGAAGGCGGCTTTTCCCGGTCTGATTCTAACAAACTAATCTGGTGATAGCCCGAAAAGGCATCCATGAAACTCAGCAAGGCATGCCCGCTGGTGGAATCCACCAATTGATCTATCCTGGGTAGCGGGTAACAATCCTTCGGACAAGCCCTGTTTAGGTCTGTAAAGTCTACGCACATCCTCCATTGACCATTTGCTTTCTTTACCATCACGACATTAGCCAACCATTCTGGGTAGTCACACTCTTCTATGAATTTGGCTGCTAACAGTTTGCTGATCTCTTCCTGGATGGCTACATTCTTCTCTGTTGAAAAAGTTCTCTTCTTCTGTTTTACCGGCCTGACTTCTCTGTTAACATTCAACCTGTGGACCATGACGTTGGGATCAATCCCTGGCATTTCGTCGGCAGAGAAGGCAAATATGTCCGCGTGCTCTCGCAACAGATCGATGATATTTACCCTCAGGGAAAGGTCTATATTTGTGCCAATTCGGACTGTTCTGTCCTCTATTCCTTCTTCCAGCTCTATCTCCTCTGTTTCTTCTACTGGGGCTGGTTTTAACAGTCCTTCTTCACGATGCTCAAAATTCTCCATGTCCAGTAGTGCGTCTTTTTTACGCTCTGCTCTCTTTCTCTTTCTGGACAAGGGAATGTCTGCCTCTGCCAGGGGTGGGGGTCTGGGTGGCTGTTTCAGGGCTGTATGGTAGCATCTCTTGGCCTGCTCTTGGTTTCCCTTGACCTTAGCTGATCTGTTATCATTGGTTGTGTACATCATGGTGAGGTGATAAGTAGACACCACTGCTCCTGCATCATGGATAAATGGTCTGCCCAGAATGGCGTTGTATGCTGCGGGTACTTTCACTATCATGAAATCAACCATGACATCCTTGATATCTTTCCCCTGCCCAATTTGGACAGGTAAACTGACTATTCCTTCTGGTATCACCGTTGCCCCTGTGAAACCAATTACTGGGTAGCTAACTGGTTTTACGTGCTTTTCTTCAATCTGCAGCTCTTGGAAAGCTGGCCAGAATAGAATGTTTGCCGAGCTACCTCCGTCTATCAGGATTCGATGGATTTTTCTGTTAGCCACATCCAGGGCTAACACCATTGGGTCATCATGGGGATAAATTATACCCTTACAATCATCTTCCGTAAAGGTGCACTGTGGGATTTTTGGAGGGGCAGGCCATTTTCCTGAGTTATGGTAATTAACCTGGTGTTTAAATTCGCTCACACTGGCCTTAGCACCGCTGGCTGTAGTACCAGCGTAAACTGGTCCTCCTGTTATGACCAGTATATCATTCGACCTCTTCTGATCTGCTGGGTGGTTCTGCTTTTGCTCTGTCTTTCTGTTATCAAATCGACCCTCATCATCCCTGTTTTCGTAGGTCCTGCTATACGAGCTCTTTGCTTTAAATTGTGTTAGGTACCCCCTTCGGATCAGGTCCTCAATGTTATCTTTCAAGTGAGTGCACTCCTCTGTGAGATGACCATGATCCTTGTGAAAATCACAGTACTTCTTCGTGTCCCTGTATTTGTTGTACATTTTCGGTGGTCTCTGCCATTTCTCATCCTCCTTGCTGATAGCAAAAATCTGGGTTCTGGATGCAACCAGAGGAGTGTATTCGTTGAATTTGCCTCGCTTTTCAGTTTTGAACTCACTACCTCTTCCTCTGACCTGCCCGTGCCAATCCTTTCTGGGCTGCTGATTTTCTCTTTTGTCTGGGTATTCTCTTTTGTACGGCTCTTTCTTGCTCTGACTACCGTAATTGTTCTCACTTGCCACATATCGTCGTGAGGTTTCTCTGCCAATCTCTTCACTTTTTATAAATTCATTTGCCTTCCCCAGTACCTCTGCCAGGGTTGTGAATGACTTTCTGCCCAGATAGCTCTTGAATTCTCCATCCCGCAGACCAGTCATCATAGCCAGGACTGCTACCTCTTGCTGTAACTTGGGTATATTCGATGCCTCCATATTGAATCTGGATATGTATTCCCTCAGAGATTCCTGAGGTCCTTGGATGACTGACATCAGCTCCCCTGTCATCCTTTCTCTGGCAATGTTTGCCACATATTGGGTGCGAAACAAGATGGCTAACTGCCGGAAAGAGGTTATGGTGCCTTTGGGTATTTTACCGAACCAGCTCTGTGCTATCCCCTCCAGAGTGGAAGGGAAGACCTTAAACCACATAGAGTCTGTGTTGGTATATAGCATCATGTGTCCCCCAAAGGCAGAGAGGTGATTCGTTGGGTCTGACTTTCCGGAATATTTGCAGGTGGGCATTTTTATCTTTTCCATTTTTTCCGAGAGTATCTCATCACAGAAGGGGGAATTATCAGGTTTAACTATTGCTCGGGTGGGATTTGGCATACCTGACCCGGAGTGGTGCCTCTGACTGGGTGCTTGTTCGGTCCTTGCTCTGGGTTGAGCTCTGCTAGGCGTGATACTTTCTGCCTCATATTCTTGGCTGTCAGCCCCTTCCATCTCCTGCTGCAGATTCCTCCTCCAGACGTTCGGACTGTTTTGGGGTCTGGGACGTTTTCTCCTCTGCTCAACCTCAACCTCTGGGGCTGTCCTCATGACCTGGGCTTGTGGTGTTGTCTGAGTAAGGAAGGTCAGGACTTCTATGGCTGTGCACATCTGGTCGGGTGAGAACTGTGCCCCCAATCGTGCTAGTGAGGCACTGGTTGGAACTGGGATGCCCTGGCCCTGGCTAGGGGTTGCCATAGCTCTGGGTTGTGGTGTCTCTCTTGGCGGACCAAGACTCTGAGGCATGCCGTGTTAGGTTATGATACATATGACAATACATAAATCATGCGGAAACAACCATTAAGCCAGGAATACATATTATTTACACATAATCATATAGCATAATTTAGATGCATACTCTTTGTTGCGTGCCTTCCCTAGCTGCGCCCGAACCGAACTAGAACAAGTCTTTAGGACTCCAAGTGTCGTCCCTCCGTAGATAGTCCACAGCACGTCCGGATCCGCCTTAAGATTGACCAACTAGAATCGCCCTTAAGGTACTAGAATTTTCGGCACTATTGAGCAAGGAATGTGGCTGAATTTTTCTCTTAAAACTCACTTTGAATACTTGAATTAATCTCTGAAAATATGTGACCCTAGGCACGTATTTATAGAGTTATGGAAAGGGAATTGGAATCCTAGTAGGATACGAATTAATTAAACTTAGAATCCTATAAGAACTCTAATTAATTAATTTATCCTTTTAGGAATAGGAATTTAATCATATACTAATTCTAATAGTTTTAGGAATTGTGCATGAACACAAACTCACACACACACACGGCAGCTACGAGGGCCGCCCATGCGTGCGTGCGAGCAGCAGCCCACGCAGCGAGGCCCATGGCCTTAGGCGCGCGTTGGGCCTGCCTTGCGGTGGGCCTGGGCGCTGCCTTGGCTGGGCGCGCGTTTGGCTTGCTGGGCGATGGCCCGACTTCGTGTTGGGCCTTCGTCCGGCAGGCCTCGTCCGATGCTAATTCGTACGATACACTTCCGATTAAATTCCCGGTTCCGGAATTCATTTCCGATACGAACAATATTTAATATTTCCGATTCCGGAATCAATTTCCGTTTCGAACAAATATTTAATATTTCCGTTTCCGGAATTATTTTCCGATTCCGATAATATTTCCGATTCTGACAATATTTCCGTTTCCGGCAATATTTCCGATTCTGGTAATATTTCCATTTCCGATAATATTTTCCGATACGTACCATGTTTCCGTTTCCGGCAACATCTACGACTTGGATAATATTTATATTTCCGATACGATCCATATTTCCGTTTCCGGCAATATCATCGTTTCCGGAGTATTCATTTCTTGCCTGTGACGATCTCAGCTTCCACTGAAACCAAGATCCGTCGATTCCGAATATCCATAGATGGAGTATCTAATGCCATTAAATACTTGATCCGTTTACGTACAATTTGTGTGACCCTACGGGTTCAGTCAAGAGTAAGCTGTGGATTAATATTATTAATTCCACTTGAACTGAAGCGGCCTCTAGCTAGGCATTCAGCTCACTTGATCTCACTGAATTATTAACTTGTTAATTAATACTGAACCGCATTTATTAGACTTAACATAGAATGCATACTTGGACCAAGGGCATTATTTCCTTCAGTCTCCCACTTGTCCTTAGGGACAAGTGTGCATTTCCTAATTCCTTTGTCGCTCGATGCTTGCTCTTGAACATAAGGTAAGAGTTGTCATCCTTATTATGTCCAGAGGTGTTCCTCGGTTTCAGAGTTCAACTGATCAAATAAACAGATAATCATAGCCTATGATTCATCCGAGCACGGCCATGCATTTCACAGTTTCTAGCTCTCCGAGTGGCCTTGTACAACTTTTAAGCATCTCATCCCGATTTATGGGAGGACAATCCCAATCTTGCGATCTTGAGATTAGACTTCGTTTGATAGGTGATTACCTGAGCGTTGCCTTTATAGCCTCCTTTTACGGTGCGACGGTTGGTCAACGTCAAAGCAACCAGTTCTCAAACAAGTAATCTCAAATCACTCAGGTATTGAGGATTTAGTGTCTAATAATTTAATGAAATTTACTTATGACAGATTTTCATCTCTTACAGTAAAGTTTCATAGGTCTTGTCCGATACTAGTCTTCCCAAAGTAAGTATCTATGCAAATGATTATGACATTGCCATGTCCACATAGTTCAAGAAACAGAACTACTAGTCATCTTGCATTCTAATCGTCTAACGTTTTCTATGCGTCCAATTTTATAGAAAACTCCGACTAGGGATCATTTTCAACCTTTGACATTCAAGTTCACTTGATAGACATTTCTTAGTCACAGGACTGGTCCTGACAGTCTATCTTGAATATATCGTCAAATTGAAGGGACTCATCATTTAATAAACCACAAATTAAATGGAAAAATGAATTCTTTTCATTTATTGTGAATGATTAACCAATAATGTTTTACAAAGATTTAAACTCTAAAACTTTAAAACATTAAACAGAGACATCAAAGCCATTCTCCAATATGCTTGATTCCCATAGCTGCAGTGTGCGAGTTGTGCTTCGCCTGCGGCAGAGGTTTAGTCAATGGATCTGATATGTTGTCATCAGTTCCAATTTTGCTTATCTCGACTTCTTTTCTTTCAACGAACTCTCGTAGAAGGTGAAATCTACGAAGTACATGCTTGACTCTCTGGTGGTGTCTAGGCTCTTTTGCCTGTGCAATAGCTCCGTTATTGTCACAATACAGGGCTATTGGTCCTTTAATGGAGGGGACTACACCAAGTTCACCTATGAACTTCCTTAGCCATATAGCTTCCTTTGCTGCTTCATGTGCAGCAATGTACTCCGCTTCAGTTGTAGAATCCGCAATGGTGCTTTGCTTAGCACTTTTCCAGCTTACTGCTCCTCCGTTGAGGCAGAAGACAAACCCAGACTGTGATCTGAAATCATCTTTGTCGGTTTGGAAACTTGCGTCCGTATAGCCTTTAACAATTAATTCATCATCTCCACCATAGACCAGGAAGTCATCTTTGTGCCTTTTCAGGTACTTCAGAATGTTCTTGGCAGCAGTCCAATGCGCCTCTCCTGGGTCTGACTGGTATCTGCTCGTAGCACTGAGTGCGTACGCAACATCCGGGCGTGTACATATCATAGCATACATTATTGAACCAATCAATGATGCATATGGAATCCCATTCATTCGTCTACGCTCATCAAGTGTTTTTGGGCACTGAGTCTTGCTTAGAGTTATTCCATCAGACATGGGTAGGTAGCCTCGCTTGGAGCCCGCCATCTTGAACCTATCAAGCACCTTATTGATATAAGTGCTTTGACTAAGTCCAATCATCCTTTTAGATCTATCTCTGTAAATCTTGATGCCCAATATGTACTGTGCTTCTCCTAGATCCTTCATCGAAAAACATTTCCCAAGCCAAATCTTGACAGAGTTCAACATAGGAATGTCATTTCCGATAAGCAATATGTCGTCGACATATAATACTAGGAAAGCAATTTTGCTCCCACTGACCTTCTTGTATACACAAGATTCGTCCGCGTTCTTGATGAAACCAAAGTCCTTGACTGCTTCATCAAAACGTATGTTCCAGCTCCTGGATGCCTGCTTCAATCCGTAGATTGATTTCTTTAGCTTGCATACCTTTTTAGCATTCTTTGGATCCTCAAAACCTTCAGGCTGTGTCATAAACACAGTTTCTGTTAAAACGCCGTTTAAGAAAGCAGTTTTGACATCCATCTGCCATATTTCGTAATCGTAATATGCAGCGATTGCTAACATTATCCGAATAGACTTTAGCATTGCAACTGGTGAAAAGGTTTCATCGTAGTCCACACCGTGGACTTGCCTGTAACCTTTTGCAACCAATCTAGCTTTGAAAACTTCAAGTTTCCCATCCTTGTCCTTTTTCAGTTTGAAAACCCATTTGCTTCCAATGGCTTGGTAGCCATCTGGAAAATCGACCAAATCCCATACTTGGTTTTCAGACATGGAGTCTAATTCAGATTGCATGGCTTCTTGCCATTGCTTGGAGCTAGGGCTCGTCATAGCTTGTTTGTAAGTCGCAGGTTCATCACTTTCAAGTAATAGAACGTCATAGCTCTCGTTCGTCAAAATACCTAAGTACCTTTCCGGTTGAGATCTATATCTTTGCGATCTACGCGGGGTAACATTTCTAGATTGACCATGATTCTTACCAGATTCTTCTAAAGATCTCTGAGTTTCATCCTGAATGTCATCTTGAGCATTCTCTAGAGTTTGTTGTTCGACTCGAATTTCTTCGAGGTCTACTTTTCTCCCACTTGTCATTTTGGAAATGTGATCTTTCTCCAAAAAGACACCATCTCGAGCAACAAACACCTTGTTCTCAGATGTATTGTAGAAGTAATACCCCTTTGTTTCCTTTGGATAGCCCACAAGGATACATTTGTCAGATTTTGGATGAAGTTTGTCTGAAATTAATCGTTTGACGTATACTTCACATCCCCAAATCTTAAGAAAAGACACATTTGGAGGCTTTCCAAACCATAATTCGTATGGAGTCTTTTCGACAGCTTTAGACGGAGCTCTATTTATAGTGAGTGCAGCTGTATTTAGTGCATGTCCCCAAAATTCTAATGGAAGTTCGGCCTGACCCATCATTGACCTGACCATGTCTAGCAAGGTTCTGTTCCTCCGTTCCGACACACCGTTCCATTGTGGTGTTCCAGGAGGAGTCAATTCTGATAGAATTCCACATTCTTTCAGATGGTCATCAAATTCATAGCTCAGATATTCACCGCCTCTATCAGACCGCAGTGCCTTAATCTTCTTGCCTAATTGATTCTCTACTTCACTCTGAAATTCCTTGAATTTGTCAAAGGATTCAGACTTATGCTTCATTAGGTAGACATAACCATACCTACTGAAGTCATCAGTGAAAGTGATAAAGTAGCTGAAACCACCTCTAGCATTTGTACTCATTGGTTCACATACATCTGTATGGATTAAACCCAATAGTTCATTTGCTCTTTCTCCAACTTTAGAGAAAGGTTGCTATGTCATTTTGCCAAGTAAACATGATTCGCATTTACCATAATCCTCTAAGTCAAATGGTTCTAGAATTCCTTCCTTTTGAAGTCTTTCTAAGCGTTTCAAGTTTATATGGCCTAATCACAATGCCACAAATAGGTGAGATCTGAATCATCCTTTTTGGCCTTTTTGGTATTTATGTTATATACTTGTTTGTCGTGATCTAATAAATAAAGTCCATTGACTAATCTAGCAGATCCATAAAACATCTCTTTAAAATAAAACGAACAACTATTGTCTTTTATTAAAAAGGAAAATCCCTTAGCATCTAAGCAAGAAACTGAAATGATGTTTTTAGTAAGACTTGGAACATGGAAACAATCTTCCAGTTCCAAAACAAGCCCGGAGGGCAACGACAAATAGTAAGTTCCTACAGCTAATGCAGCAATCCGTGCTCCATTTCCCACTCGTAGGTCGACTTCACCCTTGCTTAACTTTCTACTTCTTCTTAGTCCCTGTGGATTGGAACATAAGTGTGAGCCACAACCTGTATCTAATACCCAAGAAGTTGAATTAGCAAGTATACAGTCTATAACGAAAATACCTGAAGATGGAACGACTGTTCCGTTCTTCTGATCTTCCTTTATCTTTGGACATTCTCTTTTGTAATGGCCTATTCCATCACAATAAAGACAGCTTGATGTGGACTTGTCCTGCTTTGATTTAGCATTGCCCTTGGACTTTCCACCTTTCTTGAACGGTCTCCTTCTAGCCTTGAGTAAATCTTTGGCTTCACAGTCCAGTATTATTTCAGCCTTTCTGACAAGGTGAACAAATTCTGCAACTGTTTCTTCTCTTGGTTCACTTAGGTATAGTTGCTTGAAGCGACCAAACCCATTGTGTAGTGAATTGAGCAAGATAGAGACTGCCATCCTTTCGCTTATTGGTGTTCCTAGTAGACTTAGGCGATCAAAGTATGAACACATAAGATCCACATGGAACCTCAGTGGGACGCTTACCCTCTGTTTAGTGCGAAGGAGCTGAACATGTGTTTCTTGGACCTCCATCCTATAACACCTGTTGGGAGAACCAACCTTTAGACCAGACGTTGATTCAATCAACTCATGGACGTTCAGGTCCCTGTCCTCCGTACTTCCACGACAGATATCCCTCAGATTCTTGATTAGCGTAAAAGGTTCATAAGCTACAAACCTTTTAGCCCAATCATCAGGGATATTGTTCAGCATGAGACTCATAACCTTTTTGAGATCCGCATCCCAGGCGTAAAATCTCTCAGGGGTCATGTCTCTGGCATAGTAGCTTGGCATGGGATGTGACAGTACATACTCAAGTCCATTGAGTTTGACTATTTCAACTAGCTTAGCTTCCCATTCAAGAAAATTTGCCAGGTTCAGCTTGACCATAAGCTCAGAACCCATGATGATGTTTTGATTGTTGTTTGCCATATTTAAAATTACAATTGAAAAGAATAAACAAATAAATAACCATTCACAGTTTCTCTTAATAAACTTAAATTCTAGCATACATGCATAATTCAATGTTTATTAAGCATTTTATTCAAGTTATGTGTTCCGGCAGGTATGAATAAAATGATTCCAAGATCCTAAAATCATTGAAGAACTAAGCACAGTTTGTCGACTTAATCCTAAAACATCTTAGGTAAGCAAAAGCCTTTTGCTAATAGTCTAGAAACTATTCTTGGTTGATAGGTACGTCTAAGAACTTATTAGGTAAACCTATCGATTTTGCCACGACATAAAAGGACTCCTTACTTATATCGTTGAGTTTCACCAAAACTAACATGTACTCACAATTATTTGTGTACCTTGCCCCTTTAGGACCAATAAGTAACACCTCGCTGAGCGAAAACTATTACTAGATTGATGTAAAGGATATCCAAGCAAGTGTATATTTTGGCATGGCACCTTTTAACTCAATTTTTAAGTTTGGAACTTAAGGCTCTTACTATGTTGGTTAGATTTTAAGTGAACTAAAATCCTTAATCATGCAACATAATCAAGCTTTTGATCTCATGCATTTTAAGACATATTTAAAAGCAATAAATAACTTAAAACATGCATAAGATAAATGTGATCTAGTATGGCCCGACTTCATCTTGAAGCTTTGACTTCAAAGTCCGTCTTGAAAATCTCCGTGGGAGGCACCATTTTCTTCAAATAGGATAAGTTATAACTAATTACAACTATTTGATGGTACGCAGACCATATTTGAATTGAAAAATAACTTTGGTACTTTAGACCAATTACATTCAAATTAATGGTACGCAGACCATATTTTCTATCCTATTTGGGCCATACTAGTCACTTCATAACCTGCAAAACAGTACATATACAATATATACCATTCACCCATTCATTATCATGAATGGCCCACATAGCTGGTTAGTAAAACACATTATGCATCACGTAAACATTTGCAGCAATTAATCAAGGGCACCAATAATCTACCAATTATTCAGTCCTTATTAATTCTAATCAAGTTGTTTTAACCTTAAGGATTTGTAGACCTAATCATGAGTTTTATGACTAAAAGGGCTCCCACTCAAACCAATAAATTCATATGCTTTACTAATTTTAAACATAAAAATGTATTTCAAGTCTAACCGGAAACATACAAATTTAATTAAAATTTAAAGCTCATATAAATTTATAATTGAATCCAAAAGTTTAATTTAATTTCAGTCGTATTTAAATTAATTCATGATTTTAATTTTAGTAAAATAATTAGAATAAATAAAATTTATTATAATTACAATATTCAAAATTAAAATCCTAGAAAATAATTTAAATTATTAATTTTAAAATTAATTAAAATTACGTAAACTGAAAAATTTCAAATTAAACATTCAAAACGATCTAATCGTAACGCAAACACCCTACGCATCGCACGCCCATGGGCCGCACGCACACAGCCATCGCTGGCCATGTGCGCGCAGCCCATGCGCTCGTCGCATAGCTGCTGCATCTACCATCGCAAGCCATCGCACGCTTTGGTGC
Organism: Spinacia oleracea; assembly: GCF_020520425.1. Taxonomy (NCBI): domain Eukaryota; kingdom Viridiplantae; phylum Streptophyta; class Magnoliopsida; order Caryophyllales; family Amaranthaceae; genus Spinacia; species Spinacia oleracea. The sequence goes on from NC_079489.1 coordinate 151,263,568, forward strand.
TCGCTGCGTGCGCTCCAGCGCTCGACGCACGCGAGCCATCGCTCGCTGTGCGCGCTCGCCAGCGCTCGCTGCCCGCGTGCCATCGCTCGCTGTGCGCGCGAGCCATCGCTCGCTGTGCGCGCGAGCAATTGCGCGCGATCAATCGCTGGGCGCAGCGCTCGTGGCACGCGAGCTTGCGCTCGCTGTGCGCGAGGCTGCGCGCGCTTGCGCGAGGCAGTGCGCGTCGTGGCGCAGCTCGCTTGCTGCCCACACGCGACTGCCTTGGCTTGCCTTTCGCCCATGCCCATTTGTTCATAGCTCGTGGCCCACGACACAAGGCAGGGCTGCTGCCTTGTGCTCGTGCACCATGCCCTTGCTCATTGCATTCGTGCCGCACGGGCGACGAGCTCCCTTGCTCGTCGTCGCATGCCCGCACTATACAACACCCCTTAAGGGTAACACGAAGCGTCCATTGCTTTGTGCGTGCAAGTTATATGAACGAATCGCATAAAAAATTAAAATTTATATTTAAAATTAATGACAAATTAATAAATAATATTAATTTCATAATTTTAGGGCGAAAAATCGAAAATTTATTATCCAATTGATTTCCGATTATTATGGATTCAAGTCTAGGTCATAAAAATTTAAAATTTATCATAAATTTACAATTTTTATGGTGGTTTTTAATCATAGGTTTCTAATTAAATTATAATTAATTATGAAAATCAAATTAATTCTAAATTATTCTAATTTTCAACAAATTAATCATAATTACAAATTAGATTGCATAATTAACAAGGCTAGGCATTCAAACTTGTTAAACATATACAGTAGGTCAATCAAAAATTCAAGATTTATCAACAAGAATCGCAAATATTTAATTTAACATCTTAAATTTACGAAATTTTGCATTCGAAAAACTAAAACCTTCGAAAAGTCATAGTTAGGCTTCGAATTTGAGAATTCTGGGTTCGGCAGAAAAAGATTATTTTTGTCAAAATTTTAGAATGCCTTTTACATGCGGAATTGACACAAAAATCACTCGATTTGGATGAGTAACGAAGAAACTGCCGAAAAACTGCGTACGTATAATTAAATAAACGTAATTTGCAATTAATTAACAATTACGAAAATTAATCACCCCTTTTTAATTCTTGCAAATTTGTAATATTTAACCATGTTCATGCAATTTAGATTATGAAAATAATAAGGGGCTCTGATACCACTGTTACGTTATGATACATATGACAATACATAAATTATGCGGAAACAACCATTAAGCCAGGAATACATATTATTTACACATAATCATATAGCATAATTTAGATGCATACTCTTTGTTGCGTGCCTTCCCTAGCTGCGCCCAAACCGAACAAGAACAAGTCTTTAGGACTCCAAGTGTCGTCCCTCCGTAGATAGTCCACAGCACGTCCGGATCCGCCTTAAGATTGACCAACTAGAATCGCCCTTAAGGTACTAGAATTTTCGGCACTATTGAGCAAGGAATGTGGCTGAATTTTTCTCTTAAAACTCACTTTGAATACTTGAATTAATCTCTGAAAATATGTGACCCTAGGCACGTATTTATAGAGTTATGGAAAGGGAATTGGAATCCTAGTAGGATACGAATTAATTAAACTTAGAATCCTATAAGAACTCTAATTAATTAATTTATCCTTTTAGGAATAGGAATTTAATCATATACTAATTCTAATAGTTTTAGGAATCGTTCATGAACACAAACTCACACACACACACGGCAGCCACGAGGGCCGCCCATGCGTGCGTGCGAGCAGCAGCCCACGCAGCGAGGCCCATGGCCTTAGGCGCGCGCTGGGCCTGGGCGCTGCCTTGGCTGGGCGCGCGTTTGGCTTGCTGGGCGATGGCCCGACTTCGTGCTGGGCCTTCGTCCGGCAGGCCTCGTCCGATGCTAATTCGTACGATACGCTTCCGATTAAATTCCCGGTTCCGGAATTCATTTCCGATACGAACAATATTTAATATTTCCGATTCCGGAATCAATTTCCGTTTCGAACAAATATTTAATATTTCCGTTTCCGGAATTATTTTTCGATTCCGATAATATTTCCGATTCTGACAATATTTCCGTTTCCGGCAATATTTCCGATTCTGGTAATATTTCCATTTCCGATAATATTTTCCGATACGTACCATGTTTCCGTTTCCGGCAACATCTACGACTTGGATAATATTTATATTTCCGATACGATCCATATTTCCGTTTCCGGCAATATCAGCGTTTCCGGAGTATTCATTTCTTGCCTGTGACGATCTCAGCTTCCACTGAAACCAAGATCCGTCGATTCCGAATATCCATAGATGGAGTATCTAATGCCATTAAATACTTGATCCGTTTACGTACTATTTGTGTGACCCTACGGGTTCAGTCAAGAGTAAGCTGTGGATTAATATTATTAATTCCACTTGAACTGAAGCGGCCTCTAGCTAGGCATTCAGCTCACTTGATCTCACTGAATTATTAACTTGTTAATTAATACTGAACCGCATTTATTAGACTTAACATAGAATGCATACTTGGACCAAGAGCATTATTTCCTTCTTGCCGAACAAAGGTACATTTGTGGTTCTCTGGTTGTTTCTTGAGGTGGGTGGTTCTATCTGCTGGATTATCGGTTCGCTTGACTCAGTCATTTTGTGAGAGGGTAGGTCTTTTAGAAGCAAGGTCTGGGAAGTCCCCTCCTTCTAGTGCCACTTGTTCCGAGTATGGAACTGGGAGGACGTTCCGAAGTGCCTTGGCCCTGTCAAGCAGAGCAAACGTGAGCTAACCTCGGGGGTTTAACCGAGGAAACCCCCTCCGATGCCTAAGTCAGCAAATAGATAAGAAGTCTTTAGAGAGGGAATATAGAGAGAAGGTGGAGCAAGTACCGTGTGTAAGAATGTGTCCCATCATGAATGATGTGGGTGCTATTTATAGGCGTACTATTCTGTACTTTGGCCTACTTAGATGCCGCCACGTGTATGACGGCGATGTACTTTATTCCTTGTCGTTGTCGTTTAGCCTGCAGGTCCCTTCTTGGACTGATGCAGCTTTGTCTAGCTCTGCTCTGTGTCTTTATACGTGATCTGGGGAGGTTTGATCTGCCTGGGCTGCATATGCTTGGCTTGGGGTTTAGAGTCTTTCTTTGACTTGGGTGTGCCCTGAGAAAGTACAATACAAAGTATTGTAATGCATATAGGTGCATAATTGAAGGACAATGCACTACTTTAACCCAGACAAATAAACATGTTAAAGGATCTTTAGCAGTTTAAAGGTGGTGAGGCCTAATTTGATTAAGTTATGATTATCTTTGAAATTATGCAATGCTTTATTGATGCTAATTTAGTTATTTGACACTTAAATTATTGGTACTCATGTTGTTTTAAAGTTGATTGAGTGAGTAGTCAAATTATTGAAAGGCACTCTCCTGTTAGAAAAACATGTACATGTACTGTGTAAAATAGAAGAGATCTTTTGGGCTCAATTAACGGCTCATCAAAAGCCCAATATCAAAACTCCACTCAATCCCTCGCTCCCCTCGTGAGTCATTCCATGTTGAGGATTAAATTGAACAATAAAAACCAATGACCCTGGGCCGGGCCTTGGCCCAGCATGGCACGGGCAATAAAATCAAGGCCTAGCACGGGCTCAAAGTTGTGGATTGTGGGCTGGTCTGGGTCGGGGCTCTTTTTTTTGGAAAAGCACGACAATTCACTATACCATACGACCTGGCACAACAAAATACATTAAACTAAGTGAGATTACGCTTAAACATAAAGGCCTGACACGTGGGCTTGGACTGCCCATTTGAGATCTCCGGCACGACAAGACCGGACACGAAACAAGTGGGTTGACGTGGGCTGACCCATTGAGGCAAACAAGTGTATTGTTAGAAAAACAAGTTTCTCCAAACGGATAACAAGTTGAATGGATGCTCTTTTCAGAAGTTTCAACTATAGTCATTACACTAGTATCTAGTTGATCATTTCCAAAACTGTCCGTAGTAGCTCAGCGTAGTCAACTTCATCTCAACTGAGTGCACCTAAATACTTGGTACATGAATAAAACTCTTTTTAAAGTAGATTAAACGAATTAGTTACCCACTAGATCAAACAGAAGCAGTAGCGTCTATGTTTCTGGAACTGATTTCCTGTAATAAGTCACAGGGCTTTGTGGCCAAAGAGATACATGTTATTCGAATGCGGAGAGACCAATATCCGATATGTATTTTAAGGTACATATCACACCACTAAACGACAAAATAGAGATAAAACAAAAATGAAAGCAGGTGCCATTTTCAAATAACAAATGCCATTTTAGAAAAATGAATGCCATTTTTCAAAAACGAATGCCATTTAAAAAAAAATGAATTTGTCATTTAGCATTTTTCTTATCCCTATTTTATCGTTTAGTAGGTGATATGTATTTGTGAAATACATATCAGAAATACATATCAGAAATACATATCAGATATTCATTTATACTTCCTCCATATCAATATATCATTCAGATCTGAGCAAGTTGTCATTGGTTTAGTACCTAGATCTACTCATTATGCTCTTTTGTGGACACTACATGTCGATTGAGTTGATCAAAGAGCTGGGGTTTGCAGTTGATTCTATCATTCTAGAAAAAGGCCTTCTTCTGAAGTATGAAGGCCAATTGCACCATCAATCTGAATAGGCAATCCAAAGCTTATGGATTAGGCCTGCAGGATTCGGTTCATATCATTAGATGATCATGTTAGACTGTTAAGGATAACGTAGTTATCCTAGAGGATAGAATATCATATGAGATAGAGTTATGTTATATGATATGAGATAGAAGTCTATAGGACTTAGGAAATCCTACGAAGTGTAGGGCATCTAGTTTATAGTATAAATAGAGGTGTATTGTTAGGATATTAATATTGACTCTTAGAATAGGTAATATTCTAGATTACATTTAGTCAATAATTACCAAATACACCTAGCTTAATTGTAGCAATTTAGAATCCTAATTGTAGCAAATCAGAATCATTAGAGTCAACTAACTCCTTGATACTAGGAGTATGTCACGCAATATTTTATGTAATTGCTATGTAAATGGCTGTATATATTGACAAGAGTACAGGAATAATAATCGAGGGATTCTACCCTATTCTCTATTTCTTCATGGTATCAGAGCCACGCGGCTAAGATACGTACACTACCTATCACCATCATGGCCGGTGGAGAGGATGCACCTCCAACTTCTCGAAATGACCATAACTCACCTTTTTTTCTTGGCTCACAAGACAGACCCGGTGATCTGATAACTCCGGTTCGACTTCGAAACAACAACTATGATGAATGGGCAAGATCTGTGCGTCTTGCGCTTCTGTCTCGGCGTAAATTCGACTTCGTTGATGGCACTATTCTAGAACCTAAAGCCCCCTTCAACACGGAGGATTGGCAAACTATTCATTCGATGCTTGTTTCTTGGATAATGCACACTATCGACCCAGAGGTTAAGTCTACTATCTCCTTTACTGATGATGCAAAGCTTTTGTGGGATGAATTAAAAACACGTTTTTCTGTTATTAATGGCCCAAGAATCCAACAATTAAAATCTGATATTGTTAAATGTGAGCAACCTAAAACTATGTCTATTTCTACATATTTTGGGAAGATTAAGGTTTTGTGGGATGAATTAGCTAACCATGAACCTATCATTACGTGTAAATGTGGTAAATGTGAATATAATTTGGGTAAGGTGCATGAACAAAGGAGAAATGATGAACGTCTCCATCAATTTTTGATGGGTTTAAACTCTGAATATTATACCCAATTACGTTCTGCTTTGTTGTCTCAAGAACCTTTACCAAGTCTTGATCGTGCTTATCAACAAGTAACTCAAGAAGAACGTATACGTGGGATTACCCGGGCTAAAGAATCTCCACCAGAAGTGGTGGGCTTTGCTATCCGACCAGAAGGTCGTGGAAGGGGGAGACAAGAGAAGGTAGATAAATCTGGGTTGTTGTGCTCACATTGTCATCGCACCGGGCATGACATTGTCAACTGTTTTCAGCTTCTTGGATATCCTGAGTGGTGGGGGGATCGGCCTCGCACTCAAGGTACTGCTCGTGGTAGAGGTGGAAGTAGTCGTGCTACGGAGTCTCTTGTGGTTGGCCGTGGTAGAGGCGCAACTGTACGGGCCGTGAATGTAGATGCAAGCAACTCTATAGTACAACCATCTACGCCATCTCCAGTTCCTCTTCCTACCATGACTACAGAACAGTGGCAGTCCATAGCTGCCATGTTTGGTAATCTCAAATCTTCTTCTACTGATCGGTTACATGGTGAGTTCTTCTCTACATCCTCTTGGATAATTGACACAGGTGCTTCTAATCATGTAACGGGAGATGATTCATATTTTTTCGACGTTCACAATATTGTTGCATGCCCCGTCGGACTTCCTGATGGACAACAAATTGTTGCTACCAAGGAGGGCAGTGTAATGCTTGCTGAAGGATTTTGCTTAAAAAATGTCCTTTATGTTCCTAAATTGCATTGCAATTTGATTTCCGTTACACAACTTATTGATGACATGAAATGCTTTGTTCAATTTGCTTCTAATATATGTGTTATACAGGACCATCAAACGAGGAAGCAGATTGGAACGGGTGAAAGGAGAGATGGACTTTACTTTTTCAAGCAACCGTCAACAGTGCATGCTATTACAGTGGATGGTTCTTGTTCTTCTTCTTCGGTGGAGCTTTGGCATCGACGACTTGGTCATCCTTCGGAGAAAGTAGTAAAGTCATTATCTTTTTTCCGTAATTCTAGTGATAAACTACATAAGCCATGTGATATTTGCCCTCGTGCAAAACAAACTAGGGACTCATTTCCTATTAGTGATAATAAGGCTTCTCGTATTTTTGAGTTAATTCATTGTGATTTGTGGGGGCCTTACCATACTGTTTCTTCTTGCGGGGCTCGATATTTTTTGACTATTGTGGATGACTTTTCTCGTGCCGTTTGGGTATTTTTGTTGATTGATAAATTGGAGGTTTTCCAAATGTTTATGTCATTCTTTGCTATGGTTGATAGACAATTTGGTCAAAAAGTTAAGGTAGTTAGGAGTGACAATGGAACAGAGTTTAATTGTTTAAAAGATTATTTCCTTGCAAATGGGATATTATTTCAAACCTCATGTGTAGGAACCCCACAACAAAATGGGAGGGTAGAGCGTAAACACCGTCACATTTTATCTGTGGCAAGAGCCTTACGTTTTCAAGGTCACCTTCCTCTTTCTTTTTGGGGTGAATGTATTTTGGCGGCAAGTCATTTAATCAATAGGACACCCTCTAGTGTTCTAGAGAATAAAACTCCATATGAAATGTTATTTCATACCTTACCCAACTTTAATGAATTACGTGTGATTGGATCCTTAGCTTATGCCCATAATCAACGAGCAAAGAGTGACAAATTTGCAAGTCGCAGTCGAAAATGTGTGTTTGTTGGATACCCGTATGGAAAAAAAGGGTGGAGGCTTTATGATCTAGAAACTAAGACTTTTTTTGTTTCTAGAGATGTCCAATTCTTTGAAAATCATTTCCCATTTAATGAGCATGTTGATACGATCGCTCCTGATATTACTATTGGAAATATGAATTTGGGTGATGATGATTTTGCTATGGATAATCAAGACACGTTGACAACTCAAATTCCTAACCACCAACATCCTAATACTTCTCCACAAGAACCCACAAATCCCATTTCCCTTGAGCCCACACAAAATACCCCACCTGATTCTACACCTACTACCCAACATGAGCCCATTAATGATCCAACAAATGATACCCATATTACTACCCAACCTGACTCCCTTCAAAATATACCCCCTGAGCCCACTACTGAACCTTCTCCTATTATCCCTCATAACCCAATTTTGGAATCATCTCAATCTACAAATAATGGGTTGGACCAACCCTCCATTGCAACCCAAGACATTACTACAGGGGGGCAAACAGAGTCTATTTCTCTTAATGATACTCAAATGGGTCGTGGGTTTCGAAATAAGTTCCCTTCAGTATTGCTCCGTGACTATGTTACTAGCACTGTTCGCACATAAAGTCCATCGTCTACCTCTTCATCTTCACCTGTGCCATCTTCTTCCTCAGGTACACCATTTCCTATAACACATTATATTATTTGCGATAGATTTTCTGTCAGACATCGAAAATTTCTTGCAGCCATACTAACAGGTTGTGTACCGAAATCATTTAAAGAAGCTATGACGGATGAAGGTTGGCGTAGCGCTATGCAAGATGAAATACGAGCTTTAGAGGATAATGGTACATGGACTATGGAAAAGTTACCACCTGGTAAACGTGCTCTTGGCAATCAATGGATTTATGTAAATAAATATGACGAAGATGGTAATATTGTGAGACTCAAAGCTCGATTGGTTGTTTTTGGCAATCATCAAGTTGAAGGCTTAGATTACTACGAGACATTTGCACCTGTTGCAAAGATGGTGACGGTTCATGCTTTCTTAGCCATTGCAGCATCTAAAAATTGGGAGCTGCATCAGATGGACGTTCACAATGCATTTTTACATGGTGATCTCGATGAGGAGATCTACATGAAACTTCCTCCTGGATTTCAATCATCTGATCCTCATATGGTATGTCGCCTTCATAAGTCTTTGTATGGTTTGAAACAGGCACCTAGATGTTGGTTTGCCAAACTTGTTACCGCCTTGAGGGAATATGGTTTCCTACAATCTTATGCTGACTATTCACTCTTCACTTTCTCTAAGGATGCGGTACAAATTAATGTGTTGGTGTATGTTGATGACCTCATTATTGCTGGAAATAATTCCGCTGCTTTGAAGGCATTTAAGGCTTATTTGAGTGCTTGTTTCCGTATGAAAGATCTTGGAGCCCTTAAATATTTTTTGGGCATTGAGGTGGCCCGTAGTCCGTTAGGAATATTTCTTTGTCAACGGAAGTATTCTCTTGATATTATAACTGAGACAGGTCTCTTGGGTGCTAAACCAGCCACTTTTCCTATGGAACAAAACCATCGTCTAGCTCATGCTTCTGGAGATTTGTTGTCTGATCCCGAGTCTTATAGGCGGCTAATAGGTCGTCTTATCTACTTGTCTGTCACACGCCCCGACTTGGCATACTCTGTTCATGTTTTATCACAATTCATGCAACAACCACGACAAGAACATTGGGAGGCTGCTATACGTGTGGTTCGCTATTTAAAGGGATCCCCTGGACAGGGTATCATGCTTCGGGCCGATAGTACCCTCTGTCTTACTGGATGGTGTGACTCTGACTGGGCGGCTTGTCCCATCACTCGGCGTTCCCTCACAGGTTGGCTAGTGTTTCTTGGGCATTCCCCTATTTCTTGGAAGACCAAGAAACAACATACTGTAGCCCGGTCTTCAGCTGAGGCCGAGTACCGTTCTATGGCTTCTATTACTTGTGAGTTAAAATGGTTGAAAGGACTTCTACTAAGTTTGGGTATTCAACATCCCCGTGCTATTGGATTGTATTGTGATAGTCAATCAGCTATACATATTGCTCAAAATCCCGTCTTTCATGAACGAACAAAACACATAGAAGCCGACTGCCATTTTGTACGTGATGCTATACAAGATGGTACTATTCTCCCTTCCTATGTTCCAACTACGGTTCAGTTGGCTGACATCTTCACCAAACCTTTGGGTAAGAAGCAATTTGAGTTTCTTCTCCACAAGTTGGGCATTTTTGACCCTCATGCTCCAACTTGAGGGGGGGTGTTAGGATATTAATATTGACTCTTAGAATAGGTAATATTCTAGATTACATTTAGTAAATAATTACCAAATACACCTAGCTTAATTGTAGCAATTTAGAATCCTAATTGTAGCAAATCAGAATCATTAGAGTCAACTAACTCCTTGATACTAGGAGTATGTCACGCAATATTTTATGTAATTGCTATGTAAATGGCTGTATATATTGACAAGAGTACAGGAATAATAATCGAGGGATTCTACCCTATTCTCTATTTCTTCATGTATGCCCACGAATAACACTACAAAAATTTGTATCTTTAACAACAGCCTAATTACGACGGTTCAAAAATCCCGTCGCGAAAGCCTTTTGCGACGGGGCTAACAACCAAACAATGACGGGAATAACCGTCGCAAAATGTCTTTTACGACGGGTTAACGACGGGATTTTCTATTAACGACGGCCCCTTTTTATGACGGGTTCGCGACAGGAAATCCCGTCGTTAGTAGTACAATTTCTTGTAGTGTAATGTGAGACAATAAAATAATATATTCTTCATAATTTTACATAGACCCTGTTCTTTTAGATTTATTGGTCCTTAATTTCAGGATAATTTAGTTTAGTTCAATTAAGTTCATTTCGTTTAACTTAAAGTTCAGTAAAGGAAATTTCAGTCCAAAAGAGGGACTTACCTTTGTGTATATAAGCCGATGCATTAGTTGCTAGTCGCTGCACCATAACACCTAAGCAACTTTGAGGATTGAAATCAGATAGACAGTAACATCTAAGATACCTCATCATCATATAAGAACTTAATCAACAGTAACATCAGCAAATTGGCAACAAAATATCAGATTTTTAAGTGATTAATGAGTCAGCCACTATCACGGTAACTCTGGAGTGGATTAGAACTTAATCACCAGTGTTTTGCTAAATAATTAGCTATATATATAATTAAGATAACCTCTAGGTCATCTTCTCCACGTCTACATCAACATAAAAATAAGTTAAAGTCATACATCATAATGTTGGGATGTGCCAGACCTAACAATCTACTACATAATAAAACGGGTAAAGAAGCCTTTATATATGAACCAATAAAGAAAAGCAGGCACTTATCACTTAATGGATCGCTTACCTCATTTCATCCCTAATGTTCTTATTAATTTTTAATTAAGGGCCCATTTGACATCGGTTTTTGTTTTCAGTTTTCTGTTTTTTTACAAGACTAAAAACTAAAATATGAAAATCACAAAAAGTAGTTTTCTGTTTTTTTGTTGTCAGTTTTCAAAATCAACATGATTACTATAAGTAAAATTATTTTTTAGTTCATTATTCAATCTAAATCATATGACTTACAAAATCAAAAATTAAAAACTGACAATGATACTGAACGAGTCCATAAGTAAGTGCCTGATTTTTTTACTTTTAAAAAGGCACGATGATTGATCAGCATATTGTTTATGCATTCAGACGTCACGAAGTACACATACCTTACAAAACAGATATTATCGAGGGAGGGAAGAGTCATTCGAAACTTTATTATTACGAACATCACTTATCAGTTATCACTTATCAGTTAATTTTATGGATTGCTTACTTCAAAGCCCACTAAGCCTATTTAAACAACTGTTTGCTAATAAAGGAACCAACAATCGCTAACTGCTGTACCCGGGTACAGCCAGCTCTAGCTGTACCCCCAAAAACGACGCGCTCATATTGTTTGTTCATTCTTGTCGACTGTTTGTTCTTTTTTATTGTACTGTTTGTTCATTCTTATTGTACTGTTTGTTCTTTCTTGTTGTACTGTTTGTTCTTTCTTGTTGTTTTTTAAATTCATCATCAAATTTTCATAATTGTTGTATTTTTTGTTCTTTCTTCTGGAATTTTATGTTCTTTTTTATATTGTTTGTTCTTTCTTGTTTATTTGTTTGTTTATAATAATCAAATGGTTAATGTTCATAATTAAACTCTTCATTAATCTTTTATTCTTTCTTTTTGTATTGTTTGTTCTTTCTTGTTGTACTGTTTGTTCTTTCTTGTTGTTTTTTAAATTCATTCATCAAACTTATTGTTGTATTGTTTGTTCTTTCATGTTGGCTTTAAAATTCATCATAAATTTTTTCACAATTGTTGTATTGTTTGTTCTTTTTTCTGGAATTTTATGTTCTTTTTTATATTGTTTGTTCTTTATTGTTGTATTATTTGTTCTTTCTTGTTTATTTGTTTGTTCATAATAATTATCTGCTTTATTGTTTGTTCTTTCTTGTTGTATTGTTTGTTCTTTCATGTTGACTTTAAAATTCATCATAAAATTGTTCATAATTGTTGTATTGCTTGTTCTTTTTTCTGGAATTTTATGTTCTTTTTTATATTGTTTGTTCTTTTTTGTTGAATTATTTGTTCTTTTTTGTTTATTTGTTTGTTCACAATAAATATATGGTTAATGTTCATAATAAAATTGTTCACTTCATTGGTCTTTTATGTTTTTACAAGCGCCTATATTGTTTATTTTCAATTAAATGAATAAATGTTCATTTCCAAAATAGTAAATGTTCATTCCAAATAAATAAATAAATGTTCATTTCCGAAATAGTAAAATTTCATTTCCGAAATAGTAAATGTTCATTTTTTTAGTTTATTTCCAAATAAATAAATAAATGTTCATTTCCAAAATAGTAAATGTTCATTCCAAATAAGTAAATAAATGTTCATTTCCGAAATAGTAAATGTTCATTTTTGTACCACTATTTGTTCTTTCTTGTTGTATTGTTTGTTCTTTCATGTTGGCTTTAAAATTCATCATAAAATTGTTCATAATTGTTGTATTGGTTGTTCGTTTTTCTGGAATTTTATGTTCTTTTTTGTTGAATTATTTGTTCTTTCTTGTTTATTTGTTTGTTCACAATAAATACATGGTTAATGTTCATAATGAAATTGTTCACTTCATTGGTCTTTTTATGTTTTTACAAGCGCCTATTTTGTTTATTTCCAAATAAATAAATAAATGTTCATTTCTAAAATAGTAAATGTTCATTCAAAATAAATAAATAAATGTTCATTTCCGAAATAGTAAATGTTCATTTTTGTAGTTTATTTCCAAATAAATAAATAAATGCTCATTTCCAAAATAGTAAATGTTCATTCCAAATAAATAAATAAATGTTCATTTCCGAAATAGTAAATGTTCATTTTTATGCCAGTATATTAATGTTCATTTTAAACAACACAAAACGACATCGTTTTGGATTGGGGTACAGCCAGCTTTTGCTGTACCCAGGTATAGCCAAAAATTTGCGCCGGAACCAACTCCTTTATCGGCCAACGGCCCATCATGGCAAGGCCCATGACCCTTTTATCAACAAACACTATATATGTTGATGTATGAAATTTTATAAGGTACGGGTACGTTAATTTATTGTCTTCGCATACACATCCTAAACCCAGTAACATCTCTCTTAATCCCTTAATTTTGAGCACCGACTGAGTTATGCACTGGAGGGGCTTTCCTCGGATCCACCCCTGAAGCCAGTTTGACGTGTCTTGTGTATAGGTACATTTGAGTAGAAAAACAATACGAGCAAAGGTCTTCCTCCTCCAACGAACAAGGCGCATTAAAGGCTATTTATTTCAAACATTTCTTTTTTTTTTTTAAGTTCAAAGACTATTTATTTCATGCTCGGAACACTTCATATATATCATCCCTAATGCTTTAATACTATTAACTTTGTTGTCTGATTTTTAGAAAGGCATATTCCATAATGCTTTTATATTAACTTTGTTGCCTGATATTGAAAAAAGGCATGACCATTCAGCATATTGTTTGTGCATTCAGACGTCAGGAAGTACATACGGAGTACCTAACAAACCAGATATTAACGAAGGAGGGAATAGTACGGCACTTATCACTTAATGGATTGCTTACCTCATTATCATCCAGGCCTAATGATTGTAATTAGTTATCATAGAAATTATAATACGGAGTACTTCATCCGTTCTGGAAATATCGCACCATAATTGACTTTTACTCCAACTCCTACTTTAACTCTTAATATTTCAAATCGCGTGCAAGTAAAAATTGTTAAAAACTAATATTTAGAAAATATATATCGGTACGAATTTAACATGACCCGACATGACTAAAATTTCCTTACGCACGAATCACAAAAAAGGCCAAAATCGTAGAGTGAATAGTGTAGAAAATAAATTGTGCGATATTTCCAGAACGGAGGAAATATATAACATACTGAGTTGCCTCTTTTGCCAATGGGAGCGGTCTCTTTTGCATTTTTTTCACATGTAAGGAGACAATAAAAAAGAATTCACGGTATATCCGGCTGCATGTAATATTATTATAATGATTACGTATTCAAATGTTTAGAGAAAAGAAAAAAAAACCCTAATAATCCAGAATATCCAGGATGTAAATTTGGGGAAAGAACCATTCTGAACTTATGCGCAGAGAAAAGCACTTACTCCCTTCGTATTTATTTAAGAGATACACTTGGCCGGACACGGGTATTAAGAAAAAGAATTGAATGAAATAAAGTAATAAAACAAGTGGGGTTGAGTAGATATTTTAATAAGAAAAACAAGTGGGGACCATGTCATTTTAGAGAGTGGGATGAGGGTGGGGTGTAGATATATTATTTAATTAGATGGTGGGGTTGATAAGTTACTAAAAATGGCAAGTGTATCTCTTAAATAATTACGGCCGAAAAAGGCAATTGTATCCCTTAAATAAATACAGAGGGAGTATCACTTAATGATCGGTTGCTTCATAAGGTTCATATCATGCATCCTTAATGATTTAGTTAAGTGTAAAATAAATTTATTGTATATATTATATCGAAATTGTTATGAAATATTGGGTGGATGCCCATTATACCCCTAGTATATTTCCGGAATATTCTAGATCTTAGGGTTTATTGTTCCCCAAGCGAACCCTATTCTATTGTATGTATATATACCCCATTAATCATGAAATAAGATACATAGTTGTTCTCTCCCAATTTCTCCTCTCTTTCTCTTTATTTCACAATACGTATTGTATATTCGCATATTTCCGATAATGGTCATTTCATTAATCTCTTATTGCCGCAATTGTTATACTACCGCAATTGTTATATGCGCAATATATATTCGACTTAATTATCTTATTGTGTTTGTTTTGTTTAATTATTGTTATTGCATTATTTTGGTTAAACACAAGTTTTTTTAAAATTAATTTATTGTTGAAGATAATTCCTAATTTGCAATATTTTGTATAGTGAATTATGTTGAATCTTACAAACTTGATTTTACAACCTTTAATATTACTGGAAAGAACTATTTGTCTTGGGTGTTAGATGCAAAGGACCCTTGTGATACAATCACAGAAGTAAATAAGTCAACAAGTTAAAACAAGGCAACGGTTATGATTTTTTTTCTCACTTCATCACCTCCATTAGGGTCTTAAGATGGAGTATTTGGTCGTAAAATATCCACAAGTCTTTGGAGTAATTTAAAGGAAATATATGACCACCAGATAACCGTTATATTACCCAGAACTCGTTATAATTGATTATATTTAAGATTACAAGACGTTAAGTTTGTAAGTGAATTTAACCTAGCTATATTCAGAATTAATTCACAGTTGAAATTGTGTGGAAAGAAAATCACTGGTGTAAAAAATGTTGGAGAAAACATATTCTAACTTTCTTGCAAATAATGTTGCCCTGCTGACACAATACCGTGAAAAGAGATTTATGAAATATTCTGAACTTATATCTTGTCTCCTTGTGGCTGAAAAAAAAAACATAAAGAGCTATTGATGAAAGATGATGAATCACGTTTAAATAGTTCTGCTCCATTCCCTGAAGCGAATGTGACATCTAATAATGGGAAAGAAAAATACCACACAACAAAAGTGGTCGAGAACGTGGTCATAGACGTGGGCGTGGATACGAATATGGTCAAGTTCGAGACCGAGGTGGTTCTTTCAATAACTCATATCCCCACCAGAAGTGGGACAAAGATGGTAACAAAGAAGAGAAAGATAAAAAAAAATGAGATGTGACCAATGTATATTACCGCAACGGAGAAAAGGCCATTGATCTACTAAAACAAGTAGAATTTATAATAGAATTTAATAGATAATATTGAAGAATTTAAATATGTGGTCTTGCTCTTCCCTGAAGAAAATTAATTATCAAGGGTGTTATATGTTGAAATGAGAATATACCCTTGACTGTTGGTTACAAGCCAAAATAGGTTCACGACTTAAGTTTAGACTTTTGACCATTAAAGGCCCGCAGACCTTTTTGGGGAAGTACAAGAAAATATGACCTAGAAAACTATAATAGTTTCTAAATCTTGTTGTCAAGATACCCTACATTTCTTTCATGAAACTAGTGTAGTCCTGCAGACACGATAATTTTGAGAAAGATAGTTCATATATTGTCTTTTGGTGGATGAACAAAATACCGAAATCCCGAAGAAAAATATTATTCTCACATTCAACTAGGTAAACCATTCCCAGAAGTGAATGAGAAATTGTATGACTAAAGATAGTGAAGATAATGTCAATAGTCATGATCGAGTATGTGAAAGTAAAATATAGTATAATCATGGGTGAATAAATGAGTACAAATGTAATTTCAAAATACATATATACACACCAGAAGTGAGATTGTAAAAGATGAAAAGCATGTGAAAGTTAATGATGAGAAAATACAAATTTTATATTTTTGGTTGGTTGCAAAGGAAAAATGAACAAATGTTTGGCCCATTACACCAAAGCATCTTGTTGAGCTTTATTAGCACCCATCAAAAGGGAATAAATTATAGATAAACATGGTGTATAAAGATAATGAAAACATTTGTCTAATAGACATTGTAGCACGCTCTTCAAACCAAATTTATATACATGCAAGGATAATGGGGAGATAGCTCTCGACATAATAAAATTAGTAGTATATGATCAGGATTATAATACAATATGTTAAACTTGGTACAAATATTTGATCATATCTTATTGACTCGCTGTATGAGCATGAGTACTATACTAAATTCTGAAGATGTATACTTTTGTGATATGTACCAAAGTTGTAATGGATACTCTTGAAGAGTACAAGCTATCTTCCATAAGTTTTGTTTAGATTGTCTTGCTGTTAAAATTGAGAGACCAGTTTGTGTCGTTATATCACATGACAATATGTTCAAATTATAGTATTCTATAATTACAGTGATCACTTTGAGAAGATAACCAACAGTTATCGAATGAAATATTTATATGATATTATATACGCATGATATGATAATCCAGGCCATTCGGGGTTTAAGAACACCCGTTATGAGAATTCGAAAATTCTTGTCAAATAAAATTTTATGTGCTGACACTCCCTCGTATGTTGTATATATTCAAAGGCAGGACAAAATGATGAGGTTGAGTTGTATTTCAATCGAATAGTTATAATGAATCGATTGAGAAAATAAATACAAGAGATATTAATGATTTTGAAAAAATTGTATAATGATAGGTGATTTGAAGTTCACCATGATAGTAAGTGACCTGAAGTTCACCAGAATGATAGTAGGTGACTTGAAGATCACCAATAAGTTTACAAGTATTTTGTGATTGATTTAAGTATCATAAATAAGCATCATAAATCTCTTGGTCGGGGCAATCATACGTCAGCACGAAAAGAGAAAATATGAAGAAAACAACTGCATATTATATCTACTCCCCATAATCAATGTTGATCTCCAGAAGAGAACAAAAGTATGTAATATTTATCAAAATACACGTTGAAAAGTGTATTATTTACACTACAAGAAAACGACAAATTGGCGACCGCTAAAAGTAGTCGGTAAAACAGCGTTTTTGGTCGCAAAAAAATTTACCGACTAAAAGTAGTCGCCAAAGGGTTGTCGGTGATAACCTGGTCGGAGTTTGGCCGAATTCCGACTAAAAAGTTGTCGGTAAAAAATACCGACTACTTTACCGACTAAAGATAGTCGGAAAATCACCGACTAACTAAGTAGTAGGTAAATTACGACTACTGCAAAGTAGTCGGTAATTTCCGACTACATAGTTAGTCTGTAAAATACCGATTACTTTTTAGTCGGTAATTTCCCGACTACTTACTTAGTAGGAAAATTAACGACTACTTCTTAGTAGTCGGTAATTTACCTACTAAAAAAAGTAGTCGGTAAAATGATTTTTGAAAATAAAAAAAAATTGAAACCTTACTGGTTTCCATTTGAAGAATCTACAAGAAAACCAAAACCATCAACTGAAAAATACCAGCAATGATTTTTATATCTCCAAATTTCAAATCAAACCTATAACAAATTGAAATAAAACTCAAAATTTTATATCCCATAAGAAGTTAATACAAATACAGATGATGAAAATTAAAGAATAAAAAAAAGCTCAACCAATTTAGATATGTCTTGCTCTTTAATTTCTGGCTCTTCTAATAAAATAAAAAAAATCTCCTTCTTGAATCAAAAAAATTCCAATAAAAAACTCTCCTTCAATTTCTTGGTCTTCTATCTTCTTCTTTGAGCTGCATCCAAAATAAACAAAACAAACAAATTATAAAACTAAAAAAAATGAAATACGCACAGATTAATCAATAAAATAACAAAATACGTATGAAACATCATTTCATTTACCAATCAAACCTAAAGCTGGATCCTCTAATAAAAGAAATATATTTTTGAAAGAAAAAAGTCATTAAGAGTTATGAAAACCATCAACTGAAAAATACCAGACTACTTTTAACAAAAAAAAAAAACCAATCAAACCCGAAAAAAAAGATTAACCCGAAAATTTACCTTGAGTTTATGAATTCACCCGATCTTCATTTGCAAGTTCGGTGATTGCTCCTTCGAGGTTGGCTCCATATTTGCTTAAAAGGTCGTATCTTCCATAGTTATCGTAACAATTTTGGTGAATCTATGTAATTAAGTTTATCTTTGGCAATAATAGAAAG
Source organism: Spinacia oleracea (assembly GCF_020520425.1). NCBI lineage: Eukaryota > Viridiplantae > Streptophyta > Magnoliopsida > Caryophyllales > Amaranthaceae > Spinacia > Spinacia oleracea. Next base: position 151,282,304 of record NC_079489.1, read on the forward strand.
GATGAAATGATGATAAGAAGGGAGAAATGATGAAGAGATTGAATATTATGAAGAACGGTTGGGAGGAGATAGAAGGAAGAGGGAGGTGAGAGAAGAAATTAAAGAGGACGGCTGTGAGGAGGAGAGAGAGAGGTTTTTTTCTCTTTTATATGGGCTAGGGTTAAGGGGGGAGAAAGCCCAAAGTGGTTAAGTGTAATAAATTATACCGACTACCGAACGATTTTCGAAAAAAAAAATAGCCATACAGTCGGTAAACGTAAAAATATAGTCGGTAATTTACCGACTATCCTAAAAATGGTCGGTAATTTACCGACTACCCTAAAAATGGTCGGTAATTTACCGACTACACTAAAAAATGGTCGTTAATTTACCGACTACCCAAAAAATGGTCGGTATTTAACCGACTATCTTAAAAATGGTCGGTAATTTACCGACTACCCTAAAGATGGTCGGTAATCACCGACTACTTCTAAAATGGTCGGTAAATAATTTTTTAATGACTACTTTTGTAGTGGTCGGTAATTTCAGTCGGTAACAACCCGATTTCTTGTAGTGTTAGTTGGTGAAATTTTTTATGCTCCATAACATATTGAAAATATTTTCCCAACTTAGGGGGAGACGAGCAAGAATAAGTTGGCAAAATTTAAAGATAATAAATTGATCCCCATATGAGTAAGTGTACATGTCAGCTTTATGTCCTCGAAGTATGTTTGGACATAAATATCTATGACTTGATTGTGTTAAATTGTTACATGTTCAAAGGCATAAAGGTGTATGATAGTCATAGTGCTCGATGTTACATATAGTAAGTGTTGAGAAATATATATCTTGCCAATATTTATTTAAATCTCTACACCTGAAGTGTAGATTATATATACGGTTCCAATATAGTGATTATATGATAAGGATGGCAAGATAATGCAGTTGATGATATTTTTGAAAATAAAGAAAACACTACTAATTATATAGTGTTTGAAATACCTTTGAAGTGGTATAGATATCTGAAAATAATAGATGGCCCATGAGAAAAAATAAATGGTACCTATTGAATAAGTATTCAGATATCATTGATGAATAGCATACAAAATATATGTTGAATAATTTTGATGATACTGGTAGATGATGGAACCGAAATATAATGTATATATATGCGAGAAATAATGGATTTTGAATAGGGGATCGTAAATCTATGTCTATTTCGATGTAGACATCATTATAATGATCAAATGAGCTCATGGACCCGAAGTCCAACAAGTTATGGATTTGGAATATCCACGTTGTACAGTGTTTTGTATTTGAGTCTTGCATTCATATACATGTGTAGTTAATAGGTAAATGCATCATTTATCATACATTTAGGGTTTTATGTTTTTTCATGATATGATTTTTATATCCAATTATAATTTCATATTACATGTTTCAAAACTATTATTATGTCGTACATGAATATGCATCCAAAGAATGGTGAGATAGATTTGCAACTTTATGAAAAATTTATAAGTGGAGATTCTTACTCCATTGGCTTAATAGTTGTGAAAGAAGTATATATATAATGTTGATTTAATAGCATGTTATGAATCATGCAAATAAGAAGAGTTCCTGAAGAACTATACATGATGTTCTTAAACATCTAGCCTTTCAAGTTTTGCACATGAATATACAACATTGATAAGATATTATCAAAACTCTAAAAGAGTGTTTTGAAATGTTGTCTCAACCAGTAGTTTGAGTACTTGAAATTTATGAAATACGCATATTAATTTATTCATGAAAGAATTATTGTACAACTATGAATCATCTTAAAATTTAAGATAAATGTATGTATTGTCCTTCCAATTGATATTCTTTTATGGTCCAGAAGAACCATAAATAAGATTATTAGATATATTACACCTCCAAGTTGGACAATGATATTGTTATTTATCCTGTATTGCCATGAAAGTATATGACCAAAGAAAGTTTAATCATTATTGATCGAAAACTACCATTTATAACCTCCAGAAGAAGGTATATATGTTCAATATGTATGGATAAGTTTTGCAATATCATGTATAAGAAAATATATTCATCTCAGGTGAAGCTAAAGTATTATTATATTATACATCGGGAAACTCGAAAACAAACGTATCGAATGAGATAGAGAAAAACACAAGATCTTGCAGGTAATGTTTTCAAAGATTTGGTGATACAGATATTCACTTCATCTGTTCAAGTAGAGAATTGAAGGTTCAAGTTAAACTATGGAAAATCGAGTTTCAGGGAACTCCATGATGCTGCATTTGAAGAGCTACTCAACAATATTGGATTGATTGCACTTAAAGATCTCAAATATTGTATTCATCAGGGGGAGAAATACGCGTTGCACTCTTTTTCCCTTAACCAAGGTTTTGTCCCACTGGGTTTTCCTGGTAAGGTTTTTAACGAGGCAACATCTCAAGCGTATTATGAAGAATGATGTACTCTTTTTCCTTCACTGGGTTTTTATCCCACGGGGTTTTCCTAGTAAGGTTTTAACGAGGCATAGTCTCTAATAATGGACATCCAAGGGGGAGTGTTATGAAATATTGGGTGGATGCCCATTATACCCTAGTATATTTCCGGAATATTCTAGATCTTAGGGTTTATTGTTCCCCAAGCGAACCCTATTCTATTGTATATATATATACCCCATTATTCATGGAATAAGATATATAGTTGTTCTCTTCCAATTTCTCCTCTCTTTCTCTTTATTTCACAATAGAAATAACATTTATATTTATACATTATGAGGGATTTTAAAGGATTACGGAGTAATTTTTTATTTAAAATAAAAATATATTACTGCACTAAAGATAAATAGCTTTTACAATAACTCTTATTATAAGTATGGTTGTCCCTTATTCAGGCTTCAAGAATCAAATATAAGTACGGTTATACTTATTTAGGCTTCAAAAATCAAATATAAACAAGTATAATTGATTTTTCCTTCAATGCATTACAGTAAATACAAAACCTAGAGAATATAAAGTCAAAGATATCCTACTCTCAATAAAACAAAGTCAAAGATATCCTAGGGATTTACTGTAATAAAAAGATATGCTCAGCTATCTTATAGGAGTCGATTAAGGAAGATAATTACAAAGATATTAACAACATACTTCGTAATAAGTATCTATCTATATAATATACTAAAAGAGAGGAAATCAATGTAGTGATGACAAATGTCACTCATTGATTGGCCTCTCTTTTAATTTTTTTTAAAAAATTATTAGTCTATATTTGTTTTGTCTTATTAAGAAAGAATCGGAGAAGATATTATTGCTTGCCATTATAAAACTTAAAGATTATGTTGATAATATATATCCTAAAATATTACGTACGTAGTAAAATTGCAAACTTCCAAGAATTCCATTCTTAAAGATTCATATATTATGCTAAATATTCTCTCATAAACCTAAAAAGTTGATTATATGTTATTTAATTAAAAAAAAATATCCATGTCATTATATTATTTTGACTTAGCTAAGAATATTATGTAAAATATATGGACATATATTTATGCACGTAATCAGAGGCTTAGCTAATTAATGCACGAATGTTTTGATTATCTACGCTATTATATAATAAATTATGGAAAATTAACATGCAAAGATGAAAATCCTTATATGTTTCTTGATTATTTAAGGCATGAAATTGGAAATTATATAATTTATATACTCTGTGTATATATATTATCATGAATGTCACAGTCAATGAGTTTTTATATTGGCGGACAATTTTTTTATTAATGTCATTTATCATATATTATAAGATAAAGGAATTGTCTCCAGTATAATTAATATAAGTGATTCAGGTGCAATATTCTAAATATGTCATAGTCATATATACATAGTAGCTTTTTCGGTGTAGTATTTGTATATGGAGAATTATGATTAAAGTTAATCATCTACTATTGACCATCTAAGTATGCATATTCAGAAAGGCATTTATACATGTAAATTTGCAATCACGACATACATTGCTAATAATTAATATTTTTTTTACATAATCTAAGTGTGTAATTAATATCAAACTATATAAAAAGTAAAATATGTTCTAAACTGAATAATTCATATTGTCGTGAATAATCATGATAATTCATTAATAAATAGAGATTTGGTATTGATGAGCGGATTTAAGGATATCATGTACCCGATCACCTTGGTGATGGAGCGAGTTTAAATTTACTAGATTTGAAAACACTCACTAAATCCTAATTATGTATGTCACTTTTTAAATAATTTTATCAACATGATCAATTTTTAATAACCCGTAATAAATTTATGTCAACGTATTCCAAAGTTAGCTGAAAAATAAAGTAAATTATCTATCGAATATAGGGATGTTAGATTGTTAGCGAGACGGATTTTTTGGGAGATCCCCTGCGGATCCTTCCCATGGCCGAGCGGGGATGGAAGAAAGTTTGGTGGGTGATGTGATTAAAAAATGTATTCCACGCGGGTGATGAGGGAGTGATGGATTTTAGATTGGACCTTTCTTCCTTCATTATCCTTCAACTAATCCATTATAAATATCAATATTATTTTACTACTCCTTTTATTCCAATTTAATCGTCACACTTTCTTTTTCGAGCGCCCAATTTAATTTTCATACTTCTTTTATGGCATGAATCACTAATACATTACATCTCTCTTCTCATTATCAAAAATTAAGGTCTCACTTATTCCCTCATTCAATTAATGATACTTTTGTGTTTAAATATTACTGATAAGCTAAAATCTACTTATCGTATAAAACTCCGTGAAAACTTAATGTGACGATTAAATTGGGACTGATAGAATATTATCCTACACATTATGTAGAGTAACGTTTTGTTTATTTACTCAATCACTCTCTTACCGAAAAAAATAGGAGTCTAGGAGAGGGTTTGATGCGGGTGTGGATACGCGGATAAGTGGTGGAGCAGGGATGGATGAGATCCAGGGAACAGGTTGGAGCCATGATTTTGTATCATCCGAAGAAACAAAATATACCAAAAAGTTTGATTTTTACCCCTCGAGACCGGGATTCAGAGGGGTGACTATCGTTTCTATCACTAGTGGCTCGGATTGGGATAAAAATTTTTAGGCGGGCACGATGTAAAGGACGCGCCCCGCCTCAAAGTCATCTCTAGCAAAATAAAGTAAATGGTGGGGTTATGTGTTAAGTGATCGGATAATGAGGCAGTTGAGACGAGTATTAAGTAGATATGACTATCAAAGGGAATGGTGGATGAAAATAATTTTTGTTTTGTCACAAGTGACAAATGAGGATGAATATAATTTTGTCCATGTATCATTTTTTGTTTTATTTTTTTAATAAATAATACACCGAATAGGGTAATAACAAAAGTATTCGTCATTAATTAGGAGAATATCCATAACCTCTATTTTAATGATCATTGTCTACCACTATAGTTTATATTTCACATAAATTTATATTTAGATTATAAACCGTGCATCGCACGGGTACTATACTAGTTGAAAACTAAAACTATGTCAGTCCTTGTCATCAAACACACACCATGACCAGGTGAAAAATATTAATCCCTCCGTCCCGGAATACTCGACCCGGTTTGATCGGCACAGAATTTAAGGAACTTGAATCGACTTATTTAATTTAATAGGTAGTACTGTAGTTGATAGTGGGGTATTATTTTAATGTAGTTAGTGGGAGGTGGCTTAAGAGGTGGGGTTGGGGCAGGGTAGGGGTTGAATTTTTAATTATTTTTTGTATGGAGTAGGAGTAGGTGGGTTAATAGGGGTGGAGTGAGAAATAATATAATATTGTTATAATATTTCCATTTCTAGAAACAGGTCAAGTATTAAGGGACGACCCGATAAGGAAAATAGGTCAAGTATTCCGGGACGGAGAGAGTAGTGTACTTTGCACCATATGGTATTTTTATACCCATTGATGGTATTTATCGTACTTTCTCCTCATATGTAAAGAGAAAATGTGAGAGGGTACACGGGTGCATCCTAGTGCATCGAATATAGTAATATGCTCTCGTGAACAAGGATGATAGCGTTTAAGTTTTCACCTTAGGGGGTTAAGGGGTTCATGGTATCATTGTCAGTTTTTGATTTTAGATTTATAATCATTTATGAACTAAGAAATTGTCATATCTAAAGAACTCATGATGATTTTCAGAACTGACAACAAAAAATTATAAACTATATTTTGTGGTTTCCATATTCTTGTTCATAGTTTTTAGATTTTAGTTTATTTATTTTGGTTTTCATTGTTTATCGCTCTTTGGAATCACTGTAACTAGGTTTCCAGTTTTTGGTTCTTTGATTTTGAAAGTCATATGATTTAGATTGAATCATGAACAAAAAATTAGTTATACTTATAGCGATCATGTTGATTTTGAAAACTGACAAAAAAAACTGAAAACAACTTTTTATGGTTTTCATATTTTGGTTTTTAGTTTTGTAAAAAACCAAAAGAGTTACCGAACGGGGGCGTAGTTGTTACTTGAAAACTAATTTTGGCCCATTATATACTTAGTATTTATTTATTTTTTTAATTTATTTTTTTAGGGATAGTTGTTAATTCTATTTGTTAAAAAAAAAAGAAAAAAAAAACCCCACAGTCACGTATACCTTCAAGCTTTCGCTTATTAGTGGACGATCACGCCAATCATCTACGAGGCATTTGGTATGTGGGAATGGAAATTTGGGGAGTAGAAGGTAGGATACTGATAGGATATTGATAATTGGGAATTCAGGAAAATATTACATTTTCTTTGTTTGTTTAGTGGTGGGAATAGGAGAATAATAGATTAAGTAACCAAAAGTCTAAAACACCCTTCACAATATTATTTGCTTTTCGGTTTAATGGTTTATTAACGGCAAATTGATCATTTTATTTTTATTTTTATTTTGTGAATCATTTCAATTCCCCATCCTCTCCGATGGGAATTAAATTAAACAAGGGAATAGACTATAGAGCCTTTTATTTCTCAATCTTATCTTATTTCCTATTTAGCAAACATGGGAGTTTTAATTTCCATCTTCTCATACTTCAATTCCCACAAAACAACACCCTCCTAAGGTATCTTTGGTTTTAGTTGTTGGGCTTCCTCTATTGGTCTCACCTCGATCATTCAATTGGGTTTGTTTTCACGCTAATGAGGGACTAAACCCCCCTAAAATAAAATACTGTCATAATTAACTGTTGGAAATTCTCATTGGGAAACACAAAGGGAAAAAAAAGTGAGTGAAAATAAAAGAGTCCCACATGGAAAAAACTCTTCATATTCTCCTTGTTTATTAATTGGGGAATGAGTGTAACTCTTGTTTAAGAAAGCGTGAGAGTGGTATGGGTGGACACATCACACGCGCGCGCGCGGCGGGCCTCGGGCCTCGGGCCGTGGTACTTGGGCTCTTGGGAATGCGGTTCGCGAGCGTGGGGTGGGTTTTGTGGGTCAAACCCTATTCTTTTTGGTAACTGGACCGTTTTGGTTAAGTCATTGTTACGGGAATCTGTATTGATTACGTAACCGTTGGATTAATTACCATTAATTACGTCCGTTACTACATTCAATGTTTCTGACCGTTTTTGGCTGTTGCAATATTCATTCCCTTAGCCGTTTTTGTCTGTTGAGTTTCTCTCCTTCTGATTACTTAAATCAGAGTTTTAGTTTCCTTCAAACACTGAAAATCATTCACACAAATACGAAAACACATTCTTTCTCTCACAAAAATAATTGCTCTCGGTTTTGGGCATACGTTCTGACTCCATCCGGCTTTGTGAGTGCACACAACGTCGGAGTTGCGCTAATCCTGGAGGGCGACCGCATTCTGTTCTACTGCACCGGGAGGTAGCGCAGAATCGTCTTTTAGGACAGTGGGTGTCCACGACGCAACAATTGTTCTTCGTTCAGTTCATCGAATCAGATAAGTTTGTTCTAATTTTTGGTTTAGTCGCAACAATCTAAAAGACGATTATTATGGCTTTGACTTCGAAATTCATGATTCTTGATATGTCTAAGTTAGAACCTCTTGATGGCAAGAATTATAAACGTTGGGCTGTTAGGATGCGATTCTATTTAGAACAAATTGAGATTGCTTATGTGCTTGATGATGTTGTCGAACCTGATGATGAAACTGAATTGCATGCTTTTGAGTTGAAATTTGCTAAAGATGATAGGACATGTAAGGGCATGTTGCTGCATCATATGTCGAATGCATTGCTTGATATCTATATGGGGTTTGGTCATGCTAGGGATATTTGGGATGCATTAGAAAAGAAGTATGGAACTGATGATGCTGGTACTAAGCGTTATTGTGTCAGTAAGTGGTTAGGTTTTCAAGTTCAAGATGATAAACCAATTATTTATCAGATTCATGCTTATGAAAATATTTGCATTGCTATGGCTGCCGAGGGTTTGAGTATTTGTGATATTACTCTTGCTATAGTTTTAATTGAGAAACTCCCACCCTCTTGGAAAGATTTTCGTAATCAGTTGATGCATAAAAAGAAGGACCTTACCTTAGAGGAGCTTGTAGGTCACCTGAAAATTGAGGAGGAAAATCGTATTAAGGATAAGGGTCAATCTGTGTTTTCCGGTTCCGCTAAGGCTAACCTTGTAGAACCTAAGCCTAATGCATATTCTGATAGGTTTAAGGGAAAGGGCAGTCCTTTCAAGCCTCAAGGGAAACCAATGAAGTATAAGTTCAAGGGAAAATATTTTGAATGTGGGAAAACTGGTCACAAGTCTGTAGATTGCAGATCCAAGAAGAAGCCTGATCAGAACCAAGCCAACCTTGCTGAAGCTAATGAAGTTTCTGATCCTAACCATTTTATTGCTGTTGTTTCAGAAGCTAACTTGACAGGTAATGTTGCTGAATGGATCGTAGATACTGGAGCAACGAGACACATCTGCACCAACAAAGACATGTTCACTACCTACGAAAAAATTGATGGTGAAAATGTCTTCATGGGTAATTCAGCTTCTGCAACTGTTCAAGGCAAAGGGAAGATCGTTCTCACTCTTACCTCTGGAAAACTTATTACTCTTACCAATGTGTTGCATGTTCCAGAAATGCGTAGGAACCTGATTTCTGATAGCTTGCTAATGAAGGCTGGATTGAAGCTTTCATTTGATTCTGATAGGCTTGTTATTACTCACAATGGGGAGATTGTGGGAAAGGGTTTCTGTAATGGGGGTTTATTTACTCTTGATGTCAAACTTGAAATTATGAATAAGAATGCTAGTACTTCTTCTGTTTATATTGCTGAGTCTATTGATTTATGGCATGCAAGGTTGGGTCATCTCAACATTGCTTCAATTAAAAAGCTTAAACAACTTAATTTGATCCCCAGTTTTTCTAAAACTGATTTTGCAAAATGTGAAGTATGTGTTGAGGCCAAGTTTGCAAAGAAGCCATTTAAATCAATAGATAGACAAACTGAAGTACTAGAGCTTGTTCATAGTGACTTGGGGGATTTTAAAAATTATGAGAGCAGGGGTGGTAAAAGGTATTATATTACTTTTGTTGATGACTGCTCAAGATTTACCATGGTTTATCTTCTCAGGTCAAAAGACGAGGCTGAGGAAATGTTCCTCAAATACAAGGCCGAAGTGGAGAACCAACTTGATAGGAAGATCAAGAGACTTAGGAGTGATAGGGGTGGTGAGTATGACCCTAACACTCTTAAGGCATTTTGTGAGCAGAATGGGATCATACATGATGTTAGGTTATGATACATATGACATTACATAGATCATGCGGAAACAACCATTAACCCAGGACAACATATTATTTACACATAATCATATAGCATAATTTAGATGCATACTCTTTGTTGCGTGCCATCCCTAGCTGCGCCCGAACCGAACAAGAACAAGTCTTTAGGACTCCAAGTGTCGTCCCTCCGTAGATAGTCCACAGCACGTCCGGATCCGCCTTAAGATTGACCAACTAGAATCGCCCTTAAGGTACTAGAAAATTTCGGCACTTTTATGAGCAAGATGTGTGTTTTAGTTTTCTCTCAAAAACTCACTTTTTGAATACTTTTAAACTTTTTTTTATATAAATTGTGAGCCCTAGCCTCATATTTATAGCGGTATGGAAAGGGAATCGAAATCCTATTCAGATACAAATTAATCAAACCTAGAATCCTACAAGAACTCTAATTTAATTAATTTATCAAATAGAATTAGGAATTTAATCATTAACCGAACTCTGCATGTTTTAGGAAACGTGCACGAACACAAACACTTGCACACACACGCACGACAGCCACGATGGGCCTCATGCGTGCGCGCGAGCAGCAGCCCACTCAGCGCCCGCGCGCGCTGCGCGCTGCGCGCGCTGTGCGCGCTGTGCGCGCTGCGCGCTGCGCGCAGCCTGCTGGGCCTGGCCTTGCTGTTTGTGCAGCGCGCTTGGCTTGCTGGGCGATGGCCTGGCTTCGTGCTGGGCCTCGTCCGGCAGGCCTCGTCCGATGCTTATTCGTACGATGCGCTTCCGATTAAATTTTCCGATTCCGGAATTCATTTCCGATACGAACAATATTTAATATTTCCGATTCCGGAATTAATTTCCGTTTCGAACAAATATTTAATATTTCCGTTTCCGGAATTATTTTCCGATTCCGGTAATATTTCCGATTCTGACAATATTTCCGTTTCCGGCAATATTTCCGATTCTGGCAATATTTCCATTTCCGATAATATTTTCCGATACGTACCATGTTTCCGTTTCCGGCAACATCTACGACTTGGATAATATTTATATTTCCGATACGATCCATATTTCCGTTTCCGGCAATATCATCGTTTCCGGAGTATTCATTTCTTGCCTGTGACGATCTTAGCTCCCACTGAAACCAAGATCCGTCGGTTCCGAATATTCATAGATAGAGTATCTAATGCCATTAGATACTGATCCGTTTACGTACTATTTGTGTGACCCTACGGGTTCAGTCAAGAGTAAGCTGTGGATTAATATCATTAATTCCACTTGAACTGAAGCGGCCTCTAGCTAGGCATTCAGCTCACTTGATCTCACTGAATTATTAACTTGTTAATTAATACTGAACCGCATTTATTAGACTTAACATAGAATGCATACTTGGACCAAGGGCATTATTTCCTTCAGTCTCCCACTTGTCCTTAGGGACAAGTGTGCATTTCCTAATTCCTTTGTCGCTCGATGCTTGCTCTTGAACATAAGGTAAGAGTTGTCATCCTTATTATGTCCAGAGGTGTTCCTCGGTTTCAGAGTTCAACTGATCAAATAAACAGATAATCATAGCCTATGATTCATCCGAGCACGGCCATGCATTTCACAGTTTCTAGCTCTCCGAGTGGCCTTGTACAACTTTTAAGCATCTCATCCCGATTTATGGGAGGACAATCCCAATCTTGCGATCTTGAGATTAGACTTCGTTTGATAGGTGATTACCTGAGCGTTGCCTTTATAGCCTCCTTTTACGGTGCGACGGTTGGTCAACGTCAAAGCAACCAGTTCTCAAACAAGTAATCTCAAATCACTCAGGTATTGAGGATTTAGTGTCTAATAATTTAATGAAATTTACTTATGACAGACTTTCATCTCTTACAGTAAAGTTTCATAGGTCTTGTCCGATACTAGTCTTCCCAAAGTAAGTATCTATGCAAATGATTATGACATTGCCATGTCCACATAGTTCAAGAAACAGAACTACTAGTCATCTTGCATTCTAATCGTCTAACGTTTTCTATGCGTCCAATTTTATAGAAAACTCCGATTAGGGACCATTTTCAACTTTTGACATTCAAGTTCACTTGATAGACATTTCTTAGTCACAGGACTGGTCCTGACAGTCTATCTTGAATATATCGTCAAATTGAAGGGACTCATCATTTAATATTAAACCAAGATTAAATGGAATATGAAAATACATTTCATATATGATAAATGTTCAACCCCAATGTTTTACAACCATGGGCCTCAAACCCATCTTCTAAAACAGTTCATGGAATTCAAAGCTATGCTTGATTTCCAGTGCTACAATGTGAGTGTTGCTTCTCACTTGTTGCATAGGTTTAGTTATCATGCTTTGCCAATCTTAATATCCTTTTCATCGAATGTTCTTCGAGATATGATGATAAGATCTTTTCGAGTTTGTTTATTATGTGATCTAGTCTTTCTTACTTCGATGGTGGTTTTACTCATTTTGCAATGAAGAACCATCAAGTTAGCAGACGTTTTTCTTGCTTCAAGAGTGGTTCTACGCATTTTTCAATGAAGAATCATCAAGCCAGCAGATAGGTGATCTACCCAAGTTCAGTGAAGAACTTTAAACAACCCTGTTTTATTGCTTCTTAGGCAATAATTACTTTTACTTCAACTTTATAGGTTGCTAGTAATGCTTTGTTTGGAATTACTTATCCAAGCAGTTCACAGATATGTGGAATACTCTCAACTATATCTTAGAACATAGAAATCATTATTTTAATTTCCCACGCAACAACTCATGGTCTCCAACCCATGTTGCCATTTTCAAAACACGATGCTCTATAGCTCGTCCTTATCAATGGTTAACTCCAAAGGGTCTTGCTTGATCCTTTGCCAGTGTTTATGCGTGTAGCATCAATATTTAGCATATCTTTATTTCCTTGAATCAAGAACTATTCCTATGTACCTTTTCAAGTACCATAAGTATTCTTGATCTCAATCTAGTTGATCTTTACTTAGATCAATAGAGATTGGTATATGTTCGTCATGGCTAAAGTCATACGATACGTTTTTGGCGATCCTCATATTATATCATACATGATAAATTCTTTTGCAGAATAATTCCCAATTGAATTCTATTCATGTAACTTTAGCTTATCTAGTTTCAGTAGATACTAAATTCAGCTAAATTCTTTGACATATAATATAGGTTGAGAATCTCATTTAGACTCTTTGATGTTTAACTTAGTAAGTGCTTATACATAGTTCAAACATCCTTTACTTAGATTTATTCACATGGGTCGAATATCTCCAATGGAGTTATTCGTGTTTGATTTAGTAAATGCCATTACTTAATCTAAAACATTAATATAAGATCTTTGTAAATAGATCTTAATACCCAGTATGCACTAAGTTTCGCCTTGGTCCAACATTGATGAATAATTTCAAACCTAAGTTATTAGCATTTGAATGTTATTTCACAATAAAGAGATATGTGTGTGATACACATAGGACCAATTAAGTTTTATGTACTCCCACTAAACTTCTTATATATCTATAAGAATCATGTACATTTTATGAAACTAAAATACTTATTAGCTTCACTAAAATACATTTCTAATTCCCAATTGCTTGCTTAAATCTGTACTTAGATTTCATAAGCTAGCTTTCTTTTTCAAGCATTTATTTGGATCCACAAATCCTATGACATACCATGTACATAGTTTATTCCAACATTTTATTGAGGAATTGTTTTGTCATCCAATTGCTATATGTACCGATATGCAATCATTGCTTGAATTATAGACTTGAGCATTACGATTATGCATGAGGTTTCAACACAATTCACACCATGAATTTGCTTGTAACCTTTAGCAACTAATCTAGCTTTGTGTGTGAACACAATTCCATGTTTGATGGTTTTTATCCTTAAAACAAACTTGCAACCAATAGGTGTGAAACTATTCTTGCAAATCAACAAAATTTCAATTTTGTCATCAAAACATTGAGTATGTTTTATTGCCTCTAACCATTTAAAAACATTTGAGTCTATATATGGCCTCTAACCATTTTAGGGAATCTGGGTTTCGTCATAGCTTTCTTACAAGTCACAAACTCATTAATCTACATGATAATAGTTTGACTGCAAGTTGTAGGTTTCTTCACTATTTAATAGAAGAATCTCATAGCTTCATTGACCTGATCTCTATGTTTCTTTACTATCTAATAGAAGAATCTCATAGTTTCAGTGACTTGAATTCTATGCCTACTTGGGTATATAACATCAAACAATAGAATATCAATAGCCACTTGAAAGTCCTTTGAATATTCTGTTCTCCTTGAAGCACTTGTAAAGTCTTCTAAGAGATATCTATTCTTTAAAGCCACTTCTAACGTCCTTAAAGAATAAGTTCGGATTTTCTGAATCACTTCGAAAAGCCTCCGGAATGTCCGTTTATGTTTGTTGTTCGCCTCGAAGACTTTCGAGGTCTATTTTCTCCCACTTGTCATTTTGGAAACGAATCTCCAAAAAGGACATTATTTCGAGCAAACAAACATTATGTTCTCAAAAATTCGTGGTAGAAACAATACCCTTGTGTCTCATTTGAATAAATCACAATGAAACATATATCTAGACTTGGGCCTTAGTTTGTTGAATAACAAACACTAAGCTCCCACTGAGTTTAGCAACTCTTTAGATATATATATATAATTGAAAAGATATCCTGAAATTACTTTTCAATAGCTTTGACGAATTTGGTTTAGTTTGGTGGTAGTTGAGCATTTTGTTTTAGAAATTATAGGAAAAGTTTTTTTTTTTATGATTCATCATTAATCGAATCAAGTAACAATTGACTTCGATTATTCCAACTAAGATATGCCATATCTTATGGAGCTAGATTGTGAAATTACAACACACAATCATTGATGATCATATTTGGTCTCAAGTAATCATCAACATGATCTAACCTAGATCTTTATGATTTCTTGCCAAGTGGATTTATACTTCTGAATCTTTGAACTAGCCAAACAGATTCAAACTTATATCACTTTGAGTAAATAAACCTATATTCACTCAAATCTGTGTGAAATAATAAAGTCATAAAATCTTTCTTTAGCTTTGATCTCTATTGTCTAGGCGTTCTAACAATAGTTCATATCTTTTGTTACTTTCAACAAGTAAGACTAGTTGTCTTAAAATGATCTAGAAATCAATCAACTTTCAAAAGTCCATCAAAATAGAGCTTTTGAATGTTAACTTGTTGATATGGTCTAAGCAACAATGCCAAAGATTAGTGGAACTCAAATCAAGGGGTTGATTTGAACCTAGTAAAGTTCTTTAAAGAGTTGTTTGTTTTAATCAAGCATATTGACTCAACCTGTAATTGACCATTTCATTCAAATAAACAAAC
This sequence comes from Spinacia oleracea, assembly GCF_020520425.1. Taxonomy (NCBI): domain Eukaryota; kingdom Viridiplantae; phylum Streptophyta; class Magnoliopsida; order Caryophyllales; family Amaranthaceae; genus Spinacia; species Spinacia oleracea. The sequence goes on from NC_079489.1 coordinate 151,297,407, forward strand.
ATTGTTTTTGTTTTTCTTGAATGTGAGTCTTTCTGTGTTTGAAGCAGAAATTTAGGTATGCTGATTATGGAACAAAATAGCCATTAAGTTCCAGCCTTTGAAAGGACTTAAAACAAACTTAGATGACCCTACAATTAATGTAGCATTGCCATGCTTCATTTCCCACTTGTAGGTCATTAGTGTATCCTAGCTTCCATTATTTGAGTTATTACCGAAGTAAGAACCTCAAGCGGTATATGATACCAAGGAAGTTTGATTCCTAGGTCACTTCTCTTTAAACATAAACTTATAGGTAGAAACGGAATCGTAATTCCTTTCATTTGTTCCTCGTTTTCCTATTTCTTGTACCCTTTCTTATAGTCTTAAGAATTGAATTCTTTAGTGTTGACTTTTATACTTTGTTAGACATGTCCAATGTCACCAACAAGGTTCTTTACCATTTATGTTGAATATTTTGTTTCAACTAGATGATCTTACCAGAAGCTTCTAAAGTTCTCTAAGCATCGATCTATTCGAATGTCTAGGGACTAGACTCATTCGAGAATTAAATGGACAAAGATATTAGGTTGTTAACCATTGGTAAAGCTGAGCGTATTAAACTCAATGCTTTATGATCTCAAAACTACAGTGTATTTTGAATTCACAAGCACCAATTGGTTTGCCATTCGATCTTGATATTCGAAAACAACCATAAAAGTCGCTATAAGAAACGTACATTTTAAATTGCTCACTTTCTCTCTTTTCCGTGAATCGTTCTTGGATTCACTACCAATCGAGGAAATTTACTGTTACCTTTCTAAAAGGATTTATTGCAGTGCAAAATATTCAATTATAAACAATAATTAAAACATATATTGAAGCATGCAAAGTCTAAACATTTATCATGAATAATAACTTGAAATTAAAGCAACCATGCAATTCAAACAAGTTATTAGCATTTTATTCGATTTTATTGTTCCGGCAGGTGTGAATAAAATGATTCCAAGATCCTAAAATCATTGAAGAACTAAGCACAGTTTGTCGACTTAATCCTAGAACATCTTAGGTAAGCAAAAGCCTTTTGCTAATAGTCTAGAAACTATTCTTGGTTGATAGGTACGTCTAAGAACTTATTAGGTAAACCTATCGAATTTGCCACGACATAAAAGGACTCCTTACTTATATCGTTGAGTTTCACCAAAACTAACATGTACTCACAATTATTTGTGTACCTTGCCCCTTTAGGACCAATAAGTAACACCTCGCTGAGCGAAAACTATTACTAGATTGATGTAAAGGATATCCAAGCAAGTGTATATTTTGGCATGGCACCTTTTAACTCAATTTTTAAGTTTGGAACTTAAGGCTCTTACTATGTTGGTTAGATTTTAAGTGAACTAAAATCCTTAATCATGCAACATAATCAAGCTTTTGATCTCATGCATTTTAAGACATATTTAAAAGCAATAAATAACTTAAAACATGCATAAGATAAATGTGATCTAGTATGGCCCGACTTCATCTTGAAGTTTTAACTTCAAAGTCCGTCTTGAAAATCTCTGTGGGAGGCACCATTTTCTTCAAATAGGATAAGCTATAATTAAAACTAATTACAACTATTTGATGGTACGCAGACCATATTTGAATTGAAAAACAATCTTTGGTACTTTAGACCAATTACATTCAAATTAATGGTACGCAGACCATATTTTCTATCCTATTTGGGCCATACTAGTCACTTCATAACCTGCAAAACAGTACATATACGATATATACCATTCACCCATTCATTATCATGAATGGCCCACATAGCTGGTTAGTAAAACACATTATGCATCACGTAAACATTTGCAGCAATTAATCAAGGGCACCAATAATCTACCAATTATTCAGTCCTTATTAATTCTAATCAAGTTGTTTTAACCTTAAGGATTTGTAGACCTAATCAAGAGTTTATGACTAAAAAGCGCTCCCACTTAAACCAATAAATTCATATGCTTTACCAATTTTAAACATAAAAATGTATTTCTAGTCCAACCGGAAACATACAAATTTAATTAAAATTTAAAGCTCATATCAATTTATAATTGAATCCAAAAATTTAATTTAATTTCAGTCGTATTTAAATTAATTCATGATTTTAATTTTAGTAAAATAATTAGAATAAATAACATTTATTATAATTATAATATTCAAAATTAAAATCCAAGAAAATAATTCAAATTATTAATTTTAAAATTAATTAAAATTACGTGAACTGAAATTTTCAAATTAAACATTCAAAACGATCTAATCGTAACGCAAACACCCTACGCGTTGCACGCCCATGGGCCGTACGCACACAGCCATTGCTGGCCATGTGCGCGCAGCCCATGCGCTCGTCGCATAGCTGCTGCTTCCCTATCGCAAGCCTCCGCACGCATTGGTGCTCGCTGCGCGCGCCAGCGCTCATCGCACGCGAGCTATCGCTCGCAGTGCGCGCGCGCGACATCGCTCGCTGGGCGCGCGACATCGCTCGCTGGGCGCGCGAGCCATCGCTCGCTGGGCGCGCGACATCGCTCGCTGGGCGCGCGACATCGCTCGCTGGGCGCGCGACATCGCTCGCTGTGCGCGCGAGGCATCGCTCGCTGGGGCGCGACATCGCTCGCTGGGCGGGCGACATCGCTCGCTGTGCGCGCGAGTAATGCTGGGCGCAGCGCTCGTGGCACGCGAGCTTGCGCTCGCTGCGCGCGAGGCTGCGCGCTCTTGTGCGAGGCAGCGCGCGTTGTGGCGCAGCTCGCTTGCTGCCCACACGCGACTGCCTTGGCTCGCTCTTCGCCCATGCCCATTCGTTCATTGCTCGTGGCACACGACACAAGGCAGGGCTGCTGCCTTGTGCTCGTGCACTACGCCCTTGCTCATTGCATTCGTGCCGCACGGGCGACGAGCTCCCTTGCTCGTCGTCGCATGCCCGCATTATACAACACCCTTAAGGGTAACACGAAGCGTCCATTGCTTCGTGCGTGCAAGTTATATGAACGAATCGCATAAAAATTTAAAATTTATATTTAAAATTAATGACAAATTAATAAATAATATTAATTTCATAATTTTAGGGCGAAAAATCGAAAATTTATTATCCAATTGATTTCCGATTGTTATGGATTCAAGTCTAGGTCACAAAAATTTAAAATTTATCATAAATTTACAATTTTTATGGTGGTTTTTAATCATAGGTTTCTAATTAAATTACAATTAATTATGAAAATCAAATTAATTCTAAATTATTCTAATTTTCAACAAATTAATCATAATTACAAATTAGATTGCATAATTAACAAGACTAGGCATTCAAACTTGTTAAACATATGCAGTAGGTCAATCAAAAATTCAAGATTTATCAACAAGAATCGCAAATATTTAATTTAACATCTTAAATTTACGAAATTTTGCATTCGAAAAACTAAAACCTTCGAAAAGTCATAGTTAGGCTTCGAATTTGAGAATTCTGGGTTCGGCAGAAAAATACTATTTTTGTCAAAATTTTTAGAATGCCTTTTACATGCGGAATTGACACAAAAATCACTCAATTCGGATGAGTAACGAAGAAACTGCCGAAAAACTGCGTACGTATAATTAAATAAACGCAATTTGCAATTAATTAACAATTACGAAAATTAATCACCCCTTTTAATTCTTGCAAATTTGTAATATTTAACCATGTTCATGCAATTTAGATTATGAAAATAATAAGGGGCTCGTGATACCACTGTTAGGTTATGATACATATGACATTACATAGATCATGCGGAAACAACCATTAACCCAGGACAACATATTATTTACACATAATCATATAGCATAATTTAGATGCATACTCTTTGTTGCGTGCCCTCCCTAGCTGCGCCCGAACCGAACAAGAACAAGTCTTTAGGACTCCAAGTGTTGTCCCTCCGTAGATAGTCCACAGCACGTCCGGATCCGCCTTAAGATTGACCAACTAGAATCGCCCTTAAGGTACTAGAAAATTTCGGCACTTTTATGAGCAAGATGTGTGTTTTAGTTTTCTCTCAAAAACTCACTTTTTGAATACTTTTAAACCTTTTTTTTTATAAATTGTGAGCCCTAGCCTCGTATTTATAGCGGTATGGAAAGGGAATCGAAATCCTATTCAGATACAAATTAATCAAACCTAGAATCCTACAAGAACTCTAATTTAATTAATTTATCAAATAGAATTAGGAATTTAATCATTAACCGAACTCTGCATGTTTTAGGAAACGTGCACGAACACAAACACTTGCACACACACGCACGACAGCCACGATGGGCCTCATGCGTGCGCGCGAGCAGCAGCCCACTCAGCGCCCGCGCGCGCTGCGCGCTGCGCGCGCTGTGCGCGCTGTGCGCGCTGCGCGCTGCGCGCAGCCTGCTGGGCCTGGCCTTGCTGTTTGTGCGGCGCGCTTGGCTTGCTGGGCGATGGCCTGGCTTCGTGCTGGGCCTCGTCCGGCAGGCCTCGTCCGATGCTTATTCGTACGATGCGCTTCCGATTAAATTTTCCGATTCCGGAATTCATTTCCGATACGAACAATATTTAATATTTCCGATTCCGGAATTAATTTCCGTTTCGAACAAATATTTAATATTTCCGTTTCCGGAATTATTTTCCGATTCCGGTAATATTTCCGATTCTGACAATATTTCCGTTTCCGGCAATATTTCCGATTCTGGCAATATTTCCATTTCCGATTATATTTTCCGATACGTACCATGTTTCCGTTTCCGGCAACATCTACGACTTGGATAATATTTATATTTCCGATACGATCCATATTTCCGTTTCCGGCAATATCATCGTTTCCGGAGTATTCATTTCTTGCCTGTGACGATCTTAGCTCCCACTGAAACCAAGATCCGTCGGTTCCGAATATTCATAGATAGAGTATCTAATGCCATTAGATACTTGATCCGTTTACGTACTATTTGTGTGACCCTACGGGTTCAGTCAAGAGTAAGCTGTGGATTAATATCATTAATTCCACTTGAACTGAAGCGGCCTCTAGCTAGGCATTCAGCTCACTTGATCTCACTGAATTATTAACTTGTTAATTAATACTGAACCGCATTTATTAGACTTAACATAGAATGCATACTTGGACCAAGGGCATTATTTCCTTCACATGAGACAACGGCTCCCTACACACCCGAGCAGAACGGGATTGCTGAAAGGAAGAACAGAACATTGAAGAACATGATGAATTCTATGCTTATTAGTTCTGGGTTTTCTGATAACATGTGGGGGGAAGCTATATTATCTGCTTGTCATGTTTTGAACAGGGTACCTCACAAGAAGCTAGACAAGACTCCATATGAAATATGGAAGGGTCGTGCACCTAACCTAAGTTACTTGAAAGTGTGGGGGTGTCTAGAAAAGGTGGCTATACCCAGCTTCAAAAGGGACAAGATTGGTCCTAAAACTGTTGATTGTATTTTTATTGGTTATGCTTACCAAAGTGTTGCATATCGTTTTCTTGTTAAGGGTGCTAACAATTCTTATGCAGGTGGTAACATCATTGAGGCAAGAGATGCCGAGTTTTTTGAAACTGTATTTCCTTTGAAAATATCTTGTATCAATGATGTGCCTTCTTCTAACACTTCTTCCAGTATGCCTGTTGCTGCTCCTCCCACCTCTAATGTGAATTCTGAATTGGAGCCAAGGAGGAGCAAGAGGGCAAGAAAGGAAACCAGTTATGGTGATGATTTTATTACCGCTTTCTTAACTGAACCTTACTTGATTGATGATGACTTTGTTTATGTCTTTATTTTGGAAGATGATCCTAGAACCTATGAAGAGGCTATGAAATCTGTTGATGCAGTGTTTTGGAAAGAGGCAATAGATAGTGAACTTCAGTCAATTCTAAGTAACAATACTTGGGAGTTGGTTGATTTGCCTAGGGGTTGCAAGCCCATTACTTGTAAATGGATCTTTAGGAAAAAATTGAAATCCACTGGATCCATTGACAAGTATAAGGCTAGAATTGTGGTAAGGGGATTCACCCAAAGGCATGGTGTTGATTATTTTGATACTTACTCTCCTGTCACTAAAATTGCTACTATTAGAACTTTGATTGCTCTTGCTTGCATTCATGATCTTGTTGTGCATCAAATGGATGTTAAAACTGTATTTTTAAATGGTGATTTGGATGAGGAAATTTACATGGTTCAACCAGAAGGGTTTGTTGTTCCTGGTCAAGAGAATAAGGTTTGTAAATTAGTCAAGTCTTTGTATGGGCTTAAGCAAGCTCCAAAGCAATGGCATGACAAATTTGACAAGACTATGACAGGTAATGGTTCCATGTAAATGAAGGTGATTCTTGTGTTTACTCTAAGCATGATTCTGATGGTTGTGTGATTATTTGTCTTTATGTGGATGATATGTTAATTTTTGGGACTAACTTGGATCGTGTAAATGAGACAAAAAGTTTTCTAAGTTCTAAATTTGAAATGAAAGATATGGGTGAGGCAGATGTGATTTTAGGAGTAAAAATCAAGAGAACTCCAAATGGCATTTGTCTTAGCCAAGCTCACTATGTTGAAAAATTACTTAAAAAGTTTAACTCTTTTGACGTCGATCCAGTTAGGACTCCCTATGATCCAAGCATCCACTTAAAGAAAAATAATGGTGATCCTGTTAGCCAATCTGAATATGCTAAGATTATTGGTAGTGTTATGTTTCTAATGAACTACACTAGACCTGACATTGCTTATTCTGTGAGTAGATTGAGCAGGTACACTCATAACCCAAGTCATGAACATTGGGATGCTTTGAAGAGATTGCTTAGGTACCTTAAGGGTACCATGGATTGGAGTTTGCACTACTCCAAGTTTCCAGGAGTTTTGGAAGGCTATTGCGATGCCAACTGGGTTTCTGGCAATGATGAAATTAACTCTACCAGTGGTTATGTTTTCACCCTAGGGGGTGGAGCTGTGTCTTGGAAATCTTGTAAACAATCTTGTACTGCTATGTCTACTATGGAATCTGAGTTTATTGCTCTTGAATTGGCAGGTCATGAGGCAGAATGGTTGAGAAATGTGCTTGCAGATATTCCGCTGTGGGGGAAGCCAGCTCCTTCAGTTGCACTTCACTGTGATTCGCAAGCGGCTATTGCTGTGGCAAACAACCATGCCTACAATGGGAAGAAAAGGCACATTCGTTTGAGGCACAAGGCCGTCAAAGAATTGTTGTCAAGTGGGGTGATATCACTAGACTATGTAAATTCTGAAATGAACATTGCGGATCCGTTAACGAAAGGCCTATGTAGAAAACTAGTTTTGGAAACATCGGAAGGGATGAGCTTGAAGCCCATTGAATGAATTGTAAAATAATGAACTCCTACTCACAGAGTTCAAAGGACGACATTATGTTATAATTCGGAAGCACAAAATTTTATTTATTGTCCATCCCCTAGATGTTATAATGTGCTTGCTACAATCGGAAAGAGGTTGAGCATACGGCTCTTAATGAACCCATACCATATGTTTGGTGGTGTGAAGGTAGCTCACACTTGATGGGATTCACCTACGTAGGTGTGGAAGTGTGGCTGCTTCCTATGAGAATTGCGATGTGGGCTATTCTCTAGAGCACCTATGAGCATATCCAGGTCGGACGCATGGCCAGTATAAGGCGTCACTTTATTCGCGGAGTCAGAATGTCATACATATTCAGTTGCGTGCTTTAAGTGACGGGTTTCTAACTCCCTATCAAGTTCAATACGAAAGTCACTTGGTAGGAAAGAGATCATAGCTTAAATGTCACTAAGTGTTAATTCAAGTCGAAAGACATTGGCACCTATTCAATTGTTTTGTTTTGCCCAAAACCAATATCCTTCTCCTTTTTCCTTTCTTTTCCGCATATTCGAACCTGTGGGGGATTGTTGGAAATTCTCATTGGGAAACACAAAGGGAAAAAAAAGTGAGTGAAAATAAAAGAGTCCCACATGGAAAAAACTCTTCATATTCTCCTTGTTTATTAATTGGGGAATGAGTGTAACTCTTGTTTAAGAAAGCGTGAGAGTGGTATGGGTGGACACATCACACACGCGCGCGCGCGCCGGGCCGGGCCGGTCTCGGGCCTTGGGCCTTGGGCCATGGGCCTTGGTACTTGGGCTCTTAGGCTGTTTTGGTTAAGTCATTGTTACGGGAATCTGTATTGATTACGTAACCGTTGGATTAATTACCATTAATTACGTCCGTAATCCTGGAGGGCGACCGCATTCTGTTCTACTGCACCGAGAGGTAGCGCGGAATCGTCTTTTAGGACAGTGGGTGTCCACGACGCAACAATTGTTCTTCGTTCAGTTCATCGAATCAGATAAGTTTGTTCTAATTTTTGGTTTAGTCGCAACATTAACGACCATCCAATATTATTTTTTATTTTCAGTTTTTATTGTTAGTTTATAAAAATCAATATTAATGTTATAAATAACTAACTTTTAATTTTATGATTCAACCTAAATTATACCCTTTAACTTTATAAATCATAAAACCAAAAATAAAATATTGATGTTGATCACACCGAACGCACCCAAATTTTTTCTTCTTGCATTATTCTACTTGGTTATTCCGTACAAAATTGCGAAGGAGGTCCCCAACGAATAGTACTCTCCGTGTACTGTCTCGGTCATTCAATTGGTCCATTCCCCTCAACGTGGGGAGTAAATTACGTTCTCAAATCAAATTATGATTTTCTTTTTCAAATATTGCAAAAAAAAAAAAAACATCTAGAAGTTCTCGTCTACAAAAAAAAAAACGTACTTCTATTTAGTATCATGTTGGGAAGCACGGACAGGCCATCGAGCTGACGTGTCCCGTGTCTGACACGTATCGGACACCGACACGCCTTAGACACGCGAAAATATGTGTTCGACCCGCGAAATTAAGTGCCCTTTTTTTTTGAAATATTCGAACATGGGCCAGATACACAATAGACACGTCTTGTACATGTCTTGGACACATATTTTAATATTTGTTAATATTTCAGATTTTTACTTCATTACAATCATCGAAAATGATAAAGGTCGCAACATGCGACCTTTAAGCCGTGTCACAATGGTGACATGGCATGCTTATGTGTCATGAACGTAATTGGAAACTAAAATATATAGATTTTATAACCTATTATACATGTTACAAAAAAGGTAGGAAAATCTTAATATTCTAATTTAGAAATTGAATCATGTAATTTTTTATTTCAGGAAAATATTTATAAATTATTATTTATATAGGAAATAATACTTTTACATTATTTATATGATATAGGAAATTAAAATAAAAATTACATTTACTGATTTATACTTTAGAAAATAAAAGATTAGGAAAAGGTATTTGTTTCCGTCAATTACCTTTTTATTTCCTGTTTATTGGTTTATTGGTTTTGGTATTCTCTTATCATCAAGCTAACCATTAAAAAAAAAAGAAAATTGGGAATTAGAAATTTGTGGAGGAATTAATTGTTGATCAATTAGTCTATAAATGTTGCATACATTTTTTCCAACGATTTGAGTGAGCAATTATCATTTAGAGCATACAGAATGACATAACTAATCTAGAGCCAGAAAAAGCTTTTAAAAAAAATCTGACAATTTGGGTGATAGAAATCGTCATTCCGCTATGGTAATCTGCTAGTTTGTCAAAGAAATCAACAAATTAGTACTCCTAATTGGTAATCAGCTACACAAATCAGTACTACTGATGTTGTTGTTGGGTGCCCTTTTTTCCCTTTATACTGTGTTGCTAATCTGTCAAACGACTTAAACTCAAACTTAAACTTCTCTAATTAATAGGAGCATTTAGGTTAGCACATGGTGGATTTTGCAAATTAAATTTTGCCCATAGTTACCCTTTTCAGATCTTCCTCGGACATTCATAATAGCCTAAGAACTAGTATCATCAATATAATACTTTCATCGTTACTTAGAAGCTGATGGTTAACGTTGTTAGTATTGTAAATGCACACTATGATGTACTCCGTATTCTTTTAATTAAATTGATGTTTTTTTTAAAAATTAAATTGATTTATTTTTAAAATTAGACCAAAATATATTATTCGATTATATTCCGTAGTTTTTATTTTTTTAATTGGTAATTTACAAGATTAAAGGAAATATATATTTACTATAAATATAATAAATATTTTTTTTCCTTCTTTGTATTGATTACCTTATTTACATAGTAAAAATATTGCATTGATAGTAAAAATAAATTGATGACGTGTAGCCTACGTGGCGCCTATATGTACCAATTAAACTCCGACAAATAAGATTGCGACAACTAAATGTTGTCGCAACTTGCGACCTTTATCATCGTCCATACAATCATTAATAATCGAAGTGAGAACTGGCGAAAATTGTTAACAACATCTCATGGTTAAGGCTCCGTTCTATTAGACTTACTTTGACTGAACTTAACTTATCTGAACTTATTTAATCTGAAAATGAAAAGAATTATTTTGTCTAAAATAACTTATGTGAAAATGTCTGAAAAAAACATATTTTTGTTGAACTTATCTAAACTTATTTTATCTTGAAATAAGTCAAAATAAGTCGAATATAACTTTTTGTGATGAGAACAGAAATATCCCATGCGTAATGAGAAATGAAAATGTAGACTGTAAACTGTAAACATTGGTTGTAATTACCCCATCATTTCATTTATTCATGCAAAGAAGCGCATGTCACTAGCAACATAGTTGAACAGAAAGTCTATCAAGAGAGACAACATGCACCTTAAAACATCTTGCTAATGCAAGATCATATAGTTAATTTATGTTAGACACATATTTCAATATTATTAATGATTGTGATTTTATCTTTTTTTATATATATATATTGTACTTTCTTCGTTTCTTTTTGTTTGTTACGTTTGGACTTTTGCACGTTTGTTAAAGTATAATAAAGATTCTTTTTCTTTTTTATTAAAAAAATAAATCCAAGTAAAACCCCAATCTACTAATTACTACTCCGTACATCAACCAATAAGATTGTTTTATTTATCAAAATGAACCAATAATGGAAAAGCACAAAGATTGTTAACTTAACATACTTGGGAAATTGTAAAGAAATTTAATGAGTTGAAAAAATTGGACCAATATATACCTAGTCAATACCTAGTCTATACCTAGTCTATAAAAAGGAAAACCAGTGATTATTATATGACAAGTGTCACCTCCATCTTATTGATTAGTATATGACAAGTGTCACCTCCATCTTTCATCCATAAATTTATTTATTTTTTCAATTTTTCCTTTTGTGGTTTGTTATACGAAGTACTTATGTTACAGCTTCAACAACTCTTTCACTTTATCTTGCTCATTTAACATCAATTCACCATTTAATTCATACATTCGATCATTCAACCTCTACCTAGTATTTAAAAAGAAAAACCATTGATTATTATATGATAAGTAGGGGTGCAAATGAGCTAGGACGTTCGCGAACAACTCGCGAACAAGCTCGGTCAAAGCTCGGTCAAAGCTCGTTCATTAAGCAATTGAACGAGCTCGAGCAAATATTTAAGGCGCGTTTGTTAAACGAGCTTTACTCGAACAACATCCCGTTCGGCTCGTTATTGTTCACGAACAGCCCGTTTATATCTCTTTTGTAACTCGTTAGTAGCCCGTTTATAACTCCGTTATAGCTTGTAAAATATTTTAATAGAATAATACAAATTTAAATATAGAATATGTATTATTTTGTATAATGGTAAAGTCTAAATTTAATATGGTAAAAAGTAAACAAATTTTAGGAATTATATATCTAGAAACTCAATAGTCAATGCATATTTGCTTGAATTTTGTCAATTATACATTCATATTTCCTGCTTCCTCTTTTAGTCTTCTCAATCACGACAATCAACAAGAATTTTGCTGGACTTCCAAATTAGCTACTTCTTCATATTTCGTCAATCTTTATGGCCACTATAAGTACCCTTGAATTGAATAGGTTTTCGATCATTTACTAAAACCCGTTTAAAGCTCGTTAAGATTTGAGCTCGAGCTCGAAATACAAACGAGCAAGCTCAAGCCGAGCCCGAGAAAGTATTTTATTAAACGAGCCTGGCTCGAACAAAAAAAATTAAAGCTCGTTCAAGCTCGAGCCTGCTCGAATACCAATGTTCCTTAACAAGCTTAGCTCGATAAGATTATTACTCGACTCGGCTCGGCTCATTTGCAGCCCTAATGATAAGTGTCACTCCATCTTATTGATTATTATATGTCAAGTGTCACCTCCAGCTTTCATCCATAAATTTGTTTTTTTTTTCAATTATCCTTTTGTGGTTTGTTATACGAAGTACTTATTTTAGAGCTTCAACAACTCTTTCACTTTATCTTGCTCATTCAACATCAATTCACCATTTAATTCATACATTCGATCATTCAACCTCTTCCACTCCATTTCCCGTTTTAACACTCATAATTTACCATCTAATTTATACGGATTACATTTTTTCAAATTTCAAATTTTACCTCTATATAAATCATATATTCACACTAAAATCGCAAACCCTCAATAAAATTAGCAATTTAAAAGACGGCTTAATAACACTATATAAGTGTCCGTTCATTGAACGGACTCAAAAGCTAGTTAAAATTAAAAGTTGGCACAAAAAATGATAGTATAATAAGTTTATAAAAGGAAATATTCTTCAACGTAACAAACATTATGAAACAACCTAAAAGTAATAGGTAACAAACAAAAAGAAACGAAGGGAGTATTATTTGTGATAGTGTTTCAATGCTTTGCTTTCCTAATGGGTATCCCTTATTTACATCCCTTTGACATAGGTTTTTTTTTTTCCGTCGTCGTTAAGATGAGTTGATGTATGAACAATGGTAGTTGTTTGTTAATGATGGTATGAGAGAAAAAGATTATTGAATTTTTATTTTCATAAATCTTGGGAGGGAGAGGATTGAAAATAGTTAGCAAGCATATCCTAGGATTCCTAGCCTTTTATTATTTCTTTTAACAAAAATCTTAATAAAGAAAAAAAAAAAAAGAGTACAGAAAGTAAATTGTGAAAGAAAAATAGGAAACCCATATATACTTCACTAATTTAATATATATCTACTTATTAAATGAGAAGAAGGTTCTACGAAATAAAATAAATTATTTAGAATTTGTTTTCTTATTGTGTGCCCATGGACACACGTTAGAAAAATCGATTATTTTATTATTATTTCCTTTGTCCCCGTGTCCGTTATTTTCACGTTAAACAATATTTGAAAGTGCTAATCTCTTTACTGGCCAATTATATAATTGGTTGTTTTCCAATGCGAATAATTTTTAAATTCACGAGTAGTATATAGACCGCTCAAAAATCATAATCCAATTTTATACATGGTTGATTTTTATGTGACTTGAGATGATTAAAAAACTATTTTTAACACACGAGATATATACAAGACCGATTAAAAGATGCTAAAATTGTCTCAAATACGTTCAAAAGTTGAATTTTAAAATGAACAAAAAGATAGAGAAATAACCATAATTTCTTCGATTTTAATAGGTGTATCATTTTGACTTTTCACACTATTTTATTTATTAACCTTTCAAACATCTAATTAATTTTATTATTTTATTATTAATATGAAATTAAAGATTTGATTGTTAACTAGTTTTTGGGCCCGGGCGATGCCCCGGGTTACTACATTAATAACATTCACTTTTAGTTATATGTGTTTTTTTTTTTCAATAATAACATGAAACATGTAATAGCTTAGTGGTAAAAAGCTTTGTTGTTTAAACTCTAGGTCAAGGGTTCAAACCTTAGCAAACTAAATTTGATTTTATTTTTAATGTATACGAAGATTACGTGGAGCGAACTACCCATAAGCAGAGCGTTACGTGTCACGTATACTTTCTCATAGACGCCTTTTAATATATAGTATAAATTAGTACTTTCTCCGCTCTTTTTTAGTTGACACCGTTATTTTATCACGTTTGCCTGTATTATTTCAATCATTAATATCTTTAGTTACTAGTGAGTAAAAATTATTTAAAAAAAAAAAATTAATATTATAAATCTATATAATGGGATGATTATAAAAAGATTCAACATGCCTGTATTTTTTTTCTGAAGAATAAATCACAATTGATAGTGTCAAAAGTCAAACTATGTGACCTAAAAAAGACAGGAGAAATTATAATTCGTAGAATAGTGTAGAAGGTTGAAATAATGCATTTATATCACTACAAAAATTTGTATCTTTTATGATAACCTAATAACGACGTGTAAAAATCCCGTCGTAAAAGGGCTTTTGCGACGGGGATAACATTGCGACGGGGATAACAACACAACAAAGACGGGATCAACCGTCGCAAATGTCTTTTACGACTGGTTAACGATGGGATTTTCCATTAACGACGACCACCTATGACGGGTTCGCGACGAAAAATCCCGTTGTTAATCAACAATTATTGGCCTTAAGCGACGAAATTTCCCGTCGTAAATAGTACAATTTCTTACGGTGTATATTTTGAAACATATGATATATTAAATTAACAAATAAAATAAAATAACACTCACCTTTTAGATACGATCTTAGCCCTTCGTTGTAAGACCAACATAACACATGTGTCATTCATTAATGATGAATAAGCACCCTACAAAAATAGAATCGAACAAAAGATTAATTACCCTACATAGAATAGAATCGAACAAAAAATTAGACAGTTAGACAATTAGACGGGGTGATGGGGCATAATCTCATGGATAATGTTTGAACTTTGAACTACTTATGTTGCTACACGTTCAAGATATATGAAATAATTGAGTTGCCTTCAATTATTCCAACTTCCATTATCATCAATCACAGCTCATATGTCAATTCTTCTCACTTATCTTCAACTACATTGATAATTATGTATTATTTTCCGTTTTTCCTTTAAAGAATATATGTTAGGTTGAAATAAAAGTAAGGAACATTTTCTCCTTTTTTTTAAAAAAGGAAAAGGATGGTCCTAAATCCTAATAGGTGTGTAGTAGTGATCTCAACTTACTTTTAGGCCCTGTTATGTTCACCTTATTTCCACTTATTTCAGGAAAAATAAGTTCAGATAAGTTCAGTTAAGTTCAGATAAGATAAGTTCAGGAAAAATAAGGGTTGACCAAGTACGACTTATAACTAAAATAAGTTTTGATAAGTTCTGATAAGTTCAGTTAAGTTCAGATAAGTTCAGAAAAAATAAGTGAAAATCAGGTGAATAGAACGCACTCTTAGGAGTACCATTTCAAAGTAGGTTACTAGCTTGAATGCAACATATTGAAAGTTAGGACTAACTTCAAACGGACACCCCAAAAACGAATATTTATTGGAGAAATAAAAACTAAGTGTGAAAGTTACTTTTTTTTTTACAGGAAAAACCGACATTAATAGTCCTAGTATGCGTAGCAGCGATCCTAACTTTTAGGAGTTTCATTTCAAAACGGGTTATTAACTTGAAATGCAACTGTTGAAAAGACTAGCCCACATATGAGTAGAGACAAATATTTATCCCACATAGAAACAAATAGAGTTAGATTGACTAACGTATAAGACTAATAATTTTATGATTTAGAATCTTGTCCACCTCACCAAATGATTTTATGGTCGAGCCTTTCCGAGTTAATCTTAGTGATTGGAAAAATTTTTCAATCAAATGGCATTTTCGTAAATAATTGATGATTTTATTACGAAAATGCCATTAAATGTGGTTGACATGTCATCAAATATGGGCCACATGTACGGTCATAATTGTATTTTCATAATACATCAACAACTATATAATATACAGTCAACAGCTCGCAATGTACAATAAACTTCTACTGATAATCAATCCACAACTATAAATATACAGTCAACCACTTACCAATATTCAATATTGCATTTTAGTAATCATCAACAATCATAAAATATACAGTCAACGATAAGTTGTATACAATCAACACCGAGTAATATGCAGTCAATAGCTACAAATATACAGTCAACACCTAACATTATACGACCTACAATTTTCAAGCAAAATATTTACGAAAATGCCATTTGATTGGAAATTTTTTCCAATCACTGAGATTAACTCGGAATTTCTCATAATAGAGTTAGAATGAGCTACTCCACCTCACCAAATGATTTTATGATAAAATCCCGTCAAATTTATATAGGCTCAATCTCTTACTACGTATATATAAAGATGGTCGGGCCGGGTCGGGCTTTGGGCCGAGCCCACGACTCGTGGGCCTAACCAGACCAGGTCCACACCATGCCCATGTTGTATCGTGTCGGGCCGGGCCGAAAAGTTCAAAGCATGGCCAGACCCGGTCCAAGCCCACGGGCTTTCGTATCGGGCTGGGCTGACTCGCCGTGCATAAGGCTAATTTCACTAAATTTAGTGTGGTTTGTCGTGCCAGATCGAGTTGTTTCGTACCATATCGTGCTTTTTCCAAAAAATTAAGGCTCAGACCCAACCCATGGCCCACGACTTCACGCGCCATGCCGGGTTGTGCTTTTCCATGCTCGGGCCGGATCGGGCTTTTTCCGTTCCGGGTCAACCCGGCCCTCAGCTATCTTTACGTATATAGGGGCTTATGTATGACCTGCTAGTAAATTGCCGGAAGTTAGGTATAGAACATTGTATGGTCAGAATAACTGACTACATAGTTTGAAGACGAAGAATAATTCCAAGAATATTTGATTAGTTTAGAATACAAAAAAAAGTTGGTTATAGATGTAACACGTCATTATAGTTTACAAAGTAGTGTAGATGTAATATGAAACAACTACCTCTTGTGTTGTTGTAATAGCCCCTAATAGTTGACTAATAGCGGTTAAATGCGCGAACTTGAAACCGCCATTGTTTGGAAGAAGATTAGAATATAGTTTACGTGATGATTAATTCAACCTAATTACACCATTCTAATTCAGCTCCAGCTCATTCTCACGTGGTTTCAATCTATTAAGTCCTCATTTTTTGTCTCATACCCTCGTCATCATTCAGGCCATTCACCACCACCCACCTTTCATTATTTATCACATTTTATTAATTAATCAATCACCCAATTTTTTGATTTTATTATATTGGAAATCATAGCTCCGTTATTTAAGATTGGGCATGTCTGTTCACTATCCTACTGTATATACAGTCAAATTTCAAACTTATACAGTTATCGTTATTCAATATAAAATCAACAGCCGTGTGTTATTATATTTTTTTCTTCTCAAACCTCATTCCCAATTTTTACACTTATCAGACACATAATTTTAGAAGAAGTTGTTTTTTATTACTTTGCTTTTATTATATGAAAAATTATAGCCGATTATTCGAGATTGGACACTACTGCGCGCCTACTATCCTACTGAATAGAAGTAAAACCTCAAACTTATACAGTTAACGTTATTGAATGTATGGTCAACAAACGTGTAATTTGATTGTACTTTTTTTCTTCTCAAATTTTGATACGGTAAAACACTATCATACTGAATATACACACTTGTTCACTTCACCTAGCTTATTCTTAGTTTTTATTAGATTGGACTAGAAAAATCAGACCATTTCAGACGAGACCAAAAGTTAGAAAAATCAGATCACACCAGACCGTATTAGACATGACCAAAAGTTAGAAAAATCAGATCATACCAAACCATATCAGACATGACCAAAAGTTAGAAAAATCAGATCTATCAGACATGACCAAAAGTTAGAAAAATCAGATCATACCAGACCGTATCAGACATAACCAAAAGTTAGAAAAATCAGATCATATCAGACATGACAAAAAGTTAGAAAAATCAAATCAGACCAAGCAAAAAGAACAAAGCAATAGTGAGATCTCGAATTTATATACAGTCAACAATTCAGATAGCGATAATGTAACCACGTCACTACCCAGTATTATTCTATGAGGCCCCTTATTATATGCTTTTTAGAACCCCCTTATATATATCACCACTTCGGCTTATCAATAGATACGGTCTTACACCTCTCAACAAACAAAAACCAAACCAATTTTTTTTTTCAACTGCCAAAAAAACTGATAACCAAAAATATAATGCCAGAAAGACACTTCTCTGGTAAATACAAGCTAACCAAGCTTCTAAACAATGGAACCTACGCTAAAGTCTACCAAGCCAAAGACACTCGAACCGGCGACACGGTGGCTATAAAGTCATTCGACTCCCCCCACAACCTCGACGTGGTGGAGATACAGGCGATGAGCCGGTTAAACCACCGCCACGTCACCAAGCTTGTCGAAGTCATAGCTGCAGCTAGTACAGGCCAAGTCTTCGTCGTAACAGATTTCGCAAGATGCGGCGACTTGTTCGACATGATTGCTAAACGCGGCCCATTAGGGGAAGATCTCACGCGCCACTACTTCCAACAGTTGATCTCCGCCGTCAACCACTGCCACTCCCGTGGTGTTTTCCACCGCGATATCAAACCGGAAAACCTCCTCCTCGACGCTAAATGGAGTCTCAAGCTTTCCGATTTCGGGCTCGCCGCAATCGTCGATTCCAGCGGCCCGATGGTGAGGGAATCTTGTGGGACTGTAGAGTATGCGGCGCCGGAGGTGATTATGGCGGAAAGAGGTGGTGGTGGGTATGATGCGGCGAAGGCGGATGTTTGGTCATGCGGTGTCGTTTTGTATGTGCTATGTGCTGGGTTTTTACCCTTTAATGGTGAAAACGTTGATTTAGAGGAGATGGTGGGGAAGATGAAGAGAGGGGAGTTTAGATTGCTTAAGAAAATGTCTACGGGTTTAAAGTGGTTGTTGTTGAGATTATTGGATCCGAACCCGGAAACCCGGATTAGTGTTGATGAGATTATTCAAGATGGGTGGTTTCGACAGGGGTATGAAGAAGTAATTAGTGATGAAGAAGATTGTTGAGATGATTAATGGACCTTTTTTTTGATCTAAATGTAAAATGTGTGAAATTTTTCTTTTGACTTTGGGGGTTTTATTGCTGAAAGGTTGTAAATTTTGGGTTTTTTTATTTTTTTTTAAAGTAGAAAGATGTATCTAATGTTTTTGTTAATAAATAATTAGCAATTAGTGGAGAAATATAAATACAATGGACATTATAAATCATATACTACTCTGTTATTTAGCTTAATCATTCATTCATTCATTTAAAGAGTATAAAACCATCTTAATCATTTACGGAGTACAAAACCATAAAGTGGTCATTCAAAAGAAAATAAAACCCTACACATTGCTTTAATGCTCTTGTACTATCCTAACTCCTAAGACAGTTGTCTATCTTTGATTTTTCAGAATTTTGGAACAAAATTTAGTTAGGGAATTAATAATAAGGGGAAATTCTTATTTAAGGGGCTCTTAACATATGTCATATGTCATTTATGCACAAACTCAAAATAAGAGTCTCATTCCAAAAAAAATGTAGAAATTGGCTAATTCTTAACGAAGAGGTATTTTTGGATATCTCAGAGTAAAAGACAAATAGTTAAAAGACAAAATAGGGGGGAAAAAAGGAATATCATTCATGTTAAAAAAAGTATCATTCTGACAAAAAAGGTACCATTCAATTTCTTTTTTGTCTTTTTTTCAATTATGTCTTTTGCTATGATATACATTTACAAGCACATTTCAGATATCCGAAAATACTTACTCAGCTCTTAAAACTACCTCTTATTCTCTCTTACCCTATTACTTTATTTTATTTTTATGCAAAAAAAATGATGCTGCGATAGGTCAGCGAAGCGTGAGCTGGCGCAAAATGTAATATGTGTTTATGTAGCTATTGGACAAAAAATATCTTATGTGGCGCAGGTGGTTACTCTTATTTCAGAATTTTATTTTACAAACTCTGATTAAAAGTCTCCCATTTATCACCTAAGAGCTTGCTTTTATTTTTCTCTCTTCTTAAGAGTTCCTTAAGAGACTCCCCTTATTCTTGTGCTTATCCTTTTAAAGGGAACATTCAAACTATAAATGTAGTTTAGATGTCTTATTAATTAGCAACATGCTTGAGCAGGCTTGGGCCTCATGATATTCATGATTCCTATTTCCACTATATGTTGAGAGTACGTGTCTGAGTTACAGGGTCGGTTCTGGGGGTGTGCGGGGTGAGCGACGGAACAGGGCCCCAAATTTAAATTTAAAATATAGTGTAATTAGCTTCCTAAGTGTATGCAAATACTAAAATTGGAGTATTGGTTAAGGTGATGAGCAAATATGGCAACAACTATGGTTTGAATCCCCCTAACTAATAAATTATGTTTTGATTTTCCCAAATATGACAGCTAGCTAGTTTGACTGACTCCTTTTATTTCTAATATGAAGATTCCTATTTTTTTTTTATATGGGAAAGTTCATACGGAGTACTCCGCTTCGTATGAGGATTTCTATGTACGTTCATCGACTACTTTTGTTTTTGTTTTTTTTACATTAAATTATTTTGAAGATTCCCATGTACAATATAATACGAAAACCACCAATACATCCATGATTCATCCATTCTTCCTTATTTCTCATCAAAATATCGAAAAATCTTTCATATTCAAATTGCTTATCAAATCTTGTTTTCTACGATTAAATTTTTAATGTTACCATGATATGTTGATAATATTATAGAGTTGTTTCTCTCTCTAATTTCATTGTATTTTCAATTTAATTTGGCCAAAATTTTAATTAAATTATGCAAATTTCCATTAGCTTTTATCCATATTTTTCTTAATTTTGCTGTTGAAGGTTTCATTAGTGTTTTTCTTTTTTATGTTTATCATTTCCGCAAATTTATTAATCTAGTGAAGGTTTTTTGTTTAATAAAAACTGAATATTCGATTAAAGTAATAAATACAAAGCCTTATTTTGGGAAATTGCACAGGGTCTTATTGTCATGTTGGAATCGTAGCCCCGGCACTGTTGAGTTATCGTGGAATGATCAATACCTAACTTCAATCCGGATTGGATTACTCGAAATCTAATAGAATTTGAGTTACCGAAATGCACACTAGTAAGTTACAACGATGTTTGCATTTTTTTTTTTTTTTTTTTATAATGGACAAGAGATTTTGCATTAAAACAATTTCTCTTCAATATACATCTCTCATCCAAAGATAATAATAATCAAAGTTTTTAAACATACTTACTTTCACCTACAAAGTTTTAATTAAAACAAATTCCGAAATAACTAAGGAGTGGGATGCCATATTACTCTTACGGCTTATTTGGTAGCCGATCATAAATGGTGTCAATTGAAATGAATTTGTAGTAAATTTGTAAGGAAAATCAACAGTTATTCCCTTAGTAATGCTAGTTTACTTAAAAATTATCTTTTGTTCTTCATAAATTTTCATTGCCATTCAATACCACTTGGGGAGTGATATTGGGTGGAAATGCAAATTAATGAAGCAAAACACCTTGTTTGAGATAAGTTTCATTACCATGGATATTACGATGTTATTTTTCTTGTCAAATAACACTTAAATTTGTTCTCATAGCCACCATTTATTACCGACTACCAAACGTGATGTTATAGTCTTATACTCGTATGAAATATTTTCTCTATTTTTTTTACTTGCATGATGTTCTGTTGTGGAAATTGCATATTAATTAGTTGCGCCATTTCTTTTTATGGTATGTTTTCTGTTATAGGAGAAGTCTTTATTCTCTTTAATTTTCAGTTTTAAATCCAAATGATCAAATGTGATCATTGAAAGTTTTGGCGGGAAAGTTAGTTAAAGTTGTTAGCTAGTTTGAAGAATAAATTGCTTAAAAATAGGGGATTTGTTAGAGAGTTAGTTAGCTGTTTTGGCAGCTTATAAACTAATTCGGGTACATTGTATTAGAATCATAATACAATACAAATCTTCCCAAACTCTCTCTCTCTCTCTCTCTCTCTCTCTCTCTCTCTCTCTCTCTCTCTCTCTCTCTCTCTCTCTCTCTCTCTCTCTTCTTTTATCTGAATTCTCTTCTTCTTCTTCTTATCTCTGAGTCACATTCCTCTCTTAGATTCTGTTGTTGGCTTCCATTAAAGGAGAGCTATTCGAGCTCCCTTATCATTGGTATCAGAGCCAATCGCTGCTAAAAACTCTCTCCCTGCAGTTGATTGAAGCTAGAACTGGCTCCTGCTGCTACCAGAAGAAAGGCAGCTATGGAGGATCAATTCAAAAATTTAGAAAAGAGGTTGGAGGAGCAGAACTCCAAACTCGAAGATCAGAACAAAAAAATGGAGCAAAAGTTCGAAGAGATGATGAAGTTTATGCAGACTCTTAAGGATTCAGCAACTAGCAATGAAGATACTTCATTCTCAACTCCAAAATCTCAACCTACCAGAACACTAGGTATGAATCCCAAGCTTACTTTTCCTAAATTTGATGGCACCAACCCTAGAATTTGGGTGAAAAAATGCTGCAAGTACTTCTCATTATGTAAAATCCCTGAGGAGCAGAAGGTGGATCTTGCCTCTCTCAACATGACAGATAAGGCTGAGAGTTGGGTGATGAATTATTTGTCAGTTAGAAAAAGCATAATAGTTGATTGGAATGATTTTGTGGCCGATTTGTATGCTAGATTCAGGGATAGTTCAGCATAAAATGTGGTTGAAAATTTTAATAAATTGCAGCAAACTGGTTTATTAGAGGATTATGTGGATGAATTTGAGAATTTGAGGTCAATCATGATGATGAATAACCATATCTTGCCTGAAACTTACTTGTTGGAAATCTTTGTTGGTGGACTTAAAGCAGCTGTTAAACCTTTTGTTAAATCCTTTAAACCTGATTCCATTTCTGAAGCCATTGATTTGGCTAGGTTACAGGAGGAGAATCTGGTAGCTACAAAAACAACCTACAAACAACCATTTTATAGCCCAAAGCCATTGCAGTCTGTACCACTCCTAACCAACAGCAAACCACCACTCTTACCTACACCACAAATTAAATCAAATACCACCTTATCCTTGACCAAATACCCACAACAAAGAACAAAAAACTTCAAATACATACCAGCTGATGTCAGGCAAGAGAAGATTGCCAAGGGATTGTGTTACTACTGTGATGCTCCATATGACAGGAATCACAAGTGCCAATTTAGGGAACCACAGTTATTTACTGTAGAGATTCCAGGTGATATTATTGAAGAACTCAGTGATAGTGATGAGTTGGATCTAGGGGATAAAGAGGTGAGTGAACCACAGATTTCTATGAGTGCTTTATCTGGCAGTCAGGGTTTTAGCACAATGAGGGTGAGAGGAATGGTGAAAGGCAAACCTGTGCAGATATTGATAGATTCTGGAAGTACACACAACTTTGTGGACCTCAACATAGCTCAGAAGTTGGGTTGCACACTAGAAACAATACCACCTCAAGCCATTACTGTTGCAGATGGCAACCATTTAGCTTGTCAGCACATATGTAAGAATTTCACTTGGACTATACAGAACATTATATTTGAAGCAGATGTATTGCTCATTCCCCTGGGTAGTTGTGACATGGTGTTGGGAATACAATGGCTGAGTTTGCTTGGTCCTATATCTTGGGATTTTTTGCATTTACAGATGGAGTTTTGCTTTCAGAACAAACAGGTTATGCTGAAGGGAATACCAAGCAAGAGATTAAAAGTGGTTGAGGGAGAACCTTCTTCCAAATTGTTTGCCACAGCTGCTCACTTATGTCTGATACAGGTTCTGAATCAAGCTGATTTGCATTCAGAAACTCCTACCCCTTCAGTGAAGGTTCCTGCAGAACTGAAAGAACTTCAACTCAATTACCAAATGGTATTTGAAGAACCTTCAGAATTGCCACCTTTGAGAGGGGTGTTTGACCATGCCATACCTTTGCTTCCAGATGCTAACCCTGTCAACATTAGACCTTACAGGTACCCTCTAAAGCAAAGAGATGTCATTGAACAGTTGGTGCAAGAAATGCTGGATAGGGGTATAATACAGAATAGTGCTTCACCCTTTGCCTCCCCAGTAGTTTTGGTTGGTAAAAAAGATGGTACATGGAGATTGTGTGTGGATTATAGGGAACTAAATAATAGAACTGTGAAGAATAAGTTCCCTATACCAGTGATTGATGAACTATTGGATGAATTGTCTGGTGCTGCTGTGTTTTCTAAGCTTGATCTTAGATCTGGTTACCACCAAATGAGAGTTAGTCCATCAGACAATATACAAAACAGCTTTCAAAACCCATACTGGACACTATGAGTTCCTTGTTATGCCATTTGGCATTACCAATGCTCCAGCTTCATTCCAGAACTGGATGAATCAGGTATTTAAACCTCTTTTAAGAAAATGTGTCTTAGTCTTTTTTGATGACATATTGGTGTATAGCAGGACTCTAGAAGATCACTGGACTCATCTGGCAATGGTGTTTGAGTTAATGAAAGCTAACTATATGTTTGCAAAGTTAAGCAAATGTGTATTTTCTACTGAAAAGGTGGAATATCTAGGCCATTATATAGCTGCAGATGGTGTTCATACAGATCCAAACAAGATAAATGCTGTACAAAGTTGGCCAGTTCCTTCTACTATTAAGGAACTAAGGGGCTTCTTGGGTTTAGCAGGATATTACAGGAAATTTGTCAAAGGATATGCAGTCATTAGCAAACCTTTAACTGATCAATTGAAGAAAGGTGGATTCCAATGGAATGATCAAGCCCAAACTGCATTTGAGAAACTTAAAGCAGCTTTGGTAACTGCTCCTGTTTTGGGCATTCCCAACTTTGACAAGCAGTTTGTTGTGGAAACAGATGCATCACAAAAAGGCATTGGGGCAGTGTTAATGCAAGATAGACACCCTCTAGCATTCATCAGCAGAGCCCTTGGGCCTAAATGGCAACAATTATCAGTTTATGAGAAGGAGCTTTTGGCAATTGTGTTTGTTGTCCAAAAGTGGGAGCAGTATTTGATGGGGAACCATTTCCTTATCAAGACAGATCAAAAAAGTCTTAAATGGCTCCTACAGCAGAAGATATCCACTCCTTTTCAGCAATTTTGGTTATCTAAACTCATGAGTTTTGACTATGAGATTCAATACAAAAGTGGCAAGGAAAATCTGGCTGCTGATGCCTTATCTAGGCTACCAGGTGCTGAAATATTGATTATGGCTATGTCAGTTGTGGATTCCAATTTAACTAGTTTAATTCTAGCTAGCTATCAAGCTGATGATGCTTTGAAAGAAGTGTTGCACTCTCTTTCTCAAGGCCAACTGGTGGAAGGGTATTCTCTGCAGAATGGACTTTTGAAACACAAAAACAGAATTATGGTGGGGCCTGATTTGGATCTTAGACATAAGATTATTGAGTGGCAACATTCAACTCCTGAAAGTGGACATGGGGGAAGAGAATTGACCATCCAAAGAATAAAAGCTATCTTTGCTTGGAGGGGATTAACTAAGGATGTCAGAAACTTTGTTAGGCAATGTGTTACTTGTCAATCAACCAAGTATGATACAGCTGCATCTCCTGGTTTACTCCAACCTTTGCCAATTCCTGAACAAGTATGGGTGGATGTATCCATGGATTTCATATATGGATTACCTAAATCTGGTGGGAAAGATGTGATTTTTGTGGTTGTTGATAGGTTAAGTAAATATGCACATTTCATGGCTATTTCTCATCCTTATACAGCTGTTTCAGTTGCTCAGTGTTACTTGGATAATGTTTTCAAACATCATGGGTGGCCAAGATCTATTGTGAGTGATAGGGATGCAGTGTTTTTGAGCAATTTCTGGAAAGGGTTGTTCTCCTTACATGGCACTAGTTTCTTGCTGTCTACTGCATACCATCCCCAAACTGAGGGCCAGACAGAAGTAGTGAACAGATGTGTGGAAAACTACCTTAGATGTATGACTGGTGAACATCCTAAAGACTGGCACATGTGGTTGCCATTGGCACAATGGTGGTACAACACCCATTTTCACACTTCCAGCAAGCTCACACCCTATGAGGTTGTGTATAACCAGTCTCCCCCACTTCACTTGCCTTACTTACCTGGTGAGTCAAGCAATGCTGAAGTAGATAGAAGCTTAGTGAGGAGAGAAAATATGATAGCTACTCTCAAGTTTCATTTGACCAAGGCTCAAGAAAGAATGAAAGTACAAGCTGATAAGCATAGGTCTGAAAGAGTGTTTGCAATTGGGGATTGGGTCTGGCTTAAGCTACAAGCTTACAGACAACAAACTGTGCAAAGAAGATCCAACCAGAAGTTGGCTCATCTATTTTATGGTCCATTCCAAGTGTTAGCTCTTGTGGGAAAGGTTGCTTACAAACTGAAGTTTCCTGCAGATGCTAATATACACAATGTTTTTCATGTATCACAACTCAAGAGGTTCCAAGGAGCACTTCCTATTGCAGCTCACATACCAGATTGGTTTTCTGGCACTGATCCCTCTTTGAACCCTATTCAGCCTGCTGCTATACTTGACAAACGTGTGGTGATGATTAATGATGTTCCACAGGATCAATATTTAGTCAGCTGGACTGGATTTGCAGACCATGAAGCCACTTGGGAGGCTGCCACTACCTTTCAAGCTCAGTTTCCTACTTTCACAGTTTAAGACTTGAGGACAAGTCTCTTAAAGGGGGAAGTATTGTTATAGGAGAAGTCTTTATTCTCTTTAATTTTCAGTTTTAAATCCAAATGATCAAATGTGATCATTGGAAGTTTTGGCGGGAAAGTTAATTAAAGTTGTTAGCTAGCTTGAAGAATAAGTTGCTTAAAAATAGGGGATTTGTTAGAGAGTTAGTTAGCTGTTTTGGCAGCTTATAAACTAATCCGGGTACATTGTATTAGCATCATAATACAATACAAATCTTCCCAAACTCTCTCTCTCTCTCTCTCTCTCTCTCTCTCTCTCTCTCTCTCTCTCTCTCTCTCTTCTTTTATCTGAATTCTCTTCTTCTTCTTCTTCTTCTTATCTCTGAGTCACATTCCTCTCTTAGATTCTGTTGTTGGCTTCCATTAAAGGAGAGCTATTCGAGCTCCCTTATCATTTTCACATATTTTTTGGTGTGTTTAATTGTTCATGCACAAAATACCCACTACACTCATACTCACATTTCACATTTATAATTGTTATTCAACATTTTCCCTCTCTTTTGTTTGTTATCATATGGGCAATTTTGATATTTACATTCTTTTTTTTTATTCATTGTTATGCCCAATTCAAATGGTGCAAGTAAAAATAACGATAGAAACATTTTTTAGAAAATTGGATTAATTTTTCTTCATCCGTTAAAATATTTTAAGTATAATTAGAGGTAATTATGATGTCGTTAGTCGATTAATTGGCAGAAAAATGAATTAATATAGCAATTGATATCACTCGTTAGAAAACCAGTAATCTGTAATAATTTTTTTTTTTTATTAAGCTATGAAATAGATAGTAAGTGACAAATTTTTCAACAACTTACACTATTTTTTTTTTTTTTATTATTATTATTATTATTATTATTATAATAACAAGGTAGTAATTCGGTGCACATAGTCAACAAAGTGTGAAGAGGCCCATAAGACTAAATGTAAAATGAACATACCCAGAAAGCTTTATATGTTCAACTTACGTAATAAGGACAAAAATATGTACGGAGTAAGAGGAAAAGTATCCCAGTATTGTACTCGTAGAACGTTCCAACTCCAAACGGCCTTTAAAATTTGGGTTTACTTTACCTATCAATAAGGACCATAAATGATAAGACCTTAAAACAATAACATAGATTATTCTAGAACGAGAGAGACCTCGTGTCTTTTTTAAAACCCCGCGAGTCACAAGGTTACCTATTTTCTAACCATTTTGGGAATTAATAAGAACTGAAAATTTTGCATTATGACATGAAAGTGGTGTATTATTTTAACTAACAAGTGGTAGATATGAAACGCGTAGCCCTATTCAATCTTATACTACTCCCTCTGTCTCTTTTTGTTTTTTACGTTTTTCTTATTGGTATTTCAAATTGTTCTTTACATTTTCATTTATATTATCACATAAATGACTTAGTATTCTATCAAAACCTGTGTCCATTTATTATTTTAACCAATTAAATTCATTGGGTCATTTAATCTCTCACATTTTTCCATTGGGATATGAAATTTTTCTCATTTCCCAATATCAGAATTTTGATAAAAGTGAAAACATTATTAATAAACGTAATTTATCGTGTTTAAATAAAAAAAGTGAGGAATCTCGAGACAAATTAATTAATCGTTAAAACGCGTGAAAAATAACAAACGTAAAGAACAAAAAGAGACTGAGGGAGTATCAAATTAAGTATTGTTTGATTGATCGTGGAAAGTAGAAATTTCTAGGAATAAACATTTATCAGGTATAACAATTTCCTATACTATCAAATTAAGTGTTGTTTGGTTGATCGTGGGAAGTGGAACTTTCAAGGAATAAACATTTATCAAGTATAACCATTTCGACATTTCCTAGGAAGTAAGTTCTCATTGAAAGTTTCACTTACCTAAGGAAACCTAAGAAAGCAACTTACTCCGGGTTGTAGGAAATAGAACTTCAGAGAAAGTGTTACTTCCCATGTTTTTTGTCAACCAAACAACACTTTAATCTCCCACTTCACAGAAAGCCATACTTATGATTTTTCATGTCAACCAAACATCATCTTAGGGGAGTGTTTGGTTGGTGTAAAATGTTTTTATAGGTATTTTCCCATTTACATTCATTTTACGTTGTTTAGTTTGGTAAGAGATAAAAAACGATGGAAAACCTTTTCTATTTGAAAGAAAGGGAAAATAAACCCTTTTTTCTCCTTACTTTCCCTTCTTTTTTCCAATCAATCCTCACCCATCTTCTCCTATTTTCTTTTCCTATGAATTTTCTTGCAAATAACCAAACAAAGGAAAATTAGTTTGGAATTCTGTTTTTCTTTTAAAAAATATTTTCCGTGGAAGATCATTGTTCACTGAAAAAGTTTTACGCCAACCAAGCGATGCATAGTTGTATATAGTAAAATATCACTCACTCATTTTGGTCAACTTAAAATATTGGGCTTTTCGAGGTCCATATGGGTTAAATCGTATAGTATCATGCCAGTAAAATAACAATATGATGATATAAATTCATTGTGATAACATCGTATCTTATTGGCATGATAATTGGAACAAATTAGAGGCCCCATGAATCATGTATCCCAACTAAACCTGATCATTCAAAATCATCAAAATTTCAACATTTAGCAGAAAAATTGAACAAAACCCCACTTCGAAAATCAATTTTTCATTTTAAAAATCTTAAAAGTTAGTAATTTACCAATTATAAGAAGAACTTTCACGTGTCAATGGCCGTGTGTTTTATAGAAAATTCGGGAACCATTCAAACTCATGATTCTTCAGCTAAAGAGAGAGAGAGAAAAAACGCAGAAAATTCAAACAAAGCATCGATGATAAATCTAAGAAATCACACAACTTGATCAAAATTAAATTGAATTGAAGAAGCCAGGTTCATGATTTCAAGAACTCATTACTTAATTTCATAATTAAAACTTGTGATTTCAAACGCTAAAATGATAAAACCACATCTCAAAAATGCTGAACAAACACAATCAACAACAGTGAACACAATAAAAATCAGATTAAATTCCAACCACAAAAAATAAAATAAAAATGAAGCATTAATCTGGGAAATGAAAGAAGATAAAGAAAAGGGGAACAAACAAACCAACAGAAGAAGAAATATCAGTGTTAGTAACCTGCCACTTTGTGAGGCGTTTGAAGAAGTAACCGGCAACCCAAATGGCACCTAATGGTAAACATCGGGTGAGAAGCAAAATTGATACTTACATTCTTAATAATTCTCACATTATCATGTTAGATAATTTAAATAAGTTAACCAGTTAGATTAGTTGACCAATTAAAAATTATACTTGCAGTTTTTTTTCTTACAATTTAAATTAACTCCACTACCAAATTCAATAAAATAGAAAATCCCAGAAATTTATTTGAAGAGTTTTGCAAAATTCCGAATTTTTATATCAAATCATCTACCAAATTGATTCTAAAAGAAATCCCTAGATAATCAGATGAAGAAACAACAAATCATATAGCCAATTAGAAATGTAGGAGAACAATTCCAAAATTGATTAAGAAATTAAGATGGCCGGAGAGAAAAAGACAGAAGAGAGAGAGAAGAAAAAACCTAGAGTGAAAGGACCAAGGCCGAGGCCGGGATGAAGATCGAGGGCGATTGCGCCCATGGAAGTTCTGTCTCCGATGGGCGTTACTCGTCGGAGAGAGCGGCGACGTTAGACTTGGATCTGGTCTTGGAGGCGGTAGAAGGGGTTTCAGTAACGGGATTTGAGGCAGACTTTATGGTGTGCAGCGGTGAACCGTCGGTGGTATCATCGCGGAGTCGTCCTCGGGGAGGGGTTTCTTGGTGGCGGCGGCGGTGGAAGAAGGGAAGCTGGGGCAGGGGGTGGTACCTGGGATCATCGACGGCGGAAGAGAGATGGAAAGTGGAGAGGAAGATAGAGAGAGGGTCGATGGAGTTGAGAGAGAGAGGGGGGGTGCCCGCTCACAGGAATTTTCTAGGGTTTGGAAGGGAGGTTGAGGGTTTAACTGGGAAGGGTGTTTTTGTCTTTTACATGGTGGACACGAAAAGCGTGTTTACTATACTGTCCTGGCCTCCCCTCTTGGCTTATATAATAGAGATAGAAGATGAGGAAAGTTATGATAGTTAGTTATTTCTATCAGTTACCAACCTTTGATTCTCGTTTTCTCGTATCTGTATCCATGTAACCTAGTCAAATTGTTTGTAGCCTGGTAGTGTACACATACTCCACACAACCCCTTTGGTGAAGGAGGAGTCCTTCCTTGAAGGTTAAATGGTCCCGGTCCTTAGAGACTTAACGTTGTAAATTGTTTCTTAGATCTTTTTATTTACCAAAATGAAAAAAAATATTAAAGAAATAACGATGGAGGGAGTGAATTCGATATTATTTCATAACCAATGTATAATGTATGCCTAAGGATAAAACAGGAAATAAATTCTTTCCTAGAAGCCAAACCAAATTACAGCCAAAAGCTCAAAACAAACAAGTGGAAACACCAAAGCAAAAAAAAAAAAAAACCACCTACATAACAATTAAGAAGAAAAAAAAACCAATACAAGGAAGGCTATAAATTGTCAAACGTACCACTCCTTATCAACCCGAGAAACATTCTTTATAATGCTATGAATTCTCCCCTTTATAACATTTTTAATTTCTGAAATAAATAAATAAAAAAGCATGACGATCAACATATTGTTTTTTTTTTTTTGGTGTAAAAAGAGGGGAAAGACCCCTAAACAAAAGAAATTACAAACTAATAAGAAAAAAGCAAACCTGAAACTAACAGGAAGAAAACAAACTAACTACTGAAAACAGAAAAAACACTTCTAGAACTACAACTCGTTAGGCTGCCAGAGCAGGAACCAACCGCGCAATAGCTAATCCTCCAAAATTCTCCAATAAAATGGTACGCAGATCCTCCGGGACCGCCTGTAGGAGCACCATTCTTTGGGTGAGATTAATGTTAGGTTATGATACATATGACAATTCATAAATCATGCGGAAAAACCATAAAGCCAGGAAAACATATTATTTACACATAATCATTTAGCATAGTTTAGATGCATACTCTTTGTTGCGTGCCTTCCCTAGCTGCGCCCGAACCGAACAAGAACAAGTCTTTAGGACTCCAAGTGTCGTCCCTCCGTAGATAGTCCACAGCACGTCCGGATCCGCCTTAAGATTGACCAACTAGAATCGCCCCTAAGGTACTTAGAATTTTCGGCACTTTATAGGCAATAGTATGACTGAATTTTGCTCTCAAAACTCACTTTGAATACTTGAATGCTCGATGTAAATATGTGACCCTAGGCACCTATTTATAGAGTTATGGAAAAGGATTTGGAATCCTATTAGGATACTAATTTATTTAATTATAATCCTACTAGGACTCTAATTAAATAAACTAAATCTTTTAGGATTAGATTTAATCATATGACAAATCCCGGTAGCATTAGGATTCGAGTAGCACACAAAGACACACGCACGCACAGCAGCCCACGAGGGGCGCCATGCGCGCGCGCGCAGCCCGCGAGCTCGCAGCCCACTGCCGCAAGCCCACACGCTGCCGCAGCCTTGGCGCGCGCTGGGCCTGCCTTGCGGTGGGCCTGGCGCAGCCTTGGCTGGTGCGTTTGTGGCGCGCTGGCTTGCTGGGCGATGGCCCGGCTTCGTGCTGGGCCTTCGTCTGGCAGGCCTCGTCCGATGCTAATTCGTACGATACGCTTCCGATTAATTTCCCGATTCCGGAATTCATTTCCGATACGAACAATATTCAATATTTCCGATTCCGGAATTTATTTTCCGTTTCGAACAAATATTTAATATTTCCATTTCCGGAATTATTTTCCGATTCCGATAATATTTCCGATTCTGACAGTATTTCCGTTTCCGGCAATATTTCCGATTCCGGCAATATTTCCATTTCCGATAATATTTTCCGATACGTACCATGTTTCCGTTTCCGGCAACATCTACGACTTGGATAATATTTATATTGCCGATACAATCCATATTTCCGTTTCCGGCAATATCATCGTTTCCGGAGTATTCATTTCTTGCCTGTGA
The DNA here is from genome assembly GCF_020520425.1 of Spinacia oleracea. NCBI lineage: Eukaryota > Viridiplantae > Streptophyta > Magnoliopsida > Caryophyllales > Amaranthaceae > Spinacia > Spinacia oleracea. The sequence continues at coordinate 151,329,993 of NC_079489.1, forward strand.
CGATCTCAGCTCCCACTGAAACCAAGATCCGTCGATTCCGAATATCCATAGATGGAGTATTTAATGCCATTAAATACTTGATCCGTTTACGTACTATTTGTGTGACCCTACGGGTTCAGTCAAGAGTAAGCTGTGGATTAATATCATTAATTCCACTTGAACTGAAGCGGCCTCTAGCTAGGCATTCAGCTCACTTGATCTCACTGAATTATTAACTTGTTAATTAATACTGAACCGCATTTATTAGACTTAACATTGAATGCATACTTGGACCAAGGGAATTATTTCCTTCAGTCTCCCACTTGTCCTTAGGGACAAGTGTGCATTTCCTAATTCCTTTGTCGCTCGATGCTTGCTCTTGAACATAAGGTAAGAGTTGTCATCCTTATTATGTCCAGAGGTGTTCCTCGGTTTCAGAGTTCAACTGATCAAATAAACAGATAATCATAGCCTATGATTCATCCGAGCACGGCCATGCATTTCACAGTTTCTAGCTCTCCGAGTGGCCTTGTACAACTTTTAAGCATCTCATCCCGATTTATGGGAGGACAATCCCAATCTTGCGATCTTGAGATTAGACTTCGTTTGATAGGTGATTACCTGAGCGTTGCCTTTATAGCCTCCTTTTACGGTGCGACGGTTGGTCAACGTCAAAGCAACCAGTTCTCAAACAAGTAATCTCAAATCACTCAGGTATTGAGGATTTAGTGTCTAATAATTTTAATGAAATTTACTTATGACAGATTTTCATCTCTTACAGTAAAGTTTCATAGGTCTTGTCCGATACTAGTCTTCCCAAAGTAAGTATCTATGCAAATGATTATGACATTGCCATGTCCGCATAGTTCAAGAAACAGAACTACTAGTCATCTTGCATTCTAGTCGTCTAACGTTTTCTATGCGTCCAATTTTAAAGAAAACTCCGACTAGGGACCATTTTCAACCTTTTACATTCAAGTTCACTTGATAGACATTTCTTAGTCACAGGACTGGTCCTGACAGTCTATCTTGAATATATCGTCAAATTGAAGGGACTCATCATTTAATAAACCACAATTTAAATGGAAAAATGAATTCTTTTCATTTATTGTGAATGATTAACCAATAATGTTTTACAAAGATTTAAACTCTAAAACTTTAAAACATTAAACAGAAACATCAAAGCCATTCTCCAATATGCTTGATTCCCATAGCTGCAGTGTGCGAGTTGTGCTTCGCCTGCGGCAGAGGTTTAGTCAATGGATCTGATATGTTGTCATCAGTTCCAATCTTGTTTATCTCGACTTCTTTTCTTTCAATGAACTCTCGTAGAAGGTGAAATCTACGAAGTACATGCTTGACTCTCTGGTGGTGTCTAGGCTCCTTTGCCTGTGCAATAGCTCCGTTATTATCACAATACAGGGCTATTGGTCCTTTAATGGAGGGGACTACACCAAGTTCATCTATGAACTTCCTTAGCCATATAGCTTCCTTTGCTGCTTCATGTGCAGCAATGTACTCCGCTTCAGTTGTAGAATCCGCAATGGTGCTTTGCTTAGCACTTTTCCAGCTTACTGCACCTCCGTTGAGGCAGAAGACAAACCCAGACTGTGATCTGAAATCATCTTTGTCGGTTTGGAAACTTGCGTCCGTATAGCCTTTAACAATTAATTCATCATCTACACCATAGACCAGGAAGTCATCTTTGTGCCTTTTCAGGAACTTCAGAATATTCTTGGTAGCAATCCAATGTGCCTCTCCTGGGTCTGACTGGTATCTGCTCGTAGCACTGAGTGCGTACGCAACATCCGGGCGTGTACATATCATAGCATACATTATTGAACCAATCAATGATGCATATGGAATCCCATTCATTCGTCTACGCTCATCAAGTGTTTTTGGGCACTGATTCTTGCTTAGAGTTATTCCATGAGACATGGGTAGGTAGCCTCGCTTGGAGTTCGCCATCTTGAACCTATCAAGCACTTTATTGATATAAGTGCTTTGACTAAGTCCAATCATCCTTTTAGATCTATCTCTGTAAATCTTGATGCCCAATATGTACTGTGCTTCTCCTAGATCTTTCATCGAAAAACATTTCCCAAGCCAAATCTTGACAGAGTTCAACATAGGAATGTCATTTCCGATAAGTAATATGTCGTCGACATATAATACTAGGAAAGCAATCTTGTTCCCACTGACCTTCTTGTATACACAAGATTCGTCCGCGTTCTTGATGAAACCAAAGTCACTGACTGCTTCATCAAAACGTATATTCCAGCTCCTGGATGCCTGCTTCAATCCGTAGATTGACTTCTTTAGCTTGCATACCTTTTTTAGCATTCTTTGGATCCTCAAAACCTTCAGGCTGTGTCATAAACACAGTTTCTGTTAAAACGCCGTTTAAGAAAGCAGTTTTGACATCCATCTGCCATATTTCGTAATCGTAATATGCAGCGATTGCTAACATTATCCGAATAGACTTTAGCATTGCAACTGGTGAAAAGGTTTCATCGTAATCCACACCGTGGACTTGCCTGTAACCTTTTGCAACCAATCTAGCTTTGAAAACTTCAAGTTTCCCATCCTTGTCCTTTTTCAGTTTGAAAACCCATTTGCTTCCAATGGCTTGGTAGCCATCTGGAAAATCGACCAAATCCCATACTTGGTTTTCAGACATGGAGTCTAATTCAGATTGCATGGCTTCCTGCCATTGCTTGGAGCTAGGGCTCGTCATAGCTTGTTTGTAAGTCGCAGGTTCATCACTTTCAAGTAATAGAACATCATAGCTCTCGTTCGTCAAAATACCTAAGTACCTTTCTGGTTGAGATCTATATCTTTGCGATCTACGCGGGGTAACATTTCTAGATTGACCATGATTCTCACCAGATTCTTCTAAAGATCTCTGAGTTTCATCCTGAATGTCATCTTGAGCATTCTCTAGAGTTTGTTGTTCGACTCGAATTTCTTCGAGGTCTACTTTTCTCCCACTTATCATTTTGGAAATGTGATCTTTCTCCAAAAAGACACCATCTCGAGCAACAAACACCTTGTTCTCAGATGTATTGTAGAAGTAATACCCCTTTGTTTCCTTTGGATAGCCCACAAGGATACATTTGTCAGATTTTGGATGAAGTTTGTCTGAAATTATTCATTTGACGTATACTTCATATCCCCAAATCTTAAGAAAAGACACATTTGGAGGCTTTCCAAACCATAATTCGTATGGAGTCTTTTCGACAGCTTTAGACGGAGCTCTATTTATAGTGAGTGCAGCTGTATTTAGTGCATGTCCCCAAAATTCTAATGGAAGTTTGGCCTGACCCATCATTGACCTGACCATGTCTAGCAAGGTTCTGTTCCTCCGTTCCGACACACCGTTCCATTGTGGTGTTCCAGGAGGAGTCAATTCTGATAGAATTCCACATTCTTTCAGATGGTCATCAAATTCATAGCTCAGATATTCACCGCCTCTATCAGACTGCAGTGCCTTAATCTTCTTGCCTAATTGATTCTCTACTTCACTCTGAAATTCCTTGAATTTGTCAAAGGATTCAGACTTATGCTTCATTAGGTAGACATAACCATATCTACTGAAGTCATCAGTGAAAGTGATAAAGTAGCTGAAACCACCTCTAGCATTTGTACTCATTGGTCCACATACATCTGTATGGATTAAACCCAATAGTTCATTTGCCCTTTCTCCAACTTTAGAGAAAGGTTGCTTTGTCATTTTGCCAAGTAAACATGATTCGCATTTACCATAATCCTCTAAGTCAAATGGTTCTAGAATTCCTTCCTTTTGAAGTCTTTCTAAGCGTTTCAAGTTTATATGGCCTAATCGACAATGCCACAGATAGGTGAGATCTGAATCATCCTTTTTGGCCCTTTTGGTATTTATGTTATATACTTGTTTGTCGTGATCTAATAAATAAAGTCCATTGACTAATCTAGCAGATCCATAAAACATCTCTTTAAAATAAAACGAACAACTATTGTCTTTTATTAAAAAGGAAAATCCCTTAGCATCTAAGCAAGAAACTGCAAATGATGTTTTTAGTAAGACTTGGAACATGGAAACATTCTTCCAGTTCCAAAACTAGCCCGGAGAGCAACGACAAATAGTAAGTTCCTACAGCTAATGCAGCAATCCGTGCTCCATTTCCCACTCGTAGGTCGATTTCACCCTTGCTTAACTTTCTACTTCTTCTTAGTCCCTGTGGATTGGAACATAAGTGTGAGCCACAACCTGTATCTAATACCCAAGAAGTTGAATTAGCAAGTATACAGTCTATAACGAAAATACCTGAAGATGGAACGACTGTTCCGTTCTTCTGATCTTCCTTTAGCTTCAAGCAATCTCTCTTCCAATGCCCCTTCTTCTTGCAGTAGAAGCATTCGGATTCAGAAGTGGGTTGACTGACCTTCCTCTTTACAGATTTGGCGCCAGTTTGCTTAGTTGGGCTGGCCTTGTTGCCACCTTTCTTAGCATTCCTCTTCTTTCCAGATTTCTTGAACTTGCCCCCACGCACCATAAGCACATCCTGCTTATCACTTTTGAGCGTCTTTTCAGCGGTCTTCAGCATACCGTGAAGCTCAGTGAGCGTTTTGTCCAGACTATTCATACTGTAGTTCAGTTTGAACTGATCATACCCGCTATGAAGAGAATGGAGGATGGTGTCTATAGCCATTTCCTGAGAAAATTGCTGATCCAGCCGACTCATATTCTCAATGAGTCCAATCATTTTGAGAACATATGGACTTACGGGCTCGCCTTTCTTAAGCTTGGTCTCAAGAATTTGCCTATGAGTCTCGAATCTTTTGACTCGAGCCAGATCTTGGAACATGTTCTTCAACTCACTGATGATTGTGAAAGCATCTGAGTTGATGAACGTTTTCTGCAGATCCGCACTCATGGTGGCGAGCATTAGACATTTCACATCCTTGTTGGCATCAATACAACGATTGAGGGCTGCCTGAGTGACCCCGTCGCCTGCGGCTTCGGGCATCGCCTGCGGCTTCGGGCATCGCCTCTTCTAGGACATACTCCTTTTCTTCCTGCATAAGAACTATTTGCAAGTTCCTTTGCCAGTCAAGGAAGTTCTTCCTGTTCAACTTCTCCTTTTCGAGAATTGATCGAATGTTGAATGAATTGTTGTTTGCCATATTTAAAACTACAATTGAAAAGAATAAACAAATAAATAACCATTCACAGTTTCTCTTAATAAACTTAAATTCTAGCATACATGCATAATTCAATGTTTATTAAGCATTTTATTCAAGTTATGTGTTCCGGCAGGTGTGAATAAAATGATTCCAAGATCCTAAAATCATTGAAGAACTAAGCACAGTTTGTCGACTTAATCCTAAAACATCTTAGGTAAGCAAAAGCCTTTTGCTAATAGTCTAGAAACTATTCTTGGTTGATAGGTACGTCTAAGAACTTATTAGGTAAACCTATCGATTTTGCCACGACATAAAAGGACTCCTTACTTATATCGTTGAGTTTCACCAAAACTAACATGTACTCACAATTATTTGTGTACCTTGCCCCTTTAGGACCAATAAGTAACACCTCGCTGAGCGAAAACTATTACTAGATTGATGTAAAGGATATCCAAGCAAGTGTATATTTTGGCATGGCACCTTTTAACTCAATTTTTAAGTTTGGAACTTAAGGCTCTTACTATGTTGGTTAGATTTTAAGTGAACTAAAATCCTTAATCATGCAACATAATCAAGCTTTTGATCTCATGCATTTTAAGACATATTTAAAAGCAATAAATAACTTAAAACATGCATAAGATAAATGTGATCTAGTATGGCCCGACTTCATCTTGAAGCTTTAACTTCAAAGTCCGTCTTGAAAATCTCCGTGGGAGGCACCATTTTCTTCAAATAGAATAAGCTATAATTAAAACTAATTACAACTATTTGATGGTACGCAGACCATATTTGAATTAAAAAAAAAACTTTGGTACTTTTGACCAATTACATTCAAATTAATGGTACGCAGACCATATTTTCTATCCTATTCGGGCCATACTAGTCACTTCATAACCTGCAAAACAGTACATATACAATATATACCATTCACCCATTCATTATCATGAATGGCCCACATAGCTGGTTAGTAAAACACATTATGCATCACGTAAACATTTGCAGCAATTAATCAAGGGCACCAATAATCTACCAATTATTCAGTCCTTATTAATTCTAATCAAGTTGTTTTAACCTTAAGGATTTGTAGACCTAATCAAGAGTTTATGACTAAAAGGGGTTTCCCACTTAAACCAATAAATTCATATGCTTTACTAATTTTAAACATAAAAATGTATTTCTAGTCTGACCGGAAACATACAAATTTAATTAAAATTTAAAGCTCATATAAATTTATAATTGAATCCAAAAAATTTAATTTAATTTCAGTCGTATTTAAATTAATTCATGATTTTAATTTTAGTAAAATAATTAGAATAAATAAAATTTATTATAATTACAATATTCAAAATTAAAATCCAAGAAAATAATTTAAATTATTAATTTTAAAATTAATTAAAATTACGTAAACTGAAATTTTCAAATTAAAATTTCAAAACGATCTAATCGTAACGCAACAACCCCACGCAACGCACGCCCATGGGCCACACGCACACAGCCATCGCTGGCCATGTGCGCGCAGCCCATGCGCTGCGTCGCATTGCTGCTGCTGCTGCTCTCCTTCGCAAGGCATCACGCGAGCTTGTGCTCGCTGTGCGCGCCAGCGCTCGATGCACGCGAGCCATCGCTCGCTGCGCTCGCTCGCCAGCGCTCGCTTCATGCGAGCCAGCGCTCGCTGCGCGCGCTCGCCAGCGCTCGCTTTATGCGGGCCATTGCTCGCTGCGCGCGCTCGCCAGCGCTTGCTGCGCGCGCTTGCCAGCGCTCGATCCTGCGAGCCATCGCTCGCTGCGCGAGGCATTGACGCTGGGCGTAGCACTCGTAGCACGCGAGCTTGCGCTCGCTGCGCGCGAGGCTCCGCTTGCTTGCGCGAGGTAGTGCGCGCTGTGGCGCAGCTCGCTTGCTGCCCACACGCGACTGCTATGCCTTGCTTTCGCCCTCGCCCATTCGTCCATTGCTCACAGCCCACGACACAAGGCAGGGATGCTGCCTTGTGCTCGTGCACCATGGCCTTGCTCATTGCATTCGTGCCGCATGGGCGACGAGCTCCCTTGCTCGTCGTCACATGCCCGCACTATACAACACCCCTTAAGGGTAACACGTAGCGTCCATTGCTTTGTGCGTGCAAGTTATATGAGCGAATCGCATAAAATTTAAAAAATTTATATTTAAAATTAATGACAAATTAATAAATAATATTAATTTCATAATTTTAGGGCGAAAAATCGAAAATTTATTATTCAATTGATTTCCGATTAACATGGATTCAAGTCTAGGTCATAAAAATTTAAAATTTTAACATAAATTTACAATTTTTAGGGTGGTTTTTAATCATAGGTATCTAATTAAATTATAATTAATTATGAAAATCAAATTAATTCTAAATTATTCTAATTTTCAACAAATTAATCATAATTACAAATTAGATTGCATAATTAACAAGACTAGGCATTCAAACTTGTTAAACATATATAGTAGGTCAATCAAAAATTCAAGATTTATCAACAAGAATCGCAAATATTTAATTTAACATCTTAAATTTACGAAATTTTGCATTCGAAAAACTAAAACCTCCGAAAAGTCATAGTTAGGCTTCGAATTTGAGAATTCTGGGTTCGGCAGAAAAAAATTCTTTTTGTCAAAATTTTAGAATGCCTTTTACATGCGGAATTGACACAAAAATCACTCGATTTGGATGAGTAATGAAGAAACTGCCGAAAAACTGCGTACGTATAATTAAATAAACGCAATTTGCAATTAATTAACAATTACGAAAATTAATCACCCCTTTTAATTCTTGCAAATTTGTAATATTTAACCATGTTCATGCAATTTAGATTATGAAAATAATAAGAGGCTCGTGATACCACTGTTAGGTTATGATACATATGACAATTCATAAATCATGCGGAAAAACCATAAAGCCAGGAAAACATATTATTTACACATAATCATTTAGCATAGTTTAGATGCATACTCTTTGTTGCGTGCCTTCCCTAGCTGCGCCCGAACCGAACAAGAACAAGTCTTTAGGACTCCAAGTGTCGTCCCTCCGTAGATAGTCCACAGCACGTCCGGATCCGCCTTAAGATTGACCAACTAGAATCGCCCCTAAGGTACTTAGAATTTTCGGCACTTTATAGGCAATTGTATGACTGAATTTTGCTCTCAAAACTCACTTTGAATACTTGAATGCTCGATGTAAATATGTGACCCTAGGCACCTATTTATAGAGTTATGGAAAAGGATTTGGAATCCTATTAGGATACTAATTTATTTAATTATAATCCTACTAGGACTCTAATTAAATAAACTAAATCTTTTAGGATTAGATTTAATCATATGACAAATCCCGGTAGCATTAGGATTCGAGTAGCACACAAACACACACGCACGCACAGCAGCCCACGAGGGGCGCCATGCGCGCGCGCGCAGCCCGCGAGCTCGCAGCCCACTGCCGCAAGCCCACACGCTGCCGCAGCCTTGGCGCGCGCTGGGCCTGCCTTGCGGTGGGCCTGGCGCAGCCTTGGCTGGTGCGTTTGTGGCGCGCTGGCTTGCTGGGCGATGGCCCGGCTTCGTGCTGGGCCTTCGTCTGGCAGGCCTCGTCCGATGCTAATTCGTACGATATGCTTCCGATTAATTTCCCGATTCCGGAATTCATTTCCGATACGAACAATATTCAATATTTCCGATTCCGGAATTTATTTTCCGTTTCGAACAAATATTTAATATTTCCGTTTCCGGAATTATTTTCCGATTCCGATAATATTTCCGATTCTGACAGTATTTCCGTTTCCGGCAATATTTCCGATTCCGGCAATATTTCCATTTCCGATAATATTTTCCGATACGTAACATGTTTCCGTTTCCGGCAACATCTACGACTTGGATAATATTTATATTGCCGATACGATCCATATTTCCGTTTCCGGCAATATCATCGTTTCCAGAGTATTCATTTCTTGCCTGTGACGATCTCAGCTCCCACTGAAACCAAGATTCGTCGATTCCGAATATCCATAGATGGAGTATTTAATGCCATTAAATACTTGATCCGTTTACGTACTATTTGTGTGACCCTACGGGTTCAGTCAAGAGTAAGCTGTGGATTAATATCATTAATTCCACTTGAACTGAAGCGGCCTCTAGCTAGGCATTCAGCTCACTTGATCTCACTGAATTATTAACTTGTTAATTAATACTGAACCGCATTTATTAGACTTAACATTGAATGCATACTTGGACCAAGGGCATTATTTCCTTCAATTAACTCCGTGATTCGCAAGCCAATCCGCAACACGGTTTGCCTCACAATAACAATGTTGAACCAACACCTTCCATCCACTCCGGTAAATTAAACTTCTGCACTTCCGTATATTATGAAAATGGAGTGAGTTGGGCATTGCAGTAGCCATAAGTAACTGCACCACAACCTCCGAATCCACGTTGAGTATCACTTGTCTATAACCTGCATTCCACGCTACTGCTAACCCACGAAGAACTCCCAAAAGTTCACCCTGTGTGCACGAACACACCCCACACCTAGCTTCATACATCTCCAACACTTCCCCCCGTGTCCTCGAATAATCCCTCCACAACCAGCTTGCCCTGGATTCCCCTTAGCCTCCCCATCAGTGTTCAACTTAACCCAACCTGGACCAGGACATTTCCAGCGAATTTAAACCACCTCCCTGCTCCTCTTACGCTTCCTCAAGATCATTTCATCTCGCCCCATAGCTGACTTAACCTCTCCCGCCCTTGCTAGAATGAAACTCATTTGGTCGAAAGGTATGTCCACCTCTCTCCCAAAGCATCTATTGTGTCTCCACTTCCACATCCACCATAGAGTCATTGCAAAAGTAGTAGGCCAATCCTCTTCCCAAGTCTGGCGTTTATTTTCTAAATTCGAGACCATCCATTCAATAAAAGGCTTGCTGAAAATCTCTTGAGTATTAAGCCATGGAAATTTCTTCCATACCAGAATAACATTTGGACAACTACGAAATATGTGCTCAGCATTTTCCTCCACTGCATCACACACAAAACATCTCGGATCAGTGGTTAGCTCTCTCAGAAACCTGTTAGCATTCGACATTAGTCTATCATGAAAGAGAAACCACAAGAAAAATCTAACACGTTGAGGAACCGCCAGCCTCCATATTTTCTTCCAACAGTACGGAGTCTGACTAGTTGGGGGATCTTCGTTCCTGATGATCTGCAGAGCTGACTTAATTATAAATCCCCGTGAACCGTTTTCATTCCATATGATCTTATCAATGGCTTCAGGATCTTCTTGCAATTCCAGAGAATCAATTATTTGAAGGGTGCGTGCTGGCAAGAAATCAGCAAATTGATCAATTCTCCATCCAGTGTTGACATCCCAATAGTCTTTCACCAACTTGTCTTTAATATCCACTGGGATATCACGGACAATACTAGTAATTAAGGCTGTTGAGTGGCCCATGGATGTAACCAGAACTTCGTACTCCACCCGTTACCAACAACCATCCCCATACCCCGTTTGAGTACATTAATATTTTCTAAGATCCCTTTCCAAGCATTCGAAGCATCTCCCCTAGCTTTAAACATATCAACGTCACAACGACCTTCACAATATTTACTACGGAGTACTCTTGGCCATAGTGCATCAGGTTCCGCAAGCACCCTCCACCCTAGTTGTGTGAGAAAAGCCGCATGAGCTTGTCTCATTGATCGAATTCCTAGCCCCCCCGAGTTTAGGTTTAGTAATCGTGTCCCAAGCCACCGAGTGTATTCTCCTTTGCTCATTAGTCCTACCCCAAATAAATCTTCTAGATATTTTATCTATCTCATCACAGGTCGATTTGGGGAGTTTTGCTGTCTGCATTACATAGTACAAAACTGAACTCAGACATGACTGCACCAAGGTTGCTCTACCCGTCATCGAGATAAGCTTAGACTTCCACCCTGCAAGCTTTCCATTAATCCGATCAACAAGAAATTGGTACTCTTTTTTAGAGGTGCGACCATTTATAGTGGGCACTCCTAGGTAGGTTCCCAAATCATCAGTTTCCATGATATTTAAAACATTACAAATACTATTTCTATCAGTCTCCATAGTATTGCTTGAAAAGAAAATTATGTATTTTTGGAAACTATAACTCTACTTCCTGACATGTTGCAAAACTCTTCAAGGCATGCCGCAATTATATGACTTTGATCTTCCGAGGCTTCAGCAAATAATATTAGGTCGTCTGCAAAGGCTAGGTTTGGGATTTTAGGCCCTCCTCTGCTAGCTCTCACTGGTTTCAAGAAACTCAAGTTAATTGCATTCTCAATCAAATGTGTGAGCCTCTCCATACAGATCACGTATAAGTAGGGCGAAAGTGGGTCTCCCTACCGAATTCCCCTACTTGGTATGAAACTTTCAGTGGGTTCACCATTCCACAAAATATGAAGGCTTGTTGATGACACACACTGCATAATTAATTCCACCATTTGTTGTGGTAACCGAAGTCCTATCAGGGACTGTCTAATGAAACTCCATCGAAGTCGTGAAGGAGATAATGCCCTTGGTCCAAGTATGCATTCAATGTTAAGTCTAATAAATGCGGTTCAGTATTAATTATACAAGTTAATAATTCGTGAGATCAAGTGAACTGTATGCCTAGCTAGAGGCCGCTTCCGTTCAAGTGGAATTAATAAATCCACAACTTACTCTTGACTGAACCCGTAGGGTCACACAAATAGTACGTGAACGGATCAATTATTTAAAGGAATTAAATACTCCATTAATGGATATTCGGAATCGACGGATCTCGGTTCCAGTGGGAGCTGAAATCGTCAAAGGCAAATTATGAATACTCCGGAAACGATGATATTGCCGGAAACGGAAATATGGATCGTATCGGAAATATAAATATTATCCAAGTCGTAGATGTTGCCGAAACGGAAACATGGTACGTATCGGAAAATATTATCGGAAATGGAAATATTGCCTGAATCGGAAATATTGCCGGAAACAGAAATATTGTCGGAATCGGAAATATTATCGGAATCGGAAAATAATTCCGGAATCGGAAATATTAAATATTTGTTCAAAGCGGAAATTAATTCCGGAATAGGAAATATTAAATATTGTTCGAACCGGAAATGAATTCCGGAATCGGAGAATTAATCGGAAGCGCGTCGTACGAAATAAACATCGGACGAGCTTGCTAGACGCAAGGCCCAGCACAAGGCCAGGCCCGCGCCTAGCAAGCCCAGCACGTAAGGCATCGCAGCAGCAGCCAAGGCACGCAGGCCCAGCCAAGCAGCATGCAAGGTCAGGCCCATCGCGCATGGCAACAGGCGCGCCCAAGCTCGTGGGCTGTGAGCAGCTGTGGGCCGAAGCCTGCTCTCCGCGCGCGCTTGGCCAGCGCCCCTTATGGGCCGTGCGCGTGTGTGTGTTGAAGTTCGTGCATGCATCGAATCCTTAAGCAACTAGGATTAGATTCAAATATTAATTTCCTAAAGTTACTAGAGTTAGTTGTTTAATTAAACAATAACTTTATTAGTTTTAATTAATGTCTAATTCTAATAGGATTAGATTAATTGAAACCTAGTAGACTTCTAATTCCATTATTCCAACCCTATAAATATGTGATGGTATGCACAATTTATAAACACATTATTCAAGTATTCACATAAGTTTTAAGGATTAAAACTAACATTAATTTGCCTCAAATTATTCGAATAACTTAAAACCTTAGGTGCAATTCTAGTTAATTAAATCTAAGGCGGATCTGAACGTACTGTAAACTATCTACGGAGGGACGACATTTGGAGTCCTAAACTTGTTCTTGTTCGGTTCAGGAGCAGCTAGGGAGGGCAAGCTACAAAGAGTATGCATCCTAAATTATGCTAATTATTATGTGGCAATTAATTTGGATTCCTGGATTTATGGTTTTTTCCGCATGAAATATATATGCTTTATATGTATCATAACCTAACAAGTCGGTCGTTTGCTTTCTCAAAGTCAATTTTGATAGCCATATACCCTACTTTGCCTTACTTCCTTCTCATTATATGGAGCATTTCTTGGACAATAATTATGTTGTCCGTGATTTGCCTCTTTGGAACGAAACTACATTGAGTAGGTGAGATCATCGAAGGGAGCATAGACTTCAGGCGATTAATCAACATATTCTTTATGCATTCAGACGTCAGGAAGTATGTATGTACGTTACAAACCAGATATCAACGAGGGAGGCCAGGGAGAGTCATTCCCAACTTATTAAGAGTAACGTACCACTTATCACTTAATTAATGGATTGCTTACTTCATTATCATCCCTAATGGTTTTAGATATCGTGGAAATTATTATAATTTATAACATAATGGTTACTGTTCCGGTGTTGTAAAGATGGAAACAATGGGCTTCGAATGAAGGCCCTTTTGTATGTGTTGAAGATCTTGCTTGTTTGAATGAGTGGAGTCCGAATTCACCTGCACAAGAGCAAAGTCACTAGCCTCGGGGGTGTTTCCGAGGAAAGCCCCTCCGATGCCTAAGTAAGAATGATGCTCGGATTCTAGAGAGAAGTTCTCTAGAAGAGTAGTCTTAAGGCGGTAAATTGGACGTACCTTGAGGTGTGAGCCTTGGCGGCCTATTTATAGTGTTTGCATAATAAATGCCCATAGGTCATTTATTGCTTTTGGGCCTTGGGCCTTGATGGATGGCTGACTAGCCATTGGTGGGTTTGATGCTGTTTGTTTAGAGCCATTGGGCTTTGGACTTAGTGGCCCAATTGAGAATCAATTGGGAGCCCAAACAACATGCCCCCCAGACCCGGTCCATTTAGAATTAAATGGGTGGGTTTCCAGCTGTCAGAAGTCCGAAAGTTCCCTCTCCTTTTTGAAAAGAGATGATTTGCATTGATGACAAGTGTTGGGAGTTGTACCGTGTCGTGGAGATCGTGGGTTGAGGAAGTTGATGCGCCCTTTTCTTTTCTATAAATACTGGGTGCTTTGCTCTTTTTGAACTTTTTATTCCTTCTTTCAAACCCATTCTCTCTCTAAATTCCGGCGATCGCAGTGCAATTTGCTTCTTCAGATCTACGAAATTCGGCCAACTTTAGACTTCGGGAACTTGTGTTGTTCGTTTTATCGGCGAATTCCGCTTCGGAAAAAGGTAATTTGTTTCTGAATTCTCCTTTTTTTCTTCGTTTTCCCTTCTACCCCTCAATCTCAACCCTAGACCGAGAATTCGCGGCCATGGCAAAGAATAGGGGCAAGAGAAAGTTCGTCGTTGGTTCCTCTAGTGAGAGGGAGAACGTGCCTTCGGGAAGGTTACCGAAAACTTCGAGGGGTCGGCCTTCGGAGAGGCCGGTGGAGAGGCGTTCGACTGGTTGGGATGCTTCAAAAGATGATGTTGTTGGCGGGTCTAGCGTGTCTGAACGCGCAACTTCTGGTAAGAAAGCTGGTTCTTCGGGTGTGCGCCGCTCTTACCCTGAGTTTCCAGTTCATTGGACTGAAGCTGATCCGCAGGGCAAGTATGCCCCGATTCTGCATGAGACCACTAAGATCGATGGTCCCTTGGAAAAATCGGTCAGTGGTGACTGGTTGGTGGAGGCGAAGCTGGGGAACTACCATCGGAGAGCCGAAGAGTTATACGGAATCCAGCACGCCTTGGGGTACTGGTGCGAGCTTCCCGACCAGGAGCGTCCTCGGGTGACTCATCCGCCGAGGGGGTTCATCTCTGTGTATACTCATCATTTGGAGAACGGTCTCCGCTTTCCTTTGGATCCCTTCGTTTCCGAGCTCCTGGTGTCGTACAACATCAGTTTGGCCCAGCTTACCCCCAAATCTATGAGGCACATCATCGGATTTAGATGGGTGTGCGATTTTATTAACTTTCCATGCTCTGTTGCCGTGTTTCGGGATCTGCACGATCTGTCTTTCAACCATGCTTCCAAGGGAGATGGGTATGGTTGGTGGACCATCATCAACAAAAGATCCCGAAGGAAGGGGGAGCCGAACTACATTACGGCCTACCCTTACCTCAGCTCTGATCATAATTGGAAGACGGAGTGGTTGTTTGTTCGTGTGCCGACAGATCCGAAGCATCCACATTTTTACCGCCCTCCGAAGTGGTTTGTGACTCCTGATCCTGATATGCGAAGCGTGGCTGCTCCGGATCGGAACCATCACCACTACGTGGATCTCCTCCAGTGGTTTTTGGCTCGGGAGGACAACTACAAACTGCCGTCCAACTGGCTCCCGAACCTCAACTATATCTTGCGGGAGGACATTCTTGCTGTTGCCGGTCTCAGTAGGATTTTTGACAGGGGTAGGTGTCTTTCGGCTGGGACCGTGCTTTAGTAAGTTTGTCCTCCTCCTTTTTGTCTCGTTTTATTGACTTTGCTTTGTGCTTTGTTTCTGCAGAGTACGGCTTTAGCTGCGTTGATCCTGTGGTCTTGGGCATTTCTTTGGATCTGAAGACCATTCACGACTCGGCCCCTGATTACAAGTTCGGGAAGGAGAATCCTCGTAATCCTCGCTTGAAGGATTACGTGCTGTCTCCGTCGGGTGTCGCTCGGATATCTGAAGTTCGAGCTGATCCGTGGGATTCTGCCTCTTCTCCCGAAGCTGTTCCAGTGAAAGTCGTGCTCCCTGATTTGAGGACGACCTCGGATCCGGTGAGTGTTTCTATATCTCGAAGTCTTTTGTTTGTCTTTCTTTCTGGTTGGCCGTCGGCTAACGTCTTGGTCCTGGACCATCTTTTTAGGGTCCTGGGACTGACGCTGTGCCGCGTGCCGTTCCTTCGGTTTCATCTCCGGCTCGGATAGATATCTCTTTATCTAGGAACCGGGGACTTCGCGTTTTTTCTTTATTCCTTCCTTTGTCTTCTTTTACATTTATTGACCTTTGGTCTCCTCTGTTTAGGATCAGCGCAAAAGGAAGGGCAGCACTCTTTTGAGGCCTTCTGCGCATCCGAAGAAAGCGAAAGCTTCTCAGTCTTCGGAGAAGGTATTTGTTCTGACTTGGAGCCTTTTGTGGTCCGTTCTCTCTTTTTCTGAAACTGACCTTTGAGCGTTTGCCCTGTAGGAAGAGGTTTCGGAAGTCATGCCTCCTCCCAAAAATCTCCTTCACTTCATGCCCTTGCCAGGGCAGAAGTTGAAGAGTGTGGTGGTTGCGGAACCGCCGCCCGTGGACCAACCGTTGGCTGAGGAAGATACCATCCCCTCTCCGCTGAAGCCGTCTGCTGCTTTGGGGATCGAGATCCAGGATATAACCAAGGTGATGGAGGCAATTGAAGCCGACCTTGTTCCTGGCTCGGATGTCCCTACTGTGGCCGAGCGGAAGGAAGAATCTGCTGACGTTTCTCTCGAAAGGGAGAGAAGTCCAGATAAGGAGATGGTGGATCTCACCGAAGCTCACATGGAGGTTCCCGAAGCTGAGAAGGAGGTCCCTTCTGCTGAGGAGGAGCAACCCGAGCAGGGTCTGACGAGGAAGAGGCGCCACTCGACCTTGGGCTCTACTTCGACCTCGGCCCTGGATAGACTGATCCACGCTGACCCTTGCTCGGATGTTCCGCTGAAACGGATCCCCGAGGAGGTAAGGGAGGCGATGGCTCGCTATGCTAGAGCTCCGGTTTTGGGGGAGAACCCCATGGCTCACGTGGGATCTTTGGTGGGTCCCGAAGCTGCACGGGAGAATCTTCTTCGGGCCAACCCGCAGTGGAGGGTTCCTGGAGCTGAGGAGAGGAACCCAGCTATGATGGCTCAATATTATCTGAATGAGGTAAGTGTTGGAAATTTTGTTTTGAGTTCCGTTTTTGGTTTGTTGTTTTCTTCTTTCCTCATCTTTTCTTGTCTTTTCTTCTTTCCCAGGCTGTTTTCTGGTCCTCGTTCGCTTCCGAGTGTAGCTCGGTTGAGGAGAGGCAATTGAGGAGGTATCAGGAGGCTTATGCTCGTGATATCCCTGTCTTGGACCAGAAGGCTGGGCAGCTCATGGCCGAGATGGTGGACCTCAAGCTACTGTACCTTCAGTACAGTCGTGAGGCTAGGGAATCGGCTGAGCAGATCGGGGCCGAAGTTGGGAAGCTTACTTTCCGAGTCGAGGAGGATGCTGAAAAGATAGCTTCCTTCGACAAGGAGAGGAAAGAAATGGCTGCCAAGTTTGCGAGCGAACTTGAAGAAAAAGACAGTCTTCTCAAGGAGATGACTTCTAAATTTGAGGCGGCCATTAAGCAGAGCCAGGAAGCGGAGGCGAGGCTTCAGCAGTTTGTCAAGCATCGGGAGATTGTTCAGAACCAAGCTGACAAGGTGCCCGTTCTCCAGCTGAAGATCCGAGAGAAGGATGCTGCCATTCGGAAACTGGAGCAAGAGAGAGTTGACCTCTACACTGCTGATCAGTGTAGGGAGCAATACTGGAATGGCATCCTGGGCGCTCGGCGGATGTTCGCGAAGCATATGCCTCATTTCCCTTGGAATGAGAAGGTTCCGCTCTGGATGAGGGCCCAGGATCACTTGGTGGAGTGCCAGGCCGATCGAGACGAAGCTGAAGCTGAGCGCCAAGCTGCTCTTGCAGAGGCTCGGGCCCAGAAGGCGACTTCCGAAGGTGATACTACTGCTGGGGGTTCTTCGAAGGATGCTCCCCTGGGGGATGCTCCTGAGACTCCCAAGAGTTAGGGATTCGGGCAGTCGTCTTCTTCAGAGTCGGTCGGTTCCAGTTGAGGACTTCCGAACATGTGCTTGCCTTTCCCCCTTTTGCCTCGGCGCTGCGTTGTACTCATTTCTTTTTGCTTTCTTTAGTACTTCGGTAGGCCGGTATTGTCTGTTGATGGCTGCCGATTTTAACTGTTTCATTTTGTTTTCAATTTTTGAGGCTTTCAATGTATTTGTACTCCCCCCAAATATTGAATAAAAAATGAATGTTTGTTACTTGGCTGCTTCTTTTCAACTTGTATTTTCGCAATTTTAGGTCTTTAAATCCGTAGATTTCTCGAGCTTCTCTTTCTGTAGACTTGCTAAAAACCTTTTGATCTTGCGAGCTCTTTAAATCCGTAGATCTGTTAAGAGACTTTTAAACTTTGCGAGTTCTTCAAATCCGTAGATCTGCTAAGAGACTCTTTGATTTTGTGAGTTTTTCAAATCCGTAGATCTGCTAAGAGACTCTTTAGTTTTGCGAGTTCTTCAAATCCGTAGATCTGCTAAGAGACTCTTTAGTTTTGCGAGTTCTTCAAATCCGTAGATCTGCTAAGAGACTCTTTAGTTTCCAGACTCTTCAAATCCGTCGATCTGCTCAGAGGTTTGGATTGTTCTTCCGATCTCTTGTGGTTCGGAAACCTGGGCAAGAGATCGCTAGTCTGCCTCTTAGTTATGCCTTCGGCGATCCGTGGATCTGAGCCGGAGTTTTATAACTTGATTCGAGCGACTGTTTGTTGCGAACAAATTTTAATAGGGTATCGCGAATCCGAGGATTCTGGACGATTCCCTGAAGTGTATGATTTGGTCATTTCTTGCATTTTATCAAGGAATGGGCAAAGTCAATCCTGTTTTTAGTCTCGGATTGATCAGATCCGAGGCTGCATGTATATATAAAGGGACAATAAATATAGAGACACGTTTAATGAAACTCATGGTGCCAATGGCTTTCCTCTTCTCATTAAACAACTTACTTGGTTTTCAGACAGAGATCATACAAAATATTTCTTGAGAACATCGGTATTCCAATGGTTCTTCAAAATTGTTCCATCTAACTGTTTCAGCATATACGTGCCTGGCCTTTTTTCGGAATGGATGATGTATGGTCCTTCCCAAGTGGCTGAGAGTTTGCCATGGATCCGTCCTTTCTGAACCGAGGCGGCGTTTCTGAGTACTAGATCACCGACTTTTAGGGGTCTGGCGTTGACTCTTCGGTTGTAATGCTTGTTGACCCTCTGCAAATAGGCTGCGTTGAGTGTCCTTGCATCGTTCCGAGCTTCGTCCAGTAGACCGAGAGCTTCGGATAGAAGTTGGTTGTTGCTTTCTCCTTGGAGCCCATCATACCTGTTGTATGCCTGGATCCTCAGGCTTTCTGTTCCGATTTCCACAGGAATTACAGCTTCGGATCCGTATACAAGGTGGAACGGTGTTTGTCCGGTAGCTTCTTTCTCAGTGGTCCGAAGGGACCATAGCGTTCCGGGTAGCTCTTCTAACCATTTGTTTTTGTCATCCTCGACTCTTTTCTTGAGTGCGTTGAGGATGAGTTTGTTAGCAGCTTCGGCTTGCCCGTTGCTTTGTGGGTGACAGACTGCCGAGTACGCTAGGTGTATGCCGAACTGTTTGCACCACTTTTGCAACGGGGTGTTGTCGAACTGTTTCCCGTGGTCGAAGACCATCAGTCTTGGTATGCCGAACCTTGTGATGATGTTCTGCCATATGAACTTGCGGACCTGAGGTTCGGTGATGGAGGAGACAGCTTCGGCTTCGATCCATTTGCTAAAATAGTCGACTCCTACAATCAACCACTTCTTCTGGTTCGTCGCTGAGGGGAAGGGACCAATGATGTCTAACCCCCACTGTGCGAATGGTAAGGGATACAGTGTTGATTGTAGGGTTTGAGCTGGTTGATGGATGGCTGGTGCGAACTTTTGGCATTTCTCGCATTTCCTTGCCATCTGCTTTGCCTCGGAAACCATAGTGGGCCACCAGTACCCAGCCCGAAGGGCTTTATGTGCTAATGTCCTACCTCCAATGTGGTTTCCGCATATCCCGAGGTGGATTTCCCTTAGGATGTAGTCAGCGTCTGTTGGACCCACACATTTTAGCAGCGGAGCAGAGAATGATTTCCTCATGAGCTCACCTTCGGCGCTGATGATGAACCATTTGTTGAATCTTTTAAGTTTTCTCGCTTGCAGCTTATCTTCGGGAAGTTCTCCCCTTTCTTTGTATGCAACTACTGCGTCCATCCAGCTAGGTTCGGTACGTAAGCTGCATACTGTGGTGGGTAGCAAGTCGATGCTTCTCTCTTGGTGAACTTCCACGTGGACCGACCTGTTTAGGTCGATGAGTGTTGAGCTTGCGAGTTTTGACAGTGCGTCTGCTTGCGTGTTCTGTCCTCGGGGGATGAGGATGACTTCAAAGGATCTTAACTTTGACGTTAAGGATTTAATTTTTGCTAAATAGGCTGTCATGCTGGGCCATTTGGCCTCATACTCCCCTCGGATCTGGTTGGCTACAAGCTGGGAATCAGTTTTGAGGCGAACATGTTCGGCCTCCAGGGATAAACAAAGCTCTATCCCTGCGATTGCGGCCTCGTATTCGGCCTCGTTGTTGGTTGCTTTGAAGCCGAACTTCAATGCATACTCTATGCTTTTCCCCGTCGGGGGGATCAGTACAACTCCTGCCCCTGAGCCGTTTATTGTGGAAGATCCGTCAGTGAAGACCTCCCAAGTGCTTTTCGTATCATCCAACATTTCCTGGTATGAGCACTCGGCCAAGAAGTCTGCCAATGCTTGTGCTTTGATTGCTGTCCTCGGCTGATATTTGATGCCGAACTCTGATAGTTCGAAGGCCCAGGCAGCCAATCTTCCTGACCTCTCTATTTTGTCGAGTACTTTTTCGAGCGGTTGGTCAGTTAGCACTGTGATCTGGTGGGAGTCGAAGTATGGCCTCAGTTTTCGTGCAGCTACCACTACTGCATATGCGACTTTCTCGATGAGTGGGTACCGGGTTTCGGCCCCTGTGAGTGTTCGGCTGGTGAAGTAGATTGGATGTTGCTTCTTTTCTTCTTCCCGAAGAAGCACTGCGCTGACGGTTCCAGGGCTAACTGCGACATATAGATATAGGGTTTCCCCCTCCTTTGGTCTGGCCAGTGTCGGCAGTTGAGCTAGGTGGGCTCTGAGTTGCTGAAAAGCTTCTTTTTGCTCCTGTTCCCATATCAGTTCGGGATCCACTTTCCTCGGGACCCCTTTTTTCTTGACTGGTTCTGCTTCTCCTCCGGGGAGGTTCTTTGGTTTCAGTGCTTTGAAGAAGGGGGCTCCCTTGTCCGAGGCTTTTGATATGAACCTTGTTAGTGCGGCTAACCTGCCGGTTAGCCTCTGCACATCTCTCTTGGTCTTCGGCTCGGGTAGATCCAATGCCGCTTGGACTTTGTCTGGGTTCGCATCAATTCCTCTTTCGCTCACCATGAATCCGAGGAATTTACCTGACTTCACCCCGAAGACGCATTTTTTTGGGTTCAGCTTCATGCTGTGCTTCCTCAGGTTTCCGAAGGTCTCTGCCAAGTCTTTGACGTGGTCTTCCTCCTTGATGCTTTTTACGATGGAGTCATCCACATAGACCTCCACATTCCTCCCTTTCTGGTCGGCGAAGACGTGATCAACTAGCCTCTGGTAGGTGGCTCCGGCATTTTTCAAGCCGAAAGGCATCATTTTGTAGTTGAACACTCCTGCGCTTGTGATGAACGCTGTCTTTGCTCTGTCATCGGGGTGCATGAATACTTGGTGGTAGCCTGAAAAGGCATCCATGAAGCTGAGCAGTGCATGGCCGCTGGTGGAGTCAACCAATTGATCTATCCTTGGCAGGGGATAGCAGTCTTTGGGGCAGGCTCGGTTCAGGTCTGTGAAATCCACGCACATTCGCCAGGAGCCATTCGCTTTTTTGACCATCACCACGTTGGCCAGCCATTTCGGATACATGCATGGCTCAATGAATCCGGCCTCCTGCAACTTTTTCACCTCCTCGGCGATGGCTTTGTTTTTCTCCGAGGAGTAGTTCCTCTTTTTTTGCTTGACTGGCCGAGCTTCAGCGTTGACGTCCAGCTTGTGACAAATCAGCTTCGGATTTATCCCTGGCATATCTGCTGCTGACCATGCAAAGATGTCTTTATGATCCCTGAGTAATCGGATCAAATCGATTCGGAGCCCCGAGCTTAGGCCCTTGCCTATTCGGACGCTCCTGTCTGAATCCTCTTCGAGGAAGATATCCTCCATTTCTTGATCTGGTTCGGGAGATAGGGTTTCGGGGCGGGCATCAACTTCTGCGGGAGACAAGCTGCTCGTGCTTGCTCTTCTCCTTTTTGCCTCGCTTTCCTCTCCCGTAGCTCCTTTTTCTTCCTCGGGGCCGTCCCCTAGTTTGGGCTTTCGGACAGCAGTGTGGCAGGTTCTTCTCGCCACTTCTTGATCACCTCTGATTCGTTCGGCGAATCCTGCATCCGAGACGTATATCATCAGCTGGTGGTATGTGGAGGGGACTGCTTGCATCTTGTGAATCATGGTTCTCCCCATGATTACGTTGTATACGGAGTCGCAGTCCATCACCAAGAATTCGTCCCGAAGGGTTTTTGCTGCCTGGCCTTCGCCCACTGTGACTGGCAGGGTGATCTTTCCTCGAGGGATAGCTGCGGATCCGTTGAATCCGATCAGAGGATAACTGACTTTCGTCAGTGCTTCCTCTGGCTCTTCGAGGATCAGCTGCTCGAAGCAGTTTCTGAAGATGATATTGACGGCACTTCCTCCGTCGACTAACACTCGATGTACGTTGTGGTTGTTGAGGTCCATGGAAATGACCAGAGGATCGTCATGTTTGTACTGGACTCCGAAGCAATCATCAGCAGTGAAGGTCATGTTCGGGGGGTGTGGTTGGTTGTCTCCAACCGCGCTGAAGTTGACCCGATGGGAGAGGGCTCTTAGGTGTTTCTTGCTGGCCTGGCCAGACTTCTGCCCCCCGAATACCACCAGGATGTCGTTTTTCTTATGTCCTGTTGTTTCGTAGACCCTCTTCTGGGGTTGCTCATGCTGTTTGCCACTGGCGGCCTTTTCTTTTTCCTCCCTTCGGTCTAACAAGTACTGTTTCAGGTAGCCTCGGCGAACGAGGTCCTCAATGTTGTCTTTCAGCGAGTTGCACTCTTCGGTGTGGTGACCGAAGTCATCATGGAACTCGCACCACTTGTTCTTGTTTCTCCGAGCTGGGTTGGACTTGAGCTTCCCCGGTAGTTTCCACTTTTCATCATTTCTGTTGAGGCTAAATATCTCTTTTCGGGGCAGAGCTAGTGGAGTGTAGTTGGTGTATTTGGGTTGAAGTTCACCCCTTCTCCCGTCTTTCTTCGGGCTCATCTCTCTAGCTCCTACTTTCTCTTTCCCCTTCCTTGAGCCGCCCTCGGGCTTGCTCTGGGTATTCTTTGTGTCTCTCGGATCCGACGATCCCTTCAATCTTGCAGCGGCCTTGTTGAACTCTTCGGTTCTGATGAACGCATCAGCCATTTGGAGCACGTCAGCTATTCTGGAGGGGTTCTTCATTGAGAGTTCGTCACGGAACTTCCCTTCCTGGAGCGCGTGCTTCAAGGCGAAGATGGCCACGTCTGGCTGCAAGTTTGGTATGTTTGTT
This sequence comes from Spinacia oleracea, assembly GCF_020520425.1. Lineage (NCBI taxonomy): Eukaryota > Viridiplantae > Streptophyta > Magnoliopsida > Caryophyllales > Amaranthaceae > Spinacia > Spinacia oleracea. The sequence goes on from NC_079489.1 coordinate 151,353,461, forward strand.
GATTCCTTCATGAATCTGGCCATGAATTCTCTCAGACTTTCGTCTCTTTCTTGTTGGATTGAGGTCAGTTCTGCTGTGGTTCGCTCGGGGCGATTGTTGCTCACGAACTGTGTGCAGAATCTCTTTTTCAGCTTTTTCCAGCTCTTGATCGATCCCTTCGGCAGCGATCTAAACCACTCTCCCGCCACTCCGGTTAGCGTGGTTGGGAAGTATTTACACCAACATGCTTCGGAGTAGGGACTCAAGAACATTTGCTGCTCGTAGGAGATGACATGATCCCTCGGATCTGTGATTCCGCTGTAGGTTAGGTGCGCTGGCAGTCTTACCTTCGGTATTTCTTCCATGATCAGCTCGTCCGAGAAAGGGGATGACGTAGGAGTCATGATTCTTTTCCCGAGTCTAGCCCTGATGCCTTCGTTTGCCGAGGTTCTGTGATTAGAACGCTCGGGCGTACGATGGGGGCTAGGGGTTCGATCATGCCTCCTGTCTCTTCTTCTTTCTCGGCTACTGACCTCGGGTCGTTCGCCAGATCTGCTCGACTCACCTACCCCGAGTCTCGTATGGATCGAAGGTCTTAACCTTGAGTGGACCGAGGGCCTCAACCTGCTGAGCACCGAGCTTCGGATCCGAGTGTTACGAGTAGTTGATTCGCTTTGGAGAGCTGTTGGAGTAGGCGATGGTCTCGCAAACCAATCTGGTTGCTGTTGTGCCCTTTTTTGGGTGTCCCACGTGCTTTCCATCCACCTCGACGTCAAGTGTGTACCTGTCAAGGGAAGGAGTTCTCGTTCGGGTCTGGACACTTCCGCACTGGGTGGCTCGTTCAGCCTTCGCCTGGTCCTCCTCTCTTCTCTGCGGTCATTTGCCAGTCCTTGCTGCTTCTCATTGAAGAGGAAGTTTTGCATGATGGTCATGGCCGCAGTGAGCTCTTCCCTAGTTGGAATCGGAGGTCCTGCATTCGTGGCGGTCGTAGCTCTGCTTGGCTGTGACCTCGCCATCGATTGAGGGTGCCCCTCTTGGTCAGATTCTGAATCTGACCGCACCATCATATCGTCGTTATTGTTGTTAACAGCATCATTCACCATTTTCGCGGAAAGAGGTGATTGATGTCTTTCAGAGGCTTTGAAGTGTTCTTCCCCACAGACGGCGCCAAATTGTTCCGGTGTTGTAAAGATGGAAACAATGGGCTTCGAATGAAGGCCCTTTTGTATGTGTTGAAGATCTTGCTTGTTTGAATGAGTGGAGTCCGAATTCACCTGCACAAGAGCAAAGTCACTAGCCTCGGGGGTGTTTCCGAGGAAAGCCCCTCCGATGCCTAAGTAAGAATGATGCTCGGATTCTAGAGAGAAGTTCTCTAGAAGAGTAGTCTTAAGGCGGTAAATTGGACGTACCTTGAGGTGTGAGCCTTGGCGGCCTATTTATAGTGTTTGCATAATAAATGCCCATAGATCATTTATTGCTTTTGGGCCTTGGGCCTTGATGGATGGCTGACTAGCCATTGGTGGGTTTGATGCTGTTTGTTTAGAGCCATTGGGCTTTGGACTTAGTGGCCCAATTGAGAATCAATTGGGAGCCCAAACAGTTACATATTCAAATGTTTAGAAAAAAAAAAAAATCAGACCTAATAATCAAGGAAGTACATTGTGGAAAGAACCATTCTGGACCTATCCGTGAAGAAAGGCGCATTAATTGTAAGTTCATAATTACATATCAATATATCATGCATGATGCATCCTTAATTGTTTAATTAACTTTTTATGTTACCTTAAAAAGCATGGAATTTAGCTGGTTAAGCATTCAAGTGTACACAAGTTTAAGGCCTAATAATCCATGTAATGAGAGGCGGGGAAAGAGACATTCAAGAACCCGCAAAATTGTAGGTATGGACCTAGTGGTTAAGACTTATGGTATGTGCATGATAATTTTTAAGTTTGTATCCCACATCTCTATTTGTAATTTATACCCCATCCGTCACAAAATTTAGTCTTGTTTGGCTAAAAACACGGATTTTAAGAAAAGTAGAATATAGTATGTGAAAATTGAAATATAATACATTGATGATTAATTTGTATGAGAAAATAGAATATATTACTCCCTCCGTCCCGGAATACTTGACCTGTTTTTCTTATCGGGCCGTCCCTTAATACTTGACCTGTTTCTAAAAATGGAAATATTCTAACAATATTATATTATTTCTCACTCCACCCCTACTAACCCACCTACCCCCTACTCCATACAAAAAATAATTAAAAATTCAACCCCTACTCTCCCCAACCCCACCCCTTTACACATTTCCCACTAACTACATTAAAATAATACCCCACTATCAACTACTACCTATTAAATTAAATAAGTCAATTCAAGTCCCTTAAACTCTGTGTCGGTCAAACCGGATCGAGTATTCCGGGACGGAGGGAGTACATGTAAAAAGGAATAAAGTACATGAAAATGGGAATATAGTACATGAAGAGGTTTTCAATTTTTCTTTTGTGGTCCCAAATGAGCGTATGTGAAGTATTTCTTTATCAAATAAGAAAATATGACTATCATTATGGGACGTCCAATATAAAATATAGGATTATAATTTTGGGAAGGAGGGAGTATTACTCTTTGTGGGTCATTCACACCCAAAAAAAACCTGTAAAATAATGTATGTAGGACTGTTTATAAGTATGGTTGTACTTGCTCAGGCTTCAAGAATCAATTATAAGTGTTTTGTACTTGTTCAGGCTTCCATAATCAAATATAAATAAGTATACTTAAAACAAAGTCAAAGATATCCTACTCTCTATAAAACAAAGTCAAAGATATCCTAGGGATTTACTGTAATAAGAAGATATGCTCAGCTACCTTATAGGAGTCGATTACAAGATTTGAACGAGATACTCCGTAGGTATTGGCAAGCCAACTAGTCTAAGAGCACGTACATTGGTTGGCTCTTCAAAAGAGCTTTTGGAGGGCTCTCCACTCTCTCTCTACCATTATCTCTCTATAAGATACACTCAAGAATTCATTCCTAAAAATACCCAACATTGGTTGGTTCCTCAAATGAGCTCTCCAATATTTTTTTTACCATTTGGTGGTCCCATGTCAATTTTTCATTTATTTTATATATATCAAACAATGTTAATATTTATTGGTAATAACTAATAAGTTAAGTAATTATGATAGAAAATTTTAGGTTACTGCAATATTAACAATAACTAGTCGTCTGACCCGTGCAAGGCACGGGCTAGCCTTAGGATTGTGGATATCTTTATTTGTGTGTTATTATTTTTTTTTTTAATATTTTGGTGGTTGGTGAGTGTTTGTTTTTAGGTTTGTTTGTTTTGCATCTACGTTTAAATGCTGAAAGTACTGAGAGAAGCAACAAATGTAACTGGTTTCTTTACTTGCTAAAACCAATAGAATTTCCAATTGGTTTTGTTAATTGGTGAAGTGAAAATGTCCACTTAGTTTATGCAACTTAGACCCATCATCAACATTTGATGAGCTCACGGTTACACAATAATATCATTCATAGTAGTAGACACCATGATTAACTTTTCTCTTACCAGTAAACTTAAAAGGGCAAAACAAATAACAAAACCCAGAAATTTGCATCTCTTAACACGGTTTTAAAACATAAAATAGTATGGAGTAGTATCCCCTTTAAAAGAAGAACTCATGCAATGCGTAGGAGCATATGAAGTTTGCTCATCTTTAAGGAGTTTGTTCCGTCGTCCGTTAGCTGGATTGAGTCTTGTTTTGTAGTGGGGTTGTGCTTGTTGTAGGTATCTCATCTATTGTTGTGATGGTCCTGTTGTATTTTCATAACATATTAGTATAACATTTTTATAAACACTACATGTGTAATAAGGATTATATATTTGTTTTTTTTAATGTGTATTTAATGAATACCTACTTTCAATATTATTAGGCTGAACTTCATCAAGATCTCAATTTCAACAAATTTCAATATCAAAACATCCTATTCCATATAAACCACCAAGTAAAAGGAGCACAATCTGCTAAATGCTTTGAAGTGATGATCTTACAATGTCAATACTAAGAGGGAAACCTACATAGAAGTGATGCAACCTACGTAGAAGTGATGATCTTACAATGTCACTGGATCGTATACTCTGTAGCTGCAACCTACGTAGAAGTGATGATCTTACAATGTCAATACTAAGAGGGCCCTTCATCATATTACTCAAATTCAAGATGCAGAATACACAGTTCTATTCAAACATGCAGCCCAAATTTATCACCGATTCAACATCAGTTACAGACGCAACAACATAAATCAACTCATCTTCCGAATTTCTGCATCTACAGAATTTCCCGATATCATTGAACAAAAAAAAGAGACAGAAGCTATAAGGTTAAACTCTTGCAAATTGCAAAACCCGAAAATCTAACAGAGAAAATCTGAATTGAAGCTTAAAAAATTTACAAACCATAAACCTATACAAACAACAACTTGGTTCAAACTCACACAAATTGCAAACCCTAAAACCTAAACTTAGGAAAACAACCTATCAAAATTTAATCAAAATAGTCTATGGTTATGAGATTAACTACTGCTAACCAAATAGATGGAAACAAATGGGAAGGGAGACTTATTGACAATAAACTCAAAAATAGTCCATATTACTCTATTCTTTTCCTATTCTTCAAACACTGGCCTCACATACAAGAAGCTGGACAAAACACCTGGTCTATTTCGCAGTTCAAATCTCATACAGACATATAGACATTCAGACTTAATAGTTATATGAAAAATCATCCCTTCTATTCTCTTTTTTACAGGGTATCATTGCTGCTACTCCTTCCATTACAACCCATATATTCCTGTTTTCCATATAATTCTTCCACGGTTCCTTTTTTCCGTTGAGCAAAGGGGGCTTTGTATTCTGTTTTGTACACTAAAAAAGAATTTATCACCTACAAATTAAACAACTCAGAACATAATATCCACAACAAAACATGTTAAGGGGAAACTATGAATTATGCTATTTCTGACTTGATGAAAGAACCCATCGACACAATGGCCAACAAACCAAAACATGGGCAGGCATTAGAGAGCCAAAACATCAAAGCTAAAAGCTACCAAATCATGCACACAGACTACTCCAACAGACACACAAGAACCAAGAATGCGATTAATTCCAACCTAAACCAATGCCCCAATTCTAAGAAAGAACGCAAACGAAAAACATGTAACATAACACCATATACTACCCATATCAACTCACACATTTTACCACCAAACAACGGCACTCAAACACAATATATAACTCATGATTCAATCAGAGGATTAAGATAGTAAATGCGAAATAATTTTCATGCTTATTTTAGTGTTTTTCAAAACTCAATCTTCTCAAATTGAAGAACAAAACCAGAAGATTGAAGATTAAGTGTTTAATTCCTAAAATCGAAAAACATAAACTATGAATTCGATTCTAATGCGGCTCTAATCTAAGCCCAATCGCTGCCATTCTACTCGCCTGTACGCTGCTGCTGCTATTCATGTTGTATGCTTGACCAGCCAACAAAACTGCAGAACGCAGGTAGAAAGAAAACGAAGAAGAAAACAAAATCTGCAATAAACAAAAACTAAATTCTCGCTACCAAAAGTCGTTTTTAATTTCTCTAATCTATCCTAATCCCTGCGCTATTCTACATTCCCTCTAATCGCTGATGCCAGTCTCCTTTTATCCTAACGTTGCTCGCTGCTTTGCGAACAGAACCCAGCCCCACTCGCAACACAGGAATCAACAGAAATAGGGGTTGCTCGTTCATTTATTGAATTTATGGTTTTGTTAAAGTCACCCTACAAAAATAATTTGGAAATCCATTTATTGTCGTCCTCGAACTAACTAATCATCAACACGACAATACCACCAAATTAAAAAGCGCACAATTTACTCATCCATCCTTCAATCTACCACTTTCATATCAACAAAATACAACAACATATAAACAGATCAATTTGAAACCTGAAAACTGAAATCTATACCTACTAACAAAAATACAAAAATTCAAAATTGTAAATTAAACCAATTTTAAACCGGCATTAAAAAAAAAGAAACATACCTGTATGGTTGTACGTAGCTCTTGGTCATATCATTACTCATGGAAAACCTAACAGTATTAAATAGAGTTAGGATTGAATTAAGAGATGAGAGATGGAATGTCAATGACTGTGCAAACAACCCGTAACCAACATGATTTAAGAAATTGTTAATGTTTTTGGGGGAAATTAATTTGTGAATGAAGGCAATTAAAGTTAGGGAGAAGATGATCGGATCGAATTAAAGGTGATTTCGGAGTTTGATTCTGATTCGAGGTCGAATTGAAGCTTTTGCGAGTGTGTTTGCGATGATGGGATCGAATTGAAGCTGGAATTAAAGAACATAGATATTCAATGCTCGTAAATTTCAAGGTAGACGTCGTCAATTTGGAATTAATGATGAACAATGGCTAGGAGATGAAACGGAGATGACAGTAATGGAGAGGATGAAAGGGCGTGGTAAACATAGCTTCGAGTTGGGCTGGGTTTTGGCTGTTTTTCCTTTTTGTTTCCTTCTTATCCTGCGTGTTTGGACTGATATGGTGAGCCACGTGGAATTGGTTTTTGTTTTTGGAAGTAGCCACGTGGCATTGTAATGTTGGTGGTTGTGTTTTTTAAATACTAGGTATCGATTAGATTTCATTTTCAACCAATGGGTTAAAAAGAAGAAGACAAAATAATTTTAGTTGCAAATAAATAGCCCAATATTAGGCTTGTTAAATAGGGAAGGAAAAAAGAAAAGGTAACCATTGTTGTAGATTTTCCGTAAAAAAATATTAAACATATTAGTTTTTCATTTTATTGAATCATAAATATTAAATGTAAAAAAGTTACTACTTAATTGTATTTTTACCCAAAGCTACTATCTACTTTTAAAAAAGTTACTCCTCAATTTTCAACAAGAACCAACTCTTGGAGGGCTCTTGGGCAAGAGCTATCTTGAAGTAGCTCTCCATGAAGAGCTACTCAAGAGCCCCTCAAGAACCACTCAAGAGCCCCAATGTTGGCCAAGAGCTAGTTCTTGGTGGAGAGCTACTTGGAGAGCTACTTGGAGAGCCACTCCAAGAGCCCCAATGTACATGCTCTAAGACCATGTCTATCCTTGTCACCAAACAGTCAAACACACACCACATCACCAAAGGCATGAGCGGTTTTGTCTTCATCTTAGGGCCTCTTTGGTATCCCTTGAAAAAGAAGGGGATTTTTATTCGACGCCCTGTTCCGTTAATAACGCCTTAATTTATTACGTGAAAATACGATTCTACCCTTTAAAATCAAATTCACCCCCTCCCTCATCACCCTTCTCCTTCTCTGCTCTTTCCCTCCCTCCCTCCCTCCCTTCATCCTGACGGCAGCCCTAGGATTTGCGCCGCCACCATCTCAGCCGAACTCCGGCCGGGTTTGTTCACCCGTATTTTCGCCGCCCATCTTTGTGTCTCGTTCATTTGTTCTGTGTTTTTGTCGAGCAAACCCGACCGGAGATGCCTCAAAAAACCTTCCTCTTGCTCACACCATAGCGCCGGAGCAAGCCCATATCGCAGGATTTACAGGCCCCTCTCGCCGGCGCTGCGCGACCCGATCCTTACTGCAATCGCCTCTCGCCGGAGCTGCCCTGTTTTGCGGGGGCGTTTGAAGAATATTCCAACCCCTGTTTCGCCGCCCATGACTCTGGTTGTCGCCGGTGAAGGTGTCAACGTCAATGGCTCCAAAGAAGAGACCTATATCGACGCCGTTGTCTCCTCCATTACCCCCGGCGCTTAAGGTAATTGATTTTTTTTTTAAATTTAATTGAATCGGTGGCGCACAAGATTTGCGCGCCCAGCCATGTCCGTCGCGCACAGCCTGTGCGTCGGTGACATGGGGGTCGTGCAGATCTGGTGCACCACCCCATGTCACCAGCGCACAGGCTGTGCGCGGCGGATATGGCTGGGCACGCAAATGGTGTGCGCGGGCGGGGAAGAAGCAGTTTGAAATTTAATTTTTTTTAATTATTATTGTTGTACTATTTCTGTTGTTTAATTTAATTTTTATTATTATCGATTTTATTTGTTTTGTTTGTATTATTTAATTTTATGTTTTAATTTAGATTATTCAATATAATATTTTAGTTGATTATAATTTATTATGTTAACCGAAAAACCGAATATAATCCACATTATTATATTTTAACGGAAAAAATTTATAAATGTTAGGGAATATTATTAATTTATAAATGTTAGGAATTATTATTAAATTATTATATACATCATAGTTTATATAAATAAAAATATAGTTTATAAAATGAAAATGTATTATAAAATTATTAGCGTTAAAAATATATATACATCATAGTATTAAAAAAATATAGTTTATAATTTTAGTAATAAAAATTAAAAATTATTAGCGATAAAACGATATATAAATGATAGTTTATATAAGAAAATATAGTTTGGTAACAAGAATGTGTCATGCTAATAATAATTTAAAAATGTAATCCATGTCACGTTGGTATTAAGAATAGTTGGTAACAGCATATGTCATGCTAATAATAATATTTTATTAGAAATATTTAGCACTTTAGAAATGAGTAACGTAATTTTGAATCGATTTGAATATAATTTTGAATAAATGAATATACAAATCAAATTAATGGAGGAATTAATTTTTAATGAAAATCAACCTAATATATGTCACGTTTGATGAATAATAGCGACTTACGAAGACCGACGTCGAATTTGATGAGGATAATGTGGATGATGTGGATGATGTCGTTGTTGGTTCTAGAGTGAGGCATACGAGAAGTCGGTGTGTAAATGCTTCAGTTAGGAGAGAGAGAGAGATGGTTTACCATTAGGTGAGGAGGTGGAGTATGTTGAGTAGGACTTGGAGGACTTCACAACTGCTTTGGATAACGCCTTGCAATCCACCTCACCCCAGGCGCAGTTGAATAGCTCGCCACCTCGGTCTTCTCATGGGTCGAAGGTTTGCCATGACGATGACGTGGATTCTGAGGGCGATGAGGATGTGGGTTCCGAGGGCGATGAGGATGTGGGTTCTGAGGAGCCAGTCATTCCACCCCGCGTCGTGGTGCGCGACTCTAATTTTCCTATTACTATTCATCGACGTAAAGGGAAGTTTATTCGTAACCCTGAGGGGAGTACGAGTACCACAGGACGTTGTCATAGAGATAAGGGGACGAGAGACACATGGTTAGTTATTGTCCCGATGGGTAGAGGTCCTTTAGACGGTAGCATTATTCCTAGCTACCCGGCTCACGTTGCGAGGTCCTTATGGGAAGCCACGTCTGATCGAGGTAAATTGCATTGCCAGAGTAGAGTAGTGGTATATAAGCGGCTAATGAAGTGGTATCGTGAAATGAAAGATGATCTGCAAGATAAGCTAGGTGATAGTTCGTTGAGTCATTTTCCATTTATGATGGCATCCCACATTGACGCTCCTTTGATTTCTGCTTTCGTGGAGAGGTGGCAACCGGATACGAACACTTTTCACTTGCCATTTGGAGAGATGACGATCATGTTGCATGACGTTCAGGCGATACTTGGGATTCCTATTGAGGGGAGTGTAGTGAGTTGTACCTACGACGACATGAGCAGATCTCTTATGAGCCTTATTCATGAGTTGCTTCAGGTGAGCGATGATGTGACCCTTAAAGCACGGAAAGTGCCTATATGGGAGCGCAGTTGTGTGAAGATTATCGCTATTATTGGCAATTTGCAGGGATTGGGTAGGGACTCAGATTGTGAGATGAATGGTTGGTTGTTGACTGCTATTGGATGTTGTTTGTTTACTGATATGAGTGGACATTTTAGCACAACCACACCTCTCTAAAACATCGGTACTTAACTGTCGCATCCTCGTATGTTCTTCCAAAATAAGCTCCAAAGCATGATGGGACACACGACCAACAATGTGTTGGTATAGATAACTCTTGAATAACGCACCATGTCGCCGCCTTGAACTCTCTAATCCATTTTTAATCTCTGTAACTTGGTTAATGATTGAAGCATGCACTTTTATAAAAACAGTGTCCAATGACCCTTGCGAACTTCCAAGCCAACTCTTTACGACAGAGTGTTGACTCTCGACCCTACAAGTCGTTATGTTGCCAAAGTGAAGGACCTCACTCGTCCAAGCTAGAACAAACTTCTGCCTATGATCAGTAAGCCATGTGTTGTGCACATAATCGATAACGTTCTTCCATCTTACATAGCGATCTTCCATGCTTGCAACTACACGATCATATTCTTCCTCAGTCGACGCCTCCATGATTCTTTTCTAAACTCCGTTCTTGAACGCTCGACCAACGTCCTTGTTCTTGTTGCACAAAAATGATACGCGGGCCTCCACTTCGTTGTTGATATGCCAATTACATAGCAAATGTCTGGAATTTGGGAAAACCTCGGCTACAGGTCTCATTAGACCACCCTCTTTGTCCGTCAATATTTCCGAGGGAATGACACCCTCCCCGATGAGCAGCTTCAACTTCTGTAACACCCAACGGTAGCTCGCTGCAGTCTCGTCTTTCATAAATGCATAGGAGATTTGGAAATTCTGATTTGTCGGTGTCACACCAACAATCTCCAAGAAAGGAAATCCATATCTGTTAGTCTTGTATGTCGAATCCAAACCAATAACCAGTGGATATGTGCGTAACACCTCCACCATTGCAGGGTGAGCTAAGAATGTGCGGTTTATGACTTTACTCGTACGGTCACTGCATGAGACCCAGTTTATGTAGTCGTGCTCTCTGGCTAGATGCAACATCTGCTCAGCAACGTTTCTTCCTTCTGAACCTTCTCGTCTCATCTTTTCTTTGAAGTTGTAAATGTGCCTCATGTTGGGATGTTCATCTGGAAACTTGTTTTTAATGGCCACCATAATATTTTTTGGCTTAGCTTGTTCATCGTTCATCTCGCGAACAACTTTCTTTGCACCGTGACTAAGACCACTAACACCACGGTGACCCTCGGGATATACAATCAATGTGTGGTTATGTGTGCCACGATCATGAAGCAACTCAATAATCCAATTATTTTCTTCTACTCGTTGTTGTTCACACTTAATCATAAACCGACAACCACATGCCTTACTCTTTGTGTTTGGTCGTTTTGCGGTCTCTGGATCCCTACAATTGTTTTCTCTCCTTCCCCGATCGCATTTCAAGTAGCGGTACTTACGACCATCTTTTTGCGTCGTTTTGTACGAGCTACTTATCAATATGAACCTAGATCCGATAGCCACTTGCTTTGCCTAATTCGCTGCGTTTTCAAATCCATCGAATATTTCATTTATTGCAAATAGATAACTATAATCAACACAGTCGCCACCATAATCCGGATGTGGGGCCTATAATAAAACATAATTTAATAATTATAATCACTAACATAATTTCTAAAATATATAACAATTAAATTATAATATAATTGAAGGAAATAATGCCCTTGGTCCAAGTATGCATTCAATGATAAGTCTAATAAATGCGGTTCAGTATTAATTAACAAGTTAATAATTCAGTGAGATCAAGTGAGCTGAATGCCTAGCTAGAGGCCTCTTCAGTTCAAGTGGAATTAATGATATTAATCCACAGCTTACTCTTGACTGAACCCATAGGGTCACACAAATAGTACGTAAACGGATCAAGTATTTAATGGAATTAAATACTCTATCTATGGATATTCGGAATCGACGGATCTTGGTTTCAGTGGGAGCTGAGATCGTCACAAGCAAGTGAATACTCCGGAAACGATGATATTGCCGGAAACGGAAATATGGATCGTATCGGAAATATAAATATTATCCAAGTCGTAGATGTTGCCGGAAACGGAAACATGGTACGTATCGGAAAATATTATTTGAAATGGAAATATTGCCGGAATCGGAAATATTGCCGGAAACGGAAATATTGTCAGAAACGGAAATATTATCGGAATCGGAAAATAGTTCCAGAAACGGAAATATTAAATATTTGTTCGAAACGGAAATTAATTCCGGAATCGGAAATATTAAATATTGTTCGTATCGGAAATGAATTCCGAAACCGGGAATTTAATCGGAAGCGTATCGTACGAATAAGCATCGGACGAGGCCTGCCGGACGAAGGCCCAACACAAAGCCAGACCATCGCCCAGCAAACAAAGACGCGCGCCAACGCCCAGCCCAAGGCAGCGCCAGGCCCACCGCAAGGCAGGCCCAACGCGCCAAGGCAAGGCTGCCCAGCGTGGGCTGTGTGGGCCGAGCGTACGCGTGCGGGCGCCCTCGTGGCTCCGTGCGTGTGTGTGTTTGTGTCCATGCACAATTCCTAAATCTATTAGGATTTAGTGTATGATTAAAATCCTATTCCTATTAGGATTATTTAATTAAATAGAGTCCTTGTAGGATTCTAAGTTTAATTAAATCGTATCCTACTAGGATTCCAATTCCCTTTCCAAACCTCTATAAATAAGGGCCTAGGGTCATAATTTATACACACACGATTGAAGTATTCAAAGGGTAAGTTTTTGAAAGAAAAATCAGCCATACACTTGCAAACACAATAGCCGAAAATTCCTAGTTACCTTAAGGGCGATTCTAGTTGGTCAATCTTGAGGCGGATCCGGACGTACTGTGGACTATCTACGGAGGGAAGACACTTGGAGTCCTAAAGACTTGTTCTTGTTCGGTTCGGACGCAGCTAGGGAGGGCACGCAACAAAGTGTATGCATCTGAATTATGCTAAATGATTATGTGTAAATAATATGTTTCCTGACTTTATGGTTTTTCCGCATGATTTATGTTTTGTCATATGTATCATAACCTAACAGTGGTATCACGAGCCTCTTATTATTTTCATAATCTAAATTGCATGAACATGGTTAAATTTTACAAATTTGCAAGGAATTAAAAGGGGTGATTAATTTTCGTAATTGTTAATTAATTGCAAATTGCGTTTATTTAATTATATGTACGCAGTTTTTCGGCAGTTTCTTCGTTACGCATCCAAATCGAGTGATTTTTGTGTCAATTCCGCATGTAAATGACATTCTAAAATTTTGACAAAATAAGTAATTTTCGCCGAAACCCAGAATTCCCAAATTCGAAGCCTAACTATGACTTTTCGAAGGTTTTAGTTTTTCGAACGCAAAAGTTTGTAAATTTAAGATGTTAAATTAAATATTTGCGATTCTTGTTGATAAATCTTGAATTTTTGATTGACCTACTGTATATGTTTAACAAGTTTGAATGCCTAACCTTGTTAATTATGCAATCTAATTTGTAATTATAATTAATTTGTTGAAAATTCGAATAATTTAGAATTGATTTGATTTTCATAATTAATTAATAATTTAATTAGATACTTATGATTAAAAACCACCATAAAAATTGTTAATTTGTGTTAAATTTTAAATTTTTATGACCTAGACTTGAATCCATGTTAATCAAAAATCAATTAATTAATAAATTTTCGATTTTTCGCACTAAAATTATGAAATTAATATGATTTATTAATTTGTCATTAATTTTGAAAATAATTTTTTTTAATTTTATGCGATTCGCTCATATAACTTGCACGCACAAAGCAATGGACGCTACGTGTTACCCTTAAGGGGTGTTGTATAGTGCGGGCATGCGACGACGAGCAAGGGAGCTCGTCGCCCATGCGGTACAAATGCAGCGAGCAAGGCTATGGTGCACGAGCACAAGGCAGTAGCCCTGCCTTGTGTCGTGTGCTATGTGCAATGGGCGAGTGGGCAAGGGCGAGGAGCAAGGCAGTGAGCAGTCGCGTGCAACGCGCACTGCCTCGCACCGCGAGCGAAGCCTCGCGCGCAGCGAGCGCAAGCTCGCGAGCGACGAGCGCTACGCCCCGCATCGAACGCTCGCATACTACAAGCACTGCCTCGTGCAGCGAGCGCAAGCTCGCGTGCGTCGAGGGCAGGTGCGCGCAGCGAGCAGTGGCCTCGTGTGCTTCGATGGTACCTTGCGATGGTGTGCAGCGATGGATGCGACGCAGCACATAGGCTGCGCGTACTTGGCCAGCGATGGCTGCGTGCGTGTGGCCTATGGCTGTGCGTTACGTGGTGATGTTGCGTACCTTGTGTTACAATTAGATCGTTTTAAAATTTTAATTTGAAATTTTCAGTTTATGTAATTTTAATTAATTTTAAAATTAATAATTTAAATTGTTTTCTTGGATTTTAATTTTGAATATTATAATTATAATAAATTTTATTTATTCTAATTATTTTACTAAAATTAAAATCATGAATTAATTTAAATACGACTGAAAATAAAATTAAATATGTGGATTCAATTATAAATTTATATGAGCTTTAAATTTTAATTAAACTTGTATGTTTCCGGTTAGACTAGAAATACATTTTTATGTTTAAAATTAGTAAAGCATATGAATTTATTGGTTTAAGTGGGAGCCCTTCTAGTCATAAACTCTTGATTAGGTCTACAAATCCTTAAGGTTAAAACAACTTGATTAGAATTAATAAGGACTGAATAATTTGTAGATTATTGGTGCCCTTGATTAATTGCTGCAAATATTTAAGTGATGCATAACGTGTTTTACTAACCAGCTATGTGGGCCATTCATGATAATGAATGGGTGAATGGTATATATTGTATATGTACTGTTTTGCAGGTTATGAAGTGACTAGTATGGCCCAAATTGGATAGAAAATATGGTCTGTGTACCATTAATTTGAATGTAATTGGTCTAAAGTACCAAAATTGTTTTTCAATTCAAATATGGTCTGCGTACCATCAAATAGTTGTAATTAGTTTAATTATAGCTTATCCTATTTGAAGAAAATGCTGCCTCCCACGGAGATTTTCGAGACGGACTTTGAAGTTGAAGCTTCAAGATGAAGTCGGGCCATACTAGATCACATTTATCTTATGCATGCTTTAAGTTATTTATTGCTTTAAATATGTCTTAATTATGCATGAGATTGTGGCTTGATTATGTTGCATGATTAAGGATTTTAGTTCACTTAAAATCTAACCAACATAGTAAGAGCCTTAAGTTCCAAACTTAAAAAATTGAGTTAAAAGGTGCCATGCCAAAATATACACTTGCTTGGATATCCTTTACATCAATCTAGTAATAGTTTTCGCTCAGCGAGGTGTTACTTATTGGTCCTAAAGGGGCAAAGTACACAAATAATTGTGAGTACATGTTAGTTTTGGTGAAACTCAACGATATAAGTAAGGAGTCCTTTTATGTCGTGGCAAAATCGATAGGTTTACCTAATAAGTTCTTAGACGTACCTATCAACCAAGAAAAGTTTCTAGACTATTAGCAAAAGGTTTTTGCTTACCTAAAATGTTTTAGGATTGAGTCGACAAACTGTGCTTAATTCTTCAATGGTTTTAGGATCTTGGAATCATTTTATTCACACCTGCCGGAACAATAAAATCGAATAAAATGCTAATAACTTGTTTAAATTGCATGATTGCTTTAATTTTCAAGTTATTACTTATGATAAATGTTTATACTTTGCATGCTTCAATGTATGTTTTAATTATTGTTTATAATTAAATATCTTGCACTGCAGTAAATCCTTTTAGAAAGGTAACAGTAAATTTCCTCGATTGGTAGTGAATCCAAGAACGATTCACGGAAATGAGAGAAAGTGAGCAATTTAAAATGTACGTTTCTTATAGCGACTTTTATGGTTGTTTTCGAATATCAAAGTCGAATAGCAAACCGATTGGTGCTTGTGAATCCAAAATAAAATGTAGTTTTGAGATCATAAAGCATTGAGTTTAAACGCTCATCTTTACCAATGGTTAACAACCTAACATCTTTGTCCATTTAATTCTCGAATGAGTCTAGTCCCTAGACATTCGAATAGATCGATGCTTAGAGAACTTTAGAAGCTTCTGGTAAGATCATCTAGTTGAAAAGAATATTCAACATAAATAAAATGGTAAGAACTTTGTTGGATTGACATTGGACATGTCTAAACAAAGTATAAAAGTCAACACTAAAGAATTCAATTCGTAAGACTTTAAGAAAGGGTACAAGAAATAGGAAAACAAAGGAACAAATGAAAGGAATTTACAATTCCGTTTCTATCTATAAGTTTATGTTTAAAGAGAAGTGACCTAGCAATCAAACTTCCTTGGTATCATATACCGCTTGAGGTTCTTACTTCGGTAATAACTCAAACAATGGAAGCTAGGCTACACTAATGGCCTACAAGTGGGAAATGAAGCATGGCAATGCTACATTAGTTGTAGGGTCATCTAGTTTGTTTTAAGTCCTTTCAAGGCTGGAACTTAATGGCTATTTTGTTCCATAATCAGCATACCTAAATTTCTGTTTCAAACACAGAAAGACTCACATTCAGAAGAACAAAAACAATGTTTGTTTGTTTATTTAAATGAAATGGTCATTTTCGGGTTGAGTCAATATGCTTGATTAAAACAAACAACTCTTTAACAATAAAAACTTAACTAGGTTCAAATCAAACCCTTGATTTGAGTTCCACTAATCTTTGGCATTGTTGCTTAGACCATATCAACAAGTTAACATTCATAAGCTCTATTTTGATGGACTTTTGAAAGTTGATTGATTTCTAGATCAATTCAAGACAAGCTAGTCTTACTTGTTGAAAGTAACAAAAGATATGAACTATTGTTAGAACGCCTAGACAATAGAGTTCAAAGCTAAAGAAAGGTTTTATGACTTTATTATTTCACACAGATTTTAGTGAATATAGGTTTATTTACTCAATGTGATATAAGTTTGAATATGTTTGGCTAGTTCAAAGATTCAGAAGTATAAATCCCACTTGGTAAGAAATCATAAAGATCTAGGATAGATCATGTTAATGATTGCTTGAGACCAAAAATGATCATCAATGATTGTGTGTTGTAATTTCACAATCTAGCTCCATGAGATATGGCATATCTAAGTGGAATGATCGAAGTCAATTAGTACTTGATTCGATCAATGATGAATCATAAAGACTTTTCCTATAATTTCTAAAACAAAATGCTCAACTACCACCAAACTAAACCAAATTCGTCAAAGCTATTGAAAAGTAATTTCAGAATATCTTTTCATAATTATTTATCTAAAGAGTTGCTAAACTCAGTGTGAGCTTAGTGTTTGTTATTCAACAAACTAAGGCCCATGTCTAGATATACATTTCATTGTGATTTATTCAAATGAGACACAAGGGTATTGTTTCTACCACGAATTTTAAGAACATAATGTTTGTTTGCTCGAAATAATGTCCTTTTGGAGATTCGTTTCCAAAATGACAAGTGGGAGAAAATAGACCTCGAAAGTCTTCGAGGCGAACAACAAACATTAAACGGACATTCTGGAGGCTTTTCGAAGTTCTTTAGAAAATCCGAACACGTATTCTTTAAGGACTTTAGAAGTGGCTTTAAAGAATAGACATCTCTTAGAAGATTTTACAAGTCCTTCAAGGAGAACAGAATATTCAAAGGACTTTTAAGTGGATATTGATATTCTATTGTTTGATGTTCTATTCCCTAGTAGGCATAGAGTTCAAGTCACTGAAACTATGAGATTCTTCTATTAGATAATGAAGAAACATGGAGTTCAGGTCACTATGCAATTCTTCTATTAGATAGTGAAGAAACCTACAACTTACAGTCAAACTATTAGATTAATGAGTTTGTGACTTGTAAGAAAGCTATGACGAAATATGGATTCCCTAAAATGGTTAGAGGCCATATATAGACTCAATGTTTTAGACGGTTAAAGGCCATAAAACATAGGATTTTTTGGTATTTACTACCTTGAAAATACACCACTTTTGTATTTACTACCTTATGAAAATTTTATTTTAAATTACTACCTTAAAGTTCCAATTTATTTTTATTTACTACCACTTTACAATTTTCTCATTTTAAAATTGAGATATCTCTTTCGTTTCTTAATCATTTTAAGTGATTTAAAGCCCATTCTTCTCATTTATATGTAATGATTCCATAGGGATCTTGCTTTTAAAATTTTGTAAAAGATAAAACGAATTAAATATTATTTGTAAAAGTTTAAAATATATATGAATTATCAAACGAATTGTTTTGCAATGTCGTTCTCAATGAAATCCCTATAGAGAAAGGTGAATAATGATCTTTGAATCACATTAAACGATTAAGAAACGAAAGAGATATCTTAATTTTAAAATGAGAAAACTGCAAAGTGGTAGTAAATAAAAAAAAATTGGAAGTTTAAGGTAGTAATTTAAAATAAAAATTTCATAAGGTAGTAAATGCAAAAGTGGTATATTTTTAAGGTAGTAAATACAAAAATTTCCTAAAACATACTTAATGTTTTGATGACAAAATTGAAATTTTGTTGATTTGCAAGAATAGATTAAACACCTATTGGTTGCAAATTGGTTTTAAGGATAAAAACCATCAAAACATGGAATTGTGTTCACACACAAAGCTAGACTAGTTGCTAAAGGTTACAAGCAAATTCACGGCGTGGATTGTGTTGAAACCTCATGCATAATCGTAATGCTCAAGTCTATAATTCAAGCAATGATTGCATATTGGTACATATGGCAATTGGATGACAAAACAATTCCTCAATCAAATGTTGGAATAAACTATGTACATGGTATGTCATAGGATTTGTGGATCCAAATAATGCTTGAAATGAATGCTAGCTTATGAAATCTAAGTACAGATTTAAGCAAGCAATTGGGAATTAGAAATGTATTTTAGTGAAGCTAATAAGTATTTTAGTTTCATAAAATGTAGATGACTCTTATAAATATATAAGAAGTTTAGTGGGAGTATATAAAAACTTAGTTGGTCCTATGTGTATCACACATATATCTCTCTATTGTGAAATAACATTCAAATGCTAATGACTTAGATTTGAAATTATTCATCAATGATGGACCAAGGCGAAACTTAGTACATACTGGGTATTAAGATCTATTTACAAAGATCTTATATTAATGTTTTGGATTAAGTGATGGCATTTACTAAATCAAACACGAAAGACTCCATTGGAGATATTCGACCCATGTGAATAAATCTAAGTAAAGAATGTTTGAACTATGTATAAGCATTTACTAAGTTAAACATCAAAGGATCTAAGTAAGATTCTTAACCTATATTATATGTCAAAGAATTTAGCTGGATTTAATATCTACTGAAACTAGATGAGCTAAAGTTACATGAATAGAATTCAATTGGGAATTATTCTGCAAAAGAATTTATCATGTATGATATAATATGAGGATCGCCAAAAATGTATCGCATGACTTTAGGCATGACGAACATATACCAATCTCTATTGATCTAAGTGAAGATCAACTAGATTGAGATCAAGAATACTTATGGTACTTGAAAAGGTACATAGGAATAGTTCTTGATTCAAGGAAATAAATATATGCTAAATATTGATGCTACACGCATGAACACTGGCAAAGGATCAAGCAAGACCCTTTGGAGTTAACCATTGATAAGGACGAGCTATAGAGCATCGTGTTTTGAAATGGCAACATGGATTGGAGACCATGAGTTGTTGCGTGGGATATTAAAATATTAATTTCTATGTTCTAAGATACAGCTGGAAAGTATTCCACATATCTGTGAACTGCTTGGATAAGTAATTCCAAACAAAGCATCACTAGCAACCTATAAAGTTGAAGTAAAAGTACTTATTGCCTAAGAAGCAATAAAACAGGGTTGTTTATGTTAAAGAGTTCTTCACTGAACTTGGGTAGATCACATGTCTGCTGGCTTGATGGTTCTTCATTGAAAAATGCGTAGAACCACTCCTGAAGCAAGAAAAGACTAGATCACAAAATAAACATACTCAAAAGATCTTATCATCTATCTCGAAGAACATTCGATGAAAAGGATATTAAGATTGGCAAAGCATGATAACTAAACCTATGCAACAAGTGAGAAACAACACTCACATTGTGGCACTGGAAATCAAGCATAGCTTTGAATTCCATGAACTGTTTTAAAGATGGGTTTGAGGCCCATGGTTGTAAAACATTGGGGTTGAACATTTATCATATATGAAATGTATTTTCATATTCCATTTAATCTTTGTTTAGTATTAAATGATGAGTCCCTTCAATTTGACGAAATATTCAAGATAGACTGTCAGGACCAGTCCTTTGACTAAGAAATGACTATTAAGTGAACTTGAATGTCAAAGGTTGAGAATGGTCCCTGGTCGGAGTTTTCTATAAAATTGGACGCTTAGAAAACGTTAGACGACTAGAATGCAAGATGACTAGTAGTTCTGTTTCTTGAACTATGTGGACATGGCAATGTCATAATCATTTGCATAGATACTTACTTTGGGAAGACTAGTATCGGACAAACCTATGAAACTTTACTGTAAGAGATGAAAATCTGTCATAAGTAAATTTCATTAAAATTATTAGACACTAAATCCTCAATACCTGAGTGATTTGAGATTACTTGTTTGAGAACTGGTTACTTTGACGTTGATCAACCGTCGCACCGTAAAAGGAGGCTATAAAGGCAACGCTCAGGTAATCACCTATCAAACGAAGTCTAATCTCAAGATCGCAAGATTGGGATTGTCCTCCCATAAATCGGGATGAGATGCTTAAAAGTTGTACAAGGCCACTTGGAGAGCTAGAAACTGTGAAATGCATGGCCGTGCTCGGATGAATCATAGGCTATGATTATCTGTTTATTTGATCAGTTGAACTCTGAAACCGAGAAACACCTCTGGACATAATAAGGATGACAACTCTTACCTTATGTTCAAAGAGCAAGCATCGAGCGACAAAGGAATTAGGAAATGCACACTTGTCCCTAAGGACAAGTGGGAGACTAAAGGAAATAATGCCCTTGGTCCAAGTATGCATTCAATGATAAGTCTAATAAATGCGGTTCAGTATTAATTAACAAGTTAATAATTCAGTGAGATCAAGTGAGCTGAATGTCTAGCTAGAGGCCACTTCAGTTCAAGTGGAATTAATGATATTAATCCACAGCTTACTCTTGACTGAACCCGTAGGGTCACACAAATAGTACGTAAACGGATCAAGTATTTAATGGCATTAAATGCTCTATCTATGGATATTCGGAATCGACGGATCTTGGTTTCAGTGGGAGCTGAGATCGTCACAAGCAAGTGAATACTCCGGAAACGATGATATTGCCGGAAACGGAAATATGGATCGTATCGGAAATATAAATATTATCCAAGTCGTAGATGTTGCCGGAAACGGAAACATGGTACGTATCGGAAAATATTATTGGAAATGGAAATATTGCCGGAATCGGAAATATTGCCGGAAACGGAAATATTGTCAGAAAAGAAAATATTATCGGAATCGGAAAATAGTTCCGGAAACGGAAATATTAAATATTTGTTCGAAACGGAAATTAATTCCGGAATCGGAAATATTAAATATTGTTCGTATCGGAAATGAATTCCGGAACCGGGAATTTAATCGGAAGCGTATCGTACGAATAAGCATCGGACGAGGCCTGCCGGACGAAGGCCCAGCACGAAGCCAGGCCATCGCCCAGCAAGCAAAGACGCGCGCCAACGCCCAGCCCAAGGCAGCGCCAGGCCCACCGCAAGGCAGGCCAAGCGCGCCAAGGCAAGGCTGCCTAGTGTGGGCTGCGTGGGCCGAGCGTACGCGTGCGGGCGCCCTCGTGGCTCCGTGCGTGTGTGTGTTTGTGTCCATGCACAATTCCTAAATCTATTAGGATTTAGTGTATGATTAAAATCCTATTCCTATTAGGATTATTTAATTAAATAGAGTCCTTGTAGGATTCTAAGTTTAATTAAATCGTATCCTACTAGGATTCCAATTCCCTTTCCAAACCTCTATAAATAAGGGCCTAGGGTCATAATTTATACACACACGATTGAAGTATTCAAAGAGTAAGTTTTTGAAAGAAAAATCAGCTATACACTTGCAAACACAATAGCCGAAAATTCCTAGTTACCTTAAGGGCGATTCTAGTTGGTCAATCTTGAGGCGGATCCGGACGTACTCTGGACTATCTACGGAGGGACGACACTTGGAGTCCAAAAGACTCGTTCTTGTTCGGTTCGGGCGCAGCTAGGGAGGGCACGCAACAAAGTGTATGCATCTGAATTATGCTAAATGATTATGTGTAAATAATATGTTTCCTGGCTTTATGGTTTTTCCGCATGATTGATGTTTTGTCATATGTATCATAACCTAACAATAATTTCCAAATTAGACACTCCCTCCGTCCCGGAATACTTGACCTGTTTTCCTTATCGGGCCGTCCCTTAATATTTGACCTGTTTCTAAAAATGGAAATATTCTAACAATATTATATTATTTCTCACTCCACCCCTATTAACCCACCTACCCCCTACTCCATACAAAAAATAATTAAAAATTCAACCCCTACTCTCCCCCAACCCCACCTCTTAACCCACCTCTCACTAACTACATTAAAATAATACCCCACTATCAACTACTACCTATTAAATTAAATAAGTCAATTCAAGTCCCTTAAACTCTGTGTCGGTAAAACCGGGTCGAGTATTCCGGGACGGAGGGAGTAACAGTTTAATGACACATGTAATTTCTAAATTTCTAAATGAACATGTAATTTCTAAATTAAATAACAATTAAATGAACATATAATTTCTAAAATAGTGTTACTTTGCGCGTAATAACTAACATTCTTTCTAAAATCCCTAACATAATTTTCTAAAATAAACAAAAATTTAATTATCATATTATATTCTAACTTTGCGCATAATAACTAACATAATTTCTAAAATATATAAATTCTAAAATAAATAAATTCTAAAATAACTACATAATTTCTAGAAATTTCTAAAATCACTAACATAATTTTCAAAAATAAATAAAAATTAAATTAACAAATTATAATATTAATTTTGCGCATAATAACTAACATAATTTCTAAAAAACATAAATTCTAAAATAAATAAATTTTAAAATAACTACATAATTTCTAGAAATTTCTAAAATCACTAACATAATTTTCTTAAATAAATAAAAATTAAATTAACAAATTATAATATTAATTCGAATAACTTTACATTAAAAATTAAAAAAAAGTTTAAACAAATTTGTGTTTCAGATTTACTTCCCGCGCACGGACTTTGCATGAATGACATGGGACTGGCGCACAAACTCTTCATGGACGACATGGATATGGCGCACCGAATTTGCATGGGTTCCATGTACTATAGGCGCAAATTCTGTACGCTAGTTCCATGTCATTCATGCACAGATTTTGCGCCACTTCCATGTGCACGGTGCAAAATCTGTGCGCCACTCCCATGTGCACGGTGCAAAATCTGTGCGCCAGAAATGAATAAAAATAATATAAAAAAACACCATTTTTACCTCCTCCATTGAAGCTACGAGCCGAAATTCCGGGACAACTTCCACGACTATAACCACCGCCGCAGCTCCCACATGAATTATGAAGAAACTAACGTTGCCAACAACTTATTTCGACGAGATTACAAGTTAAGATACCATAATGAGTTAAAGAGGGGAAAAAAATCTCGCCGGAATATTAGTTTTCCGGCCGAAATCCGGGAGCCAACCTGGTGGGGAGCGGGGGTTGAGAGAGAGGTGAGGGAAAGGTGAAGTGAGAAGGGTAAAAAAAATGAAAGGGAGGGGTAATTTTTATAAGGGTAATTTTGTACTTTCACTATGAATAGTAGGGAGATTTTAGCGTGGGCGGACGTCGAATAGCGATACACAAAAAGAATGGGTTTTTCTACTTGTACCCTTGTATTTCTTTGATTTCTACGTTGTATCCATGTATTTAAAATCTTCCACATTGTACCCTTGTACTTGTAAAATATAGTCAACATTATCCTTGTTGTTAATCAAACGTTTAAAAATTTCTTGAATTTTTAAGCAAACAAAGGTTTTTCTATATTATAGGCAACTTTACAACAAAACTTTTTAACATTGGGTTGACGACAAGGATAAAAGTGAGTAACTTTTGCAAATACAAGGGTACAATGTGTAAAATTTAAAACGTTTGGGTACAACGTAACGTAGAAGTCAATGAACTACAAGGGTACAACGTAGAAAAACCCAAAAAGAATTAACCACTAGAGTATTAACTAACTAAGAAAAAAAATAGCCTAAAATACGATATAACATGATAAATTCGCTTACTAATTAGCATATCATTGGAGATATTATAGAACTAGAGAGAATCAGATTTCAGAGAAAGAAATTATTTCTCATTATAATGTGTTAGAAGAAGCAACTGAAAATAGGAGTGCTAGTGCTTATATACAAGGCAGGAAGAAGCAACTACTCTAACAACTTGAGCCTAACAACCTAACAACTTCTAACAAACTTTTAAAGTTTATAATAAAATATAAATAGTGATGTCAAAAATCCTATACCCCCCTTCAAGATGGACCGTAGAAGTAAGGCCAAGCTTGGCAGAAAGAAGTTTATGTTGGGAAGAAGGCAAAGGTTTTGTAAGCAGATCAACAAGTTAGTTGGAGCTTGATACATGAGCAGTTTTGATGAAGCCAGTTTCAACTTGTTCACGTACATAGTGCATATCACGTTTGAGGTGCTTGGTTTTATCATGAAACATAGGGTTCTTAGCAAGGTGTTCAGCAGAAGTGTTGTCACAGTACATGGGAACAGGTAAAGGAACAGTAACCTGTAGGTCCTCTAGAACACCTTGAATCCAAACAAGCTCACTGGCAGTAGCAGACATGCTTCTGTATTCTACTTCAGCTGAGGATTTTCTAACATTGCGTTGCTTCTTGGTTTTCCAAGAGAGTAAATTGCTGCCTAAGAATACATCATAAGCACTAAGAGATCTGATACTGAATTGGCAAGAGCTCCAATCTCCATCACTGTAAGCAGATAGATGAGCTCCAGAGTTAGCAGAATACCATATCCCTTCATCAAGAGTACCTTTCAAGTACTTTAACACATGAAGAGCAGCTCTCAAGTGTGGAACTCGAGGAGTATGAAAAAATTGACTAAGATGTTGCACACTATATGATAGATCTGGTCTAGTGATTCCCAGATACGAAGTACAACAATCTTCCAACAAGTCTCCTATATACATTAGGTTCATCAAGTAAATCACCTGTATCAGTGGATAACTTCAAACCACAAGACAAAGGAGCAGGAGCAGCTACACAATCTTCCATACCAACATCAGTTCAGATATCCTGGATATATTTTCTTTGAGAAAGAAATATACCTTTGTCATTTCTGTGCACTTCAATCCCAAGAAAATAAGAAAGTTGGCCAAGATCTTTAATAGTGAAAGCTGCATCCAATAAACCTTTGACCTCCTCAATTTGAATCACAGATGTACCAGTGACAAGAATGTCATCAACTTAAACCAGAACAACAAAAAATTCTTCATCCTGAGTTCTTGTGAACAAAGTGTAATCCTGTTTTGATTGTTGGAAGCTCAAACTTTGCAAAAATTTACTTAATTCTTTGTTCCACTGGCAGGAAGCTTGTCTTAAACCATATATGGACCTTTTGAGCTTGCAGACTTCATCTGGCCTTGCTTTGATGTAACCAGGAGGAGGTTTCATATACACTTCTTCATCAATGTAACCATGCAAAAATGCATTATTCACATCCAACTGAAACAGCTGCCAACCTCTCATAGCAGCCAGAGCAATTACTATTGTTATAGTAGCCAGTTTTGCAATATGTGAGAAGGTTTGAGTGAAATCTTTGCCTTTAACCTGTTGATAACTAAAGATGACTATGGGCTGGGCTGGGCCGGGCTTCGTGCCAAGCCCACGGGCCACGGGCCATGGGCCTAACCGGGCCGGGCCCACACCAGGCCCACGTTGTTACGTGTAGTGTCGTGCCGTGCCGATAAGTTAAAAACAAGGCCCAGGCCCGGCCCAAGCCCACGTGCTTTCGTGCTGGGTTGGGCCGGCCCGTCGTGCCTAAGGCTAATTTGACTAAATTTAACGTGCTTTGTCGTGCCGGGTCGAGTCGTGCCGTGCCTTGTCGTGCTTTTTTCCAAAAAATTAAGACCCAGGCCCGGCCCACGATTTCGTGCCCGTGCCGGGCCGTGCTTTTTGTGTGCTCGTGCCGGGCCGTACTTTTTTTCATGCCGGGTCGGGTCGGGCTTCGGGCCGGTCCGGCCCACAACCATATTTATTGATAACCAATTGCCACTAGCCTAACTTTATGTCTTTCTATTGAATGATCAGGATTCAATTTGGTTCTGTATACCCACTTTGAACCAATTGCCTTTTTATCCTTGGGTAAAACTGTGAGTTCCTAAGTATCATTGCTTTCAAGAGCAAGTAGCTCTTTGTTCATAGAATTTATCCAAATAATATCATGCTTAGCTTGATTGTAATGCTTTGGATCATTTGATGAAGATAACACAGAGAAGGCTAGAGACTCCCAAGTGTCATAGTTGTCAAGAGCAATTGATATTAGCCAACTGTCATCATTATGTCAGTGAGAGAAGTGTTGACAGAAAAAGAAAGAGATTCAGTAGTAGTAGGGGAAGCAACAGCTCTGTGGGGTACATAACTTCCAACAAAATCCTTTAAAATTGTAGGAGGTTTAATCAGTCTAGTAGACTGTCTGATGAAAGGCTCGGTAGGAGCAGTTATCAAATCAAGAACATGTAAAGATTGAGATATCTGATCAGAGTTTGCAGAAGAAGTAGATATAGGAGAAGATGGAATATTTTTGGGAATAGAGTGTGAAATAGTGTTAAGAGAACTTGGAGAAAGAAGGGAAGGAGATGGAGAATTATGAGATATGTGAGTATTTGGAGAAATAGGAAAGATTAGATCAACTGTGTTTGGTGAAGAAACTTCAGTGCCAAAACTAACAGTTTGAGGCAAAGGAGACAAGTTTTTATCAGGAAGAGAAAGTTTATATGGGAAAATAGTTTCAAAGAAAATAACATCTCTTGATACAAACACAGTATGTGTATCAAGATCATATAATTTGAAAGCCTTATATCCAGCAGGATATCCAATGAACACACACCTTCTGGATCTGGAATCAAATTTGTCTTTCTGAACCTTGGTGTTATAAGCAAAACAAAGAGAGCCAAAAACCATTAGTCTTTCATATACAGGAACAGAATGAAACATGATCTCAAATGGAGTCTTCCAGTTTAGCACCTTTGAAGGAGGTTTATTGATCAAATGTGTAGCAGTCAGTACACATTCCTCCCAGAATTTCTTAGGAAGACCAGAATGAAACCTCAAAGCTCTAGCAATTTCAAGTAAACTTCTATGTTTCCTCTCAACCCTACCATTCTGTTAAGGTACATATTGAGCACTCCTTTCATGAAATATCCCTTTTGGTGCAAACAACAACTTGCAGCTATCTTTGACAATTTCTGTACCATTATCAGATCTAATTCTCTTACTTTCTTGTTAAACTGAGTTTCAACCATGGCTAAAAACTCAGAAACAACTTTTGCAACTTGTATTTTGTTATGAGGTAGATATGTCTGATGGGGAATACAGTTAAACATACATAACATGTGCGGAACAATCCCTAAAGCCAGGAAATATGTACAAAGCACAGATTAAGAAAACTTACATTCGAAGCGTGTTTTCCAAAGTTTAGCATCAACGAACACGAACAAATAACTCCAATTTTCCTTCCTCTATTTGGTTCACCGACACGTTCAGATCCGTCTTGATAATCGTAGCTTAGACAATCACTCAAGAGTTTTTGATTTTGGGAAGAACACATCCATGGCAGGCTGAGAGAGAATTAGGGTTTCTCTATCCCTTTAAGGTTTGATGTGTAAACTGAATTATTGCATTAGGTTAGGAAAAACTTGTGTGGAATAATATTATAACCCTTAGGTTATAATACTAACCGGCCAAGCCACAAAGGCAAGAACGGGACAGCAAGCACGCAAGCCCATACGCGCAGAGCCACACAGGCGTTGGGCCTTGGGCCGCGCTGTGTGCGTTGTTGGCCTGCTGCTGCTGCTGCTGCTCCTCGCATGCACGCGCGCCCAGCCGAGGCATGGGCCTTATGCGCGCTGGCTTGCTGCTACACCTAGTGTGCCTTGCACGCCTTGGCTCGTTGGGCTGGCAGCGTTGCCTTCTCGTATTTGCGTCCAATGCCTTACAACAATTATTTATCGTATAGTACTTGACGATCCAATGTCGAACTATACGATTATTAAATGAATTTCCGATTCATTTAATCCGGTGATCTGTTACAAGTCATTGGTGTGACCTTATAGGTTCAATCAAGAGTAAGTTGTGAGCCTAATATAGATTAGAACTCACTGATCGGAAGCATTGCTCCAGCTAGCTATTCCGATCACTTGATCTTACTGAATTAATTGTTCACAATTAATCTGAACCTTGGTATTAGACTTATAGCACCTTGGGTAAAGGACATATTTCCTTCAGTCTCCCACTTGTCATTCTGACAAGTGTGCATTCACATTCCTTTGTCGCTTAGTGTTACTTGCTGAACATAAGGTAAGATCCAAGCCATCCTTATTAGGTCCAGAAGTGTTTCTCGGATTATAGAGCTCAACTGTTAAACTTTTACAGAAGGTTAAGCCTTAACCATTCTGAGCACGGACATGCATTTTCACAGTATATAACTCTCCGAGAGGCCTTGTTACACAACAACACCATATCCTATCAAAGATAGGAGGACAATCCATTCTTGCAATCTATGAACAATTACTTTGATTGATAGTACGCCCAATAACTGCTTTTATAGCCTCCTTTTACGGTGAGACGTTTAGCTAGTATCAAAGCAAACTAATTCTCAAACGAGCAGACATAATCACTCATGTTCCGAGGAATGGTTCTAATCACCATTAATGAGAACTACTTATGACATGACTTTAATCTCTTAAAGTGTTCTCATGGTCAATCCGATACAGATCCAATAAGTATCTATGCAAAAGATTCTGACATCCAGTCAATCTAGTTCAAGAAACCGAACTACAAATCTACTTGCAATCTAATCTTCATTAGTCATTGGTTGTCCACATTTCAATGACCTGGATTAGGGATCCTTTGTGACTTCAATATTCAAGTTCACTTATGGGTGTTTCTTTGTCCAAGAATCCATCTTAACATCCCATTTGAATGTTTTGGATCACTTGGACTTCATCATTTAATACTAAACCAAATTAAATGAATATGAAATAATAAATTTCATAAATGATAAATGTTTAAACCAAATTCTTACCAATTTGTGGGCCTCTAACCCAAAATCAAGCATTTAATGTTTACAGATATAGGCCTTTCACCCAATACTTAAAACATTCATAGAACTCAAACTTGACTCCATTTCTGCAAATGAATGTTGTGTCTCATTCAATGCAGAGGTGTAGTTTATCATACTTTGCTATTCTTAGCATCCATTTTATCGAAAGCCTTTCGATGTAAGATGAAAAGATCTTTGAATATGTTTATAGAATGATCTAGTCTTTCATTGCTGTCTAGAATGATTCTCGTATTCAAAATAGAAAATTATCCAGATAGTAGACTTGGGATCAACCTGAGTTCATTGAAGAACTCCTACTAGAAACAATTCCCTTTCATTGCTTCTTAGGAAATAATGAATTCATTTCAATTATGTAGAATTGCAAATGATGCCATCCTTTCGGAATACTCCAACCAGCTCACAGAGATGTGGGAGATACATCTTTCAACTGAGAACTTGGAAACTAATCATTGATTCAGTTTCCCATGCATAACATATGGTTTAGAACCTATGTTACCACCTTTTTAATCACGACGCCTAATTGCCCCTGTATGTTTGTGGATTGCCTAACAACAAGATTCAACTTTTGCTTAGGCAAATGCATGTAGCATTAAAACTTTAGTTCATCTTCACTTCCTCTTATCAAGTGCTCATCCTACATATCCAGATGTACTGGATGTTCTTGATATTGTTCTAATGAACTTTGATCTAGATCAATAGCGATTGGTATAAACTCGTCATGATCCAATGTTCACGAGTTATCTTGGCGATCTATATATCACATCATACATGATTGATTGTAATGCAAAAACCATTCGCATTTTAAAATCCATCCATGTGATTGTTAGCTTTATTCTGTTTCAAGAAATACTGAATCTTGCTAAAATCTTGCCATTGCCATGTGATATAAGGTGAAGCCACTTCTTCAAGGTCCTTCATGTTTAACTTTAGTGATAACAACCTAGCTTTATACTTTAGTTAAAGCATTCATTACTTAGACTTACTCATATGGGTTGAGAGTCTCTTTTGAGTCTCTCCATTGTGTTTGATTTAGTAATTACTTTTACAGAATCCAAACAATGCTTTAGATCCTATCCAATAGATCTTTAACCCAGTATGTTCTAAGTTTCTCCATGGTTCTAATATTGACAAATACTTTCAAATCTAACCATTTATAATTTGAATGTCATTTTCAATAGAGAGATATGTATCTCATATGAGAACCAATAAACATGACTTAGCTCCCACTAAAATCCTCATCTACAAGATGATCCATATTTTCATAGAGCCATGATTGTTCAATAGCCTTGTTGAAAAATATGTTTCAATTCCCACTTGCATGCTTTAATCTACGAATAGATTTCTTAAGCTTGCTCTTTTATCTAGAATTCAAAACTTTTACATTGTGTAATGTACACAATTCCTTTTTACAAGTCCAATTGAGGAAGGTGTTTCGTTTTTTCCATATGCAATGATTGCTAGATTTATCCAAAATAGTTCAAGCATTCCGACTTGGAGAAAAAGATTTCAACATTATCAACGTTGTCAAGTTGTTTATAATCTTTAACCACCAATGTAGCTTCTCTTTTGTATGTGTATACAATATCATCTTTGTATGTTTTGAAAACATGTTTGCAACCAATGGGAGTGAACCCTTTATGCAAATCAATGTTGTATGTTTAGAAAACATTTATGCAACTAATGGGAGTAAACCCTTTATGCAAATCAACCAAATCATAGATTTGATTCTTTAAGATGAAGATACTTTGGATGAAATGGTTTCAAACCATTTTGTATGGCCTCGAACCATACTTATGTTTCTGATGGCCTCAAACCATACTTGGGAATTTTTAATTCGTCGTAGATAAATTGTAACTCGTATGGTTCTTGAAGCACTTCTAAAGTCTTCATAGTTTTCATTCCTCAAGATATCTATGTATCTATCTTGGTTGAATTCTATTCCTTATACGATTTACCTAGGTATTGAACATCAAACATTAGTTTCTATAAAGACATTACTCAAGTCCTTTGAGTATTAGGATTCTCTTGAAGCACTTCCAAAGTCTTCCTGAAGCTCTTCCAAAGGCTTCTAAGTACAGAGCTTTTCCAAAGACTCCTAAGTATCCTACATTTGTTTGTTGCTTGACTCGAAGTTCTTTTGAGGTTACTTCGAGGTCATTTTTCTCCCACTTGCCTTTTTGGAAATATGATGATTTCCTAAAAGACATTATCTAGAGCAACAACCATATGTTCTCAGATTTGTGGTAGAATCAATACCTTTTGTTTCTATGAGTCGTTCATAAAGAAACATATATCTATTCTTGAGTTTGTTTGATGTAAACACTAACTTCCACTGGGTTTGACAACCCTAGATATAGATGTACTGAAAAGATGTACTGAACCGAAGTTCAATCCTTATGACATCTTATCCTTAGCTTTGACAACTTCGTTTAGTGTGATAGTCACTTGAGAGTATCATTTAGAAACTATATAGGAAAATAGTCGTGATTATCGTTAATCGAATAGATTCCGATTTCTCCATGTGGACATACCATATTCTTATGGAGCATCGATTGTTATAATGCCATATAAATAATCTAGATAATCTTTCTTGGCTCATGAAAACATCACCTTGACCCAACCTAGATGTTCCAAAATTCTTGCCAAGTTGATTTTATACCCTTTTGTGAATTGCATTGAAGCATTTCATATATTTCACGTTGAGTAAATATAGCCATATTTTCTCAAATTCTTGTGAAATAGGTAAGTCATATAATCCATCTTTGGCCATGAACTTTATTGTCTAGAAAATTGGTTGTTAACCATTGGTTATACATGAGTCTTTAACTCAATACTTCATTATTTCAAAACTACCCAGTATTCTGAATATATGAGGTCCAATTGGTCTACCATTTCAAAATTTAGTTTGAAAACAACGATGAAGATCACTATAAGAAAATAGCATTCAAGATACGCTCTCATTTCCTTTTCTTTGAGAATCTCTCTCAAAATTAGTTACCAATCGATCGAGGAAATATCGCAGTTCTATTATCCGAACGCAATAAGATTGAAGATTTACGATTCTACAGAATGAACTAGCAAAGAAAACATTTATCATACTTTAATAACTTGAAATAAAAGCATACACGCAATCATCAAAGCTATTAAACATTTCATTCATGCAAAATAAAACATGGTCCAAAAATGAATGAAACGATTCCAAGACCCTAAAAGTCCTAAATCCTTAAGCAGCTTTTGCATGTCTTAAGTATTTTAAGATTCTAGGTAAGCAAAACCTATTGCTAGTAATCTCCAAATTACTCTAATGGCCAAATTAATTATGCAAGTATTTATGTGAATTAATTAAAATTCACGTTCACATAAACGCGTCCTAAAAGATTAATCAATTTCCAAATTATTAATCCTTAGAATTTATTCTAATTAAAATTTAATTTAATTAAAATAATGCGACCTACGAAAATAATTAAAATAATTATTTCACTTTTAATTTCATTTAGCGGCTCCCACTCAAACCAATAATTATTCCGGATAATTAATTATTTAAATATTAAATTAAACTCACGGCCCGGCCCAAGTTAACTAAAATAATTATTAATTATTCCGTTAGCCAATTTTAATGCAAACATAAAATTCAAGCCCAAAAAAACAAAAAAAAATTGTTTGAGTGCAATGCGGGCTAGGCTTGCGCCCAGCCCAGCAATGCACGCTATGTGGCCTACGAGGCACACGAGCAGCTGCCCATGCCCACGCAGCCAACGCCACACGTACCGCAGATCTCGCTGCCCCGTGTGCGTGATGTGCTTGACGCTGCGAAAGGCAAGGCAACCCTTGCTTGCTCGCAGCTCGCAAGTCAAGTCGCTGCGGCTAGGCACAGGCGTGGCAGCCCGCATGGCTCGACGAGCCACATGTCCACCCCACCTCGAGTTCGTGCCTTTAGTTCGTGCCTACAAACCAACTAATTAAAAAAAAAAAATTCACGAACATTTGCATTAAGTTATTTTTCATAAAAATTTACGATTTTTATTTTCTAAAAATACCGTTTTTACGATTTAATTAATTTAACAACAATTCCAATTTCGTTAAAATTATTAAATCAAAGCTAACATTATTCAAATTTTAAGAAACAAAGATTTCAACTGAAAATTTGAACTTTTAAACAATCAAATCCAAAACTTCAAATCGTTGTAAACATTTAAATTTCAGATTTTTAATCAATTTGGTTTAAGTGTCGATTAAAATTAACGAAACTATTCAAAATTTTAATCCAATAATTTTTATAATTCGCCACTGACCATGAAATTATATTCCCTTTCCCAATTAACCAAATTACTAGATCCAAATTATTTAAAAAATCAATAAGCGATCTAAAATTTACGAATTTGGGGAAAGCAGAATTAGGGTTTATACTTTTCAAAAACGGCTGAAATTTTTACCATAATTAAAGAATATACCCATAAACATTGTGTCAAAATTTCAATCAATTCCGAGTAGTTTAGTTTTAATTGAAATACTTTCCAAATTTATTAATTTTAACTTGAAAATTAACAAAATCGCCCAATAACACATAGTTCGAGGCCTGGTTTTGCAATTCCGTTCTCATGAGTTGATCTTAGAAAATCGTTTTCAATCAGATTAGGGTCAGAAAAGTCGAAAATAAGAAACTTTTTGAATTCAGAACCTATTACGCAATTAATCAAAGGAAATTTTGGTATTTACTACCTTAAAAATACACCACTTTTGTATTTACTACCTTATGAAATTTTTATTTTAAATTACTACCTTAAACTTCTAAATTTTTTTTATTTACTACCACTTTACAGTTTTCTCATTTTTAAATTAAGATATCTCTTTCGTTTCTTAATCGTTTATTGTGATTCAAAGTTCGTTATTCTCCTTGCTCTATAGGGATTTCATTGAGAATGACATTCCAAAACAATTCGTTTGATAATTCATATATATTTTAAACTTATACATATAATATTTAATTAGTTTTACCTTTTGTAAAATTTTAAAAGCAAGATCTCTATGGGATCCTTACACATAAATGAGAAGAATGGGCTTTGAATCACTTAAAATGATTAAGAAACGAAAGAGATATCTCAATTTTAAAATAAGAAAACTGTAAAGTGGTAGTAAATAAAAATAAATTGGAACTTTAAGGTAGTAATTTAAAATAAAATTTTCATAAGGTAGTAAATACAAAAGTGGTGTATTTTCAAGATAGTAATGGAAATAGGTTCGTTAATCAAATAATTCATAATAATTCCAAAAAATCAACAAAATTTCCAAAAATTTCAACAACAGCAAAAACAATTAAATCATGCTAAAATATTCTTTGAATACATAAGGCTCAAGATACCACTGTAGGGGAATACAGTAAAACATACATAACATGTGCGGAACAATCCCCAAAGCCAGGAAGCATGTATAAAGCACAGATTAAGAAAACTGACATTCGAAGCGTGTTTTCCAAAGTTTAGCATCAACGAACACGAACAAAGAACTCCAATTTTCGTTCCTCTATTTGGTTCACCGACAAGTTCAGATACGTCTTGATAATCGTAGCTTAGACAATCACTCAAAAGTTTGTGCTTTTGGGAAAAACATATCCATGGAAGGCTGAGAGAGAATTAGGTTTTCTCTCTCCCTTTAGGGTTTAATGTGTAAACAGAATTATTGCATTAGGTTAGGAAAAACTTGTATGGAATAATATTATAACCCTTAGGTTATAATACTAATCGGCCAAGCCGCAAAGGCAAGAACCGGACAGCAAGCACGCAAGCCCATACGCGCAGAGTCACACAGGCGCTGGGCCTTGGGCCGCGCTGTGTGCGCTGCTGCTGCTGCTCCTCGCATGTGCGCGCACCCAGCCGAGGCATGGGCCTTGTGCGCGCTGGCTTGCTGCTACGCCTAGTGGGCCTTGCGCGGCTTGGCTCGTTGGGCTGGCAACGTTGCCTTCTCGTATTTGTGTCCAATGCCTTACGACAATTATTTATCGTATAGTACTTGAAGATCCAATGTCGAACTATACGATTATTCATTTCGCCTAGCTTACGAATATACGCAATACGATATACGATTCCGATCCAATGTCGTATTGTATATTTATGTTTTCCAAACTAATTCCCGAAAAGCTTTTAAATGAATTTCCGATTCATTTAATCCGGTGATCTGTTACATGTCATTGGTGTGACCTTATAGGTTCAGTCAAGAGTAAGTTGTGAGCCTAATATAGATTAGAACTCACTGATCGGAAGCATTGCTCCAACTAGCTGTTCCGATCACTTGATCTTACTGAATTAATTGTTCGCAATTAATCTGAACCTTGGTATTAGACTTAATGCACCTTGGGTGAAGGACATATTTCCTTCAATGTCCAGGTTATTCTACTGCGATCATCCAACACAGTTAGAAAATAAGATGCACCATCTAAACTCTTAACCTTGTAAGATCCCCATAAGTCCAAATGAATTAAATCAAAACATTCAGAGGCTCTACTGTCACTACGAGGAAATGGAAACTTATGCTGTTTAGAATTAAAACATACATCACTGTTGTATTTTGTAAGCCCTCTGCAATACTCAGCATTCATATATTTCATTTTTGGCAAAGATGGGTGATCCAATCTAGAATGTAAAAGATCTAATTGATTTTTGTGATCAATCTTGGACTGTCATATACTAGTAGCAGTCTTATTTGGTAATCTGAGCCTATTTACATCAGTAACAACATTTGCAGTTACATGTGCTACTGTATTACAATGTAGATCATTACTAACAGATCTTGTATTATGTCCACCTTGGGAAGTGTTGCAGTCTGTATTCTTGGAAAAATAGTAGAGACCTTGTTTTCTCTTTCCAACACCGGCCAATCAATTTGAAACTATAAGGGTTCTGGAAAGAATATCCATCACTAGTGAATACAACATGAACACTAGTTTGTTCAATCAATCTACCAACAGATAGCAGATTATGCCTATAATCATGTACTAACAACACATCATTCAAAGTCAGTTTGTCACTTAAAACAATATCCCCTATAGTGTTTACAGTCATCTGAGTTCCATCAGGTAATCCCAGCTTAATCAATTTTTGTAGTTTTCTTTCATTCATTAGTAAGTCTTCATCATATGTCATATATATGATCACATGCTCCAGAGTCTACAATCCACAAGCATTCATCATCTAATTTGTTCACATTACAGTTAAAAGAATGGGATATTATACCTGCATAGTTGACATATGAGCAAGAAATGCCACCAACTTCACCATTCTGTGAATGCTTGCCTTTCATCACTTTCATAACTTCTTGACAAATAGTGTTCAGCATCTCACTACTCACAGCTCCAGAGTCAGTCATTGTGTCATCAAGAGGATTATCTCCCACATCTGCAGAATGTACATGAGCAGCCAGTCTGCCTCCACCATATTCTGAGCCTTTTGATACTTTCATAGAATTATACCAATCATGATAACGTAACCTATGAGCTTAAAACACTGATCAGCAGTGTGACCTTTGCTCTTACAGTGAGAACAAACTTTGTACATTTTTCTCTTTCTTCAGGTCTTTCCAATCTTTCTTCCCTTGACCATTATTGAATCTCTGAAACTGACCACCCTTATGATTCTGAGCAGCCATTGCACTACTATTCATAGCACCACTTTCAGTAGCTGCTGTGTTAACTTCTTTTTGTTTTTCTATTTGTTGAGTTATAGAAAACACTCTGTTGATACTAGGCAAGAACTTCATCATTTTGTCCTGTTCTTCAAATTCAGCCACCTTTTTCAGGAATTGACAACTACAACTACTCATATAACCACAAACACAAGTAGGAAAAGCTCTTAAGTTTTGCATTTCATCCCACAGTTTCTTCAATTTTCCATAATATGTGACTATTGTTATATTCTCTTGATTCAAGTTGTCAATTTCTTTCTTCAATTGATATATCAATGGACCATTAGATTGTCCAAATCTCTCATTTAATTCTTTCCATAATTCCACGGCATTATCAATGTATCCAAAATCATCAGCTAAATCATTGTTCATAGAGCTCAAAATCCAGCTAACAACCATGAAATCAGCACGTTTCCACTTAGGATAGTCCTTGTGATTTACAACAGGTTTTTGAATTTCGCCATTGAAAAATCCTTCTTTATTCTTAGCTATCAATGCACGCTTAATATTTCTACTCCAACGAATAAAATTCACACCATTGAAAACCACAGTTACTAATGAAGATGTTGGAATGTCTGAATTTTCTACAAAGTAAGGATCAAAAGTACCTCCATTATCTCCACTGGTTTGCTGAAAACTCAGGTGATCGTTGTCTGAATCTCCCAACGTCATTGCAAGCTAAACTTCGATCGTAATTCAATCAAGAATCACAGAGTTTGTGCAAGAAATTTTGCAATTGCAAGAAATTTTGCAACAAAACTCTTACTGATGCACACACTTTCAGTGTTTAAAATCGGGAAAAAAATATGAAGAAAACCTAAATCTCAAGCACGAGATTAATCTCTGATACCATATAGAACTACAGAGAATCAGATTTCAGAGAAAGAAAATATTTCTTATTATAATGTGTTAGAAGAAGCAACTGAAAATAGGAGTGCTAGTGCTTATATACAAGGCAGGAAGAAGCAACTACTCTAACAACTTGAGCCTAACAACCTAACAACTTCTAACAAACTTTTAAAGTTTATAATAAAATATAAATAGTGATGTCATAAATCTTATAGATGTTCTTGGTTATTCCATACAAAGAATAGTAGTCTATTGTGTCTCGGTCATTCAATTGGTCCATTCTCCTCAATGTGAGGAGATCACAAATTCGGTTAACACATGACGTCGATTTATTTCATTATTTGTGTCTCTCGTGTAATTAAGTTCTCAAATCAAATTCCCTAAAAAAGAGTTCTCAAATGAAATCGTGATTTACTTTTTCAGCATTTTCGCTAATAAAAAAAATAAGAATAAAATCAAGAACTTGTCGTGTAAAAAAAAAAAAAAAATGTTTGGTTGATCCTAAGAGCAACTCTAATGGTTGAAAAATGGACCTGCTCACGAAAAAAAGAGAATATATATGAGCAGGTAGCCTACCATGGTTGAAATAATGACATCAGCAGCTACTAAAACATTTAGCTATTTTGGACAGGTAGCTCAAAAAATAAAAGGGGAAAGATATGAATTAAATATTATAGGGAGTTACAAGGGATTGTAGCCCACCAATATGAAAATTTGTAGCTTAAATTAATTGTAGCTAGAAATATGATGTGGCAAACTTAGCTACATCACCTTGTAGCCCACCATTGGAGTTGCTCTAATGGTTGACAACCCCTAAGATACATATACATAAAATAATATATAAGCATAATTAATTGGAGAGAAAAAGTGTTGTAAGGTAAAATTTCAATGCAATTGTAACCAATCAGAATTTAATATTGAAAGGGTTACCAACCCTTAGGGTCACTCTATCATTATCCGATCTTATCCCTTGATATAAGACCAACATGACACATGTGTCATTCATCAATGATCGACCAATAACCCTACATAGCATAGAATCGAACAAAAAAATTAGACAATTTGACGGGGTGATGATGGGGCATATTCCACAGTGTATTGTATTATTGATGTCTGAGGTTATTGATCTCTCATGGTCCTCATGGATAATGTTTGAACAACTTATGTTGCTACACATTCAAGCAATGTAACAGTTGAGTGTTGCCCCAATTATTCCAACTCCATTATCATCAATCACAGCTCAGATGTCAATTCTTCTCACTTGTCTTCAACTACATTGGTAATTATGTATTATTTTCTGTTTTTCTTGAGCGTTTTCTCTAGAAATGGCTAAATTGAACATTAATTCTCAATTTGCATTGGTTTAAAAACTAATTCCCATGGTACCGTCCACGTAGGATTGAGTAAGAGCTTCGTCCACTGTTAGTGGTTCATATTATTATGTCGTGAATTGCGTGAATAACTTGCGCTGGAAAGACATAATAATATGAACCGCTAACAGGGGTAGCGGTTCTTTAGTATAAACCGCTACTGGTGTTAGCGGTTCTAATATATGAACCGCTAATACCTTTAACGGTTTTATGTTGAATTTTTTTTAAAAAATTATACGAAGCTCTTACCCGATCCTACGTGGACGGTACCATGGGAATTAGTTTTTAAACCAATGCAAATTAGGAATTAGTTTTCGATTTAGCTATTTGTAGGGAAGTATATGTTAGGTTGAAATAAAAGTAGGGAATATTTTTATTTTTATTTTTTTAAAAAAAGAGGAAAAAGCAATATCAATAGTCCAAATAGGTGTAGTAGCGACCCCAACCTTTAAGGTATCATTTCTAAACGGATTACTAACTTGAATGCAACAAAAGAAGTTGCCGGAAGTTCGGAGCAACCTCAAATGAACACCGCACAGAGGAATACTATTGAAAAAAAAGCTAAGTGTGGGACATATTTTTTTTCCTAAGGAAAAATCGACATCAACAGTCCTAATAGATGTAGGACTAGGAGCGATCCTAATTTTTAAAAATATCATTTCAAAACGGGTTATTAACTTGAAATGCAACCTAATTGTAGATACCTAAATCGTGTCTCCCCTCTGGGATGATGACGATACCATTATCCTTACTAGGCGGTTGGAGCAACTCCGTGCGGAAATTCCAATTGCTAAGAACATCTCCAAAATCCAAAATCCAAAATCCAATCCCCGAGGCCGTTCCCCTTCCGGAACACGGTACAAAATACAATTTTCAAAAACCAATTTCAAAATCCAAGTACAATCTCATCTAGTAGACCATTCCATTGGTTTTACTAAGCCTTTTACACTCAAAATCATATAAGGCAAGTCAAATTCGGGCGCCGACCCACAAAACCGAGCAAGCCGGGCCTCGTCCCTCAAAACCGAGATTCAAAACCCGAAACAGCTTGTTTTTAGACGCAAAATCAAGTCTTAACCCCCAAGAAAACACTACGTGTCAAGCATCGTACTATTCATACGAAGGTGCATCAATACAAGACAAATCAAGGACGGAGCCCGCATCCTTGTTTTGGAGGCATCCACGCCACGTCACCAGCGCCCAGCGCTGCCAGCTGCGTGCTGCGCTGGCAATCGCTGGCGTTTTGCAGCCATTTTTCCTATAAATACCCCCTAATTTCCAGCATTAAGGGAGGCAGATTCAATATACAACGTCGTAATACCAAAATTACGCCTCAAATCCAAATCAAAAAACCTTCAAAAACACATACAAACTTCAAGTTCTAAGCAATTGGGAGCTCTAAAAGGAATTCTTGCCTAAACCTAAATAGGTAATTCAATCATGTTTCTTTGATTTTCTTATTTCAAAAATGATTATAGCAAGTTGGCATTTTTATTACTAAAAATGTCACTTGCAACAATCATACATCTTTTCAAAATCCAAACATTTCAAAATACAAAAATGCAAACTTTCAAGATTCAAGGATGTTCAAAGTTGTTTGCAATCACTTCTTTGAACTAGAATCACTTTCAAGTATGGAGTAATCAAAGATGACACCTTTTTAACTTTTAAAGGTTTAGTCTTTTGAGATTCAAGACTCCATTTTTCAATATACAAGTTCAAGTTTTCAAATTTCAAGATCCCACAATGTTTAGGGTTGCTCATGACTACTTCCCTAAACTAGGATCCTTTCAAAGTAAGAGCACATCAAAGATCTAACCTTTTCAACATTAAAAGGCCCGATCTTTGAGATTCAAGTCTCTTAAGTTTCAGTATTTCAAGTACAAGTTCAATATTTCAAGTTCAAGTTCAAGTATTTCAAGTTCAATATTTCAAGATTCAAACTTTCAAGTTCAAGTTCTACATGCAAAATCTAGGACACTTTGGGATGAGCAACTTCTCCCAAGTTGAGATTTTTGGCTTTGAATTCGTGTCGGGCGCACTTATTTTAAAGGAGCCGCTTGGCGTTCGAATCTCATGTGCCCAAGTACAAATTTCAATATCGCAATTTCAATTATGCACCTTTCAATATTGCATTTTCAATTATGCACCTTTTAATTCCGCAATTTCAATATCGCACTTTCAATTCCGCATCTTTACTTTCCTAGTCCTTCTAGGCAATGTGGAACTACTCCCTAGTCCATCTCTAGGGGGTCTTGTATTTACTAATTCTGCATTTATTACTATTGTGATGTTGCTTTATTTGCTTTATTGCTTTCATCACCACACATGCTAAATACAACAAAATGCAAGGTTACATCACGCTTAACAAAGATAATTTCTTGGACAAACCGATCTTAGGTTCCCTTAAATTAACTTTAAAGAAAAGTGACCACCATACAAGTAGAGATTCTATTTGCTCTAAATTCAAACCCACATAGTCTAAACTAGGGTATTTTCGAAAATGTTATGTCACGTACTCGAATAATTTCTAAAGCTCGTGGAATAAGCATCTCGTTCCCGTGCCCGGATCTCACCCATCCGTTTCGAAGATTCAAGTCTTATCCTAATAGAGTCATTTACGGTCTTTCCAAACAAGACCCTAAACAATGTTTGGTGGCGACTCCTTCGAGGTACAAAAATACGATGGTTTCTAAAAACCGCCCCCCTTGTAGGGAATTGCATACAAAAAAATACCCCTACAATTCTGGCGACTCCACTGGGGAATTTTCTAATTTTAATTTTGAAAATGCGAGCAGATTTCGAGCAGCAAGCCACTGATCTGCTTAAGTACTGGATGCCAGTACTAGCGCAAAACGCAGCCACCTGCGCCCAACTCCGCTGCCTGCATCCAGGACAATGGCTCATAGTGGCTTGCCGCCCACTTTTGCTCAACTTTTTGTGTTGGGAGTTAGTCTGTTTTTGAATCTTGAAGGACGCTCCCAAACCTCGAGAACGAATGTCGAAAAACGAGCTTTACAAATACAAATTCGAGTACGATTTCAAAATTTCAATTTCTAGGCATTTCATGCATTTTTCATAAACCATATTGTGCAAAATGAATTTCTACCTTGGCCAAACGGATGTGTTCTACATTCGGGCTAGCCCCGGGGGCAACGAAATGGTGACTCTCCATACGGTTCCCGACCAAAGTGTGTGACCATTTCCGCGCCTACCGAAACTTGGCATTTACTTGACATTCCCAATGTCAAGTATGGAGGCCGCCTGCCGACACACACGTCCCTTAGGCAGATGTGCAAGTTGTCGTAGGATCCGTCTCTTAGTCGAGTACCTTTTGACACCTAAAGCCGACCACTTGCATCATACAAAACTTAGACCGACCTTAGGTTGAGAACTTTGCATGTCGCATTCATATTCATGACTAGTGTGACAACGTGCTACTTATGCATTGTGTGGGCGTCTTTGCACGCGTGAATGGCTAACCTCGAGTTCTAGCTTGCCAAAACCAATTAGCCTCCAACTAGGAAACCAAACCCCTAGGAGCATCCTTCAAACCTCATGCATCTAAATCGCCGATTTAAGGTCTTTTAGGAGTGCCACTCCATTTGATTCAAAACCTTCAAACACGCCTCACGCACAAATGCCAAATTCAAAATTCAATCCAACGGCGTCACAATGCCGGATTTTCGAGTCCAAATTCGAAGTTCCAAATTCAAAATGCAATCCAACGGCGTTATAATGCCGGATTTTCCACTCCAAATTTCAAACTTCAAATACAAAATGCGATCCAACGGCGTCATAATACCGGATTTTCCATTTCGAATTCCAAGTTTCAAATTCAAGCTCAAATCCAACGGCGTCATAATGCCGGATTTTCCATTTCAAATTCCGAGTTTCAAATTCAAGCTCAAATCCAACGGCGTCATAATGCCGGATTTTCCATTTCAAACCTCAAGTTTCAAATTCAAGCTCAGATCCAACGGCGTCATAATGCCGGATTTTCTAGTCCACATTTCAAAGTCAAGTTCAATCCAACGACGTCATAATGCCGGATTTTCTAGTCCAAATTTCGAGTTTCAAGTCCAATCCAAATTTTCTTGTCCAAACCTCAATTTTCAAGTCTAAACCCAACGGCGTCATAATGCCGGATTTTCTAATTCAAATTTCGAGTTTCGAGTTTCAAGTCAAGATTCAAATCCAACGACGTCATAATGCCGGATTTTCAAGTCAAATTTTCAAAATTCCAAGTTCAAAACTCAAATCCAACGGCGTCATGCCGGATTTTCTATTTCAAACATTCAAGTCTTCAAACCTCAAACTCAAGTTGCCAATCTCAAAACCTCAAGTTCAAATGTCCAAGCTCATGACCGGCGTAATGCCAACCTTTTCAACTCCAATTTTCAAACCTCGAATCCCATGTCAATCTTTCGAGTTTCAAGTCCTATGCTCAAAGTTTCAAGTTCCAAATTCATACCGTCGTAATGCCGACTTTTCCATTCCATATTTCAAACCTCAAGTTCGAAGTTCAAAAATTCCAAACCTTCAAATCTCAAGTCCTATATTCGAAGCTTCCAATTCCAAATCCATGATGGCATAATCTCCCTCATTCAATCTCATTTTCAAACACTTCAAAATTCCAAGTCCACGGCGGCATAATGCCGGACTTTCAAATTCCCAAATTCAATGTCTCAAATCCATGGCGCCATAATGCCGGATTTTCCATATTCAAAGCCTCACATTCTATATACAAAAGTGCATCTTTTTCATTTCAAAGTTCAAACTTCGAATCAAATTCAAACTTCAAACTCGTTTTCGAGCTACAAATCCTTGCTTGCCATTGCTCTCAAATCCAAAATTCCAAACATTCCCAATGGGTTGAAAATCCCTTGAAATAATAGAAATTCAAAACCTTCTTTTCCAATGGGTTGAAAATCCCCTGAAATAATACAAGTTCCAATTCTCCGACGGGTTGAAAATCCCCTGAAATAATACAAACCCCATTTCCAAATACTTCCAACGGGTTGAAAATCCCCTGAAATAATACAAGTCCAACTTTCCAATGGGTTGAAAATCCCCTGAAATAGTACAAGTTCAAATTTCGCATCCCATTCTTGGGTTGAAACTCCCCTAAAATATTCCAAAGTCCAATGGGTTGAAATTCCCCTAAAATATTGACGGGTTGAAATTCCCTTGAAATAATACAAATCAATTCCCTTTCAATCGGGTTGAAATTCCCTTGAAATATTCCAAATCCAATCGGGTTGAAATTCCCCTAAAATATTGACGGGTTGAAATTCCCTTGAAATAATACAAAATTCAATCTTCTAGTACAAGTCCAATTTCGAAATTCTCAATGGGTTGAAATTCCCCTAAAATAGTCCAAAGGTCCAATAGGTCGAAAAATTCTTTCGATATTCCGAGTTCTAGTACAAAGAGTCAACTTCCACAAAAGAATGAAGGCTCCTCTCAAACACTTCCAACGGGTTGCAAATCCCGAATACAAGAACAAAAATCCAAAATCCCGAATCTTCGGAGTGGCACTTAGAGTGAAGTGTAGGTCTCATTCATTGCATGCATATCATATCATGTGTCGGGAAGTTCAAGTTCTAAGGTTAAAAATCATGTGCTAAATAGGTGCTCAGACTCCTCCTCTCCAAATCCTATTCAAGATGACTTCACTAGCAGCAGCTGTAGCAGAGCTCTATGAACGTGTTGAGGAAGCAGAGGCTCGCATAAGGGCTCTCGAGGACAATCAAAAAACTCTTTTCCGTGCTGTGGGCCCTTTCGAGGTAGAGGAAATCTTTCATAACCAGAAGCCTGTGC
The DNA here is from genome assembly GCF_020520425.1 of Spinacia oleracea. Classification (NCBI taxonomy): domain Eukaryota; kingdom Viridiplantae; phylum Streptophyta; class Magnoliopsida; order Caryophyllales; family Amaranthaceae; genus Spinacia; species Spinacia oleracea. The sequence continues at coordinate 151,398,454 of NC_079489.1, forward strand.
TCCACCTTGCGCAGCCAAGTGAAAACTCGGAGCCTGGATTACCTAAAGAAGACATTTGTGGGATATGGTCCAGCGATGACGAAGACACATATCAGGACCCTCCTATTGAAAAAATCTGCAACGATGAATGCCGGGAAATTGTGAGCGCCGACTAGTACTTGGACCCTAAGGCAGAAAACAGTGTTCAAGTCATGAGTAGGTCCGGTCGAATTCAAGAGCCAGTCAACAGAACGACACCGGCAGCTAATGTTCCTCTACCCACCGAGAAAAACCCTTTGATCAAGCAATTGAAGCGCACTAAGGCAGAGGTTAATATGTGGCAACTCATGGCTTCCTTTGTGGAGCACCGCACTGCTCTTATCAATGCTCTTGTCAAGTTGAATGTCACCCCAGAAGTCACTCCTGACGAGTTGATCGAGTTACTTACAAATCTGGAAGAAGGAATCACCTTTACAAATGAAGTCCTCCCACCTCAGGGGGCAGGCCATCACAAAGCTCTCTATCTGACTGTTGAATACAAAGACAAAATCATTCCCATGACTCTGGTGGACAATGGGTCAGCCATCAACGTGTGTCCTCTCCGCACTGCTGAAAATTTGGGTTTCACCCCTAGTGACTTTTCTAGTTCCTACCAAGGTGTTCGTGCTTATGACAACACTCGCCGGGAAGCAATGGGAACTCTCACTCTACTACTCCGCACAGGACCGATCGAGCTCAAAGTAAGCTTTCAAGTGCTCAACATCAAAGCAAGTTTCAATCTCCTTTTGGGGAGACCTTGGATCCATGAACTCAAAGCAGTGCCATCCTCACTCCATAAGAAAGTCCGAATGGAGGTCCAAGGAAATGTCATTACCCTGCATGCGTCCCATCCGAGGACCAAGATAGCCGACAAAGCTCTAATATTAATCAAACATGATGACAATTACGAAGACCTTTGGGGATTCAGTGCTGAAGTTGGAGCCATCTAGTCCAAAATGAATCCCATGGCAAAGCACATGATGATCAAGCGTGGGCGCTTCTTGGGCACTACTCTGCCACCGCCTACCGAATCTCCTTTCAAGGCCAAAGGACACACTAACTGTTGCGGTTTGGGATACAAGCCAACTAAGTTCGATGACAAGCAGCAAAAGGCTAAGCTAAAGGCCCGTCGAGCTGGCAATGATCAATTCAAAATACCTCCCTATCAACTTACACTCAATGGGCAATTCGTAAAAGAAGGAGAGGATGACTTGTACTTTGACGTTCCAGAGCCTTTCTATGACTCTTCAGAAGGGATCCTTTACCCCGGATTCGAGATCTTTCAAGACTGCCACTTTCTAGAGGATGCTCTTCCAACACAAGACAAGGCTACCCCTGAATGCCTATTAGGTTATGATTCATATGACAAAACATAAATCATGCGGAAAAACCATAAAGCTAGGAAAGCATATTATTTACACATAATCATTTAGCATAGTTTAGATGCATACACTTTGTTGCGTGCCCTCCCTAGCTGCGCCCGAACCGAACAAGAACAAGTCTTTAGGACTCCAAGTGTCGTCCCTCCGTAGATAGTCCACAGCACGTCCGGATCCGCCTTAAGCTTGGGCAACTAGAATCGCCCTTAAGGTAGCTTAGGAATTTCGGTTATTAGGTGCAAGTGTATGGCTGATTTTTCTTCAAAATCTTACCTTTAGAATACTTCAATTGTTTCTATAAATTATGACCCTAGGCACCTATTTATAGAGGTATGGAAAAGGAATTATAATCCTAGTAGGATTTGGATTTATTAATTAGAATCCAACTAGAACTCTAAATAATAAACTTAATCTATTAGGATTAGGATTTAATCAATACACGAATTCCGATAGGATTAGGATTCGTTACGAACATGAGCATCGTAAGGCCACGAGCATCGCACCACCCGCGCAGGCCTTGCGGCCCACACGAGCAGTCGCTGCTCGCAGCCCAACAGCACGCCTAGCGTGCGCGCGCCAAGGCCTTGCTGGGCCTGGCCTTGCGCTGGGCCTGGCGAGGCGTGGCAGCTCCATGTTGGGCGCTCGGCTTGCTGGGCGCGGGCCTGGCTTCTTGTTGCGCCTTCGTCTAGCAAGCCTCGTCCGATGCTAATTCGTACGATGCGCTTCCGATTAAATTCCCGGTTCCGGAATTCATTTCCGATACGAACAATATTTAATATTTCCGATTCCGGAATTAATTTCCGTTTCGAACAAATATTTAATATTTCCGTTTCCGGAATTATTTTCCGATTCCGATAATATTTCCGATTCTGACAATATTTCCGTTTCCGGCAATATTTCCGATTCCGGAAATATTTCCATTTCCGATAATATTTTCCGATACGTACCATGTTTCCGTTTCCGTCAACATCTACGACTTGGATAATATTTATATTTCCGATACGATCCATATTTCCGTTTCCGGCAATATCATCGTTTCCGGAGTATTCATTTCTTGCTTGTGACGATCTCAGCTCCCACTGAAACCAAGATTCGTCTATTCCGAATATCCATAGATGGAGTATTTAATGCCATTAAATACTTGATCCGTTTACGTACTATTTGTGTGACCCTACGGGTTCAGTCAAGAGTAAGTTGTGGATTAATATCATTAATTCCACTTGAACTGACGCGACCTCTAGCTAGGCATTCAGCTCACTTGATCTCACTGAATTATTAACTTTTAATTAATACTGAACCACATTTATTAGACTTAATATTATATGCATACTTGGACCAAGGGCATTATTTCCTTCAGTCTCCCACTTGTCCTTAGGGACAAGTGTGCATTACCTAATTCCTTTGTCGCTCGATGGTTGCTCTTGAACATAAGGTAAGAGTTGTCATCCTATTATGTCCAGAGGTGTTTCTCGGTTTCAGAGTTCAACTTATCACATAAACAGATAATCATAGCCTATGATTCATCCGAGCACGGCCATGCATTTCACAGTTTCTAGCTCTCCGAGTGGCCTTGTACAACTTTTAAGCATCTCATCCCGATTTATGGGAGGACAATCCCAATCTTGTGATCTTGAGATTAGACTTCGTTTGATAGGTGATTACCTGAGCGTTGCCTTTATAGCCTCCTTTTACGGTGCGACGGTTGGTCAACGTCAAAGCAACCAGTTCTCAAACAAGTAATCTCAAATAGCTCAGGTATTGAGGATTTAGTGTCTAATAATTTTAATGAAATTTACTTATGACAGATTTTCATCTCTTACAGTAAAGTTTTATAGGTCTGTCCGATACTAGTCTTCCCAAAGTAAGTATCTATGCAAATGATTACGACATTGCCATGTCCACATAGTTCAAGAAACAGAACTACTAGTCATCTTGCATTCTAGTCGTCTAACGTTTCTATGCGTCCAATTTTATAGAAAACTCCGACCAGGGACCATTTTCAACTTTTGACATTCAAGTTCACTTGATAGACATTTCTTAGTCATAGGACTGGTCCTGACAGTGTATCTTGAATATTTCGTCAAATTTAAGGAATCATCATTTAATACTAAACCAAGATTAAATGGAATATGAAAATGCATTTCATATATGATAAATGTTCAACCCCAATGTTTTACAACCATGGACCTCAAACCCATCTTTAAAAACGTTCATGGAATTTCAAAGCTATGCTTGATTTCCAGTGCTACAATGTGAGTGTTGCTTCTCACTTGTTGCATAGGTTTAGTTATCATGCTTTTCCAATCTTAATATCCTTTTCATCGAATGTTCTTCGAGATATGATGATAAGATCTTTTGAGTTTGTTTATTATGTGATCTAGTCTCTCTTACTTCAATATTGATTCTACGCATTTTGCAATGAAGAACCATCAAGTTGGCAGACATGTGATCCACCCAAGTTCAGTGAAGAACCTTTTAATGTAAACAACTCAGTTTTATTGCTTCTTAGGCAATAAGTACTTCTACTTCAACTGTATAGGTTGCTAGTGATGCTTTGGTTTGGATTTACTTATCCAAGCAGTTCACGGATATGTGGAAGACTTTCCAGCTGTATCTTAGAACATAGAAATTAATATTTAATTTCCCACGCAACAACTCATGGTCTCCAATCCATGTTGCCATTTCAAAACACGATGCTCTTTAGCTCGTCCTTGTCAATGGTTAACTCCAAAGGGTCTTGCTTGATCCTTTGCCAGTGTTTATGCGTGTAGCATCAATATTTAGCATATCTTTATTTCCTTGAATCAATAACTATTCCTATGTACCTTTTCAAGTACCATAAGTATTCTTGATCTCAGTCTAGTTGATCTTCACTTAGATCAATAGAGATTGGTATATGTTCGATACGTTTTGGCGATCCTCATATTATATCATACATGATAAATTCTTTTGCAGAATAATTCCCAATTGAATTCTATTCATGTAACTTTAGCTCATTCAATTTCAGTAGATACTGAATCCAGCTAAATTCTTTGACATGTAATATAGGTTAAGTTTCTTACTTAGATTCTTTGATGTTTAACTTAGTAAATGCTTATACATAGTTCAAACATCCTTTACTTAGATTTATTCATATGGGTCAAATGTCTCCAATGGAGACTTTCGTGTTTGATTTAGTAAATGCCATTACTTAATCCAAAACAATATTATAAGATCTTTGTAAATAGATCTTAATACCCAATATGTACTAAGTTTCGCCATGGTCCATCATTGATGAATAATTTCAAATCTAAGTCATTAGCATTTGAATGTTATTTCACAATAGAGAGATATGTGTGCGATACACATAGGACCAATTAAGTTTTACGTAATCCCACTAAACTTCTTATATATCTATAAGAATCATGTACATTTTATAAAACTAAAATACTTATTAGCTTCACTAAAATACAATTTCAATTCCCAATTGCTTGCTTAAATCTGTACTTAGATTTCATAAGTTAGCATTCATTTCAAGTATTATTTGGATCCACAAATGCTATGACACGCCATGTACATAGCTTTCTTCCAACATTTGATTGAGGAATACGTTTTGTCATCCAATTGACATATGTACCAATATGCAATCATTTCTTGAATCATAGACTTAAGCATTACGATTTTGCATGAGGTTTCAACACAATCCACACCGTGAATTTGCTTGTAACTTTTAGCAACTAATCTATATTTGTGTGTGAACACATTTTCATGTTTGATGGTTTTTATCCTTAAAACAAACTTGCAACCAATAGGTGTGAAACTATTCTTGCAAATCAACAAAATTTTAATTTTTGTCATCAAAACATTGAGTATGTTTTATGGCCTCTAACCATTTAAAACATTTGAGTCTATATATGGTCTCTAACCATTTTAGGGAATCTGGGTTTCGTCATAGCTTTCTTACAGGTCACAAACTCATTAACCTATATGATAATAGTTTGACTGCAAGTTGTAGGTTTCTTCACTATCTAATAGAAGAATCGCATAGCTTCAGTGACCTAAACTCCATGTTTCTTCACTATCTAATAGAAGAATCTCATAGTTTCAGTGACTTGAATTCTATGCCTACTTGGGTATAGAACATCAAACAATAGAATATCAATAGCCACTTGAAAGTCCTTTGAATTTTCTGTTCTCCTTGAAGCACTTGTAAATTTTTCTAAGAGATGTCTATTCTTTAAAGCCACTTCTAAAGTCCTTAAAGAATAAGTTCGGATTTTCTGAAGCACTTCGAAAAGCCTCCAGAATCTCCGTTTTATGTTTGTTGTTCGCCTCGAAGACTTTCGAGGTCTATTTTCTCCCACTTGTTATTTTGGAAACGAATCTCCAAAAGGACATTATTTCGAGCAAACAAACATTATGTTCTCAAAAATTCGTGGTAGAAACAATACCCTTGTGTCTCATTTGAATAAATCACAATGAAACATATATCTATACTTGGGCCTTAGTTTGTTGAATAACAAACACTAAGCTCCCACTGAGTTTAGCAACTCTTTAGATATATATATATAATTGAAAAGATATCCTGAAATTACTTTTCAATAGCTTTGACGAATTTGGTTTAGTTTGGTGGTAGTTGAGCCTTTTGTTTTAGAAATTATAGGAAAAGTCTTTATGATTCATCATTGATCGAATCAAGTACTGATTGACTTCGATCATTCCACTTAGATATGCCATATCTCATGGAACTAGATTGTGAAATTACAACACACAATCATTGATGATCATTTTTGGTCTCAAGCAATCATTAACATGATCTATCCTAGATCTTTATGATTTCTTACCAAGTGGGATTTATACTTCAAAATCTTTGAACTAGCCAAACAGATTCAAACTTATATCACATTGAGTAAATAAACCTATATTCACTCAAATCTATGTGAAATAATAAAGTCATAAAACCTTTCTTTAGCTTTGAACTCTATTGCCTAGGCGTTCAACAATAGTTCATATCTTTTGTTACTTTCAACAAGTAAGACTAGTTGTCTTAAATTGATCTAGAAATCAATGAAATTTCAAAAGTCCATCAAAATAGAGCTTTTGAATGTTAACTTGTTGATATGGTCTAAGCAACAGTGCCAAAGATTAGTGGAACTCAAATCAAGGGGTTGATTTGAACCTAGTAAAGTTTTTATTGTTAAAGAGTTGTTTGTTTTAATCAAGCATATTGACTCAACCCGTAATTGACCATTTCACTCAAATAAACAAACAAACAAGAATTGTTTTTGTTCTTCTGAATGTGAGTCTTTCTGTGTTTGAAAACAGAAATTCAGGTATGCTGATTATGGAACAAAATAGCCATTAAGTTCCAGCCTTTGAAATGACTTTAAGACAAACTAAATGACCCTACAACTAATGTAGCATTGCTATGCTTCATTTCCTACTTGTAGGTCATTAGTGTAGCCTAGCTTCCATTGTTTGAGTTATTACCGAAGTAAGAACCTCAAGCGGTATATGATACCAAGGACGTTTGATTGCTAGGTCACTGCTCTTTAAACATAAACTTATAGGTAGAAACGGAATTGTAAGTTCCTTTCATTTGTTCCTTTGTTTTCCTATTTCTTGTACCCTTTCTAATAGCCTTAAGAATTGAATTCTCTAGTGTTGACTTTTATACTTTGTTAGACATGTCCAATGTCATTTTATCAAAGTTCTTACCATTTATGTTGAATATTCTGTTTCAACTAGATGATCTTACCAGAAGCTTCTAAAATTCTCTAAGCATCGATCTATTCGAATGTCTAGGGACTAGACTCATTCGAGATTTAAATGGAAAAAGGATTTTAGGTTGTTAACCATTGGTAAAGCTGAGCGTTTAAACTAAATGCTTTATGATCTCAAAACTACATTGTATTTTGAATTCACAAGCACCAATCGGTTTGCCATTCGACTTTGATACTCGAAAACAACCATAAAAGTCGATATAAGAAACGTACATTTTAAATTGCTCACTTTCTCTCATTTCCGTGAATCGTTCTTGGATTCACTACCAATCGAGGAAATTTACTGTTACCTTTCTAAAAAGGTTTACTGCAGTGCAAGATATTTAATTATAAACAATAATTAAAACATACATTCAAGCAGGCAAAGTCTAAACATTTATCATGAGTAATAACTTGAAAATTAAAGCATTCATGCAATTTAAACAAGTTATTAGCATTTTATTCGAATTTATTGTTCCGGCAGGTGTGAATAAAATGATTCCAAGACCCTAAAACTATTGAAGAATCCTTAATCATGCAACATAATCAAGCCACAATCTCATGCATAATTAAAACGTATTTGAAGCAATAAATAACTTAAAGCATGCATAAGATAAATGTGATCTAGTATGGCCCAACTTCATCTTGAAGTTTCAACTTCAAAGTCCGTCTCGAAAATGGTAACTTCGTCTTGAATTTCACCATGGGAGGCGCCATTTTCTTCAAATAGGATAAGCTATAATTAAAACTAATTACAACTATTTGATGGTACGCAGACCATATTTAAATTGAAAAACAAATTTGGTGCATTAGACCAATTACATTCAAATTAATGGTACGCAGACCATATTTTCTATCCTATTTGGGCCATACTAGTCACTCCATAACCTGCAAAACAGTACATATACAATATATACCATTCACCCATTCATTATCATGAATGGCCCACATAGCTGGTTAGTAAAACACGTTATGCATCACATAAATATTTGTAGCAATTAATTAAGGGCACCAATAATCTACCAATTATTCAGTCCTTATTAATTCTAATCAAGTTGTTTAACCTTAAAGGATTTGTAGACCTGATCAAGAGTTTATGACTAAAAATTGCTCCCACTTAAACCAATAAATACATATGCTTTATTCATTTTAAACATAAAAATGTATTTCTAGTCTAACCGGAAACATACAAATTTAATTAAAATTTAAAGCTCATATAAATTTATAATCGAATCCATTAATTTAATTTATTTCAGTTGAATTAAACGAATTTAAATTAATTCAAGATTTAATTTTAGTAAAATAATTAGTATAAATAAAATTTATAATAATTATAATATTCAAAATTAAAATCCAAGAAAACAATTTGAATTACGTATTTTTAAAATTAATTAAAATCGTTTCCGAACTGAAAATTAAAAATTAAATTCAAAGCGCATCAATCGGGTCAAGACGAGGCCATGGGCTTGCGCCCATGCCTCGTCGAGTCCTCGAGGCAGCATCGCCTCTCACGAGTGATCGCACAGCAAGGCACGAGCAGCTGCCACGCGCAAACGCAGCAAGCCGAGCCACGCTTGCGCGCAGCATCGCTCGCTGCTTCGTAGCGCAGCAGTTGCTTGGCGAGGCTGGGCGAGGCAGCGCTCGTTGCTGCGAGGCACCCCTCGCTGCCCGCGCGCGCGCGCCTGCCATTCTCGCTAGCCTTGCTTCTTCGCCCATCCGCCCATGCATTATCGCAGTACTCGACGCAAGGCAGGGCTGTTGCCTTGTGCTCGCGTGCTATTCGCCTTGCTCGCTGCATTCATACCGCATGGGCGACGAGCTCCCTTGCTCGTCGTCGCATGCCCGCACTATACAACACCCCTTAAGGGTGTAGACACCTACTTTTTTCCCCATTCCCGAAAGGGAAGGTTCGATGATGAGAACATAAATCTCCACTTGACAACGCATCTCCTATAAAAATAACGAATCTCAATCACCCTTCTCGTTTCACCCGAAACCTGCTATTTATAGAAACCTGCTATTTATGGAAACCTGCTAAAAATAGTAACTGCCGTAAAAGGTAGATTCTAAAAGTGGCAAGTCATAAAAGATAGAAACCTGTCAGAATTAGGTGTTGCACTCCAACATAAATCCTAAATGAGATAGAAAACTGCGAGAATCCTATTCCTAATATGATCCGGAAATAAGAGTTACGTATTAATTAAAATCCTAACGAGCCTAGAGTTCGTAACGGGCCCAGACGCATTCCGTCATGAAATTGATACGCACTAAAAGACTCGATTAAGTCTCAAATACTACGGATTTCAGGAATCCGAATCTGACTAAGAAAACAGCCCAGACCCTATTTTCAACGCCTGGCTCTGGGCGCCGAAATCTTCGGCGCTCAGGCCTGGGCGCTGGAATTACCTGGGTACGTGTTTTTTCCTAATTATTTGTGGATTAGAGCTCTGCAATTCTATCTTTCCACAAACTCTTTTCTATAAATATAGCCTTAAGTTCGACGTGAAAAGAACACACACAACACACAATTCATATTCTGAGTATTGACTCCAACCCCTAGCCTAAGCCTCACGCTGCGAAATTGTTCACGCGTTCTGTCGCAATCGATCCATAAATCGAATAGAACGTATCCTGTCCCATAATTTGAGATTCGTTAAATAAAAAGGAGAAATAGCAAAGTCAAAGTGGTTAGTTTTCTGAGAACCGTGACGCACCTCTCAAGGGTGCGTCGTAATGTGCCCCTTTTCTATGATTTAATTGCTTTCCTCGCCCTTTTTATGAACTGTTAAACTAACTAAATCTGATTGTTCTATCACGCCTAACAAATATAATATTTTTGGGAAATTGGATTATCATGCTAGGTCCCTTAATGCTATTTAAATCAGATAATCGCGATCGATCTAGTATTATATGTTGCATATTGCTAAAATCAACTCAGATTAGTTTAATAGTTAACGCATGTCCCTTCAATTATTTATGCCGAGCTAGTAAGGATATCCTGCCTCTGGAGTTATCGACGAGCGAGTACTCCTCTCGGTAGTTACAGTCCCCCGAACCCTCAATCTCTACCTTGCCGGTGTATGTTGAGAGATCCCCACACCAGGGATCACAAGGGAACCTACGGCCGTCGTGGTCAAACATAATTGCACTCCCTTTATGTCACGATAACCGGGTTTTGTCAGTTTTTCTCATTGTCGTTAAAAACTGAATGGCGACTCCTATATTACTAGTCAATTGGGTGTAAACTCACAGGAAATCCAATTACACTTGATTGAATGAAAAGAATCGTCACACCCACGAGGGACGAGGTCACGCATTAGCCTCGTGCTTTTTCGACCCCCTCACAGTGGCGACTCAACTGGGGATAGTGAAGGAAATACTCGTGCTTGTAGGTAATCAAAATAGCCGAAGGGTGAAACGATCCTACCCCGCGTTTATTTCCCAATCAAGTTGGGACGACCTGAAAATCAGCATATTAATGTGAACGGGCAGAACCGCATAACGAATCTCGGCTCCCTCGGGAGTTGGGACTAAGGATACCTTTTTTCGCCAATAGGGGGGTACACACGCCGCGCATGTTGCCCACTCGGTACTTGTGCACGTAGTACACCTATCCCGAACCCAATCGCTCGCCCATTAGGTCCCTCTCGCCTGCATGCCCCCTTGGCTTGCACTTGCGGGTTGGCCTCTTGAGCGAAATTCGTCTGCTGAAGACACTACCTCGACCGGGGCATGTGTTGGATCTACGATAGAAGCGGTACCAAACCAGGCGCGAATAACTACCCATAGAAGCCTATCATAAACTACATGACATACTATTATTGCCTCATGATGGAATGTTAGTTATGTGTAGCGAAATATATGATTGTGTGTGACAAACTATCCTAGAAAAACCAACGACCTTAAAAATGGCCCAAACATTCATAAACCAATTTGCCAAAGAGTTATACCGAAATACGTGTTCCGCAAACCCGAACGATCGCCACAAAAATAAGCGACGCTCGGGATGGCCTGTAACGAATCCCACAAACGCTGCACAACGCGTAAAGGACGTTATTAGGCAAGCACGCAAAATTGAAGTCGCATAAACAAAAAGTAGACGCAAACAGAAAACGAGAACCAGTCAGGGACGCATTTTCAACGCCCCTGGCTGGGCGCCGAAATTTCTCACGCCCATAGCTGGGCGCTGAAGTTGCTGCCTGGCCTTTTGGTCAGGCACATCAGCCTCGGTCCCCACACATGAAGAAAATGCGTAGCAAAAAACTTTTCGTGAAAAAAAATTGCTACGAGGCGTACGAAATAGCACTCGATTCTAAAAGCGACTTATATAAAAAATAAATAACTCTTTGTCTCGTTGTTAGGCCTCCTACGACGACAATGCTCGGCATCAAAACCGAACATGCTAATAATTATGAATGTCACATGGGCAAAGTATTCAAAAATAATGTTTAAATGAAGTTTTTAAGGAAAAATAATGTTCGAATAAAAAGTAAATCCGAGTCTAGACTAGGCTATGCCAAAGTACAATCTAAATCCTAAGTCTTAGTTGTCTTATCCATAGAATCGGTCCTAATGCTTGGTGTCGTTCTGCAAGTCAAAAGGTTAAACCATATTGAGTCTCCCTTCCTAACATTTAAATCAATAAGCACCCATATGTAATTGTCATCCCTTGCTAAGAGTCTACGGCCTCAATACTCTCTCTCACCCATAAAAAGAATATGTTATGTATTTGCAAAATGGAAACAATCACATTCTGAAAATCATTCCCCCATAGTCGCACAACCCCCAAAGTGAACCTAAGGTGTCAATACCATTGGCAAAGAAAAAAATTAATGGCTTCAAGGCTTATAATCACATTGGGTCACGACTATCATAGTCCTCCCGAGTCACTCGCTCCTTGAAATACTACTAAGTACGGACTAAAATTTTTTCCATGAATGCAACATGACCAACCATGAAAATACCCAAATCGGCATACCATAAGGCTACCATTGGGGTAAAGCAATACACAATAAGAGAGAAGCCGCACTAACGATTCTAGTCTTACAAAAATAAAAATTCGATTTCCCCAATTAACTTCCTCGCCAACATTAAGCAAAATGGCGCATGACAAATGAACACCCAAGGGTTAAAATCTAAAGTGTCAACCAACGTAAGTTATGGTCCAATTAGCCTAAGTCTGAGAGTCGCTTGGTCAAGTATTATAGGCTCACGCCACGTCATTATTTTGAGTCTAGGCCACCTCCTTGTATTCATACACGGGTCATAATCAGAAAGATTAATGAAAGTTCGAGTCTAAATCACAACTTCCAATTAAATCCCAGAAACTGGAATCTGAAAAGAAGCCAAAATTATTTTCGATGTAATTCTTTCGTTAAATTTCAATAAAGGTAAAAATAACATTTTGAATCTACGCTATTTGCACATTTTAAGAAACGACTAAATACGCTTGCAAAGTAAGACAATTAAAAGGTCCACCCTAGGCCTATTAAAGCTAAAAGTCCACCCTAGGTCTACTAAAGTTAAAGGTCCACTAGGCCTACCAAACGAGGCTCACTCAGTCTCGCCTCGTGACTCAAAAACCACAACCATCTACCTTTTAGCCCAAATAAAAAAAATTATGTTGGGGAGAAATCCCAAGAAAAAAGAGAAAATAGAAAGAGAAAAGGGGAGAGCGAAAAGAGCGAGCCATGAAGTACTTAGCGCGTACCTCCCAAAGTGCGAAATTAACCCAAGTAAACAAAGGGAAAGAATTGCGTTAGCCCGTACCTCCCAAAGTGCGGAATTTACCCAAGCAAACGAAGGAAAAGAATTGAATCAACCAATCCAAATCATAAAATTCTACGATGTCTACCCTTTCCAATCCTTATGCTCTTAGACGCCTTCGCTTTGAGGTCCCTGTTCAGCTCATTTAACCCATCCATGTTCTCATTGCCATAACCCAAGAAACCATTACCTCAACTCTTGTTTTTGAACTTGTTATCAACCGCAAACCACATACGGCCATTGACACGTGTGTCATACCCATTATTTCCAAAACCTGCTCTTACACCACCATTAGCATAATGACCATATAACTTGTGTGGATACATCCTGTTGATATACCCTTGAGCCGTCCTCATGCTACTCATTGGCCTTAATTGATGTAAACTCGTGACACTAGCTTGAGGCTGCAAATTGTGAGCCCTAGCAGATATAATCCTCATGCTTGACCAATACCTATACAAATTATCCTATCTCATTCAACCCATCTTTCAAACCGTCTTGAGTCACGAGTAAGGAAAAGAAGACAAATGAAAAGTGCAAAAAAAAATAATAAAATGTGAATAATAAAAAAGACACTTTGCAAAAGCGCCTCTAAAGTTAGTCTAAAAAGAAAAAGGAGCATTTAGCGCACCAAAAAAGATCCGCCCAGAAATAATTTTCAGCGCCCACAGCTGGGCGCCGAAATCTTTAACGCCCCAACCTGGGCGCTGAATCTCTCTGCTTGCTAAAATTTTGTCCATAAGTGCTCGTCATTTTATCCGCGCATGCACGGAAAATAACGAACACTTGGAGGGGTACAACACGTATTCAGATATACGTACCACCAAAAAATACATGTACTCAAAAAAATATAAAACAATTTTTTGGCAGCAGATTTAAATAATAATAAACTTCACTTATTCTACCATTTCAAATGATATGTTTCCACCTCAGAACGTACTTGTTTAAAATCGGCATTCTAAGAAACCATTTTCTAGGCTAAGAACTACGCAAGACCTGATTCCAAATTAAATCTATTTAAGGCGGATACGTAGGCAATCCATGATTCGGTCCAACCAATATTAAAGCCTATAGAAAAACAAGAATAAAAATAGAAGTCCCTTATTGAAATTTAATTACTTGCAATCCAACTCGAAAGAAAAATTGAAAGCACGAAGAAGAATCCAAGTCATCAAGATGCCAAAATGAGCACACATCGAAAAATAATAAGGGCACGTACCCTTGCCAGAAGGAGCACTCACACTCCTAGGCACTTAGCCAAGACTCAAAAAGATCGCTTTGCCTCAATTGAATGGGGGCTAGCGCAAGCGTCCATGACCCCTAAAATACTCGACTTGACCCTCCCTAAAGCGAACTAACTCACTTAAAGACCTTCTTTCACCACTAGACATAGTCGTTCGCTTAAAGACCTTCTTTCACCCCTAGACACAGTCTTATTCGCCGACAAGTAGTAAAGGCAGTAAGCTTGCAATAAAGAGAATTGTTCTACGGCATTGCCCCATCGTTCCTTCGAACTCAGGGCACCCGTTCATGGTAATTCAAATGCTTGCGGATCCCTTTTGAAAAAAAAAATAAGACATTGTCAATAGGACTTGGCACTTAACCAAGGCTCACCCTACTCAGACATATGACACGGGCATCCAAAAATCGAAATCTGAAAGCATCATTAAATGGGAAGACATAACAGCAACCGGGGGCAAAAAAATTGAAATGAAAGAGCTAGGGAAAGAACTAAGTATACCTTGACCTTTTGTACAGACATACACCAAGTAAATCTAAGTCAATTTGAAAACGGTTTATATTCCCGCAATTCTGGAAAAGATGGCCCTAAAAGCCTAAAGCAAATGCCAAACGGGCACAAGTGTATCTTGACGCCTGCACCCTGGCTCCCAGCAAATCCTTAGACAGCATTCCAAAAATCGTAACAGTATTTTGATTCACTTATGTAATCCTGTACGAACCCTTCTATAAGTCAACTTACTTAGGACACCTCGGATTGTACACAGTAGGACTCAGATTTCAAATAATCTTCAAATAATTTTCAAAAAAAAAAACTTCTTCGAACATAATAAAGTGTCGTTGGTTTAAGCTAAGTATGCATTTATCTCGATGTTGCAAGTGAGTCAAAGAGATTTCAAAATAGGATTATGGGTAAAGAAAGGCACCTAGATTTTGATCAAGGCACACTTCAACATGTGGCTACCTTGACCATGGCAATGTCGCACAATACGACATTTACAAGAGAAGCAGCAAAATCACTACTCGAACGTACCTTGCACTAAACGATTCTGGTTCAAACTATTCATGATCCATGTCACCATGAATGCATAAAAACGTATGCAAAGCATTATAGCACCAAGCCAATCCCGTAGCTACAATTGGGGGCTTGAGAAAAACACTCTAAAAATGCTCGAAATGACGATTTTATCGTAAATTCTCGACGCTAATGCTATACATACGTCATAGGGGCACAAACCTAAGCATTAATTGTGAAAAACAAACCTTAGAATGGCTACAACCCCTCCCAAATTCTAAAGCACTACTTAGAATATATGAAGTCACCCCACTATGAAGGGTAACTGTAAATCGCGAGTCACCAAAACTCCGATCAAACTACTGCACATAACGCTCGCCCTACAAGCGCCCGTTACACAGTCTACCTCGTTCCAAAGCAAAAGCGAAAGAAAAATCAAGGATAAGAACTGTCAAAATATACCCAGAAATCATTTTCAACGCCCAGAGCTGGGCGCCGATATCTTTAACGCCCCAGCCTGGGCGCTGATTCTTTCTGCTAGCCAAGTTTTGCCCAGATATAAAAATAAGAAAGAAACACCTATGAAATCTCGCATCGAACGAAGTAATAAGCCGTGCAAACCCACGAAGAAGGTGCTACGCTTGTTCGAACACCTGAACTAGGCGTGATGAAGTACTCCAATGCAAAAAATAATAATGATATCCCAACACCTGGAGAAATGTTCTAAAACATGTTGGTAAGCCACACAAGCATACGTTGCACCATAAGTTCAACTATCCCACGGTACAAGTCCAAAAAAGAGAGTAAGGCATATTGCACTAATGCGGGTACGACCAAAGATCATGTGTAAAAGAGGCAAAGACTACTTATCGCCCAAATTCAAAATGCAAGCCACACGACTTCTACATTAAGGATTAAAGGTAGCAAAATATTACCTACCACGAAAGGGATAGCTCGCACCTACACGAGCGGAACCCCAAGGCATCTTTTTCGAAAGAACCTACAAAAATCGTACGCCAAAAGGAAGCATCCCAACATGCATACTTGGGGGCTCCAAGCTACGAAATGACCATAGCAAAATAAAAATCTCGAAGCAAATGTTTGAACGATCAAAAAGGGCACGATGCTTGAGCCCACTTCATAAATGGGCCTGAACCCTATCAAGCTTCTAAGCAAAATATTCAAAATCAGTCATTGCTAAAAAATATGATTCAAGCGAACTGATTAATGGACCGCACACAACGGCCATTCTATGAACGCTCGTTCGCACATACATATCATCATTCTAAGTATCGAACATTCACGAACGCGTTCAAAAAGAAAAATATACAACCACAAGAGCGGTCAAAGTCTTACGCCTCAAGGTATGTTCCTCGGGCCATATAGACTCGCCCAACTATTGCAATACCTGTACGCCTTAAGAGCAACAGTTCCTTAAAATAATCGCCCCAAAGCAACAAGCACCGTAGTCCACCACTCGGCTACGGCTTCTCAAGAAAATCATCACGTTCTAAAAACAAAGAAAATAACAAAAGAAAAAAGAATACATAGAACTTCCAAGTGAAATAAACGAATGAACAAGAGGCCAACTGTGTCATCAAAAGACCAGCCCAAACAACACTTTCAACGCCCCACCTGGGCGTGAATTATTTCAACGCCCAGGCCTGGGCGCCGAAAATGAACCCAGGCTCAAAAAAGGCCCTAACTTCTATTGGGCCCCGCCACATCCATTCGACTCGAAAATTGTCGATTTCCTTACTGAAAGTCGCACCTCACGACTTTGTTAAGAATAGCATACCACTACAAAGATCGCTCGCACTTACGAGTACAATCCCAAACATGATCGAGGACATCACAAATTGCGTATCCCCAAGGAACCCCTTTGACAAGAAATGACCGTCAAGCACGAGTGCTTGGGGGCTCGAAAGAAAATATATATTATACAAAGTTAAAACAATATTCCCAGACTACGTGTCTGGATGTCTCAAAAAAAAAAACCGGTTTACGACCTCAAGACAAAGGTCGTCGTTGATACCTATATGTAGTCCCCTAATCAAGGACCCAAGTAGTGGCAAAATTGAGCCGTAAAGACTAGCTCAAGACCATGAAAGATGATGACCACGAGACAATGGTCCGTCTAAGCCCTTTGTCAACCCACATTCAGGTTGCCACTAAATCCGCGCATCCCTCGAAAGAATTCGCTCCTGGAATGAATAAGAAAAGAAATTCTCAAGAGAAATCACAAGAAAAAAATGAAATAGGGACTTGCCCACCTCAATCGGGCAAGATCGCGCCACAAACCGCGCGAGTTCCAAATAGAAAAACGAATTCAGGGATGTCCACCCTTAGCGGACAGGGCTCGCCCACCTTCAGCGGGCGGGGTCTGCGTCACTAGCCGCGCAGGTCCTCAGTTTTCGAAAAATAAAGTCTTCAAATTCAAAATAGGTTCGCCATCTTCAGCCGGCGGGGTCTACATCACAAACCACGTAGGTCCTTATTTTCAAAGTAAACACAAACAAATTTCAAAACAGATTCGTCCACTTCTATCGGACGGGGTGTCCACCCTTAGCGGACAGGCTCGCCATCTTTAGCCGGCGGGGTCTGCGTCACTAACCGCGCAGGTCCTTAGTCGCTGCAGCAATACCTTTTTTTGGTTTTCCGTTTTTCCCAAAAACGATGTGAGTAGCTTTTTGGTTTTTCGTTTTTCCCAAAAACGATGTGAGTAGCTTTTGGTTTTCCGTTTTTCCAAAAAAGAACGATGTGAGTAGCTTTTGGTTTTCCGTTTTTCCAAAAAAGAACGATGTGAGTAGCTTTTGGTTTTCCGTTTTTCCAAAAAAAAGAACGATGTGAGTAGCTTTTGGTTTTCCGTTTTTTCCAAAAAAGCGATGTGAGTAGTTTCCCTTTTTCCAAAATTTAAAAGATTGGTTTTCCGTTTTTCCAAAAAAAAAAAAAAAAAAAATGATGTGCTGGATTTTCCTTCGTTTTACGTCCCATAAAAACAAGGGGGTTTCCTCGTTTAGCTAACCCTAAAAATGAGAATCTTTAAAAACATTTTTACCTCGTGATTGGGCTTGGCCAGGCCCAATTACACTTTACATCTTTGATTTCGAAAACATCCGTAGCTACTCCCAATGACAAAGTGAGGGAGTTTCTACGCACCTTTAGATC
Organism: Spinacia oleracea; assembly: GCF_020520425.1. NCBI lineage: Eukaryota > Viridiplantae > Streptophyta > Magnoliopsida > Caryophyllales > Amaranthaceae > Spinacia > Spinacia oleracea. The sequence continues at coordinate 151,416,780 of NC_079489.1, forward strand.
CTTCCAATGACAAAGTGAGGAAGTTTCTATACTATCAGTTGACAAATCCCAATGACACGTGAGGGATATGTCGACACTTCAAAGTGATGACCCTTAAGTCAAATGTCATCACTCGGGGGCTCGTGAGACCCTCGCAAAAAAACAGGTCACCATGGCTTGTGTGACGCACTCCGTCTAATACTTTGACCATCGTCTTACTCCAAGACTCAGTCAAAGTGGGGGCTAACTGTAGATACCTACTTTTGTCCCCATTCCCGAAAGGGAAGGTTCGATGATGAGAACATAAATCTCCACTTGACAACGCATCTCCTATAAAAATAACGAATCTCAATCACCCTTCTCGTTTCACCCGAAACCTGCTATTTATAGAAACCTGCTATTTATGGAAACCTGCTAAAAATAGTAACTGCCGTAAAAGGTAGATTCTAAAAGTGGCAAGTCATAAAAGATAGAAACCTTTCAGAATTAGGTGTTGCACTCCAACATAAATCCTAAATGAGATAGAAAACTGCGAAAATCCTATTCCTAATATGATTCGAAAATAAGAGTTACGTATTAATTAAAATCCTAACGAGCCTAGAGTTCGTAACGGGCCCAGATGCATTCCGTCATGAAATTGATACGCACTAAAAGACTCGATTAAGTCTCAAACACTACGGATTTCAGGAATCCGAATCTGACTAAGAAAACAGCCCAGACCCTATTTTCAACGCCTGACTCTGGGCGCCGAAATCTTCGGCGCCCAGTCCTAGGCGCTGGAATTACCTGGGTACGTGTTTTTTCCTAATTCTTTGTGGATTAGAGCTCTGCAATTCTATCTTTCCACAAACTCTTTTCTATAAATATAGCCTTAAGTTCGACGTGAAAAGAACATACACAACACACAATTCATATTCTGAGTATTGACTCCAACCCCTAGCCTAAGCCTCACGCTGCAAAATTGTTCACGCGTTCTGTCGCAATCGATCCATAAATCGAACAGAACGTATCCTGTCCCATAATTTGAGATTCATTAAATAAAAAGGAGAAATAGCAAAGTCAAAGTGGTTAGTTTTCTGAGAACCGTGACACACCTCTCAAGGGTGCGTCGTAATGTGCCCCTTTTCTATGATTTAATTGCTTTCCTCGCCCTTTTTATGAACTGTTAAACTAACTAAATCTGATTGTTCTATCACGCCTAACAAATATAATATTTTTGGGAAATTGGATTATCATGCTAGGTCCCTTAATGCTATTTAAATCAGATAATCGCGATCGATCTAGTATTATATGTTGCATATTGCTAAAATCAACTCAGATTAGTTTAATAGTTAACGCATGTCCCTTCAATTATTTATGCTGAGCTAGTAAGGATATCCTGCCTCTGGAGTTATCGACGAGCGAGTACTCCTCTCGGTAGTTACAGTCCCCCGAACCCTCAATCTCTACCTTGCGGGTGTATGTTGAGAGATCCCCACACCAGGGATCACAAGGGAACCTACGGCCGTCGTGGTCAAACATAATTGCACTCCCTTTATGTCACGATAACCGGGTTTTGTCAGTTTTTCTCATTGTCGTTAAAAACTGAATGGCGACTCCTATATTACTAGTCAATTGGGTGTAAACTCACAGGAAATCCAATTACACTTGATTGAATGAAAAGAATCGTCACACCCACGAGGGACGAGGTCACGCATTAGCCTCGTGCTTTTTCGACCCCCTCACAAAGGGTAACACGTAGCGTCCATTGCTTTGTGCGTGCAAGTTTTATGAGCGAATTGCATAAAAATTAAAACTTTTATTTCCAAAATTAATGACAAATTAATAAATCATATTAATTTCATAATTTTAGGGCGAAAAATCGAAAATTTATTAATCAATTAATTTCCGATTAACATGGATTCAAATCTAGGTCATAAAAATTTTAAATTTAACACAAATTAACAATTTTTATGGTTGTTTTTAATCATTGGTATCTAATTAAATTATTAATTAATTATGAAAATCAAATCAATTCTAAATTATTCGAATTTCAACAAATTAATCATAATTACAAATTAGATTGTATAATTAACAAGGCTAGGCATTCAAACTTGTTAAACATATAAAGTAGGTCAATAAAAAATTCATGATTTATCAACAAGAATCGCAAATATTTAATTTAACATCTTAAATTTACAAACTTTTGCGCTCGAAAAACTAAAACCTCCGAAAAGTCATAGTTAGGCTTCGAATTTGGGAATTCTGGGTTCGGCCGAAAAATACTAATTTATTCAAAAATTTAGAATGCCTTTTACATGCGGAATTGACACAAAAATCACTCGATTTGGATGAGTAACGAAGAAACTGCCGAAAAACTGCGTACATATAATTAAATAAATGCAATTTGCAATTAATTAACAATTACGAAAATTAATCACCCCTTTTAATTCTTTGAAAATTTGTAAAATTTAATCATGTTTATGAAATTTAGATTATGAAAATAATAAGACGCTCGTGATACCACTGTTAGGTTATTATTCATATGACAAAACATAAATCATGCGGAAAAACCATAAAGCCAGGAAAGCATATTATTTACACATAATCATTTAGCATAGTTTAGATGCATACACTTTGTTGCGTGCCCTCCCTAGCTGCGCCCGAACCGAACAAGAACAAGTCTTTAGGACTCCAAGTGTCGTCCCTCCGTAGATAGTCCACAGCACGTCCGGATCCGCCTTAAGCTTGACCAACTAGAACCGCCCTTAAGGTAGCTTAGGAATTTCGGTTATTAGGTGCAAGTGTATGGCTGATTTTTCTTCAAAATCTTACCTTTAGAATACATCAATTGTTTCTATAAATTATGACCCTAGGCACCTATTTATAGAGGTATGGAAAAGGAATTATAATCCTAGTAGGATTTGGATTTATTAATTAGAATCCAACTTGAACTCTAAATAATAAACTTAATCTATTAGGATAATGATTTAATCAATACACGAATTCCGATAGGATTAGGATTCGTTACGAACATGAGCATCGTAAGGCCACGAGCATCGCACCACCCGCGCAGGCCTTGCGGCCCACACGTGCAGTCGCTGCTCGCAGCCCAACAGCACGCCTAGCGTGCGCGCGCCAAGGCCTTGCTGGGCCTGGCGAGGCGTGGCAGCTCCATGTTGGGCGCTCGGCTTGCTGGGCGCGGGCCTGGCTTCGTGCTGGGCCTTCGTCTAGCAAGCCTCGTCCGATGCTAATTCGTACGATGCGCTTCCGATTAAATTCCCGGTTCCGGAATTCATTTCCGATACGAACAATATTTAATATTCCCGATTCCGGAATTAATTTCCGTTTCGAACAAATATTTAATATTTCCGTTTCCGGAATTATTTTCCGATTCCGATAATATTTCCGATTCTGACAATATTTCCGTTTCCGGCAATATTTCCATTTCCGATAATATTTTCCGATACGTACCATGTTTCCATTTCCGGCAACATCTACGACTTGGATAATATTTATATTTCCGATACGGTCCATATTTCCGTTTCCGGCAATATCATCGTTTCCGGAGTATTCATTTCTTGCTTGTGACAATCTCAGCTCCCACTGAAACCAAGATCCGTCTATTCCGAATATCCATAGATGGAGTATTTAATGCCATTAAATACTTGATCCGTTTACGTACTCACTACTACATTTTTTATCAGATGCAACGGTCAAGAAAAGGCTAATGCGACACCTTACCGAGAAGCGTTGCAATAGAGAAGGCTAATGCAACGGTATCTTGTATACAATTCAGAAATCTGGGCTAATGCGACGGTATGTCTAAAGCCGTTGCAATAGGGGGTCAAATGCGACGGCATATTAGGCTAATGCGACGGGTGTGCCAATCGTGTTGAGTTTGTTGGATGTTTAAGCTCATAAGTAAGTCGCCTTAGCCTATTGTATACAGTTTGATGATTTAGTTGTTAGCTAGATTATCATGTTAGATACATTTACTTAAAGAATATTAAGCCTAGCTTCTTCAGAATTTGATCTTGTTTCTAGCTTCACTTGATTATTGGGTACTTCTATGAGTTGTAAGAAATTTAGTACTTATCTTATGAAGACATGTCATTGATGCAGGTGACAAACAAAAATATGAATGAGTCGCCCCACACTTGCACTCGTGATATGCTTTGCGTTGTTGTTAGTATCATTACCTATCATCCATTGAAGGGGCTACCGAGGTACATTTAAGTTGCAATCCTAGTTTAAACTTGTTCATATTTGTGATACATCTGATAATGTATCAACATTAGGAGTGATCATTTTATTTCTTAATAGAAGAATACACAGGCTCCTAATTAAAATCTAAAAACACTAGTTGATAAGAATTTGATGTTGTAGTATTATTGCTTAATTGCTTATTCTTTTAACTTTTACTACGAATGGATGAGTCATTTAGTTTTTTCCCTTCAGATTTTGCACTGAAATATGCCTTCTTTCTAGTGCTAGGATATTGATAGATCTGCTTATTAGTATGTTTTATAATGTAATGTGTATTCCTCTTATGTTTCTTCATTCTTAGAACAGATAAAGAAAAGCTCAAATTAAGAGATTTGTTTTATTTAGATGACTAGTGAACTTTTATTGATTATGTAAATTTTATTGACTAGCTTAATTACGTAAACAAGTAGAAGTTTTTTTTTTTCTTTACAATTAAAAGCCTAATTTTGTCTTCCTTTTCTCTTTAAGAAAAGATCTTAATATGAATATCAACCACAAAGTGAAGATAAGGGTCAAGCCCGAGTAATTATTAGGACTCCCATTAACCAAGAGAAGCACGAGGTGTTAATAATACTAAAAGTAGTTTGAGATCGGGTGAAAAACAATACCTATTTTAGGTTTCTTAAGTTATGAGATTCTTAGTTAGAGGAATGGGTGATGGGAGTGCGTGACTACTGCTTGATTGGGTGATCCAAAGTTTGTCACTGGAGTCACGGTTTTGGTAGCTTTAAGGATAGTATATTTACTGTGGACACAAATAATTATGATCAAACAGATTCAAGCTACCCTTGGTTCATTCAAAACAAAGGACACAGATTCAAGCTACCATCAAGTGGAATGGAAGCTCGATGTCCAACATATGAAAGCCAAGTCCTAATTAATATCCCCCTCTGGTCCTCCCCCCCCCCCCCCCTTTTTCTTTTTTGTTATGGGATCTCTATTGCTTTTGAATTTGGTATTGCTCATTTTTGAAGGCTTGGCTTCTGACTTTTGTTGTTTTTTTTTTTCAGTTGCTGCTCTTGTTCCTTCTGGTTTGCTTCAGGTCAAAATTGGTTTGCTTCAGGTCAAAATCCTACTGCTAATTATGCTGATAATCATAATAATAATAATAATAATAGCAGTAACGATAATAATGTAAGTATGGGTGCTACAAACAAAAATGATGAGGATTTTATTAACCAGGAAGTTTTGGTTCACTAATTAACAGGAAGAGTTCTTTGCTTTCTGTCAGCTTCACCCTTATTATTACAATATTGCTCCGTTTTTTGGGATTTAAACATTAGAAGATCTTCTAATTGCCCCTCATTCAACACCTTTTGGATTTAAACTTGTACCATCTTTAACTTGTGCTCATTCGTGATTTAAACTTGCAGGAGCACGGTGAGCTAAATGGAGAAGAAATGTAGATCTAGCAATGAGACGGTGGAGGCTCTTATTTGTTTTGGGTCGTTTTGTAATTCCTAGTAACGTTGAATTTGTTTCTATGGATTTTAATTTTATGTACTTTTGTCATTAAAATCACCAAATTAATTAGTGAACAACTATTTTGTAATGCATGTGTCCTATGGGCACTAATATTAATTGTAATATTACTTTTCAAGTCAATGAAAATCTTTTGTTATTATTATTATTATTATTATTATTATTATTGTTATGGGAATACACCAAAACGTTACAAGCTTAACAAGCTACAAAGATCAGGTGAACTACAAGAAGTTGGAGGGGAGCCGAGATACAATCTGGGCCCCCACTCATATTATTATTATTTATTATTATTATTATTATTATTATTATTATTATTATTATTATTATTATTATTATTATTATTATCATCATCATGAACCGTTGCATTAGGTGCCCAAAAGGTTTTTGTGTACAAAAATTTACCGTTGCATTAGGGAAAAGCCGTTGCATTATTTCATTAAGCATTGTAGGTACCCGTCGCATTAGCTAAAATTACCCGTCGCATTAGCCAAAATAATCCGTCGCATTAGCTAAATAAACCGTCGCATTACCTTAATTGACCGTCGCATTTGCTAAAGAACTAATGCGACACTCCATCTACGAACCGTCGCATTAGGTGGAAACCTAATGCAACGGTATTATTTTTCCGTTGCATCAGGTCACTAGACATTGCATTAGGCCTAATGCAACGCCACAAGATGCAAGGGTCATTTGGCGTCGCGTTAGGTCTAATGCGACGGATTTTCATGCATAATGCAATGATTTTAGGCGTCGCATCTGACTAGAAATGTAGTAGTGACTATTTGTGTGACCCTACGGGTTCAGTCAAGAGTAAGGTGTGGATTAATATCATTAATTCCACTTGAACTGAAGCGGCCTCTAGCTAGGCATTCAGCTCACTTGATCTCACTGAATTATTAACTTTTTAATTAATACTGAACCGCATTTATTAGACTTAATATTATATGCATACTTGGACCAAGGGCATTATTTCCTGCAATGCCTTGATTCATCAGCTTTCGATCTATTGTTTGGCCAGGAAATAACCCCAACCATTTCCGAAGACACCATGGTTCAAATGATCACTCAAATCGAAGATTTCGACCCATCTAAGCTAATTACTCCGAGTGAGAAGATGGCCAATGGCTGGAGAAAGTCTCTCAAGATATCTGCTCCAAATGGAAAGATGTTCAAGATTACCGTGGGCGAAGGATCTATGATGAGCGAGTCCGAGTCAGAGGACGAGTCTGGATCTGAGTCTAGCAATGAGTCTAAGAGTCTAGAACTAGAGTCTTGCATCAATCAAGAGCCTCTAAAGGCCGAGCTTCAAGTCAAAACAGTCGATGTAATGATTGCTGATTTCAATAACACTTCAATTTCTACTTACACTTCGAGTTCTAATTCAAAACACAATCCTAATCCAAACAACTTTGCTTCACAAGAAACTGACTTTGAAATTCTAAAAGCTATCAAAAATCATGAAAACAGGACGCCCATAATTGAGGAAACATAAAAAATTAACCTTTCTAACAACAGTGATTCAAAACTAGTTCAGATTGGTTTAACTCTTTCTCAAGCGGAGCGGGGTGATCTTATCAAGCTACTTTCAGAGTACATAGACGTCTTCACATGGTCCTATCATGATATGCCATCGGTTGATCCAAGCATCGTTCAGCATACAATTCCCCTCATTCCAGGCTCAAAGCCCATCAAACAGAAACTCCGTCGCATGAAACCGGACGTTTCCCTCAAAATTCAAGAAGAGTTCTCCAAGAAGCTAGAGGCCGGGTTTATTCGAGAAGCAAAGTATCCAGAATGGATCGCCAATGTCGTTCCAATTCCAAAGAAAGACGGCAAAGTACGAATGTGTGTGGACTACAGAGATCTTAACAGGGCCAGCCCTAAAGACGGTTTTCCATTACCCCACATCGACATCCTGGTCGACAACACCGCAAATCATGCCTTACTCTCTTTTATGGACGGGAATGCAGGCTACAATTAGATTCCCATGGCAGAGGAGGACATGGAGAAAACAACCTTCATCACTCAGTGGGGTACATATTGCTATACAGTTATGCCGTTCGGACTGAAGAACGCAAGAGCAACCTATCAAAGAACAGCCACAACCATCATGAGCGATTTGATTCACAGGAAAATTGAGGTATATGTCGACGACATGATTGTCAAATCCAAAGAGCGACACGAGCATACCTCAGTACTTCGAAAGTTTTTCAACAGGCTCAGGCAATACAACATGAGGATCAATCCTCAAAAGTGTGCATTCGGGGTAACGTCAGGCAAGTTACTCGGATATGTTATCAGCTCTCGAGGCATAGAGGTTGAGCCTTCGAAAATCAAAGCAACCACCAACTAATGAAAAGGAAATTCGGGGTTTTCTCGGCAGACTACAATATATCAGTAGGTTCATTTCAAGACTCACAATGATCTGTGAACCGGTATTTCAAAAGCTCCGAAAAACTGAGCCCAAAGTGAAGGATGACGACTCTCAGCATGCGTTCGACACTATCAAGAACTACCTTTCCAACCCACCAGTACTAAAGCCAGCCATGCCAGGGATTCCCCTCAAGCTCTACCTCACAACAACAAATTCAGCGGTAGGGGCTATGCTCGCCCAGGAAGTTGAAGGCAAGGAGAACGTCGTATACTACATAAGCAAAAACCTGATCGAGTACGAGACCAAATACACTTAGCTCGAGAAACTCATCATCTCCTTGGTTTGGGCCACAAAGAAACTACGGCACTACATGCTCTCCCATACAGTGCATGTGATCAGCAAAGCGGATCCTCTCAAGTATCTATTCGAAAAACCAGCTCTCAACGGACGGTTGTCCAGGTGGTTGGTCATGTTAGCAGAATTCGACCTCAAATATATCCTGCAGAAGTCTATCAAGGGTTCAGCAGTCTCAGACTTCCTAGCCGACTGTCCCGTCGAGGCAGAAGAGAAGGATTACGACTTACCCGACGAGCAAATCTTAATGACCAGTGATGATAGTTGGTCAATGCATTTTGACGGTGCTTCGAATCAGAACGGGTGTGGTGTTGGAGTAATTCTAGTAGCCCGAGACGGCACTCACATTCCTATATTAGCAAAACTGCAATTCAACGTCACAAACAATGCGGCAGAATATGAAGCATGCATCATGGGCCTGGAAGCCGCCTTAGCATTGGGTGTCCAGAAACTTCTAGTATACGGGGACTCTTCCCTAATCATCAATCAAATTTCCGGCAAATGAAAAGTAAGGAGCGAGAGCTTGGCTCCATACCAGTCCTATCTTGAGCAGCTGTCTGAGCAAATAGAAGAGCTTCGCTATACATATCTCCCGAGAGAGGAAAACCAATTCGCCGATGCACTGGCAAAGCTGGCCTCAATGATCAACATCCCAAACGGCATGGCTGAAATGCCGCTTACAATTGAAACACGTCAAGAAGCAGCATATGTCCATGTTATTGACGACGTCGAGCAAGACAGAGATGAACCTTGGTTTACAGACATTCAAAGGTATCTACAAAATTCAGAGTATTCCCCGCACTTTTCAAGCAAGAATCAAAGGGCTCTACGACTACAATCAGCCAACTTCGTCATAGAAGGCGGCATTCTATACAAAAGGTCCCTTGGCGGTCCTAACCTCCGATGTGTTGACAAGCACGAAGCTCAAAGAGTCATGGACGACATACATGCTGGAGTCTGTGGCACCCACATGAATGGGAAGATGCTAGCCCTCAAGATCATCAGGGCTCGATACTAATGGACTACCCTCGAACGGGATTGCTACTTCTTTGTCAAGAAATGTCCTACCTGCCAAAAGTGTGCGAATCTGAAGCACATTCCCCCATCATTGATATACTCTCAATCATCACCGTGGCCATTCTCAGCCTGGGGTATCGACGTCATTGGCAAAGTCACTCCAACAGGCACCGGGGGTCATGAGTTCATACTGGTTGCTATCGACTACTTCACCAAATGGGTCGAGGCCAGATCATTCAAAGTGTTGGGTTCCAAGCAAGTGGCCCAGTTCATACAAGCAAACATCATTTGCAGATACGGGCGTTCCTCACGAGTTCATCAGTGACCAGGGAACCCATTTTCAAGGAGAGTGTGAAGATCTATTCACCGAATACAAGATTTAACATCATCGCTCTTCGCCTTATCGCCCACAAACCAATGGGGCAGTCGAAGCAGCCAACAAGAATGTCAAGACCATCATCATCAAAGTGACTACCAATTACAAGGACTGGCCCAGAAGCTGCATTTCGCATTGTGGGGGTATCGAACTTCAATCCGCACTTCAACTGGTGCAACTCCATTTTCATTGGTCTATGGAATGGAAGCAGTACAACCTATCGAGCTGGAGATACCTTCTCTAAGGATAGTCCTCGAAAGCAAAATCCTAGAAGCTGCATGGATACAAGCAAGATACGACGAGCTAGTCATGCTCGATGAGCGTCGGCTTCAAGCCGCTCACCATGTACAAGTCTATCAGCGCCGAGTGGCCAGACATTTCAACAAAAGGGTCAGAACCCGAAACATCAAGGAAGGCGAGCTTGTCCTGAAATCCCTTCGCAAAAGCATCATGGACCCAAGGGGAAAATTCAAACCCAACTGGGCAGGCCCATAGATTGTCAAGAAGATCCTCTCCGGGGGAGCAGTCGAACTAACAGACGCGTCGATGGAACAGAATTCAGATCTCTGAAAAACCTCGATCAACTCAAGAAGTTCTATGTCTAAGTTCCATGTTCAAATTAAAGAACCCAATTCAAAGTCTTGTAAGGTAGTCAGAACTACGTCCGGCCTGATTCCCTAACGGGACACGTAGGCAACCTCATTTCGAGGCCCGGCCACTTTAATACAAACAAATTCAAAATTTCCTCAATTAAGGGCATCCTAAAAATCAAATCAAATTGCAAAATTCAATTGTTGTTGTCTTTATTCCAAATGTGCAAATTCAAAGCAAAGCATGTTCAAGCGGAATTTAACACAATAACTCTTTATTTGACTCTAAGGCCTTCAAAGCTAATTCAAATACAAAGTTAGGATCAAGTGAAGCAAAGTTCAAAGCCTTTTCACTTCCTAAACACATCTTCTAAACACATCTTCCAAACACATTCTAAACACAATTCCTTCCAATACAATTTCAAACACATTTAGCCTACGAAGATCTAGGTTCGGGCGACTATGCTCTCGAGTCTTGGCACCTTGAGTACTGTCCCCTAGCTCCTCCCGCAATCAATCATCAATCTTCCCCTTGCCCAAGCAGCGGGAGAAGGAACTTGCTAGCCTTCCAAGACGGGAGGACGATGAACCTCCTTTGGACTCCGAACGGTTAAGCACCGGATGGGCCACACTCCCGTCACCTTCCTCATAGTCAGTTGATGCAGGACGTCTAGCTCTAGAACCTTGGACTCTAGCTGGACCGGAGAGAGAAATGTCCCTCTGACTTAGGCCTCTCATCCATACAATGTACCCCGCAGACAGAGTAACAGACTCAGGTGGGAACTGAATACTCAAGAATGGTTTGGCGACCCAATACCGCCTCAAAACTTCAATTCGATTGGCATTCAGTGCAACAGGTTTCGGGTTCTCTTCAGTACAGTCCGGGATCTCCTGTTTCAAGCCATAATGTCTCATCACTCGAGCAGGCGAGTAGAAGACCACCATTGTGAGGCTTGGCACCCGCAAAGCGGTAGAATCAGGGGCATGTCTCATGGAAGCAATTCCCCACCAAGGAACTACCCACATTATACAAGATTCAATCATAGAGAGTGCGCTTTGCCACTCGTCCAATGAAAGTCGGCCATACATCATGGGCCGCACAGTGAACCCTTTTCTATTATAGTTCTCCATGTTCTCCGGTGGTGCCACCAGCATGAGCCTCTCCATAAGCCAAACCTTGGGGAGTATACAAGAAATGCATTTCAAAAATCAACATTCAAAATTCAAATACAAGTACAAATTCAACATACAAGAAGGCTCCAGATCCTTACTTGGAGTAACACCGGACTTCCCGACGGCAAAGAAGAGGGGTCCGACTTCAGCATGTCAAGGCCCATCAATGTTTCGCCAATCACAAGCGGCATTGGGTTCCGACCATTAGCAAACTGCTCTACAATATCTATTAGGGAGGCATCACCATTGCCAAACCCCTGCTTCGAAAAGAGGAAGCGAGCAAAGATACAAAAACTCAAGGCCCTCAAGCGGAAAATTTTGGGAACATCAAGCCCAGCAAAGTAGGTGACAATGAGGGACAAATCTACCCCTCTGCCATATACAACAACACTCAAAAGTGGGGGCTTCAAGCCCAAATATCTTTCAAAGCCCAAGAAAAAGTGTTCTTCAACACTGGCATGCACGGCTCCAGCATAATGGGCCACCCCAATATGGCGCTAAACTCTTCAGGGAGGGGACATACCTCATTATTCCCAAAGGGGGAGACATGATGATTCGAATCCCAAGCCTCCAAAGCAGCAAGAATGAAGTGCACATCCAGCTTACAAACCGGAAGGAGGCGAGCACCCCAAGATGCATGCCATCAAGCTCCATTTTCTCCAATTTGCCTAGCGAACCAAGCCACGAGTTCAAGGCATTTTCAAAGGACATAGCCATATTCTCTCTTCTTTTTCGTGAGGAAGGAGTATATAAGGAATAGCAGGGAAGGATTGATGCAAGAAATGATCTGAAATACTCCCTATTTATACAAGAGTCGGCTTGCACGACAGCACGCTGGCGCCAGGCGTCATGTCCTGCACTAGGCGCAGGGTCCTGCAGCGAAGGACGGGGCCACCGTCCTCTTTTATGACTCCGAGTACACACTCTTTAGTGTTTCGGACAGCAAAGTACAACCTCCATTATTCAAGATTCCAAAGCCGCAAGCCGCGCAATTTCAAGCAGTCCGAGTCAACGCTTCGGGCAGATTTCGGGTCAATTTATTCAAATTTCAAGCATTCTAGTCCTAGATCGGCGTCCTAAGTCGAGTCTGCATATGCATAAGCAAAAGTTGAATATACTTTGACTTGTGCTTTTCCTTACCATAAAACCTCAGTCAAATTGGGGGCTTATAGTGGGTATATGCACCCGGAAAAAATGGGCAATTTTTTTCAAAATTTCCATGCATGCATATAGCTACAAATTTCAAGGCACACACAACGCATACAATTTCAAAAATTCAAACATACAAAAGCCAAACTTCAAAAATTTCAAACCAATTCAAGTTCAAAACCATACAACCATACAAATTCAAGTTTCAAACCGTACAAATACGTACAAATACAACCCAGCCTATACAAAATCAACCCAGGCAAGCTGGAACTTGCTACCATGCAGGGTCAGTCCGAGTCATGTGGTTGATCCAGGGACAAGTAACATCAACCACAGGCTCCTTGTCCCTGTTTCACCTCCTAAGGCGCTCCAGATCCCGATCCAGCTCTGTCCTAGGGGTACCAGGATCCTGCTCCGAGATACGAAGAGTGCCAGGAGAGGGATGAACTCCCTGCTGAGGAGAAGGATACTGATAAGGCGGCGGCATCGCCATGAACTGGTACGGCGCAAACATCTGAGCCTGGCGCATCCTATCCATCTCCGACCAGTAAGCCCATGAATCCGCACCCCAAGGCTGAGGACCACTCCCTCCAAAGTAGTAACCGGGAGGAGGAACAAATGGCCTCGAACTGCTTGCATCTCCAAACGAATGCCTGGTAGGATCAGCATGTACAAAAAGGGCAGCTCCCCGATCAGCATCCGAATGCCTCTGACGAGTACCAGCACCGGACCCCTGTCCTAGGTCCAAGCTCGGTCCCTCCTGCCTCGAGGAAGTCTCCACCTAAGGCTCCCTATCAACGGAACCTCTGCGGCCTCGACGGCGCTCCTATACAAAATACAAATTTCAAGAATCAACATCCAAGTTCGAGTTTCCAGAATACAAATTTCAAAATCAAGAAAAGCACCTCTCTGTCCCGGCCAGAAAGCTTCTAGGTCAGTTTGACACAATACCTCTTCCAGGAATCAATCAAGAGCATCCAGCGACGCACTCTCACCCGAGGCGCCTGCATACAAAATTCAAGATCATTCCCCAAATACAAGATTACAATCAGTTTCAAGAAAATGCAACAGTACTCACAGCGGCATAATGCTCAGGTACAGCATCATACGATCTCCGGTGCGGAGGAGAAGCTACAGGAATGGTCACCTCCACCTGTTCCCTGTCCGAGTTCTCATAGCGGAGGACCCTATCAGCATGGGGAATGTCCTCAGGATCAACCTCCTCCTCCTACATACAATCACACAATCATCCAAGAATACAAGACTACAAGATACAAAGTTCGAAAGCTCACCGGGGTGGAGCCAGCCTCCTCAGGAAGTCGTCATAGCTACCCTTCCTTTGTACAAAGTCCCTCCAAGAGAGGCAAACAGCATCACCCCTAGCATTCACATAGAGTCGGGCAAGCTCTTCATCCGGCGCCAGCATGGACTCCGGTGGGTCCTTGGGGACAAACCTATTCCCCGAACTGTGCTGAAGGGACACTCGCTCCCCCAGATACCACATGTGGCGATACACCCCTGGGAGCAAAACCCGCCGTCCAGACAAGAAATGGGCGCGAGCAGTCTAAGCAGGTACAGGCGTGTTAGCAAAAGGACGCCACACCACCTACAAAGCAGACAACTCACACAACTGTACAAATACAAATACAAAGGAGCAAAACTGTACAAAAATATTACCTAATCAACAGGTAGATCTCTCCAAGCTCTGTGGGAGGCCGCCAGAGGCACCCTCCTGCGCACCGCTCCTATCCAAGAGGCAGCATACGGGTAAGCCGCATCTCCAGTACGATCCGGCGCCAAAGTCGGAAAGTGCTCACATATCCAAATCGTTCAAAAAAGCAAGCAAAACATCAGTCAAGTTCAAATTCAAACATACAAGTACAAGGCACAAAGTACAAGGAGTCTTCAATACCTCCAGCACACTCCAAAGAATACCTCCAGCACACTCCAAAGAGCAGCCATGCTCGGCTCGCTCTCCGGCGCAGTCCGGGAGGCCCACTTCATCTCGTACAAGAGGTGGCTATAGGCCAAACCACCCCAGTTGTAGCTCGAAACAGCTCTCAAGTCCTGCAAAACCGACAGGAATCTAATGTGCACCCGACTGTTCCTGCTCGGGGCCACCACCCTACTCACCAAAGCTAAGAGGAATAGCCTAACCCTCTGCTCCGCTGACACACCCACACCACGGATAGCATCCACAATCACCGTCACGGAAGCGTGGGTGTCGTCCTCTGGCAAGTCAACAACAGGGCCGAGCAAGTCCCTGGCAGCGGCCGAGCGCCACTTCAGCTCCGAATCAAAGGTCACATTCCTCTCAGAAAAAGGAAGACCCGTAATCTTGGCAAACTCAAAAGGGGTAATGGTGGTCTCCCCCCATGCCATATGGAAAGTGTTGGTGGTATCCCACCACCGCTCTAGCAAAGCCCATAGCCGGGGTTTGATCCCCGTTCTCCTCGAAGTACCTCCCATGGCACGCCAGAAGTCAACCAGGCCCGTCTGCAACCAGATTTCCATAGCCTCCTCTGTAAAGGCCTTCTGAAGCTCCGCCAAGGACCAGAAGGTGCGAAACGGCTCTCCATCGGCCTGCAGATAAACGATTCAGCTCAAAACCTATACAAGTACAAAATACAAATTCGAAGCACAGTACAAGACTCACCAAGCCAGCGCGAGGCCGCTGAGACAAGTGAAACTCCAGTCGAAATGCCAGATCGGAAGGACTCCAGCCAGTACCAAAAAAAGTGGGTGCTCTCCGGGGAATCATACCCCCATCCGGCGCATTTACCGCAGCCGCTTCATCGTCCGAAGCGTCCTCCTCAGCAGCTCGAACCACCGAAGATTCGGCGAGCTTCCTCCGTGTATGACGAGGCATACTAAATCAAGCAGAGTACAAAGTGTCAAAATTCTAAACTGGGGGCTATTCTATACTAGCCCGTGCGAAAATCAAAATTCAGAGGCTATCCTATACTAGCCTGTACAAAGTCAAAAATTCAAAAATCCCCAGTGGCAGTACTATTTCAGCCAGGGACCTCTAGTTCAAAATACAGGTGCTACACCAACGCCTAGGCTATCCACGCCGAAGTAGGTATACAAATTCTACACCAATGCCTAGGCTATCCACGCCGAAGCATGTATACAAATTCTACACCAACGCCTAGGCTATCCACGCCGAAGCAGGTATACAAGTTCTACAACAATGCCTAGGCTATCCACGCCGAAGCAGGTATACAAGTTCTACACCAACGCCTAAGCTATTCACGCTGAAGCAGGTACACAAGTTCAACACCAACGCCTAGGCTACCCATGCCGAAGCCAGCGTTCCAAAACTCTACAAACAACATCTAGGCATCCTAGCCTATTCTCTCCTGAGACCTAGCAAGGTCACTAGTGAGACCACTATCTACAAATACCAGGTACAAGATTCAAGAAAATTTTCAAAAATTCAAATCTACAAGTTCCACCAGTTCCAGTTCAAGTGGCTATCAAACAATTCTCAACAAAATTCAAGAGGCTTAAGCATACAAGCATCATTCCCAAGTACGAGAAAATTCAAATCTGCATACAATCCTAAAGATTATTTCATAAACAAAAACATGAAATACTTACATGGACAAGGCAAGAACAAGACCAAGGGGAGAGGCTAATCGACCTTTGAGAGAGAAGAGCAAAGAATTCAAGAGAGTGTGCCTCCAAATGGCACGGAAAGGGGAGCTTTTATAGCTCAACCCCGCGCCTGATGCAGAGGCCCGCGCTGGGCGCTGCCTGCTGCATGCGCAGAATCTGCCGCGCGCCGTCTCCCGTGCTGATTGCACGTCCTTTACTGCTACGGTCTTCCGCACCAAGCATCAAATGTCGCATCAGACCATCTGTCGAAAATACGGGTATACACCCGTATCTCCAAGTACAAACAGATAAATATTTCAAGGATACAAAGTCCAAAAAATACAACGACTCAGGCGTTCGACTCCCAACGGACCCAAGCTCCAGGAAAGTCAGCCGAAATTTCAAAATCTTAAGGGCCAATAAAAAGCTCTTATCCCCAGCAAAGCACATCCCCAGCGGATCAACTCCGGGTGTTCAAAATTCAAAAATTCAAGATTCAAAAATTCAAGATTCAAAAATTCAAAATTTTCGATGCCAAGCTCCGTCCTAATTCAAAGACGGAAGTGCAGTACAAATACGAACCGGAGTCGTCACAGCCGAACGGAGGTAGACTCTATCCTTTTTTCTAACGCCTGTTTTGGGCAGGTACTGGCGTACAAAGAATAGTCTTGATCGCATAACGTCTTGATCATTCTCTGTCCCTTTCGAAATACTTTGACTTGCGCTTTCCTAACCGAACGCTCAGTCAAAGTGGGGGCTTTTGTAGACACCTAAATCGTGTCTCCCCTCTGGGAAAAATACAATTTTCAGAAACCAATTTCAAAATCCAAGTACAATCTCATCTAGTAGACCATTCCATTGGTTTTACTAAGCCTTTTCCACTCAAAATCATATAAGGCAAGTCAAATTCGGGCGCCGACCCACAAAACCGAGCAAGTCAGGCCTCGTCCCGTAAAACCGAGATTCAAAACCCGAAACGGCTTGTTTTTAGACGCAAAATCAAGTCTTAACCCCCAAGAAAACACTACGTGCCAAGCATCGTACTATTCGTACGAAGGTGCATCAATACAAGATAAATCAAGGACGGAGCCCGCGTCCTTGTTTTGGCGGCATCCACGCCACGTCACCAGCGCCCAGCGCTGCCAGCTGCGTGTTGCGCTGGCAATCGCTGGCGTTTTGCAGCCATTTTTCCTATAAATGCCCCCTAATTTCCAACATTAAGGGAGGCAGATTCAATATACAACGTCGTAATACCAAAATTACGCCTCAAATCAAAATCAAAAAATCCTTCAAAAACAGATACAAACTTCAAGTTCTAAGCAATTGGGAGCTCTAAAAGGAATTCTTGCCTAAACCTAAATAGGTAATTCCGAATCCCACCATATTCAATCATGTTTCTTTGATTTTCTTATTTCAAAAATGATTAGCAAGTTGGCATTTTTATTACTAAAAATGCCACTTGCAACAATCATACGTAGTACATCTTTTAATATTGCAATTTCAATTATGCACCTTTCAATTCCGCAATTTCAATATCGCACTTTCAATTCCGCATCTTTACTTGCCTAGTCCTTCTAGGCAATGTGGACCTACTCCCTAGTCCATCTCTAGGGGGTCTTGTATTTACTAATTCTGCATTTATTACTATTGTGATGTTGTTTTATTTGCTTTATTGCTTTCATCACCACACATGCTAAATACAACAAAATGCAAGGTTACATCACGCTTAACAAAGATAATTTCTTGGACAAACCGATCTTAGGTTCCCTTAAATTAACTTTAAAGCAAAGTGACCACCATACAAGTAGAGATTCTATTTGCTCTAAATTCAAACCCACATAGTCTAAACTAGGGTATTTTGGAAAATGTTATGTCACGTACTCGAATAATTTCTAAAGCTCGCGGAATAAGCATCTCGTTCCCGTGCCCGGATCTCACCCATCCGTTTCGAAGATTCAAGTCTTATCCTAATAGAGTTATTTACGGTCTTTCCAAACAAGACCCTAAACAATGTTTGGTGGCGACTCCTTCGAGGTACAAAAATACGATGGTTTCTAAAAACCGCCCCCCTTGTAGGGAATTGCATACAAAAAAATACCCCTACACTAATAAGTTGCCAGAAGTTAAGAGCTAACGTGTTCTCAAAAAGACACTACGATCGAAAAGAAATTTGTGACAAACAAAAAGGGACGGAGAGTGTACATTGCCAATTATGTACTAATATACGGAGTACCAAACTATATTTTCAATTTTTCTTTAAAGAATACTCCCTCTGTCCCGAAATACTTGACATGTTTTCCTTATCGGGCCGTCCCTTAATACTTGACCTGTTTCTAAAAATGAAAATATTCTAACAATATTATATTATTTCTCACTCCACCCCTATTAACCCACCTACCCCTACTCCATACAAAAAATAATTAAAAATTCAACCCCTACTCTCCCCAACCCCACTCTTTTACTCATTTCCCACTAACTACATTAAAATAATACCCCACTATCAACTACTACCTATTAAATTAAATAAGTCAATTCAAGTCCCTTAAACTCTGTGCCGGTCAAACCGGGTCGAGTATTCCGGGACGGAGGGAGTATGTTCGTGTATATGTTTTTTCTTAAAAAGGAAAAACGGACATCAATAGTACTAACGGGATCCTAACTTTTAAAGTTATCATTTCAAAACTGGTTTCACCTGTAATTATCTTGAAATTATCTTGAAATGCAACCTAATAATAAAATGCGGAAGTTAGGTATAGATTACAATGCATGGTCAGAATAATTGAAAACATAGTTTGAAGACGAAGAATAATTCCAAGAATATTTGATTAGTTTAGAATACAAAAAAGTTGAGTTAAGGTAACATTTAGGGAGGAAGTAAAAACACATATCTGATATGTGTGTCCAAATACATATCAGAACATAAGACAAAATAGGAAAAAGGACAAAAAAAAAATTAAATGGTACTTTTCTAAACACAAATGGTACTTTTTTTTACAGAATGGTATTAGAATGGTACTTTTTTTACATGAATAGTACTTCCTTTTTTGTCTTTTAGCTGTTTGTCTTTTAGTTGATATGTGTTTGTTGTTGCATGCCCGATATCCGCCTCGACGCACTCAACATTTAGGTACTAACATTTGATATTTTTCACCTTTTAGGTACTCACCTTTTTTTTTCACCGTTTGGGTACTCACTTCCCAATTCCGGCGAGTTAACCAACCTTTAACTCACCGTTAACCATACTTTGATTTTAAAAAAAAAAAAAATCATTATATGTCCAACAATTGCATTAGCACTTCTAAAAAAAAGAAAAAAGAAACAGAAATTTATGTTTGTTCCTTAAGTTCCAAACGGTCATTAATAAATATCATATCAATGTCAAAACAAAGTACAATATCTTGCCAAAATCAAATAAATATTTCCAAGATAGCCTAAAAAACATTATTCTATTTCCAATTAGCAGCACATAAATACTCTTCTTGACGAGTTGTTCATCAGCCCTTATCATTCCTGCATCATAGAAGTGTGAATAAGAGCAAATTATATTCCTTTTCATAAGCTTCTGAAACAATTAAAAAAACGATTGTAGTTGTGTTTCAAGTAAATATCTAATGGCTTTGTCTCACAAACTATTAGATGCATTTCCTTAGTTGTGATATTTACTGTTCCGGTGTTGTAAAGATGGAAACAATGGGCTTCGAATGAAGGCCCTTTTGTATGTGTTGAAGATCTTGCTTGTTTGAATGAGTGGAGTCCGAATTCACCTGCACAATAGCAAAGTTACTAGCCTCGGGGGTGTTTCCGAGGAAAGCCCCTCCGATGCCTAAGTAAGAATGATGCTCGGATTCTAGAGAGAAGTTCTCTAGAAGAGTAGTCTTAAGGCGGTAAATTTGACGTACCTTGAGGTGTGAGCCTTGGCGGCCTATTTATAATGTTTGCATAATAAATGCCCATAGGTCACTTATTGTTATTGGGCCTTGGGCCTTAATGGATGGCTGAATAGCCATTGGTAGGTTTGATGTTGTTGTTTAGAGCCATTGGGCTTTGGACTTAGTGGCCCAATTGAGAATCAATTGGGAGCCCAAACAACATGCCCCCCAGACCCGGTCCATTTAGAATTAAATGGGTGGGTTTCCAGCTGTCAGAAGTCCGAAAGTTCCCTCTCTTTTTTGAAAAGGGATGATTTGCATTGATGACAAGTGTTGGGAGTTGTATTGTGCCGTGTAGATCGTGGGTTGAGGAAGTTGATGCGCCCCTTTTCTTTTCTATAAATACGGGGTGCATTGCTCTTTTCGAACTTTTTACTCCTTCTTTCAAACCCTTTCTCTCTCTAAATTCCGGCGATCGCAGTGCGATTTGTTTCTTCAGATCTACGAAATTCGGCCAACTTTGGACTTCGGGAACTTGTGCTGTTCGTTTTATCGGCGAATTCCGCTTCGGAAGAAGGTAATTTGTTTCTGAATTCTCCTTTTTTTCTTCGTTTTTCCTTCTACCCCTCAATCTCAACCCTAGACCGAGAATTCGCGGCCATGGCAAAGAATAGGGGCAAGAGCAAGTTCGTCGTTGGCTCCTCTAGTGAGAGGGAGAACGTGCCTTCGGGAAGGTTGCCGAAAACTTCGAGGGTTCGGCCTTCGGAGAGGCCAGTGGAGAGGCGTTCGACTGGTTGGGATGCTTCGAAAGATGATGTTGTTGGCGGGTCTAGCGTGTCTGAACGCGCAACTTCTGGTAAAAAGGCTGGCTCTTCGGGTGTGCGCCGCTCCTACCCTGAGTTTCCAGTTCATTGGACTGAAGCTGATCCGCAGGGTAAGTATGCCCCGATTCTGCATGAGACCACTAAGATCGATGGTCCCTTGGAAAAATCGGTCAGTGGTGACTGGTTGGTGGAGGCGAAGCTGGGGCATTACCATCGGAGGGCCGAAGAGTTATACGGAATCCAGCACGCCTTGGGGTACTGGTGCGAGCTTCCCGACCAGGAGCGTCCTCGGGTGACTCATCCGCCGAGGGGGTTCATCTCTGTGTATACTCATCATTTGGAGAACGGCCTCCGCTTTCCTTTGGATCCCTTCATATCCGAGCTCCTGGTGTCGTATAACATCAGTTTGGCCCAGCTTACCCCCAAATCTATGAGGCACATCATCGGATTTAGATGGGTGTGCGATTTTATTAACTTTCCATGCTCTGTTGCCGTGTTTCGGGATCTGCACGATCTGTCTTTCAACCATGCTTCCAAGGGGGATGGGTATGGTTGGTGGACCATTATCAACAAAAGATCCCGAAGAAAGGGGGAGCCGAACTATATTACGGCCTACCCTTACCTCAGCTCTGATCATAACTGGAAGACGGAGTGGTTGTTCGTTCGTGTGCCGACAGATCCGAAGCATCCACATTTTTACCGCCCTCCGAAGTGGTTTGTGACTCCTGATCCTGATATGCGAAGCGTGGCTGCTCCGGATCGGAACCATCACCACTACGTGGATCTCCTCCAGTGGTTTTTGGCTCGGGAGGACAACTACAAATTGCCGTCCAACTGGCTCCCGAACCTCAACTATATTTTGCGGGAGGACATTCTTGCTGTTGCCGGTCTCAGCAGGATTTTTGACAGGGGTAGGTGTCTTTCGGCTGGGACCGTGCTTTAGTAAGTTTGCCCTCTTCCTTTTTGGTCTCGTTTTACTGATTTCGTTTTGTGCTTTGTTTCTGCAGAGTACGGCTTCAGCTGCGTTGATCCTGTGGTCTTGGGTATTTCTTTGGATCTGAAGACCATTCACGACTCGGCCCCTGATTATAAGTTCGGGAAGGAGAATCCTCGTAATCCTCGCTTGAAGGATTACGTGCTGTCTCCGTCGGGTGTCGCTCGGATATCTGAAGTTCGAGCTGATCCGTGGGATTCTGCCTCTTCTCCCGAAGCTGTTCCAGTGAAAGTCGTGCTCCCTGATTTGAGGACAACCTCGGATCCGGTGAGTGTTTCTAGTCTCAATATCTTTTGTTTGTCTTTCTTTTTGGTTGGCCGTCGGCTAACGTCTTGGTCCTGGACCATCTTTTTAGGGTCCTGGGACTGACGCTGTGCCGCGTGCCGTTCCTTCGGTTTCATCTCCGGCTCGGATAGATATCTCTTTATCTAGGAACCGGGTACTTCGCGATTTTTCTTTATTCCTTCCTTTGTCTTGTTTTACCTTTATTGACCCTTGGTTTCTTCTGTTTAGGATCAGCGCAAAAGGAAGAGCAGCACTCTTTTGAGGCCTTCTGCGCATCCGAAGAAGGCGAAAGCTGATCAGTCTTCGGAGAAGGTATTTGTTCTGACTTAGAGCTTTTGTGGTCTGTTCTCTCTTTTTCTGAAACTGACCTTTGAGCGTTTGCCCTGTAGGAAGTGGTTTCGGAAGTCATGCCTCCTCCCAAAAACCTCCTTCACTTCATGCCCTTGCCCGGGCAGAAGTTGAAGAGTGTGGTGGTTGTGGAACCGCCTCCCGTGGACCAACCGCTGGCTGAGGAAGATACCATCCCTTCTCCGCTGAAGCCGTCTGCTGCTTTAGGGATCGAGATCCAGGATATAACCAAGGTGATGGAGGCAATTGAAGCCGACCTTGTTCCTGGCTCGGATGTCCCTATTGTGGCCGAGCAGAAGGAAGAAGCTGCTGACGTTTCTCTCGAAAGGGAGAAAAGTCCGGATAAGGAGATGGTGGATCTCACCGAAGCTCACGTAGAGGTTCCCGAAGCTGAGAAGGAGGAACCCGAGCAGGGTCTGACGAGGAAGAGGCGTCATTCGACCTTGGGCTCCACTTCGACCTCGGCCCTGGATAGACTGATCCACGCTGACCCTTGCTCGGATGTTCCGCTGAAACGGATCCCCGAGGAGGTAAGGGAAGCGATGGCTCGCTATGCCAGAGCTCCGGTTTTGGGGGAGAACCCCATGGCTCACGTGGGATCTTTGGTGGGTCCCGAAGCTGCACGGGAGAATCTTCTTCGGGCCAACCCGCAGTGGAGGGTTCCTGGAGCTGAGGAGAGGAACCCAGCTATGATGGCCCAATATTATCTGAATGAGGTAAGTGTTGGAAATTTTGTTTTGAGTTCCGTTTTTGGTTTGTTGTCTTCTTTCCTCATCTTTTCTTGTCTTTTCTTCTTTCCCAGGCTGTTTTCTGGTCCTCGTTCGCTTCCGAGTGTAGCTCGGTTGAGGAAAGGCAGCTGAGGAGGTATCAGGAGGCTTATGCTCGTGATATCCCTGTCTTGGACCAGAAGGCTGGGCAGCTCATGGCCGAGATGGTGGACCTCAAGCAACTGTACCTTCAGTACAGTCGTGAGGCTAGGGAAGCGGCGGAACAGATCGGGGCCGAAGTTGGGAGGCTCACTTTCCAAGTTGAAGAGGATGCTGAAAAGATAGCTTCCTTTGACAGGGAGAGGAGAGAAATGGCTGCCAAGTTTGCGAGCGAACTTGAAGAAAAAGACAGTCTTCTCAAGGAGATGACGTCTAAATTTGAGGCGGCCATTAAGCAGAGCCAGGAAGCGGAGGCGAGGCTTCAGCAGTTTATCAAGCACCGGGAGATTGTTCAGAATCAAGCTGACAAGGTGCCCGTTCTCCAGCTGAAGATCCGAGAGAAAGATGCTGCCATTCGGAAGTTGGAGCAAGAGAGAGTTGACCTCTACACTGCTGATCAGTGTAGAGAGCAATACTGGAATGGCATCCTGGGTGCTCGGCGGATGTTCGCGAAGCACATGCCTCATTTCCCTTGGAATGAGAAGGTTCCGCTCTGGATGAGGGCCCAGGATCACTTGGTGGAGTGCCAGGCCGATCGAGACGAAGCTGAAGCTGAACGCCAAGCTGCTCTTGCAGAGGCTCGGGCCCAGAAGGCGGCTTCCGAAGGTGATACTACTGCTGGGGGTTCTTCGAAGGATGCTCCTCTGGGGGATGCTCCTGAGACTCCCAAGAGCTAGGGATTCGGGCAGTCGTCTTCTTCAGAGTCGGTCGGTTCCAGTTGAGGACTTCCGAACATGTGCTTGCCTTTCCCCCCTTTTGCCTCGGCGCTGCGTTGTACTTATTTCTTTTTTGTTTTCTTTAGTACTTCGGTAGGCCGGTATTGTCTGTTGATGGCTGCCGATTTTAACTTGTTTCATTTTGTTTTCAATTTTTGAGGTTTTTCGATGTATTTGTACTTCCCCCAAATATTGAATAAAAAATGAATGTTTGTTACTTGGCTGCTTCTTTTCAACTTGTTCTTTCGCAATTTTTAGGTCTTTAAATCCGTAGATTTCTCGAGCTCCTCTTTCTGTAGACTTGCTAAAAACCTTTTGACCTTGCGAGCTCTTCAAATCCGTAGATCTGCTAAGAGGCTCTTTGACTTTGCGAGTTCTTCAAATCCGTAGATCTGCTAAGAGACTCTTTAGTTTTGCGAGTTCTTCAAATCCGTAGATCTGCTAAGAGACTCTTTAGTTTTGCGAGTTCTTCAAATCCGAAGATCTGCTAAGAGACTCTTTAGTTTTGCGAGTTCTTCAAATCCGTAGATCTGCTAAGAGACTCTTTAGTTTCCAGACTCTTCAAATCCGTCGATCTGCTCAGAGGTTTGGATTGTTCTTCCGATCTCTTGTGGTTCGGAAACCTGGGCAAGAGATCGCTAGTCTGCCTCTTTAGTTATGCCTTCGGCGATCCGTGGATCTGAGCCGGAGTTTTATAACTTGATTCGAGCGACTGTTTGTTGCGAACAAATTTTATTAGGGTACCGCGAATCCGAGGATTCTGGACGGTTCCCTGAAGTGTATGATTTGGTCATTTCTTGCATTTTATCAAGGAATGGACAAAGTCAACCTGTTTTTAGTCTCGGATTGATCAGATCCGAGGCTGCATATATATATAAGGGGACAATAAATGTAGAGATAAGTTTAATGAAACACATGGTGCCAATGGCTTTCCTCTTCTCATTAAACAACTTACTTGGTTTACAGACAGAGATCATACAAAATATTTCTTGAGAACATCGGTATTCCAATGGTTCTTCAGAATTGTTCCATCTAACTGTTTCAGCATATACGTGCCTGGCCTTTTTTCGGAATGGATGATGTATGGTCCTTCCCAAGTGGCTGAGAGTTTGCCATGGATCCGTCCTTTCTGAACCGAGGCGGCGTTTCTGAGTACTAGATCACCGACTTTTAGGGGTCTGGCGTTGACTCTTCGGTTGTAATGCTTGTTGACCCTCTGCAAATAGGCTGCGTTGAGTGTCCTTGCATCGTTCCGAGCTTCATCCAGTAGATCGAGAGCTTCGGATAGAAGCTGGTTGTTGCTTTCTCCTTGGAGCCCATCATACCTGTTGTATGCCTGGATCCTCAGGCTTTCTGTTCCGATTTCCACAGGAATTACAGCTTCGGATCCGTATACAAGGTGGAACGGTGTTTGTCCGGTAGCTTCTTTTTCAGTGGTCCGAAGGGACCATAGCGTTCCGGGTAGCTCTTCTAACCATTTGTTTTTGTCATCCTCGACTCTTTTCTTGAGTGCGTTGAGGATGAGTTTGTTAGCGGCTTCGGCTTGCCCGTTGCTTTGTGGGTGACAGACTGCCGAGTATGCTAGGTGTATGCCGAACTGTTTGCACCACTTTTGCAACGGGGTGTTGTCGAACTGTTTCCCGTGGTCGAAGACCATCAGTCTTGGTATGCCGAACCTTGTGATGATGTTCTGCCATATGAACTTGCGGACCTGAGGTTCGGTGATGGAGGAGACAGCTTCGGCTTCGATCCATTTGCTAAAATAGTCGACTCCTACAATCAACCACTTCTTCTGGTTCGTCGCTGAGGGGAAGGGACCAATGATGTCTAACCCCCACTGTGCGAATGGTAAGGGATACAGTGTTGATTGTAGGGCTTGAGCTGGTTGATGGATGGCTGGTGCGAACTTTTGGCATTTCTCGCATTTCCTTGCCATCTGCTTTGCCTCGGAAACCATAGTGGGCCACCAGTACCCAGCCCGAAGGGCTTTATGTGCTAATGTCCTACCTCCAATGTGGTTTCCGCATATCCCGAGGTGGATTTCCCTTAGGATGTAGTCAGCGTCTGTTGGACCCACACATTTTAGCAGCGGAGCAGAGAATGATTTCCTCATGAGCTCTCCTTCGGCGCTGATGATGAACCATCTGTTGAATCTTTTCAGTTTTCTCGCTTGCAGCTTATCTTCAGGGAGTTCTCCCCTTTCTTTGTATGCAACTACTGCGTCCATCCAGCTCGGTTCGGTGCGTAAGCTGCATACTGTGGTGGGTAGCAAGTCGATGCTTCTCTCCTGGTGAACTTCCACGTGGACCGACCTGTTTAGGTCGATGAGTGTCGAGCTTGCGAGTTTTGACAGTGCGTCTGCTTGCGCGTTCTGTCCTCGGGGAATGAGGATGACTTCAAAGGATCTTAACTTTGACGTTAAGGATTTAATCTTTGCTAAATAGGCTGTCATGCTGGGCCATTTGGCCTCATACTCTCCTCGGATCTGGTTGGCTACAAGCTGGGAATCAGTTTTGAGGCGAACATGTTCGGCCTCCAGGGATAAACAAAGCTCTATCCCTGCGATTGCGGCCTCGTATTCGGCCTCGTTGTTGGTTGCTTTGAAGCCGAACTTCAATGCATACTCTATGCTTTTCCCCGTCGGGGGGATTAGTACAACTCCTGCCCCTGAGCCGTTTACTGTGGAAGATCCGTCAGTGAAGACCTCCCAAGTGCTTTTCGTATCATCCAACATTTCCTGGTATGAGCACTCGGCCAAGAAGTCTGCCAATGCTTGTGCTTTGATTGCTGTCCTCGGCTGATATTTGATGCCGAACTCTGATAGTTCGAAGGCCCAGGCAGCCAATCTTCCTGACCTCTCTATTTTGTCGAGTACTTTTTCGAGCGGTTGGTCAGTTAGCACTGTGATCTGGTGGGAGTCGAAGTATGGCCTCAGTTTTCGTGCAGCTACCACTACTGCATATGCGACTTTCTCGATGAGTGGGTACCGGGTTTCGGCTCCTGTAAGTGTTCGGCTGGTGAAGTAGATTGGCTGTTGCTTCTTTTCTTCTTCCCGAAGAAGCACTGCGCTGACGGTTCCAGGGCTAACTGCGACATATAGGTACAGGGTTTCCCCCTCCTTTGGTCTGGCCAGTGTCGGCAGTTGAGCTAGGTGGGCTCTGAGTTGCTGAAAAGCTTCTTTTTGCTCCTGTTCCCATATCAGTTCGGGATCCATTTTCCTCGGGACCCCCTTTTTCTTGACTGGTTCTGCTTCTCCTCCGGGGAGGTTCTTTGGTTTCAGTGCCTTGAAGAAGGGGGCTCCCTTGTCCGAGGCTTTTGATATGAACCTTGTTAGTGCGGCTAACCTGCCGGTTAGCCTCTGCACATCTCTCTTGGTCTTCGGCTCGGGTAAATCCAATGCCGCTTGGACTTTGTCTGGGTTCGCATCAATTCCTCTTTCGCTCACCATGAATCCGAGGAATTTCCCTGACTTCACCCCGAAGACGCATTTTTTTGGGTTCAGCTTCATGCTGTATTTCCTCAGATTTCCGAAGGTCTCTGCCAAGTCTTTGACATGGTCTTCCTCCTTGATGCTTTTTACGATGGAGTCATCCACGTAGACCTCCACGTTCCTCCCTTTCTGGTCGGCGAAGACGTGGTCAACTAACCTCTGGTAGGTGGCTCCGGCATTTTTTAAGCCGAAAGGCATCATTTTGTAGTTGAACACTCCTGCGCTTGTGATGAACGCTGTCTTTGCCCTGTCATCGGGGTGCATGAATACTTGGTGGTAGCCTGAAAAGGCATCCATGAAGCTGAGCAGTGCATGGCCGCTGGTGGAGTCAACCAGTTGATCTATCCTTGGCAGGGGATAGCAGTCTTTGGGGCAGGCTCGGTTCAGATCTGTGAAATCTACGCACATTCGCCATGAGCCGTTCGCTTTCTTGACCATCACCACGTTGGCCAGCCACTTCGGATACATGCATGGTTCGATGAATCCGGCCTCTTGCAACTTTTTAACCTCCTCGGCGATGGCTTTGTTTTTCTCCGAGGAGTAATTTCTCTTTTTTTGCTTGATTGGCCGAGCTTCAGCGTTGACATCCAGCTTGTGACAAATCAGCTTCGGATTTATCCCTGGCATATCTGCTGCTGACCATGCGAAGATGTCTTTGTGATCCCTGAGTAGTCGGATCAAATCGATTCGGAGCCCCGAGCTTAGGCCCTTGCCTATTCGGACGCTCCTGTCTGAATTATCTTCGAGGAAGATATCCTCCATTTCTTGATCTGGTTCGGGAGATAGGGTTTCGGGGCGAGCATCAACTTCTGCGGGAGACAAGCTGCTCGTGCTTGCTCTTCTTCTTTTTGCCTCGCTTTCTTCTCCCTTAGCTCCTTTTTCTTCCTCGGGGCCGTCCTCTAGTTTGGGCTTTCGGACAGCAGTGTGGCAGGTTCTTCTCGCCACTTCTTGATCACCCCTGATTCGTTCGGCGAATCCTGCATCCGAGACGTATATCATCAGCTGGTGGTATGTGGAGGGGACTGCTTGCATCTTGTGAATCATGGTTCTCCCCATGATTACGTTGTATACGGAGTCGCAGTCCATCACCAAAAATTCGTCCCGAAGGGTTTTTGCTGCCTGGCCTTCGCCCACTGTGACTGGCAGGGTGATCTTTCCTCGAGGGATAGCTGCGGATCCGTTGAATCCGATCAGAGGATAACTGACTTTCGTCAGTGCTTCCTCTGGCTCTTCGAGGATCAGCTGCTCGAAGCAGTTTCTGAAGATGATATTGACGGCACTTCCTCCGTCGACTAATACTCGATGTACGTTGTGGTTATTGAGGTCCATGGAGATGACCAGAGGATCATCATGCTTGTACTGGACTCCGAAGCAATCATCAGCAGTGAAGGTCATGTTCGGGGGGTGTGGCTGGTTGTCTCCCACCGCGCTGAAGTTGACCCGATGGGAGAGGGCTCTTAGGTGTTTTTTGCTGGCCTGGCCAGACTTCTGTCCCCCGAACACCACTAGGATGTCATTTTTCTTGTGCCCTGTTGCTTCGTAGACCCTTTTCTGGGGTTGCTCGTGTTGTTTGCCGCTTGCGGCCTTTTCTTTTTCCTCCCTTCGGTCTAACAAGTACTGTTTCAGGTAGCCTCGGCGAACGAGGTCCTCAATGTTGTCTTTCAGCGAGTTGCATTCTTCGGTATGGTGACCGAAGTCATCATGGAACTCGCACCATTTGTTCTTGTTTCTCCGAGCTGGGTTGGACTTGAGCTTCCCAGGTAGTTTCCACTTTTCGTCATTTCTGTTGAGGCTGAATATCTCCTTTCGGGGCAGAGCTAGTGGAGTGTAGTTGGTGTACTTGGGTTGAAGTTCACCCCTTCTCCCGTCTTTCTTCGGGCTCATCTCTCTAGCTCCTACTTTCTCTTTCCCCTTCCTTGAGCTACCCTCGGGCTTGCTCTGGGTATTCTTTGTGTCTCTCGGATCCGACGATCCTTTCAGTCTTGCAGCGGCCTTGTTGAACTCCTCGGTTCTGATGAACGCGTCAGCCATTTGGAGCACGTCAGCTATTCTGGAGGGGTTCTTCATTGAGAGTTCGTCACGGAACTTCCCTTCCTGGAGCGCGTGCTTCAAGGCGAAGATGGCCACGTCTGGCTGCAAGTTTGGTATGTTTGTTGACTCCTTCATGAATCTGGCCATGAATTCTCTCAGACTTTCGTCTCTTTCTTGTTGGATTGAGGTCAGTTCTGCTGTGGTTCGCTCGGGGCGATTGTTGCTCACGAACTGTGTGCAGAATCTCTTTTTCAGCTTTCTCCAGCTCTTGATCGATCCCTTCGGCAGCGATCTAAACCACTCTCCCGCCACTCCGGTTAGCGTGGTTGGGAAGTATTTACACCAGCATGCTTCGGAGTAGGGACTCAAGAACATTTGCTGCTCGTAGGAGATGACATGATCCCTCGGATCTGTGATTCCGCTGTAGGTTAGGTGAGCTGGCAGTCTTACCTTCGGTATTTCTTCCATAATCAGCTCGTCCGAGAAAGGGGATGACGTAGGAGTCATGATTCTTTTCCCGAGTCTAGCCCTGATGCCTTCGTTTGCCGAGGTTCTATGATTAGAACGTTCGGGCGTACGATGGGGGCTAGGGGTTCGATCATGCCTCCTGTCTCTTCTTCTTTCTCGGCTACTGACCTCGGGTCGTTCGCCAGATCTGCTCGACTCACCTACTCCGAGTCTCGTGTGGATCGAAGGTCTTAACCTTGAGTGGACCGAGGGCCTCAACCTGCTGAGCACCGAGCTTCGGATCCGAGTGTTACGAGTAGTTGATTCGCTTTGGAGAGCTGTTGGAGTAGGCGATGGTCTCGCAAACCAATCTGGTTGCTGTTGTGCCCTTTTTTGGGTGTCCCACGTGCTTTCCGTCCACCTCGACGTCAAGTGTGTTCCTGTCAAGGGAAGGAGTTCTCGTTCGGGTCTGGACATTTCCGCACTGGGTGGCTCGTTCAGCCTTCGCCTGGTCCTCCTCTCTTCTCTGCGGTCGTTTGCCAGTCCTTGCTGCTTCTCATTGAAGAGGAAGTTTTGCATGATGGTCATGGCCGCAGTGAGCTCTTCCCTAGTTGGAATCGGAGGTCCTGCATTTGTGGCGGTCGTAGCTCTGCTTGGCTGTGACCTCGCCATCGATTGAGGGTGCCCCTCTTGGTCAGATTCTGAATCTGACCGCACCATCATATCGTCGTCATTGTTAACAACATCATTCACCATTTTCGCGGAAAGAGGTGGTTGATGTCTTCCAAAGGCTTTGAAGTGTTCTTCCCCACAGACGGCGCCAAATTGTTCCGGTGTTGTAAAGATGGAAACAATGGGCTTCGAATGAAGGCCCTTTTGTATGTGTTGAAGATCTTGCTTGTTTGAATGAGTGGAGTCCGAATTCACCTGCACAATAGCAAAGTTACTAGCCTCGGGGGTGTTTCCGAGGAAAGCCCCTCCGATGCCTAAGTAAGAATGATGCTCGGATTCTAGAGAGAAGTTCTCTAGAAGAGTAGTCTTAAGGCGGTAAATTTGACGTACCTTGAGGTGTGAGCCTTGGCGGCCTATTTATAGTGTTTGCATAATAAATGCCCATAGGTCACTTATTGTTATTGGGCCTTGGGCCTTAATGGATGGCTGAATAGCCATTGGTAGGTTTGATGTTGTTGTTTAGAGCCATTGGGCTTTGGACTTAGTGGCCCAATTGAGAATCAATTGGGAGCCCAAACATTTACGTAATCAAGAAAATGGAAATTATAAATGAAACAGAGGCTCTAATAATGAGAAGGCCTTGTAAAGTCGGCAATTAATATAAGTTGAAACCCAACATGCCAAATAATCAATGAAGCTTTACTTGAAACAACACTTCACAAAAGAGTGAAAAAAAATCTGATCCTCTGAAGTACAAAAATTTATGTATTGTGCTAGACTGCTACTGTATTGTCAGTTCTCATAACACAAACCTGAGACCAGGATGCACACCCTTTCGAAGAAAACAAATACAGTAATAAGAGGTTAAAAGTTTAGCTTCAAGTATTTAAAGTACTAATGAAAATTTGAAAAAATACTACGTAGTTTACTTCATTTTATACAATATGAAAGCCCATGAAGTAAAGAAAAATATTAAACTTACTATACCTGAATATAGATAAATGGAGAAACAACACACTACCCATAGTAACACCCAAACAACTTTTGTACAAAGCAACATTTCCTAGTTGACAAATGATAATTGACAAACTCATTCAGGTTTAATAAGAATGTACATTACCAAGACGACGAATTCTACAATGTACAAATGGTATCAATATTAACAAAAGAAATATGCATCATAGGAAAATAATATACAAAGCCAAATTAAAGTTATGGTTTCAAGCATTGTAATCATATCGCTAACGATATATTGTACTAGGTTTAGTTATTATGTTCAAGTAAGATATTTATTTAACCTGCTATTATGAACCTCCTTGTTGTATAATGGTTGATGATAGACCACCATGGTGTGTACTTGCTGATGCAACACTGCTTTGTGATCCATTTGTGTTAATGAACTGCAAGCATGTTAAATTTAGTAGAGCACTGATCAAATTATTAGGGGTGATGATAAAGGTCACAAGTTGCGACAACTTTTAGTTGTCGCAATCTTATGTGTCGCAGTTTAATTGGCACATTTAGGCGCCACGTAGGCTATACGTCATCAGAATATTTTTACTACCAATTCAATATTTTTACTATGAAAATATGTAAATGAGATTATCGATATAAGGAAGGAAACAAATCAGAATATTAAGATTTTTCTACCTTTTTTGTAACATGTATAATAGATTATATAAGTTAAATATTTTAGTTTTCAATTTAAATCATGACACATAAGCATGCCATGTCATCATTGTGACACGCCTTAAAGGTCGCATGTTGCGACCTTTATCATTTTCGAATTATTAGAGCATTGATCAAATTAGGAAGTTAAAGCTAATTAAATAAATTAAATAATATGATATGTATAACGAACTAACTTACCACGGCTTGTCTTTGGAATCCATTAGGATAAGTGTATATGCCAAATAAAAATTACAAAATTATCTTGAATCCAAGCTCCACAAGAAGAAGAAGAAGAAGAAGCGGCGAATAAAGAAAAAAAATTACGGTGATTTTGTTTAAAAGAAATTAGGGGACTGACTTTTTGCTAACCAAGGGACTAACATATTAACTCAAGGGTTTAAGTTTTTAATGGGCTTTAATTAATTTTCACCGGAATTGGGAAGTGAGTATCCAAACGGTGAAAAAAAAAGGTGAGTACCTAAAAGGTGAAAAATATCAAATGTTAGTACAAAAAATAATTAAAAATTCAACCCCTACTCTCCCCAACCCCACTCCTTTACTCATTTCCCACTAACTACATTAAAATAATACCCCACTATCAACTACTACCTATTAAATTAAATAAGTCAATTCAAGTCCCTTAAACTCTGTGCCGGTCAAACCGGGTCGAGTATTCCGGGACGGAGGGAGTATGTTCGTGTATATGTTTTTTCTTAAAAAGGAAAAACGGACATCAATAGTACTAACGGGATCCTAACTTTTAAAGTTATCATTTCAAAACTGGTTTCACCTGTAATTATCTTGAAATTATCTTGAAATGCAACCTAATAATAAAATGCGGAAGTTAGGTATAGATTACAATGCATGGTCAGAATAATCCAAAAAAAAAAAAAAAGAAAACATAGTTTGAAGACGAAGAATAATTCCAAGAATATTTGATTAGTTTAGAATACAAAAAAGTTGGTTAATTTACAAAGTAGTGTAGATGTAATAAGGAACAACTACCTCTTGTGTTGTTGTAACAGCCCCTAACAGTTGACTAATAGCGGTTAAATGCGCGAACTTGAAACCGCCATTGTTTGGAGAAAATTAGAATAATAGTTTACGTGATGATTAGCGCTAGTAAACTAAGACTTTCATATCATCTTTTTATTAATTAGATTCATGTCGAGATCCTTTAACACGTACTTGGCCCTGTTTTATTCACTTTATTTCCACTTATTTCAGGAAAAATAAGTTCAGATAAGTTCAGTTAAGTTTAAATAAGTTCAGGAAAAATAAGGGTTGGCCAAGTACAATTTATAACTAAAATAAGTTTTGATAAGTCATAATAAGTTCAAATAAGTTCAGTTAAATTCAGTTAAATTCAGATAAGTTCAGATAAGATAAGTTCAGGAAAAATAAGTAGAAATCCAGGTGAATAGAACGCAGCCTAATTTTTCCACTTCACCCCGTTCTCATTCAAGACTCCTCAAACTTATAAAAATAATAATAATAATAATAATAATTAAGATTAAATTTACTGTTTAAACGTTTTCTTAAGTAGAGTCTTGGAATTCCAAGACTTTTGCTCATACTTTTGTCATACTCTTCCACTTAAATAGAAGGTTTTAGGTTAATATTCAATAAAACTATTATTTAAATTATTGCTTAGACTAACGCTAATCTTACTCTAATTCAACCTAATTACACCATTCTAATTCAGCTCCAGCGCATTCTCACGTGGTTTCAATCTCTTTAAGTCATCAACTTCCTCATTCTTTGTCTCATACCCTCGTCACCATGCAGGCTATTCACCACCCACCCTCATTATTTATCACATTTTTTTATTAATCAATCACCCATTTTTTTTCTTTTATCATATGAGAAATTATAGCTCGTTATCAAATATTAGGCATGATTGTCCACTATTCTACTGAATATACAATTAAATCTCAAATTTATACAGTTAAAGTTATTGAATTTACAGCCAACACACGTGTCATTTGATCTGATACTTTTTCTTCTCAAATTTTGATACAGTAAAACACTATCGTACTGAATACGCAGTTCTATTTATCTTATTCTTATTTTCTATTAGATAGACTAGAAAAAACAGACCACACTATACCAAACGAGACAACAAGTTAGAAAAATCGGACCAAATCAAGTGAAGAGAAAAAAGCTGCAATCAAGTCCCAAATTTATACAGTCAACAAATCAAACAGCGATCTAAATTTAGAACATATTATATGCACAAGGGAGCATCGTGCATCCTCTTACATATTCTCCTTACATGTGAGGAGAAAATATGATGGATACTATCAATAGACACAAAAATGATATTAAGTACACGGTACACTTACACCTAGATGTACCTAATAATTTTCGATCTAAAGTAACCACGTCACTGCCCAGTATTATTCTATGAGGCCCCTTATTATATGCTTTTTATAACCCCCTTATATATATGACCACTTCGGCTTATCAATAGATACGGTCTTACACCTCTCAACAAACAAAAAAAACAAACCAATTTTTTTTTCTAACTCCCAAAAAACTGATAACCAAAAATATAATGCCAGAAAGACACTTCTCTGGAAAATACAAGCTAACCAAGCTTCTAAACAATGGCACCTACGCTAAAGTCTACCAAGCCAAAGACACTCGAACCGGCGACACGGTGGCGATAAAGTCATTCGACTCGCCGCACAACCTTGACGTGGTGGAGATACAGGCGATGAGCCGTTTAAACCACCGCCACGTCACTAAGCTTGTCGAAGTCATAGCTGCAGCTAGTACAGGCCAAGTCTTTGTCGTAACAGATTTCGCAAGATGCGGCGACTTGTTCGACATGATCGCGAAACGCGCCCCATTAGGGGAAGATCTCACGCGCCACTACTTCCAGCAGTTGATCTCCGCCGTCAACCACTGCCACTCCCGCGGTGTTTTCCACCGCGATATTAAACCGGAGAACCTCCTCCTCGACGCTAAATGGAGTCTTAAGCTTTCTGATTTCGGACTTGCCGCAATCGTCGATTCCGGCGGCCCGATGGTGACGGAATCGTGTGGGACTGTAGAGTATGCGGCGCCGGAGGTGATTATGGCGGAAAGAGGTGGTGGTGGGTATGATGCGGCGAAGGCGGATGTTTGGTCATGCGGTGTCGTTTTGTATGTGCTATGTGCTGGGTTTTTACCCTTTAATGGTGAAAACGTTGATTTAGAGGAGATGGTGGGGAAGATGAAGAGAGGGGAGTTTAGATTGCTTAAGAAAATGTCTACGGGTTTAAAGTGGTTGTTGTTGAGATTATTGGATCCGAACCCGGAAACCCGGATTAGTGTTGATGAGATTATTCAAGATGGGTGGTTTCGACAGGGGTATGAAGAAGTAATTAGTGATGAAGAAGATTGTTGAGATGATTAATGGACTTTTTTTTTTTTTGATCTAAATGTAAAATGTGTGAAATTTTTCTTATGACTTTGGGGGGTTTATTGCTGAAAGGTTGTAAATTTTGGGGGTTTATTTTAAAATTTTAGTAGAAAGAATCTGTATCTAATGTTTTGTTAATAAATAATTAACATAGTAGCAATTAATGGAGAAATATAAATACAATGGACATTATGAATCTTATACTACTCTCAAGTCTCAGCTCTGTTATTCAGCTTAATCATTCATGATAGATTACATAAATATTCTTTAGAATAAAATCAGAATATTTATTAATCTTGTAAATATTGTACTATCCTAAGACAATTGTCTTATCTTTGTGTTCTTGCATTTTTCAGAATTTTCAAACAAAATTTACTTATCCTTTTGAAGGGATCATTCAAACCTTTAATGTAGTTTAGATGGTCTTATTGGCTACATGTTTTTGGGGTACGCGCGTACGGAGGGAAAACAGAAGATACATTTGGTGGTGCCAGAATGTGCCCAGGAGGCTTATGATGCAGATTTGAAGGTGATTTGCCCTAGATCTGGTGTAGAGGATCCCTTTCCGGTCCATCATTAGGGCAAGCAAGTGAGATTATTGGAAATTCATAAGCTCAGATGCCAGAAAAGTTGACACTTCAGAGGATCAAATTATGTTCGGTTCTATTGCTACTACCATAACGAGGGAAGTGAATTTTACAACGGCAACAAAAATAAAAAAGGAAAGGATATAATGACTGAAGGGAGCAGCAAAGAAAAAGGAAAGCAAGTAATGGGAAATCCGACTACCATTGTGGAAATCAGCGAATAATTGGGATGGCATAATCCTTTGCCTAGCTGGATGGAAATTCAAAGGTTTAGTTAAGGTGCTAGGTGAAGTTTTTGTTAAGTTTTTGGGACTCTGTTTTGGAAGTGTAAGTCATGTTATCGTAGTTATTAGGAAATTTGGTGAAACATTACCTTTAAGTTTGGTGGTTTTGTGAATTGCTACCTTTTAAAAAGAAAATTATATTTTACTACCTTATAAGTTTGTTTTGTTTGACTAACACTACCATTTGACGTTTTTCGTTAATATTTTCCGTCTTTGAACCCCACTAAAACAAAAATTTTAATATGGCAAATGAACAAAACGGCAAAGGAACGCATATATTTAAAAGAATAGAACAAATACACGACGGAAAACATTAACGGAAAACGTCAAATGGTAGTGTTAGTCAAACAAATCAAACTTATAA
The DNA here is from genome assembly GCF_020520425.1 of Spinacia oleracea. Lineage (NCBI taxonomy): Eukaryota > Viridiplantae > Streptophyta > Magnoliopsida > Caryophyllales > Amaranthaceae > Spinacia > Spinacia oleracea. The sequence goes on from NC_079489.1 coordinate 151,454,042, forward strand.
GGTAGTAAAATTAAAAAAAGTTTTTAAAAGGTAGCAATTCACAAAACCACTAAACTTAAAGGTAGTGTTTCACAAAATTTCCTAGTTATTATGGGATGTAAGTTTTGTGGTTGAAGCCCTTTTGTTACAAACTTATTTTGGAGCCTACGGGCTAATCTAATATATTCTCCGTAGTTGTGTTAAAAAAATCCTTAAATGAACTCACAAATGTTAGCAGAGACTGCATGATTCCTATCTCCTCAACCACATGTGGAAAGTACTTATCTTGATCAATATCTCAACTGGTGTCTGACCCAACTCGAATCCAGATTACTCGAAATCTATTATACTTTTGACTGACTTTTCTTAAACTTTGGTGGGATTAATTTTTATTTATTCATTAAAATGATTTAAGGATAATTTTATTACGTGTTAGAAAACTAGGTAGTAATTGATAATTTTTATTAAACTATTTCTTTGGTGGTAGCACCCGGTTCACCTTTAGGGCTAATCCGGATTCAGGGCGAGTTTTGGGTGGATAGGTTCCAGTCCCCTCCCAATTGTTGTTGTGGGGGATCGAACACGAGTCCTTTCCTACCAAGTTCAGCCCCAATCACCACTGAACCAACAAACAATTGGTAATTTTTATTAAACTATGACAAACTCTTTAAAAAGGTATGGGGGTAGATAATTGACAAAATTTTCAACAATTTACACTAAAGACTTCTATTATTATTGTTATACTCTTTAAAAAGGTATGGGGGTAGATAATAACAAGATAGTAATTCGGTGCACTTAGTCAACAAAGTGTGAAGGGCCCATAAGGCTAAATGTAAAATGAACATACCCAGAAAGCTTTATATGTTCAACCTACGTAATAAGTACGGAGTACAAAAACATGTACGGTGTGTAAGAAGAAAAGTATGCTACTCGTAGAACATTCCAAGGGGTTTTTAAATGGACCTCCTTAACATAGAATATTCTAGAACGAGAGAGACCTCGTGTCTTTTTAAAAACCTCACGAGTCTCAAGGTTACCTGATTTTCTAACCATTTGGGGAATTAAGAGCTAAAAATGTGCATTTTAACATGAAACTAGTACATTATTTTAACAAATTACATTTTGTAGGAATCACATACCTCTATTCAGGGGTCGTTTGGTTGATCGTGGGAAATAGAATTTTCTAGGAAGAAACTTTTCTCATGGATAAGCATTTCCTAGGAATTGAGTGATATTGTTTGGTTAAACATGGGAAGTTTCACTCACCTAGGAGAATCTAGGTAAGCAACTTCCTCCAGTTTGTAGGAAGTAGAACTTTTTAGGAAGTGTGACTTCCCATGTTTTTGTCAAACAAACAATCCTAAAATCTTCCACTTCCTAAGAAGTTATACCTCCCATGATTTTTCATGTCAACCAAACATCACCTCAATCTTATACAATCGAATTAGGGGTGTGTTTGATTTTGTGTAAAACGCTTTATGGAAAATGATTTTCCTCTTTTCAATCATTTTACGTTGTTTGGTTGGTAAGAAATCAAAAACAGTTTTCCATAACATTCTTAAAGGTGGAAAAACCCTTTCCATTTGAAAGGAAAGGGAAACCATTTTTTTTATCCTTACCTCCCTCTTCCTTCTTCCTATCAATCTTCACCCATGGCCCACCATCTCCTATTTTCCGTTTTCTATGATTTTTTTGCAAGAAACCAAACAAAGAATTGCATTTTTCACTGAAAATATTTTATGCCAAGCCAAACAGAGCCTATGTAGCATTGTACTGAGCTCAAAAAGGCCAATGTTTTTAAGTTTAGCAAAGGAAAGGGAAACACTCACTCATATTGCTAAACTTAAAATATTGGCCTTTTTGAGCTAAGAAAAATGCTACATATCCCCTTCACGCAGTTTAGGCCCTGCATTTTCGGTTGTACCATATTGAAAATATTTACTATTCGTACCATATTGAAAATATTTACTATTCGTACCATATTGAAAATATTTACTATTAGGGCGATTGGACTAATATCCCGCGGGAGTTTGTATGGGTACCTCGATGGACAGCATCTCCCCAGTTGAGATTTTTTCCATTCCCAAGGCTCGAACCCGAGATCTTGGTAAGAAGCAAGAGTCCCTTAACCGCTCATGCCAACTTCAATTAGTATCTTTTAGACCCTGTTTTGGTTGTTTATACATAATGAAATACGAAGTACGTAACTATGTTAAAACTTTGTTCATGAACTTCACATCAGCTTCCTGTAATTATGTTAAGATGTTAACTATGTTAAAATTGTCTTTTTGTTTTTTTTTTTGATAGGAAAGCTTCCTATAATTGGCCAAATGATTAGCAAACTGAACATGATATCAAAGTCAGTTTGAGTATTGGGCCTTTATTAACCGATCAAATTCGAATTCATCATCATATAAAGATACGGGCTCATTTACAATCCCAAAAAAAGAGAGGACCCATTAATTTAAAGTAGAACTATTAAAGAGTCTAGATGGGCCAGGGAAAGCCAAAAAGAAGTTGTGTTGAGTCAAGTTTGTAACCAAATTTCAATTAAGAGGCCCATGCACATAGCGAACCACCTGGCTTGTTATAAGAGTAACAATTTAGGGGTGTTAAATCGGGTCATCGGTTGGTTACGGATCGGGAATAATCAATTTGGGTATAATCGGATGATGTAGTTGTACGGGTTTATTGTGTTTATGCGGATTGAATGTGTGAATTTTATTTTTCGGGTCACTTCGATTTTTTCCAGAAATCGGTTGGATCAGATCAGTTTTTGGCAGCCCTAAGTAACATTAAAACATGTCCGGATGGAGGATTTCTTTGATGCTCCCAATAACTACAAAGATTTCACTTTATGTTTTTTCCGATCGTTGTATAACAAAAACTAGGGTTGTCTAAATTATCCGGAAAATAAATAAATAAACGAACTGAAAAATGTAGGTAACCAGACCGCACTAATATCATTCAGTTTCTTATTTGACAACGGGTTATCCAGGACAATCTTCTTACTTTCCTTGCTAGAAATTTTGACTCAATAGATGGATGCCTACTTATCTTTGAGATTATTCTTCCTACGAAAGGGATATCCCAAAGTTGTTCCAGCGTTTACCACCAGAAGACACAATTGGTTGGGGGGCTCACTTCCTCTCGGAGTTTCACTATTATATCAGTCACTTGGCTTCCGCATAATCTACCTACAGATAGCCTAAATGACTATATGCATGAATCTGAAAATTAGATATTTCTCCTAAACTTAGAAACTTTATGTGGCATCTATGTCATAATATCGTTCGTGTCAGAGACACATTTTCTGTAGACGCACCCTCCCTTTCGATATTTGTTCTCTTTATGATACTTACCTATATAACAAAAATATAAATCACCTTTTTTTTATTCAATACACGATTTCGAAAACTATGTGAAATCTTAACATGCTAATCAAATGGATAGTTTTCTCCACTTCCTTTACGGAATTATTAGAGATGATTATCTCGCTTTGAAAGTTTACCACCACTTTAGAAAAAAATCATTTTTCTAATTTGGTCTCTATGGAAGGAATTTTTTTTATTACATTTTCAATAATGTCACTTTCAATTCTCATCGGGGTTTAAAAGCTTCATCGACCTTATTGGAATGGAACATACGACTATAAGTTGATTATCATCAACTTAGGGTACACCTTTTTCCACTATCACTCCTACTACTTCCCAGCCGCGCCTCCTTCCACCATTCTTGATCGTTGATTTCCTCCCCCTCCATGGGAGCCATCAAACTCAATTTTGACGGTTCAAGAAAATCTTCATCAACAACATGTATCATCATCAGAGATTCATATGACGCTTCTGTCTCAGCCCACATCTTCAACCTAGGCACAACTCAAGCTTCTACGGTAGAAGCTTTGACTCTTCAAAAAAGTATTTAAGAAGCCCAAAATCTTAACATTAAACATCTCCACATTGAAAGTGACAACCTCCTTGTTATTAACATATCTAGGGAACCTGGTCTTTTCCTTGGAAACTACACTACATCATAAGCGACTTCAAGACTATTCTTCAATAGTTCTGACAGTCCAACGTGTCTACCAAGAAGCAACTAAGACAACATAATGGATAGCGAATGTAAGACATCTAATTAATAATAGTATACATATTGATCCTTGTAATAATCCGCATTTATCATCGGTTGTACAAAACGACCATTTAGGTTTCCCCCTTATGTGGAAGGATTCCTAAGTTATTTTACTAATTTAGAAAAAGAAAATTGACTCTGTTAATTATAAATAAAATCAAACTAAATTGAACTAAAATGAAATGGATCACCCAACTTTTATTAATCCTTTTAAGTCAAGATAAAGAACGGTATATAGAATCTGTTAATCAATTTGGCATGTGTGTATAGCAAATACTAGCAATATATCATCGATTCATCACCCAACTAAGGTTCTAATTACCCTAAAAAGCCATCATCAATCGAGGAAGTATTTTTGCATATCTGATATGTGTTTGTTAATGCATATCATAGCATAAGATAAAAGTAAAAAAAAAAAAACAAAAAAGTAATTTTTAAAATAAAAATAATACTTTTTTTACAGAATAGTAATTTCTTTTTAGCTATTTATCTTTTAGTTATTAACTAATATATGTGTTGACAAATCTGATATCCAAAAAAAACCACAGCTCAACAATCTCACATAAATACATTTTTAATTCCATATGAAATTGGAGTATACTGTATACTGTTATACAGATAGGAAGACTTCTTATTGCGCACGGGTATTACCGACACTTGAAATACTATATTTTAAAGAAAAACAAAACAAAGAGTGTGATGTAGTGAGAAGATTTACTCAAGCACCCATCCTACATTCTTAAATTTCTTACATCACCTTTTAAGTAGCCGCCAACTAGAAGGCGGCTAGTCAAACACTCAACACTAAAAACAATGGCCCACGGCCGTATATAAGCCAAATTAGCCACGTGTTAAACAATAATAATAATAATAATAATAATAATAATAATAATAATAATAATAACAATTATAATGGACCTGCTTGACAATTGGCAATTGGTCATTCGCTGGTGACTGTTTCACTTGTTTGCTTGACCGGTTGTTTGCGTGGGTTTTTTATGTTGGTTGTTCGACAGTGGATTTTTTAAGAATGCTTTTGGTAAAACATAAATTTTTGTGTTAGACCGCCTAACGGGTATACCATTTTTTTGGTACTAACTAAACTAGTGTGAAACAAACTAAAAGTAATAAAATCGTAACTAATTAAATAACAAAATAGTTAAGGTATAAATACAAATAATTAAATTTATGAGTTAAATAGTTATTATTTTTTAACAAACTTATTATGAACTAAAACTCATAAAATATTAACTAAATGATCTCATTGCTTGACTAATCAGTTTCATTGTTTAACTAATTAGTTCAGTGCTTAACTAATTGGTTCGGTTGCATAACTAATTGGTTTCGATTGCTTAACTAATTGAATTTCAGACTTTTAACTAATTGATTTCAGTGGTTAACTAATTTAATTAGCATAACTAATTGGTTCCAGTGCATAAAATTGGTCTAACCATTAGGCCGTCTTTCCTAAAGTTTACATTGGTAAAATTGACTGTTGGTTACTAGCTGTTTCATACAAAATATAATCACCAAAATGAAAAGCCATCAGCCAATATAAAACGCTACTCTTAGTCTCTTACTAACTTTTGAGTTTGACGGAAAAGTCGGCTTTTTAACTAAGGGAAAAGACATTTACCAAACATGTATTATTGGTTGTTAAACCATATAAAAAGCCAAAAGCCAAAAACCAAAAGCCAAAACCAGTAAAAAAAAAAAAATCAGCAAAAAGCCAGTTACCAAACAAGTCCGATAATAATAATTATACCCATACTTCTATATTAAAGTCAAGCACTATGATATTGACCGCTTACCTTCTCAAACACGTCCCATTAAATTCAGCTGCCTCCGCGCCTTTCCCACTAAAGTAAAACTCTAAATTCATAAAACTCTGTATTTTATACTTATATATTGTTGTCTTCTGCATTTTTTCAAGTTCATCATCTCTGAAAAAAACCATGAAACAACAACAACAACAACAGCATAGATCAGAAGATCAATATGATCATCTTCACACACTCAACAAATCCTCCATTTCCAAAATCACAAAAGTTAAACCACCATCATCAACACCACCAACAGGTCCACCACAACCAAAGGTTTACAAGGTGAAACCCATCCATTTCCGGGAACTAGTTCAAAAACTCACCGGAGCACAACCACAACCTGAACAACTGTTACGAAACCCGCAATCTCAGCCTCCGCCGCAGTCTCAGCCTCAAGCACGGCGTAGGGGTAGTAATCTTCAGGTGGTTGCTCCACCTCCTATGCCACTTCATCCTCACCAACTTCAACTTCAAGACCAGAAACAAGAACAGAAACTTTTCTCGGAGAAGATGATGATGCAGAATGGTGTTGGTACAACTGAACTAATCTTATCCCCGAATTTTCAGTCTTGGTTTTCTTTTGCTATGTTGAGCCCTGGACGGCAGCTATTGTAATTAATTACTGCTGTATTTACATAGGTTGTTTTGTTGTAATTTTCATTTTTTTTTACCAGAGGCAAGAAGTACTGTTTTTTATGCCGGAAAAGTTGTTTTTTCTTCTGTTCTTTAAATTCTTGATTGTTTATTAGACTAATTAGCTTACACCAGTCAGTTACACAACTTGGAAGTTCCGATCCTACATCTAAATCTTTGATCAGATGAATAAAACTCGGAATTCAAAATGAAGGCTATACTCTTCTTGGCCCGTTCGGTAGCTGCCTGACCGGTTATAAACAGACGCGAATCAATTTATATGTAAATTTGTAAGGAAAATTAATATATATTTTCATGGTAATGCTAGTTCAGATAATTTTTTTTTTCTTCTTCGGAATTTTCACTATTGTCCATTAACATTGAGGAAGTGGTATTGGATATGATCATATGAATGCAAATTCATGAAGAAAAACACCGAATTTGAGATAAAGTTTCATTGCCATAGACATTAAGATGTTATTTTTCTCGCTACATCTGTGCTATAAATGAGCAATGCCCGGACCTAGGTCCATAACCACTTATTCTCATTCTCCTTATTTATTATAATGTTACTTTTTCGCGCCAAATAGCACTTAGAATCATTCTTATTTCCACCATTTATTACCGGCTAACAAACAAGCGGAGATGTTTTTACACCTGAATTCCCCTAATTTGGCCTTATTCTCTATACTAAATATATTAAAAACGTCTCAAATAACATATACTTGTCAAATAGAACTCTCTAATCACTAGCACGTGCCACACCATCTTCTCAGTAAAGAATATCTACCACATATAGCTTATGGAAGAAATTTCATCCAATAAGATTTAAACTTGGGACCTATCACACGAACATTTGATATCTTACCATTTTAACCAACCATTAGATATGATCTTTATTGCACATAAATATATATAATTGGAACATCCAAGTTTATAATACAAACCAACTTTTTACATAATGCACACCACAATTTAGGATGTTTAAAATAGTAACCCAGAACATCAACCGGGCTAAACACTAGATAGCACTTATTTTTTCCCCTAATATTGACTTAGGTGTGCGTTGAACTTCAATAGTCCAATATGAACTCAACATATTGCATTTTCCATGAAACTTTGTTTTGTTGAAATGTGGAAAGAACAAAATCCAATATTCTACAATTAATGTAGACTAGATGCATGATTCACACCTTAGATATTGACTCTAACATTGCTAAAGAGTTAGTCAACTTATAGTTACTTCATGATAACGATTTAACGACTTTAACTGTCCCATTACAAGTGAAAAATGCATAGAAAAAACTGGTGTGAAGCACACGGAGATGACTAATGATGCTATTAAGCATTTCAAGTCTATGACCAAGAAAAAAACTGTTAGTAAAAAACAGTAAAGTAAGAGTTTACTTTGAGAATCAGGAACCTATTAGAAATAAATAAGACCTTTGAATCTCCAAGTTATGTCCCGTTTAGACTTGCTAAACTACATTAAAACGGTTGCGAATAGGTCAACTGCCTACAAGTCTACAAATGTCAAGCCATTTCACATCATTTAGTTTATAAGTTATGAAAGGCAAACAAGGTCATTTTTTTTAACAAAATCACCTAATAGTTTTTTCTGCTGGTCTACTGACCAGATCCTCAGCGTTCACATAGTGAAGAAACTTAAGTGATGTTTGGTTGAACTTGAGAAGTTACATTTTCCTTTTATTTGTAATTACCATGTGCTTTAACTTCCTAGAAATTGAGTATTCTTGTTTGATTGAGTATAGGAAGTTCCATGGAAAGTTCTACTTACATAGGGAAACTAGGTAAGCAACTTCCTAGGAAGTCTTATGTCAACCAAACAACTTCTTTGCTCTTCACTTCCTAGGAAATGAAACTTTTCATGCACTAGAATGTTAACCAAACTAGTCCTAATTAACAAGCACTTCCTTAATTAACGAAATATGTCATAAAATAAATTGAAAAAATATACTCCGCACAATCTAAAATATTACATATACAGATCACTACATATTTCTTATTATTTTTACTTTTTAAATATTCTCCGCGTCGATTAGATTGTACTTCGTATATCAGTATACTGCGTATGTAATATTTTAGAATGTCCCTTGAATGACATATTTCACCAATCAAATAAATTGCCTAGACGCTACTCTCCTTACTTAACGAACATGGGTGATGATAAAGGTCGCAATCTTACGTGTCGGAGTTTAATTGGTACATATAGGCGTCACGTAGGTTATGCATCATCAAAATATTTTTACTATGAAAATATGTAAATAAGGTATTCGATATCAAAAGGAAACACATTAGAATAGTAAGATTTTCCTACTTTTTTTAAAAAACATGTATAATAGGTTATATAAGTTAAATATTTTAGTTTCCAATTTAAATCATGACACATAAGCATCCCATGTCATCATTGTGACAGGGCTTAAAGGTCGCATGTTGCGACCTTTATCATTTTCGAACGAACATTAAATTATCAGCACTTTATCCATTTCAGTTAATACCTTATTAATTTAACTAACTTCTCAGTTTCAGCTACATTTCAGCTAGTGTTGCCAAACAGAGTCTTTTATCTACATATATAAGGGCATCAGATATTCAGATTCAAATATATATATAAGGGTAAATAGTATACAATTTCAGCTCAATGGATAAATTTGGAAGGGAGAAAGTACTAGACCTGTGCCACAGATCGACGGTCTCTACTGCCAGGATGCTGAAAACCAATCTCCTCAGTTCTGAGCTTCCCTTTCTTGTAGTATGCAATGGCCAACACATTTTCTCCAAGCTTTTTGCAGAAAAATATTCTGCCATACCAATGTAACACCAAAAGTCTATTAGAAACAATTCAAACAAATTAAAGCATTACGTCTTTAATCTTTTTGAAAGCCTCCTCACAAGATCAAGGACAAAGAAGTGCCATTTACCTTACTATCACACTGTGGGGAAGATGTTCATACTCTGAGTAAGCTGGTGATGTTGCTAACCATGGTCCATACTCAGTGTTGCTTGTAGTTTTCTGTAATCAACTCCTAGTAGAACTGTAACTACAATTAGACAAAGGAAGTAATCCTGTAAATGCAGACATGCAGTATGTTTAAAGCAAGTGTTACCATATAAATCATCGAGCTATGAACAAAGACATTTGGTAACCTAAATTGCTATCTGCCGATTCAAGCTACATGGATTTTCATTTAGCATCCTCCTAATTCCTAAATATGGATTGATTGCTGCAATTAGAACTATTAGGGACGGTTGTTTCTGAAAGAGACATGGATTGATTGCTACTTCGTACAAGCTTACAAGCCTGCAATTTTGCAGCTAGATCATCTATTCATCAAACAATCTGCAATATGTGAATAGGAGGACTGGTAATTCAACCCAATACCTTCGTTGAATTTCACATGAGTATTATCCTCATTCCTCAACACAAATTGATCAACTAGTCAGCTAGATTCAGTGTATCATTGACAAAAACATAGAATCATAAAAGATGAGATGTCCTAATCGAACATCCTAGCATATATTACACACAACAACATTGGCAAATCTCAATTCAAGATTCAATAACTTACCAATATCCAGGCAATTCCACAATTACGGTTGCTAGAAATATGGTTTTGTGAGCTGGTGTTTCTCAGTCAGGAATAAAAACAAACATTTGGTGGGCATGACTTCCCGTAAGATTTCTCCAACCACAATGCTGGAAACGAGGCATGATTATTCTTCGATTACATATTCAGTTTTGACACTCAATGGCAACAACCAGCGCGGTGGCGGGGGCAATTAGCGGCGTGGAAAGGCGGTGGAGGCGGAAGATGAACAAGGCGTATTGGCGGAGAAGAGGTTGTGGAGCGGGGGAGATAGAGAATTGGGTTTGCGCAAGGATTTTAGGTTTGAGAGGGTAATTTGAAAAATGGACGCCAAATAAATTTTGTTTTGAAAATAAATGTTACCGGAAATTATAACCGGTAGTCTTACTATTATGTTACCGGAGAAAGTATCCGTTGGTCTTATTAGGATACCGGAAAAAGTTTTTGAGTCTTACTAGGGTATTAGTAACATCTTTCGGTAGTAGGTCGAGTTATAAGGGTATCGAAAATGTTTATTTATGTTATTGGAATATTGTCCTATAATAATGAGTCTATGCGTTTGTGAATAACTCGTAAACAACCTTGGTAAAGTTCGATCAAAGCTAGGCCATTGATAGATGAACGAGTTCGAACAAAAATTTTCAAGCTCGTATAATAAACGAGACTAGCTCGAACAACTTGATATTAGACTCGTTTAGACTCATGACGACTTGTTCATGTTCGTTTATAGTTAAGCTCGTTTCAAAGCATCGAATTGAAGTTTAAGATTCTAAAAAACAAATGAATTAAATGCAGCCTGCAAGGATGTGAACCTAGGTTGAGAACAACACCCAAAGAAGAACCCAAAATTGACTCGACCTGAGATGTCTCGTACCAAAGGAACTTGAAATCAATCCAATTTATTCTTTGCCAAATGTGACCTGATCAAAGATGTCCCAATCCAAACTGACCCAATTATTGACCTCATGTTCAATAAAGTAGAAATTTATCTAATATCCAAATTCCCATTACTTCAATTCCCGTATTCTATTACCTCATATCATGTTAATTAACGGTTAGAGTAATAATGTAAGAAGCGTAGGTAAGCCGACAAAGAGTGATTCTAATTCAATAACTAGACATGTCAAAAAGCGACCCGACTCGAAATAAAACCAGCCCGGAAATACTAGGTCTTGAACAAAGTTTATAATTCGAAACTCAATTTTTTCTGAAAATCGAACAACCTCAAAAATAGATTTTTATAATCCGACCGAACCCGTCTGACTCCACCGTTATATTGAAAATTGTGAGAGTGAAGGATAACTCAGTTGGTTAGAGCTTTCATCCCAGTTCCAGGTTAATCCTGGTATCGATTCTCATCCCCACCCTTGTGGCTCATTCGAACCAAAAAAAAAAATTGTTGCATTTATAATTTTAAGAATAAACACATTGTTGATACTATTGAAGGGTGCGTGTAATATGAGTTTGGTTTAACTTATATGCCAGTTAAAATTGACTACCAATAAACTTGTGTATAATATTTGTTATTTTGTGTGCATATTTTATACTCCTTTATTTTTATATTTAAATGCATAACTGTAGGGGTTTTTTTTGTGCAAAACTTGTTTCCCGTTCTACAAGAGGGGCGGTTCTTTAGAAAACCATAGATTTTTTGTACCTCGAAGGAGTCGCCACCAAACATTGTTTAAAGTCTCATTTGGAGAGACCGCAAGTGACTCTATTTTGGATAAGGCTTTGAATCCTCGAAACGGATGGGTGAGATCCGGGCACAGGAACGAAATGCTTATTCCGCGAGCTTTAGAAATATTCAAGTACGTTGGCACAACATTTTCGGAAATATACCCTAGATTAGACTATGCGGGTTTGAATTTAGAGCAAATAGAATCTCTATTTTGTAAGGTGGTCACTTTTCTTTAAAGATTAATTTAAGGAACCTAAGGCCGGTTAATTATCTTTGTTAAGCGTGATGTAACCTTTGTATCTTGTTGTATTTAGCATGTGCGGTGATGAAAGCAATAAAGCAAATAAAGCAACATCACAATACTAAATAAAGTGCGGAATTAGTAAATACAAGACCCCCTAGAAATGGACTAGGGAGTAGGTCCACATTGCCTGGAAATGGACTAGGCAAGTAAAGATGCGGAATTGAAAGTGCGGAATTGAAATTGCGATATTGAAATTGCGGTATTGAAATTGCGGTATTGAAATTGCGGTATTGAAAGTGCGATATTGAAATTGCAGTATTGAAAGGTGCGATATTGAAATTTCAATATTGAAAGGTGCATAATTGAAACTTGTACTTGGGCACATGAGATTCGAACGCCAAGCGGCTCCTTAAAAATAAGTGCACCCGACACGAATTCAAAGCCAAAAATCTCAACTTGGGAGAGGTTGCGCAACCCAAATATCCTAGATTTTGCATGTTAAACTTGAACTTGAAAGCTTGAATATTGAAGTTTTGAACTTGAAATAATTGAAATTTGAACTTGAAAGGATCCTAGTTTAGGGAAGTAACCATGAACAACCCTAAACATGGTGGGATCTTGAAATTTGAAAACTTGAACTTGTATATTGAAAAATGGAGTTTTGAATCTCAAAAGACTAAACCTTTAAATGTTAAAAGGTGTCATCTTTGATTACCCCATACTTGAAGGTGATTCTAGTCCAAATAGGTGATTGCAAACAACTTTGGGCATCCTTGAATCTTGAAAGTTTGCATTTTGTATTCTGAAAAAGTTTGTATTTTTGGAAAACATTTATGATTGTTGCAAGTGGTGTTTTTAATGATAAAAAACACCAACTTGCTAATCATTTTGAAATAAAAGCAACATATTTGATTAGAATGGGATTCGGATTTACCTATTTAGGTTTAGGCAAGAGCTCCCAATTGCTTAGAATTTAGTAATTTTGTATGTGTTTTTGAGGAGTTTTTGAGTTGTATGTTGAGGTGTAATGTTAGAATTACGACGTTGTATTGTTGTTCTCCTCCTCATTATGCTGAAAATGAGGGGTATTTATAGGAGGAATGGGTGCAAGGCGCCAGCACACGCCAGCGCAGCACGCTGGACCAGCGCAGTGCGCTGTTGACGTGGCTTGAATGCCGCCAAAGCAAGGACGCTGGCTCCGTCCTTGTTTCGTCTTGTAGTGTTGTACCTGTTGCACGAATAGTACTAGGTTTGGCGTTTTGTATTTTCTTGGAGTTTAAGCCATCATTTAGCGTCTAAAAACAAGCCTTTCTCGGGTTTTGAATTCCGGTTTTACGGGACGGGGACCGGCATGCTCGGTTTTGTGGGTCGGCGCCCGAATTTGACTTTCCTTATATGATTTTGAGTGGAAAAGGCCTAGTAAAACCAATGGGATGGTCTACTAAATGAGATTGTACGTGGATTTTGAAATTGGATTTGGAAAGTTGTATTTTGTACCGAGAACCGAAAGGGCAACGGTCTCGGGGGTTGGATTTTGGATCTTGAACTTTGGAAGTATTCTTAGCAATTGGGATTTCCGCCTGGAGTTATTCCAATCACCTAGTAAGGTTAATGGTATCGTCATCATCCCAGAGGGGAGACACAAATTAGGTGTCTACAGAAGCCCCCACTTTGACTGAGCATTCGGTTAGGAAAGCGCAAGTCAAAGTATTTCGAAAGGGACGGAGAATGATCAAGATGTTCTGCAATCGAGATCACTCTTTGTACGCCGGTACCTGCATAAAACAGACGTTAGAAAAAAGAATAGAATCTACCTCGGTGCGGTTGTGACGACTCTGTTTTGTACTTGTACTTTTCCGCCTTCAGTTCAGGACGGAGCTTGGCATCGAAAATTTTGAATCTTGAATTTTTTGAATTTTTGAATTTTTGAATACCCGGAGTTAATCCGCTGGGGATGTGCTTTGCTGGGGATAAGAGCTTTTTACTGGCCCTTAGAATTTTGAAATTTCGACTGACTTTCCCGGAGCTTGGGTCCGTTGGGAGTTGTACGCCTGATTCGTTGTACTTTTTGGACTTTGTATTCTTGAAATATCCATCTGTTTGTACTTAGAGATACAGGTGTATACCAGCATTTCCGATGGATGGTCCGATGCGACGTTTGATGCTTGGTGCGGAAGACCGTAGCAGCAAAGGACGTGCAATCAGCACGGGAGACCGCACACTGAAGATTCGCGCATGCAGTGGGCAGCGCTTGGCTCTGGGGCGGCGTACGGCGCGGGGCTGCACTATATAAGCGCCCCTTGCCGTGCCATTTTGAGGAGCACTTCTTGCTTTCTTGTTTTCTTTCTCTCTCAAAGGTCGAATTGTCTTCCCTTGGTCTTGCTCTTGCCTTGTCCATGTAAGTATTTCATGTTTTGCTTATGAAATAACTCTAGGATTGCATGTAGTTTTGATTTTCTCGTATTTTGAAATGATGCTTGTATGTTTAAGTTTCTTAAATCTTGTAGAAGACTGTTTGATTGCCACTTGAACTTGAACTGTTGGAACTTGTAGACTTGAATTTTTTTTTTTTTGAGATTTCTTGAAAGTATATTTTTGTATCGGCTTCGACATGGATAGCCTAGGCGTTGATGTAGAACTTGTATACCTGCTTTGGCATGGATAGCCTAGGCGTTGGTGTTTGAACTTGTATACCTGCTTTGGCGTGGGTAGCCTAGGCGTTGGTGTTAAACTTGTATACTTGCTTCGGCGTGGGTAGCCTAGGCGTTGGTGTTAAACTTGTATACCTGCTTCGGCGTGGGTAGCCTAGGCGTTGGTGTTGAACTGGTACCTTGAACTAGAGGTCCACTGGGGATTTGTCTTGAATTTTTCTGACTTTGTTTAGGCTAGTATAGGATAGCCCCCAGTTTAGAATTTTGACACCTTGTACTCCACTTGATTTAGTATGCCTCATCACACTCGGAGGAAGCTCGCCGAATCGTCGGTGGTTCGAGCTGCTGAGGACGACGCTTCGGATGATGAAGCGGCTGCAATAAATGCGCCAGACGGGGGTATGGTTCCCCGAGATGCGGCTACTTTTGTTGGTACTGGTTGGAGCCCTTCCGACCTGATGTTTCGGCCGAAGTGACACTTGTCTCAGCGGCCTCGCGCTGGCATGGTGAGTCTTGTACTGCGTTTTGAATTTGTATTTTGTATTTGTATAGGTTTGGAGTTAACTCGTTCACCTGTAGGCCGATGGAAAGCCGTTTCGTACTTTCTGGTCCTTGGTGGAGGTTCAGAGGGCTTTAAAAGCTCTTCGTGCTGATGAGGAGGCCATGGAGATTTGGTCGCAGACGGGCCTAGCTGACTTCTGGCGTACCATGGGAGGTATTTCGAGGAGAACGAGGATTAAACACCGGCTGTGGGCTTTGTTGGAGCGATGGTGGGATACTACCAACACCTTCCACATGGCATGGGGGGAGATCACCATTACCCCATTTGAGTTTGCCATGATTACAGGTCTTCCTTTTTCTAAGAGGAATGTGATCTTTGATTCTGAGCTGACGTGGCGCTCGGCCGCTGCCAGAGACTTGCTCGACCCTGTTGTTGACTTGTCATACGATGATGCCCACGCTTCCGTGACGGTGATCGTGGAGGCTATCTGCAGTGTGGGTGTATCCGCGGAGCAGAGGGTTAAGCTCTTTCTCCTAGCCTTGGTGAGCAGAGTGATGGTCCCGAGTAGGAATAGTCGGGTGCACATCAGGTTCTTGTCCGTTCTGCGGGACTTGAGAGCTGTTTCGAGCTATAACTTGGGTGGCTTGGCATATAGCCACCTCTTGTACGAGATGAAGCGGGCTTCCCGGACTGCGCTGGGGAGTGACCCGAGCATGGCTGCTCTGTGGAGTGTGCTGGAGGTATTTAAGACTCCTTGTACCTTGTACTTTGTACTTGTATTCTTGTATCTTGAACTTGACTGATGTTTTGCTGGTTTCTTGAAAGATTTGGATATATGGGCACTTTCCGACTTTGGCGCCGGATCGTACTAGAGATGCGGCTTACCCGTATGCTGCCTCTTGGATAGGAGCGGTGCGCAAGAGTGTGCCTCTGGCGGCCTCTCGCAAAGCTAGGAGAGTCCTACCTGCTGACGAGGTAATATTCTTGTACTGTTGTGCCCTCCTTGTATTTGTATTTGTATTATTGCCTGAGTTGTCTGTTTTGCAGGTGGTATGGCGTCCTTTTGCCAACGCGCTTATACCTGCCTCGGCTGCTCGTGCCCATTTCCTGTATGGGCGGCGGGTTTTGCTTTCAGGGGTGTACCACCACATGTGGTATCTAGGGGAGAGAGTGTCCCCTCAGCACAATTTGGGGGATAGGCTTGTCCTCAAGGACCCACCGGAGTCCATGCTGGCGCCAGATGAAGATCTTGCCCGGCTCTATGCGGAGGCTAGGGGCGATGCTGTTTGCCGCTCTTGGAGGGATTTTGTACACAGGAAGGGGAGCTATGACGACTTCCTGGGGACGCTGGCTCCACCAGTACGCTTCGTACTGCCGGTGAGCTTTTGAACCTTGTATCTCGTATTCTTGTATTCTTGTATTGATTGGATGATTGTATGATTGTATGTAGGAGGAGGAGGTTGATCATGAGGACATTCCCCATGCTGATAGGATCCTCCGCTATGAGAACTCGGACGGGGAAGAGGTGGTGGAGACCATCCCTTTTGCTTCTCCTCCGCACCGGAAATCATATGATGCTGTACCTGAGCATTATGCCGCTGTAAGTACTGTTGCATTTCCTCAAAACTGTTTGTAATCTTGTATTGGGAAACTGATCTTGGATTTTGTATGCAGGCGCCTCAGGCGAGAGTGCGTCGCTGGATGCTCTTGCTTGATTCTTGGAAGAGGCATTGTGCCAAGCTGACCCGGAAGCTTTCTGGCCGGGACAGAGAGGTGCCTTTCTTGATCTTGAAATTGGTATTCTGGAAATTCGAACTTGGATGTTGATTCTTGAAATTGTATTTTGTATAGGAGCGCCGTCGAGACCGTAGAGGATCCGTTGACAGAGAACCCCAGGCGGGGACGTCCTTGAGGCAGGAGGGGCCGAGCTTGGAGCTGGGACAGGGGTCCGGTGCTGGTGCTCACCAGAGGCATTCTGATGCTGAGCGGGGAGCTTCCCCTTTTGTACATGCTGATCCCACCAGGCATTTGTTTGGAGGTGCAGGCAGTTCACGACCCTTTGTTTCTTCCCCTGGTTACTACTTCGGAGGAAGTGGTCCTCAACCTTGGGGTACAGATTCCTGGGCTTACTATGCAGAGATGGAGAGGATGCGTCAGGCTCAGATGTTTGGGTCGTACCAGTATATGGCGATGCCGCCGCCGTATCAGTATTCCTCTCCTCAGCAGGGAGTTCATCCCTCCACTGGCATACTTCGTATCTCGGAGCAGGATCCTAGTACCCTTGGGACAGAGCTGGATCGGGATCTAGAGCGCCTCAGGAGGCGGAACAGGGACAAGGCGCCTGTGGTTGATGTCACTGTTGATGATGACTCAGATTGACCCTGCATGGTAGCGAGTTCCAGCTTGCCTGGGTTGATTTTGTATAGGCTGGATTGTATTGTATTTGTATGGATTTGAAACTTGAATTTTTGTATGGTTGTATGGTTTTTGAACTTGAATTGGTTTGACAATTTTTGAAGTTTGGCTTTTGTATGTTTGAATGTTTGGAATTGTATGCGTTGTGTGTGCCTTGAAATTTGTGGCTAGATGCATGCATGAGAATTTGCAAAAAATTTGAAAAAATTTGCCCCATTTTTTCGGGTGTATATACCCACTATAAGCCCCCCATTTTTTCGGGTGTATATTCGCTCGCTTTCTCTTTACGAAGCAGGGGTTTGGCAATGGCGATGCCTCCCTAATAGAGATTGTAGAGCAGTTTGCTAATGGTCGGGACCCAATGCCGCTCGTGATTGGCGAAACATTGATGGGCCTTGATATGCTGAAGTCGTACCCCTCTTCTCTGCCGTCGGGAAGTCCGGTATTACTCCAAGTAAGGATCTGGAGCCTTCTTGTATGTTGAATTTGTACTTGTATTTGAATATTGAATGTTGAATTTTGAAATGCACTTCTTGTATACTCTCCAAGGTTTGGCTTATGGAGAGGCTCATGTTGGTGGCACCACCAGAGAACATGGAGAGCTATAACAGAAAGGGATTCATTGTGCGGCCCATGCTGTGTGGCCGGCCTTCATTGGATGAGTGGCGATGCGCACTCTCTGGGATTGAATCTTGTATAAGGTGGGTAGTTCCTTGGTGGGAAATTGCTGCTATGAGACATGCCCCTGGTTCCACCGCTTTGAGGGTGCCAAGCATCACAATGGTGGTCTTCTACTCGCCTGCTCGAGTGATGAGACAATATGGCTTGAAACAGGAGATCCCGGACTGTATTGAAGAGAACCCGAAACCTGTTGTGCTGAATGCAAATCGACTTAAAGTTTGGAGGCGGTATTGGGTCGTCAAACCATTCTTGAGTATCCAGTTCCCACCTGAGCCAGTTACTCTGTCTGCGGGGTACATTGTATGGATGCGAGGTCTAAGCTAGAGGGACATTTCTTTTTCCGGACCTGCTAGAGTCCGAGGTTCTAAAGCTAGACGTCCTGCATCAACTGACTATGAGGAAGGTGACGGGAATGTGGCCCATCCGGTGCTTGACCGTTCGGAATCCAAAGGAGGTTCGCCGTCCTCCCGTCTTGGAAGGCTTGCAAGTTCCTTCTCCCGCCGCTTGGGCAAGGGGAAGATTGATGATTGATTGCGGGAGGAGTCAGGGGATAGTACTCAAGGTGCCAAGACTCGAGAGCATAGTCGCCCGACCCTAGATCTTTGTAGGCTAAATGTGTTTGAAATTGTATTGGAATGAATTGTGTTTGGAATGTGTTTGGAAGATGTGTTTAGAAAATGTGTTTAGGAAGTGAAAAGGCTTTTGAACTTTGCTTCACTTGATCCTGACTTTGTATTTGAATTAGCTTTGAAGGCCTTAGGGCCAAATAAAAAGATTTATTGTGTTAAATTCCGCTTGAATATGCTTTGCTTTGAATTGGCACATTTGGAATAAAGACAACAACAATTTTTGAAATTTGATTTGATTTGATTTTTAGGATGCCCTTAATTGAGGAAATTTTGAATTTTTTGTATTAAAGTGGCCGAGCCTCGAAATGAGGTGTTGCCTACATGTCCCGTTAGGGAATCAGGCCGGACGTAGTTCTGACTACCTTACAGGACTTTGAATTTGGATTCTTGAATTTGAACATGGAACTTAGACATAGAACATCTTGAGTTGATCGAGGTTGGTCAGAGATCTGAATTCTGTTCCATCGATGTCTGTTAGTTCGACTGCTCCCCCGGAGAGGATCTTCTTGAAAATGTATGGGCCTGCCCAGTTGGGTTTGAATTTTCCCCTTGGGTCCATGGTGCTTTTGCGAAGGGCTTTCTGTTAGGTTATGATACATATGATATTACATAAATCATGCGGAAACAACCATTAACCCAGGAATACATATTATTTCCACATAATCATATAGCATAATTTAGATGCATACTCTTTGTTGCGTGCCTTCCCTAGCTGCGCCCGAACCGAACAAGAACAAGTCTTTAGGACTCCAAGTGTCGTCCCTCCGTAGATAGTCCACAGCACGTCCGGATCCGCCTTAAGATTGACCAACTAGAATCGCCCTTAAGGTACTAGAATTTTCGGCACTATTGAGCAAGGAATGTGGCTGAATTTTTCTCTCAAAACTCACTTTGAATACTTGAATTAATCTCTGAAAATATGTGACCCTAGGCACGTATTTATAGAGTTATGGAAAGGGAATTGTAATCCTAGTAGGACACGAATTAATTAAACTTAGAATCCTACAAGAACTCTAATTAATTAATTTATCCTTTTAGGAATAGGAATTTAATCATATACTAACTCTAATGATTTTAGGAATCATGCATGAACACAAACTCACACACACACGGCAGCCACAAGGGCCGCCCATGCGCGTGCGTGCGAGCAGCAGCCCATGCAGCGAGGCCCACGCAGCCGTGGCCTTGGCGCGCGCTGGGCCTGCCTTGCGGTAGGCCTGGGCGCTGCCTTGGCTGGGCTTGTGGCGCGCGTCTGGCTTGCTGGGCGATGGCCCGGCTTCGTGCTGGGCCTTCGTCCGGCAGGCCTCGTCCGATGCTAATTCGTACGATACGCTTCCGATTAAATTCCCGGTTCCGGAATTCATTTCCGATACGAACAATATTTAATATTTCCGATTCCGGAATCAATTTCCGTTTCGAACAAATATTTAATATTTCCGTTTCCGGAATTATTTTCCGATTCCGATAATATTTCCGATTCTGACAATATTTCCGTTTCCGGCAATATTTCCGATTCTAGTAATATTTCCATTTCCGATACGTACCATGTTTCCGTTTCCGGCAACATCTACGACTTGGATAATATTTATATTTCCGATACGATCCATATTTCCGTTTCCGGCAATATCATCGTTTCCGGAATATTCATTTCTTGCCTGTGACGATCTCAGCTCCCACTGAAACCAAGATCCGTCGATTCCGAATATCCATAGATGGAGTATCTAATGCCATTAAATACTTGATCCGTTTACGTACTATTTGTGTGACCCTACGGGTTCAGTCAAGAGTAAGCTGTGGATTAATATCATTAATTCCACTTGAACTGAAGCGGCCTCTAGCTAGGCATTCAGTTCACTTGATCTCACTGAATTATTAACTTGTTAATTAATACTGAACCGTATTTATTAGACTTAACATAGAATGCATACTTGGACCAAGGGCATTATTTCCTTCACTTTCAGGACAAGCTCGCCTTCTTTGATGTTTCGGGTTCTGACCCTTTTGTTGAAATGTCTGGCCACTCGGCGCTGATAGACTTGTACATGGTGAACGGCTTGAAGCCGGCGCTCGTCGAGCATGACTAGCTCGTCATATCTTGCTTGTACCTAGACCTGTCAAACGGGTCAGTCGGGTCGGGTTGTAAAAAATTATTTTCGGGATAGGGTTGAATCGGGTCGGTCACTTTCGGGTTCGGGTCTACAAATGCTTGTTCAAGACCTAGAACTTTCGGGTCCGGGTCGACCCAACGGGTTGAGAGATTTTAAAACGCGCATTATATTTTCATTAATTTTGGTGATAAATATACAAAATATGGGCACAAATTAACAAAATTTCCAACACAAGTTTATATTTAGTCAAACTCAACCATAAAATGGCGAATAATTCAAATTGAAATCATATTACACACAACAATAGTAAAAACAACGTGTTTATAATGCTTAAATTTTCTCATAATCTCATTTATTACTATAAATACAATGATTTTCCATCGGTCGGGTCCGAAACGGGTTCGGTTGGGTTTTGACCCATTACTTTTCGGGTTGCTCGGGTTCGGGTAAAATCGGGTTACGGGTCACAAAATCTTGTTCATGACCCAGTATTTTCGGGTGGGGTCCGGGTCGGTTTTCGAGTCGGGTCGATTTTTGCCAGGCCTACTTGTACCCATGCAGCTCTTGGGATTTTGCTTTCGAGGACTATCCTTAGAGAAGGTATCTCCAGCTCGATAGGTTGTACTGCTTCCATTCCATAAACCAATGAGAACGGAGTTGCACCAGTTGAAGTGCGAATTGAAGTTCGATATCCCCACAATGCGAAATGCAGCTTCTGGGGTCAATCCTTGTAATTGGTAGTCATTTTCATGATGATGGTTTTGACATTCTTGTTGGCTGCTTCGACTGCCCCATTGGTTTGTGGGCGATAAGGCGAAGAACGATGATGTTGAATTTCCCGGAGCATGGGTCCGTTGGGATTGTTGTATTGAAGATTGTACGGTATCCCCTTTTGAAGTTTGAACTATTGAAGCTTGTAGATGTTTTTAGAACTTGAACCTTGGAGTTTGTAACTTGAATTTTGTACTTTGGAATTGTAGATGCCTTGCTTGGCACAACCTTGCTCGGTTAGAGATTATAGAACTTGAATTTTGAATCTTGTACTTGTTGAATGGGTCTTCACATTCTCCTTGGAAATGGGTTCCCTGGTCACTGATGAACTTGTGAGGAACACTGTATCTGCATATGATGTTTTCTTGAATAAACTGGGACGCTTGCTTGGAACCCAATACCTTGAACACTTGGACTCTTGAATAAACCCGGCCTCTAGCTGCTTAGAGACTTCTTCTTGAATTTTGAGGGAAACGTCCGGTTTCATGCGACGGAGTTTCTGCTTGATGGGTTTTGAACCTGGGATGAGGGGGAATTGTATGTTGACCGATGCTTGGATCAACCCCTGTCATATCATGATAGGACCATGCTAAGACGTCTATGTACTCTGAAAGTAACTTGATAAGATCGTCCCGCTCTGCTTGAGAAAGAGTTAAACCAATCTGAACTAGTTTTGAATCACTGTTGTTAGAAAGGTTGATTTTTTTTGTTTCCTCAATTATGGGCATCCTGTTTTCATGATTTTCGATAGCTTTTAGAAATTCAAAGTCAGTTTCTTGTGAAGCAAAGTTGTTTGGATTAGGATTGTGTTTTGAATTTGGACTCGAAGAGTAGGAGGAAATTGAAGTGTTATTGAAATTGGCAATCATTACTCCGACAGTTTTGACTTGAAGCTCGGCCTTTAGAGGCTCTTGATTGATGCAAGAATCTAGCCCTAGACTCTTAGACTCGTAACTAGACTCAGATCCAGACTCATCCTCTGACTCGGACTCGCTCGTCATAAATCCTTCGCCCACAGTAATCTTGAACATTTTGCCATTTGGAGCAGATATCTTGAGGGACTTGAAGCTTGATTTGTAGAAGGTGAGTTGACTGCTTGCTCGATGCCGGCTATGAGTGAGGCTAGGGCTGATGGAGTTCTTTTCAACCTCTCTCCTCTTCGGCGAACCCACAGGATCCTCGGACTCCTATTTAGGACACACCACATGATTTAGAACTTGGAATTTCCGACACATGATATGATATGCATGCAATGAATGAGACCTAGACTTGACTCTAAGTGCCACTCCGAAGATTCGGGATTTTGGATTTTTGTACTTGTATCCGGGATTTGCAACCCATTGGAAATGTTTGAGAGGAGCCTTCATTCTTTTGTGGAAGTTGACTCTTTGTACTAGAACTTGGAATATCCAAAAATGAATATTTCGACTTATTGGAAATTGGACTATTTTAAAGGGAATTTCAACCCGTTCGAGAATTTTGGAAATTGGACTTGTACTAGGAAATTGAATTTTGTATTATTTCAAGGGAATTTCATGTTAGGTTATGATTCATATGACAAAACATAAATCATGTGGAAAAACCATAAAGCCAGGAAAGCATATTATTTACACATAATCATTTAGCATAGTTTAGATGCATACACTTTGTTGCGTGCCCTCCCTAGCTGCGCCCGAACCGAACAAGAACAATTCTTTAGGACTCCAAGTGTCGTCCCTCCGTAGATAGTCCACAGTACGTCCGGATCCGCCTCATGATTGACCAACTAGAATCGCCCTTAAGGTGCTAGGATTTTCGGCTAGGTTAGTGCAAGTGTATGGCTGAATTTTCTTTCAAAAACTTACCCTTTGAATACTTCAATTGTGTCTATAAATTATGACCCTAGGTTCTTATTTATAGAGGTACGGAAAGGGAATTGGAATCCTACTAGGATATGAATTAATTAAACTAGAATCCTATAAGAACTCTAATTAATTAATTTATCCTTTTAGGATTAGGAATTTAATCATATACCAAATCCTAATAGCTTTAGGAATCGTGCATGAACACAAACACACACACGCACGGCAGCCCACGAGGGGCACCTATGCGCGCGCGCGCTCAGCCCACGCCACGAGGCCCGCAACGCAGCCATGGCCTTGGCGCGCGCTGGGCCTGCCTTGCGGTGGGCCTGGGCGCTGCCTTGGCTTGGCGTGTGGCGCGCGTTTGGCTTGCTGGGCGATGGCCTGGCTTCGTGCTGGGCCTTCGTCCGGCAGGCCTCGTCCGATGCTTATTCGTACGATACGCTTCCGATTAAATTCCCGGTTCCGGAATTCATTTCCGATACGAACAATATTTAATATTTCCGATTCTGGAATTAATTTCCATTTCGAACAAATATTTAATATTTCCGTTTCCGGAATTATTTTCCGATTTCGATAATATTTCCGATTCTGACAATATTTCCGTTTCCGGCAATATTTCCGATTCCGGCAATATTTCCATTTCCGATAATATTTCCCGATACGTACCATGTTTCCGTTTCCGGCAACATCTACGACTTGGATAATATTTATATTTCCGATACGATCCATATTTCCGTTTCCGGAGTATTCATTTCTTGCTTGTGACGATCTCAGCTCCCACTGAAACCAAGATCCGTCGATTCCGAATATCCATATATGGAGTATTTAATGCCATTAAATACTTGATCCGTTTACGTACTATTTGTGTGACCCTACGGGTTCAGTCAAGAGTAAGCTGTGGATTAATATCATTAATTCCACTTGAACTGAAGCGGCCTCTAGCTAGGCATTCAGCTCACTTGATCTCACTGAATTATTAACTTGTTAATTAATACTGAACCGCATTTATTAGACTTAACATCGAATGCATACTTGGACCAAGGGCACTATTTCCTTCAGTCTCCCACTTGTCCTTGGGGACAAGTGTGCATTACCTAATTCCTTTGTCGCTCGATGCTTGCTCTTGAACATAAGGTAAGAGTTGTCATCCTTATTATGTCCAGGGGTGTTTCTCGGTTTCAGAGTTCAACTGATCAAATAAACAGATAATCATAGCCTATGATTCATCCGAGCACGGCCATGCATTTCACAGTTTCTAGCTCTCCGAGTGGCCTTGTACAACTTTTAAGCATCTCATCCCGATTTATGGGAGGACAATCCCAATCTTGCGATCTTGAGATTAGACTTCGTTTGATAGGTGATTACCCGAGCGTTGCCTTTATAGCCTCCTTTTACGGTGCGACGGTTGGTCAACGTCAAAGTAACCAGTTCTCAAACAAGCAATCTCAAATCACTCAGGTATTGAGGATTTAGTGTCTAATAATTTTAATGAAATTTACTTATGACAGATTTTCATCTCTTACAGTAAAGTTTCATAGGTCTGTCCGATACTAGTCTTCTCAAAGTAAGTATCTATGCAAATGATTATGACATTGCCATGTCCACATAGTTCAAGAAACAGAACTACTAGTCATCTTGCATTCTAGTCGTCTAACGTTTTCTATGCGTCTAATTTTATAGAAAACTCCGACCAGGGACCATTTTCAACCTTTGAATTCAAGTTCACTTGATAGACATTTCTTAGTCACAGGACTGGTCCTGACAGTCTATCTTGAATATATCGTCAAATTGAAGGGACTCATCATTTAATAAACCACAAATTAAATGGAAAAATGAATTCTATTCATTTATTGTGAATGATTAACCAATAATGTTTTACAAAGAATTAAACTCTAAAACTTTAAAACATTAAATAAGGACATCAAAGCCATTCTCCAACATTCTTGATTCCCATAGCTGCAGTGTGCGAGTTGTGCTTCGCCTGCGGCAGAGGTTTAGTCAATGGATCTGATATGTTGTCATCAGTTCCAATCTTGCTTATCTCGACTTCTTTTCTTTCAACGAACTCTCGTAGAAGGTGAAATCTACGAAGTACATGCTTGACTCTTTGGTGGTGTCTAGGCTCCTTCGCCTGTGCAATAGCTCCGTTATTATCACAATACAGGGCTATTGGTCCTTTAATGGAGGGGACTACACCAAGTTCACCTATAAACTTCCTTAGCCATATAGCTTCCTTTGCTGCTTCATGTGCAGCAATGTACTCCGCTTCAGTTGTAGAATCCGCAATGGTGCTTTGCTTAGCACTTTTCCAGCTTACTGCTCCTCCGTTGAGGCAGAAGACAAACCCAGACTGTGATCTGAAATCATCTTTGTCGGTTTGGAAACTTGCGTCCGTATAGCCTTTAACAATTAATTCATCATCTCCACCATAGACCAGGAAGTCATCTTTGTGCCTTTTCAGGTACTTCAGAATGTTCTTGGCAGCAGTCCAATGCGCCTCTCCTGGGTCTGACTGGTATCTGCTCGTAGCACTGAGTGCGTACGCAACATCCGGGCGTGTACATATCATAGCATACATTATTGAACCAATCAATGATGCATACAGAATCCATTCATTCGTCTACGCTCATCAAGTGTTTTTGGGCACTGAGTCTTGCTTAGAGTTATTCCATGAGACATGGGTAGGTAGCCTCGCTTGGAGTCTGCCATCTTGAACCTATCAAGCACCTTATTGATATAAGTGCTTTGACTAAGTCCAATCATCCTTTTAGATCTATCTGTGTAAATCTTGATGCCCAATATGTACTGTGCTTCTCCTAGATCCTTCATCGAAAAACATTTCCCAAGCCAAATCTTGACAGAGTTCAACATAGGAATGTCATTTCCGATAAGTAATATGTCATCGACATATAATACTAGGAAAGCAATTTTGCTCCCACTGACCTTCTTGTATACACAAGATTCGTATGCGTTCTTGATGAAACCAAAGTCACTGACTGCTTCATCAAAACGTATATTCCAGCTCTTGGATGCCTGCATCAATCCGTAGATTGATTTCTTTAGCTTGCATACCTTTTTAGCATTCTTTGGATCCTCAAAACCTTCAGGCTGTGTCATAAACACAGTTTCTGTTAAAACGCCGTTTAAGAAAGCGGTTTTGACATCCATCTGCCATATTTCGTAGTCGTAATATGAAGCGATTGCTAACATTATCCGAATAGACTTTAGCATTGCAACTGGTGAAAAGGTTTCATCGTAATCCACACCGTGGACTTGCCTGTAACCTTTTGCAACCAATCTAGCTTTGAAAACTTAAAGTTTGAAAACCCATTTGCTTCCAATGGCTTTGTAGCCATCTGGCAAATCGACCAAATCCCATACTTGGTTTTCTGACATGGAGTCTAATTCAGATTGCATGGCTTCTTGCCATTGCTTGGAGCTAGGGCTCGTCATAGCTTGTTTGTAAGTCGCAGGTTCATCACTTTCAAGTAATAGAACGTCATAACTCTCGTTCGTCAAAATACCTAAGTACCTTTCCGGTTGAGATCTATATCTCTGCGATCTACGCGGGGTTACATCTCTAGATTGACCATGATCCTCACCAGATACTTCTAAAGATCTCTGAGTTTCATCCTATGTCATCTTGAGCATTCTCTAGTGTTTGTTGTTCGACTCGAATTTCTTCGAGGTCTACTTTTCTCCCACTTGTCATTTTGGAAATGTGATCTTTCTCCAAAAAGACACCATCTCGAGCAACAAACACCTTGTTCTCAGATGTATTGTAGAAGTAATACCCCTTTGTTTCCTTTGGATAGCCAACAAGGATACATTTGTCAGATTTCGGATGAAGTTTGTCTGAAATTAATCGTTTGACGTATACTTCACATCCCCAAATCTTAAGAAAAAACACTTTTGGAGGTTTTCCAAACCATAACTCATATGGAGTCTTTTCGACAGCCTTAGACGGAGCTCTATTTATAGTGAGTGCAGCTGTATTTAGTGCATGTCCCCAAAATTCTATTGGAAGTTCGGCCTGACCCATCATTGACCTAACCATGTCTAGCAAGGTTCTGTTCCTCCGTTCCGACACACCGTTCCATTGTGGTGTTCCAGGAGGGGTCAATTCTGATAGAATTCCACATTCTTTCAGATGGTCATCAAATTCATAGCTCAGATATTCACCGCCTCTATCAGACCGTAGTGCCTTAATCTTCTTGCCTAATTGATTCTCTACTTCACTCTGAAATTCCTTGAACTTATCAAAGGATTCAGACTTATGCTTCATTAGGTAGACATAACCATATCTACTGAAGTCATCAGTGAAAGTGATAAAGTAGCTGAAACCACCTCTAGCATTTGTACTCATTGGTCCACATACATCTGTATGGATTAAACCCAATAGTTCAGTTGCTCTTTCTCCAACTTTAGAGAAAGGTTGCTTTGTCATTTTGCCAAGTAAACATGATTCGCACTTACCATAATCCTCTAAGTCAAATGGTTCTAGAATTCCTTCTTTTTGAAGTCTTTTCATGCGTTTCAAGTTAATATGGCCTAATCGACAATGCCACAGATAGGTGAGATCTGAATCATCCTTTTTGGCCTTTTTGGTATTTATGTTATAAACTTGTTTGTCGTGATCTAATAAATAAAGTCCATTGACTAATCTAGCAGATCCATAAAACATCTATTTAAAATAAAACGAACAACTATTGTCTTTTATTAAAAAGAAAAATCCCTTAGCATCTAAGCAAGAAACTGAAATGATGTTTTTAGTAAGGCTTGGAACATGGAAACACTCTTCCAGTTCCAAAACTAGCCCAGAGGGCAACGACAAAAAATAAGTTCCTACAGCTAATGCAGCAATCCGTGCTCCATTTCCCACTCGTAGGTCGACTTTACCCTTGCTTAACTTTCTACTTCTTCTTAGTCCCTGAGAATTGGAATATAAGTGTGAGCCACAACCTGTATCTAATACCCAATAAGTTGAATTAACAAGTGTACAGTCTATAACGAAAATACCTGAAGATGGAACGACTATTCCGTTCTTCTGATCTTCCTTTAGCTTCAAGCAATCTCTCTTCCAATGCCCCTTCTTCTTGCAGTAGAAGCATTCGGATTCAGAAGTGGGTTGACTGACCTTCCTCTTTTCAGACTTGGCGCCAATTTGCTTTGTTGGGCTGGCCTTGTTGCCACCTTCCTTAGCATTCCTCTTCTTTCCAGATTTCTTGAACTTGCCCCCACGCACCATAAGCACATCTTGCTTATCAATTTTGAGCGTCTTTTCAGCGGTCTTCAGCATACCGTGAAGCTCAGTGAGAGTTTTGTCCAGACTATTCATATTGTAGTTCAGTTTGAACTGATCATACCCGTTATGAAGAGAATGGAGGATGGTGTCTACAGCCATTTCTTGAGAGAATCGCTGATCCAGCCGACTCATATTCTCAATGAGTCCAATCATTTTGAGAACATGTGGACTTACGGGCTCGCCTTTCTTAAGCTTGGTCTCAAGAATTTGCCTATGAGTCTCGAATCTTTCGACTCGAGCCAGATCTTGGAACATGTTCTTCAACTCACTGATGATTGTGAAAGCATCTGAGTTGATGAACGTTTTCTGTAGATCTGCACTCATGGTGGCGAGCATTAGACATTTCACATCCTTGTTGGCATCAATCCAACGATTGAGGGCTGCCTGAGTGACCCCTTCGCCTGCGGCTTCGGGAATCGCCTCTTCCAGGACATACTCCTTTTCTTCCTGCATAAGAACTATTTGCAAGTTCCTTTGCCAGTCAAGGAAGTTTTTCCCGCTCAACTTCTCCTTTCCGAGAATTGATCGAATGTTGAATGAATTGTTGTTTGCCATAATTAAAACTACAATTGAAAAGAATAAACAAATAAATAATCATTCACAGTTTCTCTTAATAAACTTAAGTTCTAGCATACATGCATAATTCAATGTTCATTAAGCATTTTATTCAAGTTATGTGTTCCGGCAGGTGTGAATAAAATGATTCCAAGACCCTAAAATCCATTGAAGAATTAAGCACATTATGTATTTAGACTTAATTCTAAAATCTTTTAGGTAAGCAAAAGCCTTTTGCTAATAGTCTAGAAACTACTCTTGGTTGATAGGTACGTCTAAGAACTTATTAGGTAAACCTATCGATTTTTCCACGACATAAAAGGACTCCTTACTTATATCGTTGAGTTTCACCAAAACTAACATGTACTCACAATTATTTGTGTACCTTACCCCTTTAGTATCGATAAGTAACACCTCTCTATGGCGGAAAACTATTACTAAGATCGATGAAGAAAGGATATCCAAGTAAGTGTTATTTTGGCATGGCACCTTTTAACTCAATTTTTAAGTTTGGAACTTAAGGCTCTTACTATGTTGGTTAGATTTTAAGTGAACTAAAATCCTTAATCATGTAACATAATCAAGCTTTGATCTCATGCATATTTAAGACATATTTAAAAGCAATAAATAACTTAAAACATGCATAAGATAAATGTGATCTAGTATGGCCCGACTTCATCTTGAAGCTTCAACTTCAAAGTCCGTCTTGAAAATGGATACTTCGTCTTGAATTTCACCGTGGGAGGCGCCATTTTCTTTAAATAGGATAAGCTATAATTAAACTAATTACAACTATTTGATGGTACGCAAACCATATTTGAATTGAAAAACAATTTTGGTACTTTAGACCAATTACATTCAAATTAATGGTACGCAGACCATATTTTCTATCCTATTTGGGCCATACTAGTCACTTCATAACCTGCAAAACAGTACATATACAATATATACCATTCACCCATTCATTATCATGAATGGCCCACATAGCTGGTTAGTAAAACACGTTATGCATCACATAAATATTTGCAGTAATTAATTAAGGGCACCAATAATCTACCAATTATTCAGTCCTTATTAATTCTAATCAAGTTGTTTAACCTTAAGGGATTTGTAGACCTAATCAAGAGTTTATGACAAAAAATGCTCCCACTAAAACCAATAAATTCATGTGCTTTACTAATTTTAAACATAAAAATGTATTTCTAGTCTAACCGGAAACATACAAATTTAATTAAAATTTAAAGCTCATATAAATTTATAATTGAATCCGCTTATTTAATTTATTTTCAGTCGAATTTAAATTAATTCAAGATTTTTAATTTTAGTAAAATAATTAGAATAAATAAAATTTATCATAATTAAAATATTCAAAATTAAAATCCAAGAAAACAATTTAAATTATTAATTTTAAAATTAATTAAAATTACATGAACTGAAAATTTCAAATTAAAATTTTAAAACGATTTAATCGTAACATAAGGTACGCACATCACCACGCAACGCACAACCATAGGCCACACGCACGCAGCCATCGCTGGCCACGATGCGCGCAGCCTATGTGATGCGTCGCGTCTGCTGATGCTCACCCTCGCAAGGCATCAATCGAAGCACGCGAGCAAGTGCTCGCTGCGCGCGCCAGCGCTCGATGCACGCGAGCCAGCGCTCGCTACACGAGGCATTGCTCGCTGCACGTGAGCCAGCGCTCGCTGCGCGCGAGCCCGCGCTCGCTTCGCGAGGCAGTGCGCGCTGTGGCGCAGCTCGCTTGCTGCCCACACGCGACTGCTCGCTGCCTTGCCTCTCGCCCTTGCCCACTCCTCCATCGCGCATAGCACACGACACAAGGCAGGGCTACTTCCTTGTGCTCGCGCACCATTGCCTTGTTTGCTGCATTTGTACCGCATGGGCGACGAGCTCCCTTGCTCGTCGTCGCATGCCCGCACTATACAACACCCCTTAAGGGTAACACGTAGCGTCCATTGCTTTGTGCGTGCAAGTTTTATGAGCGAATTGCATAAAACTTAAAACTTTTATTTTCAAAATTAATGACAAATTAATAAATCATATTAATTTCATAATTTTTGGGCGAAAAATCAAAAATTTATTAATTAAATAATTTCCGATTAACATGGATTCAAATCTAGGTCATAAAAATTTAAAATTTAACACAAATTAACAATTTTTATGGTGGTTTTTAATCATAGGTATCTAATTAAATTATTAATTAATCATGAAAATCAAATCAATTCTAAATTATTCGAATTTCAACAAATTAATCATAATTACAAATTAGATTGCACAATTAACAAGGCTAGGCATTCAAACTTGTTAAACATATACAGTAGGTCAATCAAAATTCAAGATTTATCAACAAGAATCGCAAATATTTAATTTAACATCTTAAATTTACAAACTTTTGCGTGCGAAAAAATAAAACCTCCGAAAAGTCATAGTCAAAATTTTAGAATGCCTTTTACATGCGGAATTGACACAAAAATCACTCGATTTGGATGAGTAACGAAGAAACTGCCGAAAAACTGCGTACATATAATTAAATAAACGCAATTTGCAATTAATTAACAATTACGAAAATTAATCACCCCTTTTAATTCTTGCAAATTTGTAATATTTAACCATGTTTATGCAATTTAGATTATGAAAATAATAAGAGGCTCGTGATACCACTGTTAGGTTATGATTCATATGACAAAACATAAATCATGCGGAAAAACCATAAAGCCAGGAAAGCATATTATTTACACATAATCATTTAGCATAGTTTAGATGCATACACTTTGTTGCGTGCCCTCCCTAGCTGCGCCCGAACCGAACAAGAACAAGTCTTTAGGACTCCAACTGTCGTCCCTCCGTAGATAGTCCACAGTACGTCCGGATCCGCCTCAAGATTGACCAACTAGAATCGCCCTTAAGGTGCTAGGATTTTCGGCTAGGTTAGTGCAAGTGTATGGCTGAATTTTCTTTCAAAAAATTACCCTATGAATACTTCAATTGTGTCTATAAATTATGACCCTAGGCTCTTATTTATAGAGGTATGGAGAGGGAATTGGAATCCTACTAGGATATGAATTAATTAAACTAGAATCCTATAAGAACTCTAATTAATTAATTTATCCTTTTAGGATTAGGAATTTAATCATATACCAAATCCTAATAGCTTTAGGAATCGTGCATGAACACAAACACACACACGCACGGCAGCCCACGAGGGGCGCCTATGCGCGCGCGCGCTCAGCCCACGCCACGAGGCCCGCAACGCAGCCATGGCCTTGACGCGCGCTGGGCCTGCCTTGGCTTGGTGTGCCTTGCGGTGGGCCTGGGCGCTCCCTTGGCTTGGCGTGTGGCGCGCGTTTGGCTTGTTGGGCGATGGCCCGGCTTCGTGCTGGGCCTTCGTCCGGCAGGCCTCGTCCGATGCTTATTCGTACGATACACTTCCGATTAAATTCCCGGTTCCGGAATTCATTTCCGATACGAACAATATTTAATATTTCCGATTCCGGAATTAATTTCCGTTTCGAACAAATATTTAATATTTCCGTTTCCGGATTTATTTTCCAATTCCGATAATATTTCTGATTCTGACAATATTTCCGTTTCCGGCAATATTTCCGATTCCGGCAATATTTCCATTTCCGTTAATATTTTCCGATACGTACCATGTTTCCCATTTCCGGCAACATCTACGACTTG
The DNA here is from genome assembly GCF_020520425.1 of Spinacia oleracea. Classification (NCBI taxonomy): domain Eukaryota; kingdom Viridiplantae; phylum Streptophyta; class Magnoliopsida; order Caryophyllales; family Amaranthaceae; genus Spinacia; species Spinacia oleracea. The sequence goes on from NC_079489.1 coordinate 151,487,307, forward strand.
GATGATATTTATATTTCCGATACGATCCATATTTCCGTTTCCGGCAATATCATCGTTTCCGGAGTATTCATTTCTTGCTTGTGACGATCTCAGCTCCCACTGAAACCAAGATCCGTCGATTCCGAATATCCATAGATGGAGTATTTAATGCCATTAAATACTTGATCCGTTTACGTACTATTTGTGTGACCCTACGGGTTCAGTCAAGAGTAAGCTGTGGATTAATATCATTAATTCCACTTGAACTGAAGCGACCTCTAGCTAGGCATTCAGCTCACTTGATCTCACTGAATTATTAACTTGTTAATTAATACGGAACCGCATTTATTAGACTTAACATTGAATGCATACTTGGACCAAGGGCACTATTTCCTTCATTTCAACCCGTCAATATTTTAGGGGAATTTCAACCCATTGGACTTGGAGTATTTGAAGGGAATTTCAATCCGATTGAAAGGGAATTGATTTTGTATTATTTCAAGGGAATTTCAACCCGTCAATATTTCAGGGGGATTTCAACCCGTTGGATCTGGAGTATTTGAAGGGAATTTCAACCCGTGGGAGAATTGGAATTTGTATTATTTCAGGGGAGTTTCAACCCGTTGGAAGATTGGACTTGTATTATTTCAGGGGATTTTCAACCCGTGGATAGAATTTGAACTTGTATTATTTCAGGGGATTTTCAACCCGTTGAATGGAATCTCGAACTTGTATTATTTCTGGGGAGTTTCAACCCGTTGGAAATATTTTGAATTTGGTATTGGGGAGCAATGGAAAGCAAGATTTCTTTGTAGCTTGTAGATGAATTTGGAATTTGAATTTGGCTCGAAGTTTGAACTTTGAAATGGAAAGGACGCACTTTTGTATGTAGAACATGAGGCTTTGTATTTGGAAAATCAGGCATTATGCCACCGTGGATTTGAAACATTGAATTTGGGAATTTGAAAGTCCGGCATAACCGTGGACTTGGAATCTTGAAGTATAGGACTTGAGGTTTGAAATATAGAATAGAAAAGTCGGCATTACGACGGCATGAATTTGGAATTTGACCCTTGAAGCTTGAAATTTTGAAAGGTCGAGTTGGAAAGTTGGCATTATGCCGGTACGGGCTCGAACATTTGAAGTTGAGGTTTTGAGACTTGGAATTGGCAACTTGAGTTTGAGGTTTGAAGACTTGAATGTTTGAAGTAGGAAATCCGCATGACGCCGTTGGATTTGGGTTTTGAACTTGAAATTTTGACTAGAAAATCCGGCATTATGACGTCGTTGGATTTGAGTTTTGAGTTTGGAAATGGAAATTTTGACTAGAAAATCCGGCATTATGGTGCCGTTGGATTGAGTCTTGACTTGAAACTTGAAACTCGAAATTTGAATTAGAAAATCCGACATTATGGCACCGTTGGATTTGGACTTGAAAATTGAGGTTTTGGACTAGAAAATTTGGATTTGAACTTGAAACTCGAAATTTGGACTAGCAAATCCGGCATTATGACGCCGTTGGATTTGAACTTTGAAAATTGAGGTTTTGGACTTAGAAAATTTGGATTGAACTTGAAACTCGAAATTTGGACTAGAAAATCCGGTATTATGACGCCGTTGGATTTGAACTTTGAAAATTGAGGTTTTGGACTTAGAAAATTTGGATTGAACTTGAAACTCGAAATTTGGACTAGAAAATCCGGCATTATGACGCTGTTGGATTTGAACTTTGACTTGGAAACTTGAGGTTTGGATTTGAAAATTATGACGCCGTTGGATTGAATTTTGAACTTGGAACTTGGAATTGGACTTGAAAATCCGGCATTATGACGCCGTTGGATTGCATTTTGAATTTGGAACTTGGAATTTGGACTTGAAAATCCGGCATTATGACGCCGTTGGATTGAATTTTGAATTTGGAACTTGGAATTGGACTTGAAAATCCGGCATTTTGACGCCGTTGGATTGCATTTTGAATTTGGAACTTGGAATTTGGACTTGAAAATCCGGCATTATGACGCCGTTGGATTGAATTTTGAATTTGGAACTTGGAATTTGGGACTTGAAAATCCGGCATTATGACGCCGTTGGATTGAATTTTGAATTTGGCATTTGTGCGTGAGGCGTGTTTAAGGGTTTTGAATCAAATGGAGTGACACTCCTAAAGACCCTAAAATCGGCGATTAGATGCATGAGGTTTGAATGATGCTCCTAGGGGTTTGGTTTCCTAGTTGGAGGCTAATTGGTTTTGGCAAGCTAGAACTCGAGGTTAGCCATTCACGCGTGCAAAGACGCCCACACAATGCACAAGTAGCACATTGTCACACTAATCATGAATATGAATGCGACATGCAAAGTTCTCAACCTAAGGTCGGTCTAAGTTTTGTATGATGCAAGTGGTCGGCTTTGGGTGTCAAAAGGTACTCGGCTAAGAGACGGATCCGGCGACAAGCTTGCACATCCGTCTAAGGGAAGTGTGTGTCGGCAGACGGCCTCCATACTTGACATCGGGAATGTCAAGTAAATGCCAAGTTTCGGTAGGCGCGGAAATGGTCACACACTTTGGTCGGGAACCGTATGGAGAGTCACCATTTCGTTGCCCCCGGGGCTAGCCCGAATGTAGAACACATCCGTTTGGGCAAAGGTAGAAATTCATTTTGCACAATATGGTTTTCGAAAAATGCATGAAATGCCTAGAAATTAAAATTGAAATCGTACTTGAATTTGTATTTGTAAAGCTCGTTTTTCGGCACTCGTTCACGAGGTTTGGGAGCGTCCTTCCAGATTCAAAAATAGACTAACTCCCAACACGAAAAGTTGAGCAAAAGTGGGCAACAAGCCACTGTGAGTCACTGTCCTGGATGCAGGCAGTGGCGTTGGGCGCAGGGGCAGCGCCTGGCGCCAGTGCTGGCATCCAGTACTTAAGCAGATCAGTGGCTTGCTGCTCGAAATCTGCCTGCATTTTCGAATTGAAATTAGTAAAGTTCCCAGCGGAGTTGCCAGAATTATAGGGGTTTTTTTGTGCAAAACTTGTTTCCCGTTCTACAAGAGGGGCGGTTCTATAGAAAACCATAGAATTTTTGTACCTCGAAGGAGTCGCCACCAAACATTGTTTAAAGTCTCGTTTGGAGAGACCGCAAGTGACTCTATTTTGGATAAGGCTTTGAATCCTCGAAACGGATGGGTGAGATCCGGGCACGGGAACGAAATGCTTATTCCGCGAGCTTTAGAAATATTCAAGTACGTTGGCACAACATTTTCGAAAATATACCCTAGATTAGACTATGTGGGTTTGAATTTAGAGCAAATAGAATCTCTATTTTGTATGGTGGTCAATTTCCTTTAAAGATTAATTTAAGGAACCTAAGGCCGGTTTGTCCAAGAAATTATCTTTGTTAAGCGTGATGTAACCTTTGTATCTTGTTGTATTTAGCATGTGCGGTGATGAAAGCAATAAAGCAAATAAAGCAACATCACAATACTAAATAAAGTGCGGAATTAGTAAATACAAGACCCCCTAGAAATGGACTAGGGAGTAGGTCCACATTGCCTAGAAATGGACTAGGCAAGTAAAGATGCGGAATTGAAAGTGCGGAATTGAAAGTGCGGAATTGAAATTGCGATATTGAAATTGCGGTATTGAAATTGCGGTATTGAAAGTGCGATATTGAAATTGCGGTATTGAAAGGTGCGATATTGAAATTGCAATATTGAAAGGTGCATAATTGAAACTTGTACTTGGGCACATGAGATTCGAACGCCAAGCGGCTCCTTAAAAATAAGTGCGCCCGACACGAATTCAAAGCCAAAAATCTCAACTTGGGAGAGGTTGCTCAACCCAAATATCCTAGATTTTGCATGTTAAACTTGAACTTGAAAGCTTGAATATTGAAGTTTTGAACTTGAAATAATTTAAATTGAACTTGAAAGGATCCTAGTTTATGGAAGTAACACCATGAACAACCCTAAACATGATGGGATCTTGAAATTTGAAAACTTGAACTTGTATATTGAAAAATGGAGTTTTGAATCTCAAAAGACTAAACCTTTAAATGTTAAAAGGTGTCATCTTTGATTACCCCATACTTGAAGGTGATTCTAGTCCAAAGAGGTGATTGTAAACAACTTTGGGCATCCTTGAATCTTGAAAGTTTGCATTTTGTATTTTGAAAAAGTTTGTATTTTTGGAAAACATGTATGATTGTTGCAAGTGGTGTTTTTAATGATAAGAAACACCAACTTGCTAATCATTTTGAAATCAAAGCAACATAGTTGATTAGAATGGGATTCGGATTTACCTATTTAGGTTTAGGCAAGAGCTCTCAATTGCTTAGAATTTAGGAATTTTGTATGTGTTTTTGAGGAGTTTTTGAGTTGTATTTTGAGGCGTAATGTCAGAATTATGACGTTGTATTGTTGTTCTCCTCCTCATTATGCTGAAAATGAGGGGTATTTATAGGAGGAATGGGTGCAAGGCGCCAGCACACGCGCATCACGCTGGACCAGCGCAGTGCGCTGCTGACGTGGCTTGAATGCCGCCAAAGCAAGGACGCGGGCTCCGTCCTTGTTTCGTTTTGTAGTGTTGTACCTGTTGTACGAATAGTACTAGGTTTGGCGTTTTGTATTTGCTTGGAGGTTAAGGCATCATTTAGCGTCTAAAAACAAGCCTTTCTCGGGTTTTGAATTCCGGTTTTACGGGACGGGCTCCGGCATGCTCGGTTTTGTGAGTCGGCGCCCGAATTTAACTTGCCTTATATGATTTTGAGTGGAAAAGGCCTAGTAAAACCAATGGGATGGTCTACTAGATGAGATTGTACTTGGATTTTGAAATTGGATTTGGAAAGTTGTATTTTGTACCGAGAACCGAAAGGGGAACGGTCTCGGGGGTTGGATTTATGATCTTGAATTTTGGAAGTATTCTTAGCAATTGGGATTTCCGCCTGGAGTTATTCTAATCACCTAGTAAGGATAATGGTATCGTCATCATCTCAGAGGGGAGACACAAATTAGGTGTCTACAATAACTTAAATATTTGAGTATTTTTTATTGTTGATATATATGGTTATATATTATTCTAATTAATAAAAATAGAATACGCGTTTTAAAATCCATTAATTCATTAGGTTGAACCATACCCGAAAACTTCAGGTCACGAACAAGCATTTATCCATGCCTAAACTTAAAAGTGATCGACCTGAATTAAACCGAACCAAACTAATTTGTTGTAACCTGAATCGATCTGAACCGGTTGGCAGGTTTATCCATAACAGATTTATTAATTTTCCGGAGTAGTATGTGAATAATTGATCATAGACTCGTCGGTGCTAATTTTATCTCCTCCTTTTCCCCACACACTATCCCCCTCTCTCCTGCTTTTTCTCTCCTCTGTAAAGATATGTCATGGCTAGTCACCTCCATCGCTAACTCTCTCAAGCTAGACGACTACGAAGACGATGCCACCACCGCAAATTCCGGTGAAAATCCTCCATTACGACCTAAAAACCCTAATAATGCGGACGATCACCAAACCCACAGCCGCCGGACGGACTCATCCGATTCATCCTCACCGCCGGATCATCAAAACACCACACCTCGTGGCGTCAAAGACGACCTCTCCGAGTTCTCCAAAACCCTAACTCGACAACTTTGGGGAGTCGCCTCTTTTCTCGCTCCTCCTCCACAGATCTCCGATCGCGATCCGCAAATTAACGATTCCGAGGATAATACCGGCGATCTTGCTGGAATTACAGGGATTCGTAATGATTTGTCGGAGATTGGCGGGAGGTTTCGGTCCGGAATTTCGAAGCTCTCGACTAATAAGGCGGTTTCCGGATTTTCGAAGATCGCTTCGAATATACTGCAGTTTGCTTCGGAGGAGGAATTGTCGATTGAGGATTACACTCAACGAGGTGTCATTGGTGTCACGGAAGAGGTGGTTTCATTTGCTAGGGATGTTGCTATGCATCCTGAGACTTGGATTGATTTTCCTTTGCCTGAGGATGACGAGGATGAAGGTTTGATTCAACTTCCCTTCCTTATTTTTTATGTTTTTATTCAAGAGTTGTGAGCTGCTAACTTGCCAATTGTGTTTTTATCTTTGGCGTAGAATTGATTTATTTCATCGATAAAGTGTGCATAGAAGTGATAGAACACTAGTGTTATAGTTGATTGAACTCCTTGCTGGTTGTGATACAGATTGCCATTCCGCTCGATACAATAATGGTGAAGAATTATTTATTTCATAGATGAATTGTGCATAGAAGTGATAGAACACTAGTGGTATAGTTGATTGAACTCCTTGCTGGTTATGATATCGATTGTCGTTTAGTTCAATAAGCAGATTTCCTTTGGAGTTTTATTCAGGATTTCTGGTGTAGGATGTGTTATGCTAAATCTGAAATTTTGAAAGGATGGGATAAGGGATCGTAATCTCGTATTTTTGTTCCTGTGAGAATGATTCCGATGACCATGTTGATCTTGAGTGGCTGTTGAGAACTCCTTTTTATCTTATGGAAGAACTTGATTGGTTGAAAGCAATGTATTCACATTTTGTTGCTGGTTACTATTCAATAATTTCCTATGGGAAGTCACGTCCAGTTTTCTAAAGCAATATTTTCTCTGAGTTTACTGTGGCTGTAGTTCTACATCGTGCAAATTGGTTTTACAGAAAGTGTGGATTTTATATTTTCCGATGTTTGTATTTTTCAGCATATCTTGAGCATAACAAAGGTTCCCACTTTTGTCTTCAGATTTTGACTTGTCAGATGCTCAGCAAGAACATGCATTGGCTGTTGAACGTCTTGCACCTGAATTGTCTGCCTTAAGAACTGAACTTTGCCTAGGCTACATGAATGAGGGCTCCTTTTGGAAAATTTATTTTGTGCTTGTGCACCCTAGACTTAGCCGTCAAGATGCTGAAATCTTGTCTACACCACAGGTAGGTTGTCACTACTCACTCTTGTCCTTAATTATTTACAAATTCATTACTTGATATGATGTTTAGCTATTTACAAATCAACTATGAGTCCGTGTGTTACCTCATATATGATTTGTGAGCTACGGAGTTGAAATTAAACTCATTGAAATTACAGTTTTTGAAAGCCAATTAGCCAGCATAGAATGTCTGCAGTTTGTTCTAAACTTCTAATCATCTTCGTGTTTGGTAATGTTGTCGGCATAACTGCACAAGTAATATTGGACTTAGGAATCTTTGAATGTTTAGTGTTATTGGATTCATTTTAAAGCGGGACCAGCTATGGGAGCCAAAATACAAGGACAGAGGAGCTTTTCTTTTAATTTACATGGCACGTGGTTATTATCTTGTTGCATGGATTTTACCTATCTTACATACTTATGCATCCAGGCTAGTAGTCCTGTTCGCATTTGGTTGATCACTTTCAGAACTGAAAAATGTACTGGGAAATCAGCGTTGAGAGAGTCTGAGATCATAAAGAAGAGAGAGAAACGGGTTGGAGAACGAACTTAAGTTGCATAATAATCACTAGTAAATATTTGGAGAAGACATGATGTTGGTATGTCAGGGTGTATATTTTCTTACTTTGCGAGGCTGTTTTAATGGACTAAAGTAACTATGCTGTCAAATCAGAAGCACTTATAATAGTTTTATTATAAAGACAATACTGCTGCCTGCTAGTCATCATGATGAAGCTTTTAAAGCATAATATATGGTTCTCTTAACAATTACAGAAAGCAAGACGAAAACAGATTTCCGTTTTAGTCCTACCAAATCCTAGCAAGTAGCAAGAGCCATGCTTTGAATTCCTGTACAATTATGTTGGATTACCTTTGCCGCTCTGCTCTTCTTTTTGTTACAAATACAATACGTTGCTGAAACTGACTGGCTGACTAGTTGACAAACTAAATGGTTCAATTCTTGTATAGTTGTATCGCCCTTAACTGAATTAGTTCAGTAAATTTCTGTTTTGGTTTTTCCATAGTTAGCTCCATTTTAAGTGTCTTGGCTTGATGTTTTGATGTGAATATTAGCACGCCACCAAGAACAATTGCTAGAAAGTAAATTTATCCAACTTGATTAAAGAATAAATCACCCTCAGGTTAGCAAATAAATCTCAACAGACAAACACAAACACACCAGTATGTTTTTAAGCAAAATATCAGAACTTCTATTCAATCATCTCCAGTCGAAATAAAGTTTACAGCATAAACCTATTTATAGAATTATAGGCCAAAAAATAGTAATGAATCAGACTAAATAATTATAAATATAATAATCTGTCCTAATTACGCTGCCACTAATCAGATCTGAACATTATTCAATTTATTAAAGTAACTAATCTAGCTAAGTACTAGAATCCTAGCTAAAATATAACATGTTGTTCGACTTCTTCCACTAATATGCTAGAAGACAATAGATAAACTTTATGAAATTTAAACTAGAACAAGTCTTTAAGCTCATGCTAAAAGAATAAGTAGCAGCCCACACCAAACAGATACATTGACATCAAACAGCACAAATTACTAGTGTAGCTTTAATCTGTAGAATTAACCATATCCCAAAATTATAAAGATCAATACTATTGATATTTTTTAGTATACGGGAAGCACTGTCATCGTGTTTTGTTTTGTTGGAAACTTGAGTCATATGCAGATCTGAGTTTTATACAGATCTTTCGATGTATCTAGTCTTGTGTGTATTACCGACAAGAAAGGCTATTGTCATCCTAGTATATCAAATTAAGCAATGCCAGATATCTCCATGAAGAATTTGGAGGAAGTTATTCTAACTTCAAGGGGTACTCTCTGGTGACCCTTTAAGCTAGGGCGGTATCCATAAGCATTTTGATCATCCAATGATGACAGTGTTCGGTAGTTTGGTACCATGGCTCTAATATGACACTAGGGTTTGTCTGGAAGAATTACAACAGTAAGGATTGTACTGTGGATGCCATAATTGATTTTTGGGGTCACACTTGTTTAACATATATGAAGGATGTTGAGAATTATTATATTGAAACTTGAGGGAAAGCTCATTACGACCTATTAGTCATTCCGGTAACTATCCTTTGGAAGACATCACGACCCTATGTTTGCTCCAACTTACATTCCCATGGTACCCTTGCCATCGTTTTTCTGCATGTTAAAGTTGAACTCGTCTACATCCTGCCCCAAACCATATGGCTGTTTCATTATCCTCCATCAGGTTTTCGTTTTATGCTAATCTTACTGTCAAACCCTCTTTATCACATATTTTCATAAAAAAATGTGTTATTCTGTATTTTTTGATGATATTTTTGCTTTACACCATCCTCTTGAGCAAATTTCGCCCCATGCTGAAAAAGCGCTACATTATTTGTTGGTTGCTTGTATTTGCTAATGCTTATGGTATCTTCTTTCTTTGAAGTTGGCTGTTTATCTCAGTTGCCAGTTGATACTTTATGACAGAGCTTTAGCAACTAATTTTATGATAGATTTCTTGATACATTGCTGTCTACTTCATGTTCCTGGCTCTTGCACTAATGTGTTAGGGTATTCTGATTTTAACACTGAACACTGTGCTCCTATACAGAGTAACTTGTAGCAGAATCACTGTGCTCCTATATTCATCATGCAATACAACATGGACTGTATCTTCTCATAATTTCACCTTTAATATAGACAAACTGTGAGAGTTTGTCCATTTCGTTCTTTTTTACTACCAGCCACTGCATCTGTGATTAGCAGTTTGTGACTTGTGTTATCAATTATACTTTCTTTAATACTCATACTCCATAGAAATACCCATCTTTTTCTTCCTTTGATTCTGTCCAAGCCCAAGCTGTCACAGCATAACCTTGCAACCTTTGAGTTGGGTGGTTCGTACATACACACGTACATACGTATGGGGGAGATGGAGAGAGGGACAGTAAAAGAAAGTAAAAAAATTCAATGCAGGATGAATTATGATTTCTGAAGTCAGCCCAAGTTTTTGAGGAACCACTTCTGTTGGTCATTGTAATCTGGCCTTTGATCTAAACTATGAGAGCTATTATTTAACTGATAAAATTCTTCTCCTGTGAACTACTTTTACCTACAAGGTTGAGCAGTGAGGCTGAACTATGATTTTTGAAGTCAACCCAAGTCTTTGAGGAACCACTTCTGTGGTATAGTCAAATATAAGCTACCTATAAATCTACAACTTGTGCCTATGAGAATCAATAAACTGAAGTTTTCTCCTGTGAACTAAAGATGGCAATGGGTCGGGCTTCGGACCGAGTCAAGGGCCTGAACAGGCCCGGCCCATGCTAAGCACTCTGTGTTGGGCCGGGCTGAATTTTCAAAATAGAGCCCATGGCCGGTCCCAGGCCACTGGTCTTTGTGGGCGGCCCGTGCCTAAGCCTGATTTTACTAAATTTAGCGTGCTTTGACGTGTTGTGCCTTGTCGTATTTTTTCAAAAAATGTGGCCCAGACCTGGCCCACGACGTCGTTCTTGTGTCGGGCCGTGCTTTTTTCGTGTCGGGCCTCAGGCCGGGCCGGCCCACAACCATTTGCAGTGAACTACTCGTCTCTAGAAGGCTTCCTCATAGTCTCCATCTTTTTCTTTGCTTCCAGTTAAAGATTTTTTCATACATTACTTGCCTTAGTATTTTATTTTATTTTATTTCATATGTATATCCCAGGTAATTCGTGCATTCTATTGAAATATACGGAGTACTTCATAGTTCATTTGTTGCATATGTTGGAACTATCTACTCTGTTTCATCAGTGTTTGATTTTGAATTTAAGTTCTATCTTTCCAATTGTTTTCATCAAACACTAAATTTGGTCCATGGGTTGAGTGAGCTTCAATGCACTCATCATTCTATTTTTTTATACCTTTACTAGTCCTACTTTCATACTGATCCATCACTCTGTTTATGCAGATTGTGAGAGCCAGAGCAATGCTAACCCAAGAGCTCCATAGCCGTGGTAAGCCGTATGACGCTAGAAATGTCAAGAAATCTGCTGATGTTACAGAGTTTTCGCATGAAGAACACCCATCTACTTCAGTAGCTGATCGGTCTGAGTCCATCCCAGTTGAGATACTCGCCGTTGAGCCAGCCTCTTCTACAGTGACAGACGCCGTTGAAATAGACAAACATCCAATCACTTCCACTGAAACTCCCGTTATCGACAAAGCAGTTGTTAACGAAGTCTCTAAGAATCAAACAGCAAGCGAGGGTCCAACAACATCCACCATCGACGAGGAAGTTTCTTCAAAGAAGCAAATGGACATTAAAACACCAAAACCAGACACTCCTAAAACAACCATAGATAAAAAAGATGACGAAGATGTAGACGATTGGTTGAAAGAAGATAGTACTGAAGAAGGAGGTCAACCATTCAAGGGAACTTCGTCAACTTCCTATCAAGTACCAAATAATGATGATGAAGATGTATCTTTTAGTGATCTTGAGGAAGAAGACGATGTTCCCACAAACTACAAAAAAGAATCTAGTGATTGGATTAAGCTTAGCGGCGGCCGTTCCGCTGATTCCTCCAAGGATGTTATTGCCAACAAGAGTAAGGAATCTAATGACTGGCTAGATATTGAAGATTTTGATGATGCTTGATGTCTGTTATAATTTTTATTTTTTACCTTCTTAATCGGCATTGTGTGTTATTATCTAACTTAAATTGTCTATGGTTTATTTCGTTCTCATGGTCGTCCTATGTAAATAATGTATTTTTAATTTACGTCTTAGTTCTAAATTTCTAATGGAATGACGCTTTTATCAGCTGTAAAACGCGATAAAAGAAATGGTCAATGTAAATCCCTGTTGTATATGGTATTTCTCGTCTTGTTTGTTAATTTTTTCTCAATGATTTGCTTTGCATATAATCTTTCATACACGCAGATATGCGTACGATATTATATAAAAACTAAAAATTGTGGTTCAAAAAATAAAATTGATTTATTGACTGATTTCCTTTTCACCTTTTTATTGTATTCAATAATTAATGTTAATACTTCCTACGAAGTATAATTTATGGTTAAAATGGGTGTTTTAGAGATTCTATGGAGGGATACTAAAAAAATACGTTAATAACCTCAAAAGTTTTCTTATATCCGAAGTTTATCTTTGCCATTAACATTACCAAAATAAGTTCGTAGATTATAAATCTCACTCATTGTCTATTGTAAAGATGGTTGTGGGCTAGACTGTGATTTGTCCTAAACTCGCGTGTCTTGAGCCTGAATGAGTTTGGCCTATATCAAGACCATTTGTTTCGGGTTGGGCTGTAAGGAAAATTTCAAAAAAGGAATGCATGCACCATCGGGGCTGGTTTCATACTTGAGCATAGTTTCACTAAACAAGACATGTTTTATCGTGTCCTGTCTCGTCGTGTTTTTTTTCCAAACAAAAAGTGCAGCCACAAGCCCAGCCCATACCCCACGACTCGTGCTCGTATTGAGTATTGCTTTTTTCGTGTTTGGCTGTGCCATACCTCAGACCGGCCCGGCCCAGAGTCATTTTTAGTGTATGGTGCATCATCCTAGTGCATAGCCTCTACCAGTAGTTGGAAGTAATAGTTCACAGATATGGTACTTTAGAAACTACGAACGCCAACCTGTAACGTATACTCCATAGCTGTTGAGACTTGTTAAAGATCTATTTGCATTATTACATACAGCCCTACACCTAAACTTAAAAACTGGAAAAACTTCCTAAAATACTACTCCTATACACTTTTGTATTCTTAAAACCTATTCTTTGTATTCACAAACTACATGAGATTATTGCTTCATATATGTTTCTTTTATGACCTTATGTGTCCGAAATTGCCCGATATCCTCTCGAGTCTTGACCAAAGCAAGCTACCCAACGATAACAAACTTGGCTTATCGTCAATACCATTTGTATTTTTATAGTCTATGCTTTTGCTGAGCGGTTTTTCATGCTGCACCGCCACAGTAGTCGTCGTTCCACCTATCTCTTTCTCTATCGCCTCCACCATTTCTTTGCTTATCCTGCGACCTGAACTATCTGTAACATAGAATGTTCCGATTGCTGTTTCATCTTTGGTGCCGATCTCGGCTCTTGTTACGGATAGCCCATGCTCCCGGAAAACCCTTGTTACATCTGAAAGTAGCCCTGTTCTGTTCTTGGCCGTTATATCTAGCTTCAAACCCTACATAAAAAAAAGTATGGACAATGATTCAGTATAAGTTTCTAAGACCAGTGATCAAGTTCATTTCAGAAAAGAGGGAACGAGGGGGTTGGTAACCAGCAGACCGGATCATCTTGAGCCAGGCCCGGAAACAACGGGGGGTTGGGCAGAATTTTTAGACCCGGACCAATTTTTTTTTATAATTTGGCCCGAAACAGTGGGTTTTGGGGGTAGAAATCGACCCGAAATTTCACCCTACCCGACCCGAAAACAGAAGAGCCGGGCAGAATTGTTAGGCCCGTTTTTGGACCCGGTCTCATTTTCACAAAATTTAGGCAACTCAAATTGGATTTTAGTTATAAATTCGGCCCAACCACAAATGACCAAGTTGCTCATTATTTGGCCCAAAATAGCAGGTTTTGGGTAGAAATGGGCCCAAAGTTTCTCCCGACCCAACATAATGGGCAGATTTTTTTGGCCGTGGCACAGCCCAACCCAACCCGGCCCGTCTTTTGATCAGTTCTATACGTAACCAGTCATACCTGCGTGCCTCTCCTTTCTACTGCAGCAATCAAGCATTGTCTTACTCTACGCCTCTCGTTTTCGGTCTCCACCGTACATCCGTCTTTGCGTCGCACAAAATACTCCTGAGATAAAAGAGTGCAATAACACACACTGGTTAACATTCTTTTGTTATCTACACTGCTTTGCTAATAATACCTAATAAAACTGATCAATTATGTGTATACAACCGCATCACTAATAAATAGGGAGGTTAATTAGATTCACCTGAGCTGCAATGGAGGAATTGGAAGAAATGGCAGCATGAAACACCGCGTATTGCAAATCAGTAAGTGTACAAACAGTGTCGAAAAGCAACTTAGGACGGTCTTTACACCTTATATTTACCACAGTATACCCTTTCTCTTTACAACTCTGTATTGACACATGAGTACACTCACAAGTCATCCCATGATGCCTCTCACACTCTACCCCTTCACCACCGCCGCCGCCTACACCACCACCGTCAGCCAACATGAGCTGGTGGAGCCTCCGCTCGGTGTGTGTCTGAGTGGTGGCAGGGGTGGTTAACCTCACGTTCTGTTTTTCACCATTTTTATTACGTGCATCAACAACAGTCTGTAACTGTTCTTGTATGTGACACAGGCGTTTCTGATCTGTGATTGGTCTGGTTGTCTCCTGATCGTCCACGTAGATGATGCATGCACCGCGGTGATTGTGGGTCCACGCAACACCGGCGCTGATGTGGCACCCGAGATCAGCAAGGACTGCGGATACTTCAGATAGTAAGCCTCGTTGATCTGTTACAGTCATCTCTATGGCCGTATGCTCCATTACAACTACATGGCGAGGTCTCAGGTTTCTTTCTGGGTTTACTTGCGCCTCTTTTGAATTCCTCTTGGTGCATACCGCCTTCAAAAATTTCAACCACAACTTGTGTCAATCTTAAGCCTTGTTCTTTTTCATTGAATTTCAGGATATTTCAGTTCAGTTCAGTAAAATTCAGATCAAGAAAACATGCATGTTCTTTTTGGTTGAATTTCAAGATCTTTCATTTCAGTTCAGTAAAATTCAGCTCAAAAGAAACATGCCTGTTCTTTTTGGTTGAATTTCAGGATCTTTCAGTTTAGTTGAGTTCAGTAAAATTCAGCTCAAAAGAACACACCTGTTCTTTTTTTATTGAATTTCATGATTTTTCAGTTCACTTCAGTAAAATTCAGTTAAAAAGAACATGTTCTTTTTGGTTGAATTTCAAGATCTTTCAGTTCAGATCAGTAAAATTCAGCTCAAACGAACAGAGACCTTGCTCTTCATTTCATTTCCAAAACTCTTAAAATAAGTACAATTGTAACATGAGAAAGAATTGTGTTGGGAAAAAGAGAGGACCTTCTGAATGTACTGAATGAGAGCTTCATCAGTAATCTTGTTGCCAAATTGATCCGTCACGTGGAAGACTGAAAACCATACAATGAAAATGAACATAAACACAAACACAAGGACAAGCTTGGAACCAATTTGTATATTTTTCCAGCTAGAAATCTTGTTTGGATTTTTATTTTTATGTCATAAAAGGGAAGAATTATATGATGAAAATGACTACTAACCGTCCATGAACCATCCACCATCAGAAGAAATGTATGATTTGGAAATAACAAGGTCTAAATCAGTCAAGATTTGAACAACTTCTAGCAGAATCCCATGCTTGTTTGCGCTATCAAACTGTGATTTCACATAAAGCAATTAATTAAGTATAAACATATACAAACTTGCCCATCATACAAAATTTGCTCACGTGAAAAGGTGTTTTGCTCAACATATTCCAATCTTATGTGGAGGTTTCTGTTTATAATTTGCTTTTACCATCCAACAAAAAGCAACATTTTTTTTGGGTGCGAATAAGTCACGAGACAATACAAATAACAAATGCGAGCGGAAAGATTCGAATCTTAGACCTATCGTATACAGACTTCTCAGTGTTAATCACTGGACCAGGACCTCATTGATAACGAAAAACAACTATGTTTCAACAAAATTAAGCTCACATTTCATGTTCCTACAAGAGCTACAAAATAAACCTAGATTCGATTACTTATCCAATACACACCGAAACCACATTGACCGATTTAACCCAAATCGAGATTGGCCAGACCAGGAAAACAAATACTTCGTATATCTGAAAATTATTAGGTGCACCCGGGTACACCGTACACCCAAGGATATTTTTATGTTCACGAATATTCTCACATTTTCCACTTATATAAAGGTGCACCGTGCACCCCGATACAGCTAATATGTTGTATCGTTTATCAATTGAGACGTACCCCTTTTTATTGTTACTCCTATGGACTATAGTCCTATGTTATCATGTTATCATGTTTCTTGACAAATGACAACCAAAGTATCCTTAAACAAGCTTTTTTCTTTTACTTTTGATCCCTAGTTCCGTACCATGTGGATTGTTTCCTATTGTGACAAGCCTCTAACTCCATAATATGGTATCCATCCATGTTGGATCAGCTTATGAAATTAATGATCAATTAATCATACGGATAACATTGATAATCCTTCTTGCATCCGTGGACTTCACTAGCTATATCCCTAAAGACCATACATAATATATACGGATATTTCATGAAATACCCCCGAGTTTTGCCTTAATTCACCAAATGCCCATCAAGTTCCAATAATTCACCAAATACCCCTCACAAATGACTTAATACCCCAAATACCCCTCCATGACGTCATCATCCTTAATTAACTCAATTATCATCTAATTAACCCACCCATTTACACATTTTTCCTAATTAACCCATTTTTTCCTAATTAACCCATCTTCTTCCTCTCACTCCTTCCGCCACCAACCCTTCTTCCTCTCCCTTCTTCCGCCACCACATCGCACCCGTTTTCTCCCTCCTCGACCCATCACCGCCGCCACCACCTCGCCCCCATTTACCATTGAAGCCCCTCGCCTTTTCCTCCTCCCTCACGCCCTCCCTCCCTACATTACCACCACCGCCGCCACTCATCACCACCATCTGATCTCCTCCCCCGACAACACCAACACCACTCATCATCACCATTTTTATTTCCTTTGCAAATTCCAATTCTTCAAAGCAAATGATGCGTCAAATCTCATCAATCGACATCCAAGAACAACTCTAAACCCAATTATCATCCTCCTCCAGATCCACTATCTTTCTTCAAAATAAACCCATCTTTTTCCATTATTGATTTCTTTGCATTATTTAGGTTTTCATCTCCAATTTTTTTTGGATGGATTCGCACTTTTCATCTCCCTATATCACACAAATCAAATTTTCATTCAATTCACACTTTTTCAATTAGTTAATTCCAGCCAAAAATTCGTCTTAATCGAATAATTTTCAGCCAAAAATTCTAGTTGCTTCCTTCTCGTTTTCCAGCCAAAAATGGCGGTGCAAGGTGGGTTTGGTAAATTGGTGGTGGTGATCGAATGGTCCAGAAAAAGGGAGAGAGTTTGAGTAGAATCTTGATTTTGTGGTCCCTGAGTTATGGTGGTTTCTAGGGTTCCTGGGCATTGAGTTCGACGAGGATGAAGGAGATGGCGGGGTGCTGGAGGCAGTAGCAGGGGGCTTCCATGGAGGAAAGGGAATGAGGAACAAGGGTGACCGAATCAATTGAGGTGGGTGGTGGGTTAATGGAAGAAGGAAGGGGAGTGAAAAAGAAAAAGAAATGGGTGGGTTAATGGGTTAATGGGTGGGTAATTAAAGATTAGGGGGTTAATGAGGGATTAGGTGAGTAATTAGATCGTAATTGGTCGATTATGAGGATGATGACGTCATAGAGGGGTATTTGGGGTATTAAGTCATTTGTGAGGGGTATTTGGTGAATTATTGAAACTTGATGGCCATTTGGTGAATTAAGGCAAAACTCGGGGGTATTTCATGAAATATCCGTAATATGTATATATATATATATATATATATATATATATATATATATATATATATATATATATATATATATATATATATTATTCCCTCCGTTTTTTAATGTTAGTCTGCTTTCCTTGTTGAGTTGTTTTTTCTGTTAGTCTCTTTGGGAATATTACATTTATCCCGCTATAAGAGTTTGTATCTTTAATGACAACCTAATTACGACGGGTCAAAAAAATCCGTCGCAAATTTTTTTTGTGACGGGGCTAACAACCAAACAAATACGAGAACAACCGTCGTAAATGTCTTTTATGATGAGTTAATAATGTAATTTTCCATTAATGACGACCCCATTTTATGATAGGTTTGCGACAGGAAATCCCGTCATTAATCTCATCGTTAATGGTACAATTTCTTGTAGTTCCCCAACAGACTAACATTCACGAATAGGAAAGGAAATAGTATTGAACTACTAATACAAATTACTAATACATGAGAGAAATTCAAACATAAGACATGTCGTACAAAACCCTCACTCTTAATTACTCGGTCAAAACCTCGTTGGTTTAATTTTAATAATTAAGAACATCCAATAATTTAATTGGAATGTGATGTAAGGTATCTGTTTTTAGTTGTTTCCACCTCTAATAATAGGTAGAATATAGAATCCATAATCAAAGACCCATTGATTGGAAGCTTAATCAAGAACCATAATTAGATTAAACAAATACTTTAAAACAAAACACAAACATTATAAAAAAGAAAAGCGGTGGTTCTAGAATGTCTAACCTTGATAAGAGTGCAATCTTTAAAAGCGTCGTTATCAATTCGAATCCTACATTATTAACCCAGAAAAACAGAAATTAAGTATGAAAGTCAAAAAATTATGAATCTTTAAGCACAATTAATCCACTGATTAGTATTGATAAAAAAATATAAATTAACCTTGGAGGATTTATATGTTCGATCAAAGATTCGAGCTGGGGATTGAAGTAAGGCCTGTAATAGCAAAATTGTGCCATTAATTTGCGACGCTTTTATTATTTTTGACGGATATTGCGTCGCTGTTGTTTGACGGGATCTTTTCGGCGCCTTTTTTGACGGGATTCTTTCGACTCTTTTAATATCTTCTCTGGTTTTTTCTTAATTAGGGTAGCTCAATTTGTAGGAATTCCCAGTAAATTTATTTACTTCTCAATCAATTAAAAACAACCCCAAAAGTTTTTTTCCTTTAAAAAAAGGAAAGAAATCCTTAATGGGTTTGAATGGGAGGATTCAGAATTGAGAATTTATGGAAGAAAATCAGAGTTAAATAGAAAGAGATAGAAAGGAAAGTGAAGAAGTGATGACATAGAAAGAAAATAACTGGTTATTTGTTGTTGCAAAAAGGAAGGTTTTTTTTTCTGAAGTTTGTTATCTTGGAAGATGGGTTGGGAAAAACAGACGTTGAGAGGAGAGACAAAACAAAAATAAAAGAACAAGAAAAAGAAAGGTGAGGAAAGGAGATGTGGTTTATATATACGAAGTACGGCGTATAAAACAGATGTTGGGATAATGGATTGGAATTGGGATACGTGCTTAATATTTCATGAAACACAAATTTTTATTTATTAAAAGTTGATAATAAATATTGTATACCGAAATAAAAGTTAATTTAAAACGGCAACTTTTGTGTAAGACTGTCTTACCGGAAAGACCACTTTGGTTGCTTAACTAATTAGTTCCATTTCTTAACTAATTGATTACATTGCTTAATTAATTGATTCAATTGCTTAACTAATTAATTCCCTTGCTTAACTAATCGGTTTCAATACTTAACTAATTAGTTCAAGTGCTTAACTAATTGATTCCATTGCTTAACTTATATAACACCAAGGTGGTCTTTTGTGTAAGACCGTCTTATAGAAAAGTTAAAATGCGTAAAATTTACTTTTATTTTTTAAGGATATATTTTGTATTTTAATAAAAATTACTCCCTCCGTCTCTTTTTGTTTTTTACGTTTTCCTTTTGGGTATTTTAACATGTTCTTTACATTTCCTTTTATATTGTCACATAAATAATTTAGTATTCTATCAAAAAATTTGTCCAATTATTATTTCAACCAATTAAATTCATTGGGTCATTTAATCTTTCACACTTTTCCATTGGGACATTAAATTTTTTCCATTTTCCAATATCAGATTTTTTATAAAAGTGAAAACATTATAAATAAACGTAATTTATCTTGTTTAAATAAAAAAAGTTGAGGAATCTCGATGCAAATTAATTATTCGTTAAAACGCGTGAAAAATACCAAACGTAAAGAACAAAAGGAGACGGAGGGAGTATTATCTATCAAAAAATTAAGTAAAAGCTACAAAAATATAGGGTAATTGTTAGCCTGATGTACAATAAATTTATTGTACACCTTATACGTGCAAGACTTTTTTTTCAAGAAATATATACTTCGTACTAGACAATCTAATATATATATATATAAAGGGGAGTTTTTTGGAGAACATTTAGAGCGTCCACGTAGGATTTCCACGTCATCACATGTTATTAACTTATTAATTAATTAAATAAAGAATATTAGAGTCTTGCCATGATTGACCACTTAATAAGATAAGATGATAGATAATATGATAAGATAGATTCCAACTAAAATTTATCCTACTTCTCTTCAACCTTTTTATATATATACATATAAGCTTTTGATGGGAATTTATCCTACTTCCTTTCTACGTTTTTGTGATAAAATATGCAATGTGACGCAATGTGGTGTTAATTATACCCCGGGGACAGATGAGATTATTATCCAGTGTTGTTATTTTTGGGTGTCTGTTTATTGTTTCAGAACATGAGAAGATGAAGCTTAAGGTGTGAATTCTGATTCGTGGGAAACAGTTGATATGTTGTGTTGTTTCTTTGATGGTTTTTCTGTGACACATCTTGCTAACCATGTCGTCTAAGTTTATATGCTTTGTTCTCATAAATCTCTTTATGGGCTATTGGCATATCACACATTTTTGGTCAATCATGATTTTGCTATGTCTATAAACTTAAATGCCTATGTCTTGAGTAGTTATCGTATTTGTGTTTTGTATTAGGTTCATATGTATTAGAAAGCGTTGTTTAGTTTTGATACGTAGTATAGCAGACTATTTTGGATGGGCATGCGTTATTTCCATGTCATCAAATCTCTGAATAATATATTTCAGATTATTAAAATAAAAATAGATAAATAAGCACCTAATAAAAGATAATAAGAGATAAATTTTACTAAGAATAAAAAAGATAAAGTACTAAGTAAATAACAGAAAAAAATACAATTATCCTATTTAAAAAAATAAGATAGAATTACAAATAGTGAATTTTCACAAAGACAAAATACCATTGGGAGTGGATAGAATAGTCAACGAAGAAAAGTAGATATAATTACAATTCTTCATTCTATACAATTGCATACGTATGCATATCCTTAATAGAGTTTATGTGACCATTCTATACAATTCTTCATTCTATACCATTACATACTTATGCATATTCGTTATAGAGATTATGCATATTCGTAATACTATAAAACACTCTATGCCTAGATAATTATCAAATATGTAATAGAGTTTTATTTATATTAAACCTTCAATATTTGGATTAATTCATATCATAAATTTAAATCATAATAACTATTATTAAGCATACAATAGAATTCTACTTTCTATTATACTTATAATTTATAAAATACCTATTTCTATACGATGATATGTATGAAAATTGACAAACCCGTGCATCGCACGGGCTTCAATACTAGTTTTATTTATTTGTAACAAATTAAATGGATAAAACTCACATGACCTCTACAAATATATTTGAATCTAACAAATACACAACATAAAATGTAGTTTTAATAAACAACACTAAAAACAAACTAAATGAAAAGCAAAGGGTCGGAAATAGAAATTTCAGCTACAACCTAGAAAACCCTTAATTTTATAAACCGTGGGAAGAGGAGGAGATAAATAGAGAAAGAAAAACAGCCAGAATTAAGTCGACAATTAATAAAACGGATTTTTCATGAAATGCCCCTGAGGTTTGCGTTAATGCACCAAATACCCCTAAACTTTTCAGAATGCACCAAATACCCTTGAGGTTTTAAAAAATAACACAAAGTACCCTTAATGAGCATTTTCCGTCAATTCATTTAAGTCTCCGTTAACATTAAATTTTTTAAATTTTTCTGTTTTTCTTTCTCTTTTCTCTTTCATGTTCCTTTGTTCTTTCTCCTTCTCCTTCCCAAAATCTCAGGGAGTCTGCAAATCAAATTTTTTTTCCTTATTTTTTTTTTCTTTTTTTTTTCCTTTTCCTTTATTCTGCTTCCTTCCCCTTCTTTCCATGGATCCTTAAATTCGAACAAAAAATTAAAAAAAAATGGGTTTTCTCTCTCCTCCTCCATGGTTGCGAATTAAGGGTTTTTTGGTTGCGAATTTTCTGCTAATTATGAGTGTTTTTTTGTTGTGAATCATCTGCAAATTAAGGGGTGTTTCTCTTCGATTTGTGTAGATAATATTTCTCAATTTTGGGTGATTTTTTGGGTCGATATTTTGGGTTGATTTTTTGGGTTTGGAAGAAAATAAGAGGAAGAGTTCATTGTGAGCAGCCATGGTAGTCTCCCCCAATCACATTGCAGGCTCCACCACCGTCGTCGCCCGTGTAGGTTGGAGATGGGGTATGTTTTGTTGAAGATTTCGTGAATAATTTTTCCGGGTGCTTATATATAATGGCTGATTTTGTTTGGTTTTGATGGTTGGGTTTTGTGATGATGATGGTGATGGTGAAGAACAGGAGAGAGAAATTGGGCGAGAGTGAGAAAGAAAAAGGGGCGGGTTTTGCGAATTGGAGGAGAGACGGTTAATTAGGGATAGGATGGTGATGGTCATTGCTTCCATGGTGGTTTGAGATGAGAAAGAAGATGATGATGATGAAGATGTCGTATCAAAATTACAAAGGTGAAGATGAAGACAAATGAAGAAGCAAGCAAGCAGAATAGCAGATTCACATTTTGGGGTCAATTTTTTTTGTTTTTTTAATAGCTAATTAGATGATTTTAGGGGCTTAATTTTTTTAGATAATAGTTAATTAGTTTTTTAGGGGTTTAATTATTTTAATTAAGTATTAATATTAGGATTAGTAGAGAAAATGGTGAGTAAAGGCAAACAAGTAAATTCATACTAACGGGGACTTAACGGAATTGACGGAAAATGCTCATTAAGGGCTTTTGGTGTTATTTTTTAAAACCTCAAGGGTATTTGGTGCATTCTGGAAAGTTTAGGGGTATTTGATGCATTAAGGCAAACCTCAGGGGCATTTCATGAAAAATCCCTTAATAAAACGGTTCCTTCTAACCTATGCAATTAATATATTCTACCCATAGTTAGGGCTGTTGAAAAAACCCGAAAAACCGAAACCGAATTCGAAAAACGAAAAAACCGAATCGAAAAAGCGGGTAACCGAATCGAAATAATAGGGTCAGGGTCAGTCTTTTTGAATTTTTAAAAAAACCGAACTGAACATGCGGGTAACCTACCCGAAAAGCGGGTAACCGAACCGCCCGACATTACAAATTTTTTTTTTACTTTATTCATTTTTCCAGTAATACTTTTTAACAATATTGAATTTTTCTATTTTCTCCGAAATTTCCCTCTCAATTTTTCACTTTCCTCATTTTTCCAGTAATACAGTTGTTTTTGCTGTTTTGCTAATGTTGTGATTGATGTTGGATTTTGCTCGATCTATTACTGTTGGATGATGTATTATTGTTGTTTGCTAGTGGTGTATGATTTTGTTCTTCCATTTTTTTTAGTCAGACTATTTTAGTAGATATTTAGATTTTTGTACTTACTTTATTTGCAATTTTTATAGAAAATATTTCATATTAATTTGAACTATTACCCGACCGAACCGACCGAAAAAAACCCGAAACCTGAAAAAGCGGGTACCGGTAGTTATGGATACGGTTTAGGGTCGACATTCTTGTAACCCGAAACTAACGGTTACCCGAAATAAATTCATAACGGGTAACCGAACCCGATTTTGCACACCCCTACCCATAGTTACATATATTAACCGTTTTTTTTTTTTTTTTTACTTCCCCTTTCGTGTATATATTTTCCTATGCATTAGTTGTAGTTTTATTTACGAAAAAGTTCAAACTTAAATTTTCTTTTCGTTAAATTCATGAAATGACCTAAGGTTTCACAAATTTTACGAAATACGCTCACGTATTCAGAAGTGCACCAAATACCCTTGGGATTTGCGAAAATGTATCAAATGGCTTTATTGACTAACATACATACTTTTTTGGCGGGGTTTTGACTAGGGTTGACTGGTTGAGGAGATGTTGTCAATGCTAGGCGATAATTGGAGAGAGGTCGGATGAAGAAGGAAAGGTTGCTTGACAAAGGAGAGAAATGAGCCGAAAATTAAAAGGGTTGGGGTTAATGAATTTTTTAATAGTTTTTTTTTCTTTGGGTACCCGGTTCACCCTTAGGGCTAATCCGAATTTGGGACGAATTCTAGGTGGATAGGTTCCAGTCCTATCAATTGCTATTGCAGGAGATCGAACACGGAGTTCTCCCTACCAAGTTCAGCCTCAACCACCACTAAACCAACATGCAATAGATTTTTAATAGTTTAATTTAGTGGGGTTAGTGGGTTAATTGATTTATTAGGGTTTAAGGCTATTGGCTAATGGTGTATTTGAATACTCCGTATTTGATATATATTATTAAAAATATGAGGGTCTTTTGGTGAATTTTGTAAAACCTTAGGCTCATTTAATGAAATAAGTGTTATTTTTCCCAACGAGATACACGTTCGTTTTGGAATCAAGTTTTTAATTTTCATTGCCATCTAGGGCCAAATATTAGGTACAGTAGATTATCAAAGAGTTCCACAATACATTGATCTCTTCCTTAAATTCCATCACATCTGATATATGGAGTATTTATAAAGCATATAAACTTTGACTTTCATGATCAATTTTAACAAAGTGATTACTACGTATTTGTTATAAACGAATTGGCTGTTTTAGAGATTTGTTGTATGTGTTTATTTGTTGTATTTGTTGTATGAAACTACCATATGTATAAAGATGTTGATGTTGCCGTTAAAAAAGTATAACTACACAGTGACAAAAAGTCTTAATATTTGGTTAGAAAAATATATATATTTGATTGATTTAAGGGGCCGTTTGGTTCACAAGGGGTAAAGGGAATGGAACCAACAAAGGGTTTGAAAATGAATAGAAAGGAAATCCCTAAATTATCACAAGTTGTTTGGTTTACAAAAATCAAAAGGAAACCCATTCTTCCCACCATCCCTTCCCTCAATCTACAACCACCACTCTACCGCCACCCCTCAACCGCCGCCCCACTCTACCGCCTCCCCGCCTCCCCACCCACCCATTACGCCCATTACGAGTACCGCCTCCCCACCCCATGCGCCGCCCCTTCCCCTTTCTCTCTCCTCTATTTTCTAGATCTAGTTTTTCTGGCGAGATTAGGGTTTATTTTAGGTAGTTTTTTAGATGATTTGGGTTGTATTAGGGTTGTTTTAGTTGTTGTATAGTGGTTTCAGTGGCTGTAGCGGGTTGTTGGGTGGTGTTATGGTGGTTTCCGTAGTTTTAGTGGTTTCGTGGGTGGTGGTACGGTGGTTGTTCAGTGGGTTTTGGAGGTTTTGGGGTGGTGGCGCAGGTGATTGGGTGGTAGTGTGGTTGTTCAGCGACGCAGGTGGTGGTGTGGTGGTGCGGTTGTTTAGTGCATTTTGGGGGGAGAGGGGCAGGCGGTTGGGTGGTGGTGTGGTGGTCAAGGTCTGTCAAACGGGTAGTTAAGTTGGTTGGGTGAAGAGGAATTTGGGGGTTAGGGTGATTCCTTGGGGGGGGGGGGGGGAATCATGGTAGAGGGATGTTGGGGAATCAACGGGGTAAAGGGAATGATTGAAATAGTCAAACAAACGACAAGAAAGGAAACCATGACAGTTGATTCTCTTTTCCTTTCTTGAAGACCCCCAACCAAACGCCCCTTTAATTATTTGAACATAACTACTTGATCACAATGTATAACTACTTGATTTTTATTAGAAAGTGTAACTATTAAGAAATTGGTTTTTATGTTTTTTTTAAACTCAAACTGTCGATATATATATTAATTAGTTAGGGGAAAAGGTACAAAATAAAACCTCAAAACATGAGGTTGAAACCCCAATTGCAAACTGAAACCAGACCTATTCCTCCGTTTAACCTTATTCATATCCAAATTAAAAACTTGACAAAAGGGTAATTCCTACTACCCGGCCAACCCCCCATTGCAAATCTCCTAATATAATACTTTTTCTTAGTAACTATACAACACATATAATCCAAATGTATACAATCCAAAAACCTAAAACGTCAAATCATCTTCATCTTCAATATGCATTTCCCAAAACACAAATTGGCATCAACCCTCAGTTGTTGGTGACCTCCCCGTCTTCAACTTCAACTATCTCTATCGCATTAACAACTGTTGAACCACCAACAACAAAGGGAGTGATGAATTCCTTTCCTTTACCTTTTATCCATCTGCACCTTGTCTTTGTTTGAAGAACTATCCACGTTTCTTAATTGTTGACACGATTGATCCAAAAACAATTTGAGAAGCTGAAGAGCTTGCAGCAGTCTTGTTAAGAGTATCCACATTCTAATCTTTCCATGCAACAATAGTAAGAGCACTTGCACGAGCATTCCTTCTAACATTACTTGTATATTTAGGATTTGCATGCTCAAAATCTATCTCATAATCTGCCTTTGCACACAAAGGGATAATATAAAGGATTGATTTTTATGTATATAAGACCGACGTACATAATTTTTGGTGTTTGCAAATATACTTTTTGGTGGGAAAAATAAGAAGAAAATTTTAGTTCGACCTCTTTTAATAAATAAACTTACGACTAATGCACAAGAGAATCTAATATATATATATATATATATATATATATATATATATATATATATATATATATATATAAAGGAGGCATATTTGCTGAAAGATTAGAACGCCACCTAGGATTACTAATGGTTTCGGCCAATGAAAAATAAGATTTCTAATTTATTTTTGAATTAAAAAATTGATTGCCATATAGATAATTAATTAGGTGCCACATAGATATTTTAATTAATTAATTACTAATATATACAACTCCATCTAAAATCAAACACTATAATAATTAAAAAAAAATCTAAAAAAAATCCATTCAAAATCAAACACTAATCTAAAATATCTAAAATAAAATAAATAAAATTCATTATCCAATATTAGAGCGCCATGTAGGGAATCTAATGGTTTTGGCGAATGAAAAATAAGATTTCAAAATTAATTTTGAGTTAAAAAAGTCGAGTGCCACGTAGATAAATAATTAAACGCCACGTAGATATTTTAATTAATTAATTAATAATATTATGCATATAAAATTTCATCCAAAAACAAACACTCTCATAACTTCTTCTTTTTTAATCTAAAATGAAATTTAATGCAAAATCAAAAACTAATTTAATTAATACGAAGTATATAAAATTGGTATATACATAACAATTTAATAGAATCCGTGCATCGCACGGGCTAAAATCTATGTGACACCTAATTAATATATACAACTTCATCCAAAATCAAACACTCTCATAATTAAAAAATAGATCTAAAATAAAATTCAATTCAAAATCAAACACTAATATAAAATAAAATTTAATCCAAAATCAAACACTAATCTAAAATAAAATTCAATCCAAAATGAAAAATAAGATTTCAAAATTATTTATTAATTAAAAAAGTCGAGTGCCACGTAGATAAATAATTAGGTGACACGTAGATATTTTTATTAATTAATTACGAATATTACGTATATACAACTCCATCCAAAACCAACCACTAACAATTAACTAAAATGAAATTCAATCCAACATCAAACACGTATCTAATCTAATATATAAAATATAGCAGTTGATATATATAACAGTTTTATTTTTAACTTAAAAATTTAATAGAATCCGTGCATCGCACTGGCTAAAATCTAGTAAATAAATTTTGTATCATTATTATATATGTTACTATTGTTTGACTATTTTTTTTACGTTGGTATATTAAATAAATTATATTTATATTTATATTGTTATATTAAAATATTTCATGGTTACTAATTTACGATTAATAGTTATTGTTACGTCAGATTTTAGATCTGAATTCGAACTTGAATTTTAAAAATAAAGTATTACTAAGCTACCCAAGTACAATTTATAACTAAAATAAGTACGTTTTGATAAGTTTTGATAAGTTCAGATACTTTCAGTTAAATTAGATAAGTTCATATAATATAAGTTCAAAAAAAAGTGAAAATCAAGTGAATAAAACGCAACCTAGTTTTATTACGGAGTAATAATTTATATTATCTAATAATAACAAAGACATATTATTATCGGCAACTTTTGTGTAAGACCGCATTACCGGAAAGACCACTTTGATTGTTTAACTAATTGGTTCTATTGGTTAACTGATTAGTTCTAGTGCTTAACTAATTATTTTCATTGTTTAACTAATTTGTTTCAGTGCTTAACTAATTAGTTCAAGTGTTTAACTAATTGATTTCATTGTTTAACTTATATGACATCAATATGGTCTTTTGTGTAAGACCGCCTTATATAAAAGTTTGTATATTATTAATATAAAAAGCAGAGTAAATAATGATTACTTTATTAATTTATATTTATTAATATTTGCAACTATGATGAATATTGGCTAAAAATTTAGAAATAATCTAATAACTTTAAATAAGGTCCAATGATGTATAAGGTCTCATGAGTCATGAGGTTCTACACTTCTAGTTATAGGATCTTACAAAGTTCTATAAAATAAATAAGGTCGTATAAGTTAATTAAATCTTGTAATTTCATATAATTTCGGCTCTTATATAATTTGAAAATAACAAACCTTAGAAAGATAATTAAAAAATAAAGACTTATCCCATGTTTTTTTTAGTATTCATTTTGTGGGTAAATGTGAATATGCTCAAGTAGCCGACTCACTTGCGTGCAAAGCCAATGAGTGAAGATGAAGAAAACCAGAAGGTTGGTCAAATGAAAGATGGTCTCTTGTGCATTTTCCACGTACACAAAATTATGCCAGGTGGCAAACTCTACCATTTATTACCTGTATAATTGTGTGACAGCTCACGAATGCTGCTGTTGACACGTGGCTAAAAAGCAAACTAATCAGTCTTCGCATTTTTTTGTTTAACGAATAATTTATTTGATTCAAATACGAATATATCATTCCCAACATAAATTTTAGATACAGTCATACATACCTTTTTTTTTTTTTTTTAATTTAAGGCTCCATTTTATTGGACTTATTTTGATTGAATTTATATTATCTGAATTTATCTGAACTTAACTGAACTTATCTGAACTTAACTGAACTTATTTTATCTAAAAAATTATTTTGTTTGAAATAGACTTATTTGTGTGTGAAAATTCTGACAAAACTTATTTTTGCTGAACTTAACTTATCGAACTTATCTGGACTTATCTGGACTTATCTGGACTTATTTTGTTTAAAATAAGTCAAAATAAGTCGAACAGCACAAGGCCTTAACACAGTATTATGCAGATGTTGAACAATTTTGTCAACATTTTGTCATTTACTCTAGGATTTCGATAAAATAATTTTAATTCCGAACTAGTTTTTATTTTTGCAACATAAATTTTAGGATATAATCATACAATTAATATAACCTACTTTGACAATTTAATACTCTGTATATTGTTATTCAGATGTTGAACAATTTTGCCAACATTTTCTCATTCACTATAATTAGGGCTTCGATTCGTTGGATTTGACGAGGAATATTTTTCGTGAAACATAATTTTACATGGAAAATATTTTTTGAATTCTAGACTAATTGTTCTTTATTTGGTACCTTAAAAAGTTATTGACAAAAGAAAATGGGAGTTGATGATTGAAATTCGACGAAAAGAGAGAAAATGGAGCTGGACAATGCTATAGGTCGTAAGTTGCGACAACAAAATATTGTCGTAATATTACGTGTCGGTATTTTATTGGTACAAATAAGCACCATGTAGGCTACACATCATCAATTTATTTTACTATCAATTGAATATTTTTACTATAAAAAATATAAATAAGACAGTCGATACGGTTTCCTTCCTGATAAACATAAATCACCTTGACCTTCCAACTTCACTAGTTATGTTAATTACGCTAAGGTTGACTTATGCCCAGTTAAAAAATAAATGTTGACTTGTGCCTTTATTCACATTGTTTTCGTGTACTCTTTTGGTATTCGGTAAAGAAGTCAGAGAATTAGATAATACAACGCACAAACATTCACATAGGCTACAACATTAGCTCCTCCAGTCCTCCACTAGTCTTTGAATGTGATAGACTTTCCTTATATTTTTGTACGGAAATGATAAAAGTCGTAACATACGACCTTTAAACCGTGTTACAATTATAACATGACATACTTATGTGTCATAATTTAAATTGGAAACTAAAATATTATTAGACATTATCCTCATCCAGGGAAAAAAAAACATACTAGTACTTCCTAATTCCTAGACATATTTGTTTAATTACTGCGTCAAGCTTATCGAGTGTTTGAGGTGGAATGTCTTTAGAGAAGGAAACCGAGTAGCGAATTGACAAGCAAATCAATAGCGTTTCTCAATACATAAACATTAATATTTCATATTGTGCACCTCTAGAATTAACAAGGTGGTATCTATTAAAAGAGGATTCTAGGGGTGTGGCCGCATGGATATATCACGTCTTATTTCTCCGTAGTT
This sequence comes from Spinacia oleracea, assembly GCF_020520425.1. Taxonomy (NCBI): domain Eukaryota; kingdom Viridiplantae; phylum Streptophyta; class Magnoliopsida; order Caryophyllales; family Amaranthaceae; genus Spinacia; species Spinacia oleracea. Next base: position 151,517,708 of record NC_079489.1, read on the forward strand.
TTTATTTTATTTTTTTTTATTTTTTTATATACTTCGTATATATTTTATGAACTGTAGTTTGTTTTTCTTTTATAGTCCATCCGTTTAAAAATACTCACGACACTTGTGTTTACATGTAGTTTTATGAAATAAGTATATTAATAATAAATTAATTAATGTTCTAGTGGAGTTCATAAAGATATTTTAATTGACCGTGTGAGAAAGAAATAATACGGGTAAAGAATTAGTTCAAGTGGGCTTAGAATAAATTACTCCCTCCGTCTCTTTTTGTTCTTTACGTTTTCCTTTTTGAGTATTTCAAAATGTTTTTACATTTCCTTTTATATTATCACATAAATGACTTAGTATTCTATCAAAAATTTTGTGTCCAATTATTATTTTAACCAATTAAATTCATTGGAACATTTAATCTCTCACATTTTTTCTTTGGGACATTAAAATTTTCTCATTTCCCAATATCAGAATTTTGATAAAAGTGAAAACATTATAAATAAACGTAATTTATCTTATTTAAATAAAACAAAATTGAGGAATCTCGATGCAAATTAATTAATCGTTAAAACGCGTGAAAAATACCAAACGTAAAGAACAAAAAGAGACGGAGAGAGTAATATTTTAGTGGAACTTTTTTTTTGTTTTTTTTAATTTTATTTTTTATGTTGAAGGTATGTTCTAGTGGAGTTAATAAAGGAGTAATAGTAAAATTAGTATAGAATATATAACCGAAAGTAATTGAAGTATACAAATCGTTTTACTTATGAGGCGAATAATTATGTTTTTATATATATTAGTTAGAGTAAAATGTAAATAGTTGCACTCATGAGCAACAGTTAACTTATTATCTAAATTATCTATATATTATATAGATAAATAACGTCACGTCAGTATGTGTGACAACACCATAAATGTGATTTTGTCCCATATCCCATGCCAAAATAGGAAATTAGGAAGTGTTGCGACTTGTAAGTACTCAGAAACGACTGGTAAGAGGCAAGTGTTATGATCGAGTAAAGATATCACAGGGTTAGGCCGGTACTTGCACAAAGTCCTGGGCCGTGGTCAGTGGACCTAGCCTAGGCGCAGTTTTTAGGAAAAAACAAGACACGACACTGCGGGATATGCCAATTCACGTTAAATTGAGTAAAAGTAGGGTTAGACACGACAATCTAACGTGGCCCAACACGTGGGCTTGAGCCGTGTCTAACCGCATTTTTGAAATTCTCGTCCCAACTTGGTATGACATGTTGTAAGTGGGTCGAGCCCGTCAGGCCATGGCCCATCTCGGTCCACAATGATCTTTAGTTGAGATTACAGTATTTAGGAGGGGAGAGAATAGTTTGGTTTGTGTTTTTTTTTTTGCTTTTTTATTATACAAATCCTAAATTGTTTTCAGTGTTGCAACTTGCCAGCTGATAGCGCAATTTCGTAGGTGCAGGCGTGTGCACGTAGATGTAGGTGCACCTGATTTTAAAACGCGCGGATTTTAAAACAAAACGCAGACATTTTTCATTAATTCCGCAGAAAAAGAACATGTTCAAATATACAGAAGAACATCATGTGCTCTGTTCTTCTCTGTTTAGTTTTCGCGATTTTTTTTTCGCTCCTTTTTGCGGGTATATATAAGTCTGGGCTTCATAATTTTGAATTCAAAAAGTGCGAAGAGGAGAGAGAAATCTTACATTTTTGTTTTTAGAGAGAGAAACTGATGAAAAATTCTCAAATATTTTATGATTTCTCTGTTTCAACATCAATTTCGAATGATTCTTCTTCTTCTCATTTGAATTCTTCAACTGAAAATCGGACTTGCGAAGGTATTTTTTCAATTTGTAATAACGAATTGCAATTTTTTTTTTGATTTTATGATTTCGATTTCATAATAATTGTACTTTTTATGTTTTTGTGATTGTAATTAGTTTGATTAATCTAATTTTGAATCTCATTCTTCGTTGATTTTGGGGATTGTTGAAAATGAAGGTTACGAATTGGTTTTTTCGTTGATTTTGCATTTTATTTCATTTATGTGGTGAAATTGATTGTGTAATAACTTAGTATATTTAAGGAATATACATGATTGTGTTCGTTTGAGATGTTCCTTTTTATTGTATTTGGCTTTTCAATTGTATACTGATTGTTCTTTTAACTCTTCTTCGATTGTTCTTTTATAGCCTAGTGTTCTTTTCTTTCTACATAGACTGTTCGTTTACTCTTGATGCTTTGTTCTTTTTTAATTGCTACTGTTCTTTTCATTATTTATTGGTTGTTCTTTTATATCCGCATGGATTGTTCTTTTAAGGTTTTATGAATCTACATTGGTTTTTCTTTTAAATTTGCGAAAATTGTTCTTTTAAGTTTTAGTTTGGTATTTTGATTGAATACACTGATTGTTCTTTTAACTCTTCATTGAATGTTTTTTAAATTCCGAGTGTTCTTTTAAGTCTTCAAGGACTGTTCGTTTACTCTTGATGCATTGTTCTCTTTTATAGCTACTGTTCTTTTGATTATTTTTTGGTTGTTCCTTTATATCCGCATGGATTGTTCTTTTATTGTTTTATGAGTCTACATTGGTTGTTCTTTTAAATCTGCACAAATTTTTCTTTTAAGTTTTAATGTGTTCTTTTGATTGACTACACTAATTGTTCTTTTAACTCGTCATAGAGTGTTCTTTTAATTCGTAGTGTTCTTTTAAGTCTATAAGGACAGTACTTTTAGGTTTTAATGTGTTCTTTTTATTAAGTTCTTTTTCTGATATTTTTTTTATTTTATAAATCTCCAGATATTTCACATAATGCGCCTAGTAATTCAGAACAAAATGATCCTAATGAGGATCCAGAATCCTATGTTGTTGTTGGCCAAGGTACATGAATTGTACTTTTACTTGTTTGTCACAATGTTCGTTTACGTCTTGTGTTTGTTCCTTTATCATACTTATGATGTTCTTTGTGTTCTTTTTTATCGTCATGCAGATTTTGAAGAACCAGTTTCATTAGAGGGAAGTGTAGTTAAGGATGATGATGAGGCGTATGAGTTATACAACAGTCATGCATTTAGGAATGGTTTTGGTACTAGGAATGGTAAAAAGGAGTATAGAAGTGGTACTAGTGTTAGGTTATGATACATATGACATTACATAGATCATGCGGAAACAACCATTAACCCAGGAAACATATTATTTACACATAATCATTTAGCATAGTTTAGATGCATACTCTTTGTTGCGTGCCTTCCCTAGCTGCGCCCGAACCGAACAAGAACAAGTCTTTTAGGACTCCAAGTGTCGTCCCTCCGTAGAAAGTCCACAGCACGTCCGGATCCGCCTTAAGATTGACCAACTAGAATCGCCCTTAAGGTACTCAGAAAATTCGGCACTTTTGGGGCAAGATGGGTGTTTGAATTTTCTCTCAAAAAACTCACTTTTGAATACTTTGAAACTTGTGTCTAAATTATGACCCCTAGGCCTTTATTTATAGAGTTATGGAAAAGGAATCGTAATCCTAGTAGGATGCGAATTAATTGGAATTAGAATCCTACATGAATTCTATTTAATTAATTTATCCAATTAGGAATAGAAACTTAATCATACACTGACTCTTGCATATTCAGGAATCACGCATGAGCACAAACTCACACACACACGGCAGCCACAAGGGCTGCCCATGCGCGTGCGAGCAGCAGCCCGCGCAGCACGGCCCACGCAGCCGTGGCCCTTGGCGCGCGCTGGGCCTGCCTTGCGGTAGGCCTGGCCGCTGCCTTGGCTGGGCTTGTGGCGCGCATGCTTGCTGGGCGATGGCCCCGGCTTCGTGCTGGGCCTTCGTCCGGCAAGCCTCGTCCGATGCTTATTCGTACGATACGCTTCCGATTAAATTTCCATTTCCGGAATCTATTTCCGATACGAACAATATTTAACATTTCCGATTCCGGAATTAATTTCCGTTTCGAACAAATATTTAATATTTCCGTTTCCGGAATTATTTTCCGATTCCGGCAATATTTCCGATTCTGACAATATTTCCGTTTCCGGTAATATTTCCGATTCTGGTAATATTTCCATTTCCAATAAAATTTTCCGATACGTACCATGTTTCCGTTTCCGGCAACATCTACGACTTGGATAATATTCATATTTCCGATACGATCCATATTTCCATTTCTGGCAATATCATCGTTTCCGGAGTATTCATTTCTTGCCTGTGACGATCTTAGCTCCCACTGAAACCAAGATCCGTCGGTTCCGAATATTCATAGATGGAGTATTTAATGCCATTAAATACTTGATCCGTTTACGTACTATTTGTGTGACCCTACGGGTTCAGTCAAGAGTAAGCTGTGGATTAATATCATTAATTCCACTTGAACTGAAGCGGCCTCTAGCTAGGCATTCAGCTCACTTGATCTCACTGAATTATTAACTTGTTAATTAATACTGAACCGCATTTATTAGACTTAACATAGAATGCATACTTGGACCAAGGGCATTATTTCCTTCAGTCTCCCACTTGTCCTTAGGGACAAGTGTGCATTTCCTAATTCCTTTGTCGCTCGATGCTTGCTCTTGAACATAAGGTAAGAGTTGTCATCCTTATTATGTCCAGAGGTGTTCCTCGGTTTCAGAGTTGAACTGATCAAATAAACAGATAATCATAGCCTATGATTCATCCGAGCACGGCCATGCATTTCACAGTTTCTAGCTCTCCGAGTGGCCTTGTACAACTTTTAAGCATCTCATCCCGATTTATGGGAGGACAATCCCAATCTTGCGATCTTGAGATTAGACTTCGTTTGATAGGTGATTACCTGAGCGTTGCCTTTATAGCCTCCTTTTACGGTGCGACGGTTGGTCAACGTCAAAGCAACCAGTTCTCAAACAAGTAATCTCAAATCACTCAGGTATTGAGGATTTAGTGTCTAATAATTTAATGAAATTTACTTATGACAGACTTTCATCTCTTACAGTAAAGTTTCATAGGTCTTGTCCGATACTAGTCTTCCCAAAGTAAGTATCTATGCAAATGATTATGACATTGCCATGTCCACATAGTTCAAGAAACAGAACTACTAGTCATCTTGCATTCTAATCGTCTAACGTTTTCTATGCGTCCAATTTTATAGAAAACTCCGATTAGGGACCATTTTCAATCTTTGACATTCAAGTTCACTTGATAGACATTTCTTAGTCACAGGACTGGTCCTGACAGTCTATCTTGAATATATCGTCAAATTGAAGGGACTCATCATTTAATACTAAACCAAGATTAAATGGAATATGAAAATACATTTCATATATGATAAATGTTCAACCCCAATGTTTTACAAGCATGGGCCTCAAACCCATCTTCTAAAACAGTTCATGGAATTCAAAGCTATGCTTGATTTCCAGTGCTACAATGTGAGTGTTGCTTCTCACTTGTTGCATAGGTTTAGTTATCATGCTTTGCCAATCTTAATATCCTTTTCATCGAATGTTCTTCGAGATATGATGATAAGATCTTTTCGAGTTTGTTTATTATGTGATCTAGTCTTTCTTACTACATTAGTGGTTCTACGCATTTTGCAATGAAGAACCATTAAGTTAGCAGACGGTTTTCTTGCTTCAAGAGTGGTTCCACGCATTTTTCAATGAAGAACCATCAAGCCAGCAGATAGGTGATCTACCCAAGTTCAGTGAAGAACTTTAAACAACCCTGTTTTATTGCTTCTTAGGCAATAATTACTTTTACTTCAACTGCATAGGTTGCTAGTGATGCTTTGTTTGGATTTACCTATCCAAGCAGTTCATAGATATGTGGAAGACTCTCCAACTATATCTTAGAACATAGAAATTAATATTTTAATTTCCCACGCAACAACTCATGGTCTCCAATCCATGTTGCCATTTCAAAACACGATGCTCTATAGCTCGTCCTTATCAATGGTTAACTCCAAAGGGTCTTGCTTGATCCTTTGCCAGTGTTTATGCGTGTAGCATCAATATTTAGCGTATCTTTATTTCCTTGAATCAAGAACTATTCCTGTGTACCTTTTCAAGTACCATAAGTATTCTTGATCTCAATCTAGTTGATCTTCACTTAGATCAATAGAGATTGGTATATGTTCGTCATGCCTAAAGTCATACGATACGTTTTTGGCGATCCTCATATTATATCATACATGATAAATTCTTTTGCAGAATAATTGCCAATTGAATTCTATTCATGTAACTTTAGCTCATTCAATTTTAGTAGATACTGGATCCAGCTAAATTCTTTGACATATAATATAGGTTAAGAATCTCATTTAGATTCTTTGATGTTTAACTTAGTAAATGCTTATACATAGTTCAAACATTCTTTACTTAGATTTATTTACATGGGTCGAATATCTCCAATGGAGACTTTCGTGTTTGATTTAGTAAATGCCATTACTTAATCTAAAACAATATTATAAGATCTTTGTAAATAGATCTTAATACCCAATATGTACTAAGTTTCGCCATGGTCCATCATTGATGAATAATTTCAAATCTAAGTCATTAGCATTTGAATGTTATTTCACAATAGAGAGATATGTGTGTGATACACATAGGACCAAATAAGTTTTTATGTACTCCCACTAAACTTCTTATACATCTATAAGAATCATGTATATTTTATGAAACTAAAATGCTTATTAGCTTCACTTAAAATACAGTTCCAATTCCCAATTGCTTGCTTAAATCTGTACTTAGATTTTATAAGCTAGCTTTCCTTTTCAAGCATTTATTTGGATCCACAAATCCTATGACATACCATGTACATAGTTTATTCCAACATTTGATTGAGGAATACGTTTTGTCATCCAATTGCTATATGTACCAATATGCAATCATTGCTTGAATTATAGACTTGAGCATTACGATTATGCATGAGGTTTCAACACAATTTACACCATGAATTTGCTTGTAACCTTTAGCAACTAATCTAGCTTTGTGTGTGAACACAATTCCATGTTTGATGGTTTTTATCCTTAAAACAAACTTGCAACCAATAGGTGTGAACCCATTCTTGCAAATCAACAATAATTTCAATTTTGTCATCAAAACATTGAGTATGTTTTATGGCCTCTAACCATTTAAAACATTTGAGTCTATATATGGCCTCTAACCATTTTAGGGAATCTAGGTTTCGTCATAGCTTTCTTACAAGTCACAAACTCATTAATCTACATGATAATAGTTTGACTGCAAGTTGTAGGTTTCTTCACTATTTAATAGAAGAATCTCATAGTTTCATTGACCTGATCTCTATGTTTCTTTACTATCTAATAGAAGAATCTCATAGTTTCAGTGACTTGAATTCTATGCCTACTTGGGTATAGAACATCAAACATTAGAATATCAATAGCCACTTGAAAGTCCTTTGAATATTCTGTTCTCTTTGAAGCACTTGTAAAGTCTTCTAAGAGATATCTATTCTTTAAAGCCACTTCTAAAGTCCTTAAAGAATAAGTTCGGATTTTCTGAAGTACTTCGAAAAGCCTCCGGAATGTCCGTTTATGTTTGTTGTTCGCCTCGAAAACTTTCGAGGTCTATTTTCTCCCACTTGTCATTTTGGAAACGAATCTCCAAAAGGACATTATTTCGAGCAAACAAACATTATGTTCTCAAAAATTCGTGGTAGAAACAATACCCTTGTGTCTCATTTGAATAAATCACAATGAAACATATATCTAGACTTGGGCCTTAGTTTGTTGAATAACAAACACTAAGCTCCCACTGAGTTTAGCAACTCTTTAGATATATAATTGAAAAGATATCCTGAAATTACTTTTCAATAGCTTTGACGAATTTGGTTTAGTTTGGTGGTAGTTGAGCATTTTGTTTTAGAAATTATAGGAAAAGTTTTTATGATCCATCATTGATCGAATCAAGTACTAATTGACTTCGATTATTCCAACTACGATATGCCATATCTTATGGACCTAGATTGTGAAATTACAACACACAATCATTGATGATCATATTTGGTCTCAAGTAATCATCAACATGATCTAACCTAGATCTTTATGATTTCTTGCCAAGTGGATTTTATACTTCTGAATCTTTGAACTAGCCAAACAGATTCAACTTATATCACATTTGAGTAAATAAACCTATATTCACTCAAATCCATGTGAAATAATAAAGTCATAAAACCTTTCTTTAGCTTTGAACTCTATTGTCTAGGCGTTCTAACAATAGTTCATATTCTTTGTTACTTTCAACAAGTAAGACTAGCTTGTCTTAAGTTGATCTAGAAATCAACCAACTTTCAAAAGTCCATCAAAATAGAGCTTATGAATGTTAACTTGTTGATATGGTCTAAGCAACAATGCCAAAGATTTAATGGAACTCAAATCAAGGGTTTGATTTGAACCTAGTAAAGTTCTTTAAAGAGTTGTTTGTTTTAATCAAGCATATTGACTCAACCAGTAATTGACCATTTCATTCAAATAAACAAACAAACAAGCATTGTTTTTGTTCTTCTGAATGTGAGTCTTTCTGTGTTTGAAGCAGAAATTTAGGTATGCTGATTATGGAACAAAATAGCCATTAAGTTCCAGCCTTTGAAAGGACTTAAAACAAACTAGATGACCCTACAACTAATGTAGCATTGCCATGCTTCATTTCCCACTTGTAGGTCATTAGTGTATCCTAGCTTCCATTGTTTGAGTTATTACCGAAGTAAGAACCTCAAGCGGTATATGATACCAAGGAAGTTTGATTGCTAGGTCACTTCTCTTTAAACATTAACTTTTAGGTAGAAACGGAATCGTAAATTCCTTTCATTTGTTCCTCGTTTTCCTATTTCTTGTACCCTTTCTTATAGTCTTAAGAATTGAATTCTTTAGTGTTGACTTTTATACTTTGTTAGACATGTCCAATGTCACCAACAAGGTTCTTTACATTTAATTTATGTTGAATATTAAGTTTCAACTAGATGATCTTACCAGAAGCTTCTAAAGTTCTCTAAGTATCGATCTATTCGAATGTCTAGGGACTAGACTCATTCGAGAATTAAATGGACAAAGATATTAGGTTGTTAACCATTGGTAAAGCTGAGCGTATTAGACTCAATGCTTTATGATCTCAAAACTACAGTGTATTTTGAATTCACAAGCACCAATTGGTTTGCCATTCGATTTTGATATTCGAAAACAACCATAAAAGTCGATATAAGAAACGTACATTTTAAATTGCTCACTTTCTCTCTTTTCCGTGAATCGTTCTTGGATTCACTACCAATCGAGGAAATTTACTGTTACCTTTCTAAAAGGATTTATTGCAGTGCAAGATATTTAATTATAAACAATAATTAAAACATACATTGAAGCATGCAAAGTCTAAACATTTATCATGAATAATAACTTGAAATTAAAGCAACCATGCAATTCAAACAAGTTATTAGCATTTTATTCGAATTTATTGTTCCGGCAGGTGTGAATAAAATGATTCTAAGATCCTAAAACCATTGAAGAATTAAGCACAGTTTGTCGACTCAATTCTAAAACATTTTAGGTAAGCAAAAGCCTTTTGCTAATAGTCTAGAAACTACTCTTGGTTGATAGGTACGTCTAAGAACTTATTAGGAAAACCTATCGATTTTGCCACGACATAAAAGGACTCCTTACTTATATCGTTGAGTTTCACCAAAACTAACATGTACTCACAATTATTTGTGTACCTTGCCCCTTTAGGACCAATAAGTAACACCTCGCTGAGCGAAAACTATTACTAGATTGATGTAAAGGATATCCAAGCAAGTGTATATTTTGGCATGGCACCTTATAACTCAATTTTTTTAAGTTTGGAACTTAAGGCTCTTACTATGTTGGTTAGATTTTAAGTGAACTAAAATCCTTAATCATGCAACATAATCAAGCTTTTGATCTCATGCATTTTAAGACATATTTAAAGCAATAAATAACTTAAAACATGCATAAGATATTTGTGATCTAGTATGGCCCGACTTCATCTTGAAGCTTTGACTTCAAAGTCCGTCTTGAAAATCTCCGTGGGAGGCACCATTTTCTTCAAATAGGATAAGTTATAACTAATTACAACTATTTGATGGTACGCAGACCATATTTGAATTGAAAAACAACTTTGGTACTTTAGACCAATTACATTCAAATTAATGGTACGCAGACCATATTTTCTATCCTATTTGGGCCATACTAGTCACTTCATAACCTGCAAAACAGTACATATACAATATATACCATTCACCCATTCATTATCATGAATGGCCCACATAACTGGTTAGTAAAACACATTATGCATCACGTAAACATTTGCAGCAATTAATCAAGGGCACCAATAATCTACCAATTATTCAGTCCTTATTAATTCTAATCGAGTTGTTTTAACCTTAAGGATTTGTAGACCTAATCAAGAGTTTATGACTAAAAAGCGCTCCCACTCAAACCAATAAATTCATATGCTTTACTAATTTTAAACATAAAATTGTATTTCTAGTCTAACCGGAAACATACAAATTTAATTAAAATTTAAAGCTCATATAAATTTATAATTGAATCCAAAAATTTAATTTAATTTCAGTCGTATTTAAATTAATTCATGATTTTAATTTTAGTAAAATAATTAGAATAAATTCCATTTATTATAATTATAATATTCAAAATTAAAATCCAAGAAATTAATTCAAATTATTAATTTTAAAATTACGTGAACTGAAATTTTCAAATTAAACATTCAAAACGATCTAATCGTAACGCAAACACCCTATGCGTTGCACGCCCATGGGCCGCACGCACACAGCCATTGCTGGCCATGTGCGCGCAGCCCATGCGCTCGTCGCATAGCTGCTGCTGTCCTATCGCAAGCCTCCGCACAGCGCCCCATCGCACGCGAGCTATCGCTCGCAGTGCGCGCGCGCGAGATCGCTCGCTGGGCGCGCTGGCTCGCTCGCTGTGCGCGCGAGCCATCGCTCGCTGGGGCGCGACATCGCTCGCTGGGCGAGCGACATCGCGCGCTGCGCGCGAGCCATCGCTCGCTGGGGCGCGACATCGCTCGCTGGGCGAGCGACATCGCGCGCTGCGCGCGCGAGCCATCGCTCGCTGGGGCGCGACATCGCTCGCTGGGCGAGCGACATCGCGCGCTGCGCGCGCGAGCAGTGCTGGGCGCAGCGCTCGTGGCACGCGAGCTTGCGCTCGCTGCGCGCGAGGCTGCGCGCACTTGTGCGAGGCAGCGCGCGCTGTGGCGCAGCTCGCTTGCTGCCCACACGCGACTGCCTTGGCTCGCCCCTCGCCCATGCCCATCCGTTCATTGCTCGGGGCACACGACACAAGGCAGGGCTGCTGCCTTGCGCTCGTGCACTACGCCCTTGCTCATTGCATTCGTGCCGCACGGGCGACGAGCTCCCTTGCTCGTCGTCGCATGCCCGCATTATACAACACCCCTTAAGGGTAACACGAAGCGTCCATTGCTTCGTGCGTGCAAGTTATTTGAACGAATCGCATAAAAATTTAAAATTTATATTTAAAATTAATGACAAATTAATAAATAATATTAATTTCATAATTTTAGGGCGAAAAAATCGAAAATTTATTATCCAATTGATTTCCGATTGATATGGATTCAAGTCTAGGTCATAAAAATTTAAAATTTATCGTAAATTTACAATTTTTATGGTGGTTTTTAATCATAGGTTTCTAATTAAATTACAATTAATTATGAAAATCAAATTAATTCTAAATTATTCTAATTTTCAACAAATTAATCATAATTACAAATTAGATTGCATAATTAACAAGACTAGGCATTCAAACTTGTTAAACATATGCAATAGGTCAATCAAAAATTCAAGATTTATCAACAAGAATCGCAAATATTTAATTTAACATCTTAAATTTACGAAATTTTGCATTCGAAAAACTAAAACCTTCGAAAAGTCATAGTTAGGCTTCGAATTTGAGAATTCTGGGTTCGGCAGAAAAATACTATTTTTGTCAAAATTTTAGAATGCCTTTTACATGCGGAATTGACACAAAAATCACTCAATTCGGATGAGTAATGAAGAAACTGCCGAAAAACTGCGTACGTATAATTAAATAAACGCAATTTGCAACTAATTAACAATTACGAAAATTAATCACCCCTTTTAATTCTTGCAAATTTGTAATATTTAACCATGTTCATGCAATTTAGATTATGAAAATAATAAGGGGCTCGTGATACCACTGTTAGGTTATGATACATATGACATTACATAGATCATGCGGAAACAACCATTAACCCAGGAAACATATTATTTACACATAATCATTTAGCATAGTTTAGATGCATACTCTTTGTTGCGTGCCTTCCCTAGCTGCGCCCGAACCGAACAAGAACAAGTCTTTTAGGACTCCAAGTGTCGTCCCTCCGTAGAAAGTCCACAGCACGTCCGGATCCGCCTTAAGATTGACCAACTAGAATCGCCCTTAAGGTACTCAGAAAATTCGGCACTTTTGGGGCAAGATGGGTGTTTGAATTTTCTCTCAAAAAACTCACTTTTGAATACTTTGAAACTTGTGTCTAAATTATGACCCCTAGGCCTTTATTTATAGAGTTATGGAAAAGGAATCGTAATCCTAGTAGGATGCGAATTAATTGGAATTAGAATCCTACATGAATTCTATTTAATTAATTTATCCAATTAGGAATAGAAACTTAATCATACACTGACTCTTGCATATTCAGGAATCACGCATGAGCACAAACTCACACACACACGGCAGCCACAAGGGCTGCCCATGCGCGTGCGAGCAGCAGCCCGCGCAGCACGGCCCACGCAGCCGTGGCCCTTGGCGCGCGCTGGGCCTGCCTTGCGGTAGGCCTGGCCGCTGCCTTGGCTGGGCTTGTGGCGCGCATGCTTGCTGGGCGATGGCCCCGGCTTCGTGCTGGGCCTTCGTCCGGCAAGCCTCGTCCGATGCTTATTCGTACGATACGCTTCCGATTAAATTTCCATTTCCGGAATCTATTTCCGATACGAACAATATTTAACATTTCCGATTCCGGAATTAATTTCCGTTTCGAACAAATATTTAATATTTCCGTTTCCGGAATTATTTTCCGATTCCGGCAATATTTCCGATTCTGACAATATTTCCGTTTCCGGTAATATTTCCGATTCTGGTAATATTTCCATTTCCAATAAAATTTTCCGATACGTACCATGTTTCCGTTTCCGGCAACATCTACGACTTGGATAATATTCATATTTCCGATACGATCCATATTTCCATTTCTGGCAATATCATCGTTTCCGGAGTATTCATTTCTTGCCTGTGACGATCTTAGCTCCCACTGAAACCAAGATCCGTCGGTTCCGAATATTCATAGATGGAGTATTTAATGCCATTAAATACTTGATCCGTTTACGTACTATTTGTGTGACCCTACGGGTTCAGTCAAGAGTAAGCTGTGGATTAATATCATTAATTCCACTTGAACTGAAGCGGCCTCTAGCTAGGCATTCAGCTCACTTGATCTCACTGAATTATTAACTTGTTAATTAATACTGAACCGCATTTATTAGACTTAACATAGAATGCATACTTGGACCAAGGGCATTATTTCCTTCAACTAGAATAGTTCGACAACGGTTTTTTATTTGTGCATACGAGGGGTTTAAAAATCCAGATGGTGTTGTGCCTAAATCCTTTAAAAAAATTGATAGGAGAACTGGATGCAAGGCTTCAGTTCAGTTTGATGTTGATAAGAAAACTGGAGTGTATGTTCTTTCCAAACATTGCCGTCTGCATAACCATTCAATGGTTCCTGCTAATAAGAGATACCTTATTAGGTCACATAGGCACATTTCAAAAGAACAGTTGGCTTTTCTTACTACTTTTACTTGTAGTGGCACTAAGCTTGCTGATATTCTTAGAGCTATGAGGAAAGAAGTTGGTGGTGAGGCGCATTTAGGCTTCACTGTTCCCGATGCGTATGATGCTGTTCTGGCAGAGAAGAAGAAAAATTTGGATGGTTGTGATTCAAATCAGTTGATCAGATGTTCGCTATGAGGCAAGCTAATGAACATGATTTTTATTATTATTTTCAATTGAATGAACAGAATCAGTTGATCAATTTTTTTTGGAGAGATGGAAGAATGCGGTCTGATTATGAAGCTTTTGATGATTTATTGATTCATGATACAACTTATCGTACTAATAAATACGATATGATTTGTGGGCCTTTTGTTGGAATGAATCTTCATACCCAAAATATTATGTTTGGAGTTGGTTTTATATTGAATGAGAAGGCATGTACTTTTGAGTGGCTTTTTAATTCATTTTTTACTTCCATGGGAGAGAAGCAACCTGTGACTATCATGACTGATCAATGTTCTGCCATGGACAAGGCTATAAGGTAATGTTCGTTTAGGATGTTTATATGTTCGTTCATCAAACATGTTTGTTCTTTTGTATTTTTGTACAAGTTTTTATGTTCTTTTTCTTTTGGTTTATGGATTTTAGGGAAGTGTTTCCAAAATCGAGGCATCGGTTGTGTACGTGGCACATTGGAGAAAATGCTATTGTAAACATCAAAGGTGTTATGGCCAAAGAAGGATTCAAACGTCGGTTTGATTATGTTTTGAAATATACTGATACAGTTGCTGAGTTCGAGCATTATTGGAATAGGTAAAAATTATTTTTGCTATTAGACTGATTAGTTTTTCAAAATTTTATTTTGTTCTTTTCATTCCAACCCATGTTCTTTCTATTGTTAAGTACTGTTCTTTTTCATGCTTGATAAAACTTGTTCTTTTAATCTGGTAGTTTTAATGTTCTTTTCTTTGATTAATAGAGTCTATACTTCTTGTATTGTGATTGTTTGTTCTTTTCTTTGATTAATAGAGTCTATACTTCTTGTAGTTTTAATGTTCTTTTCTTTGATTAATAGAGTCTATACTTCTCAGGTGTTCGTTTTGTGTCCCTAATTGTTCTTTTGTTCTTCTCATTTGTTCTTTTGTAGTCTTTTGGCTGATTACAAATGCTCTGAACATTCATGGTGTGAGGGGGTCGAAAAAGCACGAGGCTAATGCGTGACCTCGTCCTTCGTGGGTGTGACGATTCTTTTTATTCAATCAAGTGTAATTGGATTTCCTGTGAGTTTACACCCAATTGACTAGTAATATAGGAATCGCCATTCAGTTTTTAACGACAATGAGAAAAACTGACAAAATCCGGTTATCGTGACAT
Organism: Spinacia oleracea; assembly: GCF_020520425.1. Classification (NCBI taxonomy): domain Eukaryota; kingdom Viridiplantae; phylum Streptophyta; class Magnoliopsida; order Caryophyllales; family Amaranthaceae; genus Spinacia; species Spinacia oleracea. The sequence goes on from NC_079489.1 coordinate 151,532,906, forward strand.
AAAGGGAGTGCAATTATGTTTGACCACGACGGCCGTAGGTTCCCTTGTGATCCCTGGTGTGGGGATCTCTCAACATACACCCGCAAGGTAGAGATTGAGGGTTCGGGGGACTGTAACTATCGAGAGGAGTACTTCGCTCGTCGATAACTCCAGAGGCAGGATATCCTTACTAGCTCAGCATAAATAATTGAAGGGACATGCGTTAACTATTAAACTAATCTGAGTGGATTTTAGCAATATGCAACATATAATACTAGATCGATCGTGATTATCTGATTTAAATAGTATTAAAGGACCTAGCATGATAATCCAATTTCCCGAAAATATTATATTTGTTAGGCGTGATAGAACAATCAGATTTAGTTAGTTTAACAGTTCATAAAAAGGGCGAGGAAAGCAATTAAATCATCGTGAAGGGGCACATTACGACGCACCCTTGAGAGGCGCGTCACGGTTCTCAGAAAACTAACCACTTTGACTTTGATATTTCTCCTTTTTATTTAACGAATCTCAGTTATGGGACAGGATACGTTCTGTTCGATTTATGGATCGATTGCGACAGTACGCGTGAACAGTTTCGCAGCGTGAGGCTTAGGCTAAGGGTTGGAGTCAATACTCAGAATATAATTGTGTTGTGTGTCCTTTTCACGTCGAATTTAGGGATGTATTTATAGGGAAGAGTTCGTGGAAAGATAGAATTGCAGAGTTCTAATCCACAAAGAATTAGGAAAAAACACGTACCCAGGTATTTTCAGCGCCCAGGCCTGGGCGCCGAAGATTTCGGCGCCCAGAGCCAGGCGTTGAAAATAGGATCTGGGCTGTTTTCTTAGTCAGATTCGGATTCCTGAAATCCGAAGAGTTTGATACTTAATCGAGTCTTTTAGTGCGTATTAACCTTGCGACGGGATGCGTCTGGGCCCGTTACGAACTCTAGGCTCGTTAGGATTTTAATTAATACGTAACTCTTATTTCCGAATCATATTAGGAATAGGATTCTCGCAGTTTTCTATCTCATTTAGGATTTATGTTGGAATGCAACACCTAATTCTGACAGGTTTCTATCCTTTATGATTTGCCACTTTTAGATGCTACCTTTTACGGCAGTTACTATTTTTAGCAGGTTTCCATAAATAGCAGTTTTCTATAAATATCAGGTTTCGGGTGAAATAAAAAGGGGAATTGAGATTCGTTTATTTTATAGGAGATGCGTTGTCAAGTGGAGATTTATGCTTTCATCATCGAACCTTTCCCTTCCGGGAATGGGGACAAAAGTAGGTGTCTACAGTTAGCCCCCACTTTAACTGAGTCTTGGAGTAAGACGATGGTCAAAGTATTAGACGGAGTGCGTCACACAAGCCATGGTGTATGTGACCTGTTTTGCGAGGGTCTCACGAGCCCCCGAGTGATAACATTTGACTTAAGGGTCATCACTTGAAATGTTACATATCCCTCACGTGTCATTGGGATTTATCGACGGATAGTATAGAATACTCCCTCACTTTGTCATTGGAAGTATCTAAAGAGGCGTAGAAACTCCCTCACTTTGTCATTGGGAGTAGCTACAGATATTTTCGAAATCAAAGCTATAAAGTGTAATTGGGCCTGGCCAAGCCCAACCACGAGGTAAAAATGTTTTTAAAGATTCTCATTTTCAAGGCTAGCTAAACGAGAAAACCCCCTTGTTTTTATGGGACGTAAAACGAAGGAAAATCCAGCACATCGCTCTTTTTTGGAAAAAACGGAAAATCAATCCTTTTAATTTTTGGAAAAGGGAAAACCAGAAAAAGTTATCGCTGCAGCGACTAAGGACCTGCGCGGTTAGTGACGCAGACCCCGCCGGCTAAAGATGGCGAGCCTGTCCGCTAAGGGTGGACACCCCGTCCGATAGAAGTGGACGAATCTGTTTTTGAAATTTGAAAATAAGGACCTACGCGGTTTGTGACGTAGACCCCGCCGGCTGAAGATGGCGAACCTGTCCGCTAAGGGTGGACACCCTGTCCGATAGAAGTGGACGAATCTATTTTGAAATTTGTTTGTGCTTTTTGAAAATAAGGACCTACGCGGTTTGTGACGTAGACCCCGCCGGCTGAAGATGGCGAGCCTGTTTGTGCTTTGAAGATCTCATTTTTTGAAAACTGAGGACCTGCGCGGTTAGTGACGCAGACCCCGCCGGCTGAAGATGGCGAGCCTGTTTTATTTTGAAGATTTTATTTTCTTTTCATTTTCGAAAACTGAGGACCTGCGCGGCTAATGACGCAGACCCCGCCCGCTGAAGGTGGGCGAGCCCTGTCCACTGAGGATGGACGTCCCTGAATTCGTTTTTTAATTTGGAACTCGCGTGGTTCGATCTTGCGATTGAGGTGGGCAAGTCCCTATTTCATTTTTTTTCTTGTGATTTCTTTTGAGAATTTCTTTTTATTCATTCTTGTAGGAGAGAATTCTTCCGAGGAATGCTCGGATTTAGTTGCAACCTGAATGTGGGTTGACAATGTGTTTAGATGGACCATAGTCTCGTGGTCATCACCTTTTCATGGTTTTGAGCTAGTCTTTTCGGCTCAATTTTGCCACTACCTGGGTCCTTGATTAGGGGACTATGTATAAGTATCAACGGCGACCTTTGTCTTGAGGTCGTAAACCGGTTTTATTTTTTGAGACATCCAAACACGGGACTTCGTACAGCGTTAGTCTGGGAATATTGTTTTAACTTTATATATTTTCTTTCGAGCCCCCAAGCATTATTGCTTGACGGTCATTTTTTGTCAAAGAGGTTCCTTGGGGATACGCATTCTGTAATGTCCTTGATCGTGTTTGGGATTGTGCTCGTAAGTGCGAGCGATCTTTGTGGTGGTGTGCTACTCTTAACAAAGTCGTAAGGTGCGACTTTCAGTAAAGAAATCGGCAATTTTGAGTCGAGTGGATACGGAAGGGCTCTATAGAAGTCAGAGCTGTTTTTTGGGCCTGGGATCATTTTCGGCGCCCATGCCTGGGCGTTAAAGATTTCGGCGCCCAGCTCTGGGCGCTGAAAATAATTTCTGGCGAGGTTTCTTGATGACACAGTTGGCCTTTTTGTTCGTTCGTTTTCTTTTTTTTTCTTTTGAACGCGTTCGTAAATGTACGATACTTAGAAAAGATGATATGTATGTGCGAACGAGCGTTCATAGAATGGCCGTTGTGTGCGGTCCATTAATCAGTTTGTTTGAATCATTTTTTTTTGAGCAACGACTGATTTTGAATAGTTTGCTTAGAAGCTTGATAGGGTTCAGGCCCTTTCACGAGGTGGGCTTAAACATCGTGCTCTTTTGATTGTTCAAACATTTGCTTCGAGATTTTTATTTTGCTATGGTTGTTTTGCAGCTTGGAGCCCCCAAGTATGCATGTTGGGATGCTTCCTTTCGGCGTACGATTTTTGTAGGTTCTTTTGAGAAAGATGCCTTGGGGTTCCGCTCGTGTAGGTGCGAGCTATCCCTTCCGTGGTAGGTAATGTTTTGCTACCTTTAATCCTTAATGTAGAAGTCGTGTGGCTTGCATTTTGAATTTGGGCGATAAGTAGTCTTTGCCTCTTTTTCACATGCTCTTTGGTCGTGCCCGCATTAGCGCAATATGCCTTACTCTCTTTTTTAGACTTGTACCGTGGGATAGCTGAATTTATGGTGCGACGTAGGCTTGTGTGGCCTAACCACATGTATTAGAACATTTCTCCAGGTGTTGGGATATCATTATTATTTTTTGCATTGGAGTATTTCATCATGCCTTGTTCAGGTGCTCGAATAAGTGTAGCACCTTCTGCGTGGGTTTGCACGGCTTATTACTTCGTTCGATGCGAGGATTCATAGGTGTTTCTTTCTTATTTTTATATCTGGGCAAAACTTGGCTAGCAGAAATATTCAGCGCCCAGGCTGGGGCGCTAAAGATATAGGCGCCCAGCTCTGGGCGTTAAAAATGATTTCTGGGTATATTTTGACAGTTCTTATCCTTGATTTTTTTTCTTTCGCTTTTGCTTTTGAACGAGGTAGACTGTGTAACAGGCGCTTGTAGGGCGAGCGTTATGTGTAGTAGTTTGATCGGAGTTTTGGTGACTCGCGATTTTCAGTTACCCTTGTTAGTGGGGTGACTTTATATATTCTAAGTAGCGCTTAGAATTTGGGAGGGGTTGTAGCCATTCTAAGGTTCGTTTTACACGATTAAAGCTTAGGATTGTGCCCCTATGATGTATGTATAGCATTAGCGTCGAGAATTTTCGATAAAATCGTCATTTCGAGCATTTTTAGAGTGTTTTTCTCAAGCCTCCAACTGTAGCTACGGGATTGGCTTGGTGCTATAATGCTTGGCATATGAATAGTTTGAACCAGACTCGTTTAGTGCGAGGTATGTTCGAGTAGTGATTTTGCTACTTCTCTTGTAGATGTCGTATTGTACGATATTGCCATGGTCAAGGTAGTCATATGTTGAAGTGTGCCTTGTCCAAAAGCTAGGTGCCTTTCTTTACCCATAATCATATTTGGAAATCTTTTGACTCACTTGCAACATTGAGATAAACGCATACTTAGCTTAAACCAACGACACTTTATTATGTTCGAAAAAGTCTTTGAAAATTATTTGAAAATTATTTAAAATCCGAATCCTACTGTATACAATCCGAGGTGTCCTAAGTAAGTTTGACTTATAGAAGGGTTCGTACAGGATTACATGAGTGGATCAAAATACTGTTACGATTTTGGAATGCTGTCTAAGGATTTGCTGGAAGCCAGGGTGCAGGCGTCAAGGGCCATCTTTTCCAGAATTGCGGGAATATAAACCGTTTTCAAATTGACTTAGATTTACTTGGCGTATGTCTGTACAAAAGGTCAAGGTATATTTAGTTCTTTCCCTAGATCTTTCATTTCAATTTTTAGCCTCCAGTTGCTATTATGTCTTCCCATTAATGATGCTTTTAGATTTCGATTTTAGATGCCCGTGTCATATGCCTGAGTAGGGTGAGCCTTGGTTAAGTGCCAAGTCCTATTGACAATGTCTGATTTTTTTTCAAAGGAGATTAGCAAGCATTCGAATTACCATGAACGGGTGCCCTGAGTTCGAAGGAACGATGGGGCGATGCCGTAGAACAATCTTTTTCATTGCAAGCTTACTGCCTTTACTACTTGTTGGCGATCATGACTGTGTCTAGTGGTGAAAGAAGGTCTTTAAGCGAACGACTATGTCTAGTGGTGAAAGAAAGTCTTTAAGTGAGTTAGTTCGCTTTAGGGAGGGTCAAGTCGAGTACTTTAGAGGTCATGGACGCTTGCGCTAGCCCCCACTTAATTGAGGCAAAGCGATCTTTTGAGTCTTGGCTAGGTGCCTAGGAGTGTGAGTGCTCTTTCTAGCAAGGGTATGTGCCCTTATTATTTTTCGATGTGTGCTCATTAATTTTGGCATCTTGATGACTTGGATTCTTCCTTTGATTTAAATTTTTCTTTCGACTTGGATTGCAAGTAATTAAATTTCAATAAGGGACTTCTATTCTTTATTCTTGTTTTTCTATAGGCTTTAATATTTTGCAAATTGGTTGGACCGAATCATGGATTGCCTACGTATCCGCCTTAAATAGATTTAATTTGGAATCAGGTCTTGCGTAGTTCTTAGCCTAGAAAATGGTTTCTTAGAATGCCGAATTCGATAAGTATGTTCTGAGGTGAAAACATATTATTTGAAACGGTAGAATAAATGAAGTTTGTTATTATTTTAATCTGCTGCTTTGCCGTAAGCCAAAAATTTGTTTTATATTTTTTTTGATTGAGTACATGTATTTCTTTGGTGGTACGTATTTCTGAATACGTGATGTACCCCTCCAAGTGTTCGTTATTTTTCCGTGCATGTGCGGATAAAATGACGAGCACTTCTGGACAAATTTTAGCAAGCAGAGAGATTCAGCACCCAGGCTGGGGCGCTAAAGATTTCGGCGCCCAGCTATGGGCGCTGATAATGACTTCTGGGAGGATCTTTTTTGGTGCGCTAAATGCTTCATTTTCTTTTTAGACTAACTTTAGAGGCGCTTTGCAAAGTTTCCTTTTTTATTATTCACACACACACACACACACACACACACACACACACACACACACACACATATATATATATATATATATATATATATATATATATATATATATATATATATATATATATATATATATATATATATATATATATATTTTACATTGAGCGTAGAATGTACTTTTCATTTGTCTCTTTTTTATTTGTGACTCAAGACGGCTTGAAAGATGGGTTAAATGAGATAGGATAGGTTGTATAGGTATTAGTCGAGCATGAGGATTACATCAACCAAGGCCAATGAATAGCATGGGGACAGCTCAAGGGTATATCAACGGGATGTATCCAAACGAGTTATATGGTCATTATGCCAACGGTGGTGTAAGAGCAGGTTTGGGCTTTGGAAATGATGGGTATGACGCACGCGTCAATGACCGTACGTGGTTTGCAGTTGATAACAAGTTCAAGAACAAGGGTCGAGGTAATGGTTTCTTGGGTTATGGCAATGAGAACATGGATGAGCTGAACAGGGGCCCCAGAGCGAAGGCGTCTAAGAACATAAAGATTGGAAAGGGTAGACATTGTAGAATTTTATGATTTGGATTGGTTGACTCAATTCTTTTCCTTCGTTTACTTGGGTAAATTTCGCACTTTGGGAGGTACGGGCTAAGTATTTCATGGCTCGCTCTTTTCGTTCTCCCTTTTCTCTTTCTTTTTTTTTCTTTTGCTTGGGATTTCTCCCCAACATAAAATTTTTATTTGGGCTAAAAGGTAGATGGTTGTGGTCTTTGAGTCACGCGGCGAGACTGAGTGAGCCTCGTTTGGTAGGCCTATAGTGGACCTTTAATTTTAGTGGGCCTAGGGTGGATCTTTAGCTTTAGTGGGCCTAGGGTGGACATTTTAAATTGTCTTACTTTGCAAGCGTATTTAGTCGTTTCTTAAAATGTGCAAATAGCGTAGATTCAAAATGTTATTTTTACCTTATTGAAATTTAACGAAAGAATTACATCGAAAATAACTTTTTGCTTCTTTTCAGATTCCAGTTTCTGGGATTTAACTGGAAGTTGTGATTTAGACTCGAACTTTCATTAATCTTTCTGATTATAACCCGTGTATGAATACAAGGAGGTGGCCTAGACTCAAAATAATGACGTGGTGTAAGCCTATAATACTTGACTAAGCGACTCTCAGACTTAGGCTAATTGGACCATAACTTTCGTTGGTTGACACTTTAGATTTTAACCCTTGGGTGTTCATTTGTCACGCGCCATTTTGCTTAATGTTGGCAAGGTAGTTAATTGGGGAGATCGAATTTTATTTTTGCAAGACTAGAATCATTAGTGCGGCTTCTCTCTTAGTGAGTATTGCTTTACCCCAATGGTAGCCTTATGGTATGCCGATCTGGGTATTTTCATGGTTGGTCACGTTGCATTCATGGAAAATCTTTTAGTCCGTACTTAGGAGTATTTAAAGGAGCGAGTGGCTCGAGAGGACCATGATAGTCGTGACCCAATGTGATCATAAGCCTTGAGGCCATTAATTTTTGCTAACGGTATTGACACCTTAGGTTCACTTTGGGGGTTGTGCGACTATGGGGAAATGATTTTCAGAATGTGACTGTTTCCATTTTGCAAATACTATAATATATTCTTTTTATTGGTGAGAGAGAGTATTGAGGCCGTGGATTCTTAGCAAGGGATGATAATTACATATGGGTGCTCATTGATTTAAATGTTAGGAAGGGAGACTCAATATGGTTTAACCTTTTAGCTTGCAGAACGACACCAAGCATTAGGACCGATTCTATGGATAAGACAACTAAGACTTAGGATTTGGATTGTACTTTGGCATAGCCTAGTCTAGACTCGGATTTATTTATTTTCTATTTGAACATTTATTTTTTCTTGAACACTTTATTCGAACATTTATTTTTTGAATACTTCGCCCATGTGACATTCATAATTATTAGCATGTTTGGTTTTTAGTGCCGAGCATTGTCGTCGTAGGAGGCCTAACAACGACGCAAAGAGTTATTAATTTTTTACGAGTCGCTTTTGAAATCGAGTGCTTTTCTTACGCCCTCGTAGCAATTTTTTTTCGAAAAGTCTTTTTTTTGCTACGTATATTTTTTTTTATGCGCGGGCACCGAGGCTGCTGTGCCTGACCAAAAGGCCAGGCAGCAACATCGGCGCCCAGAAGTGGGCTTGAGAAATTTTGGCGCCCAGCCAGGGGCGCTGAAAATGCGTCCCTGACTGGTACTCGTTTTCAGTTTTCGTCTACTTTTGTTTTTGCGACTTTAATTTTGCGTGCTTGCCTTATAACGTCCTTTACGCGTTGTGCAGCGTTTGTGGGATTCGTTACGGCCATCCCGAGCTTCGCTTATTTTTGTGGCGATCGTTCGGGCTTGCGGAACACGTATTTTGGTATAACTCTTTGGCCAATCGGTTCATGAATGTTTGGGCAATTTTTAGGGTCGTTGTTTTTCTAGCATTATTTGTCTAGCATTATTCGTACGCACAATCATAACATAGTCACATAGTTCCCTACACATAACTACATTACAAACATGGATTTGAAAATTAAATATGTCACGTAGTTTATGATAGGCTTCTATGGGTAGTATTTGCGCCTGGCTTGGTACCGCTTCTATCGTAGATCCAACACATGCCCCGGTCGAAGTAGTGTCTTCAATAGACGAATTTCGCTCAAGAGGCCAACCCGCAAGTGCAAGCCAAGGGGGCATGCAGGCGAGAGGGACCTAATGGGCGAGCGATTGGGTTCGGGATAGGTGTACTACCTGCACAAGTACCGAGTGGGCAACATGCGCGGCGTATGCACCCCCCTATTGGCGAAATAAGGTATCCTTAGTCCCAACTCCTGAGGGAGCCGAGATTCGTTATGCTGTTCTGCCCGTTCACATTAATATGCTGATTTTCAGGTCGTCCCAACTTGATTGGGAAATAAACGCGGGGTAAGATCGTTTCACCCTTTGGCTATTTTGATTACCTACAAACACGAGTATTTCCTTCACTATCCCCAGTGGAGTCGCCACAGTGAGGGGGTCGAAAAAGCACGAGGCTAATGCGTGACCTCGTCCCTCGTGGGTGTGACGATTCTTTTTATTCAATCAAGTGTAATTGGATTTCCTGTGAGTTTACACCCAATTGACTAGTAATATAGGAGTCGCCATTCAGTTTTTAACGACAATGAGAAAAACTGACAAAACCCGGTTATCGTGACATAAAGGGAGTGCAATTATGTTTGACCACGACGGCCGTAGGTTCCCTTGTGATCCCTGGTGTGGGGATCTCTCAACATACACCCGCAAGGTAGAGATTGAGGGTTCGGGGGACTGTAACTACCGAGAGGAGTACTTCGCTCGTCGATAACTCCAGAGGCAGGATATCCTTACTAGCTCAGCATAAATAATTGAAGGGACATGCGTTAACTATTAAAGTAATCTGAGTGGATTTTAGCAATATGCAACATATAATACTAGATCGATCGTGATTATCTGATTTAAATAGTATTAAGGGACCTAGCATGATAATCCAATTTCCCGAAAATATTATATTTGTTAGGCGTGATAGAACAATCAGATTTAGTTAGTTTAACAGTTCATAAAAAGGGCGAAGAAAGCAATTAAATCATCGAGAAGAGGCACATTACGACGCACCCTTGAGAGGTGCGTCACGGTTCTCAGAAAACTAACCACTTTGACTTTGATATTTCTCCTTTTTATTTAACGAATCTCAGTTATGGGATAGGATACGTTCTGTTCGATTTATGGATCGATTGCGACAGAACGCGTGAACAGTTTCGCAGCGTGAGGCTTAGGCTAAGGGTTGGAGTCAATACTCAGAATATAATTGTGTTGTGTGTCCTTTTCACGTCGAATTTGGGGCTGTATTTATAGAGAAGAGTTCGTGGAAAGATAGAATTTCAGAGTTCTAATCCACAAAGAATTAGGAAAAAACACGTACCCAGGTATTTTCAGCGCCCAGGCCTGGGCGCCGAAGATTTCGGCGCCCAGAGCCAGGCGTTGAAAATAGGATCTGGGCTGTTTTCTTAGTCAGATTCGGATTCCTGAAATCCGTAGAGTTTGAGACTTAATCGAGTCTTTTAGTGCGTATTAACCTTGCGACGGGATGCGTCTGGGCCCGTTACGAACTCTAGGCTCGTTAGGATTTTAATTAATACGTAACTCTTATTTCCGAATCATATTAGGAATAGGATTCTCGCAGTTTTCTATCTCATTTAGGATTTATGTTGGAATGCAACACCTAATTCTGACAGGTTTCTATCCTTTATGATTTTCCACTTTTAGAAGCTACCTTTTACGACAGTTACTATTTTTAGCAGGTTTCCATAAATAGCAGTTTTCTATAAATATCAGGTTTCGGTTGAAATGAAAAGGGGAATTGAGATTCGTTTATTTTATAGGAGATGCGTTGTCAAGTGGAGATTTATGCTTTCATCATCGAACCTTTCCCTTTCGGGAATGGGGACAAAAGTAGGTGTCTACACATGGATAATAAGGTTATATAGTTTGAAGGAGAAATGGTGTCCTGCATATAACAAAGAGTGGTTTTCTGGGGGTGTTTTGTTTTCTCAAAGGAGTGAGACTACAAATCATTCTATTTCTAGGAGGTTGCATAAAACCAACGATTTATGTGATTTTTATAAGTGTTTTTTGGATGTAATTGATGAGTGGAGAAGTAAGGAGAACACGGGAGATTATAATTCTTCTACTGGTAATAAGTATTATGCATGTTCGGATAACATGTTATGTTTGCATGCCCGGGATGTGTACACTATTGCAATATATTTGATATTTGAGCAACGATTCATCAAAGGTGTTAGTTTGAGGAGTGAACGGATTCGTTTTGAGTATCCAGTTTCTGAGTATATTGTTGGGCATCCTACAAAGGATTTCATTAGACACAATGTTAGATTTAATGAGTTAGACATGGTTGTTGATTGTACTTGCAAGTCATTTGGAGAAATAGGCATTCTTTGTTCTCATATCCTTCGAGTTTTTATCGTCCATAATGTTGAAAGGATTCCCAATCGATACATTATGAAGAGATGGACAAAACAGGCTATGAATACAATTGTTGATGAGGGAGAAGATAGAGATAATGAAGTAAGTGTTGTATCTGCATCGGTGTGGAGGATGTAAACCATAAGGAGTTGCATTAAAGTTATAAATGAAGCTCAACACTGTCCGGCTGCAAGGAATATTGTTGATTCGGGTGTGCTGGATATGTCAACTAAAGTTAAGGAGTACATTGGTGGAGTTGGAGGGGCTGATGTTTCATCAAACCATTTCGTGCGTAATGAAACTTTACTTGATGCTTTTGAGCCTTCAACAGAACCAATATTGCAGGAACCGATTGTTGAGGAACCGATTGTTGAAGAAGTTATTCCAACAATGATTAAAAATCCACCAAAGAGAATAAAGAAGAACAAGAAAGGGAATGAAAAGAGTAATGAGAGGAATGTTAGGCCAAAAGGAATTGTTGAGAAGAAACGGAATAAACTAAAAGGTTGGAACAAAAGAAGAGAAAGACATGTTGATAATTTGAGGGAGGAAACTCAGTCTACTGACCAGGTGAAGTGTTCTATTTCTTATATTAATATGTTCTTTTGTTCCTCATATTTGTTCTTTTTGATTTCCCTTGTTCCTTTTTTCTCTGTTGTTGTTCTAGATGTTCTTTAATTTTACTTTCAGTTTAGCATGTTCTATTGAAATTGTGTGATGTTCTTTTTCTTCTCTTAAATATTCTTTTTAAAGATGAAAGAACATAAAACAATGTTCTAATCAGGTGAAGTGATCTATTTCATATTATTATTTGTTCTTTTTTCTTATCCTTGTTCGTTTTTTGATGTTGTTGTTCTAGATGTTTTTTTAGTTTCATTTATACATGTTCTATTGAAATTATTTTAGGTTCTTTTTCATCATTTTAATGTTCTTTTTGGTCCCTTTTTTGTTCTTTATCCAGCGTATCATAAACCTACCTGTTGGTGGTGTCTTGGTTCATCCAGTAGCTTCAAATACACAGTTGGAAATTTTTATTCCAGATGATTATTTTGGAGTACACATACATCCTTTGTAGATTCATTTTACGATTGGTAATTTTTTGATTTTTAACTTGTTGTGTTTTTTATCATTTTTTTGTATTCTCATTAATATCCCATGCCAAAATAGGAAATTAGGAAGTGTTGCGACTTGTAAGTACTCAGAAACGACTGGTAAGAGGCAAGTGTTATGAGTAAAGATATCACAGGGTTAGGCCGGTACTTGCACAAAGTCCTGGGCCGTGGTCAGTGGACCTAGCCTAGGCGCATTTTTTAGGAAAAAACAAGACACGACACTGCGGGATATGACAATTCACGTTAAATTGAGTAAAAGTAAGGTTAGACACGACAATCTAACGTGGCCCAACACGTGGGCTTGAGCCGTGTCTAACCGCATTTTTGAAATTCTCGTCCCAACTTGGTATGACATGTTGTAAGTGGGTCGAGCCCGTCAGGCCATGGCCCATCTCGGTCCACAATGATCTTTAGTTGAGATTACAGTATTTAGGAGGGGAGAGAATAGTTTGGTTTGTGTTTTTTTTTTTGGTTTTTTATTATACAAATCCTAAATTGTTTTCAGTGTTGCAACTTGCCAAAATTGATTTTTTGTCTAGCATTATTGTTTTCAGTATTTAGGAAGGGAAAGGGAGAGACTTGAGAGAATAGTTTGGTTTGTGTTTTTCTTTTATTTGGAATTTTATTATCAGTTGTATAATAAAAACCAAAAAAACAAAAAATCCTAAATTGTTTTCAGTGTTGCAACTTGCCAGCTGATAGAGCTTTCGCCTTATTTTCATCACAAGTTCACAGATTATAACCAAGACGTCTTTGGAAAAATTTCAAACATCCTCAACCGCGATTTCTCTTCATCTTCCTTTTCTCTCCTCAGGTTTTTCTTCCCTTTTTTTTCAATTAATTGTTGCTATTTTTATTGTTTCAAGATTATGTTGATTTACCTATTAACAATAATTCCCAAACCCTAGATTTTTTTGGGGTTTTTTTTGTTTGAATGGATTTGCAATTGGTGAATAAGGGTTTTGAATTGACCCGTAGAAAGAAGAAATGGGTTCTTCTTTTAGCAGCTTTTGGGGTAACTGGGTATGGTGTATATAGGGTTTACAATTTACCCTCTGTTGCTAGAAAAAGGAACAAATTTGTTAAATTATGTAGTGCGTTAGTTTCAATTATTGAGGCTGTTTCTGATTCTGCTGAGACTTTTGGGGTTGTTTCCAAAGATTTAAGGGAGTTTCTACAATCCGATTCTGATGAAATCCCCAATAGTTTGAAGCAAATCTCGAAAATAGCTCAATCCAAAGATTTCTCTGATTCTGTTGTTAGGGTTACTGCTTCTTTGACCAGGGGGGTTTTCAGGGGTTACCAGGCTGAAAACTCAATTGATGATGGTTCTGGGGTTGATTCGAATCCGGGTTTTTATGACCGATTTATGGATAAGCTATTCACAGATTCTGGCTCTGGTTTTGCTTCCGTGGTTGTTGGTAGTTTTGCTAGAAATTTAGTGTTGGCATTCTATTCTATTGAAGAGTCTGGTAAAGGATCGAACGTAGATGGTTCGGTTTCAAAGGATGCCCCGTTGCCTAGATGGGTTGATGCAATGTGTAGTAATGGTTGCAGGGATCTAATTGGGGAATGCATACAGAAGTTTGTTAGCACTGCTGTCTCAGTTTATCTTGACAAAACTTTGAGTATTAACACCTATGATGAATTGTTTGCTGGATTAACTAATCCAAAGCATGATAATCAAGTCAAAGATTTGTTAGTATCGGTATGCAATAGTTCAATTGAAACTTTGGTTAAGACGTCTCACCAAGTTCTAACAAGTTCAGAATCTGGTGAAAATTCAGGGTCTTCTGCTTCTGCTTTACCTCGCTTGGTTGTGACGCGTTCCAATTCAGATGTTGTGGTGTCCAAGACTTTATGCTCGGTGATTGATGACGCGCATAATGTCATCACTGTTAAACAAAGTGGGCATAGAAGAGGAGGAGGGTTCTTGGATTTAGGGGAAAATAGGAAGTCTTCTAGTGGTAATTGGATGTCAACTGTGTCTTCCACCTTGGCCGTTCCAAGTAATAGAAAGCTTGTTCTTGATGTTACTGGGAGAGTCACATTTGAAACTGTGAGATCATTCCTGGAATTTTTGATTGGAAGATTGTTTTCCAGCGTGAAAAGAAGTGTCCGTGTTGTGAATGATGCTATTGTCGATACTAGTGTTCAAGTTGTGAGATATTTTACGGAAAAATCTTGCCTTGTTGCTAGTATATGTCTCTCACTGTGCTTATATGTATTGGGCGGCCGTTGTGAATTGATGCCTGCTTGAGTCAAGTAAGTCCCTTCCGTGTTAGCTAGTACTCCTTGTTCTTATAGCATATGCCTCTGCGGTACTTTGTATAGTTTTTTATTTGGTTAATTAGATGATTCCATGTTCATGAATGTTATTCTGTCCTCCAGTATGCGCTATGTAATGACATACCTTGATGGAAACCTTGTTGTAAGTCTTGATGCATATATGAACTATGAATTCTCGAAAATGTCTAGTACTTACCGTAAAGTTCCTGAATATCATTTATTTACTTTGAATTGCGATTTTCTATGAGTTTTCATGTGTGCATTATTTACAAGACTGCAATATTGGTTATAACTTCTGATAATTATAGCATTATTATGTTGGTTATGCATGAGATTCTCTCCATATGTGGAGGGTTTAACTTTTGCTCGGAGATTGGATTCTAATATCATTGGATTTAGTTCCAAAGGTTAAGCTGATATCTGCCCCATTTAGTTTCTTTGGAAAAGGCCTGAACTTCACATTCGAGTTTGAATATCTGTAACTCTATTCTACACAGTTTCCGATTGAATAATGTAAGTGATCTAGCTTGATCCGACTCATTCTGTGTGCTGTACAGTCATGAACAGCCGTAGAAACTTCAGAATTTAGGAGTGTCTTCCTTTTCCTGCATAAATGTTGTATTCTCTTTTTTTTTTTTTTGGTAACAGTTGTAAAACATGTAATGAATCTGAAGAAACCCCCCAAACATTCCTTCCTTCCTTGAATGCCTTCTCTGCTGGAAGAATTCGTTCTTCAGAAAACTATCAGATTCCGAACCATTACAAGAGTGATTACTTTATTGCCACGTGCATGGCGGCAGATGGATCGCGTAGTTTCCTGTTGTTCAGTAGAAACATGATTTAGCATTAGAAATACTTTCAAGTGACAGAAACTGAGGCTATACTTGTAGGGTTCTTAGACTTCTTGAACAGGACGGAGAAGAACCAAGCACGGTTTTGTCAGGTGGCTTTCGCCCCTGCCTTATAGAGATTTGTTGGTGTCATTATGCAACGCTCTGATGAAAGCATGTAGACCTGATCAAATGGCGGGCCGGGCCAAGATTCGGGCAAAAAATTTGTGCGCAAACTCGCTATTCGGGCCTAAAATACTGGGCTTTCGGGCCAATTTCAGGCCGGTCCCAATTTATAACAAAAAAAGTGTAGTTTAATATTTCCCAAACCTGCCCGAAAATTTTCAATTTCGGGCCGAGCCGAGCCCGAAAACCGGGTTGAAAAATTCTGCCCAACCCTGCAAAAATTCAGGCCGGGTCGAGATCATAATTTCTCCATCTTCTATGGTACTATCGCTACCGTGTTGTCTCGTATATTACACTTGGTATGATAAAGAGTTTGCAAAGGGAAATACGGGGCCATTCCATTTAGAAGAAGATAGAAGAAGATATGATATTTTTGAACATGAACATAAACATATTAGTAAGTAGTACTACGTAATACTCTTATGATCTGTTTCTTTTAACTTATTTTAACTTATTTCGACCCTTATTTCAGCAAAAGTAAGTTTAAGTTTAGATAAAAGTCCATTCAGCGAAAAACAAAATTCAGAAAACTTACACACTCAAATAAGCTTTTATAAAAAAATAAGTTCAAATCAGTTAATTTTAGTCATATTCAGTTAAAAAAACAGCGCGTTATTATGTTACTTGTCTAACCATTTTGACAAAGTGGATATTGAGCCGGACCATAGGTTGGGTCGTGGGCCTTCTTGTCCTTGTGGGTTCTAATTACTATGAGCAATAGTTGGTTGGGATCTAAAAGGCCTTTGTGCTCCAATTAGATTAACATTTCATTCTATGGGCCAATTGCTTTCAAACAATAAGCTCCTGTCCGGCAAAAGTAACGGTAGCGGATTGCGGTTGAGTAGTGGGTAGCGATTGGAGTAGTGGGTAGCGGTGAATACTAGCGGGTAACGGTTAGCTGCCAAAGTAGCGGGTAACTATTAGTGTTTGGTAAAGTAGCGGTTGTTATTGTAAAATAAAATAAAAGATGAAATATTATTTTAAAACTTTATTATAAATTTGTGAAACGCTACCTGCTACCTTAAACGCTACTAATTTTAACGTTTTACAAAAGCTACCCAACCACTACCTCTGCCGCTAACCGCTACCTAAACCGCTACCTTGTTGAACACTTACAAATTTTACAAGTAGCATCTTGACCAGGTCGAAAAGTTACCCGCTATCTCAAGCGCTACCGCCGAACACGCCTTAAGTCACAACGGAACATGAATATATGATGGACGATCCCCATCGACTAACATGCTACATATTTACAGTTTTTTTTATTTGAACATTATAATCTAATCTAATCTAATATTATATAAATAAATGAGGCACATTTGCTGAATTACTAAACGCTACGTAGGAAATCTAATGATTCCGGTCAATGAGAAATAAGATTTCTAAATTATTTTTGAATTAAAAAAGCAGAGTGTCACGTAGATAAATAATTAGGTGCCATGTAGATATTTTAATCAATTAATCTAATTTATTATATATATAAATAAAGTAGGCATATTTGAAGAATTATTAGAGCGCCACATAGGAAATCTAATTGTCTCGGCTAATGAAAAATAAGACTTTGGCCAATGAAAAATATGACTTTTAATTTATTTTTGAGTTAAAAAAATAGAGTGTCACGTAGATAATTAATTAGCTATTTTAATTTATTAATTACTAATATATACAAATTCATCCAAAATCAAACACTTTAACAATAAAAAATAAATCTAAAATAAAATTCAAATAAATAAGGGTACATAGATGAATTTACGTTATTCCCCTTTCATTACTCATGTCAAACATAAAGTTATTCCCATCCACTCTTTACTTCAATAGTCATACGCACTTAATACCCCCATATCATTTACATCATTACCCTATCATCTGAAAGAAATAATGCCCTTGGTCCAAGTATGCATTCAATGCTAAGTCTAATAAATGCGGTTCAGTATTAATTAATTATACAAGTTAATAATTCAGTGAGATCAAGTGAACTGTATGCCTAGCTAGAGGACGCTTCAGTTCAAGTGGAATTAATAATATTAATCCACAGCTTACTATTGACTGAACCCGTAGGGTCACACATATAATACGTGAACGGATCAAGTATTTAAGTGAATTAAATACTCCATTTATGGATATTCGAAATAGACGGATCTCGGTTCCAGTGGGAGCTGAAATCGTCAAAAAGCAAATTATGAATACTCCGGAAACGGAAATATGGATTGTATCGGAAAAATAAATATTATCCAAGTTGTAGATGTTGCCGAAAACGGAAACATGGTACGTATCAGAAACTATTATCGGAAATGGAAATATTGCCGGAATCGAAAATATTGCCGGAATCGGAAATATTATCGGAATCCGAAATAAATTCCGGAATCGGAAATATTAAATATTTGTTCAAAACGGAAATTAATTCTTGAATCGGAAATATTAAATATTGTTCGAATCGGAAAACGAATCGGAAGCGCGACGTACGAAATAAACATTGGACGAGCTTGCTAGATGCAAGGGCCCAACACGAAGCCAGGCCCGCGCCTAGCGAAGCCCGCGCAAAGCGAGCAGCAACAAAGCAAGCAGCCCCGCCCCACCAAGGCAGGCCCAGCCAAGCGCAAGGCAAGGCCAGGCCCCGCCAAGGAAAGGCAGCAGGCTGGCTGCGCCCTCGCATGGGCCGCGTGCCAGCGCTGCTGGGCCGCGCGCGCACAGCGCCCTTCGTGGGCTGCTTGTGCGTGTGTGTTGTTGTGTTCGTGCAAGCCTCGAATCCTTAGTCGCTTAGGATTTGTCCGGTTAGATTGTTTTCCTAAATCCACTAGAGTTAGTCGTTTAATTAAACACTAAAATCAAAGGATCAATTTAAGTAGAATTCTAATTGAATTAGTAAATTGAATCCTAGTGGATTTCTAAGTCCGATAATTCCTCCCTATAAATAGGTGATGAATAATCACAATTTATATATCATATTCTCAAGTATTCATATAGTTTTAAGATTAAACTAAGCTTAATAATTTGCCAAATAATTAAGTTCGAATAACATAAAACCTTAGACTATATTCTAGTTAATTGAATCTAAGGCGGATCCGAACGTGTTGTGGACTATCTACGGAGGGACGACACTTGGAGTACTAAACTTGTTCTTGTTCGGTTCGGGAGAAGATAGGGAAGGCACGCGTCACATGTATGTATCCTAGATTATGCTAATTGACTATGTGGCAATTAATTTGGATTCCTGGCTTTATGGTTTTCCCGCATGAAATATATGTTTTATATTTGTCATAACCTAACAATGATATCACGAGCCTCTAATTAATTCCATAATCGATTATAGTTAACATGGTTAAATTTTATAAATTTGCAATGAATTAAAGGGGTGATTAATTTCGTTGATTGTAATTAATTGCAAATTCGTGCGATTATTTAATTATATGTTCGCAGGATTTTCGGTAGGTTAGTCAATAATGGTCGGAATCGTATAATTTTATAGTGAATTTCGCATGTAAACGACGTTTTAAAATTTTGATTAAGTTAGAGATTTTGATGCCGAACCCAGAATTCCCAAATTCGAAGCCTAACTATGACTTTTAGGAGGTTTTAGTTTTTTGAACGCAAAATTTATAAATTTTATGATGTTAAATTAAATATTTGCGAATCTTGTATGTAAATCTTGAATCTAAGATTGACCTACTGTATATGTTTAACAATTTTAATGCCTAACCTTGTTAATTATACAACCTAATTTGTAATTGTAATTAATTTGTTGAAATTCGAATAATTTAGAATTTGATTTGATTTTCATAATTAATTAGCAATTTAATTAGGAACCTATGATTAAAAACCACCATAAAATTTGTTAAAATTGAAAAGTTTTAAAATTTTATGACCTAGATTTGAGTCCATGAAAATAAATTTAATCAGAAATTAATTTGAATAATAAATTTTCGATTTTTTGCCCAAAATTTATGAAATTAATATGATTTATTAATTCGTCAATAAATTTAATTAATAAAAGTTTTAACTTTTATGAAACCCGTTCACGAATCTTGCACGCACGAATTAATGGACGCTAAGTGTTACCCTTAAGGGGTGTTGTATAGTACGGGCATGCGACGACGAGCAAGGGAGCTCGTCGACCATGCGGTACGATGCAATGATCAAGGCCGTGGCACATGCGTGCAAGGCAGCAGCCCTGCTGTGCGCTGTGTGCTACGTGCACGTGGGCGGAGGGGCGAGGAGCAAGGCATTGAGCACTCGTGGCTGCGCGCGCGGGCAGCGATGGCTGGCTCGACCAGCAGCGTTACCCAGCCCATCGAGGGAAGCCTCGACACAGCGAGCGAGTGTGCTGCGCGCAAGCGTGGCTTGCTCGGCTTGCTGCATTTGCGCGTGGCTGCTCGTGTCTTGCAATACGATCAATGCGAGTGGCAAGGCATGCTACGAGGCCTCGACGAGGCATTGGTGTGAGCCCATGACCTTGTCTTCGCCTGATTGGTTAGTTTTAATTTTGATTTTTCGGTTGAAAACGATTTTAATTAAATTTAAATTCGTAATTTAATTTTAAATAATTTAATTATTTTTAATTTATTTATACTAATTATTTTACTAAAATTAAAACCTTGATTAAATTTAAATTAATTAATTAATCAATTGAAAATAAATTAAAGGATTTAAATAATATTTTATATGAGCTTTAAATTTTAATTAAATTTGTAGGTTTCCGGCTGGACTAGGAAATACAATTTTATGTTTAAAATTCGTAAAGCATGTAAAATTCTTGGTTTTAGTGGGACGTTTTAGTCATAAACTCTTGATTAAGTCTACATTCCTTTAAGGTTAAAACAACTCGATTAGAATTAATAAGGATTGAATAATTTGTAGATTATTGGAAGCTTTGATTAATTGATGCAAATATTTACGTGATGCAAATATTTATGTGATGCATAATATGTTCTACTAACTAGCTATGTGGGCCATTCATTGATAAATGAATGGGTGAATGCTATATTGTAAATGTACTGTTTTGCAGGTTATGGAAAGTGACTAGTATGGCCCAAATAGGATAGAAAATATGGTATGCGTACCATTTATTTGAATGTAAAATTGGTCTAATGCATCAAAGTTTTTAATTTTAAATATGGTATTCGTACCATCAAATAGTTGTAATTAGTTTCAATTATAGCTTATCCTATTTGAAGAAAATGGCGCCTCCCATGGTGAAATTCAAGACGGAGTTTCCAATCCATCTTCAAGATGAAGTCGGGCCATACTAGATCACATTTATATCTTATGCATGCTTTAAGTTATTTATTGTTTTAAATATGTCTTAATTATGCATGAGATTGTGGCTTGATTATGTTGCATGATTAAGGATTTTAGTTCACTTAAAATCTAACCAACATAGTAAGAGCCTTAAGTTCCAAACTTTAAAAATTGAGTTAAAATGTGTCATGCCAAAATAACACTTACTTGGATAACCTTTATATCAATCTTAGTAATAGTTTTCCGCCATAGCGAGGTGTTACTTATTGATCCTAAAGGGGTAAGGTACACAAATAATTGTGAGTACATGTTAGTTATGGTTAAACTCAACGATATAAGTAAGGAGTCCTTTTATGTCGTGGCAAATGAGATAGGTTTACCTAATAAGTTCTTAGACGTACTTATCAACCAAGAATAGTTTCTAGATTATTAGCAAAGGATTTGCTTACGTAAAATATTTTAGAATTGAGTCTAAATACATAATGTGCTTAATTCTTCAATGATTTAAGGATCTTGGAATCATTTTATTCACACCTGTCGGAACAATAAATTCGAATAAATACCAATGACTTGTCTAAATTGCATGATGAATTGCTTTAAATTTTCAAGTTATTACTCATGATAAATGTTTAGACTTTGCATGCTTCAATGTATGTTTTAATTATTGTTTATAATTAAATATCTTGCACTGCGGTAAATCCTTTTAGAAAGGTAACAGTAAATTTCCTCGATTGGTAGGGAATCCAATAACGATTCACGGAAATGAGAGAAAGTGAGGAATTTAAAATGTACGTTTCTTTTAGCGACTTTTATGGTTGTTTTCGAATATCAAAGTCGAATGTAAAACCGATTGGTGTTTGTGAAATCCAAATACAATGTAGTTTAGAGATCATAAAGCATTGAGTTTAAACGCTCAGCTTTACCAATGGTTAACAACCTAATATCTTTTATCCATTTAATTCTCGAATGAATCTAGTCCCTAGACATTCGAATAGATCGATGCTTAGAGAACTTTAGAAGCTTCTGGTAAGATCATCTAGTTGAAAGAAAATGTTAAACATAATTAAAATGGTAAGAAATTTGTTGGAGTGACATTGGACATGTCTAACAAAGTATAAAAGTCAACACTAGATAAGTCAATTCTTAAGACTATAAGAAAGGGTACAAGAAATAGGAAAACAAGGAACAAATTAAAGGAATTTACGATTCCGTTTCTACCTATAAGTTTATGTTTAAAGAGAAGTGACCTAGCAATCAAACTTCCTTGGTATCATATACCTCTTGAGGTTCTTACTTCGGTAATAACTCAAACAATAGAAGCCAGGCTACATAAATGGCCTACAAGTGGGAAATGAAGCATGACAATGCTACATTAGTTGTAGGGTCATCTGGTTTGTTTTAAGTCCTTTCAAGGCTGGAACTTAATGGCTATTTTGTTCCATAATCAGCATACCTAAATCCGAACACGTATTCTTTAAGGACTTTATAAGTGGCGTTAAAGAATAGACATCTCTTAGAAGACTTTACAAGTGCTTCAAGGAGAACAGAATATTCAAAGGACTCTCAAAGTGCCTGTTGATATTATATTATTTGATATTCTATACCCAAGTAGACGTAGAGTTCAAGTCACTGAAACTATGAGATTCTTCTATTAGATAGTGAAGAAACATAGAGTTCAGGTCACTAAAACTATGAGATTCTTCTATTAGATAGTGAAGAAACCTACAACTTGCAGTCAAACTATTATCAAGATGATAATGAGTATGTGACTTGTAAGAAAGCTATGAAAAAATATAGATTCCCTAAAATGGTTAGAGTCCATATAATAGAATCAAATGTTTTAGATGGTTAAAGGCAATAAAACAGAATCAATGTTTTGATGACAAAATTGACATTTTGTTGATTTTCAAGAATAGTTTCACACCTATTGGTTACAAGTTTGTTTTAAGGATAAAAACCATCAAACATGAAATTGTGTCTTCACGCACAAAGCTAGATTAGTTGCTAAAGGTTACAAGCAAATTCATGGTGTGGATTGTGTTGAAACCTCATGCATAATCGTAATGCTCAAGTCTATAAATCAAGCAATGATTGCATATTGGTACATATGGCAATTGGATGACAAAACGTATTCCTCAATCAAATGTTGGAATAAACTATGTACATGGTATGTCATAGGATTTGTGGATCCAAATAAATGCTTGAAAAGGAAAGCTAGCTTATGAAATCTAAGTACAGATTTAAGCAAGCAATTGGGAATCGGAACTGTATTTTAGTGAAGCTAATAAGTATTTTAGTTTCATAAAACATACATGAATCTTATAAATGTATAAGAAGTTTAGTGGGAGTACGTAAAACTTAATTGGTCCTATGTGTATCACACACATATCTCTCTATTGTGAAATAACATTCAAATGCTAATGACTTAGATTTGAAATTTATTCATCAATGATGGACCAAGGAGAAACTTAGTACATACTGGGTACTAAGATCTATTTACAAAGATCTTATATTATTGTTTTGGATTAAGTAATTGTATTTACTAAATCAAACATGAAAGACTCCATTGGAGATATTCGACCCATATGAATAAATCTAAGTAAAGAATGTTAGAACTATGCATAAGCATTTACTAAGTTAAACATCAAAGAATCTAATGAGATTCTTCACCTATATTATATGTCAAAGAATTTAGCTGGATTCAGTATCTACTGAAATTGGATAGCTAAAGTTACATGAATAGAATTCAATTGGGAATTATTCTAAAAAAGAATTTATCATGTATGATATAATATAAGGATCGCCAAAAATATATCGTATGGCTTTAGGCATAACGAACATATACCAATCTCTATTGGTCTAAGTAAAGATCAAGTAGATTGAAATCAAGAAAAACTTATGGTACTTGAAAAGGTACATAGGAATAGTTCTTGATTCAAGGAAATAAAGATATGCTAAATATTGATGCTACACGCATAAACATTGGCAAAGGATCAAGCAAGATTACTTTGGAGTTAACCATTGGCAAGGACGAGCTAAAGAGCATCGTGTTTTGAAATGGCAACATGGATTAGAGACTATAAGTTATTGCGTGGGAAATTAAATATTAATTTCTATGTTCTGAGATACAGATGGAAAGTCTTCCACATATCTATGAACAGCTTGGATAGGTAAATCCAAACAAAGCATCACTAGCAACCTATACAGTTGAAGTAAAAGTACTTATTGCCTAAGAAGCAATAAAACAGGGTTGTTTACGTTAAAGAGTTCTTCTCTAAACTTGGGTGGATCACATGTCTGCTGGCTTAATGGTTTTTTCATTACAAAATGCGTAGAACCACTATTGTAGCAAGAAAGACTAGATCACAAAATAAACATACTCAGAATATCTTATCATCTATCTCGAAGAACATTCGATGAAAAGGATATTAAGATTGGCAAAGCATGATAACTAAACCTATGCAACAAGTGAGAAATGATACGTCCGTCTTCAAGCCTACAAAAAATAAAAAAACCTAACTTGGTCTCTCTAATGGGTAGAAAGGGCAAGTAAGGGTCGATCCACAGGGACTAAGGGGAGCACTGTTAAAATATTGACTATGATAAGCTAGGCCAAGTCTTTTTGGGGTAAAACTCTTCTTCTTGCGTTCATATGCTGTGTAATTCATTTGTAGCAAAAACACCAAAACCTCTTGTAAATAGAAATTGGAGTAGAGAGATCGAAGGTACCTAATCGAGCATCATTTCAAAGGACTTGTTAGTTAAATTCATAATGAAGCAACCAAAATCAACGCATCTCAATTTTAACTATCGCTATTCATGCTAAAATAAATAAAATAACCAAAGGAAAAGAAGAAAAAAATGAAAAAAAAAAATTGCCTTTGTGTTCGGTCTTTGGCTAGACCTTAACTAATAAATAATTCGACAGACTCCTAAGTAGCTTGTCAAATGCAATGGAACACATTTCAGAAAATAAAAAATAAAAACTAAGAAGAAAATTTATGGTAAAAGAAAGAAGGATATACATTAATTTATACAATTTTCTAAAATAAAAAAGAAAAGATCTGAAATAAGTCCTAGATTTAAAAGAAGAAGGAAAATTAAAAGTAAAAGTATTAAAAGATTTTGGGAACTCTTTTGGTAAATCAAAAACAATATTTACATCAAATTCACTAAAAAGAGAATCGTTGCTTGAAAATTGGTTATCCGGATCATGCATAGGAGTGCAAAGAAGTAGAGGTGAAGTGAAATTGGGGAGAGAAAGGGGAGGAGGGTTAGGATAGAGGATAATATCAGGAGTCTTCGAGAAAGGGACATGATGAGGCTCAAAAAATGGATGCTTAAATGGCAAAGAATCATGTATCTCCTCACTCTCAACTCTATATAATTCCAAAGAAAGCTCTTCCTCTTTTTCACCACATTTTCCTTTATCTTCTCAAATATCACTATGTTCAAATTATTACTCTCCTCGACTTTATTTTCATTCTTTACAAAACTCAAATCATCATCACCATCTACCAATTTAGAATAATTGTTCAAAGATTGCAAAATTGATTGAATTTGAGCATCTATCAACCTTTGTTGTTCGTTTATTTCCAACAAACTATCATTAAATGATTCAACTAACTTATCATTACGCTCGTTAATCTTAGTTTGTGCCTCTATAAAGGTTGTGAAAACATGCTCTAATCTCGACTCCGATGATTGAGGTTCATAAGAATTTTCAAAGCCAACCTGGGTAAGGGGTTCATGATATGACATATAAGACTCTTCATAAGAAACATATGACCAATCATAAGAATTCATGCAAAAATTAGGAGAATTTTGATAATATGGATCACCAAAACTCGCAAATGAGGATCCAAAGTGTTATAGTCATACATTCCATCATTATCAAATGAACCATCTCCATCACGGTTATGCCACTCCATAAATTTAATTAAAACCCACTTCAAGCACAAATTATAAAATGAAATGAAAAGAAATGAAAATAATTATATACAAAACCTAGACTCATCAACCAATACTTACTCAATATCTACCAAAGTCCCCGGCAACGGCGCCAAAATTCTGATAGGTCTGTCGTCAAGCCTACCAAAAAATAAAAACCTAACTTGGTCTCTCTAATGGGTAGAAAGGGCAAGCAAGGGTCGATCCACAGGGACTAAGGGGAGCACTGTTAAAATATTGACTATGATAAGCTAGTCCAAGTCTTTTTGGGGTGATGATTTTTGGGGTTAAAATGAACAACAATTAAAAAAATGCCTTGGAAAAGGGTATGCACCAATCAAATAATTCACAAACCAAGCAATCAAAATGAGAAAGAAACAAAGGGGATAAATTGAGGAGAATCGTTCATCCAAGAGTACTCTAACTACTCTTTCAAGCTAGTTAGATTGGCCTAATACCCAACCAAAGACCTATTTTCATGGCTAAGGCATTCAACTAAGCATATCCATATACATGATGAACATAAACAATCAAAGAAAGTCCCCTAGACTATTTAATCCCTATTTTCATGGTCCTCCAAGCCTAATGATCTATTTGAGGCAAACCCTTAACTTCATCTTTCAATCCTTCACTAAGGGTACCTAAATAATGCTTTTATGATGGCCAATTACACAAGCATTCATAAAATACCAAATCAATCAACCAAATTCATCCCAAGTGAAAATCCCATGTTCAATTTATAGGTTCATAATCTCATCAATGGATTCAACCAATTCCCAAGTAAAAAAACTACTCACAAATCATTCTAAAAAACAAGAACAAAGATATTACAACTAATAACATGAAATCCAACACTAATCTAAGACAAACAAGTTAAACAATACAAAAATAAGTAAACTAAACAATAAAACCAGAGATAGAGTAAGAAATTCTCATTGATATTGCAAGGAGCCTCCAAATCTTCAAGTTTCCTTCTTAGATTCTTCAAAATCCAAGCATTCAACAAGTTTTTCTCACTTTCTCTCTCTAGAAAATGAGAGTTTCTCTCTCTAAAAACCCTAACCTAAGCTAAAATCTGCTAATACATGGCTTCCCCCTTTAAAATGCCGTACAATGACTATTTATACCAAGCAATATAGTAATATCTGTCAAAAGTAAGTGTTCGCATAACATGCCGTCACGGGCGGGATAGGATTGTCGCTGGCGGGACGAGAGAGCTGGGAAAAAATTGCAAACAGTTCCAGTAGCAAAATCCCGCCCGGGGTGAAATTCGTCGCGGGCGGGATGCCTTGTCCCGGGCGGGACGGGTCCTCGTCGCGGGTGGGATGAGCCTTCTCGCGGAAAATCTAACATAGCCTGCTTCAAATGGCCATTACTTCTTCGTTACTCGTCT
This sequence comes from Spinacia oleracea, assembly GCF_020520425.1. NCBI lineage: Eukaryota > Viridiplantae > Streptophyta > Magnoliopsida > Caryophyllales > Amaranthaceae > Spinacia > Spinacia oleracea. The sequence goes on from NC_079489.1 coordinate 151,559,972, forward strand.
AAATAAGGCGTGTGACCACTAGTTGGAAAGCTATTGGAATAATCTTTCATCTCCAACTAGAATCACAAGAAAATATTAAGCATAAAAAAGTTTATGCTCGTTTTGGTGTGGCTATTGTGCACAAGTCTTGCAAAACTCTTCCAAATGGTTTTATTTCGCTCCTTTGCGCCCTTCCATTTTTTGTGCGTGACATGTAGACGTGCAAGATCCAAACCTACAACATTAAACACAAAGGAGCAATACCAAATCCTAGAAAAGTTACAAAATTAACTAAAATTTATAAAAGAACTACAACTATAACAATTATCTAAAACTAAGCAAAATACGCTAGGAAATGCACAACGAGGGTGGAAAAAAGATAAAAATGGGAGGAAAAAGACACTTAATAGTTGAGAAAACTACCACTTATCAAACTCCCCCAAGCTAATCTTTTTCTCGTCCTCGAGTAAACAAGACAAAATTATAAGTAAAACACCAATGAAAGCAATTAATCCTAACTCATTGTCGTAGGAATCACGGTTGCAATTAGCATGTGCAACAAGCCCTTTAAACCCCTAGATCGCTCTAGTGAACGAGTATGCTCTTGTGAGGGTTTCCAAAGAGTTTAACCCACAACTCCAAACAAACACAACAAAAATAAATGAGTCCAAGGTCTTCTCATCAAATATGGTTCTCAAAACAAAGGATGATTCAAACAAACTTTTAAAGAATAACCACATTCAAAATGTATCCGCGAGTTAGGATTCTAGGGGATAGAATAATCAAAGTTGCAAAAGCTCCACCATTAAGCTTCGAACATCAATTAATGTCTCTAAGGTATCCAAAAGTCACAAATTGTTCTCTAAAGGATGGAAACGTTCCAAAAATTGAACCCAATAACCTATAATGCACAAGAACTCCCCCAACCTAAATTTTTACTAAGAGAAAAAACAAATTTCAATCAATTGAGAAATGAGTCTAGAGTTGTAATTTTTAAGCCACAATGACATTCATCATTACTAGGGGACTTTACTTATATTTTCGAGCCCCCACTCAAACATCTCAACTAACCCACTACCTCAAAGGACATGTGGTGTAAACCACTTATTGACTCTTTTTTGATTTTTTTTGACACGGTAGGCTACTAGCCTTGTGGGCTCATTGGCTTCATTTATTGACTTGGACTTGACTTTATTTGGCTTTTGCCTTGTGGGCTCATTGGCTCCACTTATTGGACTCTTTGTGAACTCTTAAAAATAGCTAGCTTGAAGGGATATGAGAAGTGCACTAATGGTAGTTTTAGGTAAAAATTTAGGAAAGCAAAAACTTCCAGGAGAGAACAAGATAGACTCGTTTCAACACATAGTTTGACAACTGGTAGAATTATCGAGTGCTTCATCAAGTAAGAACTTAAGCAACAATGATTAAAATATCCCTAAGCACCCTAACTCCCACATACAAACATCCAATGGAAATACCTCTACTCATTTACCTGAATATCCTAAGTTAAGGAATCCACATAAGTTTCATCTTTAAGAATCATTCCATGGACACAAATCAAAACACTTACGAAAAACTAACAAAAAAAATGCATGAAAAAACTACATGAATAATGTGAAAAGATGATGCCCAAATATGATTGAATCCAAATGTAAAACTAATTATCATCCTTGTCAATTATACTCAATCACACCAAATTCAACTCCCACAACTACAATGCATAATCACAAACACTCTATACCAAGAACAATGCACATTCTCCTCAACAAGCAACCAAAATTTGACAAAAAGAGGCATATATATCATCAATAGCTTGAGAGGGAGAGAGAAGAAAGAAAGAAGTATTATTTGGTCGATTTGATGCAAAACTCTTCTTCTCGCGTTCATATGATGTGTAATTCATTTGTAGCAAAAACACCAAAACCTCTTGTAAATAGAAATTGGAGTAGAGAGATCGAAGGTACCCAATCGAGCATCATTTCAAAGGACTTGTTAGTTAAATTCATAATGAAGCAACCAAAATCAACGCATCTCAATTGTAACTATCGTTATTCATGCTAAAATAAATAAAATAACCAAAGGAAAAGAAGAAAAAAAAAGAAAAAAAAACAAGAAATTGTTAGGTTATGATACATATGACAATTCATAAATCATGCGGAAAAACCATAAAGCCAAGAAAACATATTATTTACACATAATCATTTAGCATAGTTTAGATGCATACTCTTTGTTGCGTGCCTTCCCTAGCTGCGCCCGAACCGAACAAGAACAAGTCTTTAGGACTCCAAGTGTCGTCCCTCCGTAGATAGTCCACAGCACGTCCGGATCCGCCTTAAGATTGACCAACTAGAATCGCCCTTAAGGTACTATTATTTTCGGCACTTTATAGGCAAATGTGTGACTGATTTTTCTCTCAAAAACTCACTTTGTATACTTTGAAACTTCTTATAAATTGTGAGCCCTGGCCTCATATTTATAGGGGTATGGAAAGGGAATCGAAATCTTATTCAGATACAAATTAATTAAACCTAGAATCCTACAAGAACTCTAATTTAATTAATTTATCAAATAGAATTAGGAATTTAATCATTAACCGAACTCTGCATGTTTTAGGAAACGTGCACGAACACAAACACTTGCACACACACGCACGGCAGCCACGATGGGCCCCCATGCGTGCGCGCGAGCAGCAGCCCACGCAGCGCCCGCGCGCGCTGCGCGCTGCGCGTGTTGTGCGCGCTGTGCGCGCTGCGCAGCCTGCTGGGCCTGGCCTTGCGCTGGGCCTGGCGTGGCTGTTTGTGCGGCGCGCTTGGCTTGCTGGGCGATGGCCTGGCTTCGTGCTGGGCCTCGTCCGGCAGGCCTCGTCCGATGCTTATTCGTACGATGCGCTTCCGATTAAATTTTCCGATTCCGGAATTCATTTCCGATACGAACAATATTTAATATTTCCGATTCCGGAATTAATTTCCGTTTCGAACAAATATTTAATATTTCCGTTTCCGGAATTATTTTCCGATTCCGGTAATATTTCCGATTCTGATAATATTTCCGTTTCCGGCAATATTTCCGATTCTGGCAATATTTCCATTTCCGATAATATTTTCCGATACGTACCATGTTTCCGTTTCCGGCAACATCTACGACTTGGATAATATTTATATTTCCGATACGATCCATATTTCCGTTTCCGGCAATATCATCGTTTCCGGAGTATTCATTTCTTGCCTGTGACGATCTTAGCTCCCACTGAAACCAAGATCCGTCGGTTCCGAATATTCATAGATGGAGTATTTAATGCCATTAAATACTTGATCCGTTTACGTACTATTTGTGTGACCCTACGGGTTCAGTCAAGAGTAAGCTGTGGATTAATATCATTAATTCCACTTGAACTGAAGCGGCCTCTAGCTAGGCATTCAGCTCACTTGATCTCACTGAATTATTAACTTGTTAATTAATACTGAACCGCATTTATTAGACTTAACATAGAATGCATACTTGGACCAAGGGCATTATTTCCTTCAGTCTCCCACTTGTCCTTAGGGACAAGTGTGCATTTCCTAATTCCTTTGTCGCTCGATGCTTGCTCTTGAACATAAGGTAAGAGTTGTCATCCTTATTATGTCCAGAGGTGTTCCTCGGTTTCAGAGTTCAACTGATCAAATAAACAGATAATCATAGCCTATGATTCATCCGAGCACGGCCATGCATTTCACAGTTTCTAGCTCTCCGATCGAGTGGCCTTGTACAACCTTTAAGCATCTCATCCCGATTTATGGGAGGACAATCCCAATCTTGCGATCTTGAGATTAGACTTCGTTTGATAGGTGATTACCTGAGCGTTGCCTTTATAGCCTCCTTTTACGGTGCGACGGTTGGTCAACGTCAAAGCAACCAGTTCTCAAACAAGTAATCTCAAATCACTCAGGTATTGAGGATTTAGTGTCTAATAATTTAATGAAATTTACTCATGACAGATTTTCATCTCTTACAGTAAAGTTTCATAGGTCTTGTCCGATACTAGTCTTCCCAAAGTAAGTATCTATGCAAATGATTATGACATTGCCATGTCCACATAGTTCAAGAAACAGAACTACTAGTCATCTTGCATTCTAATCGTCTAACGTTTTCTATGCGTCCAATTTTATGGAAAACTCCGATTAGGGACCATTTTCAACCTTTGACATTCAAGTTCACTTGATAGACATTTCTTAGTCACAGGACTGGTCCTGACAGTCTATCTTGAATATATCGTTAAATTGAAGGGACTCATCATTTAATAAACCACAAATTAAATGGAAAAATGAATTCTTTTCATTTATTGTGAATGATTAACCAATAATGTTTTACAAAGATTTAAACTCTAAAACTTTAAAACATTAAACAGAGACATCAAAGCCATTCTCCAATATGCTTGATTCCCATAGCTGCAGTGTGCGAGTTGTGCTTCGCCTGCGGCAGAGGTTTAGTTAATGGATCTGATATGTTGTCATCAGTTCCAATTTTGCTTATCTCGACTTCTTTTCTTTCAACGAACACTCGTAGAAGGTGAAATCTACGAAGTACATGCTTGACTCTCTGGTGGTGTCTAGGCTCTTTTGCCTGTGCAATAGCTCCGTTATTATCACAATACAGGGCTATTGGTCCTTTAATGGAGGGGACTACACCAAGTTCTCCTATGAACTTCCTTAGCCATATAGCTTCCTTTGCTGCTTCATGTGCAGCAATGTACTCCGCTTCAGTTGTAGAATCCGCAATGGTGCTTTGCTTAGCACTTTTCCAGCTTACTGCTCCTCCGTTGAGGCAGAAGACAAACCCAGACTGTGATCTAAAATCATCTTTGTCGGTTTGGAAACTTGCGTCCGTATAGCCTTTAACAATTAATTCATCATCTCCACCATAGACCAGGAAGTCATCTTTGTGCCTTTTCAGGTACTTCAGAATGTTCTTGGCAGCAGTCCAATGCGCCTCTCCTGGGTCTGACTGGTATCTGCTCGTAGCACTGAGTGCGTACGCAACATCCGGGCGTGTACATATCATAGCATACATTATTGAACCAATCAATGATGCATATGGAATCCCATTCATTCGTCTACGCTCATCAAGTGTTTTTGGGCACTGAGTCTTGCTTAGAGTCATTCCATGAGACATGGGTAGGTAGCCTCGCTTGGAGTCCGCCATCTTGAACCTATCAAGCACCTTATTGATATAAGTGCTTTGACTAAGTCCAATCATCTTTTTAGATCTATCTCTGTAAATCTTGATGCCCAATATGTACTGTGCTTCTCCTAGATCCTTCATCGAAAAACATTTCCCAAGCCAAATCTTGACAGAGTTCAACATAGGAATGTCATTTCCGATAAGCAATATGTCGTCGACATATAACACTAGGAAAGCAATTTTGCTCCCACTGACCTTCTTGTATACACAAGATTCGTCCGCGTTCTTGATGAAACCAAAGTCACTGACTGCTTCATCAAAACGTATATTCCAGCTCCTGGATGCCTGCTTCAATCCGTAGATTGACTTCTTTAGCTTGCATACCTTTTTAGCATTCTTTGGATCCTCAAAACCTTCAGGCTGTGTCATAAACACAGTTTCTGTTAAAACGCCGTTTAAGAAAGCAGTTTTGACATCCATCTGCCATATTTCGTAATCGTAATATGCAGCGATTGCTAACATTATTCGAATAGATTTTAGCATTGCAACTGGTGAAAAGGTTTCATCGTAATCCACACCGTGGACTTGCCTGTAACCTTTTGCGACCAATCTAGCTTTGAAAACTTCAAGTTTCCCATCCTTGTCCTTTTTCAGTTTGAAAACCCATTTGCTTCCAATGGCTTGGTAGCCATCTGGCAAATCGACCAAATCCCATACTTGGTTTTCAGACATGGAGTCTAATTCTGATTGCATGGCTTCTTGCCACTGCTTGGAGCTAGGGCTCGTCATAGCTTGTTTGTAAGTCGCAGGTTCATCACTTTCAAGTAATAGAACGTCATAGCTCTCGTTCGTCAAAATACCTAAGTACCTTTCCGGTTGAGATCTATATCTTTGCGATCTACGCGGGGTAACATTTCTAGATTGACCATGATTCTCACCAGATTCTTCTAAAGATCTCTGAGTTTCATCCTGAATGTCATCTTGAGCATTCTCTAGAGTTTGTTGTTCGACTCGAATTTCTTCGAGGTCTACTTTTCTCCCACTTGTCATTTTGGAAATGTGATCCTTCTCCAAAAAGACACCATCTCGAGCAACAAACACCTTGTTCTCAGATGTATTGTAGAAGTAATACCCCTTTGTTTCCTTTGGATAGCCCACAAGGATACATTTGTCAGATTTTGGATGAAGTTTGTCTGAAATTAATCGTTTGACGTATACTTCACATCCCCAAATCTTAAGAAAAGACACATTTGGAGGCTTTCCAAACCATAATTCGTATGGAGTCTTTTCGACAGCTTTAGTGGGAGCTCTATTTATAGTGAGTGCAGCTGTATTTAGTGCATGTCCCCAAAATTCTAATGGAAGTTCGGCCTGACCCATCATTGACCTGACCATGTCTAGCAAGGTTCTGTTCCTCCGTTCCGACACACCGTTCCATTGTGGTGTTCCAGGAGGAGTCAATTCTGATAGAATTCCACATTCTTTCAGATGGTCATCAAATTCATAGCTCAGATATTCACCGCCTCTATCAGACCGCAGTGCCTTAATCTTCTTGCCTAATTGATTCTCTACTTCACTCTGAAATTCCTTGAATTTGTCAAAGGATTCAGACTTATGCTTCATTAGGTAGACATAACCATACCTACTGAAGTCATCAGTGAAAGTGATAAAGTAGCTGAAACCACCTCTAGCATTTGTACTCATTGGTCCACATACATCTGTATGGATTAAACCCAATAGTTCATTTGCTCTTTCTCCAACTTTAGAGAAAGGTTGCTTTGTCATTTTGCCAAGTAAACATGATTCGCATTTACCATAATCCTCTAAGTCAAATGGTTCTAGAATTCCTTCCCTTTGAAGTCTTTCTAAGCGTTTCAAGTTTATATGGCCTAATCGACAATGCCACAGATAGGTGAGATCTGAATCATCCTTTTTGGCCTTTTTGGTATTTATGTTATATACTTGTTTGTCGTGATCTAATAAATAAAGTCCATTGACTAATCTAGCAGATCCATAAAACATCTCTTTAAAATAAAACGAACAACTATTGTCTTTTATTAAAAAGGAAAATCCCTTAGCATCTAAGCAAGAAACTGAAATGATGTTTTTAGTAAGACTTGGAACATGGAAACATTCTTCCAGTTCCAAAACTAGCCCGGAGGGCAACGACAAATAGTAAGTTCCTACGGCTAATGCAGCAATCCGTGCTCCATTTCCCACTCGTAGGTCGACTTCACCCTTGCTTAACTTTCTACTTCTTCTTAGTCCCTGTGGATTGGAACATAAGTGTGAGCCACAACCTGTATCTAATACCCAAGAAGTTGAATTAGCAAGTATACAGTCTATAACGAAAATACCTGAAGATGGAACGACTGTTCCGTTCTTCTGATCTTCCTTTAGCTTCAAGCAATCTCTCTTCCAATGCCCCTTCTTCTTGCAGTAGAAGCATTCGGATTCAGAAGTGGGTTGACTGACCTTCCTCTTTGCAGATTTGGCGCCAGTTTGCTTAGTTGGGCTGGCCTTGTTGCCACCTTTCTTAGCATTCCTCTTCTTTCCAGATTTCTTGAACTTGCCCCCACGCACCATAAGCACATCCTGCTTATCACTTTTGAGCGTCTTTTCAGCGGTCTTCAGCATACCGTGAAGCTCAGTGAGCGTTTTGTCCAGACTATTCATACTGTAGTTCAGTTTGAACTGATCATACCCGCTATGAAGAGAATGGAGGATGGTGTCTATAGCCATTTCCTGAGAAAATTGCTGATCCAGCCGACTCATATTCTCAATGAGTCCAATCATTTTGAGAACATGTGGACTTACGGGCTCGCCTTTCTTAAGCTTGGTCTCAAGAATTTGCCTATGAGTCTCGAATCTTTCGACTCGAGCCAGATCTTGGAACATGTTCTTCAACTCACTGATGATTGTGAAAGCATCTGAGTTGATGAACGTTTTCTGCAGATCCGCACTCATGGTGGCGAGCATTAGACATTTCACATCCTTGTTGGCATCAATCCAACGATTGAGGGCTGCCTGAGTGACCCCGTCGCCTGCAGCTTCGGGCATCGCCTCATCTAGGACATACTCCTTTTCTTCCTGCATAAGAACTATTTGCAAGTTCCTTTGCCAGTCAAGGAAGTTTTTCCCGTTCAACTTCTCCTTTTCGAGAATTGATCGAATGTTGAATGAATTGTTGTTTGCCATATTAAAAACTACAATTGAAAAGAATAAACAAATAAATAACCATTCACAGTTTCTCTTAATAAACTTAAATTCTAGCATACATGCATAATTCAATGTTTATTAAGCATTTTATTCAAATTATGTGTTCCGGCAGGTGTGAATAAAATGATTCCAAGATCCTAAAATCATTGAAGAACTAAGCACTGTTTGTCGACTTAATCCTAGAACATCTTAGGTAAGCAAAAGCCTTTTGCTAATAGTCTAGAAACTATTCTTGGTTGATAGGTACGTCTAAGAACTTATTAGGTAAACCTATCGAATTTGCCACGACATAAAAGGACTCCTTACTTATATCGTTGAGTTTCACCAAAACTAACATGTACTCACAATTATTTGTGTACCTTGCCCCTTTAGGACCAATAAGTAACACCTCGCTGAGCGAAAACTATTACTAGATTGATGTAAAGGATATCCAAGCAAGTGTATATTTTGGCATGGCACCTTTTAACTCAATTTTTAAGTTTGGAACTTAAGGCTCTTACTATGTTGGTTAGATTTTAAGTGAACTAAAATCCTTAATCATGCAACATAATCAAGCTTTTGATCTCATGCATTTTAAGACATATTTAAAAGCAATAAATAACTTAAAACATGCATAAGATATTTGTGATCTAGTATGGCCCGACTTCATCTTGAAGCTTTGACTTCAAAGTCCGTCTTGAAAATCTCCGTGGGAGGCACCATTTTCTTCAAATAGGATAAGCTATAACTAATTACAACTATTTGATGGTTCGCAGACCATATTTGAATTGAAAAATAACTTTGGTACTTTAGACCAATTACATTCAAATTAATGGTACGCAGACCATATTTTCTATCCTATTTGGGCCATACTAGTCACTTCATAACCTGCAAAACAGTACATATACAATATATACCATTCACCCATTCATTATCATGAATGGCCCACATAGCTGGTTAGTAAAACACATTATGCATCACGTAAACATTTGCAGCAATTAATCAAGGGCACCAATAATCTACCAATTATTCAGTCCTTATTAATTCTAATCAAGTTGTTTTAACCTTAAGGATTTGTAGACCTAATCAAGAGTTTATGACTAAAATACGCTCCCACTTAAACCAATAAATTCATATGCTTTACTAATTTTAAACATAAAAATGTATTTCTAGTCTAACCGGAAACATACAAATTTAATTAAAATTTAAAGCTCATATAAACTTATAATTGAATCCAAAAAATTTAATTTAATTTCAGTCGTATTTAAATTAATTCATGATTTTAATTTTAGTAAAATAATTAGAATAAATAAAATTTATTATAATTACAATATTCAAAATGAAAATCCAAGAAAATAATTTAAATTATTAATTTTAAAATTAATTAAAATTACGTGAACTGAAATTTTCAAATTAAACATTCAAAACGATCTTTAATCGTAACGCAAACACCCTATGCGTTGCACGCCCATGGGCCGCACGCACACAGCCATTGCTGGCCATGTGCGCGCAGCCCATGCGCTCGTCGCATAGCTGCTGCATCCCCATCGCAAGCCTCCGCACGCATTGGTGCTCGCTGCGCGCGCCAGCGCTCATCGCACGCGAGCTATCGCTCGCAGTGCGCGCGCGACATCGCTCGCTGGGCGCGCGACATCGCTCGCTGGGCGCGCGACATCGCTCGCTGGGCGCGCGACATCGCTCGCTGGGCGCGCGACATCGCTCGCTGGGCGCGCGAGCCTTCGCTCGCTGGGCGCGCGACATCGCTCGCTGGGCGGGCGACATCGCTCGCTGTGCGCGCGAGCAATGCTTGGCGCAGCGCTCGTGGCACGCGAGCTTGCGCTCGCTGCGCGCGAGGCTGCGCGCTCTTGTGCGAGGCAGCGCGCGTTGTGGCGCAGCTCGCTTGCTGCCCACACGCGACTGCCTTGGCTCGCCCTTCGCCCATGCCCATTCGTCCATTGCTCGTGGCACACGACACAAGGCAGGGCTGCTGCCTTGTGCTCGTGCACTACGCCCTTGCTCATTGCATTCGTGCCGCACGGGCGACGAGCTCCCTTGCTCGTCGTCGCATGCCCGCATTATACAACACCCCTTAAGGGTAACACGAAGCGTCCATTGCTTCGTGCGTGCAAGTTTTATGAACGAATCGCATAAAAATTTAAAATTTATATTTAAAATTAATGACAAATTAATAAATAATATTAATTTCATAATTTTAGGGCGAAAAATCGAAAATTTATTATCCAATTGATTTCCGATTGTTATGGATTCAAGTCTAGGTCATAAAAATTTAAAATTTATCATAAATTTACAATTTTTATGGTGGTTTTTAATCATAGGTTTCTAATTAAATTACAATTAATTATGAAAATCAAATTAATTCTAAATTTATTCTAATTTTCAACAAATTAATCATAATTACAAATTAGATTGCATAATTAACAATATTGACTATGATAAGGTAGGCCAAGTCTTTTTGGGGTGATGATTTTTGGGGTTAAAATGAACAACAATTAAAAAAGGCCTTGGAAAAGGGTATCCACCAATCAAATAATTCACAAACCAAGCAATCAAAATGAGAAAGAAACAAAGGGGATCAATTGAGGAGAATCGTTCATCCAAGGGTAATCTAGCTACTCTTTCAAGCTAGTTAGATTGGCCTAATACCCAACTAAAGACCTATTTTCATGGCTAAGGCATTCAACTAAGCATATCCATATACATTATGAACATAAACAATCAAAGAAAGTCCCCTAGACTATGTAGTCCCTATTTTCATGGTCCTCCAAGCCTAATGATCTATTTGAGGCAACCCCTTAACTTCATCTTTCAATCCTTCACTAAGGGTACCTAAATAATGCCTTTATGATGGCCAATCACACAAGCATTCATAAAATACCAAATCAATCAACCAAATTCATCCCAAGTTAAAATCCCATGTTCAATTTATAGGTTCATAATCTCATCAATGGCTTCAACCAATTCCCAAGTAAAACAACTACTCACAAATCATTCTAAATAGCAAGAACAAAGATATTACAACTAATAACATGAAATCCAACACTAATCTAAGACAAACAAGTAATTAAAAGTGAAACATTACAAAAATAAGTAAACTAAACAATAAAACCAGAGATAGAGTTCTCATTGATATTGCAAGGAGCCTCCCAATCTTCAAGTTCCCTTCTTAGGTTCTTCAAAATCCAAGCATTCAACAAGTTTTTCTCACTTTCTCTCTCTAGAAAACGGGAGTTTCTCTCTCTAAAAACCCTAACCTAAGCTAAAATCTGCTAATACATGGCTTCCCCCTTTGAAAATGCCGTACAATGACTATTTATACCAAGCAATATAGTAATTTCCGTCAAAAGTAAGTGTTCGCAGAACATGCCGTCCCGGGCGGGATGGGATTGTCGCGGGCGGGACGAGAGATGAAATACCCCTATATTTTATGATTTTATAAAATATACTTTTAGGTAGATCAAGGTTATAGTAGTATTTATCTATTACGAATATTTTCCTAAATTAAATAGCCTAATTATATTTTCGTATAAAACCTAATTTAGTTTTAGTAAGACTCTTTTTACTAGCATTATAATAACCCCTTAACCCTAATTACTTTGTTTCCCTTCCTCTCGCTGCCGTTTTTCTACTGCTATTGAGAAACCACTATCTCCTCTCTACATCACCATGCTAAAGTGCTAAACCCATATATTCAACGACCAATCCATAATTGCCTACTCTTGGTTAACACCTTTCATTTCAAAGACTTGTCTTTTGGTTGTTCACCAAGAGATCTAATCACTTTTGTACCATCTGCATCAAAGATATTAGATCAAACTCTTAGTTAGCGGAACTTTTATGTATTCAACTCCATTATATATGTTGATCGGGTATTGTTGGTTTACGAAAGGTAATCACACGCACTAAGTCCTATTAAATTGTTTGTTCATATTACTCTGTAGTTATTATGCGTAATTGCCCGTTCTCAATCTTTGAGGTCATATGTTTTGTTATAATTTCTTAATTACGTGGACCAGTCTCTTCAAAGTTGTTCGTTTATATTAATAATTATGTGTGATCACATGAACCCTATATGCATTACTTCGTTTATGTCAATTATGTTTTTCCGTAATTGTGAGATTCATGTGATATATATGTCAGTATGCTATTCCAATTTGAAAGAATCGATTATGTTTCTGATTTTGGATATGCCTATTTGTACTAATTATTGGTTGCCCCAATTTGCTATTATTGTTCCTGATGAGTTTATTTTGACATTACTAGTTTTTCCATATCTTTTAATTGATGTTGTTACGATTATATGCGCATTTTGCGACTCGTTAGTAGTGAGTTAAAGAAAATTAATGATTATAAGTCAAATTCTAATACTTTATACGTGTGGTTTCAAGGAGTAGTATATTCGTTCGGATGAATAGATCTATATTTTGGGTTGTAAAAGAAATTATTGGGTGTCAATGAAAGGAAGAGTATAGTCATAGCTATTTCATATTACTATTTTGGGATCTTGTGCCTTTATAGAGAAGTATATTATTATCTTAAAAGTGGGTATCGATCATTGATCAGATAATCAGAAAAGGTAGAGAATAATTTCTATGTCTTGGTTTGAGGCTTGGCGTTATAGACCTTAGTACTTGGCATGTTGGTAAGGAGAGATGATAACCACTGATAGAGGAGCATAATACAATCTTTATTATTTTCTTAATAACCCCAGAGTGGGATTTGGTCAAAAAGTGGCCTTGACTCAGAGAGTCTTTCTAGTAGTTATTGAGAGTTTCAAGTTTTTATACTTGTTGGTTTCACTACAAGAATTTGTATTTTTAATGACAACCTAATTACGGCGGGTCAAAAATCCCGTCGTAAAAGACATTTGCGACGGGGATAACAACCAAACAATGACGGGAATAACCGTCGCAAATGTCTTTTACGACGGGTTTACGACAAATTTACGACGGGATTTCTATTAACGACGGCCCCTTTTTATGACGGGTTCGCGACATGAAATCCCGTCGTTAATCAACGATTATTGACCTTTCGCGACGGGATTTCCCGTCGTTAATAGTACAATTTCTTGTAGTGTTTATTTACTCGAATTACCCGCATGTTCAAGGCTAGGTAAAGAACAACGAGCAAGGCACGTATATATTGGTTTAAGCTAGGTTACTAGAGGAAGGATCATATTATTACATTTGAAGTATAAATTGAGGTTATATTTGAGAAGAACTATATTTTCGAGTATGGAGTTAGTCATACATTTGGGATTATACGTGTAACGTAGTTTCATACTACGTTGTTTAAATGATCAAGTATTATTCTACATTTGTATGTTATAATACAGGTGATTACTCAGCTTTTTGCTGACGTGTGTGTTTATTTGCTATGTGTGTTTGTGGCCATGTCTTTTTCTTATGGTGGCCCTGCGACGATCCTTTTGGAATTTGTCCTCTATGGTGAGCAGTCAAGATTGACTGGTGCGTATTGATCGTGAAGGACTATAGTTCAAGTTGAAGGAGCTCAAGTGTTATCGTTAGTCTTTTATAACAGTTTAATACTTTTCAGTTGTAAATAGATCGCCTAGTAATTGAGTTGTAATAGTTTAAGTTTTGTAAGCCTTAGCACTTGACAATGTGTTCAAGTGTGGCGGTGATACCACCGATTTAGGTGTAAGCTTCCGCAATTTATTATAAAGTCTTTTATATTCTTATTTATTTTCAGTTAGTAAATCGGGGGTGTTACAAGAGAGCTGGGCAAAAATTGAAAACAGTTCCAGTAGCAAAATCCCGCCCGGGGTGAAATTCGTCGCGGGCGGGATGCCTTGTCCCGGGCGGGACGGGTCCTCGTCGCGGGCGGGATGAGCCTTCTCGCGGAAAATCGAACATAGCCTGTTTCAAATGGCCATTACTTCTTCGTTACTCGTCTAAATAAGGCATGTGACCACTCGTTGGAAAGCTATTGGAATAAGTTTTCATCTCCAACTAGAATCACAAGAAAATATTAAGCAGAAAAAAGTTATGCTCGTTTTGGTGTGGCTATTGTGCACAAGTCTTGCAAAACTCTTCTGTAGACACCTAATTCGTGTCTCCCCTTTGGGATGATGACGATACCATTTTCCTGATACCATTTTCCTGGTTAGGTGATTGGAGTAACTTCAGGCGGAAATCCCAATTTCTAAGAACACCTCCAAAATCCAAGGTCCAAAATCCAATCCCCGAGGCCGTTCCCCTTCCGGAACTCGGTACAAAATACAACTTCCAAAATCCAATTTCAAAATCCAAGTACAATCTCAACTAGTAGACCATCCCATTGGTTTTATTAGGCCTTTTCCACTCAAAATCATATCAAGCAAGTCAAATTCGGGTACCGACCCACAAAATCGAGCATGCCGGGCCCCGTCCCGTAAAACCGGAATTCAAAAACCCGAGAATGACTTGTTTTTAGACGCTAAACGATGCCTTAACCTCCAAGAAAATACAAAACGCCAAACCTAGTACTATTCGTACAACATGTACAACGCTACAAGACGAAACAAGGACGATTCCCCGTCCTTGTTTTGGCGGCATTCAAGCCACGTCAGCAGCGCACTGCGCTGGCGTGTGCTGGCGTTTTGCACCATTCCCTCCTATAAATACCCCTCATTTCCATCGAAAAAAGGGGGAGCACAACAATACAACGTCGTAATTTCGACATTACGTCTCAAAATACAAATCAAAACTCCTCAAAAACACATACAAAATTCCTAAAATCCAAAGCAATTGGGAGCTCTTGCCTAAATCTAGCTAGGTAAATCCGAATCCCATTCTAATCCACTATGTTGCTTTGATTTCTAAATGATTAGCAAGTTGGTGTTTTTTAATCAATAAAAAACATCACTTGCAACAATTACACATGTTTTCCAAAAATACAAACTTTTTCAAAATACAAAATACAATTTTCAAAGATTCAAGGATGTCCAAGTTGTTTACAATCATGTCTTGGGCTAGAATCACCATCAAACATGGGGTAATCAAAGATAAACACCTTTTTAACATTTAAAGGTTTAGTCTTTGAGATTCAAAACTCCATTTTCAATATACAAATTCAAGTCTTCAATTTTCAAAGATCTTGCCATGTTTAGGGTTATTCATAGTTATTTCCCTAAACTAGGATCCTTTCAAATTCAAATTTCAATCATTCCAAGTTCAAATTTCAATCATTTCAAGTTCAAACATTTCAATATTCAAGCTTTCAATTTCAAGTTTAATATGCAAAATCTAGGATATTTGGGTTGAGCAACCTCTCCCAAGTTGAGATTTTTGGCTTTGAATTCGTGTCGGGCGCACTTATTTTTAAGGAGCCGCTTGGCGTTCGAATCTCATGTGCCCAAGTACAAATTTCAATTATGCACCTTTCAATATTGCAATTTCAATATCACACCTTTCAATACCGCACTTTCAATATCGCACTTTCAATATCGCACTTTCAATACCACAATTTCAATACCGCAATTTCAATTCCGCACTTTCAATTCCGCATCTTTACTTGCCTAGTCCATTTCTAGGCAATGTGGACCAACTCCCTAGTCCCTTTCTAGGGGGTCTTGTATTTACTAATTCCGCACTTTATTTAGTATCGTGATGTTGCTTTATGTGCTTTATCGCTTTCATCACCAACATGCTAAATACAACAAAATACAAAGGTTACATCACGCTTAACGAAGATATTTTTGGACAAACCGGCCTTAGGTTCCTTAAATCAATCTTTAAAGCAAAGTGACCACCGGACAATTAGAAATTCTATTTTGCTCTAAAATTCAAACCCACATAGTCTAATCTAGGGTCTATTTTCGAACTAATGTTGTGCCAACGTACTTGAATATTTCTAAAGCTCGCCGAATAAGCATTTTCGTTCCCGAGCCCGGATCTCACCCATCCGTTTCAAGGATTCAAGGCCTTATCCAAAAATAGAGTCATTTACGGTCTTTCCAAACAAGTGTTAGGTTATGATACATATGACAAAACATAAATCATGCGGAAAACCTTAATGCTAGGAAACATATTATTTACACATAATCAGTTAGCATAATTCAGATGCATACACTTTGTAGCGTGCCCTCCCTAGCTGCGCCCGAACCGAACAAGAACAAGTCTTTAGGACTCCAAGTGTCGGTCCTCCGTAGATAGTTCACAGCACGTCCGGATCCGCCTTAAGATTGACCAACTAGAATCGCCCTTAAGGTACTATAATTTTCGGCTAATATGGGCAAGTAATGTGACTGATTTTCCTGCTCAAAATCACAGCTTTTATTGTATGAATACTTGTTGATAAAAGTCGTGTATAAATTTATGACCCTAGGCATATATTTATATAACCATGGAAAAGGATTTCGAATCCTGTTAGAATACTAATTAATTAATTTGAATCCTTTCAGAACTCTAAATAATTAATTTTATTGTTTAGGATTAGGATTTAATCATAGCACGAATTCCGATAGCTTTAGGATTCGTATAGCACGCACACGAGCACCGCACGATTGCGCGTATGCCTCGCGGCCCACGCTGAGCGCACATCGCCTTGGCCCAATGCTCGCAGCCCATTGGCTGAGCGCGCGCGCCATTCCTGTTGGGCCTGGCCTTGCGCTGGGCCTTGCGTGGCTTTGGCGTGTGTTAATGCGTGTGGCTTGCTGGGCGTCGGCCTGGCTTTGTGCTGGGCCTTCGTCTAGCAAGCCTCGTCCGATGCTAATTCGTACGATACGCTTCCGATTAAATTCCCGATTCCGGAATTCATTTCCGATACGAACAATATTTAACATTTCCGATTCCGGAATTCATTTCCGTTTCGAACAAATATTTAATATTTCCGTTTTCGGAATTATTTTCCGATTCCGATGATATTTCTGATTCTGACAATATTTCCGTTTCCGGCAATATTTCCGATTCCGTCAATATTTCCATTTCCGATAATATTTTCCGATACGTACCATGTTTCCGTTTCCGGCAACATGTACGACTTGGATAATATTTATATTTCCGATACGATCCATATTTCCGTTTCCCGCAATATCATCGTTTCCGGAGTATTCATTTACTTGCCTTTGACGATCTTAGCTCCTACTGAAACCAAGATCCGTCGATTTCGAATAATCATAGATGGAGTATTTAATGCCATTAAATACTTGATCCGTTTAAGTACTATTTGTGTGACCCTACGGGTTCAATCAAGAGTAAGCTGTGGATTAATATTATTAATTCCACTTGAACTGAAGCGGCCTCTAGCTAGGCATTCAGCTTACTTGATCTCACTGAATTATTAACTTGTTAATTAATACTGAGCCGCATTTATTAGACTTATCATTAAATGCATACTTGGACCAAGGGCATTATTTCCTTCAGTCTGTGCATTTCCTAATTCCTTTGTCGCTCGATGCTTGCTCTTGAACATAAGGTAAGAGTTGTCATCCTTATTATGTCCAGAGGTGTTTCTCGGTTTCAGAGTTCAACTGATCAAATGAACAGATAATCATAGCCTATGATTCATCTGAGCACGACCATGCATTTTAAAGTTTCTAGCTCTCCGAGTGGCCTTGTACAATTTTCGGCATCTCATCCCGATTTATGGGAGGACAGTCCCAATCTTGCGATCTTGAGATTGGACTTCGTTTGATAGGTGATTACCGGAGCGTTGCCTTTATATCCTTCTTTTACGGTGCGACGGTTGACAACGTCAAAGTAAGCAGTTCTCAAACAAGTAATCTCAAATCACTCAGGTATTGAGGATTAGTGTCTAATAATTTTAATGAAATTTACTTATGACAGATTCTCATCTCTTACAGTAAAGTTTCATAGGTCTGTCCGATATTAGTCTTCCCAAAGTAAGTATCTATGCAAATGATTATGACATTGCCATGTCCACATAGTTCAAGAAATAGAACTACTAGTCATCTTGCATTCTCGTCGTCTAACGTTTTCTATGCGTCCATCTTTATAGAAAACTTCGACCAGGGACCATCTTCAACTTTTGACATTCAAGTTCACTTGATAGACATTTCTTAGTCATAAGACTGGTCCTGATAGTCTATCTTGAATATATCGTCAAATTGAAGAGACTCATCATTTAATACTAAACCAAGATTAAATGGAATATGAAAATGCATTTCATATATGATAAATGTTCAACCCCAATGTTTTACAACCATGGGCCTCAAACCCATCTTTAAAACAGTTCATGGAATTCAAAGCTATGCTTGATTTCCAGTGCTACAATGTGAGTGTTGCTTCTCACTTGTTGCATAAGTTTAGTTATCATGCTTTGCCAATCTTAATATCCTTTTCATCGAATGTCTTTTCGAGATAGGATGATAAGATCTTTTGAGTGTGTTTAGTTTGTGATCTATTCTTTCTAGCTACAAGATCTACCCAAGTTCAATGAAGAACTCTTTAACATAAACAACCCTGTTTAGTTGCTTCTTAGGCAATAAGTACTTTTACTTCAACTGTATAGGTTGCTAGTGATGCTTTGTTTGGATTTACTTATCCAAGCAGTTCACAGGTATGTGGAAGACTTTCCAGCTGTATCTTAGAACATAGAAATTAATATTTTAATTTCCCACGCAACAACTCATGGTCTCCAATCCATGTTGCCATTTCAAAACACGATGCTCTATAGCTCGTCTTTGCCAATGGTTAACTCCAAAGGGATCTTTCTTGATCATTTGCCAGTGTTTATGCGTGTAGCATCAATATTTAACATATATTTATTTCCTTGAGTCAAGAACTGTTCCTATGTACCTTTTCAAGTACCATAAGTTTTTCTGATCTCAATCTAGTTGATCTTCACTTAGATCAATAGAGATTGGTATATGTTCGTCATGCCTAAAGACATACGATACATTTTTGGCGATCCTCATATTATATCATACATGATAAATTCTTTTGCAGAATTATTCTCAATTGAATTCTATTCATGTAACTTTAGCTTATTCAATTTCAGCAAATACTGAATCCAGCTAATTTTTTTTGACATATAATATAGGTTTAAGAATCTCACTTGGATCCTTTGATGTTTAACTTAGTAAATGCTTATACATAGTTCAAACATTCATTACTTAGATTTATTCATATGGGTCGAATATCTCTAATGGAGTCTTTCGTGTTTGATTTAGTAAATGCTATTACTTAATCTAAAAAAATATCATAAGATCTTTGTAAATAGATTTTAATACCCAGTATGCACTAAGTTTCGCTTTGATCCGTCATTGATGAATAATTTTCAAATCTAAGTCATTAGCATTTGAATGTTATTTCACAATAGAGAGATATGTGTATGACACACATAGGACCAATTAAGTTTTATGTACTCCCACTAAACTTCTTATATATCTATAAGAATCATGTACATTATATGAAACTAAAATACTTATTAGCTTCACTAAAATACAGTTCTAATTCCCAATTATTTGCTTAAATCTGTACTTAGATTTCATAAGCTAGCTTTCCTTTTCAAGCATTTATTTGGATCCACAAATCCTATGACATGCCATGTACATAGTTTCTTCCAACATTTGACTGAGGAAGATGTTTTGTCATCCAATTGCCATATGTACCAATATGCAATCATTGCTTGAATTATAGACTTAAGCATTACGATTTTGCATGAGGTTTCAACACAATCCACACCGTGACTTAAGCAATACGATTTTGCATGAGGTTTCATATTTGATGGTTTTTATCCTTAAAACAAACTTGCAACCAATAGGTGTGAAACTATTCTTGCAAATCAAAAAAATTTCAATTTTGTCATCAAAACATTGAGTATGTTTTATGGCCTCTAACCATTTAAAACATTTGAGTCTATATATGGCCTCTAACCATTTTTGGGAATCTGGGTTTTGTTATAGCTTTCTTACAAGTCACAAACTCATTAATCTACATGATAATAGTTTGACTGCAAGTTGTAGGTTTCTTCACTATCTAATAGAAGAATCGCATAGCTTTAGTGACATGAACTCCATGTTTCTTCACTATCTAATAGAAGAATCTCATAGTTTCAGTGACTTGAACTCTATGCCTACATGGGTATAGAACATCAAACAATAGAATATCAATAGCCACTTGAAAGTCCTTTGAATATTCCGTTCTCCTTGAAGCACTTGTAAAGTCTTCTAAGAGATGTCTATCCTTAAAAGCCACTTCTAAAGTCCTTAAAGAATACGTGTTCGGATTTTCTGAAGAACTTCGAAAAGCCTCCGGAATGTCCGTTTATGTTTGTTGTTCGCCTCAAAGACTTTCGAGGTCTATTTTCTCCCACTTGTCATTTTGGAAACGAATCTCCAAAAGGACATTATTTCGAGCAAACAAACATTATGTTCTCAAAAATTCGTGGTAGAAACAATACCCTTGTGTCTCATTTGAATAAATCACAATGAAACATATATCTATACTTGGGCCTTAGTTTGTTGAATAACAAACACTAAGCTCCCACTGAGTTTAGGAACTCTTTAGATATATTATGAAAAGATATTTTCAATAGCTTTGACGAATTTGGTTTAGTTTGGTGGTAGTTGAGCATTTTGTTTAGAAATTATAGGAAAATTCTTTATGATTCATTTTTGATAGAATCAAGTACTAATTGACTTCGATCATTCCATCTTAGATATGCCATATCTTATGGAGCTAGATTGTGAATTTTACTACACACAATCATTGATGATCATTCTTGACTTAAGTAATCATCAACATGATCTAACCTAGATCTTTATGATTTCTTGCAAAGTGGATTTTATACTTCTGAATTTTTGAACTAGCCAAACATATTCAAACTTATATCACATTGAGTAAATAAACCTATATTCACTCAAATTTGTGTGAAATAATAAAGTCATAAAACCTTTCTTTAGCTTTGAACTCTATTGTCTAGGCGTTCGAACAATAGTTCATATCTTTTGTTACTTTCAACAAGTAAGACTAGCTTGTCTTGAATTGATATAGAAATCAACCAACTTTCAAAAGTCCATCAAAATAGAGCTTTAGAACGTTAACTTGTTGCTATGGTCTAAGCAACAATGCCAAAGATTAGTGGAACTCAAATCAAGGGGTTGATTTGAACCTAGTAAAGTTCTTATTGTTAAAGATTTGTTTGTTTCAATCAAGCATATTGACTCAACCCGTAATGACCATTTCATTCAAATAAACAAACAAACATTGTTTTTGTTTTTCTTGAATGCGAGTCTTTCTGTGTTTGAAGCAGAAATTTAGGTATGCTGATTATGGAACAAAATAGCTATTAAGTTCCAGCCTTGAAAGGACTTAAAACAAACTAGATGACCCTACAATTAATGTAGCATTGCCATGCTTCATTTCCAACTTGTAGGTCATTAGTGTAGCCTAGCTTCCATTGTTTGAGTTATGACCGAAGTAAGAACCTCAAGCGGTATATGATACCAAGGAAGTTTGATTGCTAGGTCACTTCTCTTTAAACATAAACTTATAGGTAGAAACGGAATCATAAATTCCTTTCATTTGTTCCTCGTTTTCCTATTTCTTGTACCCTTTCTTATAGTCTTAAAAATTGAATTCTTTAGTGTTGACTTTTATACTTTGTTTAGACATGTCCAATGTTACTCCAACAAAGTTCTTACCATTTATGTTGAATATTTTGTTTCAACTAGATGATCTTACCAGAAGCTTCTAAAGTTCTCTAAGCATTGATCTATTCGAATGTCTAGGGACTAGAATCATTCGAGAATTAAATGGATAAAAGATATTAGGTTGTTAACCATTGGTAAAGCTGAGCGTTTAAACTCAATGCTTTACGATCTCAAAACTACATTGTATTTTGAATTCACAAGCACCAATCAGTTTGCCATTCGACTTTGATACTCGAAAACAACCATAAAAGTCGCTAAAAGAAACGTACATTTTAAATTGCTCATTTTCTCTCATTTCTGTGAATCGTTCTTGGATTCACTACCAATCGAGGAAATTTACTGTTACCTTTCTAAAAGGATTTACTCCAGTGCAAGATATCTAATTATAAACAATAATTAAAACATACATTGAAGCATGCAAAGTCTAAACATTTATCATGAGTAATAACTTGAAAGTTAAAGCAATCATGCAATTTAAACAAGTCATTAACATTTTATTCGAATTTATTGTTCCGGCAGGTGTGAATAAAATGATTCCAAGACCCTTAAATCATTAAAGAATTAAGCACATTACGTAATTTGACTCAATTCTAAAATCTTTTAGGTAAGCAAAAGCCTTTTGCTAATAGTCTAGAAACTACTCTTGGCTGATAGGTACGTCTAAGAACTTATTAGGTAAACCTATCGATTTTGCCACGACATAAAAGGACTCCTTACTTATATCGCTGAGTTTCACCAAAACTAACATGTACTCACAATTGTTTGTGTACCTTACCGCTTTAGAATCAATAAGTAACACCTCGCTATGGCGGAAAACTATTACTAAGATTGATGTAAAGGTTATCCAAGTAAGTGTTATTTTGGCATGGCACCTTTTAACTCAATTTTTAAGTTTGGAACTTAAGGCTCTTACTAAGTTGGTTAGATTTTAAGTGAACTAAAATCCTTAATCATGCAACATAATCAAGCTACAATATCATGCATAATTAAGACATATTTAAGAGCAATAAATAACTTAAAGCATGCATAAGATAAATGTGATCTAGTATGGCCCGACTTCATCTTGAAGCTTCAACTTCAAAGTCCGTCTTGAAAATGGATTGGAAACTCTATCATGAATGGCCCACATAGCTGGTTAGTAAAACATGTTATGCATCACATAATTATTTGCAGCAATTAATCAAGGGCACCAAGAATCTACCAATTATTTAGTCCTTATTAATTCTAATCAAGTTGTTTAACCTTAAAGGATTTGTAGACCTAATCAAGAGTTTATGACTAAAGGCTCCCACTTAAACCAATAACTTTATATGCTTTACTAATTTTAAACATAAAAATGTATTTCTAGTCTAACCGGAAACATACAAGTTTAATTAAAATTTAAAGCTCGTATAAAATTATAATCGAATCCATTTATTTAATTTATTTTCAGTTGAATTTAAGAATTTAAATTAATTCAAGGTTTAATTTAGTAAAATAATTAGTATAAATAAAAATTTATAATAATTATAATATTCAAAATTAAAATCCGAGAAAACAATTTAAATTATAAATTTTAAAATTAATTAAAATTATTTCCGAACTGAAAATTTCAAATTAAAATTAAAACGAACCAATCGGGTCAAGACAAGGCCATGGGCTTGCGCCCATGCCTCGTCAAGTCCAACAAGCAACAAATCCCTTGTCACTCGATTAATCGTACCGCAAAGCCCAAGCAACAACGCACCAATGCGTCAGGCCCAGCGAGCCACGCTTGCGCGCAGCCCACTTGCCCATCGCCTTGGCGCGCTGCTGGGCAACGCTTGCCGGACAGGCCAGCCAACGCTGCCCACGTGCACATTGTGTTGCGCTTGTCGCTGCCTTGGCTTCTGCCTTGGCGTGCTGCTGGGCGAGGCAACGCACGTTGCGGCGCAGCATCCATCGCTGCCCACGCGTGCTTGCCTTGCTCGCTGCACTTGCTTGCCCATCGCCCCATCGCCCCACATGCGTAGCACACAGCTCCTAGGCATCCATTGCCTTGTGCATGCTACGCTCGTTGCTCGCTGCATTCGTACCGCATGGGCGACGAGCTCCTTTGCTCGTCGTCGCATGCCCGCACTATACAACACCCCTTTAGGGTAACACGTAGCTTCCTTTGCTTTGTGCGTGCAACTTTTATGAGCGAATTACATAAAAATTAAAACTTTTTAATTTAAAATTAATGACAAAATAATAAATCATATTATTTTCATAATTTTAAGGCGAAAAATCGAAAATTTATTAATCAATTAATTTCCGATTAACATGGATTCAAATCTAGGTCATAAAAATTTAAAATTTATCATAAATTAACAATTTTTATGGTGGTACCTAATTAAATCATTAAATCATTAAATCATTAATTCATTATGAAAATCAAATCAATTCTAAATTATTCGAATTTCAACAAATTAATCATAATTATAAATTAGGTTGTATAATTAACAAGTCTAGGCATTCAAATTTGTTAAACATATACAGTAGGTCAATCAAAATTCAAGATTTATCAACAAGAATCGCAAATATTCAATTTAACATCTTAAATTTACAAACTTTTGCGTTCGAAAAAATAAAACCTCCGAAAATTCATAGTTAGGCTTCGAATTTGGGAATTCTGGGTTCGGCCGAAAAATTAGTGTTTTTGTCAAAATTTTAGAATGCCTTTTACATGCGGAATTGACACAAAAATCACTCGATTTGGATGAGTAACAAATAAACTGCCGAAAAACTGCGTACATATAATTAAATAAACGCAATTTGCAATTAATTAACAATTACGAACATTAATCACCCCTTTTAATTCTTTGCAAATTTGTAAAATTTAACCATGTTATGAAATTTAGATTATGTAAATAATAAGAGGCTCGTGATACCACTGTTAGGTTATGATACATATGACAAAACATAAATCATGCGAAAAACCTTAATGCCAAGAAACATATTATTTACACATAATCAGTTAGCATAATTCAGATGCATACACTTTGTAGCGTGCCCTCCCTAGCTGCGCCCGAACCGAACAAGAACAAGTCTTTAGGACTCCAAGTGTCGTCCCTCCGTAGATAATCCACAGCACGTCCGGATCTGCCTTAAGGTTGACCAACTAGAATCGCCCTTAAGGTACTATAATTTTCGGCTAATATGGGCAAGTAATGTGACTGATTTTTCTGCTCAAAATCACAGCTTTTATTGTATAAATACTTGTTGAAAAGACTCGTGTATAAATTTATGACCCTAGGCATATATTTATAGAACCATGGAAAAGGATTTCGAATCCTGTTAGAATACTAATTAATTAATTTGAATCCTTTCAGAACTCCAAATAATTAATTTTATCTTTTAGGATTAGGATTTAATCATAGCACGAATTCCGATAGCTTTAGGATTCGTATAGCACGCACACGAGCACCGCACGCCTACGTGCATGCCTCGCAGCCCACGCTGAGCGCACATCGCCTTGGCCCAATGCTCGCAGCCCAATGGCTGAGCGCGCGCGCCATGCCTGCTGGGCCTGGCCTTGCGCTGGGCCTGGCGTGGCTTTGGCGTGTGTTAATGCGTGTGGCTTGTTGGGCGTCGGCCTGGCTTCGTGCTGGGCCTTCGTCTAGCAAGCCTCGTCCGATGCTAATTCGTACGATACGCTTCCGATTAAATTCCCGATTCCGGAATTCATTTCCGATACGAACAATATTAAACATTTCCGATTCCGGAATTCATTTCCGTTTCGAACAAATATTTAATATTTCCGATTCCGATAATATTTCCTATTCTGACAATATTTCCGTTTCCGGCAATATTTCCGATTCCGTCAATATTTCCATTTCCGATAATATTTTCCGACACGTACCATGTTTCCATTTCCGGCAACATGTACGACTTGGATAATACTTATATTTCCGATACGATCCATATTTCCGTTTCAGGCAATATCATCGTTTC
The DNA here is from genome assembly GCF_020520425.1 of Spinacia oleracea. Lineage (NCBI taxonomy): Eukaryota > Viridiplantae > Streptophyta > Magnoliopsida > Caryophyllales > Amaranthaceae > Spinacia > Spinacia oleracea. The sequence continues at coordinate 151,585,899 of NC_079489.1, forward strand.
CGGAGTATTCATTTACTTGCCTTTGACGATCTTAGCTCCCACTGAAACCAAGATTCGTCGATTCCGAATAACCATAGATGGAGTATTTAATGCCATTAAATACTAGATCCGTTTACGTACTATTTGTGTGACCCTACGGGTTCAGTCAAGAGTAAGCTGTGGATTAATATCATTAATTCCACTTGACCTGAAGTGGCCTCTAGCTAGACATTCAGCTCACTTGATCTCACTGAATTATTAACTTGTTAATTAATACTGAACCGCATTTATTAGACTTATCATTAAATGCATATTTGGACCAAGGGCATTATTTCCTCCAACAAGACCTTAAGTAAAGTTTGGTGGCGACTCCTTCGAGGTGCAAAAATTCAAACGGTTCTCTAAACGAACCGTCTGGCCTCCTAAAACCCCCCCTTGTAGGAAACGGGAAAAAACAACCCCCTACATCTTCCAAATGGTTTTATTTCGCTCCTTTCCGCCCTTCCATTTTTTGTGCGTGACATGTAAACGTGCAAGATCCAAACCTACAACATTAAACACAAGGGAGCAGTACCAAATCCTAGAAAAGTGACAAAATTAACTAAAATTTATAAAAGAACTACAACTATAACAATTATCTAAAACTAAGCAAAATACGCTAGGAAATGCACAACGAGGGTGGAAAAAAGATAAAAATGGGAGGAAAAAGACACTTAATAGTTGACAAAACTACCACTTATCAAACTCCCCCAGGCTAATCTTTTACTCGTCCTCGAGTAAACAAGACAAAACTATAAGTAAAACACCAATGAAAGCAATAAATCCTAACTCACTGGCGTAGGAATCACAGTTGCAATTAGCATGTGCACCAAGCCCTTTAAACCCCTAGATCGCTCTAGTGGACGAGTATGCTCTCGTGATGGTTTCCGAAGAGTTTAACCCACAACTCCAAACAAACACAAAAAAAAAAAATGAGTCCAAGGTCGTCTCATCAAATATCGTTCTCAAAACAAAGGATGATTCAAACAAACTTTCAAAGAATAACCACATTCAAAATGTATCCGCGAGTTAGGATTCTAGGGGATAGAATAATCTAAGTTGCAAAAGCTCCACCCTTAAGCTTCGAACATCAATTAGTGTCTCTAAGGTATCCAAAAGTCAAAAATTGTTCTCTAAAGGATGGAAACGTTCCCAAAATTGAACCCAATAACCTATAATGCACAAGAACTCCCCCAAGCTAAATTTTTACTAAGAGAGAAAACAAATTTCAATCAATTGAGAAATGGGTCTAGAGTTGTAATTTTTAAGCCACAATGACATTCATCATTACTAGGGGACTTTACTTATATTTTCGAGCCCCCACTCAAACATCTCAACTAACCCACTACCTCAAAGGACATGTGGTGTAAACCACTTATTGACTCTTTTTTGATTTTTTTTTGACACGGTAGGCTACTAGCCTTGTGGGCTCATTGGCTTCACTTATTGACTTGGACTTGACTTTTTTTAGCTTTTGCCTTGTGGGCTCATTGGCTCCACTTATTGGACTCTTTGTGAAATCTTAAAAATAGCTAGCTTGAAGGGATATGTGAAGTGCACTAATGGTAGTTTTAGGTAAAAAATTAGGAAAGAAAAAACTTCCAGGAGAGAACAAGATAGACTCGTTTCAACACATAGTTTGACAACCGGTAGAATTATCGATTGCTTTATCAAGTAAGAACTCAAGCAACAAAGATTAAAATATCCCTAAGCACCCTAACTCCCACATACAAACATCCAATGGAAATACCTCTACTCATTTACCTGAATATCCTAAGTTAAGGAATCCACATAAGTTTCATCTTTAAGAATCATTCCTTGGACACAAATCAAAATACTTACGAATAACTAACAAAAAAATGCATGAAAAAACTACATGAATAATGTAAAAAGAAGATGCCCAAATATGATTGAACCCAAATGTAAAACTAATTATCATCCTCGTCAATTATACTCAATCACACCAAATTCAACTCCCACAACTACAATGCATAATCACAAACACTCTATACCAAGAACAATGCACATTCTCCTCAACAAGCAACCAAAATTTGACAAAAAGAGGCATATATATCATCAATAGCTTGTGAGGGAGAGAGAAGAAAGAAAGAAGTATTATTTGGTCGATTTGATGCAAAACTCTTCTTCTTGCGTTCATATGATGTGTAATTCATTTGTAGAAAAAACACCAAAACCTCTTGTAAATAGAAATTGGAGTAGAGAGATCGAAGGTACCTAATCGAGCATCATTTCAAAGGACTTGCTAGTTAAATTCATAATGAAGCAACCAAAATCAACGCATCTCAATTGTAACTATCGTTATTCATGCTAAAATAAATTAAATAACCAAAGGAAAAGAAGAAAAAAAAATGAAAAAAACAAGAAATTTCCTTTGTGTTCGGTCTTTGGCTAGACCTTAACTAATAAATAATTCGACAGACTCCTAAGTAGCTTGTCAAATGCAATGGAACACATTTCAGAAAATACAAAATAAAAAACTAAGAAGAAAATTTATGGTGAAAGAAAGAAGGAAATACATTAATTTATACAATTTTCTAAAATAAAAAAGAAAAGATCTAAAATAAGTCCTAGATTTAAAAGAAGGAAAATTAAAAGCAAAAGTATTAAAAGATTTTGGGAACTCTTTTGGTAAATCAAAAACAATATTTACATCAAATTCACCAAAAAGAGAATCGTTGCTTGAAAATTGGTTATCCGGATCATGCATAAGGGTGCAAAGAGGTAGAGGTGAAGTGAAATTGGGGAGAGAAAGGGGAGGAAGGTTCGGATATGAGAGGATAATATCAGGAGTCTTCGAGAAAGGGACATGATGGGGCTCAAAAAATGGATTCTTAAATGTCAAAGAATCATGTATCTCCTCACTCTCAACTCTATATAATTCCAAAGAAAGCTCTTCCTCTTTTTCACAACATTTTCCTTTATCTTCTCAACTATCACTATGTTCAAATTATTACTCTCCTTGACTTCATTTTCATTCTTTACAAAACTCAAATCATCATCACCATCTACCAATTTTGAATAATGGTTCAAAGATTGCAAAATTGATTGGATTTGAGCATCTATCTACCTTTGTTGTTCGATTATTTCCAACAAACTATCATTAAATGATTCAACTAACTTATCATTACGCTCTTTAATCTTAGTTTATGCCTCTATAAAGGTTGTGAAAACATGCTCTAATCTCGACTCCGATGATTGAGGTTCATAAGAATTTTCAAAGCCAACCTGGGGAGGGGGTTCATGATATGACATATAAGGCTCTTCATAAGAAACATATGACAAATCATAAGAATTCATGCAAAAATTAGGAGAATTTTGATAATACGGATCACCAAAACTCGCAACATGAGGATCCAAAGTGTTATAGTCATACATTCCATCATTATCAAATGAACCATCTCCATCACGGTTATGCCACTCCATAAATTTAATTAAAACCCACTTCAAGAACAAATTATAAAATGAAAGGAAAAGAAATGAAAAGAATTATACACAAAACCTAGACTCATCAACCAATACTTAGTCAATGTCAACCAAAGTCCCCGGCAACGGCGCCAAAATTCTGATAGGTCCGTCGTCAAGCCTACCAAAAAATAAAAAACCTAACTTGGTCTCTCTAATGGGTAGAAAGGGCAAGCAAGGGTCGATCCACAGGGACTAAGGGGAGCACTGTTAAAATATTGACTATGATAAGCTAGGCCAAGTCTTTTTGGGGTGATGATTTTTGGGGTTAAAATGAACAACAAGTAAAAAAAAGGCCTTTGGAAAGGGTATCCACCAATCAAATAATTCACAAACCAAGCAATCAAAATGAGAAAGAAACAAAGGGGATCAATTGAGGAGAATCGTTCATCCAAGGGTACTCTAACTACTCTTTCAAGCTAGTTAGATTGGCATAATAACCAACCAAAGACCTATTTTCATGGCTAAGGCATTCAACTAAGAATATCCATATACATGATGAACATAAACAATCAAAGAAAGTCCCCTAGACTATGTAGTCCCTATTTTCATGGTCCTCCATGAAGGAAATAATGCCCTTGGTCCAAGTATGCATTCTATGTTAAGTCTAATAAATGCGGTTCAGTATTAATTAACAAGTTAATAATTCAGTGAGATCAAGTGAGCTGAATGCCTAGCTAGAGGCCGCTTCAGTTCAAGTGGAATTAATGATATTAATCCACAGCTTACTCTTGACTGAACCCGTAGGGTCACACAAATAGTACGTAAACGGATCAAGTATTTAAGGGTATTAAATACTCCATCTATGGATATTCGGAATCGACGGATCTTGGTTTCAGTGGGAGCTGAGATTGTCACAGGCAAGAAATGAATACTCCGGAAACGATGATATTGCCGGAAACGGAAATATGGATCGTATCGGAAATATAAATATTATCCAAGTCGTAGATGTTGCCGGAAACGGAAACATGGTACGTATCGGAAAATATTATCGGAAATGGAAATATTGCCAGAATCGGAAATATTGCCGGAAACGGAAATATTGTCAGAATCGGAAATATTATCGGAATCGGAAAATAATTCCGGAAACGGAAATATTAAATATTTGTTCGAAACGGAAATTGATTCCGGAATCGGAAATATTAAATATTAAAATTCCGGAATCGGGAATTTAATCGGAAGCGTATCGTACGAATTAGCATCGGACGAGGCCCGCTAGACGAAGGCCCAGCACGAAGCCAGGCCATCGCCAGCGAGCCAACGCACATCAGCGCACGCCAAGCCTCGACCAGGCCCAGCGCAAGGCCAGGCCCAGCCAAGGCCTTGGGCGCGCGCGCGGAGCACAACAGTGGGCTGAGCGTTGTGCGCCTAGCGTGGGCCGCAAGGCTTGCGCGGGTGTACGGTGCTCGTGCAATGCTTGTGCGGGAATCCTGAAGCAATCGGGATTCGAAGTGTGATTAAATCCTAAAACTATTAGATAATGATTATTTAATTAGAGTCCTAGTAGGGTTATAATTAAATAAATTAGTATCCTAATAGGATTCCAAAACCCTTTCCATAACTCTATAAATAGGTGCCTAGGGTCACATATTTTCATAGATTATTCAAGTATTCAAAGTGAGTTTTTGAGAGAAAATTCAGACACATTCCTTGACTATAAGTGCCGAAAATCTTTAGTACCTTAAGGGCGATTCTAGTTGGTCAATCTTAAGGCGGATCCGGACGTGCTGTGGACTATCTACGGAGGGACGACACTTGGAGTCCTAAAGACTTGTTCTTGTTCGGTTCGGGCGCAGCTAGGGAAGGCACGCAACAAAGAGTATGCATCTAAAACTATGCTATATGATTATGTGTAAATAATATGTATTCCTGGCTAAATGGTTTTTCCGCATGATTTATGAATTGTCATATGTATCATAACCTAACAGTGGTATCACGAGCCTCTTATTATTTTCATAATCTAAATTGCATGAACATGGTTAAATATTACAAATTTGCAAGAATTAAAAGGGGTGATTAATTTTCGTAATTGTTAATTAATTGCAAATTGCGTTTATTTAATTATACGTACGCAGTTTTTCGGCAGTTTCTTCGTTACTCATCCAAATCGAGTGATTTTTGTGTCAATTCCGCATGTAAAAGGCATTCTAAAATTTTCAAATTCGAAGCCTAACTATGACTTTTCGATGGTTTTAGTTTTTCGAATGCAAAATTTCGTAAATTTAAGATGTTAAATTAAATATTTGCGATTCTTGTTGATAAATCTTGAATTTTTGATTGACCTACTGTATATGTTTAACAAGTTTGAATGCCTAGCCTTGTTAATTATGCAATCTAATTTGTAATTATGATTAATTTGTTGAAAATTAGAATAATTTAGAATTAATTTGATTTTCATAATTAATTATAATTTAATTAGAAACCTATGATTAAAAACCACCATAAAAATTGTAAATTTATGATAAATTTTAAATTTTTATGACCTAGGCTTGAATCCATGATAATCGGAAATCAATTGAATAATAAATTTTCGATTTTTCGCCCTAAAATTATGAAATTAATATTATTTATTAATTTATCATTAATTTTTAAATATAAATTTTAAATTTTTATGCGATTCGTTCATATAACTTGCACGCACAAAGCAATGGACGCTTCGTGTTACCCTTAAGGGGTGTTGTATAGTGCGGGCATGCGACGACGAGCAAGGGAGCTCGTCGCCCGTGCGGCACGAATGCAATGAGCAGGGGCATGGTGCACGAGCACAAGGCAGCAGCCCTGCCTTGTGTCGTGGGCCACGAGCTATGGATGAATGGGCATGGGCGAAGGCAAGGCATGGCAGTCGCGTGTGGGCAGCAAGCGAGCTGCGCCACAACGCGCACTGCCTCGCCCAAGCGCGCGCAGCGAGCGCAAGCTCGCGTGCCACGAGCGCTGCGCCCAGCGTTGATCGCGCGCAATTGCTCGCGCACAGCGAGCGATGGCTCGCATGCATCAAGCGTTGGAGCGCGCGCAGCAAGCGCTGGCGAGCGCGCACAGCGAGCGATGGCTCGCGTGCAACGAGCGCTGGCGCGCGCGCAGCGAGCACCACTTGTGCGTTGGCTTGCGATGGGAAGATGCAGCAGCTATGCGACGAGCGCATGGGCTGCACGCACATGGCCAGCAATGGCTGTGTGCGTGTGGCCCATGGGCGTACGATGCGTAGGGTGTTTGCGTTGCGATTAGATCGTTTTGAATGTTTAATTTGAAATTTTCAGTTTACGTAATTTTAATTAATTTTAAAATTAATAAATTATTTTCTTGGATTTTAATTTTGAATATTGTAATTATAATAAATTTTATTTATTCTAATTACTTTACTAAAATTAAAATCATGAATTAATTTAAATACGACTGAAATTAAATTAAACTTTTTGGATTCAATTATAAATTCATATGAGCTTTAAATTTTAATTAAATTTGTATGTTTCCGGTTAGACTAGAAATACATTTTTATGTTTAAAATTAGTAAAGCATACGAATTTATTGGTTTAAGTGGGAGCCCTTTTAGTCATAAACTCTTGATTAGGTCTACAAATCCTTAAGGTTAAAACAACTTGATTAGAATTAATAAGGACTGAATAATTGGTAGATTATTGGTGCCCTTGATTAATTGCTGCAAATGTTTACGTGATGCATAATGTGTTTTACTAACCAGCTATGTGGGCCATTCATGATAATGAATGGGTGAATGGTATATATTGTATATGTACTGTTTTGCAGGTTATGAAGTGACTAGTATGGCCCAAATAGGATAGAAAATATGGTCTGCGCACCATTAATTTGAATGTAATTGGTCTAAAGTACCAAAGTTATTTTTCAATTCAAATATGGTCTGCGTACCATCAAATAGTTGTAATTAGTTTTAATTATAGCTTATCCTATTTGAAGAAAATGGTGCCTCCCACGGAGATTTTCAAGACGGACTTTGAAGTCAAAGCTTCAAGATGAAGTCGGGCCATACTAGATCACATTTATCTTATGCATGCTTTAAGTTATTTATTGCTTTAAATATGTCTTAATTATGCATGAGATTGTGGCTTGATTATGTTGCATGATTAAGGATTTTAGTTCACTTAAAATCTAACCAACATAGTAAGAGCCTTAAGTTCCAAACTTAAAAATTGAGTTAAAAGGTGCCATGCCAAAATATACACTTGCTTGGATATCCTTTACATCAATCTAGTAATAGTTTTCGCTCAGCGAGGTGTTACTTATTGGTCCTGAAGGGGCAAGGTACACAAATAATTGTGAGTACATGTTAGTTTTGGTGAAACTCAACGATATAAGTAAGGAGTCCTTTTATGTCGTGGCAAAATCGATAGGTTTACCTAATAAGTTCTTAGACGTACCTATCAACCAAGAATAGTTTCTAGACTATTAGCAAAAGGCTTTTGCTTACCTAAGATGTTTTAGGATTAAGTCGACAAACTGTGCTTAGTTCTTCAATGATTTTAGGATCTTGGAATCATTTTATTCACACCTGCCGGAACACATAACTTGAATAAAATGCTTAATAAACATTGAATTATGCATGTATGCTAGAATTTAAGTTTATTAAGAGAAACTGTGAATGGTTATTTATTTGTTTATTCTTTTCAATTGTAGTTTTTAATATGGCAAACAACAATTCATTCAACATTCGATCAATTCTCGAAAAGGAGAAGTTGAACGGGAAAAACTTCCTTGACTGGCAAAGGAACTTGCAAATAGTTCTTATGCAGGAAGAAAAGGAGTATGTCCTAGATGAGGCGATGCCCGAAGCCGCAGGCGACGGGGTCACTCAGGCAGCCCTCAATCGTTGGATTGATGCCAACAAGGATGTGAAATGTCTAATGCTCGCCACCATGAGTGCGGATCTGCAGAAAACGTTCATCAACTCAGACGCTTTCACAATCATCAGTGAGTTGAAGAACATGTTCCAAGATCTGGCTCGAGTCGAAAGATTCGAGACTCATAGGCAAATTCTTGAGACCAAGCTTAAGAAAGGCGAGCCCGTAAGTCCACATGTTCTCAAAATGATTGGACTCATTAAAAATATGAGTCGGCTGGATCAGCAATTTTCTCAGGAAATGGCTATAGACACCATCCTCCATTCTCTTCATAGCGGGTACGATCAGTTCAAACTGAACTACAGTATGAATAGTCTGGACAAAACGCTCACTAAGCTTCACGGTATGCTGAAGACCGCTGAAAAGACGCTCAAAAGTGATAAGCAGGATGTGCTTATGGTGCGTGGGGGCAAGTTCAAGAAATCTGGAAAGAAGAGGAATGCTAAGAAAGGTGGCGACAAGGCCAGCCCAACTAAGCAAACTGGCGCCAAATCTGTAAAGAGGAAGGTCAGTCAACCCACTTCTGAATCCGAATGCTTCTACTGCAAGAAGAAGGGGCTTTGGAAGAGAGATTGCTTGAAGCTAAAGGAAGATCAGAAGAACGGAACAGTCGTTCCATCTTCAGGTATTTTCGTTATAGACTGTATACTTGCTAATTCAACTTCTTGGGTATTAGATACAGGTTGTGGCTCACACTTATGTTCCAATCCACAGGGACTAAGAAGAAGTAGAAAGTTAAGCAAGGGTGAAGTCGACCTACGAGTGGGAAATGGAGCATGGATTGCTGCATTAGCTGTAGGAACTTACTATTTGTCGTTGCCCTCCGGGCTAGTTTTGGAACTGGAAGAATGTTTCCATGTTCCAAGTCTTACTAAAAACATCATTTCAGTTTCTTGCTTAGATGCTAAGGGATTTTCCTTTTTAATAAAAGACAATAGTTGTTCGTTTTATTTTAAAGAGATGTTTTATGGATCTGCTAGATTAGTCAATGGACTTTATTTATTAGATCACAACAAACAAGTATATAACATAAATACCAAAAAGGCCAAAAAGAATGATTCAGATCTCACCTATCTGTGGCATTGTCGATTAGGCCATATAAACTTGAAACGCTTAGAAAGACTTCAAAAGGAAGGAATTCTAGAACCATTTGACTTAGAGGATTATGGTAAATGCGAATCATGTTTACTTGGCAAAATGACAAAGCAACCTTTCTCTAAAGTTGGAGAAAGAGAAAATGAACTATTGGGTTTAATCCATACAGATGTATGTGGACCAATGAGTACAAATGCTAGAGGTGGTTTCAGCTACTTTATCACTTTCACTGATGACTTCAGTAGATATGGTTATGTCTATCTAATGAAGCATAAGTCTGAATCCTTTGACAAATTCAAGGAATTTCAGAGTGAAGTAGAGAATCAATTAGGCAAGAAGATTAAGGCACTGAGGTCTGATAGAGGCGGTGAATATCTGAGCTATGAATTTGATGACCATCTGAAAGAATGTGGAATTCTATCAGAATTGACTCCTCCAGGAACACCACAATGGAACGGTGTGTCGGAACGGAGGAACAGAACCTTGCTAGACATGGTCAGGTCAATGATGGGTCAGGCCGAACTTCCATTAGAATTTTGGGGACATGCACTAAATACAGCTGCACTCACTATAAATAGAGCTCCGACTAAAGCTGTCGAAAAGACTCCATACGAATTATGGTTTGGAAAGCCTCCAAATGTGTCTTTTCTTAAGATTTGGGGATGTGAAGTATACGTCAAACGATTAATTTCAGACAACTTCATCCAAAATCTGACAAATGTATCCTTGTGGGCTATCCAAAGGAAACAAAGGGGTATTACTTCTACAATACATCTGAGAACAAGGTGTTTGTTGCTCGAGATGGTGTCTTTTTGGAGAAAGATCACATTTCCAAAATGACAAGTGGGAGAAAAGTAGACCTCGAAGAAATTCGAGTCGAACAACAAACTCTAGAGAATGCTCAAGATGACATTCAGGATGAAACTCAGAGATCTTTAGAAGAATCTGGTGAGAATCATGGTCAATCTAGAAATGTTACCCCGCGTAGATCGCAAAGATATAGATCTCAACCGGAAAGGTACTTAGGTATTTTGACGAACGAGAGCTATGACGTTCTATTACTTGAAAGTGATGAACCTGCGACTTACAAACAAGCTATGACGAGCCCTAGCTCCAAGCAATGGCAAGAAGCCATGCAATCTGAATTAGACTCCATGTCTGAAAACCAAGTATGGGATTTGGTCGATTTTTCAGATGGCTACCAAGCCATTGGAAGCAAATGGGTTTTCAAACTGAAAAAGGACAAGGATGGGAAACTTGAAGTTTTCAAAGCTAGATTGGTTGCAAAAGGTTACAGGCAAGTCCACGGTGTGGATTACGATGAAACCTTTTCACCAGTTGCAATGCTAAAGTCTATTCGGATAATGTTAGCAATCGCTGCATATTACGATTACGAAATATGGCAGATGGATGTCAAAACTGCTTTCTTAAACGGCGTTTTAACAGAAACTGTGTTTATGACACAGCCTGAAGGTTTTGAGGATCCAAAGAATGCTAAAAAGGTATGCAAGCTAAAGAAGTCAATCTACGGATTGAAGCAGGCATCCAGGAGCTGGAATATACGTTTTGATGAAGCATTAAGTGACTTTGGTTTCATCAAGAACGCAGACAAATCTTGTGTATACAAGAAAGTCAGTGGGAGCAAAATTGCTTTCCTAGTATTATATGTCGACGACATATTACTTATCGGAAATGACATTCCTATGTTGAACTCTGTCAAGATTTGGCTTGGGAAATGTTTTTCGATGAAAGATCTAGGAGAAGCACAGTACATATTGGGCATCAAGATTTACAGAGATAGATCTAAAAAGATGATTGGACTTAGTCAAAGCACTTATATCAATAAGGTGCTTGATAGGTTCAAGATGGCAGACTCCAAGCGAGGCTACCTACCCATGTCTCATGGAATAACTCTAAGCAAGACTCAGTGCCCAAAAACACTTGATGAGCGTAGACGAATGAATGGGATTCCATATGCATCATTGATTGGTTCAATAATGTATGCTATGATATGTACACGCCCGGATGTTGCGTATGCACTCAGTGCTACGAGCAGATACCAGTCAGACCCAGGGGAGGCGCATTGGACTGCTGCCAAGAATATTCTGAAGTACCTGAAAAGGCACAAAGATGACTTCCTGGTCTATGGTGGAGATGATGAATTAATTGTTAAAGGCTATACGGACGCAAGTTTCCAAACCGACAAAGATGATTTCAGATCTCAGTCTGGGTTTGTCTTCTGCCTCAACGGAGGTGCAGTAAGCTGGAAAAGTGCTAAGCAAAGCACCATTGTGGATTCTACAACTGAAGCGGAGTACATTGCTGCACATGAAGCAGCAAAGGAAGCTATATGGCTAAGGAAGTTCATAGGTGAACTAGGTGTAGTCCCCTCCAATAAAGGACCAATAGCCCTGTATTGTGATAATAACGGAGCTATTGCACAGGCAAAGGAGCCTAGACACCACCAGAGAGTCAAGCATGTACTTCGTAGATTTCACCTTCTACGAGAGTTCGTTGAAAGAAAAGAAGTCGAGATAAGCAAAATTGGAACTGATGACAACATATCAGATCCATTGACTAAACCTCTGCCGCAAGCGAAGCACAACTCGCACACTGCAGCTATGGGAATCAAGCATATTGGAGAATGGCTTTGATGTCTCTGTTTAATGTTTTAAAGTTTTAGAGTTTAAATCTTTGTAAAACATTATTGGTTAATCATTCACAATAAATGAAAAGAATTCATTTTTCCATTTAATTTGTGGTTTATTAAATGATGAGTCCCTTCAATTTGACGATATATTCAAGATAGACTGTCAGGACCAGTCCTGTGACTAAGAAATGTCTATCAAGTGAACTTGAATGTCAAAGGTTGAAAATGGTCCCTAGTCGGAGTTTTCTATAAAATTGGACGCATAGAAAACGTTAGACGATTAGAATGCAAGATGACTAGTAGTTCTGTTTCTTGAACTATGTGGACATGGCAATGTCATAATCATTTGCATAGATACTTACTTTGGGAAGACTAGTATCGGACAAGACCTATGAAACTTTACTGTAAGAGATGAAAATCTGTCATAAGTAAATTTCATTAAAATTATTAGACACTAAATCCTCAATACCTGAGTGATTTGAGATTACTTGTTTGAGAACTGGTTGCTTTGACGTTGACCAACCGTCGCAGCGTAAAAGGAGGCTATAAAGGCAACGCTCAGGTAATCACCTATCAAACTCCAAGCTTAATGATCTATTTGAGGCAATCCCTTAACTTCATCTTTCAATCCTTCACTAAGGGTACCTAAATAATGCCTTTATGATGGCCAATCACACAAGCATTCATAAAATTCCAAATCAATCAACCAAATTCATCCCAAGTGAAAATCCCATGTTCAATTTATAGGTTCATAATCTCATCAATGGCTTCAACCAATTCCCAAGTAAAACAACTACTCACAAATCATTCTAAATAGCAAGAACAAAGATATTACAACTAAGAACATGAAATCAAACACTAATCTAAGACAAACAAGTAATTAAAAGTGAAACAATACAAAAATAAGTAAACTAAACAATAAAACCAGAGATAGAGTAAGAAATTCTCATTGATATTGCAAGGAGCCTCCCAATCTTCAAGTTCCCTTCTTATATTCTTCAAAATCCAAGCATGCAACAAGTTTTTCTCACTTTCTCTCTCTAGAAAATGAGAGTTTCTCTCTCTAAAAACCCTAACCTAAGCTAAAATCTGCTAATACATGGCTTCCCCCTTTGAAAATGCCGTACAATGACTATTTATACCAAGCAACATAGTAATATCCGTAAAAAGTAAGTGTTCGCAGAACATGCCGTCCCGGGCGGGACGAGAGAGCTGGGCAAAAATTGCAAACAGTTCCAGTAGCAAAATCCCGCCCGAGGTGAAATTCTCCGCGGGTGGGATGCCTTGTCCCGGGCGGGACGGGTCCTCGTCGCGGGCGGGATGAGCCTTCTCGCGGAAAATCGAACATAGCCTGCTTCAAATGGCCATTACGTCTTCGTTACTCGTCTAAATAAGGCGTGTGACCACTCGTTGGAAAGCTATTGGAATAAGCTTTCATCTCCAACTAGAATCACAAGAAAATATTAAGCAAAAAAAAAGTTATGCTTGTTTTGGTGTGGCTATCTGGCACAAGTCTTGCAAAACTCTTCCAAATGGTTTTATTTCGCTCCTTTGAGCCCTTCCATTTTTTGTGCGTGACATGTAGACGTGCAAGATCCAAACCTACAACATTAAACACAAGGGAGCAGTACCAAATCCTAGAAAAGTGACAAAATTAACTAAAATTTATAAAAGAACTACAATTATAACAATTATCTAAAACTAAGCAAAATACGATAGGAAATGCACAATGAGGGTGGATAAAAGATAAAAATGGGAGGAAAAAGACACTTAATAGTTGACAAAACTACCACTTCTCAAAAAACAACACTCACATTGTGGCACTGTAAATCAAGCATAGCTTTGAATTCCATTAATTGTTTTAAAGATGGGTTAGAGGCCCATGGTTGTAAAACATTGGGGTTGAACATTTATCATATATGAAATATATTTTCATATTCCATTTAATCTTGGTTTAGTATTAAATGATGAGTCCCTTCAATTTGACGATATATTCAAGATAGACTGTCAGGATAGTCCTGTGACTAAGAAATGTCTATCAAGTGAACTTGAATGTCAAAAGTCAAAAAATGGTCCCTGGTCGGAGTTTTCTATAAAGGTGGACGCATAGAAAATGCTAGACGACTAGAATGCAAGATTACTAGTAGTTCTGTTTGTTGAACTATGTGGACATGGCAATGTCGCAATCATTTGCATAGATACTTACTTTGAGAAGACTAGTATCGGACAGAACTATGAAAGTTTACTGTAAGAGATGAAAATCTGTCATAAGTAAATTTCATTAAAATTATTAGACAATAATCCTCAATACCTGAGTGATTTGAGATTACATGTTTGAGAACTGGTTATTTTGACGTTGTCAACCGTCGCACGTAAAAGGAGGCTATAATGGCAACGCTCGGGTAATCACCTATCAAACGAAGTCTAATCTCAAGATCGCAAGATTGGGATTGTCCTCCCATAAATCGGGATGAGATCCTGAAAGTTGTACAAGGCCACTCGGAGAGCTAGAAACTGTAAAATGCATGGCCGTTCTCAAATGAATCATAGTCTATGATTATCTGTTTATTTGATCAATTGAACTCTGAAACCGAGAAATACCTATGGACATAATAAGGATGACAACTCTTACCTTATGTTCATGAGAAAGCATCAAGCGACAAAGGAATTAGGCAATGCACACTTGTCCCTAAGCACAAGTGGGAGACTGAAGGAAATAATGCCCTTGCTCCAACTATGCATTCAATGCTAAGTCTAATAAATGCGGTTCAATATTAATTAATTATACAAGTTAATAATTCAGTGAGATCAAGTGAACTGTATGCCTAGCTAGAGGCCGCTTGAGTTCAAGTGGAATTAATAATATTAATCCACAGCTTACTCTTGACTGAACCTGTATGGTCACACAAATAGTACGTGAACGGATCAAGTATTTAAGTGAATTAAATACTCCATTCATGGATATTCGGAATCGACGGATCTCGGTTCCAGTGGGAGCTGAAATCGTCAAAAGGCAAATTATGAATACTTCGGAAACGATGATATCGCCGGAAACGGAAATATGGATCGTATCGGAAAAATAAATATTATCCAAGTCGTAGATGTTGCCGAAAACGAAAACATGGTACATATCGGAAAATATTAACGGAAATGGAAATATTGCCGGAATCGGAAATATTGCCGAAAACAGAAATATTGCCGGAATCGGAAATATTAAATATTTGTTCGAAACGGAAATTAATTCCGGAATCGGAAATATTAAATATTGTTCGAATCGGAAATGAATTCCGGAATCGGAAAACGAATCGAAAGCGCGATGTACGAAATAAATATCGGACGAAATTGCTAGACGCAAGGGCCCAGCACGAAGCCAGGCCCGCGCCTAGCGAAGTGTTAGGTTATGATACATATGACAATTCATAAATCATGCGGAAAAACCATTTAGCCAGGAATACATATTATTTACGCATAATCATTTAGCATAGTTTAGATGCATACTCTTTGTTGCGTGCCTTCCCTAGCTGCGCCCGAACCGAACAAGAACAAGTCTTTAAGACTCCAAGTGTCGTCCCTCCGTAGATAGTCCACAGCACGTCCGGATCCGCCTTAAGATTGACCAACTAGAATCGCCCTTAAGGTACTAAAAATTTCGGCACTTTTGAGCAAGGAATGTGTCTGAATTTTTCTCTCAAAAACTCACTTTGAATACTTGAAAAACTTGTTATAAATTGTGAACCCAGGCCACATATTTATAGGGGTATGGAAAGAGAATTGGAATCCTATTAGGATACGAATTAATTAAATTAGAATCATAATGAAACTCTTATTTAATTAATTTATCAAATAGAATTAGGAATTTAATCATTAAACGAATCCTGTACGTTTTAGGTTTCGTATGTGAACACAAACACCCACCCACGCACAGCAGCCCACGAGGGGCGCCATGCGCGCGCGCACAGCCCGAGCATCGCAGCCCACGACTGCCGCAGCCTTGGGCGCGCGCTGGGCCTGCCTTGCGGTGGGCCTGGCGCAGCCTTGGGCTGGCGTGTTGTGGCGCGCGTTTCCCTTGCTGGACGTAGGCCTGGCTTCGTGCCGGGCCTTCGTCTAGCAAGCTCGTCCGATGCTAATTCGTACGACGCGCTTCCGATTAATTTTCCGATTCCGGAATTCATTTCCGATACGAACAATATTTAACATTTCCGATTCCGGAATTAATTTCCGTTTCGAACAAATATTTAATATTTCCGTTTCCGGAATTATTTTCCGATTCCGACAATATTTCCGATTCAGACAATATTTCCGTTTCCGGCAATATTTCCGATTCCGGCAATATTTCTATTTCCGATAATATTTTCCGATACGTACCATGTTTCCGTTTCCGGTAACATCTACGACTTGGATAATATTTATATTTCCGATACGAACCATATTTCCGTTTCCGGCAATATCATCGTTTCCGGGGTATTCATTTCTTGCCTGTGACGATCTCAGCTCCCACTGAAACCAAGATCCGTCGATTCCGAATATCCATAGATGGAGTATTTAATGCCATTAAATACTTGATCCGTTTACGTACTATTTGTGTGACCCTACGGGTTCAGTCAAGAGTAAGCTATGGATTAATATCATTAATTCCACTTGAACTGAAGCGGCCTTTAGCTAGGCATTCAGCTCACTTGATCTCACTGAATTATTAACTTGTTAATTAATACTGAACCGCATTTATTAGACTTATCATTGAATGCATACTTGGACCAAGGGCATTATTTCCTTCAGTCTCCCACTTGTCCTTAGGGACAAGTGTGCATTTCCTAATTCCTTTGTCGCTCGATGCTTGCTCTTGAACATAAGGTAAGAGTTGTCATCCTTATTATGTCCAGAGGTGTTTCTCGGTTTCAGAGTTCAACTGATCAAATAAACAGATAATCATAGCCTATGATTCATCCGAGCACGGCCATGCATTTCACAGTTTCTAGCTCTCCGAGTGGCCTTGTACAACTTTTAAGCATCTCATCCCGATTTATGGGAGGACAATCCCAATCTTGCGATCTTGAGATTAGACTTCGTTTGATAGGTGATTACCTGAGCGTTGCCTTTATAGCCTCCTTTTACGGTGCGACGGTTGGTCAACGTCAAAGTAACCAGTTCTCAAACAAGTAATCTCAAATCACTCAGGTATTGAGGATTTAGTGTCTAATAATTTTAATGAAATTTACTTATGACAGATTTTCATCTCTTACAGTAAAGTTTCATAGGTCTTGTCCGATACTAGTCTTCCCAAAGTAAGTATCTATGCAAATGATTATGACATTGCCATGTCCACATAGTTCAAGAAACAGAACTACTAGTCATCTTGCATTCTAATCGTCTAACGTTTTCTATGCGTCCAATTTTATAGAAAACTCCGACTAGGGACCATTTTCAACCTTTGACATTCAAGTTCACTTGATAGATATTTCTTAGTCACAAGACTGGTCCTGACAGTCTATCTTGAATATATCGTCAAATTGAAGGGACTCATCATTTAATACTAAACCAAGATTAAATGGAATATGAAAATGCATTTCATATATGATAAATGTTCAACCCCAATGTTTTATAACCATGGGCCTCAAACCCATCTTCTAAAACAATTCATGGAATTCAAAGCTATGCTTGATTTCCAGTGCTACAACGTGAGTGTTGCTTCTCACTTGTTGCATAGGTTTAGTTATCATGCTTTGCCAATCTTAATATCCTTTTCATCGAATGTTCTTCGAGATATGATGATAAGATCTTTTCTAGTTTGTTTATTATGTGATCTAGTCTTTCTTACTTCGATGGTGGTTTTACTCATTTTGCAATGAAGAACCATCAAGTTAGCAGACGTTTTTCTTGCTTCAAGAGTGGTTCTACGCATTTTTCAATGAAGAACCATCAAGCCAGCAGATAGGTGATCTACCCAAGTTCAGTGAAGAACTTTAAACAACCCTGTTTTATTGCTTCTTAGGCAATAATTACTTTTACTTCAACTGTATAGGTTGCTAGTGATGCTTTGTTTGGATTTACCTATCCAGGTAGTTCATAGATATGTGGAAGATTCTCCAACTATATCTTAGAACATAGAAATTATTATTTTAATTTCCCACGCAACAACTCATGGTCTCCAACCCATGTTGCCATTTTCAAAACACAATGCTCTATAGCTCGTCCTTATCAATGGTTAACTCCAAAGGGTCTTGCTTGATCTTTTGACATTGTTTATGCGTGTAGCATCAATATTTAGCATATCTTTATTTCCTTGAATCAAGAACTATTCCTATGTACCTTTTCAAGTACCATAAGTATTCTTGATCTCAGTCTAGTTGATCTTTACTTAGATCAATAGAGATTGGTATATGTTCGTCATGGCTAAAGTCATACGATACGTTTTTGGCGATCCTCATATTATATCATACATTATAAATTCTTTTGCAGAATAATTCCCAATTGAATTCTATTCATGTAACTTTAGCTTATCTAGTTTCAGTAGATACTAAATTCAGCTAAATTCTTTGACATATAATATAGGTTAAGAATCTTATTTAGATCCTTTGATGTTTAACTTAGTAAATGCTTATACATAGTTCAAACATCCTTTACTTAGATTTATTCACATGGGTCGAATATCTCCAATGGAGACTTTCATGTTTGATTTAGTAAATGCCATTACTTAATCCAAAACAATATCATAAAATCTTTGTAAATAGATCTTAATACCCAGTATGTACTAAGTTTCGCCATGGTCCATCATTGATGAATAATTTCAAATCTAAGTCATTAGCATTTGAATGTTATTTCACAATAGAGAGATATGTGTGTAATACACATAGGACCAATTAAGTTTTAAGTACTCCCACTAAACTTCTTATATATCTATAAGAATCATGTATATTTTATGAAACTAAAATTCTTATTAGCTTCACTTAAAATACAGTTCCAATTCCCAATTGCTTGCTTAAATCTGTACTTAGATTTTATAAGCTAGCTTTCCTTTTCAAGCATTTATTTGGATCCACAAATTCTATGACATACCATGTACATATTATATTCCAACATTTGATTGAGGAATACGTTTTGTCATCCAATTGCCATATGTACCAATATGCAATCATTGCTTGAATTATAGACTTAAGCATTACGATTTTGCATGAGGTTTCAACACAATCCATGCCATGAATTTTCTTTTAACCTTTAGCAACTAATAGCTTTGTGTGTGAACATAATTCCATGTTTGATGGTTTTTATCCTTAAAACAAACTTGCAACCAATAGGTGTGAAACTATTCTTGCAAATCAACAAAATTTCAATTTTGTCATCAAAACATTGAGTACGTTTTATGGCCTCTAACCATTTAAAACATTTGAGTCTATATATGGCCTCTAACCATTTTAGGGAATCTGGGTTTCGTCATAGCTTGCTTACAAGTCACAAACTCATTAATCTACATGATAATAGTTTGACTTCAAGTTGTAGGTTTCTTCACTATCTAATAGAAGAATCGCATAGCTTCAGTGACCTGAACTCCATGATTCTTCACTATTTAATAGAAGAATCTCATAGTTTCAGTGACTTGAACTCTATGCCTACTTGGGTATAGAACATCAAACAATAGAATATCAATAGCCACTTGAAAGTCCTTTGAATATTCTGTTCTCCTTGAAGCACTTGTAAAGTCTTCTAAGAGATGTCTATTCTTTAAAGCCACTTATAAAGTCTTTAAAGGATAAGTTCGGATTTTCTGAAGCACTTCGAAAAGCCTCCGGAATGTCCGTTTATGTTTGTTGTTCGCCTCGAAGACTTTTGAGGTCTATTTTCTCCCACTTGTCATTTTGGAAACGAATCTCCAAAAGGACATCATTTCGAGCAAACAAACATTATGTTCTCAAAAATTCGTGGTAGAAACAATACCCTTGTGTCTCATTTGAATAAATCACAATGAAACATATATCTATACTTGGGGCCTTAGTTTGTTGAATAATAAACACTAAGCTCCCACTGAGTTTTGCAACTCTCTAGATATATTTTATGAAAAGTTATTCTGAAATTACTTTTCAATAGCTTTGACGAATTTGGTTTAGTTTGGTGGTAGTTGAGCATTTTGTTTTAGAAATTATAGGAAAAGTCTTTATGATTCATCATTGATCGAATCAAGTACTAATTGACTTCGATCATTCCTACTTAGATATGCCATATCTTATGGAGCTAGATCGTGAATTTACAACACACAATCATTGATGATCATTCTTGACTTAAGTAATCATCAACATGATCTGACCTAGATCTTTATGATTTCTTGCCAAGTGGATTTTATACTTCTGAATCTTTGAACTAGCCAAACAGATTCAACTTATATCACATTTGAGTAAATAGACCTATATTCACTCAAATCCATGTGAAATAATAAAGTCATAAAATCTTTCTTTAGCTTTGAACTCTATTGTCTAGGCGTTCTAACAATAGTTCATATCTTTTGTTACTTTCAACAAGTAAGACTAGTTGTCTTAAATTGATCTAGAAATCAATCAACTTTCAAAAGTCCATCAAAATAGAGCTTTTGAATGTTAACTTGTTGATATGGTCTAAGCAACAATGCTAAAGGTTAGTGGAACTCAAATCAAGAGATTGATTTGAACCTAGTAAAGTTTTATTGTTAAAGAGTTGTTTGTTTTTAATCAAGCATATTGACTCAACCCGTAAATGACCATTTCATTCAAATAAACAAACAAACATTATTTTTGTTTTTCTTGTATGTGAGTCTTTCTGTGTTTGAAAACAGAAATTTAGGTATGCTGATTATGGAACAAAATAGCCATTAAGTTCCAGCCTTTGAAAGGACTTAAAACAAACTAGATGACCCTACAACTAATGTAGCATTTCCATGCTTCATTTCCCACTTGTAGGTCATTAGTGTATCCTAGCTTCCATTGTTTGAGTTATTACCGAAGTAAGAACCTCAAGCGGTATATGATACCAAGGAAGTTTGATTGCTCGGTCACTTTTCTTTAAACATAAACTTACAGGTAGAAACGGAATTGTAAATTCCTTTCATCTGTTCCTTTGTTTTCCTATTTCTTGTACCCTTTCTTATAGCCTTAAGAATTGAATTCTTTAGTGTTGACTTTTATACTTTGTTAGACATGTCCAATGTCATCAACAAGGTTCTTTCCATTTAATTTATGTTGAATATTTTGTTTCAACTAGATGATCTTACCAGAAGCTTCTAAAGTTCTCTAAGTATCGATCTATTCGAGTGTCTAGGGACTAGACTCATTCGAGAAATAAATGGACAAAGATATTAGGTTGTTAACCATTGGTAAGGCTGAGCGTTTAAACTCAATGCTTTATGATCTCAAAACTACATTGTATTTTGAATTTACAAGCACCAATTGGTTTGCCATTCGATTTTGATATTCGAAAACAACCATAAAAGTCGATATAAGAAACGTACATTTTAAATTGCTCACTTTCTCTCTTTTCCGTGAATCGTTCTTGGATTCACTACCAATCGAGGAAATTTACTGTTACCTTTCTAAAAGGATTTATTGCAGTGCAAGATATTTAGTTATAAACAATAATTAAAACATACATTGAAGCATGCAAAGTCTAAACATTTATCATGAATAATAACTTGAAATTAAAGCAACCATGCAATTCAAACAAGTTATTAGCATTTTATTCGATTTTATTGTTCCGGCAGGTGTGAATAAAATGATTCCAAGACCCTAAAACCATTGAAGAATTAAGCACAGTTTGTCGACTCAATTCTAAAACATTTTAGGTAAGCAAAAGCCTTTTGCTAATAGTCTAGAAACTACTCTTGGTTGATAGGTACGTCTAAGAACTTATTAGGTAAACCTATCGATTTTGCCACGACATAAAAGGACTCCTTACTTATATCGTTGAGTTTCACCAAAACTAACATGTACTCACAATTATTTGTGTACCTTGCCCCTTTAGGACCAATAAGTAACACTACAAGAAAATTTAGATACAGAGGCAACACCTTGAGGCAATTTATTTTTTATGGCCTCTAAAAGTGCCTTTTAGCATTAGTTATTTATGGTAGCCTCTAAAAGTTATTTTTCGGGTCGGTGAAATTTAGTCTGCCCCTAAAAGTACTTTTTAGCATTAATAAAATAATGGTTGCCCCTAAAAAGTTTCTTTAGCATCAAAAGAAATTAAGTTGCCCCTAAAAAGTACCTTTTAGCATTAATGGAATAATATTTGCTTCTAAAACTATTTTTTAGCGTCAATGAAATTTACGTTGCCCCTGAAAGGTGCTTTTTAGCATTAATGAAATAATGGTCGCCTCTAAAACATTTTTTTAGCATCAGAAAATAATGGTTGCCTCTATAACCTTTTTTTTAGCATCAATGAAATTTACGTTGCCCCTAAAAAGTACTTTTTAGCATTAATGAAATAATGGTTGCCTCTAAAATGTTTTTTTAGAATCAGAAAATAATGGTTGCCTCTAAAACTTCTTTTTTTAGCATCAACTAAAATTTTGTTGCCCCTAAAAAGTACTCCGTATTGTTTAGCATTAATGAAATAATGGTTGCCCCTGAAAAGTAATGTATAGCAGTAGGATTCCGTATACAATAATTAAAAAAATAATTATTATGTTAAAGTTAAAGAAATAATGTTATATTAGATAAATGTTATAATTTTAATTCATGGTCAACTCTAATTAGATTAATTAAGTCAAATTTATTGAAATAATGTTATATTAGAGAAAACTTAGATTACTAAGGCTATTTTAGAGAAAGTGACAAAATATTTGTTATCAATGAGAATTTGCATAAGTATAATGCTACCAAAGAGAATTTCCCTATTTTTTTTAGTTTTAATAAAGTAATGTTTGCATCTAAAACCTTTTGTTTAGTATCAATGAAATTTATGATGCCCCTAAAAAGTACTTTTTAGCATTAAAGAAATTTTCGGGCAAGTCTTTGATTTTTATTGTTCGTTTTTTGCTTTTTATCCATATTTTGTGCTCGTAACCGTGGTTTTTATATTCTTCTGTTCTTTTCTCCAACTTATTTTTCATGAATTAGGTTTCTGATTTTTTTCCTTGGATTAATAAGGGTATAATAAACTAAAGTAAACGATCAACCAATAGGAGAATAATATTATAAGTTTAATAATAGCCTATGTAGGATTCGAACCTACATCATTGTGCAATTGCACAAAGCTCTCCCAATTGAGCTAATAGACTCTTTTTATTGGTATAGTGTCATGGTAGTTTTAAGAAGAAAAAATAAAGTGTAGTGACATATTAGTTTACATAGTCTTTTATTATCTTAAGTGAGCCCATACGAACCAGAATTTTATCCAGCCTAATTGATCATAATAACGAGCTATGATGTACGGAAGACAGACCTTTGACGTTGGATCGGCTTCATGAGTGGAAATAGCACACAAGCAATACACAGCAACTAATTGATTGTACATCTAACGTCCGAGGACGAAAGAGAAAATGTTCCGCGGTCGTTTCATGTCGGCCTATTCGTGCCAGCAGATATATCAGTAGTATGCCACATGAGACATCCTGTTGAAAAACTAATCCATGTCACACACAAAATAAGAACCAGAAAAAGTTCATATGTTTAATGATGGACCTGACCAAAGAACAGAGTGCACGTACATCTATATGCATTAGATTTTTACTCTCAGTAAGAAACAAGTTGTTGAATGGGAAGACAGAATCAGTTAGAAACATCTCTTTACCTGCAGATTTAAGTTTTGAAGAGCCTGATGAAAAGTTAAGATGGCTTGCTGGGTACTTCAGTGAGTGCGAACCAGAATTTATGTGCTAACTGATGAGAAAAATGCTGCCCAGGTAGTTCTTTTACACAAATATGTGCATTCATTTCGAAACATCTCTTTACCTGCAGATTCATGTAATGCATCAAGTTCTTTTACACAAATCTGTGCATTCATTTCGAAAACCTCATAAAATTTGCCCATCAAATATAACTGTTCAACAATTAGCCCGTGTTACACTTAAATTTTCCATCTGATATAACAGTTCAACAATTAGCCCGTTTTACACTTAAAATTTCCATCTGATATAACAGTTCAACAATAATCTCCTGTTACCTATGTAAAACTAAAAAAACCAACCAAAAAACTAGAAAAGTCAATTGAGGTCAACTTTCGTATAAACTAGCCTTTTACAAACTGAAATTTCCACACATCAAGCATGGTTTAGCGCCCTTTGCAGCACTTTCCAGTCCTCACTAGCATGTAATTATG
The DNA here is from genome assembly GCF_020520425.1 of Spinacia oleracea. Classification (NCBI taxonomy): domain Eukaryota; kingdom Viridiplantae; phylum Streptophyta; class Magnoliopsida; order Caryophyllales; family Amaranthaceae; genus Spinacia; species Spinacia oleracea. Next base: position 151,610,289 of record NC_079489.1, read on the forward strand.
CAGCCAGGCAGCCAGCAGAGCAAGAGACTAAAGAAGCCCCGATCCCTCGAGTTGAATAGATCTCTTGATTAAATAAAAAATCCCGCACTATAGTTTTACCTTTTTCTTGTCAACAACTAATTTGTTCAAACACTTGTAGATATGTCATTATATTAGTTGTTTACACCAGATTCAAATGTATTCAGTCTAACTACATGACACCTCACTATAAATTATAAATTTGAGGGGATTTAAACATCAACAAAACACTAACATGAAAGCAGGATATCAGGGCTATGAGAAGTCAGAACTCACGAGAAAATATTCACTGTCTTGCCACACCAAACATGTGATTTTGATGTCTGCTGCAGATGAAGAATCACAAAGCTCGGGAGGTTCTGGCTTCAAACTAATGCCTCTCTGACCTTTATATTCGACTATAGCAATCGAGTGACAGCCAATATTTTTTCTCTTAGCCTTGTGACCCTCAATACCAAACAAGATTGCACTATCCCTCGAAAGAGTATTAGCGTTAAGACCACAAATAATTTCACCAGCGTTGCGGTTCTTGCTTGAGTATTCTGATTCTTTCACCTAATCAAGATATAAAGTAAGTCAACATGCATTTCAGAGAAAGGAATGTATGTACATTTGAATGCAAGTCATGCCATCTACTTCAAAAATTATCTAATAAGGAAAAGGAATATATACGGGGAGGACCAGGAGGCTCACAGGGAGATGTTGGAGTTGAGAACTCATTTGGATGTGGAAATGTGAGAGATAACAGGGAAATACTGGAGTTCAAAGGCATGTCGATCCTCGAAACATTATTATTGGGTAGCCGTGAGCTACACATTCCTTTCTTGACCAGTCTGCTTCGTCTGTAAAAGAAGCCAGTCAATTATATATGAGTGAGAAGAAACAGAACAATGTAAGTTTACAAATCGAACTTCAGCTAGGAATATCCAGAGGAATGTCACATAAATTCCAGGGAGGTACCAAACAATCCAACCCGATCCAAGTAGAAATAAAGTGTGGTGGTATATGTTAGTATATTAGATGATTATGGTTCTTGGATGAGCAGAATTTGGTACATCCAAAGAATCGATTTATAGGTGGCTGCTGATTCTGATCTTCTGGGAGCCTCTCTTGGATGTTTGGACGAGGAAGATTACCAGTTCAACCTGAAAAGAAGCATATAAAAATATCGTTCAAAACTTGTTGATTCTTGTATTATATATCCTACCAAATGTCCGTACATTTGCAATGCTTTTCTTTATTGTTTTCCTCAATACGTAATTAACATAGCGTGGCACCAGCAAAAAAAGCTTCTAAGCCAATGTTTTGAAAAACCAGGAGTGCAAAAGGGAGTTGTTTCCATGTGTTCAATCCTAGGGAAAAACAAGCCACATAAAGAACTTCACAGCCCTATATCAAAATAGATTCAAAGAACTTGCAACTTGGGAAATCAAAAGACACTAACAGTAGCTCGAGTATTCCTAATTTTAACCTCAACATCCAAATCCAAGCATGCCTAGAAACATCAGACACTACCAATAAAGCCTCTAAAGTCTGAATGCATAAAAGGTGAGAAATAAACTGTGCAGGAACAATTACACGGCTTAGATCTCCAAAGAAAACTAATGGGTAACAGCAATATTAGCATCAATCAACTGAAAATGTTCGAGCATCTCTAGCAAGGGAATCAACAACAATATTGGCAACAGTCAACTGAAAATGTCCTAACATCTCCAGCAATAACATCAGTCAGCTATATGTGAAATAGAAATAAACTAGAAACGATACCTTGTTCAGGATTATCTTGATCCAACATCAAAGCAAGCAAGATAAGCATAAGTCTTCCCTAAATTCACAAACTTGACAACTTCCACAAACCAGAATGATGTTCGACATAAGTACAACATAGCAAACAAATGCTTCAGGACACTAGAACTAGATATGACATAACTTCAATATCATTTAAAATAAGAAGCAAAACATCAACAAACTCTGATGCACTGCAGAGCAAAGCAAAATGACAACACACTTCAATTAAGTGTCCCTACTCTGGGGATGTTCAGAGGAGAATTCTGAATTTATCGAGGCTTCACATACCTATTCTACCGGTTGTAGAGGAGATAAAAATGGGAGCTAAAGCTTGTAATCGACACAAGGAAAGCATAGATTTCATGGTATGATGCTGGTGGAAGCTATTTACAGTATTTGGATCCAGAGAACTCAAAATATCTTTAAGAACAATTATTTTAGTAGTGAGGCTGTGTTTCAAAGTATCATTTATAAAGTTGCTTGTAGGAGTGCACAGGATATGCAGTACTTGTTGATTGGATGAGTTATTTTGCATGTTTCTTTAGCCCATCCCTTCCTAGAAGGTGGGAGGTTATAGTAATATTGTGGTAGTTAGGTTGTCTGTTACCTTAGCAGGTATGTCTGCCAAGATGAGTTTAGATGCTTGAGGGTGCTTGTATTTTTTGTTTAAGCCTTTTGCTTATTAATAGAATCACTTATTAATTTCCAAAAATAATCAGAACAACAAATCACATCAGAACTCAACACAACTAAACAATACTCAGTGAAGCAGAACAAAAGCAATCAAATTCAGACTAGTACGCAGAGCAGAATCACAAACAACTACACTCCATTAGTCCCTACTTTTATGACTCATCTTATTCATTTACGATTTTAATAATCTCCAACAGAAGCAATGATCAACAGAAACAAGAAAAACAACCAACACAAATACACAATGCCAAGCAAAACAACCAAAACAATGCCAAGAAAAATAACCAACAAAGTTGCAGATCAGTAAGTAAGCAAAGTAGTAAGCAGCAGCAGCAGCAGCAGAACGTGAGTAGAGAAAAACATGGAGGTAAAGATTGAACTAGCACATACTTTCCAAGGAATTGAAACTTTTATTCTTCACGAATACCAAACTTCTCCAACGCGTCAGCATTCATGCTGCTAACGACACTAGGTGGTTTTGCTTCTGCAAAAGAGGGTTCATAGTCATAATAAGAAGACATTTTGACATTAAGCGCTAGCCATAAAACAAATTAACCAAAAATCATTGACCTGAAACTGAAAAAGCAATGAACTCGTGTAAAATCATTCCTAGTCAAGTTTCTGATTCAACAGCTATAAGAGGTAAAGAAGTGAAGTAAATCTGATTGAAATCGAGGAATAACAGCTTTGACCCTATGCCATCCCAATGAAACAAGAAAATGAGATCATTTTAGTAATCAAATCGCAATTAAAAACATTAAAAACACTGAATTGAAGAATATTTGAAACCCTAGCTTCAACAATTGAAATTCGTTGAACAAGTGGAACAAATTTTTCAGCCCTAAATCTAGGAATCAAAATAGCAAAAAATTGGAACAAAATATCATATTAATTACTTACAAACCTAGAAAATTGAAAGAGGGGTAATCACAAGAAGGTGAAGAGATCTGCAGGAACAGAGAAAATCAACCAATTTGAAGGAGATGAAGTCGCACTAGAGAGAATTTGCAAGAGCGGAGAGAAAATTTACGAGAGTAGGTATTGTGAGAGGTTGCAGCGGGATAAAGAAATTGGAAAATACAGAATAGCGGGATCCTGAAATTTTTTTATTCTTGAGGAAGGGCGCTCCTAAAATTGAATTACCACTTAATTAACTTATTGTGTCCCGCCAATTCGAGGGGACTTTTTTTTAAATGATTTACTCTGTATTGGTGTGTATTACGAGGGAAATTTCCAATTAAATCTACTCCTAAAGTAATTTTAGTAAATGAATTTTTGGTGTCTCTTATAAAACAAACTAAAATACCCCGCACATTCGCAATTCAATTCGATAAAAAAAAGGATAATTATTGAATAATTTGAAATACTGATTGTAATAACAAATCAAAAAAACATATAAGTCAAGCATGCATACATAAATCACGCATAAAATTGAGATGGTGTCTAATTTTTTAATATGAACTTTGTGAATTATTTTTTTTTGCCGATTATTTGTGGTGAATGGTGATTAGTTGAATTGACAACAAAAAATAGTTTTTATATATAGTATTTATTATTATAACGACTAGGAAATTAATGTCATCCCTTCACGTGTTGCGATGACTCGACAAGTGACATGACCTTGGCACGCCATGTCATACACACACATTATTGTTATATTATATAATCACAACAAATGTTGATATCCCATATTTGAACTCATGACCTTTCGTATGTTATCGGTAAAGTAGTTCATAAAATATAGTTTTACATAATAATGTAAATTACTCAAAAAAAAATTCATATTGATTCTGCTCAGCATTTTGAGTTGTTCAATTGTATTCAACCGAGTAATCAAACATTACTTTTGCTTGAACCAATAATGTGTTCTTTATGCTAACAACTCAATGTTACATAATATATATATATATATATATATATATATATATATATATATATATATATATATATATATATATATATATATATATATATATATTATCACCATTGTATATTGGTGTTATATTCTTGTAGTCTTATACACTTATAAAAATATAAACCTAATGGATATCTAAATAATTTAATACATTACTATGAAAATATTTCATACTCTGTCATTATTACTAGTTATTAAACTAGTGCATAAGTTGTATACTTGATTACAATCTGACTTGGTTATTACCGAACCCAATCTGAAACCGCGTGTGCAAAAAAATTGAATTGATCCGCTAGTTCTTAAAATCTATCAAAATCAACCCCCTAGCCAAATGTATCTGTTCCAACTCGAACTATTTTAATAAAACCATTCAACACGATACTAAACCGAATTGTCAACCCGAATTTAAAAACAAAGAGCTATGCACAAAAAGTCATAAAGTGAATCTTTGAAACCCAAAGTTTAAAGTTTGAAGAACAAAGTCTAGCCCCTTTCGTTAACAACCCATATAGTCCATGTTCATTTTCAAGCTTTATGAAAAACTAAGAGGGTTTGCAAATATTTCATTACATCCATGTTGTGTCGCACACCACGACCCACGCCAAACTCCACCACCACTGTCGTTGCCTGAGTTGCTCATCGATGTCTCTCGTCTCCCTCATCTCACTAGTAGTGGTGCGCTCTATTCTTATCTACTCTCCCTCGCTGTTGGGGTTTTGTTGCCATCTTCTCTCATCCAGAAAGCTTGAAAAAGTCCAAAAATTTTAATAAATTTCTCGTAAATTGGCACCATCAATATCAATTCGTCATCGTACCTTTCAAAGGCATTGTTCTCAACAATAGTGAGTAATTTTTCTCCTCAATTTTGTTACTTTATCAAATTTGCTTGTTTTGAGTTGGGATGACAATATTAAATGGATAGTAGTAACCCGATCCACCCGATATAAATAAACGGACGACATTCCTATTTAAATGAATGAAGTGCGGGTGATAGATGAAGCGAGTGACATATCGGATTGGATTCGGGTGGGGCTCCAAGCCATCCGTCACCCGATCCGTCATCCACCCATCTATTATATTATACTAAAATGGACATCAAGAATGAGACATGCCATTTTCCAGTGCAAATTTTCTCGCCAAAAACCCCTTTTACATATCTATTTTTAATTTTATTATTTTCTCTCCTTTTGTATGAATTATTTATGTATGGAAAAATATATGATTATAGAGTATGACAATATTATACGATTATGGTATTGTTTTAGTCAAATCGTCATATCAATAATAAAAAATATATTTACTCAATATTTTGATCAAATTAACTTATCAAGCATATGACTATTTCGGTCAAATTACCATGTTAAAGATATAAAATATAAAATACATAGTAAGGCAGAAATTGCATAATTCATGATTAGATGAGCATGTTCAATATTTATTAATTACACATTATCTTTAAGGGATAAACGTTTACATTAAATATTTTATAAAAAGATGGTCAAATAATAAAATTTCAAATCCGTGCATTAAATAAACTAACATGTGAGAGGCTAAAGTCTAATCAACACATCCCCCTCCTACTCATACTCTCATTTGTTATTGTGGTTGCCTCCATCCTCCCTCATCTCTCAAATCCCAGTATTCCCCTATCCCAGCCACTTCTCTAACCCTAATAACTCAAGTACTCAACTTTTCTCTCAATCTTCGTCGGCGGTTCCTACTACTCCTCGTCGGCGGCTCCTAGTAATCATCCTCGATGGTTCGTTTCGCTATTCACGACTTCACCAAATCGCCGCGATTTCTTGTTGGTGTTGTTCTTCAAGCTAAAGTAAGTGGACTTAATTAAACAATAATCGTAATCTCTTATGTAGATATTTTTTGTATAATTTAGTAATTGAAAGGTCTGAAGGTGTTGTTTTGACTTACAAGATTGTTTCTATGTGTTGGTTGCTTATGTTGTCAATGATTAAATATGTTTAAAATATAATTTATTTGTTAATCTTGAGTTTAAAATGGATTCTACAGATGTGGTGGTGCAAAAGAATTGTAGGGTTTATTGTTTTTAATTAAATGAATGCGGTTGATTGCAAAGAAATTGTTGGATTTATTTTTAGGTGTTTGTTTTTGGAATTTGTACTTGTTTGAGATTTACAGTGACGAATTTCGTTGTTTTGGGGTTAAAAAGCTTTTGATTAAAAGATTCAGATGGAAAGGGTTTAATTGCATCAAGTATTATGAGAAAAATCTACAAAATCTGCGTTGTTTATACAAAGTTACTGGATTTTAACCAATTTTGAGAGTTGATTGACTATAAGTCAAAACGAGAGGTTGTGAGAGGGGGGAACAAACAGAAAAAGTGTGAGGAGAAGAATTGAGCAAATTGGTAGTTGCATTTTCTTAGTATTTGAGCAGGTGAAAGTTTATTTTCATGGATGGGGCTTATACCAGTTGTAAATGTTGCAGAGCCAGAACAAGTAAAGGGTGTCTTCACTAGGATAAGGATAAAATGAATCCAATTGTTGAATTGCTTGTCCTGCGCTGAGGGTGACAAATGGATGAAGCACATGAAGCTGATACACCCTATGCAGAGCGAGAACAAGGTATCTAATTGCTCGATTCCGCTTGTAGTTCAACACTATAGTTGTTAGAAACATCTTGATATTTCTTTTCTTGGAAGTATGGCTATTGTAGGTGAACTAACTTGTTGCATTTCTTGTCCTTGGACACGGGTCTAAGGGTGAAAAATGGGTGAAGAACAGGAAGCTCTGCTTGTCCCTGGACACGAGTGTGAGGGTGAAAAATGGGTGAAGAACAGGAAGCTGATCGATGCGGATTGTTATATGGAAAAGCTTAAGGTATCCTATATATTGTTGTACCAAATTTGGTTTTCCTAATGTTTCTACTTCCCATCAGCTCCAACAACAACCCAATCATCATATTATAGTACTTGCAAACTGCATCAAAGCCAGTGTTGCAATCAGTCTACATGTTAGTCGTGTCTTCAAATTTTGGAGCATGCTTTTTGTATGGTTGGCCTTGTTTCTCTATTGTATGTATCTGATCGATATGGAACATGTGAACCGTTGATTATACATACTCTTAGGATCTTAATTTTATGTCCTAAAGTCTATAAAAATATGTATTCTTGACATGCTTATATATATATATATATATATATATATATATATATATATATATATATATATATATATATATATATATATATATAGTTTTTTAACATTTGTTAATAATTGAGGGTAAAGAAAGAGTGTTAATCTCAGCAACTAACTTATTTTAACTTGTTTTTTGTGTTATCAGGTGCACACAACTCTTTTATGTTAAAGGCATGAAGCTAAAGGCATGGAGCTCCTCACCAAAGTGGAAGCGGGTGAAGAAAATAACATCTTGTGGATTTATATTTCTAATTGAGAACCTTTTTTCACCTTATGTGAAATTAGTAATTAGTCATGTACTTATTTCGATAAGAGATGTAGTTTGGCAGGGACGTGTTTTAGAGGACTAATTATGTAATGAGTTTATTCATTTATTAATTAAGATATATTATTTGGAGTTAACAAATCTTCTATTTCCATGAAATTTGTTAGTTTTACTTTTTCTATGGTTACTTCTTACGGGTGATTATGTTTGGTAATGTATGAAACAATATGCTAGATTATTTTCGATTCCGCTAAAACCTTTCGTGACAGTTTCTAATTGCATTTAAATTCTTGAAAAATAAGATGTTGCCTCTAAAAATACTGCGAGGCAAAATTATATATTTGCCCCTAAACATAGGTGGTTTTTAGAAACAATATTTTATATTGCCTCTAATAATATTTTGAAGCAAAATTATACGGTTGCCCCTAAATGCATGTGGTTTTTTGAAACACGTTTTTATATTGACTCTAATTGTATTTTGAGACAAAATTACATGGATGCCCCTAAATAAATATGGTTTTTAGAAGCAACTTTTTATATTGCCTCTAATTATATTTTGGGACAAAATTATATGGTTGCCTCTAAATGCATGTGTTTTTAGAAGCAACATATTGTATTGCCTCAAAAAGGAGTCTTTAGAGGCAACCACTAATTAGCGACGGACTTATTAGAGGCATCCACTTTTTTGCTTCAAAAACTCATTAGAGGCCAAATTCCCCTTTTTAGAGGCAATTATGTGTTGCCCCTGTAAGCGATTTTTCTTGTAGTGTAACACCTCGCTGAGCGAAAACTATTACTAGATTGATGTAAAGGATATCCAAGCAAGTGTATATTTTGGCATGGCACCTTTTAACTCAATTTTAAGTTTGGAACTTAAGGCTCTTACTATATTGGTTAGATTTTAAGTGAACTAAAATCCTTAATCATGCAACATAATCAAGCTTTTGATCTCATGCATTTTAAGACATATTTAAAAGCAATAAATAACTTAAAACATGCATAAGATAAATGTGATCTAGTATGGCCCGACTTCATCTTGAAGCTTTAACTTCAAAGTCCGTCTTGAAAATCTCCGTGGGAGGCACCATTTTCTTCAAATAGGATAAGCTATAATTAAAACTAATTACAACTATTTGATGGTACGCAGACCATATTTGAATTGAAAAACAACTTTGGTACTTTAGACCAATTACATTCAAATTAATGGTACGCATACCATATTTTCTATCCTATTTGGGCCATACTAGTCACTTCATAACCTGCAAAACAGTACATATACAATATATACCATTCACCCATTCATTATCATGAATGGCCCACATAGCTGGTTAGTAAAACACATTATGCATCACGTAAACATTTGCAGCAATTAATCAAGGGCACCAATAATCTACCAATTATTCAGTCCTTATTAATTCTAATTAAGTTGTTTTAACCTTAAGGATTTGTAGACCTAATCAAGAGTTTATGACTAAAAAGGGCTCCCACTCAAACCAATAAATTCATATGCTTTACTAATTTTAAACATAAAAATGTATTTCTAGTCTAACCGAAAACATACAAATTTAATTAAAATTTAAAGCTTATATAAATTTATAATTGAATCCAAAAGTTTAATTTAATTTCAGTCGTATTTAAATTAATTCATGATTTTAATTTTAGTAAAATAATTAGAATAAATAAAATTCATTATAATTACAATATTCAAAATTAAAATTCAAGAAAATAATTTAAATTATTAATTTTAAAATTAATTAAAATTACGTAAACTGAAAATTTCAAATTAAACATTCAAAACGATCTAATCGCAACGCAAACACCCTACGCATCGCACGCCCATGGGCCACACGCACACAGCCATCGCTGGCCATGTGCGCGCAGCCCATGCGCTGCGTCGCATAGCTGCTGCTTCTACCCTTCGCAAGCAATCGCACGAGTTGGTGCTCGCTGCGCGTGCGCCAGCGCTCGATGCACGCGAGCCATCGCTCGCTGTGCGCGCTCGCCAGCGCTCGATGTGCGCGCTCGCCAGCGCTCGATGACGCTGGGCGCAGCACACGTGGCACGCGAGCATGCGCTCGCTGCGCGCGAGGCTGCGCGCGCTTGCGCGAGGCAGTGCGCGTTGTGGCGCAGCTCGCTTGCTGCCCACACGCGACTGCCGTGCCTTGCCTTCGCCCATTGCCCATTCGTCCATTGCTCATAGCTCACGACACAAGGCAGGGCTGCTGCCTTGTGCTCGTGCACCATGCCCTTGCTCATTGCATTCGTGCCGCATGGGCGACGAGCTCCCTTGCTCGTCGTCGCATGCCCGCACTATACAACACCCCTTAAGGGTAACACGTAGCGTCCATTGCTTTGTGCGTGCAAGTTATATGAACGAATCGCATAAAATTTAAAAAATTTATATTTAAAATTAAATGACAAATTAATAAATTAATATTAATTTCATAATTTTAGGGCGAAAAATCGAAAATTTATTATTCAATTGATTTCCGATTAACATGGATTCAAGTCTAGGTCATAAAAATTTAAAATTTAACATAAATTTACAATTTTTATGGTGGTTTTTAATCATAGGTATCTAATTAAATTATAATTAATTATGAAAATCAAATTAATTCTAAATTATTCTAATTTTCAACAAATTAATCATAATTACAAATTAGATTGCATAATTAACAAGGCTAGGCATTCAAACTTGTTAAACATATACAGTAGGTCAATCAAAAATTCAAGATTTATCAACAAGAATCGCAAATATTTAATTTAACATCTTAAATTTACGAAATTTTGCATTCGAAAAACTAAAACCTTCGAAAAGTCATAGTTAGGCTTCGAATTTGAGAATTCTGGGTTCGGCAGAAAATTATTGTTTTTGTCAAAATTTTAGAATGCCTTTTACATGCGGAATTGACATAAAAATAACTCGATTTGGATGAGTAACGAAGAAACTGCCGAAAAACTGCGTACGTATAATTAAATAAACGCAATTTGCAATTAATTAACAATTACGAAAATTAATCACCCCTTTTAATTCTTGCAAATTTGTAATATTTAATCATGTTCATGCAATTTAGATTATGAAAATAATAAGAGGCTCTGATACCACTGTTAGGTTATGATACATATGACAATTCATAAATCATGCGGAAAAACCATTTAGCCAGGAATACATATTATTTACACATAATCATTTAGCATAGTTTAGATGCATACTCTTTGTTGCGTGCCTTCCCTAGCTGCGCCCGAACCGAACAAGAACTAGTCTTTAGGACTCCAAGTGTCGTCCCTCCGTAGATAGTCCACAGCACGTCCGGATCCGCCTTAAGATTGACCAACTAGAATCGCCCTTAAGGTACTAAAAATTTCGGCACTTTTGAGCAAGGAATGTGTCTGAATTTTTCTCTCAAAAACTCACTTTGAATACTTGAAAAACTTGTTATGAATTGTGAACCCAGGCCACATATTTATAGGGGTATGGAAAGAGAATTGGAATCCTATTAGGATACGAATTAATTAAATTAGAATCATAATGAAACTCTTATTTAATTAATTTATCAAATAGAATTAGGAATTTAATCATTAAACGAATCCTGTACGTTTTAGGTTTCGTATGTGAACACAAACACCCACGCACGCACAGCAGCCCACGAGGGGCGCCATGCGCGCGCGCGCACAGCCCGAGCATCGCAGCCCACGACTGCCGCAGCCTTGGGCGCGCGCTGGGCCTGCCTTGCGGTGGGCCTGGCGCAGCCTTGGGCTGGCGTGTTGTGGCGCGCGTTTCCCTTGCTGGACGTGGGCCTGGCTTCGTGCTGGGCCTTCGTCTAGCAAGCTCGTCCGATGCTAATTCGTACGACGCGCTTCCGATTAATTTTCCGATTCCGGAATTCATTTCCGATACGAATAATATTTAACATTTCCGATTCCGGAATTAATTTCCGTTTCGAACAAATATTTAATATTTCCGTTTCCGGAATTATTTTCCGATTCCGACAATATTTCCGATTCAGACAATATTTCCGTTTCCGGCAATATTTCCGATTCCGGCAATATTTCTATTTCCGATAATATTTTCCGATACGTACCATGTTTCCGTTTCCGGTAACATCTACGACTTGGATAATATTTATATTTCCGATACGAACCATATTTCCGTTTCCGGCAATATCATCGTTTCCGGAGTATTCATTTCTTGCCTGTGACGATCTCAGCTCCCACTGAAACCAAGATCCGTCGATTCCGAATATCCATAGATGGAGTATTTAATGCCATTAAATACTTGATCCGTTTACGTACTATTTGTGTGACCCTACGGGTTCAGTCAAGAGTAAGCTGTGGATTAATATCATTAATTCCACTTGAACTGAAGCGGCCTCTAGCTAGGCATTCAGCTCACTTGATCTCACTGAATTATTAACTTGTTAATTAATACTGAACCGCATTTATTAGACTTATCATTGAATGCATACTTGGACCAAGGGCATTATTTCCTTCACGAAGCCCACGCAAAGAGAGCAACAACAAAGCAAGCAGCCCCGCCCCACCAAGGCAGGCCCAGCCAAGCGCAAGGCAAGGCCAGGCCCAGCCAAGGCAAGGCAGCAGGCTTGCCGCGCCCTCGCATGGGCCGCGTGCCAGCGCTGTTGGGCCGCGCGCGCACAATGCCCTTTGTGGGCTGCTTGTGCGTGTGTGTTGTTGTGTTCGTGCAAGCCTCGAATCCTTAGTCGCTTAGGATTTGTCCGGTTAGATTATTTTCCTAAATCCACTAGAGTTAGTCGTTTAATTAAACACTAAAAACAAAGGATCAATTTAAGTAGAATTCTAATTGAATTAGTAAATTGAATCCTAGTGGATTTCTAAGTTCGATAATTCCTCCCTATAAATAGGTGATGAATAATCACAATTTGTATATCATATTCTCAAGTATTCATATAGTTTTAAGATTAAACTAAGCTTAATAATTTGCCAAATAATGAAGTTCGAATAACATAAAACCTTAGACTATATTCTAGTTAATTGAATCTAAGGCGGATCCGAACATGCTGTGGACTATCTACGGAGGGACGACACTTGGAGTCCTAAACTTGTTCTTGTTCGGTTTGGGAGCAGCTAGGGAAAGCACGCGTCATATGTATGTATCCTAGATTATGCTAATTGACTATGTGGCAATTAATTTGGATTCCTGGCTTTATGGTTTTTCCGCATGAAATATATGTTTTATATTTGTCATAACCTAACATCATCTAACACCTACCCCCACCATATACTTTATTTAGCTAGAGATAACTTAATTAGAAGAAGGGTGGGCCTGGTCTCTCTACACATGTAACTGCCTAAAAATCTCATCCTCATGCCAGTTACAATGATAGGTATGACACTCATCCCCGTCCTAATCCCCGCGCCTCGCCGGAGAAAAATAAAATTAACTTTGCTTCATCACTCGTCCGTGTATCCACACCCGCCTCAAACCAATCCCTAGACGGCTAGACCCGACATTATTTTTTGATATGAGAGTTTTGAAATTTAAAACTTTATTCTAGAGTATTTGACAATTTAGTAGTCTTATTACATTATAATTTGGACGCATATAGCTTATGGATATTATCCTAATTAAAACTAATGATGGATAAACTTGTTATTGGCCCGGACATTCGGTTTCTTATTTATTAAATAGATGAAACAAATAAGGGTACATAGACAAAATTAGTTTCATCCCCACTCATGACATGTATCAAACCTAGCCCTAGATGGAGTGTCAGGGTCGGTGCAGGTCAAAAGCGGGTCGGGCAATAAGATGGTCATTTTTAGCGGGTCGATAATGGGTGGGCTAAAAGCGGGTCGCGGATCAATAGCGGGTAAATAAACGAGCAATGAAAAATGAAAAACAAAAGAGACATGTGAAAGTACAAGTGAATACGAAGCTATACACATAATTTTTTGCATCACTACTATTTTAATTTTCAAAATTATTGCGGTATAAGTTTGACCCTATAATGACCACAAATGATAAGGTACACCCGGTTGTATGTAGTTCTACATGCAACCCGGTTAAAAGCATATATTTTTACGGCTTAAAAGCACATTTACATACTTAAAAAGCACATTAACGATTTAAAAGCACATACTTATATATTTTCCATTTCCTTTTACTTGCAAAACTTTGCTTTTCATCTGTAACAATGTGCTTTAAAACTCTAAAAAGTATTTTAATTTGTAAATATGTGCTTTTATAACTATAAAAATATGCTTTTGAGGGGTTAAAACTATAAAATGAACTGGTTGCACGTAGAACTACGTGCAACCGGGTTAACTTGACCCTAACCCTATATTAATTGGGCTACCCTCTCCAATAACCAGGTCTAGTACTAGCTAATTAACAACCAATTGTCAAACATGGTCTCTACTCGCATACATCATGTACTTGTAGTTTTCTTTTGGGAAATGATAAATCCAAGGAAGAATTTCACTTCTTCCAAGGAAATCACCTTTAAAAAAATGTGGATTTCCTTGGAAGAAGTAAATTTTTCCTTGGATTTATCACTTCCCTTTTCTTTTAGCGATGCTGGGTACAAAAAGAAGGGGTGATTAAAAAAATAAAAATGGATAAAACCACAGAGTAAGCGATGAAAAATGATACACATAAACAATTAAACATCTTTTCAACGTGCAACACTGCAACACCTCACTATGTGAAAAAAAGAGGGGAAAAGTTGAGCGGGAGAAAATGAATCCGGCAATTTGAAAGTTGATAGGTTGAATTAATTTGTCGATGGTTAAGGGCGAAACCTTTTCGGTAATCATTTTTTAGACAAATCTAGGAGGTAAAATGTCGATTTGGATTTAATTCGTATTTAAGTATTACTTATCCGTCCCCTCGATGTAGCTAATATTTTTTGGGGCTTACTAAACCCCGCCCCATAAATACTCATCCGCCCTATTAAATGTCACAACTACCCCTCCATATATTTACCCCTTCATTTTTTTTTACCTTCAACCTTACAACCCAACTTCAACCTTACATTATTCCGGCAACCACCACTCCGGCCGGACCTCCGGGAGAAATTCCGGCGACCAAAAATTCTGGTGACCCAAAATCCGGTGGCTCCGCCGAGCACTTTTTCCGGCGACGCGAATCTCCGGCGAAAAAATGCGTCAAAATTCTTACATGTACGAGTCTTCCGAGGGAACATCCATGTCATCCCAAGAGGTACATTTTTTTTGTCCGGAAAAACTTACAGAGGCTTCTTCATTTTAAGCTTCCACCATGGTAGAGACTTCTGCAGTTTAAGCTTCTAGAAGCTTAAACTGCAGAAGTCTCTACCATGGTGGAAGCTTAAAATGAAGAAGCCTGCGTATTAATTCGATTTTGATTATTGTTGAATTTGAAATAATTTTTCTGGAAAATATTAGTTAGGCTTTTTCGTTTTGAGCTCGCACCATGGTAGGGGACTTCTGTTGTTTGAGCTTCTACCATGTTGGAAGCTTAAAACGAAGAAGTCTACACCATGGTGGAAGCTTAAAACGTAGAAGTCTCCACGAAAAAAAATATATGTAATTCTATTTTTTTATTTAATTACTGATATTAAATACAGAATAGTTTTGGTAATTAAGTGTTGAATTGAAATAATTATTCCGGAAATAAATTAGTTAGACTTTTTCGTTTTAAGTTCGCACCATGGTGGAGACTTCTATTGTTTAAGCTTCTACTATGGTGGAAGCTTAAAACGAAGAAGTCTCTACCATGGCATGAACCTAAAACGCAGAAGTCTCAATGCTAAAAAAGAAATGTAAATCTATTTTTATTTTATTAATGATGTTAAATAATTTCTGTAATTTTGCCCTTCACATTTGAAAAATTATTCAGAAAAAAATTAGTTAGACTTTTTTGTTTTGAGCTCGCACCATGGTGTGGACTTATGTTATTTGAGCTTCTACCATGGTATAAGCTTAAAACGAAGAAGTCTACACCATGGTAGAAGCTCAAAACCAAAAGGTTTAACTAATTTTTTACATAGAATTTTATTTTACTTTTATTCGATTGAATTTGTAATTGATATTAATTATTTATTTGATTAATTTATTAATTATTTTAATATATTTTAATTGAAAATTAAATATTTGTTATAATTATTATTTTATTTGACAGGTTCCTTTACAAGACTTTGGTAGTGATGGTGTGAATTATAATCCAAAATTTGTTACTTCTGAAATTTTTCCGACTCATGATACTGCTTTCGAGTGGGCTAAAAGCATTGCTAATAGCAATGGTTTTATGCTTGTGAAATCCTCGTGGAAACGCGGACAATTGTATTTGAGATGCAATCGTGGTGAAAGGAATTGGGGCAAAGGAAGGAATGTGGAAATAGTGGAACGACCAAACACCAAAACTCAAGCATGCGGTTGCAAGTTCTTGATTAAAGTGGTAACGTGTGAAAATGGTTGGGTGATTAGCTTGGGTCCTGAACAAAACGGGATGCACAATCATGAATTTTCTACGTACCGAGAAGGCAACCGACAGATGAGCGACCTTAGTCTAGAAGCAAAGAAACTTGTTCGTGATATGTCTTCGGCTCAAGCAAAGCCGAATGTTATCTTGGCAGCTGTCCAAGAGCAATTTCCGGAGGATAACCCTAACAGAAGACACATATACAACTATAGGGATCGGATGAGAAGGATGGATGCTCAAGGAAGAGATGTTGTCAGTCAATTTCTCCATCTTGCTAAAGAGAGTGGTTACTCACAGTGGGTTCATGAGGAGGACAATGTCATGACACACGCCTTCATGGCACATCCTACATCGGTGAATTTGTTATGTACATATCCATGGGTAATTGGCATGGATTCCACGTACAATACAAATATGTACAACATGCCTTTCCTTGAAATATGTGGTGTTACTCCGTGTAACAAAAACTTTCTCATTGCATATGCATTCATGAGGGACGAGACTGCTGAAAGCTACGCGTGGGTGTTAGATAAGCTGAAGTTGTTGCTTGGTAATGAGGTACATCCCAAGGCAATTGTCGCGGATTGTGAGTTAGGCCTTATGAGACCTATTCGAGAAATTTTCCCTAACTCCAAGCACTTGCTTTGTACGTGGCACATCAACAAGGATGTAGAGGATAAAGTCGGAAAGTTATGTAACAATGTTGTCATGGGTGAGAGATTCAAGAATGGAAAATGGAAGAGAATAATGGAAGCTCCAACTTGTGCGGAGTATGATATAGCTGTGTTGAACATGCAGGATTCTTGGCGGGCTTTTCCTAAGGTAATTGATTATTTGAATACGACATGGTTACCGCATAGTGAAAAAAATTTCTTCGCTTGGACAAATGAGGTGCTCCACTTTGGCAACATCAACAATTGTAGAGTAGAGAGTGCACATGCAATGCTGAAAGATTGGTTGTCATATTTAAATGGATCTCTTATGGAGGAAAGTCAACACAGCAATCAACTCACAACTCACAGAGATTAGAAACACCCTTGAGGCTTCTATGCGTACCCACGCCCAGTTGTGGACCCGTCTTCCATTCCAACATTTGAGTGGTCATACATCCCACCATTATTTAAAACTTTTGGGTGCAGAGGAAACACGCATGAAGGAGCTCAGTCACGAGGTGCATGAACGGTGTGGATGTGCTTATAGGACTACCCATGGTCTTCCTTGTGCATGTCAGATTTTTGATGCAGTTCAATCGGGAACGTATTTTGCTCGGCAACAGATTCATCCATTTTGGAGGACACTTAAAATCAATGATGGAGATCATACAAGTGAGTTGGTAGATATAGATCCCTCTGCAGAAGATACTCTGTTTTTCCAATCCCTTGTTGATGAGGTATCTTCTAGCGACCCTGCAGTGATACGACACATGCCGCGCATGATGCATAACTATTTACATCCAGATCAGGCCGGTTACATTCAACCTGAACCTAACTTAACACGTCGAGGTCGACCGACTACTCGCTGAAATTTGAGTGGATGGAAATACCCTAGTCGTGGTCGTGGTCGAGGTCGAGGTCGTGGTCGGGGAAGTGGTCGTGCACGTGGTAGTGGTATGATTATCATTTATCTAATATTTCGTTATATAATATATATATATATATATATCAAGTTTTTTTCATTTAAAATTATTAACTTTGTGTTGAATTATTGTCAATAGATGACCATTGGAGAGACATATCAGAGTTTCGTTATCTAGAAAGAACTCCGAGCATCATTTTGGATTATGTGGAAGATTGGAACGATGTAGTTGGTGATGGGAATTGTGGATTTCGTTGTCTTGTTGATTTGTTCCTAGGTGGTCAAGAGAATTGGGGATATGCAAGGAAGATAATTGCGAATGAGGGGGCTTCCCATAGATGGAAATATCAAGATATTCACCATGGTGGTGTCGACGAAGCTGTGGCACGTATCAAGTGGCCCGGAGGACATTGCACCTCGGATCATTATATGGAAGTGATGGAAGATTTGTTCCCTATTGCTCAATTTTGGAACTGTGCGGTGATTTTGTTAGGAGTGAAAGATGGTTCCTTATATCCATGTATGACGGTTTTGCCATGGAACGCTGACTGCAACGTGACACGACCTAGTAGGGAGATTTTCATTCTCCATTTAATGGAGTATATACATTACATTCGATTAGATCTTTCACCTAACTGTCCTATTCCTCCTTTAGCTGACTTGTGGTTTATGGTTCGAAAGCCAAGTGTCATAGGTTGGGAGCAAATTTATCAACATAGGATAGCCCAATGGCAACATTTAGTGTCTTTGATGTAATTGCAGACATTGTATGTTTGATGAATGTTATATCATCAACTCTTGTTTTCAAGTTATAATAAATGTTATATCATCAACTCTTGTCTTTGACGTAATTAAGTAAATAGTATGTTTAAAATTCAAGCGAAAATAACATAGCCACAACATCTACAAGTCCAAATAAAGAACGAACATTTAAAAGTTCAAAGGATTATAACTAATAAACATAATCTAAGAAAATAGACGAAATTAGTAAAGTACATATAAAAATCCATACGGAAATAATATAGCCAACAACGTCTAAAAAAATAAACGATAATAACTAAATACATCATTTGGCAAACAGGTTCCAATCGCTAATGATCTTCTCCACATCATCGACTGCGGCTCTAGTCTCCTCGGTCGGCATGATATCTCTAGCGTCCATCCAAGGCTGTACAACTCTAATGCACCTCTCCATCCACTGCAATAATGAAACTAAATGTCAAATATGTTTTAAAAAATAGTCACTATATATAATTTAAATATTAAAATAATAAAGATACTCACATATGGTGCATTTGTCCGATCCGAAAATACACCAGCATGATCCATGTTAGCTACATGACGATGCGAATTCCGACATAACCAAGGAAGGTAGCCGGAGGAATAGGTGGACGGATCTAGCTCCGCTCTCTGAAACTCAGACAAAACTAGCCTAAAACCTCTCGGGAACATATGCCAAGCCGACTCCGTTGACGCAACGGGAAACACAACCTCATACCCAATGCTGTCAAATGGCCTGTATGCAAACTCTGGTCTCAAAATCGGGGATGGAATGACTTGCATGTAACCTAACTGACGCAAAACTCGATCGGGCATGTAAGGCTCAATAATATCACGATATCGAAGCCACCCACAGAGTGTGGTCCTCGGAACAGTCAATGCAAGGTCAGGACCGTAAGGCAACCATGTTACCTACATAAACAATAATAATAAAATATTTAAATTATTATACAAGAATATGTCGGATCAACTTTATACGTTACACATTTGGAAATAAATTAATTACCTCTATAGACGTCAACTGATCTATGGATGTACGAAATGACTGTAGTCGAACTAAACTCCTGCGCTCCTGTCTAATGCTCCACATGCAGGCACGAGCCGTACCCGGCTCAAAAGTAAGTCGAGAAGTGTGTGGACGAAAAGTAGAAAAATACTCATATATCCATGCCTGCAATAGCGTCAAACATCCTGAAATGCCCTGGCTGCCATCCCGACTAGCCACCCCAAGCTGGCGATAAAGGAAAGCTAGTGTGGCGGCTCCCCATGAATACTGAGTAACACTATCTACGCCACCATCCTTAAGCTCGAGTATTCTCGATGGTCTAATCCTACTACCACTCTTGTCGACAAATAACGATGTTCCAAGCATCAAAAACATCCAACCAACCAAACTCGTATCAGGAGTCCGATCAACCATATGACAACGAGCGATTATGGTCTCGATTGCCACACCACCACCAACCCATCATCAAAACTAACTCCAAGTAGCTCCACCATGTCACACTTCAAATGCTCGCTACTACTCTCAGCAGAAATAAAACGCCCCTCAACTGGAATGCGAAGGATATGCCACACATCATGCAACATAATAGTCATCTCCCCGAACGGCATGTGAAAAGTGTTCGTGTCGGGCTGCCACCGCTCAACGAACGCAGAAATCAAAGGCATGTTGATATGAGGAAACATGAAAAATGGTAGGTGAGATAATCCAGTCGCATCGACACGTCGCCTCAAATCATCCGAAAAGTCATCTAGCCAGCTCCCGAGAGTCGAACAAGCATTGCTTCTATTCTGGCACTTCAAGACTTCTATCCGTCTCTCTACCCCGTCCCAAATCTGTCGGGCAACATGTCCACCAAAGCTAGGAATGACGCTATCATCCGTCGGACCACCGGGAGTATGACCTTTAACCATCCAAGAATCATCTGTCAATTTCTTAGGTCGTTTACTAAATCTCGGAGTAGTGGTAGAACTCGACTCAGATCTGACAAACCTCCCTCTCGTGCGCTTCGTAATCACTAAAGTAATGTGCAAACTTACACCGTCTGTGGGTACACCGTCTGTGGGTACACCATATGTGGGTACACCGTCTATGGGTACAACGTCCTCGACCATGTCCAATTGGGCCTCCAACTCATGCTCAAAGCCCACATCATCATCATCCTCGTCATCGAATGGACGAGAAGACTCACACTCAACCACCGGTTGCATCAACGGTGCAGTCCGCCTCTCTCCCTGTCTCCTAATTGAAGCGTCGATACGTCGATCTCGAGTATGTCGAACACCGGAGTCACCATCACTTGTGAGATAAACAGACGAGGTAGATTCTCCAATTGCTCGCTATATATTTGAATTAATTAGTAATTAATTATCATTATATTTATTTTAAAATATCAGTATGTTTTATTATCCAATTATAATGAAGATTACTAATTATTATTTCTCATTCTTTATCACAATTTCTTAATTTCCAAGTAATTAGCAAAAATAACTAACTTATAACACTAATTAACAATTTGGATATTAATCATTAGCTATTCTCAATACTAATACGCTAATGCTTACCGTCTCATCTATTATCCATAACATTTTTTTTAACAATAATGATTACAACTTCTAATTACATATAATCTTAGTTAACAAAAATAATTAATTATAATCCTTATTTAACTAGTAGACTATAATAGTTCTAACAAAAATAATCCTAAGATCGATTAATTATTTATTATTAATCAATATCTCCAATAAAAATAAAACAAATTTTATTTTTTTAACATGAAGACTTTTACGTTTTAGGCTTCTACCATGGCAGAGACTTCTTCATTTAAAGCTTACACCATGGTAGAAGCTCAAACTACAGAAGTCTCTACCATGGTGCAAGCTCAAAACAAAGAAGTCTAAGGCTATTTGGAATATG
Source organism: Spinacia oleracea (assembly GCF_020520425.1). Classification (NCBI taxonomy): domain Eukaryota; kingdom Viridiplantae; phylum Streptophyta; class Magnoliopsida; order Caryophyllales; family Amaranthaceae; genus Spinacia; species Spinacia oleracea. The sequence continues at coordinate 151,631,856 of NC_079489.1, forward strand.
AGCAGTAACTCATGAATAAGAAGAGAACATTAATTAGTTTAAATAGGAAAACATTAATTAACAAAGTGGGCTCCTTAACTAAACATTAATTAGCTTTTTACCTTTACTCAACCTACAGTATGCTTTTCTAGAGTTTTTTGCCTTTATAAAAAATAACAAATTAAATTTGGAATGCAAAATGCAACAACATACGGAATGAAAAATGCCCATCTAGCTATGAATTGAAATAGTGCACACATCACTTTCTTTCTTTCTCATCTTAACTCATCAGCAAAATCATTCAAACTCTATCCGAATTAACACAAAGTTGAAGTTTCAGATCCAATGCTACCGATTAATTATGCCTAAAGTATCTCAAAATCAGGTAATTATAGTGTCTATATTCTCAAGGCTTTTCTTAATTAGAAAATTATGTGAGTTTGGTTTATGTTTAATTGGGTTGAGTTTTTTTCCTTTTCTAGAGTTTCTTGCTTGAATTCTGGAGTGAAAATGAGTAAATATACAGAATGCTAAATTGCAGAGAACAGGGACATACCTTGCGATTTGCCGGCTTTTTCCTCGCCACCACCGAAGCCGTTTTATCTCTCCTAGCCTTCACTCCCTTCGCCGCCGCTGCCGGAGCTTGTCCCGCCTTAGCTGCTGCTGGATCTCCCATACTCGTCGGCCGACCACTTTGACTCCCCTTCGCTTCTCTTCTAGCCGAATTATGGGTGGAGCGGAGGTGGAGCACCACGGGTATCATTGCCGGAATTATGGGTTGAGCGAAGGTGGAGCACCACGGGTCATCATTGCGGGTCTGACCTTTCTCTTTTTTGCCGGAATTCTGGGTTTAGCGTAGGCCCTTTTTCTGGAAATCTAGGTTGAAGGTGGCCGGAAATTTTTGTCGGATTCTGGGTTGAAGGTGCCTGAATCTGGTTGTTGGGTGTATTTACCTCTACTGTATTGATGGAGGGAGTTGGATTGATGGGGGTAACAATTTGTAAAAAAGTAAAAGGTAAATATAGAGAGGGGTAGTTGTGGAATTTAATAGGGCGGGTGAGTATTTATGGGGCGTGGTTTAGCGCTCCACTATTTTTTTTTCCACCATGTTAAAAACCCATATTAAACTCAATTAAATCATTAATTAGTTGGAGTATTCATTTATTTAGGGCGTATGTTGTTATATCTCGCAACACCATACAACGACTAGATTATTCTGTTGGCTAGGGTTTACTGAGTATATGTTTAGGCTATTATGTGTAGTACAAAATTACGTTTAGGGGTGTTCATCGGTCCAAATCCGGATCGGACTGGACCGACCCAGATCGGATCGAAGACCGAAATTTAATAATTCAAGATTCGAAAACCGGACCGATTAAGCTTAGACCGGACCCGGACCAGACCGGAAAAATCGGTCCAAAACCCGGACCGGACGGGTTTGGACCGGTTGTAGACCTATTTCTAATATATTTTTTCTTTTTTGTAAAAATTATGGTGAAAAAGAAAAAATATGTATAAAAACCCAATTGTTTAAGGTCTTTTTTGGAACCTAAAATAAAATATATCACAATATAGTGATATTTACAATAAATTAAATGAGATAATTAAATTTTTAAATAGTTTATATTATTATTTTATTATGGAAAAATCGGGTTTTTGACTGGATCGGACTGGACCGAAGACCGAAAATTGATATTTCTCGACCCAAAGACCGGACCGATTTCCTCCGGTCCGATCCGGTTTGGTTCGGTCCGGTCCGGCCTATTTTTTCGGTCCTGACCAATTTTTGCACACCCCTAACTACGTTAAGTGATTTAACATTCAATATTTATTCACTATGACCTTGACAGTACAACTTATAGAATTGTTAAAAAAATTACTTCGTAATATCACAATGAATAAATCATTTTTATTGTTGTTATTAGGTGTAATCCCGTACTTCACATTATAATTAATTAAGTAAATCTTAACCCTATCATGTTATCTAGTAGTCTTTATACTAGCACGAAACTAAGTATTTCGTATGATATTGAACAATAGACACGAGGGTATGTATTAATTACCTCCATAAATAGGTAATTCAATAACACGTACATTAGACAACAATTACATCATACTTTTACTTTTATGAAAACTAGATTGGAAATTTTGTTAAAGCAGAGGCTGATCAGCCATGTCTGATTGACCGGCCAAGGATCCGGTACGGATTTCATATCCGGATCAGTGTTGTGTCGGGTCGACACGGGTATGAGCCTAAAAGAGGAGTGTCAAAGTAACACATATTGCCATAGCCCCGCTGCCAATTAGTACTTCCTCTTCTACCTTGACCACACTATCCATAGTCCTGCATACACCAATCTCTATCAACAAACTAAAGAGTAAACCCCCTCAGAATACAAAACCCAATTTCTAATCATTTATGATCAAGTAAAAAATCCAACACCAACATAAACAGAACACAAATTAAGCCATACTTAAAATTCAATCCTCGAAAATTTAAATCAACTCAAAATCTCTTCATTTTAGAAAGATGGGACAAAAAATTCAAATCAAATGCATCCATACCACACGTACAACCCCCCCCCCTCCCAACCCCTCCTTCCTTATCTTCTCCCTCTCCTTACCCTCGTTCAATGCACATATATGACAATCAACTCGTATTAGATCTTTGTATAGAACATGGAAGAGAAATTAGTAGAGGAGTTCAAACAGACCCTAGCTAGCATTTCTCGTTTCAAAGACACACAAAACATACACAATATGAGTAAGGATTTTTTACTTGGAGAGAAAGGAAATAATTGAGAGAGCTTGTTATTTGGCAGTGGTGTAAAGACGGGGTAGTAAGCCTGATGAAAAGAGAAAGAAAAGCTGTAATCGGTCGGTTTAAAAACCAACAACATCTCGACAGTCACCCAATTATTAGAACTCAAAACAGTAATAAGTTTCAGATTCGGTCGTCCCTAACTACTAAAAACATGTATAGTACGAGAAGAAAAAGACAGCTTGCAGCACACAAGATACTTTCAAAGAAGAAAGAGACAAAAGTAAGCAAAAGCTAACGTTCGAGCACAAGTCTTAAGTAAAAGATGTAATGAAAGATATTTAAACAGAATACTTGCAAGTTCCAGCAACATGGATGAAAGATAAACATGCTCTAGATACTTACAGTTTGATGGAAAGAAATGTGCATATTTTCAGATTTTCTACTGCAACAGACGAGTTTATTTTAAATAATCAGCCCCTTCATTCAAAACAGCTTCTTTTGAACAAATATATACTCAAAACAATTCAAGGTCCAGTCTACCAGCTATATTCAGCAGCAGAATAACCAAAGATGAAAGTCTTAAGACATCTTTGCTTCAAAGAAAACCCATATAGAAACCGTAAACTTCAACTGAGCCAACCAGTTTAAGCTTAGCTAGATTCTATTAGGAAATAGATGAAATAACATACCATAACAACAAATCAGTAAACCATTTTTGAGTGATGAGATACAATGTACTGAAACTATAAGGTCTATTCCCTCAAAATAACTCTTTTTGACATACAATACACAAAATCATGCTGCAACTCACCAGTTAAATTGTACTGATCGAAGGGTAGAAAACGTTGTCTAGAGACAACTTTTGCATCAAAAGTTTGGGTATTTATAATAAAATCAACCCCTGACTTTCTCTCCAAGTTTCTCTCTGGTGCATGATACCTTATCGTGCACCCTCGCCATGGCAAGAAAGTCTGGATTGAAAAATCAGGGGAACAAGCATGGAAATGGTAAGTCGAAACCTCGAGGTCCATCATCTGACTCTCAAGCTCTAAAAATTCGCTCATTGGAGGAAGTTCTTGGGGTGGAAGAGATTGATTTTGGCATTGAGAATGAAGTGCTGACGCCTAAATCGAGTTTGCAGCATCTCCAAATTCGCTCTGAATTGCGACATTCTTTCAATGATTACTTGCAAGCAATACACAATTCCAATGGTATTGCGAGTCGAACTCAATCCAGAAGCAATTTGGACGTAGGTACAATCCCTATTTTACTTGATCAAACTGTTGATGATTACTCTGATGATGATTCGATTAATACTGTGATTGATAATGATGTTGTGAATAATGTTGAATCTATGGATGTGAATGATGTTGATCCTATTATTGAGACTGAGTCTAATAATCCTGTAGAAATCGAGTTGGAAGATATTCAGGAAGAGGTTGAGTTTTGGATGTCAGCTGTAGTTTGCTATGTTGTGGGTGCTAATCCTCCCATTAATGTTATGGAGGGATTCATTAGGCGTATCTGGAAACACTTAAATGTTGACAAAGTTGTTATGGTGAAGAGGGGTGTATTCATTGTTCGATTCTTAACCATGGACTCTAGGGATAAGGTCTTAGATGGCCATTACTTCTTTGATAACAAACCCCTAATAATGAAGCCATGGAACTCTGATATGGACATGGACAAAGAGGAGGTGAAATCTGTGCCTATTTGGGTGCAATTGAAGCTTGGCTTCAAATACTGGGGGGAGAGAGCTCTATTCAAAATCATTAGTCAAATAGGGAAGCCTATTAAGAGGGATCAAGCTACACTAAACAGGGATAAGTTGCAATTTGCTCGAGTGATGGTGGATGTTCCACTATCTAAGGAGCTTCCTGATTGTATTTCTTTTAGAGATGAGAATGGCTTGATGGTGAATGTAGGATTGTACTATGAATGGAGGCCTACATTGTTTTCCAAATGCAAGATGATAGGGCACTTGCAGGAAGAGTGTAGACAGGGCAAATCTAAAAGAGTATGGGTGCAGAAGGCCAAGCAGGTGCAGCCAGATGCTACATTGCATACTGTTACAAGTCCAGTGGTGGATCCAGAAGGGTTTCAAAGATCTATAAGACCTATTAGATTCAGAACATCTCCAAGGGAACCAGTAAGAACATCCAATGTATTTCAGATTCTGGATACTAGACTAAATGGAGATGTAGGGGTGAGTGGTGATGATAACATTGGTGAGGAACATAGGGATGTTACACCTGGAAGGGGGGACCCTTCCCACTCTCATGGATAAAATAGCTACATGGAATGTCAGAGGCCTTAACTCACTTCAGAAGCAGAATGAAGTTAAACATTTCATTCAGAAATATGAGGTGGGGTTAGTGGGGCTTCTGGAGCATAAGGTGAAGCTGCCTAATTTGGGTAAGCTTTATCAGAAAGTGTTTGTAAAATGGTGTTTCACTAGTAATGCTAGCTATCACCCTGGTGGTAGAATAGTTGTTGCCTGGAAGGCTGGTAGTTTCAATGTCAATATAGTTGCTGTATCTAGTCAATTTTTACATTGTCATATTACTCCTGTTAGTGGTATGCCTGCTTTTTTCTGCACCTTCATTTATGCTCATAATGAAGCTGGATTGAGACAGGATCTCTGGAGAGATTTAAATTTGATTCATACTGCTGCCCCTTGGATTTTATGTGGGGATTTTAATTGTTTCATGGCTCCTGAGGAAAGGATAGGTGCTCCTGTTAAGCAGTGTGATATTGTGGATATGTATGGGTGTATACATAGTTGTGGTATGGAGGACTTGAAGAGTGTAGGTAATCTGTTTACTTGGAATAATAAACAATAAGGTAATAAGAGAGTCTTTTCAAAGATTGATAGAATCTTAGCAAATCAAGCATGACAAGATGCTTATCCTGATGCAGAAGTCTGTTTCTTACCTGAGGGTCAGTTTGATCATTCTCCAGATTTGCTTACTGTATATCCTAGAGTAAATGGGGGAAGAAGCCTTTTAAATATTTTACTATGTGGAAATCATCTCCAATGTTTTCTGATACTGTTAAGACAGCTTGGAGCACTCAGATTGGGGGGAGTAAAATGTTTACAGTTGTTAGCAAGTTGGAAAGAGTTAAGCTTGCCCTCAAGAAGTTGAACAAGAATGGTTTTACTGATGTGCAAGCTGCTGATTTGAAAGCTCCACATGAGCTCATTGAAGCTCAAGAAGCTATGCATAAAGATCCCACTAATCTGGAATTAGCTGATGCTGAGTTGAGAGCTATTCAGGATTATAAAGATAAGCATAAGATATATTTAGAGTTTTTGAGTCAAAAAAACTAAAGTACCATGGCTGAAAGATGGGGATGAAAACACTGCTTTGTTTCATCAGAGTATCAGAAGCAGAAATTTGAAAAATCAAATTTACAGTATCCATTATATGGGTGGTGTATGGAAGGATAATCCTACTAAGGTTGCTGATGCCTTTCTAGATTATTACAAGCAGCTTTTGGGGAGTAATCATGAGTCTAGAACTCTAGTTTTGAAAAAGGTGGTGCAGTTAGGTCCTGTGTGCCAAGCGCACCACAAAGAAATTCTGAATGCAAATTACACTGCAGATGAAATTAGGGCTGCTCTTTTCTCTATTCCAGGAGCCAAGGCACCTGGTCCAGATGGTTTTGGTTCTCATTTTTACAAAGACTCTTGGCACATTTTTTTTTTTTTGCTAGGCAAGTAAGGGAATATATTAATGCTCAACCAAATTACAACCTACACTAGCTTAATGGGAAACAAACCAACTAGGTTGGACTCCTTCACTAAAGAACTAGAAAAAACTAAGCCATTACAAGCTCATAAACCATAAGCTATCCTTCCTACTTACTTTCTTAGGCATTACATACAAGATTCTCTCCTTTACAGATTGCTTGATCTTACTCACCACATGCTGCACAGTTGGGACAGAAGCATTCCAGAAACTGCTGTTTCTACTTTGCCAAATGAAGTACACTGCTGCTGCCAAGGTTGCATAGACAACTTGCTTCCTGAATTTTGTCAATCTACTATGACTTGTCACTCTCAGAAGCTGGAGTAGAGTACAGGATAAAGCAGATAAATTCAACCAAACTTTAAGTTCCATAATACATCTGCTACTGTAAGGACAATTAAAGAACAGATGAGAGTGTTCCTCATCATACTGACCACAGAGAAGACAGGTTGCAGAGTTGGAAATTCCAATTCTTGCCAGTTTTGCAGTGGAGATGAAGTTGTTGCTGTTGTTCTCTGCAACATGGTAAAATTTTGAAGGAGCTGAACCATACAGTAATTACATTGATCCCAAAAACCAAATGCCCCAAAGATGTGACTGAATTTAGACCTATATCTTGTTGTAACACACTGTACAAGTGTATTACTAATTAAGGTCCTGTGTGGAAGGCTTAGACAGGTGTTGCCAGATCTTATTCTTGAAAACCAAGGGGGGTTTGTTCATGGTAGGTTCATTGTTCATAATATAATGGTTGTTTAGGATCTGGTGAGACAGTATGGAAGAAAGGGAGTGAAACCTATTTGTCTCATGAAAATTGATTTACAAAAAGCATATGACACAGTTAATTGGCAGTTTCTCCAGGAAATGTTAGAGCACTTGGATTTTCTACAACACTTTGTGAATTTGGTCATGCAATGTGTTTCCACCCCCATGTTCTCTCTGATGTTCAATGGTTCCATGCATGGGTTCTTTAAATCTAAGAGGGGGTTGAGATAGGGTGATCCTATTTCACCACTCTTATTTTTCATATGCATGGAGTATCTATCCAGAATCTTACATAAAATGAGTGATATGCCTTTGTTTAGACTCCATCCAAGGTGTAGAGAGATTAAACTCACTCACCTGTGCTTTGCTGATGATTTAATCCTATGTTGCAAGGGTGATTATCCATCTATCTTATTGCTGCTCAAGGCTTTTAAGCTGTTTTCTGACTCTTCTGGCCTCAAAGCTAACCAACAGAAGTATTCCATATATTGTCATGGTATGTCAGATAGTGATGTTCAGAGGGTGGTAGATGTATCTGGTTTTACCAGAAGCTATCTTCCTTTCAAATATTTGGGTGTTCCAATATGCTCTAAAAAGATCTCAGTTGCTCAATGCAGTCATTTGGTGGATAAAATCATAGCTAGAATCAAAATATGGAGCTCCAAAAATCTTTCTTATTCTGTAAGAATGCAGTTGATCAATGTGTTGCCAAAGAGTGTGTTGCATGATATTGGGAAGATCTGTAGGGCTTTCTTGTGGAGTGGGAAAGCCTACAGCCAGAAACCTAGTAATATTGCTTGGGAGAATACTTTTTGTGGGAAGCAATTTGGTGGTCTGGGATTTAGGGATATCATCCGGTGGAATACAGCAGGAATGGGTAAATATGTTTGGGCACTGGTTACCAAGAAGGATAATGTGTGGATCAAGTGGATTTCTTCTGTGTATCTCAAGGATGGGGACTGGTGGGAGTATAAACCTCCAGTTTCCGCAAGTTGGTATTGGAAACAAATCTGTAAAACAAAAGAACAACTAAAGCAATTCTTCACTCAGACAGACTTAAGAGTAATGGCTACTTATTCTGTGAAGCAGGTTTATGAGAAGATAGCTGGAGCTAAACCTAGAGTGCATTGGGATAAAGTGGTGTGGAATAGATTGAACAATCCCAAGCATAGATTTATTGGCTGGCTAGCCATGCAATCAAGGCTTCAGACCACCTCAAAGATGGCCAGAATTGGAGTTAGTCAATCAGCTCTGTGTTTGATCTGTGGGCAAGGAGATGAAACTCATCACCATTTGTTCTTTCAATGTGTTTATAGCTGTGAATGCATCAGAGAAGTTAAATCCTGGCTGGGTATGTCTAATAATTGCAACAGTCTAACCAATCTGGTTAGTCAAATTGGGCATAGCAGATTGTCTAAATTCAAGAAGTAGGTTTATTATGCAGTTCTGGTGGCTGCAGTGTACCTGATTTGGCAATGTAGGAATACTAGTTTCTGGGAAAACTATGTTCCTACTGTGAACAAGTTGAAACAGGTGGTGAGAGGTAGAATCCATACTTTCATGCCTAAAAGTGTTAGTAAAAGAGATAGTGAGTGGTTTATGAATTTGTAATGCTGGTTAGCTTGTTGTTTTATGCAGCCTTGTATAGCTTGTTCTTGCTGACTCCTTGTGTATAGGGCCCAACCTAGTTGGTTCGTATTGCTTGGAGTTAGCTTAGGTTGTATCCTTGTTTGGTTTTAATATTATCACTCACTTGCTTAGCAAAAAAAAAAAAAACTTTTGCATCAACGATTAGCCATAAAAAGAACCAAATGGTTAAATGTAATATGGCAACAATAATGGTGATTCAACTCCGATTTAGCCCTTAATCACGAGAACAGGAAAAAAAATTAAAGGCGATGCCTGAGTTAAAATAAGTCAAAGTAATGTTAGAAAATGATCCATGAACTCTCTCCTTAAATTAGTTGTTTATGTAGCATATATTATATATTCAAATCCTGCGAGGTTCCTCTCCATTCCTGATTTTAGATCTTCAAGTCTTAAATATTTATTTTCATCAGCTAAAGCAAGAAATTCGTTCTGGATGGTGAAAGTACACCTCATCCTCCCTAGTTTCATCATTGAAACATGGTTTCATTAAGAATTTTTTCACCAGTTACCAGCTATGATTTTCATGACATGAACAAATGTGAATCTATCAGATACGAAATTCTCTCTCCTGACTCCATCCCCTTCTTCTATTACACGTACATTTATACCCCTTTCCCCCACTCCTACGTACCCTTGTTTGTATTTTCCAGATTCGCGAGTTTTAAATTATAGAAATTTTCTTGCTTGCTGCATGTTTGTGTACTGTTTTTACAAAACAAATTAATCTCTCTCTCTCTCTCCCTCCCTCCCTCCCCCCCCCCCCCCCTCTCTCTCACACCTTTCTCTACCTATTCTCACTCGTATTTTAGAAAATCAATCTCTTTCCAATTTGGGACAAGTCATTTAGAATAATTAAACAAGAAAAGAAGCGTCCATAAAACATGTTGATCAATAGAGTCGTCCTTTGACTGGATCCACCAACAATTAATGAACAAAGTAGCTTCCCAGAAGGCAAAGCTAAGCTACTAGGTACCAAATCCGATGTTCATTGATAAAATATAATGACATGGTAGCTGCTCACTATTAATCTGCTCACTATTAATCAACTGGACAATCTCTAATCTAACAACCGCGAGAAAAGAATCAAAAGCAAACACAAAATATCATAAGAACAAATCCAGATCCAACGATCCTCAGAACAGATCTAAAATGTGAAATGAAAATCAACAAAACCCTATATAGTTGGGTGCTGTGTTTCAAAACAGACCATGCCAACTAAAGATTTCAATCCTCCATTTTATAAAAGTAGTAAAATATTCAAAACTTAAACAACAACTCAGACCCCACATCTTCGTGGAAGTATTGAAAGCATCTTAAGTGGATCACAACAAACAAAAACTTCAATATGAACTCATTTCAGTAAGCGTATGAAGATGGTCGTTTTGGGGCTTTTTTTAGCAAACCACATTTAAGGAAAAACTGGAAAGGCGAACACTTTTAAAGTTACACTCTTCTTATAATTATAGTAACAAAATTATTAAGACGACAAGATCATCAAAATCAAGAGCACAAATAAATCGAATTTTTCATTCCATTAGAGCATCAATCCGAGTATTTCTTTTATTGTTTTACTACCAAAATTAAACTAACATGCTAAACTAAAATCAGCTGCAAAACAAAAAAAAACAGCAATTCATACCGCTGACTTTGCTAATTAGACAATTGGCGAATCTCAGATATCTCGTTGCATCTGCTACAACAAAGAGTGTAGACAATTACAATTAAGAGACAGTCAAGACCAATCAAAACAAAATAAAACAAAATTAATCCTAACTAATCCACTCACCTTGCACAAACTCAAAAGAAAATCAAACAAAAAGCTAAGAAACATATAGGAACATTACCAAACAGATAAAGTGAACCTGAAAAGCCGAAAGTAACAAGAGTCTGGTTCAAATACTTGACACAATGCTCCAAATTGTTACATCCGCAAAATACATGTTACTGTCATCAAACATCATAATCAATTTCTAAAATTCATGTCACTGTCATCAAAAATTACAATCAGTTTCTTTGAAAACAAAAATAATCAAAATTAAAACCCTAACTTCAAATTAAGTTCGGCGTTGAGGATGAAGCTCATCCTTTTAGCAAACTCAACCACTAACCCAAATACAGAAAAAAGAGAAGTTCAAAATACCTTGCACGCAGACGGATTAAGAGCTCGTAGTTTCTCCGGTTCCTTTCCGTTAAACACCAAAGCCAAACCCTGAATTTTATAACTCTACATAAATCATAATCATGATCCTTAAACCTAAACCTAATCTGAAGAAAAATTACGAAACTAAGAGAAATTACCATAGAACGCGAAGATGAGAATATTTAATATAACTCAGGTATGCTCCCCATACCTGATTTCTGGGTGGCCGAATTCATCTGGTCCACATATCCGATAGATTTGTGCCGGTAAAAATAGACAGGTTCAACATAAAAATGAAGAGAAGAAAGAAAAGGGGATTGTTGACGTGGTGCGCCGGCGCCAAGGGAGATGGAGAGGATCTTGAGAGAGAAAATAATGGAGGGGGAGGAGAGGCAAGGGAGAGAGAAGAATTAAAAAAAAAAACAGAGAGATAACAGAGAGATTGGGATTTAACGTTGAAGCAACGTGGCAACGGGGTGAGATGAAGGGCATAAAGGATAAATAGTGAAAATCAACTTCTTGCTTTTAAAGGTTGTAAGATTTCACTCCCCAATTTCTTGGAATTTCAATCAAGTAATTTTTATTTTTGTATTTTGGACGTATTTGATTTGGATTATTCTCGGCAAATTATTGCAATATGTATTTTTCATGATAACGAGCTCGAGTCGAACACGAGCAAAATTAATATTACCGAGTCAAGTAGGACAATAGATATGTTCTTAAAAATAATAATGTATCAATAATAAAATAGTGTAAATAGATTAGTTTTGAAAAAATAGTCTAGAATGATTTTGTTTTTGAGGGTAGTCTAGATTGACTTAAATAGTAGGATAAATGGGCAAATATATAAAATAGAAAAACTATTTTAGAAAAAGTCATCGCTCGGGCTTACTACTTAATACTAGTCTATACTAATATATTAAAAGGCGTTGTGAAAAATGTATATGGGTCGCGTATTGCTCTCTCATTACGCCACATCATCCACTCACCAATTGTTATGTAATGGACAATAAAAAATCAATACAATGAGATTCGAACACCAGACCTCAAATGTGGGTGATAACTCTCATTACCATCTTAACCAACCATCAATTGTGGTTTATCTCTTCACATTAATTTATAAATAAATGCTAACATGATTCCATGAAGTGTAAAACAACTAAATTTTTATGTGACTTTTTTTTTTTTTTTTCTATGGACTATTTTGGAAAAAAAAATTAAAGCATTATGACAACCTGAACAAACATGATGTCATAAGTACGTCTTATAAGCATTAACTATAGGATTCCCCTACATAGCTGCATATATATCTAATTTGGTGTTTATTAATTTGGCACACTTAGTTTCACGAGAAAACAAATTATACAAATTGTAAGATGATATGATTGAAAAATTATTTGCCATGATAAATGACATAGCGTGTCTGTGTAGTTGACGAACTTAACAAATGTTTTTCATTCTATAGAATACAACACTACAAGAAATTGTACTATTAACGACGGAAAATCCCGTCGCGAAAGGCCAATAATCGTTGATTAACGACGGGATTTCCTGTCGCGAACCCGTCATAAAAGGGGGTCGTCGTTAATAGAAATCCCGTCGTAAATCCGTCGTAAATCCGCCGTAAAAGACATTTGCGACGGTTATTCTCGTCATTGTTTGGTTGTTTGCCCCGTCGCAAAAGCCTTTTGCGACGGGATTATTGACCCGTCGTAATTAGGTTGTCGTTAAAGATACAAATTCTTGTAGTGCAAGTATTTTGGTCAAATATTGAGCTCAAGAAAAAATTAAAATTTTAATTATTCAATGTAACAACCGGGGCATCGCCCGGACCACACACTAGTTATTTCATTAAAAGAAGAATACTACGTATTACATAAAAAATCCAACGAACTAAACATTTGACATCAAACTGGTTATGAAAAACAAATTACAAGTCCATGTAACTTCATTCGTAGTACGTATCAAATCAAATCAACAATAATATTCCCAACAACAATATTCCCAACCATAATACGAACTTAAAACAGATTAACAATAATAATTAAGTTCACGCACATAATAAGTTTAATTTGGAATGACAATTTGAACATAATAAGTTCAATCCAACTATCCAAGAACAATGATCATCTTGTTTCGATTCATATTCAGGGCGATCGAAGGGCAGATTGAAGAATTGTAACAAAATCATTCACATTCCTGTTGAAGCCATCTTCCATCTGCAAATTAAATTGAATTTAGCATGTTAATATTTAGTGTAGTTTCAACTTTTGGGATGGATGATATATATTACTTCTTAACCAATTGCTTGTTGGTTCAGTGGTAATTTGAGGCTGAATTTGGTAGGGACACTACAAAAATTGTACCATTAACGACAGGAAATCACGTCGCTCAAGGCCAATAATCATTGATTAATGACGGGATTTCCTGTCGTGAACCCGTCATACAAAGGGGCCGTCGTTAATGGAAAATCCCGTCGTTAACCCGTCATTAAAGACATTTGCGACGGTTGTTCCCATCTTTTTTTGGTTGTAGCCCTGTCGCAAAAGCCTTTTGCGACGGAATTTTTAACCCGTCATAATTAGGTTGTCGTTAAAGATACAAATTCTTTAATGACAACCTGTGTTCGATCCCCCGCAACAACAATTGGGAAGAGACTGAAACCTATCCACCCAGAACTCGCCCCGAATTTGGATATATATATTACTTCTGCCGTTCTTTTTTAGATGACACAATTATTTATTCACGTTTGTCAATATACGATTTCTAATATTATATCATCAATTATGGATATGAAAAAATTATAAAAAAATTGCGTTAACTTTTGTGTAAGACCGTCTTATCGAAAAGACCACTTTGATTGCTTAAATAATTGGTTTCATTGCTTAACTAATTGGTTCAATGATTAACTAATTAGTTTCATTGGTTAACTAATTAATTCAATTGCTTAATTAATTGGTTTCAGTGCTTAACTAATTGGTTTTATTGCTTAACCTATATGACACCATGGCAGTCTTTTATGTAAAACCGCATTTTATAAAAGTTTGTAAAAGAAATAAATTTAAAAATATTTATTGAGACAAATCTAATAAGGCTCCACATTATTATGTTTTTTCTTAAGTATAAAGCACAAAAGAAAATCAAAGCAGTTGTGTAAATGGTGTCAAAATTAAATTATGCCAACTAATAAGAAACGAATGAACACTAATTAGTAATTACCTGTGCCACAATGGTAACTTCTAAGGCGAAGCTCGAGAATGGTATAACGGTTAAATTAGTAATGCTCAAATAATGATGCTTCTCCAACTCAGTGAATAACTTGGTCAATAACCCATTATGTTTATCACAGCAGATTCTTAAGAGAACCGTGTTACTCGTGGTCTTAACTTCGATTGCCGGTGGTGATCGATCGCTATAACCACCATCGCCGCTATCGCCGCTATCACCGCTACCACCACCGCCGTTACTACCACCGCTTGCAGAATAGTCGGTCACAACGGACTCCACGATCCTCTTTGCTGCTATTTCTTCAAGTACCTTTACTTTCTCTTGAAGTTGCCTCATATGTTTGATTGCCTCTCCTAAAACCGTTGTTTTGTCAATCTGTATACCAAGTGTATACAATTAGACCTGGTTATTGGACAGGGTAGTCCAATGAATATAGGGTTAGGGTCAAATTAATAGGACTTTTATTGGTAAGGGCTCTTAGAGCATATCCAATGGTTGTAGCTAGGGATTAGCTTGAAATTTATAAAAGTTTCAAGCTAATAGCTAGACCATTGGAGTGAAGATAATAAATTAGCTTGGCCAAGCAAATTAGCTTAAACAAGCTAATTTGCTTGACAACTAGCTCCCAAATTTTCCAAATAAATAATTGACAAGTGGAACAAGTATGACCAATTTAAATAACAAGCTATTTGCTAGCCATTGGAGCATAAATTAGCTAGACAATAAAATAGCTTAAAATCTTATGTGACATAACAAGCTAATTGTCAAACTAGCTTGTCATTAGAGATGCTCTTATTGGACAGGGTCTTTATTGGACAGGGTCCTTATAGGGTCAAACTTATACTACAATTATTTTGAAAATTAAAATAGTAATGATACAAAAAATTACGTGTATAGCTTCGTATTCACTTGTACTTGCACATGGCTCTTTTGTTTTTCATTTTTCATTGCTCGTTTATTGACCCGCCCATAAAGACCCGCTATTGACCCGCGACCCGCTTTTGACCCGCCCATTATCGACCCGCTAAAAATGACCCTTTCAATACCCGACCCTCTTTTGACCTGCCCCGACCCTGACCCGACCCGCCCGATAACCAGGTCTATATACAATTGGTCAAATAGGGGAAATGATAAATAAATAAATTCAAGGAAAATTTTCACTTCTTCCAAGAAAATCAACTTAAAAAATAAGGATTTCCTTAGAAAAAGTAAAAATTTCCTTAGAATTATCACTTTCCGTCAAATATCGATCTCTTAAAAGGTAATTAGGTTTCGTTCTATTGGACTTATTTTGACTGAATTTATATTATCTGAACTTAAATGAACTTATATTATCTAAACTTAACTGAACTTATAACTTGTTAATAAGTTATTCATAAATCATAATGAGTACCTTCTTAAGGCCAGGAACGATGGCAGAGAGCGAAATGAACAACTGGCTCAGTAATTCTCGACGTTTCCTCTCGGCCATAATGTGATCTTGTACTTGTCTTGGATGTCGTCTCTTCTTTGTACTTCCGCTACTTACTGCTTCCTTCTTCTTCTTCTTCTTCGTCTCTTTCTTCTGCTTCATCAATGGCGGACTCTCCTGAACATTGAAGCTTACGCCATCATTATCATCATCGTTGTTGTTGTCGTCGTCGTTGAAATCGGATAAATGATGATGAGGAGGTGATAGTATAAATTGTTCAATCAGATCGCAATCAAAATCTTCTTGAGGAGAGGCGGTATCGCTCGTAACAGCAAGTAATTGTTCATCCATGGTATCACTTTGGTGGTAAGGGTTGCTAAAGATTGGATCTACATCAATTTCCTGCATGCAATCAAGTAATACATGAGTTATGTATTCAATTCAGTCTCGTAATAGTCCGCTTTTACTTTTCATTTTAAACGATGACTACTTAGGAGTTATCCTTGCGAGTAGGGTCTTCTAAGAGCATATTTAATGGTTAGTTAGCTAATAGGGAGTATCATTATAGCTTGGTGGTATGTCCCTTCAATTTTTCAAGCAACAACAACATTTTCTAGCTACGGTATGCTCAAAATGTTAGCAAGTAGCTTGTTTTTTTTTTTTTTTTTATTATAATTATTATATTCTTACGTTTACATAATTACATTCCAAATAATTAGGAAAAAAGTTAATTTTTTTCCAAGCTAATTAGCTTGGTAGAGCAAATTTAACAAAATTTCTCCAATGATTTAGCTAATTGCTTTAAAGTTTTGGAAATTACAAGTAAGTCTCCAAATAGTGTCATTGGAGTTGCTCTAATGTTTCTCTCCTTATCTATAAAAAATTTTAAAACATAAATATAACTAAAAAAAAAGGTCACAAGGGATGTGCTAACTTGACGTTATTTTTTACACTCTAAAATACGGCAAGCGTGTACTTAATATTGTAAGGCAGGTGTTTATGTGAGTAAAATTTCCCTAAAAATGATTTTTTTAAAAAGTCACCTCGATGTTAAATTAAATCACAAATGTTAACCTTCTACAAATTACTTGTAATATATACTGGTAATCATATTATCCTAACTTTGGTGGTATCTTTCTTTTCAAAAAAAAAATATACTAGTAATCTAACATTATTATATATATAAAGGAGGCATATTTGTTGAAATCGTACAAGAATAGAACATATCAAAAGTATTACCGTTAATTGTGGCTCCCCACATAACATTTTCATCTACTTTTCTATTTTTCAGATGGTAAAAAACAAATTTTAATTTCTTTTAGGTGGTAAAATACAAGGTTTAATTTTTTAGGTGGTAAAAAACAATTTTTTGATTTTTTTTAGGTGATAAAAAACAATTTTTCCTTAAAAATAATATCTTTCATAAAATAATATAAGGATAATAAAATTGATTAATGGTTATCTAAAATCCGGGTAAATTGTAAAAACCATAACAAATGGTTAAACACTAGTATGAAGCCCGTGCGATGCACGGTAAAAAAAACAATATTTAAAATACAATGACTTATATTTTATACGAAAGTATAAGTTTATGAAAAACTCTTATGCTCAGTCTATGATATTCCTAATTGGGCTAATTGTAATACCAAAGCTAAAATTAAAATTTTACTCTAAATAAGAAAAATCTTTGATGAAATTATATACTTCGTATATGAACTGATCTATTAACATATATTGTTCTATTTTTCTACTTTGCTAAGATTTATCTAAATGGACTATTTCTACCCTAAACAAACTTCTTTGATCATCTAAATAACTAATTTTATTATCTTTGCTAAGATTTATCTAAATGCACTTTACTATATGCCAGATTTTTAAAAAAAAATTCATCGTCACTTATGGTATTTTCATTTCCCAAAACTCTTATAAAATAAAATCTTATCTTTACTATTGTCAAACTTTATAGAAGAGTGTTGAATCTTGACAGGGACTGTTGCAACATCCAAATTTATGTAAAGAAAATAAAGAATACAAAACACTTTTAATATCATTTATGAAGGATAAAGGGAAAAAAAAAATTAGTTTACAATTTAAAATAAATCTCAATAATATTAACTTGCATACTACAAACAAATTATACTAAAATATCACAAAACAAATTAATTTACAATGTAAAATAAATTTCAATAATATTAACTTGCATACCACAACAAATTATACTAAAAATTTCCAATAGCAAAAAATAAAGCATAATAATCATATGGTAAACTCGTACGATGCGTCCAAAATGCATTCATGCCATAAATCTCTATTTTAAAGTATTCAACAGGATTACTGGTCAACGATTGGTGTAAAATCTGCATCTATGCTAGATAGCTCCTTCAGGTTTTTGGAAACTTACATATCTTAACTCTTAAAGTTGAGAAATCTTGGGGATTGAAGTTGTTATGCTTAAAAAAGAATTCCATGAAAGCTGAAACAAGTGTAGAAATCGGTATTGTACGTAATGGGTTCACAGGTCAAAAGCCTTAATTCATAATTTATTTTTATAATAGGGTTTTCTTCTTTTCAAAAGAGTATGCACGCATTAGTTTGAAAATTTGTTAATGGTTTTTATAGGACAAAATATATAATTGAAGAAGGACTATTTTTTTTAATTTAGATTAAACTTATCTTGGCTTTATCTTTTTTATTTAGATTAAATTTACTTTGGCTTTATCTTTTTTATTTAGATTAAATTTACCTTGATTATCATTTTATTATCTTTTTAATCTTTATAATTTAATTTGATGACATGGAATTCTTACGTAGCGCTCCGAAATCTCTTGAAAAAACTCCCCTTTATATATATATATATTAGATTACTCCCAGTAACGGAAATTTGAATGAATTTTGTTAAATCATGGCAAATGGTTAAACATATTCTTTGATTCAAACTTCTAGAGTATTTTGTTTTTCAATTTCTAGAGTATTTTGTTTTTCAATTTCAGTAATAGTATTTTGTTTTTTTATTCAAATTTTTCTTGCTAATTTGTACAACATATTCTTTAA
Source organism: Spinacia oleracea (assembly GCF_020520425.1). Classification (NCBI taxonomy): domain Eukaryota; kingdom Viridiplantae; phylum Streptophyta; class Magnoliopsida; order Caryophyllales; family Amaranthaceae; genus Spinacia; species Spinacia oleracea. The sequence goes on from NC_079489.1 coordinate 151,650,596, forward strand.
GGGAAAGAACGATATTTTTAAATAGATAAAATTTGGTAACGGTAATTACAAACATCAACGTTAACAAACGTAATTCAAATAAAATAAACGTGTTTACTTCATAATTTTATAATACATACTTGTTTTACAATATAGTTATGTGCGAATTGAGGCACATTAATTTTCTATATCGGAATAATTAAACGTACTCATTTACATAATTTTTTTTATGTGACATAGATATTAATACATTGTGCATTTCAGTTTATGTAATTCTAATTTTATTCTAAACTATCTTTATGGGATGACAGAGTATAATTATCCACCTTATGCATTTATTTCCTAGCGGGGTACAATGATATAATGTCCGATCTCGACTAATTCGTAATTATGACTTTACTTCAGTACTGAAATTTTGATTTTTTTGTTGTGATATGTTAGTTTTAACAACATAATTTTAAGTTTTTTCGTATTTTCGCACACATCGCGTGCATAATCTACATATAAGATTAGTTACTCTATATATTAGGAATGTCAGGTTGTAGAATTGGATCACGGTCGAATTTAACGGTTAGACAAATCATAGTCCATTAAATTGATGGTTCACACGAGAGGCCCACTAAATGATACCGTAGTTTATGGGCACCAATTATTGTATTTGTGGTCCATTGTTGTCCTTGGTTTTTTAGGAGCTTTTTGGTCGAATTGAAAATAAATGTACCGTAGTTTCTAGGCAGCAATTATTGTGGACTCCATTGTTTCAAGTATTAACAAAAGGTGTTTGAATATTATATTGTGTTCCCTCGTGTATGTGTTGGTCAGAGAAGACAATGACCCGTATAACAGTATATTACCTCCGTAGAGGAAGTAAATTTGGCATGTTGTGATGTGTTTCAAAACACATCACAGGGGCATTTCTGTAAATATATTGAATTTTAATGGTACCTGTTTTAATTGTAATAGTACTCAATTTAATGAAATGGTACTTTCTTTTTAATGAATGGTACACAAAATGCCCATGTGATGTGTTTTGAAACACATCACAACATGCCGAAATTCCGCTCCCGTTTTAAAAGGGGGTTTTTGTTCGACGTCCTTTTTCGCTAAAAACGTCCTCGTTTTAATGACAGAAGTACCATGTTACCCTTATAAAAATTAACCCCCCCTTTCCTTCACCTCTAACCTCTCACCCCACCATTCAAATCTGAAAACCTCCAACCACCGCTCATTCACGGCCCACCACCTCCAACCACCCCCACTATTAACGCCCAACACCTCCACCATTCACGTCGAAAAAAATAAATAAATAATTTTTTTAAAAAATAATTATAACAATTTATATTTTTAAGTAGCCTACAATTCCGGAAAAAAATCAAAAAAAAAAATTTGAATTTTTGGGCCGCCTAGAGATGGCGGCCCAAACCATGTACGGGCCGCCCAGAGATGGCGGCCGGTACATGGTTCCGGCCGCCATCTCTGGGCGGCCCGTACATGGTTTGGGCCGCCATCTCTGGGCGGCCCGTACATGGTTTGGGCCGCCATCTCTGGGCGGCCCAAAAATTAAAAAAAAAAAAAAAAATTCAAACCTTCGACGACGATGGTTCCATCATGAACGACGACTACGACGTTGAAGGAGCGAAGTCGTCCATGAGGTGGCCAGCTCAAGTCGGTGGTAGGTGGCGGTAGACCGGTGGAGGGTGGCGGTGGTCGAGATGGTGGTTGGAGCAAAGAAGAATTAGGAATGCCAGAAACGTTTAACAATTGGGGGCTGCCGGAAAAAATAAGTGGGCGGCCGGAAAATTTACCCGGGGTGGGGAGGGCTGCCGGAAAGTGGAGAGTGAAAACTTAAGGTGAAAAGTGAAGTGGGGTTCCCTCTTTTATAAGGGTAACATTGTACTTTCACCTTAAATATTGCGGGCGATTTTAGCATATGCGGACGTCGAATAGCGATACACTTTTAAAATGATCTTTACATTTTTGTTATTTGTATTGTGCTTTATTCTTATTTTTTGTATATGAAAATTTACTATTTTACCCCTGTTACCCCCACAATATTTGCATTTTTCACTTACTTTCTCTTATTTTATTCATTTTTTTTTCTTATACTCACTTTTTTTTTTCTTTTACATATATGTCTTATTTTATCCATATTTTATTTTATCCACCCACCTTTTATACATTTTCACTATTATGTTTTAATATTTGTGCAAATAGTAACTGTAAAAATCATTTTGAAATGGAAGTAGTAAGAGATATGGAGCTCAACAAAGCTCGCTCCGGCCATTTAGGAGAAATTACTCTTGTACTTTAGGTTTCTAAATTAGAGAAATTGCTAAAACACATTAGGGTCGAATTCTAAAATTCCGTCTCTAATTTAGATCTAACTTTCTACGAAGAATTTAGAAGAAATTTCTCCTGGACTTAAGGTTTCTTAATTGGAGAATTGCTAAAACAAATTAAGAAAAGATTTTAAAATTCATCCCTAATTTAAAGACGGATGTTAAAATCTGTCCCTAACTTAGAGACGGATTTATAAATACGTCCCTAACTTAGAAACGGATTTATAAATCCGTCGCTAAAAGTAGCGACAGATTTACAATTTCCATCTCTAAATAAACTTAGAGATGGGTGATGAGAATTCCGTCTCTGTATTATAAACGCGTATAAATTCGTCGCTATACGAGATTCTTGTAATGTTGTAAGAGTATTACCCATTATACAATAAGTCGGATCTGGCTCTATAATTTCATAATCGGGTCAGGACCTTTAATAAACCCCACCTAATTGCTTTGGTCTATTTAGCTGTTGACTTTTGTCTATATTGAGTATTGTGGTTGTCTATTTTTCAAGACACATAGAAATATAGAATGAAAGTTATATGAATCGGGAACACTAGAGAACTTACCGCCATTATACTATTATGGTAATGTGTCAATATCCCTTTCAATCAGTTTTTAACTCATTTAGTCATTTACAAACGAGGTTGTTATGGTATCTTCACATCACATGATTATAACTTCAATTAGTATCTATGTACATCCATTTATGTACATAGTACATATTACGTAGTACGTAGTACTTGATTGGTGTATATTTAGACCTATACCGTTATCATACATTGATCAAGAAAAATAAAAACACGCGGTCTATCATTGAGGAAAATATGTTAAAGTTAAAAATAATTCACCAACTACATTAATTAGGAGAAGCATAAAAGTTCACAAGGATTGGGGGGTAGGAATCGTGTGGCAACATTGGGGCCACGCACCAGAAGCTACATGATTTTTATTATTTGTTTTGCTACAAGCAGAATGAAACGACGAGTTTCAAGTCATGGCATGAATCCAATAAATAGAAATCCCAACGCGTGGTTTAGAAAAATCAACAAAAATTAACAAACAAACCATGTTGATTATCGCGTCAGTAAGCCCAATAAGAGTGTGCCACATGTCCATGTCAACCTTCTTGACCAATCAAATTTCTTTATTTTAAATTGTAATTTTAACATTTATAATACTATTTTTAACCAAAAATAATTTATTTTTAAAAAATATACCAATGGTCATATAATTTTGAGATATATAAGCAAGACTTATTTTTTCTTTTAATTTCGGCAAACTTTAACTATAAACTTTTATATAAAGCGGTCTTACGCAAAAGACCGCCTTGGTGTCATATAAGTTAAGGAATGAAAATAATTAGTCAATGAATGAAACCAATTAGTTAAGTACTAGAACCAATTAGTTAAGTACTTGAATATTAGTTAAGCAATAGAACCAATTAGTTAAACAACCAAATCGATCTTTTCGATAAGGCGGTCTTACACAAAAATTGCCGAACTTTTAAAAATTAAATTTCTCTCACTAAATTTATTAAAAATTATACAAAATAAGTCGAACATAATAAATCCTTAATCAATAACACTTTCATACAAAATAAAAATTTACCCTCTTAATTACCCACTCTTTTGTTAAAGGGGTTTTATTTTTATTTTTGTAATTATATGTATTATTAAGTAAGAAAATAAATGATAAATACTCAAATATAACGGCATGGCTAAAGGCACTATAAAAAAGGGGAGTAGATACCAATTTAAGATGTAGTGGTGTTAAAAAGATAATAGGAGTAATTCACAACATCATTTATAATTTTTTTTTTAAACTCCTAATAAGACAACTAATTTCGGAAATGATGTAAAGCTCTTACCAATTCAGCAATCCATGCTTCCATAGTCTCCATTTTTTTGCCTTTAGAAAAAATAGAGCAAGAGAGAAGTAAAATAGTACGTAAAGAGAATTTTGCTTTCTTGTTCATTCTTTACACAAAAGAGAGCCCTTTTATTTATACAAAGAAAATACGGAGTACCAATTAACCTTATTTATTATTATTTATTAATTTTTTTTTTATGTTTATTTTCTACTACGTACATGCTAATTTACAATTTGAACATCTTTTTTATTTAAAATTTTAATGGCCATATGCCCATATGATTTGTCATAGTAAGATATAAGTAGATAATGGGTGTGTGGTGGATTTATTGATCTTTGATGCGGTAGGAAGAGAAGGACACTAAAACTCATTTTAAGCACGAGAATGGATGTGACCTTTACAAGTATTAAGAAAATTTAATTGAATGTTATATAACAATAAAGTAGGCAGGGTAGTTGATGATAAGGAAATAGAAAAAAAAAATAAAAAAAAGTGGGGTGTAAACATGTAAATCAAAAGTCACTTAAGACTAATTGTTTATAATTGTAATGGAAATAAGAAAATAATAAAGAACTGAGGAGTGAGTGTAAAAGTAACAAAAAATAAACATGTACTCCCTCCGTCCCGGAATAATCGCAAAGTTTTGTCTGGACACGCTTGCCAATGCACAACTTTGACCACCAATATCTTTAACTACATATTATAAAAACTTATAAAATATTAATATTTTGAAATTATATATTAGATGAAACCAACAATATATTATATACTAACATTTGTTTTCATATAATTGAAATAAAATAGGGCCAAAATGAATTAGGTAAATAGTGCTAAAAGTCAAACTGTTTCAAGTATTCCGGGACGGAGGGGGTAACTCATAATTAAAAGCAGCCGCAAGCTAGTAGTATTTGTAACCCCGAGGGATTAACGAGATGGTGGTGTGATATTGAACGATTTAACCTTGTATTATTTTAATTTTTACCAATTTTACCAAACACATTTTTAGAAAATCAACAATCAAACAAACATAAAAAGACAATACAAATAGCTAGTCAGTCAGACAACTAAGACAAACCAAGTAAAATAGCCAACAACCATCCGCCAAATAAACCTTTAACCCCATGCCAAATAAGTTGTTGGATTTATGATGAATTGATGATATATGAAAAGGATCTTTCAAACCAAAAATGATCTTTACGTAAGATAAGGGGTGTGTGCCTGTGTGGTGGACTGGTCCCTGGTGCAATAGAAAAGGATCATTCAACCCATAAAAATTTGATGATGTAAAATTCAGTAGTAAATTTATAATTTATAATATTATTTTTTTTCGTAACCTTTTCAACTTCAACGGTACAATATTATTTTTTCCGTTTTTATTTACATGACACAATTGGATTTAAGACACTATTCATACAAGCTTATTTGACTCTCTTTTGTGATTTATACTTAAGAAAAAAACATATTCATGTGAGATATGATTAGACTCGTCTCAATAAATATTTTTTAAATATCAACTTTTTATAATTTTTTCTTATCCGTAATTGGAGATATTAATGTTTAAAATCATGCATTGGCAAACGTGTCAAAATAATTTGGTCATTTAAAAAAGAACAGATGAAGTATTAATAATAATTAAGAAAAAGTGAGCCGCTTCTCCCTCTCCCCCTCTTTTCTCTCCCTTTAGGGTTTACAAAAGTTAGGGTTTTCTAGGGCGGAAATAGCCAATTTTCTTCGGAAATTTGGTTATTTCAGCCCCCTTCTCTTTCACTTCTGTTGTTTTTTTCTTCAGATCTCAATAAAACTACATAGTTTCAGTGTAGTAAGTACCCCTATGGTGGATTTGATTGTTTCAGTGTAGTAAGTACCCCTATGGTGGATTTATTTCTAGTTAAGTTTTGTGTGTTTTGTGTGTTTAGTTTATGGTGGGTTTGATTGTTTCAGTGTAGTAAGTACCCCTATGGTGGGTTTGTTTCTATTTATGTTTTGTGTGTTTAGTTTAATTCAGGTTGTTTCTTCGGTAAAGATTTATGCGGGATCGAAGAGGATGTCAATCTTTCGACTACAATCAGACGAATCAGACAAAAATCATATTTGTCACGACTACAACTGATCTATAGACTCCCTCGTCAATGAAGGCTGTAAATCACATCGATATAAAAGAGGGTATACAGAATGTTTGATATACTACGATCGTAGCTATGGTGAAAGGAAGTTTTTATTTGATTCGATTATTATGTATTTGTTAGATTTAAATCTTTATGTAGATATCGTATGACTTTTTTTATCAATGAATTAATTTGTTTATCAAAAAAAATATATATTAATAATAATTTGTGTATGTTTTTTTTATAACGAAAGAAAATCAATGCGGACCACCTTTTAATCATCCTTTCAAATGAATTACGGAGTATTTCTTTCTTCTCAACAAATTTTTCAATAATATTAGTTGCCATTATTTTATTTATATACAATGTTGACAATTATTATTTTTAATAATTTATTAAAAATCAATGGTATTAAGTGTAATGTCATTTGATTTTATTACCCCGTATATACTTTCGTAATATTAAGTTTTAAGATTTTTTGAAAAAAGATAATTTGATATAACTATAATCAAAGTTATATCTTCCCAAACGCGCTACTCAAAGTATCACATTTTTTTGAAACAGAGAAATACAATGACTCCGATGACTAAAGAGAAATGATAAAGAGAACAAAGAATACACTGAATGAAAAGCACTCTAGTATCGAACTACCCCAACCCAATTCCAAAAAATTTGGTGAATAGATTACAAAGCTAACCGATTAACCGAGTGGTAAACACATGGTAGATTCTACATACTCAGAACTAGCCAAACTAGAAACTAATCGAAAATTAACCTACTTAAAATTATACCAATAATTAAATTTTAAAAAAAAATAAAAGAAAAGAAGGGACTAGGAATTTCAATGGGGCGGGGCGGATGCGGATGTAGGTCCCTCCATTCCCATTCCCACCTAAAATTTTCATCTCCATCCTCGCCCCATCACCCATGACAGGTACAAAACTCATCCCCATCCCGTCCCAACGGGTGTAAACTAAAATTCATTCCCACCCCACCACCCAACTGGGTATCCATCCCCATCTTATCCCCATCCCATATCCGCGCAGTAGCAATTGCTTTACATAATAAACACACCAAGAGAGAAGAAAATAAAATAAGGCAAACTTGTCAAAAACTACCTTATAAATATAATTTTTGCGAAAAATACCTTATAAAAAAAATGTTGTAATAAACTACCTTATAAAAATGTTATGTTGTAAGATACTACATTTGGCCAGAATATGAGCATTAATTCAAAATCACGACGTTGACTTTACAAGGTGCATCTTACGCGACATCTAACGGGAAAGACATAATTAAATGGCACGTTACATATATATGGTAAAGTCAATCCCGGAATATCGATCAAACGTTCGTAATTCGGGAAAAGGTATTATTTTAGAATATAATTTTTTTATAAGGTAGTTAATTGCAACATTTTTTTATAAGGTAGTTTTTTACAAATAATTAATTTTATAAGGTAGTTTTTGACAAATTTGCCAATAAAAAAGTACATAAATTATAATAATTTATGTTAAATGGTTATTTATGATAGGACCCTAGTAGTATATCAACTACCCACAAGAATCACCTCCAAGACAATCAACCAAACAATACAACTCCAATATACCACAAATAATCCAATAACCAAATAACCTAACAATCAACCAATAATGGACAGCAACTAAAATCAAATGCGGAAGAACAAAATCAATCAACACACACGAATTATACGTGGAAAACCCCTTCGATGTGAAGAGTAAAAAACCACGGGACTTGTGAGGAGTCCACCCTTGTCACCTTCTCTTATTATGATAAAATCGCAAAGAACCCAAATCAGACAAACAAAGGTTCAAAACCCACCAACACTTCCATACATAAGAAATGAACAATTAAGAGACAAGAGATGAAAAATATAACCCAAAAACGTAGGTTATGTCCAGCAGCGACCATGGAAAAACCAAAGCTACAAACGACGATCCAACGGTTCAAAATGAGGCCCTATGTATCCTCGACAAGCTGACCAAAAATCAGCACGATCCGACCGTTGAACTCACTGAAAACTACGAGCTCACTTCTCTCTTTCTTTCCTATCCTTTTGTGTGTGTGTTTTCTGATTTTTGTCACACTCCTTTGCTGCCTCTCAAGACAGCCAAATATTACCCTAAGCTTCCTAAAGAAGCTTCAACATAACCCAACATTGGGCCACAACAATAAGTAGAATATTGGGCTTCCACTTAAAACACAAGCACAAGTATTAACATAACTTATGCACAAAAGTGGGCTGGACCCACAACAATCTCCCCCTCCAGCCCATCACGGGGAAGAAACGATCACTTGAACCGCATCCCGGCAAGCTTACTACAAAGCTCAACCTTGCTTCCGGGAACTACCTTTGTTAATATATCTGCACCATTCTTGTCGGTGTGGACTTTCTTCAGTTTCATTCTCTTTTCTTCAATTACATCTCGCAACCAATGATATCTAATGTCAATGTGTTTTGTGCGAGCATGATACATTGAATTCTTGCTCAAATCCATAGCACTCTAACTGTCATAGAATACTACATACTCACCTTGCTTCAAACCCAACTCTTGAAGGAACCTCTTAAGCCAAAGCATCTCCTTGCTCGCTTCCACTACTGCAATATACTCTGCCGTAATTGTGGACAAAGCTACACATTTTTGTAGCTTGGATTGCCATGAAATGGCTCCCCCTGAAAATGTAAACACATAACCTGAGGTAGACTTTCTATTATCAAGATCACCTGCCATGTCTGCATCAGTATAGCTATCAAGTATAGGTTTGCCACCTCCATAACATAGACTCAATTTGGAGGTGCCCCCCAAGTATCTGAAGATCCACTTCACTACTTCCCAGTGAGCCTTACCCGGATTGGATAAGAAACGACTCACTAAACCGGCCGCATATGCAATATCAGGTCTAGTACACACCATAGAATACATCAAAGAACCAACAGTAGAAGAGTAAGGAATGGATGACATAGCTTCTTTCTCCTTCTCTGTTGTAGGACAAGCTCTCTTACTTATCTTGAAGTGAGTAGCTAGTGGTGTACTAACAGGCTTAGCATGCTTCATATTGAACCTTTCAAGCACCTGTTCAATATACTTCTCCTGGGATATCCACAATTTTCCAGCTTTCCTGTCACGAGCAATCTCCATGCCTAAGATTTGCTTTGCAGGACCCAAGTCTTTCATGTCAAATGACTTGGACAATGCTTTCTTCAAACTTTGAATCATATCTGCATCTTGTCCAACTATCAGCATATCATCTACATATAAAAGAAGGATGATGAAATTACCTCCAAAGAACTTTATGAAATACACACAAAGATCGGCTGTAGTACGTTTATAACCATTGCTTGTCATAAACGAATCAAATTTCCGGTACCACTGCCTTGGTGCCTGTTTGAGCCAATAAAGACTCTTCTTCAACTTGCAAACAAGTTTATCTTTCCCTTTTTCTTCAAAACCTTTAGGTTGCTCCATGTAGGCCTGTGCAAAATTTGGTCCGGATCGAAAAATTAGGCCGGACCGGACCGGACCAGACCGAACCGGACCGATTTTTTTCGGCCCGGTCTTCGGGTCTTCCAAAATGAAAAATCGTTCTTCGGTCCGGTCCGGTCCAAACTCGAAAAAAAACCGGACCGGAACAAAGACCGATTTTTAAAATATTTTTTTTTTTTGAAAAAGATAATTACGCTGCCGTGTTGCCTGCATAATGCGGATTTGTGGATTTGCGGTTATTAAAAAGATTTTAAGCGTTTAAAAAACTGCAAGCACTTCATCATAACCCTAACTCTCCACGCTATTCATCTTCTTCTCTGTCTCTTTGCTTCTCTACCGGTTGGTATTTACAGATGCTTGTCAATTTGTTTATCAATTTCATCTCAATTCCTTAAAAGTGGTAAGCATTACTTAATTTTTCTCTATTCCTTCATGTTCCTTCAATTTCTTGCCTTTCTGTTTTTTTTCTTAATGGTCTAGTTTGTTGTTTTGCTGTTTTGATTTCCTGCCTTCTACGTTGTAAATCAAATGTACTAACATATAAAGAGTACGAGTATTATTCATGGACGAAGGGAGGCCAAATACCTGTTATTTATACTTAAGAATGGTGACTAATGCATGAATTCTGCAAGCTCCACCATACTTGAACGGTTTTAATGGTAGTTTGTCACTTTGTTGTTTTAATGAATGTAATTATGTAAATATTTAATTGCCAATTGTGATCAGTTCTGAATTTTGACTCTTTGAATTATGAGTAATTGAGTACTCCGTATTCAGTTTGAGTTCTTTTACTTTGAGTTTGACTGAAAATAGTGACTTAGTGATATGATATCCGACTTGTTACTGCCTTATTGGCTTGTGAGTTGTGGTGTGGCTTTTAGGATTTATGTAATCGTCTCTTCCCAATTTAATATGGCTTAAATTTTTATCTCAAATTCTGATATACTTTCCACACATGATCTCTAATTTCGTATATAATATTTGATCCAATGTCTTATCTTCTAGTTTTTTTGTTTAATATGTAAATGAGCCGGAAGTCAATTAAAAGTGGAGTATTAAATTGAAATGTAAGAGATACAACATACAACAGGTGGAAAAATTAGAGACAATGTATAGGCAATCTATACACTATAGCAGACTAAACCATGAATGCATATGTATATTCTTGTTAGATTCATAGTAATAAGATCATGCATAGTAATAAGATCTTTGTTTAGTTCTGTATATTCTTGTTAGATTCATTTAATTTTTTAATTACTATTGAAAATTTTCAACGTAACATCCCTTTGATATAAGTAGTAGGAATTAAATCCGTTGCCTTAGCCCTTAGGTACTCAATATAGTTTTCTAATATATTAATAATATTCTAATATTCCTTTATTTATATTCTTCTCTTACAGATGGCATGTCCTACAAAAAGAAGTAAAATATCATTTTCCGAGTCCGAAACTCAAGAATAAATTGCAGAAGTACAAGATGATAATAGTAGTGAGTCTCAAGATGATGACCTTGTAGAGATGAAGGACCAAACAATGAAAGCTTTGTTACCACCAAGACAAAAAATTGTGGGAAGAGAATACATTGAGGGCTCAAAAGGGAGGAGAGCTGACTATTGGGTGTATTTTTGGGAGTACATGGAGAAAGGTAAAAATAGAGCTGAGTGTAAGTATTGTGAAAATGTAACTTTTGCTTGTGATGTTCGTTCTAATGGCTCTAAAAATGTGAAATATCATTGGGAAAGATATCATGCTAATCCTACAAATAAGTCTAAAATGAAAGGTAGACAAGCTGAATTGGTGTTTGACATTGACAGTGAAGGAGGAGAATCAAAAGTTAAAAATTGGGTTTTGAATGTCAAAGATGTTAGAGATGCAGTTACTTACATGATCATAGTAGATGAATTACCTTTTCGTCATGTGGAGAAACCTGGATTCAGGCATCTTATGACAACTTGTTGTCCTAAATTTCATATACCATCACGTTTTACTATTGCACGTGATTGTTTGCAGCTTTATGGGAAAGAAAAGACAAATTTAAAGGAGTTTTTACGAATGAAATGTCAAAGAGTTTCTGTTACAACTGATACATGGATAAGTATTCAGAAAATCAATTACATGTGTCTCACTGCTCATTTTATTGATGATGATTGGAAGTTGCATAAAAAGATTTTGAATTTTTGTCCTATTTTTAGCCACAAATTAAGGTAAGGCCATTGCTAAAGATGTAGAGGAATGTTTGGTTGATTGGGGTTTAGATGATAAATTATTTACCGTGACTGTGGATAATGCAAGTTCTAATGATGTTGCATGTCTAGAATTGAAAAAAATGATGCAAAGAAAATCAACATGCATTGGTAACGGGGATTACTTGTATATGAGGTGTGTTGCGCATATCATTAACCTTATAGTGTGGGATGGGCTGAAAAATAACAAGAAATCTATTGATAAAGTTAGATATGCTGTGAAATTTGTTAAGAGTTCTCCTTCTAGGTTGAAACTATTTAAAGATCTTGCTGAAAAGTATGTGCGGAGCCAGTTATCACCTTCTTTAGATGTTCCTACTAGATGGAACTCTACATTTGACATGTTAGATAGAGCCTTGAAGTTTCGTGATATTTTTCGGAGGATGGATATTCCAACTAATCCCCAACTATATTCTACATTGGAAGTTGATCTTGATGGAGATGATAATGAAGATCCTATTGAATTACAATTTGAAATGGAAAATGCAGGGGGCTCCCTCAGAAAATGATTGGAAGGTATGTGAAGGGTTTGCTTTATTTCTGAAGGAGTTTAAGACATTGACTGAACAAGTTTCTGGCTCATTGTATGTGACTAGCAATTCAACATTCTTTTTTATTGCACGTGCTTTAGATCAATTAAATAAGTGGATGGCTAGTGATAATAATGATTTTAAGAGAATGGCTACAACAATGAAAAAGAAGTTTGATAAATATTGGGGGAAACTTGAGAAGATGAATGTGTTAATATACATGGGGGCTATTCTTGATCCTAAAGTGAAGCTTGTAGGCTTAAAACTTGTTTTTGATCGCATGTATGGAACAATTAAAGGTGAAGAATTAGGTGAAGTTGTTCATAATAAAGCGTGTAAGTTGTTTGATGACTATAGGAGGATATATGCACCTTTTAGTCCTAATATTGATGAGATGGCTTCTACAAGTTCTTCACATTCTACTAGCATTGATCTCAAGAAGGATATTGAAGAACAAGTGAAAAAGTTGAGAACCGATAACATATATTCAAGTTCAGAATTTGATAGATACTTAAATGAGCAGTTAGGGGAACATGAATTGGATTTGAATATATTAGTTTGGTGGAAAATGAATGCTCATAGGTTTCCGATATTAGCACGTTTAGCTCGTGATGTACTAGCAGTTCCTATATCTACAGTGGCATCTGAGTCTGCATTTAGTGCAGGGGGTCGTCATCTTGATCAATTTAGAACCTCTTTGACTACTAAGGTAATTTTATTACTGCATTAATATTATGTTTATTTTATTTTTTTTACTGGTTAACTTTTATTTAAATTTTACATATTTATGAAGATGGTAGAAGCTCTTATTTGCACTCAAGATTGGATTCGCCCTAAGAAAGAGAACGATGAGAGGTTGAATGTGGAGGGAAAGTTGGAAGATTTAGTGCAACTTGAGAAGGGTATGTTCCTTCTTTACTAATATATTTTTGTATAAATTTGGTTTTTTTTTATTCGAATTTCCTACTGACTCATTTTTTATTCTTAAATTGTTAGAATTTGAGAACTCTTCGTTAAACGGTGACAAATGATGAACATTTTAGTTATTTTTATTATAATTGAGGTAAGAAAATGTCAAGGTTTTATATTTGTAAAGTATAATTGACTATTATGTTTTATGTTTATGGATTGCGTAATTTTTTATTTTGATAATACTAATGCTACTTTTTTTTAATCATGCAGATTAATAATGTGGGATAATTTTATATTTAAAGAAGTTGGTTGATCTCTGGAGGCTTTATTCAATTAGTTTTAGCTTTCGTTTTACAATATGAGTTTTAGCGTGTATTACATGTTTTTGACTTGGTTACATGTTTCACACTTTTGTAGTTTTTGTACGTTTGATTGTTTGAATGTTTGATTACATTAGAGATTTTGAGAAGACGCACAATTTATGTAATAATAAATGGCTAAATGCCTTTTTATTTGCATTTGCATATGCTGATATGCATAAACATATAAACAACTAAACAAGCATAGTAATAGGATGTAGGATCCTTAAATCCTACGAGCCATGCTGGCATTAGTGGCATGTATGCAAATTGAGTTCTAAATTTTTGATGGTCCATACATATAAGACCTGTAGATATATCTACATTATATGTACATTGTATGGATTTTTTTTTAATAGAGAGTTGTTTTTAACCGGTCCAATCGGTCCGGTCCGGGTTTCAGACCGAATTTATCGGTCCGGTCCGGTCTTGGACCGATTATTTTCGGTCCGGTCTTTGGGTCGCAGATTTTATTTTTTCGGTCATCGGTCCGGTCCGGTCCGGTCCGGGTTTGGACCGATGAACAGGCCTAGCTCCATGTAGATCTCTTCATGCAAGTCACCATGTAAAAATGAAGTTTTTACATCAAGTTGTTCTAACTCAAGATCAAGACTTGCTGCTAAACCCAACACAGTTCTGATAGATGTCATTTTGACCACCGGAGAGAAGATCTCATCAAAGTCAATGCCCTTTTTCTGGTTGCATTCCTTTACCACCAATCTGGCTTTGCACTTCACTATCTTCTCACCATCTTTGTTGTTCTTGAAAACCCATCTGTTTCTCAAGATTTTCTTGCCCTTGGGAGGCTTCACTAGCTCATAGGTGTCATTCTTTTCATAGGAATCCATCTCCTCCTTCATTGCATCGAGCCACTGGTTTTTCTCATCATGAGACAACACCTCTTGATAGTTCTCTGGCTCTCCATCTTCACTAACTAGAATGAACTCTGAGCTTGGATACTTTGTTGAAGGTTTACGCTCTCTAGTGAACCTTCGAACATGTGTATCATCCACTTGAGGGGTAGGTTGCTCCCCCTTCTCATGAACCTCTTCATGAACCACTTCCGATCCTCATGTACATCTTCCTCATGAATTTCTTCATCGGATGAAGACTAATCAAGATCATCATCATCATCAACATGATCTAGTACATTATCATTAGGTTGTACCTCACCAACATCATCATGTACATCATCAAGTACATCCTCAACATTCTTATTTGCTGGTTGAATAACATGAGGGGTAGAAGTAGAGCCATTAGTAGTATCAAAAGACAAATCTGAAGTAGAAGTGTACCTTGTACTCAGAAGATCTGCACCCTTCTCGTGCTCAAAGAATACTACATCTCTGCTTCTCACTACCTTCTTCTTTCGTCCCGCTGCGGCCTCTAACCTTCCGTCATGTTTGTCATAGAGTCTGAAACCATACTCTTCATCCATATACCCAACAAACACATATAGATTGGATTTCGAATCAAGCTTTGACCTCGATCTGTTCTTTAGGCACATGCATGTATGCCTTGCTGCCAAAGACTCTCAAATGCGAATAAGTGGGATCACGTCCCTTCCATGCTCTCTCTGGAATGTCACGACCAAGAGGAATCGATGGAGATCGATTAATCAAATACACGGCACATTGCACTGCTTCCGCCCAGAATGTCTTAGGAAGATCAGACATTCTAAGCATGCACCTCACCTTCTCAACAATGGTTATGTTCATCCTCTCAACAACTCCATTGTGTTGTGGTATGCCAGGCTCTGTCTTCTCATGTCTAATGCCATGTTGTGAGCAATAATATTTGAACTCATTCGAAGTATACTCACCACCATTGTCAGATCGAAGACACTTCAACTTTCTTTCGGTCTCCCTTTCTACCATGGCATGAAACTTTTTGAAAATCTCGAACACTTGGCTTTTTATCTTCAACATATACACCCAAGCTCTTCGAGTAGCATCATCGTGACAAAATATCTATTGCCACCAAGAGACTCCACCTCAATAGGACCACAAACATTGGAGTGAACTAACTCCAACTTTTCTTGCCTTCTGGTGGACTTCCTAAAAAAGGAAGCTCTATGCTGCTTACCTGCCAAACAATGATCACAAGGGTCGAGAGAAACTGATATATCAACATGAATAAGAGATTTACTTGCTAACAGTTTGATCCCCTTGTCACTCATATGCCCTAGCCTCCGATGCCACAAATTTGGAGAATTCTTTTCTTTAACTGCATTCAGCTCACCAGAACATACACTCAAGTATGTCTTATACAAAGAAAAACACAACTCGCCACGAGCAACTGTCATCGAGCCCTTAGACAATTTCCACTTACCATCACCAAAGGTGTGTCGGTACCCTTCTAGATCAAGTACATTTGCAGACAACAAGTTAAGGCGTCAATCAGGGATATGGCGCACATTCTTCAATGTAAGCATGCACCCAACACTTGCCTTCACACGAATATCACCCAACCCAACAATGCTAGCTGAGCTCTTGTTCCCCATCTTCACACTACCAAAATCACCAGATTGATAGTCCGTGAAATATTCCCTTTTGGGAACACAATGATATGAAGCACCTGAATCTACAAGCCACTCTGTGTTTGAACTCCCTACATGATGACACTCACTAGTTGCACAAATCAAAGCGACATCATCATCAATCTTAGAAGTGGTTGCTGCAGTATTTTTATCATCTTCCTGCTTTTGTGAGTATTGCTTCTTACCTTGTTCTCTCTTCCAACGGTAGCAAAACTTTTTGATATGGCCAGGATTGTTGCAGTAATGACATGTCCTAGTCTCTTTGTCTCTAGACTTGGACCTCCCCTTTGAGTTATCACGGCCTTTGGGACCCTTACTCTTGCTTCTTCCACGATTCTCAACAACAAGAGATGTGAATTATTAACTCCCATCTCCTTTCTTCTAATCTCTTCATTGAACATGCTTTCTTTGATCACATCCAAAGATAGAACACGTTCTGGAGTAGAGTTACTAATAGTCACAACTAAGGTTTCCCAACTATCTGGCAAAGAACTCAACATAAACAAAGCCTACAATTCATCATCAAGAACAATCTTCATAGTAGTCAGCTTGTTAATAATATCCTGAAAGTAACTCAAATGCTCAGAAACAGACTTTCCACCTTTCAATTTCAAATTAACAAGTCTCTTGATTAATGAAGCTTTGTTATGTGCGGTCTTCCTTTCATAAAGACCTTTCAATTTCTTCCACAAATCATATGGGTCGGACTCCTGAGACACATGGTTGAAAATACTAATATCAACCCACTTCCTAATAGTCTCCAAAGTTTTTCTCTTTAACTTTCCCCAATCTTTCTCTTCCATTTTCTCTAGTCTTTCAGGTTTAATTATGGTGCCATCGGCTTTTATGGTTGTTTAATTGGATAATAGAAATCTTTGCAATATAGGAAATCCTCCGATCCATCATCGGTCTCCAGATGGAATAATTGGTTGATGTCAATTTAACCATTGAACTACCTTCACTACTACTAGAAGACTCCATAACAAGGATCAAATTAAACCCCGCTCTTGATACCAACTAATAGGACCCTAGTAGTATATCAACTACCCACAAAGATCACCTCCAAGAAAATCTACCAAACAATACAACTCCAATATACCACAAATAATCTAACAACCAAATAACCTAACAATCAACCAATAATGGACAGCAACTAAAATCAAATGCGGAAGAACAAAATCAATCAACACACGCGAATTAAACGTGGAAAACCCCTTCGATGTGAAGAGTAAAAAATCACGGGACTTGTGAGGAGTCCACCCTTGTCACCTTCTCTTATTATGATAAACTTGAGGGCAAAAGAACCCAAATCAGACATACAAAGGTTCACAACCCACCAACACTTCCATACATAAGAGATGAACAATTAAGAGACAAGAGATGAAAAATATCACCCAAAAACGTAGGTTCTATCCAGCAGCGACCATGGACAAACCAGAGCTCCAAACGACGATCCAACCTTTCAAAATTAGGCCCTATGTATCCTCAACAAGCTGACCAAAAATCAGCATGATCCGACCGTTGAATCTCCAGAAAACGGCAGTTTTCTGATGGCTGCCCTGAAAACTACGAACTCACTTCTCTCTTTCTCTCCTCTCCTTTTTGTGTGTGTGTTTTCTGATTTTTGTCACACTCCTTTGCTGCCTCTGTGAGGGGGTCGAAAAAGCACGAGGCTAATGCGTGACCTCGTCCCTCGTGGGTGTGACGCTTCTTTTTGTCAAATCAAGTGTAATTGGATTTCCTGTGAGTTTACACCCAATTGACTAGTAATATAGGAGTCGCCATCCAGTTTTTAACGACAATGAGAAAAACTGGCAAAACCCGGTTATCGTGACATAAAGGGAGTGCAATTATGTTTGACCACGACGGCCGTAGGTTCCCTTGTGATCCCTGGTGGTGGGGATCGCTCAACGTACACCCGCAGGGTAGAGATTGAGGGTTCGGAGGACTGTAACTACCGAGAGGAGTAATCGCTCTTCGATAACTCCAGAGGCAGGATATCCTTACTAGCTCAGCATAAATAATTGAAGGGACATGCGTTAACTATTAAACTAATCTGAGTTGATTTTAACAATATGCAACATATAGTACTAGATCGAGCGCGATTATCTGATTTAGATTGTTTCAAGGGACCTAGCATGATAATCCAATTTCCCAAAAATATCATATTTATTAAGCGTGATCGAACAATCAGATTTAGTTAGTTTAACAGTTCATAAAAGGGCGAGGAAAGCAATTAAATCATAGAAAAGGGACACATTACGACGCACCCTTGAGAGGTGCGTCACGGTTCTCAGAAAACTAACCACTCTGACTTTGCTATTTCTCCTTTTATTTAACGAATCTCAAATTATGGGACAGGATACGTTCTGTTCGATTTATGGATCGATTGCGACAGAACGCGTGATCAGTTTTGTAGCGTGAGGCTTAGGCTTAGGGGTTTAGAGTCAATACTCAGAATAATAATTGTGTGTTGTTGTTGTTTTCACGTCGAACTTAAGGCCCTATTTATAGAAAAGAGTTCGTGGAAAGATAGAATTGTAGAACTCTAATCCACGAGGAATTAGGAAAAAACACGTACCAGGTATTTTCAGCGCCCAGGCCTGGGCGCCGAAGATTTCGGCGCCCAGAGCCAGGCTTTGAAAATAGGATCTGGGCTGTTTTTCTTAGTCAGATTCGGATTCCTAGAATCCGGAGTATTTGAGATTTAATTGAGTCCTTTAGTGCGTATTAACCTTGTGACGGGATGCGTCTGGGCCCGTTACGAACTCTAGGCTCGTTAGGATTTTAATTAATACGTGACTCTTACTTTCGAATCATATTAGGAATAGGATTCTCTCGCAATTTCTATCTCATTTAGGATTTATGTTGGAGTGCAACACCTAATTCTGACAGGTTTCTATCTTTTATGACTTGCCACTTTTAACAACTACCCATTACGGCAGTTACTATTTTAGCAAGTTTCCATAAATAGCAGGTTTCTATAAATAGCAGGTTTCGGGTGAAATGAAAAGGGGCAATGAGATTCGTTATTTTATACGAGATGCGTTGTCAAGTGGAGATTTACGTTTTCATCATCGAACCTTCCCTTTTCGGGAATGGGGACAAAAGTAGGTGTCTACAGTTAGCCCCCACTTTGACTGAGTCTTGGAATAAGACGATGGTCAAAGTACTAGACGGAGTGCGCCACACAAGCCATGGTGACCTGTTTTTGCGAGGGTCTCACGAGCCCCCGAGTGATAACATTTGACTTAAGGGTCATCACTTGAAGTGTCGACATATCCCTCACGTGTCATTGGGATTTGTCAACGGATAGTATAGAAACTTCCTCACTTTGTCATTGGAAGGATCTAAAGGTGCGTTGAAACTCCCTCACTTTGTCATTGGGAGTAGCTACAGATGTTTTCGAAATCAAAGCTATAAAGTGTAATTGGGCCTGGCCAAGCCCAACTACGAGGTAAAAATGTTTTTAAAGATTCTCATTTTCAAGGCTAGTTAAACGAGAAAACCCCCTTGTTTTTATGGGACGTAAAACGAAGGAAAATCCAGCACATCGTTCTTTTTTGGAAAAACGGAAAACCAATCCTTTAATTTTTGGAAAAAAGGGAAAACCAATCACATCGTTCTTTTTTGGAAAAACGGAAAACCAATCCTTTAATTTTTGGAAAAAAGGGAAAACCGACCACATCGTTCTTTTTTGGAAAAACGAAAAACCAATCCTTTAATTTTTGGAAAAAGGGAAAACCGATCACATCGTTCTTTTTTGGAAAAACGAAAAACCAATCCTTTAATTTTTGGAAAAAGGGAAAACCGATCACATCGTTCTTTTTTGGAAAAATGAAAAACCAATCCTTTAATTTTTGGAAAAAGGGAAAACCGATCCTTTAATTTTTGGAAAAAGGGAAAACCGATCCTTTAATTTTTGAAAAAAGGGAAAACCGATAAAGGTTATCGCTGCAGCGACTAAGGACCTGCGCGGTTAGTGACGCAGACCCCGCCGGCTAAAGATGGCAAGCCTGTCCGCTAAGGGTGGACACCCCGTCCGATAGAAGTGGACGAATCTATTTTGAAATTTGTTTTGTGTTTATTTTTTGGAAAATGAGGACCTACGTGGTTTGTGCCGTAGACCCCGCCGGCTGAAGATGGCGAGCCCTGTCCGCTAAGGGTGGACGCCCTGCTCGCTGGAGGTGAGCGAACCTGAATTCGTCTTTTTGATTTGGGATTCGCGTGTCGCGGTCTTGCCTGATTGAGGTGGGAAAGTCCCTATTTCATTTTTTCTTGTGATTTCTCTTGAGAATTTATTTTTTATTCATTCTTGTAGGAGCGAATTCTTTCGAGGGATGCCTGGACTTAGTTGCAACCTGAATGTGGGTTGACAACGTGCTTAGACGGACCATTGTCTCGTGGTCATCATCTTTCATGGTTTTGAGCTAGTCTTTATGGCTCAATTTTGCCACTACTTGGGTCCTTGATTAGGGGACCATGTATAAGTATCAACGACGACCTTTATCTTGAGGTCGTAATCCGGTTTTATTTTTTGAGATTATCAAAACACGGGACTTCGTACAGCGTAGTCTGGGAATATTGTTTTAAGTTTGCATAATATATATTTTCTTTCGAGCCCCCCAAGCATTCGTGCTTGACGGTCATTTCTTGTCAAAGGGGTTCTTTGGGGATACGCATTCTGTAATGTCCTTGATCGTGTTTGGGATTGTGCTCGTAAGTGCGAGCGATCTTTGTAGTGGTGTGCTACTCTTAACAAAGCCGTGAGGTGCGACTTTCAGTAAGGAAATCGGCAATTTTCGAGTCGAATGGATGCGGCAGGGCCCAATAGAAGTTAGGGCCTTTTTTGAGCCTGAGTTCATTTTCGGCGCCCATGCCTGGGCGTTAAAGATTTCGGCGCCCAGCGCTGGGCGCTGAAAATAATTTCTGGCGAGGTTTCTTGATGACACAGTTGGCCTCTTGTTCGTTCGTTCTCTTTTTTTTCTTCTTTTGAACGCGTTTGTAAATGTTCGATACTTAGAAAAGATGATATGTATGTGCGAACGAGCGTTCATAGAATGGCCGTTGTGTGCGGTCCATTAATCAGTTTGTTTGAATCATTTTTTTTTGAGCAATGACTGATTTTGAATAGTTTGCTTAGAAGCTTGATAGGGTTCAGGCCCATTCACGAGGTGGGCTCAAACATCGTGCCCTTTCGATTGTTCAAACATTTGCTTCGAGATTTATTTTTATTTTGCTATGGTTGTTTCGTAGCTTGGAGCCCCCAAGTATGTATGTTGGGATGCTTCCTTTTGGCGTACGATTTTTGGAGGTTCTTTCGAGAAAGATGCCCTGGGGTTCCGCTCGTGTAGGTGCGAGCTATCCCTTTCGTGGTAGGTAATATTTTGCTACCTTTAATCCTTAATGTAGAAGTCCTGTGGCTTGCATTTGGGCGATAAGTAGTCTTTGCCTTTTGCTCTTAGTCGTGCCCGCATTAGTGCGATATGCCTTACTCTTTTTTTTTAGACTTGTACCGTGGGACGATTGAACTTATGGTGCAACGTAGGCTTTGTGTGGCCTAACGGTGTGTCTTAGAACATTCCTCGAGGCGTTGGGATATCATTATTATCTTTGCATTGGAGTACTTGATCATGCCTCGTTCAGATGTTTGAACAAGTGTAGCACCTTCTGCGTGGGTTTGCACGGCTTATTACTTTGTTCGATGCGAGGATTAATAGGTGTTTCTTTCTTATTTTTATATCTGGGCAAAACTTGGCTAGCAGAAAGATCCAGCGCCCAGGCTGGGGCGTTAAAGATATCGGCGCCCAGCTCTGGGCGTTGAAAATGATTTCTGGGCAGAACTTTGACAGTTTTTTTTTTTTTTCTTTTTTTTTCGCTTTTGCTTTGGAACGATGTAGACTGTGTAACGGGCGCTTTATAGGGCGAGCGTTATGTGCAGTGGTTTGATCGGAGTTTTGGTAACTCGCGATTTTTAGTTACCCTTGTTAGTGGGGTGACTTTATATATTCTAAGTAGTGCTTAGAGTTTGGGAGGGGTTGTAGTCATTCTAAGGTTCGTTTTACGCGATTAAAGCTTAGGATTGTGCCCCTATGACATATGTATAGCATTAGCGTCGAGAATTTGCGATGAAATCGTCATTTCGAGCGTTTTTAGAGTGTTTTTCTCAAGCCTCCAACTGTAGCTACGGGATTGGCTTGGTGCTATAATGCCTTGCATACGTTTTTATGCATTCATGGTGACATGGATCATGAATAGTTTGAACCAGACTCGTTTAGTGCGAGGCACGTTCGAGTAGTGATCTGCTACTTCTCTTGTAAATGTCGTATTATGCGACATCATGGTCAAGGTAGTCACATGTTGAAGTATGCCTTGACCAAAAGCTAGGTGCCTTTCTTTACCCATAATCATATTTAGAAATCTTTTTGACTCACTTGCAATATCGAGATAAACACATACTTAGCTTTAAACCAACGACACTTTATTATGTTCGAAAAAGTCTTTGAAATTTATTTGAAACTTATTAAAAAATCCGAGTCCTACTGTGTACAATCCGAGGTGTCCTAGGCAAGTTGACTTATAGAAGGGTTCGTACAGGATCACATGAGTGAATCAAAATACTGTTACGTTTTTCGGAATGCTGTCTAAGGATTTGCTGGAAGCCAAGGTGCAGGCGTCAAGGTATACTTGTGCCCGTTTGGCATATACTTTAGGCTTTTAGGGCCATCTTTTCCAAAATTGCGGGAATATAAACCGTTTTCAAATTGACTTAGATTTACTTGGTGTATGTCTGTATAAAAGGTCGAGCTATACTTAGTTCCTTCCCTATCTCTTTCATTTCAATTTTTAGCCCCCAGTTGCTGTTATGTCTTCCCATTAATAATGTTTTCAGATTTCGATTTTAGATGC
This sequence comes from Spinacia oleracea, assembly GCF_020520425.1. Classification (NCBI taxonomy): domain Eukaryota; kingdom Viridiplantae; phylum Streptophyta; class Magnoliopsida; order Caryophyllales; family Amaranthaceae; genus Spinacia; species Spinacia oleracea. Next base: position 151,673,886 of record NC_079489.1, read on the forward strand.
CCGTGTCATATGTCTGAGTAGGGTGAGCCTTGGTTAAGTGCCAAGTCCTATTGACAATGTTCTGTTTTTTTTCAAAGGGGATTCGCAAGCATTTGAATTACCATGAACAGGTGCCCTGAGTTCGAAGGAACGATGGGGCAATGCCGTAGAACAATTCTCTTTATTGCAATCTTACTGCTTTTACTACTTGTCGGCGACTATGACTGTGTCTAGGGGTGAAAGAAGGTCTTTAAGCGAACGACTATGTCTAGTGGTGAAAGAAGGTCTTTAAGTGAGTTAGTTCGCTTTAGGGAGGGTCAAGTCGAGTACTTTAGGGGTCATGGACTCTTGCGCTAGCCCCCATTCAATTGAGGCAAAGCGATCTTTTGAGGCTTGGCCAAGTGCCTAGAAGTGTGAGTGCTCCTTCTGGCAAGGGTACGTGCCCTTATTATTTTTCGATGTGTGCTCATTTTGGCATCTTGATGACTTGGATTCTTCTTCGTGCTTTCAATTTTTCTTTCGACTTGGATTGCAAGTAATTAAATTTCAATAAGGGACTTCTATTTTTATTCTTGTTTTTCTATAGGCTTTAATATTGGTTGGACCGAATCATGTATTGCCTACGTATCCGCCTTAAATAGATTTAATTTGGAATCAGGTCTTGCGTAGTTCTTAGCCTAGAAAATGGTTTCTTAGAATGCCGATTTTAAACAAGTACGTTCTGAGGTGGAAACATATTATTTGAAACGGTAGAATAAGTGAAGTTTATTATTATTTTAATTTGCTGCTTTGCCGTAAGCCAAAATTTTGTTTTATTTTTTAAGTACATGTATTTTCTTTTCATGTGTTTTTTGGTACGTATACCTGAATACGTGTTGTACCCCTCCAAGTGTTCGTTATTTTTCCGTGCATGTGCGGATAAAATGACGAGCACTTCTGGACAATATTTGGCGAGCAGAGAGAATCAGCGCCCAGGCTGGGGCGCTAAAGATTTCGGCGCCCAGCTGTGGGCGCTGAAAATTATTTCTGGGCGGATCTTTTTTGGTGCGCTAAATGCTTCTTTCTTTTTAGACTAACTTTAGAGGCTCTTTGCAAAGTTTCTTTTTATTATTTTTTTGTACTTTTCATTTGTCTTCATTTTTTATTCGTGACTCAAGACGGTTTGAAAGATGGGTTGAATGCGATAGGATAATTTGTACAAGTATTGGTCAAGCATGAGGATTACATCTGTTAGGACTCACAATTTGCAGCCTCGAGCTAGTGTCATGAATTTACATCAACCAAGGTCAATGAGTAGCATGGGGACGGCTCAAGGGTATATCAACAGGATGTATCCATACAAGCTATATGGTCATTATGCTAATGGTTGTGTAAAAGCGGGTTTGGGCTTTGGAAATAATGGGTATAACGCACGTGTCAATGGTCGTGCGTGGTTTGCAGTTGATAACAAGTTCAAGAACAAGAGTCAAGGTAATGGTTTCTTGGGTTGTGGCAATGAGAACATGGATGGGTTAAATGAGCCGAACAGGGGCCCCAGAGCGAAGGAGTCTAAGAACATAAGGATTGGAAAGGGTAGACATCGCAGATTTGGATTGGTTGACTCCATTCTTTTCCTTCGTTTACTTGGGTAAATGTTGCACTTTGGGAGGTACGGGATAAGTATTCCATGGCTCGCTCTTTTCGCTCTCCCTTTTCTCTTTCTCTTTTTTCTTTTTTCTTTTTTCTTGGGATTTCTCCCCAACATAAATCCTTCAAATTTTTTATTTGGGCTAAGAGTTAGATAGTTGTGGTCTTAGAGTCACGAGGCGAGACTGAGTGAGCCTCGTTTGGTAGGCCTATAGTGGACCTTTAAATTGTCTTACTTTGCAAGCGTACTTAGTCGTTTCTTAGAAAGTGCAAATAGCGTAGATTCAAAATGTTATTTTTACCTTATTGAAATTTAACGAAAGAATTACATCGAAGATAATTTTTTGCTTCTTTTTAGATTTCGGTTTCCGGGATTTAACTGGAAGTTGTGATTTAGACTCGAACTTTCATTAATCTTTCTGATTATAATCCGTGTATGAATACAAGGAGGTGGCCTAGACTCAAAATAATGACGTGGCGTAAGCCTATAATACTTGACCCAACAACTCTCAGACTTAGGCTAATTGGACCATAACTTTCGTTGGTTGACACTTTAGATTTTAACCCTTGGGTGTTCGTTTGTCATGCGCCATTTTGCTTAATATTGGCAAGGTAGTTAGTTGGGGAGATCGAATTTTTATTTTTGCAAGTCTATAATCATTAGTGCGGCTTCTCTCTTAGTGTGTATTGCTTTACCCCAATGGTAGCCTTATGGTATGCCGATTTGGGTATTTTCATGGTTGGTCATGTTGCATTCATGGAAAATCTTTTAGTCCGTACTTAGTAGTATTTCAAGGAGCGAATGACTCGAGTGGACTATGATAGTCGTGACCCAATGTGATTATAAGCCTTGAGGCCATTAATTTTTTCTTTGCCAATGGTATTGACACCTTAGGTTCACTTTGGGGGTTGTGCAACTATGGGGGAATGATTTTCAGAATGTGACTGTTTCCATTTTGCAAATACTATAATATATTATTTTTATTGGTGGGAGAGAGTATTGAGACCGTGGATTCTTAGCAAGGGATGACAAATACATATGGGTGCTTATTGATTTAAATGTTAGGAAGGGAGACTCAATATGGTTTAACCTTTTAACTTGCAGAACGACACCAAGCATTAGGACCGATTCTATGGATAAGACAACTAAGACTTTAGGATTTAGATTGTACTTTTGGCATAGCCTAGTCTAGACTCGGATTTATTTTTTTATTCGAACATTATTTTTCTTTAAAGACTCTATTTGAACATTATTTTTTTGAATACTTTGCCCATGTGACATCCAAGGTAATTTCGATTAGCGTGCTCGGTTTTGGAGCCGAACATTGTCGTCATAGGAGGCCTAACAACGACACAAAGAGTTATTTTATTTTTTTACAAGTCGCTTTTAGAATCGAGTGCCTTTTCATACGCCCTTGCAGCAATTTTTACGAAAGTTTTTTTTTTGCTACGTGTTTTCTTCACGCGTGGGGACCGAGGCTGCCGTGCCTGACCAAAAGGCCAGGCAGCAACTTCAGCGCCCAGGGTAGGGCGTGAGAAATTTCGGCGCGCAGCCAGGGGCGTTGAAAATGCGTCCTTGGCTGGTTCTCGTTTTCTGTTTGCGTCTACTTTTGTTTATGCGACTTCGATTTTGCATGCTTGCCTAATAACGTCCTTTACGCGTTGTGCAGCGTTTATGGGATTCGTTACAGGCCATCCCGAGCGTCGCTTATTTTTGTGGCGATCGTTCGGGTTTGCGGAACACGTATTTCGGTATAACTCTTTGGCAAATTGGTTCATGAATGTTTGGGCAGTTTTTAAGGTCGTTGGTTTTTCTAGGATAGTTTGTCACACACAATCATATATTTCGCTACACATAACTAACATTCCATCATGAGGCAATAATAATATGTCATGTAGTTTATGATAGGCTTCTATGGGTAGTTATTGCGCCTGGCTTGGTACCGCTTCTATCGTAGATCCAACACATGCCTCGGTCGGGGTAGTGCTTTCAACAGACGAATTTCGTCCCAGAAGGCCAACCCGCAAGTGCAAGCCAAGGGGGAATGCAGGCGAGAGGGACCTAATGAGCGAGCGATTGGGTTTGGGACGGGTGTACTACTAGCGAAAGTGCCGAGTGGACAACATTCGAAGCGTATGCACCCCCCGATTGGCGATGGGTATCCTTAGTCCCAACTCCCGAGATGAAACACCAAGGGAGCCAAGATTTGTTATGCGGTTCTGCCAGTTCACATTAATATGCTGATTTTCAGGTCGTCCCAACTTGATGGGGAAATAAACGCGGGGTAGGATTGTTTCACCCTTCGGCTATTTTGATTACCTACAAGCACGAGTATTTCCTTCACTATCCCCAGTGGAGTCGCCACTGTGAGGGGGTCGAAAAAGCAAGAGGCTAATGCGTGACCTCGTCCCTCGTGGGTGTGACGCTTCTTTTTGTCAAATCAAGTGTAATTGGATTTCCTGTGAGTTTACACCCAATTGACTAGTAATATAGGAGTCGCCATTCAGTTTTTAACGACAATGAGAAAAACTGACAAAACCAGGTTATCGTGACATAAAGGGAGTGCAATTATGTTTGACCACGACGGCCGTAGGTTCCCTTGTGATCCCTGGTGGTGGGGATCGCTCAACGTACACCCGCAGGGTAGAGATTGAGGGTTCGGGGGACTGTAACTACCGAGAGGAGTACTTGCTCTTCGATAACTCCAGAGGCAGGATATCCTTACTAGCTCAGCATAAATAATTGAAGGGACATGCGTTAACTATTAAACTAATCTGAGTTGATTTTAACAATATGCAACATATAGTACTAGATCGAGCGCGATTATCTGATTTAGATTGTTTTAAGGGACCTAGCATGATAATCCAATTTCCCAAAAATATCATATTTATTAAGCGTGATCGAACAATCAGATTTAGTTAGTTTAACAGTTCATAAAAGGGCGAGGAAAGCAATTAAATCATAGAAAAGGGACACATTACGACGCACCCTTGAGAGGTGCGTCACGGTTCTCAGAAAACTAACCACTTTGACTTTGCTATTTCTCCTTTTATTTAACGAATCTCAAATTATGGGACAGGATACGTTCTGTTCGATTTATGGATCGATTGCGACAGAACGCGTGATCAGTTTTGTAGCGTGAGGCTTAGGCTTAGGGGTTTAGAGTCAATACTCAGAATAATAATTGTGTGTTGTTGTTGTTTTCACGTCGAACTTAAGGCCCTATTTATAGAAAAGAGTTCGTGGAAAGATAGAATTGCAGAACTCTAATCCACGAGGAATTAGGAAAAAACACGTACTAGGTATTTTCAGCGCCCAGGCCTGGGCGCCGAAGATTTCGGCGCCCAGAGCCAGGCGTTGAAAATAGGATCTGGGCTGTTTTTCTTAGTCAGATTCGGATTCCTAGAATCCGGAGTATTTGAGATTTAATTGAGTCCTTTAGTGCGTATTAACCTTGTGACGGGATGCGTCTGGGCCCGTTACGAACTCTAGGCTCGTTAGGATTTTAATTAATACGTGACTCTTACTTTCGAATCATATTAGGAATAGGATTCTCTCGCAATTTCTATCTCATTTAGGATTTATGTTGGAGTGCAACACCTAATTCTGACAGGTTTCTATCTTTTATGACTTGCCACTTTTAACAACTACCCATTACGGCAGTTACTATTTTTAGCAAGTTTCCATAAATAGCAGGTTTCTATAAATAGCAGGTTTCGGGTGAAATGAAAAGGGGCAATGAGATTCGTTATTTTATACGAGATGCGTTGTCAAGTGGAGATTTACGTTTTCATCATCGAACCTTCCCTTTTCGGGAATGGGGACAAAAGTAGGTGTCTACAGCCTCTCAAGACAGCCAAATATTACCCTAAGCTTCCCAAAGAAGCTTCAACATAACCCAACATTGGGCCACAACAATAAGTAGAATATTGGGCTTCCACTTAAAACACAAGCACAAGAATTAACATAACTTATGCACAAAAGTGGGCTGGACCCACAATAATTTAGAGTTATATGTCCATTATTTTAAAATGCATCATTTTGAGTATGACGCTATTTATATATTCTCGTACTAAGTTTGACTTGAATTTTTTACCAATATGTAAAAATCAAATGTTATTATGTAAATGTTTTTGAATTAGTCACAATACATATTTTCATAGCTAGTATCAACTTTTTATAACTTTTACAAATAGAAAATTAAAGACATTTAATGGTGAAATGATCAAGTGGTTCAGTTAAAAAAAACAAACAAACAAAAAACAAAAGGAGTATGTAATGTACTTCGTATGATTAACACTGTTAAAGTTTAATTTTGCATATCAAAGGGGGCTAAGACCAACATAAGTTGGTGGAGTTGGTGGAAAACTCATCTTATGACTTGGATGCATGACATGGTCGAATCCCTTCAGCGGTGTAATGCTTGAGAGTGACTTAAGCTAAAACCTGCGTAGTTGCACTGGCTAACATGTAATAGATGTTGGTTCAGTAAGATCCATCCTTCTTACCTAGTAAAAAAAATCAAAAGGGACTGCTCATATGAATCAACAAGGTTTGGCTTAATTTAATATTTGCATCTCATCATCTTGAGGTTGTGAGTTCAATTTTTATAACGCGATGTTGAGTTTAGTTTTTCGCTAAACAGTTTCTGGTTGATGTGTGCGGATTCCGATCCGATAAGGTCTATTTCTTAACCTCCAAAAAGATCCTGAAATTGAAATTGTTATATATCGTACAAAACTCTCACTTATTACCACTCGACCAGGCCAAGTTGTCAAGTCGGTATCGTAAGCTCTATTATTGGAACTATAACTATCTGCTTTGCTCCTTTTTATTTATTTTGTATTACTATTACTAACCAAACTTATTTTCCTTTATGCGTCGGAATATAACGTGTAAAAATATAATATTAATGTGATGCGTGCGAATATAAGAAACATATAAGTTAGACAGAGTCGAACACATATAAACAGATTTATTAAAATGGTAAAAATTTATTTAAGGGGATAGATTGATTAAAAGATTTCTTTGGGCTTTTCCTATTGGGTAGATTGTCATTATATTCTTTATTCGATAAGTGTGGAGGGTATTTTACTAATCAAAGGGGGACACCAACAGTAAATTACTAAAATTACCTCACATATCCCCTCATATAATATAGGTTTACGAGTTTACCGTCCACCTAAGATAGGATTGCCTCGATCGGCACTTCATCTCCCACTGCACCTCCGTTCGACATTACCAAGTTGGCCTGAATCGTTGGAATTAAAAGGATTGCACAATTTTTTAAAAATCTTTTCCACTTAGTAGCGTTTGTTGGTATGGTATGTTGTAATAATTGGATTTAAGGCAAATACTAGAATAATAATAAGAACGGGTTTAGGAAATCGTTGCGCCGTGGTAACCAAACCACTGCCTTGAAAACGAGATTCGGTGCAACTGGGGTGCACAATTGTATTCACCGATTCGTTCCCTAAGGTTTACACAACTCTCAACACACAAAGACACTTTTGGGTGATGAGATGGAGCCACATAAAATTATGCCCAAAAGAACTAAGAATGGAAATTCTCGACCCAAGTCATTAATCTAAACAACTATGAGAATTCAAATTCTACAAAATCAATATGCATCATGATATTGATAAGGTACATGTACCATTACAAAGGTGATAACCTCAACACACATAATGAATTCCATAAACACATGATTCTTATCCTCAAGCATGGGAACTCATCACTCATGGTTTTACCACTTAGAACAATCACTTTACATACATATGATAAAAGACCATGCAATATAGGAATGAAAGTCAAACTGCTCAAAAATCTAAGTGATATAAAACTTGTTCCCAAAATAATAAGAATAAGAAAATCTCAATCCCTTACTTTGATAAGGTTCTCCCAAAAATCAAGTATAGCCTTGAAATTCCTAATAACCATCTGGTGAATAGTCATCAAACCCTTTCAAGAAAACATCTAGATATTCACATTCCTTAGGTAGGTTGCGAAACTCACAAGTAAGCTTAACTTACTCCCAAAAGCTTCCCCTCAAAGGTCAACGACAAAAAGTCTTCATTGACAAATCACGGAAGGTCTTACTCATAGGAATCGAAAACACAACACAAATTCAAGGCATACATAAAAACGTCTTTTATCATAACGGGCAATTCTCATGCCTCGAAAACTCTAACTTCAACTCTCTTCTAAATTCAACTTGTTCACTACTAACAAAAGAATTAGAAGAAAATAGAACAATCAAGCAAGAGACACTTTAAACCCAACGTGCATAGCCAAACAATTAATTGCATCATGCACAAACATGCTAAAAGAAGAATTACCATTTAAGATGAGAATACTCAAATAAAATACATACCAAGACTCATCAATAAGATGAACATCCCAATAAGTCATGGAATTACATGCATAATAAAAAGAGTACACTCAAATAATACAAGAACCAAGAAAACAAGTCCAACATTGAAATATTAGGCACTTCCCACATAGTGGACTTAAAAGTCTCTTTTACATGACACCTAAACATTCAAATCTCGAATATTTCGACTTGCAATCACTTTCCAACTAATGAATGAAACATTCAAAAAAACATGAGCATAAAACACAACCCCCACATGGAAATAATAAGCCCAAAAATTAAGATAATAAAATGATCACACAACAAGGTTAAACTATGAGAAATACCATAATAAGATTATGTACTCAACAATTCCCATAAAACCGTTTAAAGATCAATCAACCTTAAAATTCAAGTCTCAAAACTATTGGCCAACTTTAATGAAATTCCAACACCAATACAATGTGGGAATAAAAAGTCTATTTAGTCCCAACCATAGAAAATTCATTAAACAACACCATACTAATCATGGCAAGATTAATGGTCCAATTTCCAAAAGAGTAGTGACTCGAATAATTAGGTATACATCCAAGGAAAATATTACACGTAATTATTCACTCAACATATTCCATGGAAAAGGATTCAACATAGTTTGCTTCCACAAACTCAAACACTTATGTTCTATGGGGTCATCACAAACTTACGATAACTAGCTCCAATGGGTACACAAAAACCTCCAAGAAATTAATTATGCACAATTCCCACAATGCTTAAGAAACCATTAAGGATTACGTTACATACCCAATATCCATGGTAATAAACAAGAACTTGGAATCATAAATATACACCAATATTACCATGTTAACACTTGAAATGACAACGTACAAAGGCTAATAATGTAATCACCATTAGAAGTACTTACTAAATACACTTTTACAAGCAACTACACAAAGTCACAAGCCCAAAATTTCTCCAACAAGGAAAATATGACAATGCACAAATAGTTCACATTAGTCTTTAAAAGACTAAAAACATACCTATAATAAAACTAAGGTCTACTCATGAAATTAAACATGTGAAACCAAAGTAAACTAGAGAGTGCAATAACATGTTCATACATCATAAATAATTCAAATCCTCTACTTTATAGTATTCATTCCAACAAACATCATTTGACAATAAAAAAATCAATTTCAATATTGTCAACTTCACAAAATGTAATTTGTTGAAATGACTATTAGAATTGAACATGTTAGAATAATAACATATTAAAAGAAGTAGTTTAGAATGAACCTCCCCTTGATATTAAATCAAGTATGTGTATTGTATGACATTCCAAAATCTTCAATCAATCCTCCATCACAATATCATGACCAACATTCATCAATCATCTTCTCCAAGACATCACCTTTGATTTTTCTTATCTAGAAAAATCAGGTTCGTTGTTGAAGTTGTAACTGGCGATAAAGATAGTCAATTAACAATCCGATTGTTGAAAATCAAGCCAAATATGTCTGGGATATTGTGTCAAAATTTCAGGACAATCGGACTACGGATGACCCTCGGTCCGGATCAATCTTTGAGACTGCTCCCAGAAAAACGTGAATAAAAAACATCTTTGGAAACCCTCTAAATTCCCTTTATCTTTCACTCAAACTCACTAATATAATTTTCCTCAAAAATCATAAGAAGTATTTAGCCATTGAAATATATCTCGTTTTCAAATTGTTGTAATAATTGGGTTTTCAAGGCAAATACTAGAATAAGAATAAGAACGGGTTTAGGAAATCGTTGCGCCGTGGTAACCAAACCACTGCCTTGAAAATGAGATTCGGTGCAACCGGGGTGCATAATTGTATTCCCCGATTCGTTCCCTAAGGTTTACCCAACTCTCAACACACAAATGCACTTTTGGGTGATGAGATGGATCCACATAAACGTATGCCCAAAAGAATAAGAAGGAAAAGGTTTGAAGAGATACGAATAATCATGACTTAATCATGAACCAAAATTCTTCCATCCAAAAAAAAGAGAAAAGGAGGAGGAGAGGAAGAGGTCAATATATGTGTACCAACAACTCAGAAAATGAAGAGTACTTATATGATTTTTGGAGGAGACAAAACAACCCAAAGAAATCAAAGGTTTCAAAGGAATTCAATGATATTAATCAATCATAAACCCATGATAATGAAGGGTTGATAACCCCCATAATCAAGAGAAATAATGGACCAACTCAATCACCATAATCAGAATGATAATTGTCTATAAATCATACTTAAAAGGTTATCATAAAGGAGGAATCCAAAGAGAAGATCAAGAACGGATAACACAAAGAACCGATCTCGAAACCTGCCGGTTTTCCAAAACCGGCCGATTTTCGGTGCACTTCAAAAAATGCCTTTTAATTCTGTTTTTCAACTTACGCTCGAAACCTGCCGGTTTTGGAAAAACTGGCAGACAGGTTTTGAGCGATTTTCCATCTTTAAATTCCAACATGGTATACTAATTTATTGCCTCAAATTATCAAAAATTAGTGTATTTAACTAGATCGCAGTATCAACTTTACTATGAAAATCATCGCAATTTTTTCATTTTGAAAAGAAGAAAGAAACAAGAACAAGAGCATGGGAAGAGGAAGGAAACACAATGATTTTTTTTTTGAAATCCTTTTAGGGTAAAATCGCTATCTGAATAGCGGTTTACCTAGCATAATCGTGGGCAAAACCGCTATCTCATATAGCGGTTTGCGCTAAATTTTATGTTAAAAGAAAAATGAATAACGTTATCCAAGCCTATGTGGACAGTAATTTGGCAATTATGTTTCATTACTACGCAAAATGAAAAATAAGTTTTAAAAGAACCATATTCTCGTAAATCATTCAACAATGTGGTGCGTCAATTGGCATCATTCAATTCACGTGAGTTGTAATATCATGCGAAAATTTAGTTCCGGAAACTAATAATCTTATCATTAACCATATGAAAATTTGACACAACTTGAATAGTCAAGATTAAAAGTGTAATGTTAAGGCTCACTGTGAGAGTTCTTGCAACAGACGTGGCGTGGTCTCCACCAGGGGCGGATCTATGCGTCTTTGGAGAGGCTCAAAGGGACCCCATTATTTTCAAAAAAAATTGTTAAACTGATGTTGGATAATTAATTGCACTTTACATAGTTTAAATATATATAATTAAGTTACAATAAGGATAAGTAAATGTCTTTGGCATGATGGTTGCTTAACTAATGTTCTTTGTAGGAAGTTCGGGTTCAAATCCATAAGAGGACATTAACCATACTTTTTTAATTTTACATTTTACATTTTTCATATTTCATTTATATTTTTTTTCCTTTTCCCTTTGTAAGTCGTTTTTTCTTCATCACTTTTTATTTTTTATTTTGTTGTTCTATAATAATTCATGTTTTTGCTTTGCAAAAATATAAAAAATTTATAGTGTTATTTTTTCCTTCAAAAGATTTTGTAATTTCTTTAATATATATACTTCTAGTAATATATTTTTATACTCTAGTTTAATAGACTTATAGTTGTCTGTTACTTTGAAATTTGTAGAGGTCTGATTTGATTACTTCATATATAGATTTATAATGCCCCGCAAGCTAGTGACTTTGTGTGCTATTTGTTCAGTGACAATTATTGTAATAAAGTAAATCTCCTTCAAAGTATGAAAATATCATTTTTTACATTTTAAAAGTGTTGTAATTTGGACTAGGTATTGAGTTTTATTGTTATGAAAACTCAAAATTAAGGTTCCTTAATTCTCCAAATATTTTATTACGACGTTTATAATATTTGGACAATCCCCCTTTCAACTTTAACCCACTAAAAAAAGTAAATCTTAATTTTTTTTGGACCCCCAAATATAAATTCCTGGGTCCGCCCCTGGTCTCCACCACCGTCTAGTTTCCATAAACTCAACTTCAATGGTGCCAAGAAAGACATTCTCTCCTCAATCTTAGATTTTGTCATCCGATAGTATAAAGGTGCTTTGTTGATGGCAGAAGAAAATTAAAGGCTTTGCATTCGGAGGCCTTTATCCTTTTTGCTGAAGTTTTTGCTCTCATAAGGATCATCAGTAATATCGCGATGAGGTGTAAAAGGTCATTATAGAGGGATACAATTTTAGTGGTGATCAACTCGATGAATCAAGTGTGGCGGGTTCTGTGGGAAATCAATGGCTTAATTGAAGTCGTGAGGAGCTGAGAGACTTATCTAACTTTGATTCTATTTCGACGAACCACTGTTTCCAATAGGCTAATCAAGCGCGGGCTTCTTGGCGGTAAAAGAAAGCTCTTATATTTATTTGTTGTTTTTGATTTTGTCTTTTCACCCTCCATTTTCCAAATCATCTGCAAGAATGAGTTAGGTTGAAGTTCTCCAGGGGTCAAACCTGTTTTTATTTCTTTATCAAAAAAAAAAAAAAAAATGGATTTTTTTGGTATTTACTACCTTAAAAATACACCACTTTTGAATTTACTACCTTAAAATTTTATTTTAAAATACTACCTTAAAGTTCCAATGTTTTTTATTTACTACCACTTTATAGTTTTCTCATTCTATAATTGATATATCTCTTTCTTTTCTTAATCATTTTAAGTGATTCAAAATACATTCTACTCATTTATGTGTAAGAATTTCATAAGAATCTTGTTTTAACATTTTGTAAAAGGTAAAACGAATTAAATATTATTTGTAAAATTTTAAAATATTTACGAATTATCAAACAAATTGCTTTGAAATGTCGTTCTCGATGAAATCCTTATAGAAAAGGAAAATAATGAACTTTGAGTCACTTTAGACGATTAAGAAATGAAAGCGATATCTTAGTTTTAAAATGAGAAAATTATAAAGTGGTAGTAAATAAAAAAATTGGAAGTTTAAGGTAGTAATTTAAAATAAAAATTTCATAAGGTAGTAAATATAAAAGTGATATATTTTTAAGGTAGTAAATACCAAAATTTCCTAAATAAATATGTGGGTTGCAATATAATTCATTCGTTCTTATTTACATGACACAATGAGATTTTGACACTATTCACACAAGCTTCTTTAACTTTCTTTTGCGATTTATATTTAACAAAAAACATAGTGGTGTGGGTCTTATTAGATCCTTCTCAATAAATATTTTTTAAATATCAACTTTTTGTAACTTTTTTTATTCTACAATTGAAGATATTAGGGCCATGTTCTGTTCACCTTCTTTCAACTTATTTCAGGAAAAACAAGTTCAGATAAGTTCAGTTAAGTTCAGATAAGATAAGTTCAGGAAAAATAAGGGTTGGCCAAGTACAATTTATAACTAAAATAAGTTTTGATAAGTTCTAATAAGTTAAGTTAAGTTTAGATAAGTTCAGATAAGATAAGTTCACAAAAAATAAGTGGAAATCAGGTAAATAAAACGCAACCTTAACGTACGAAATCATGCATTGCCCAACATACCTAAATAATTGTGTCATATAAAAAAGAACAAAGGAAGTAGTAATTAAACTTTTAAATTTCCAATCAAAATAAAATGTTTCTTGTCAAGTGTCAGCTAGGAGGCCTAGAAGCGCAAAAGAGGCCAGGTAAGGGGCTATGAATATGGATGTATTACTTACTATTGGAGAAAAAAAACGTTTATGAAAGTTTTTTGAGTCTCGATTAGAGTCACCCGCAATGGTGATATCTAATAGTTGCAATATGCCCATATTATTTCATATTGGCACTTTTTAACGGAGGTGGTGAAAAAAAAGGGGTGTCATTGAAGGAAATAATGCCCTTGGTCCAAATATGCATTCAATGCTAAGTCTAATAAATGCGGTTCAGTATTAATTAATTAAACAAGTTAATATTTTAGTGAGATCAAGTGAGCTGAAAGCCTAGCTAGAGGCCGCTTCAGTTCGAGTGGAATTAATAATATTAATCCACAGCTTACTCTTGACTGAACCCGTAGGGTCACACAAATAGTACGTAAACGGATCAAGTACTTAAGTAAATTAAAGACTCTATTTATGAATATTCGGAATCGACGGATCTCGGTTCAAGTGGGAGCTGAAATCGTCAAAAGGCAAAATATGAATACTCCTGAAATGATGATATTCCTGGAAACGGAAATATGGATCATAACGGAAATATAAATATTATCCAAGTCGTAGATGTTTCCGGAAACGGAAACATGGTACGTATCGGAAAATATTATTGGAAATAGAAATATTGCTGGAATCGGAAATATTGCCGGACACGGAAATATTACCGGAATCGGAAATATTTTCGGAATCGGAAATAAATTCCGGAATTGAATATATTAAATATTTGTTCGAATTAGAAATAAATTCCGGAATCCGAAATATTAAATATTGTTCGAATCGGAAATGAATTCCGAAATCGGAAATGAATTCCGAAATCGGAAAACGAATCGGAAGCACATTGTACGAAAAGATCGTCGGACGAGCTTGCTAGACGCAAGGCCCAACACGAAGCCAAGCCCGCGCCTAGCAAAGCCCGCGCGCACAACGAGCAGCAAGGCAAGCCCAGCGCACAAGCAGCGAGCAAGGCAGGCCCTGCCGCAAGCGAGCAAGGCAAAGACCACCAGCAGCGCCCTGCCTTGGGCCGAGCCGCGCACCAACGCCCCTCGTGGGCTGCGTGTGTGTGTGCAATGCTACGTACGACCAATTCCTTGGTCGTTTAGGATTGCTTGATTAAATCGTTTTCCTAATTCTACACGAATTAAATTTTTTTGTGTTGGATTAAACATTAAATTCTAAAGGATTAATTTAACTAGAATTCTAATAGATTTAGTTATTTGAATCCTAGTAGAAATCTAACTCCGTTATTTCCACCCTATAAATACGTGGTTCATAATCACAATTTATACACAACAATTTAATAAGTGTTCATATAGTTTAAGTTCAAGTACGAATTTAATAAGTTGCCTAAAAATATATAACTAACCTTTCCGAATAAACATAATACCTTAGAGAATATCCTAATTAGTTGAATCTAAGGCGGATCCGAACGTGTCGTGGACTATCTACGGAGGGGCGAAATTTTGGAGTCCTAAATTTGTTCTTGTTTGGTTCGGAAGCAGCTAGGGAAGGCACGCGTCACATGTATGTATCCTAAATTATGCTAATTGACTATGTGACAATTAATTTGGATTCCTGACTTTATGGTTTTTCCGCATGAAATATATGATTTATATTTGTCATAACCTAACAGTGGTATCAGAGCCTCTAATTAATTCCATAATCAATAGTACTTAACATGGTTAAATTTTAAAAATTTGCAATGAATTAAAGGGGTGATTAATTTCATGTATGTAATTAATTGCAAATTCGTGCGATTATTTGATTATATGTTCGCAGGATTTTTCGGTTGTTTTGTCAATACTGGTCGGAATCGTATAATATTATAGTGAATTGTGCATGTAAACGACGTTTTAAAATTTTGACAAAAACCACAGATTTGTCGCCGAACCCAGATGTCCCAAATTCGAAGCCTAACTATGACTTTTCGGAGGTTTTATTTTTTCGAACGCAAAATTTATAATTTTTAGGATTTTTTTGGTATTTACTACCTTATAAATACACCACTTTTGTATTTACTACCCTATGAAATTTTTATTTTAAATTACTACCTTAAAGTTCTAGAATTTTTGTATTTACTACTACTTTACAGTTTTCTCATTTTAAAATTGAGATCTCTTTCGTTTCTTAATCATTTTGAGTGATTCAAAACCCATTTTTCTCATTTATGTGTAAGGATTCCATAAGGATCTTGATTTTAACATTTTATAAAAGAAAAAACTAATTAAATTTCATTTGTAAATTTTTAAATATGTAATGAATTATCCAACGAATTATTTTAAAATGTTGTTCACAATGAAATCCCTATAGAAAAAGAAAAATAATGAACTTTGAATCACTTTAAAGATTAAGAAACGGAAGAGATATCTTATTTTTAAAATGAGAAAACTGCAAAATGGTAGTAAATAAAAATAATTTGGAAGTTTAAGGTAGTAATTTAAAATAAAAATTTCATAAGGTAGTAAATACAAAAGTGGTGTATTTTTAAGGTAGTAAATACCAAAATATCCTAATTTTTATGATGTTAAATTAAATATTTGCGAATCTTGTATGTAAATCTTGAATCTATAATTGACCTACTGTATATGTTTAACAATTTTAAAGCCTAACCTTGTTAATTATACAACCTAATTTGTAATTGTAATTAATTTGTTGAAATTCGAATAATTTAGAATTTAATTTGATTTTCATAATTAATTAGAAATTTAATTAGGATCCTATGATTAAAAACCACCATAAAATTTGTTAAAATTGAAAAGTTTTAAAATTTATGACCTAGATTTTAATCCATGAAAATAAATATAATCGGAAATTAATTTGAATTTTCGATATTTTGCCAAAATTTATGAAATTAATATGAGCTATTAATTTGTCAATAAATTTAAATTATAAAGCTTTGATTTTATGAAAATCGTTCAAGAATCTTGCATGCACGAAGCAATGGAAGCTAAGTGTTACCCTTAAGGGGTGTTGCATAGTGCGGGCATGCGACGACGAGCAAGGGAGCTCGTCACCCATGCGGTACTAGGCAGCGAGCAAGGCACAGTGCACGCGCGCGGTGGCTACGCTCCTGTGCGGTGTGCATGTGGGCGAGTGGCGAGATGAAGGCAACGAGCACACAGGTCGCGCGCGCAAGCAACGAGCCCTGGTACACTCCAGCAAGCACTAGTTCGCCCAGTGCACGCTGGCTCGTCCCAGCGAGCGATGCTTGTGCTACGACCATCGCAAGTAGCAGGCCATGGGCGCTGCACTCGTGCACGCGGGCCATGGGCGCCGCTACTACAAGGCTTCGACGAGGCATGGGCACAAGCCTGTGGCTTTGTCTTAGCCCGTTGGTTCGTTTTAATTTTTCGGTTGAAAACGATATTAATTAAGTTTAATTTCGTAATTTAAATTTTTCTCGGAATTTAATTTTGATTAATTTAATTATTATAAATTTATTTATACTAATTATTTTACTAAAATTAAAACCTTGATAAAATTTAAATTAATTAATTTTAATCAACTGAAAATAAAATTAAAGGATTTAAATATTATTTTATATGAGCTTTAAATTTTAATTAAATTTGTAAGTTTCTGGTTGGATAGGAAATACAATTTTATGTTTAAATTTGTAAAGCATGTAAATTTCTTGGTTTTAGTGAGAGCTTTTAGTCATTAAACTCTTGATTAGGTATGCATTCCTTTAAGGTTAAAACAACTCGATTAGAATTAATAAGGATTGAATAATTTGTTGATTATTAGAACCCTTGTTTAATTGTTGCAAATATTTATGTGATGTATAATATGTTCTACTAACTTGCTATTTGGGCCATTCATTGATAAATGAATGGGTGAATGGTATATTGTAAATGTACTGTTTTGCAGGTTATGTAAAGTGACTAGTATGGCCCAAATAGGATAGAAAATATGGCCTGCGTACCATTAATTTGAATGTAAAATGGGTTTAATGCACCAAAGTTTTTAATTTTAAATATGGTCTGCGTACCAACAAATAGTTGTAATTAGTTTCAATTATAGCATATCCTATTTGAAGAAAATGGCGCCTCCCATGATATAATTTAAGGCGGAGTTTCCAATCCATTTTCAAGACGGAGTTTGAAGTTGTAGCTTCAAGATGAAGTCGGGCCATACTAGATCACATTTATATCTTATGCATGCTTTAAGTTATTAATTGCTTAAATATTTCTTAATTATGCATGAGATTGTGGCTTGATTATGTTGCATGATTACGGATTTAGTTCACTTATAATCTAACCAACATAGTAAGAGCCTTAAGTTCCAAAGTTTAAAAATTGAGTTAAAAGTTGCCATGCCAAAATAACACATACTTGGATAACCTTAACATCAATCTTAGTAATAGTTTTCCGCCATAGCGAGGTGTTACTTATTGATCCTAAAGGGGTAAGGTACACAAATAATTGTGAGTACGTGTTAGTTTTGGTGAAACTCAGCGATATAAGTAAGGAGTCCTTTTATGTCGTGGCAAAACAGATAGGTTTACCTAATAAGTTCTTATACGTACCTATCAACCAAGAGTAGTTTCTAGACTATTAGCAAAGGATTTGCTTACCTAAAATATTTTAGAATTGAGTCTAAATACATAATGTGCTTAATTCTTGGATGATTTTAGGATCTTGGATTCATTTTATTCACACCTGCCGGAACACATAACTTGAATGCTAGAATTTAAGTTTATTAAGAGAAACTGTGAATGGTTATTTATTTGTTTATTCTTTTAAATTGTAGTTTTAACTATGGCATACAATAATTCATTCAACATCCGCTCAATTCTAGAAAAGGAGAAGTTGAACGGGAAAAACTTCCTTGACTGGCAAAGAAACTTGCAAATAGTTCTTATGCAGGAATAAAAGGAGTATGTCCTGGATGAGGCGATGCCCGAAGCCGCTGGCGACGGGGTCACTCAGGCAGCCCTCAATCATTGGATTGATGCCAACAAGGATGTGAAATGTCTAATGCTTGCAACCATGAGTGCAGATCTACTGAAAACGTTCATCAACTCAGATGCTTTCACGATCATCAGTGAGTTAAAGAACATGTTCCAAGATCTGGCTCGAGTCGAAAGATTCGAGACTCATAGGCAAATTCTTGAGACCAAGCTTAAGAAGGGCGAGCCCGTAAGTCCACATGTTCTCAAAATGATTGGACCCATTGAGAATATGAGTCTGTTGGATCATCAGTTCTCTCATGAAATGGCTGTAGACACCATCCTCCATAATCTTCATAGCGGGTATGATCAGTTCAAGCTGAACTACAGTATGAATATTCTGGACAAAATGCTCATTGAGTTTCACGGTATGCTGAAGACTGCTGAAAAGACGCTCAAAAATGATAAGCAAGATGTGCTTATGGTGCGTGGGGGCAAGTTCAAGAAATCTGGCAAGAAGAGGAATGCTAAGAAAGGTGGAAAGAAGGCCAACCCAACTAAGCAAACTGGCGGCACCAAGTCTGAAAAGAAGAAGGTGAGTCAACCCACTTCTGAATCTGAATGCTTCTACTACAAGAAGAAGGGTCATTGGAAGAGAGATTGCTTGAAGCTTAAGGAAGATCAGAAGAACGAAACGGTCGTTCCATCTTCAGGTGTTTTCGTTATAGACTGTATACTTGAAAATTCAACTTCTTGGGTATTAGATACAAGTTGTGGCTCACACTTATATTCCAATTCACAGGAACTAAGAAGAAGTAGAAGATTAAGCAAGGGTGAAGTCGATCTATGAGTGGGAAATGGAGCAAGGATTGCTGCATTAGCCCTCTGGGAACTAGGAACTTATTATTTGTCGTTGCCCTCTGAGCTAGTTTTGGAACTGGAAGAGTGTTTTCATGTTCCAAGTCTTACTAAAAACATCATTTTTGTTTCTTGCTTAGATGCTAAGGGATTTTCCTTTTTAATAAAAGACAATAGTTGCTCATTTTATTCTAAAGAAATGTTTTATGTATCTGCTAGATTAGTCAATGTACTTTATTTACTAGATCACGACAAACACGTTTATAACATAAATACCAAAAAGGCCAAAAAGAATGATTCAGATCTCACCTATCTGTGGCATTGTCGATTAGGCCATATTATCATGAAGCGCATAAAAAGACTTCAAAAGGAAGGAATTCTAAAACCATTTGACTTAGAAGATTGTGGTAAGTGCGAATCATGCTTACTTGGAAAAATGACAAAACAACCTTTCTCTAAAGTTGGAGAAAGAGCAACTGAACTATTGGGTTTAATCCATACAGATGTATGTGGACCAATGAGTATAAATGCTAGAGGTGGTTTCATCTACTTTATCACTTTCACTAATGACTTCAGTAGATATGTTTATGTCTAGCTAATGAAGCATAGGTCTGAATCCTTTGACAAATTCAAGGAATTTCAGAGTGAAGTAGAGAATCAGTTAGGCAAGAAGATTAAGGCATTGGGGTCTGATAGAGGCGGTGAATATCTGAGCTATGAATTTGATGACCATCTGAAAGAATGTGGAATTCTATCAGAATTAACTCACGGAACACCTCAATGATACGGTGTGTCAGAACGGAGGAACAAGACCTTGCTAGACATGGTTAGATTAATGATGGGTCAGGATGAACTTCCAATAGAATTTTGGGGATATGCACTAAACACAGCTGCACTCACACTAAATAGAGCTCCGTTTAAAGCTGTCGAAAAGACTCCATATGAGTTATGGTTTGGAAAGCCTCCAAATGTGTATTTTCTTAAGATTTGGGGTTGTGAAGTATACGTCAAACGATTAATTTTAGACAAACTTCAACCAAAATCTGACAAATGTATTATTGTGGGCTATCCCAAAGGAAACAAAGGGGTATTACTTCTACAATACATCTGAGAACAAGGTGTTTGTTGCTCGAGATGGTATCTTTTTGGAAAGAGATCACATTTCCAAAATGACAAGTGGGAGAAAAGTAGACCTCGAAGAAATTCGAGTCGAACAACAAACTCTAGAGAATGCTCAAGATGACATTCAGGTTGAAACTCAGAGATCTTTAGAAGAATCTGGTGAGAATCAAGGACCATCTAGAAATGTAACCCCGTGTAGATCGCAGAGATATAGGTCTCAACCGGAAAGGTACTTAGGTATTTTGACGAACAAGAGCCGATGAAGTTCTATTACTTGAAAGTGATGAACCTGCGACTTACAAACAAGCTATGACGAGCCCTAGCCCCAAGCAATGGCAAGAAGCCATGCAATCTAAATTAGACTCCGTGTCTGAAAACCAAGTTTGGGATTTGGTCGATTTTCCAGATGGCTACCAAGCCATAGGAAGCAAATGGGTTTTCAAACTGAAAAAGGACAAGGATGGAAAACTAGAAGTTTTCAAAGCTAGATTGGTTGCAAAAGGTCACAGGCAAGTCCACGGTGTGGATTACGATGAAACCCTTTCACCAGTTGCAATGCTAAAGTCTATTCGGATAATGTTAGCAATCGCTGCATATTACGATTACGAAATATGGCAGATGGATGTCAAAACCGCTTTCTTAAAAGGCGTTTTAACATAAACCCTGTTTATGACACAGCCTGAGGGTTTTGAGGATCCAAAGAATGCTAAACAGGAATGCAAGCTTAAGAAATCCATTTACGGATTAAAGCAAGCATCA
Organism: Spinacia oleracea; assembly: GCF_020520425.1. Taxonomy (NCBI): domain Eukaryota; kingdom Viridiplantae; phylum Streptophyta; class Magnoliopsida; order Caryophyllales; family Amaranthaceae; genus Spinacia; species Spinacia oleracea. The sequence goes on from NC_079489.1 coordinate 151,695,052, forward strand.
AGGAGCTGGAATATACGTTTTGATGAAGCAGTCAGTGACTTTGGCTTCGTCAAGAACGCAGACGAATCTTGTGTATACAAGAAGGTCAGTGGGAGCAAAACTGCTTTTCTAGTATTAATGACGACGACATATTACTTATCGGAAATGACATTCCTATGTGGAACTCTGCCAAGATTTGGCTTGGGAAATGTTTTTCGATGAAGGATCTAGGAGAAGCACAGTACATACTAGGCATCAAGACTTACAGAGATCGATCTAAAAGGATGATTGGACTAAGTCATAGCACTTATATCAATAAGGTGCTTGAAAGGTTCAAGATGGCAGACTCCAAGCGAGGCTACCTACCCATGTCTCATGGAATGACTCTAAGCAAGACTCTGGTGCCCAAAAACACTAGATGAGGGTAGACGAATGAGTGGGATTCCAAATGCATTATTGATTGGTTCAATAATGTATTCTATGATATGCACACGCCCGGATATTGCGTACGCACTCAGTGCGACGAGCAGATACCAGTCAGACCCAGGAGAGGCACATTGGACTGCTGCCAAGAATATTCCGAAGTACCTGAAAAGGCAGAAAGATGATTTCCTGGTCTATGGTGGAGATGATGAATTAATTGTTAAAGGCTATTCGGACGCAAGTTTTCAAACCGACAAGGATGATTTCAAATCACAGTCAGGGTTTTTCTTCTGCCTCAACGGAGGTGCAGTAAGCTGGAAAAGTGTTAAACAGAGCACTATTGCGGATTCTAGAACTGAAGCGGAGTACATTGCTGCACATGAAGCAACAAAGGAAGCTATTTGGCTAAGGAAGGTGATAGGTGAACTTGGTGTAGTCCCCTCCATTAAAGGACCAATAGCTTTATATTGTGACAATAACGGAGCTATTGCACAGGCAAATTAGCCTAGACACCACCAGAGATTCAAGCATGTACTTTGTAGATTTCACCTTCTACGAGAGTTCGTTGAAAGAAAAGAATTCGAGATAAGCAAGATTGGAACTGACGACAATATCTCAGATCCATTAACTAAACCTCTACCGCAAGCGAAGCACAACTCGCACATTGCAGCTATGGGAATCAAGCATGTTAGAGAATGGCTTTGATGTCCTTAATTAATGTTTTAAAGTTTTAGAGTTTAATACTTTGTAAAACATTTTGGTTAACCATTCATATAAATGAATAGAATTCATTTTCCATTTAATTTGTGGTTTATTAAATGATGAGTCCCTTCAATTTGACGATATATTCAAGATAGATTGTCAGGACCAGTCCTGTGACTAAGAAATGTCTATCAAGTGAACTTGAATGTCAAAGGTTGAAAATGGACCCTAGTCGGAAGTTTTCTGTAAAGGTGGACGCATAGAAAACGCTAGACGACTAGAATGCAAGATGACTAGTATTTCTGTTTCTTGAACAATGTGGACATGGCAATGTCGTAATCATTTGCATAGATACTTACGATGAGAAGACTAGTATCGGACAGACCTATGAAACTTTACGGTAAGAGATGAAAATCTGTCATAAGTAAATTTCATTACATTTTTAGGCACTAATCCTCAATACCTTAGTGATTTGAGATTACTTGTTCGAGAACTGGTTACTTTGACGTTGTCAACCGTCGCACCGTAAAAGGAGACCATAACGGCAACGCTCAGGTAATCACCTATCAAACGAAGTCTAAACTCAATATCACAAGATTGGGATTGTCCTCCCATAAAGTGGGATGAGATGCTGAAAGTTGTATAAGGCCACTCGGAGAGCTAGAAACTGTAAAATGCATGGCCGTGCTCAGATGAATCATAGGCTATGATTATCTGTTTATTTGATAAGTTGAACTCTGAAACCGAGAAATACCTATGGGCATAATAAGGATGACTACTCTTACCTTATTTTCATGAGCAAGCATCAAGCGACAAAGGAATTAGGCAATGCACACTTGTCCATAGGGACAAGTGGGAGACTGAAGGAAATAATGCCTTTGGTCCAAGTATGCATTCAACGCTAAGTATAATAAATGCGGTTCAGTATTAATTAATTAAACAAGTTAATAATTTAGTGAGATCAAGTGAGCTGCATGCCTAGCTAGAGGCCGCTTCAGTTCGAGTGGAATTAATAATATTAATCCAGATCTTACTCTTGACTGAACCTGTAGGATCACACAAATAGTACGTGAACAGATCAAGTATTTAAGTAAATTAAATACTCTATTTATGAATACTCCGGAAATGATGATATTGCTGGAAACGGAAATATGGATCATAACGGAAATATAAATATTATCCAATTCGTAGATGTTGCCGTAAACGGAAACATGGTACGTATCGAAAAATATTATTGGAAATAGAAATATTGCCAAAATCGGAAATATTGCCAGAAACAGAAATATTACCGGAATCGGAAATATTGTCGGAATCGGAAATAAATTCCGGAATCGGAAATATTAAATATTTGTTCGAATCGGAAATAAATTCCGGAATCGGAAAACGAATGGGAAGCACGGCGTACGAAAAGATCGTCGGACGAGCTTGCTAGACGCAAGGCCCAGCAGGAAGCCAGGCCCGCGCCTAGCAAAGCCCGCGCGCACATCGAGCAGCAAGGCAAGCCCAGCGCGCAAGCAGCGAGCAACGCAAAGCCCAATAGCAGCGCCCACGATGGGCCGCGTGCTGCCAGCGCCCTGCCTTGGGCCGAGCCGCGCACCAACGCTCCTCGTGGGCTGCGTGTGTGTGTGCAATGCTACGTACGACTAATTCCTTGGTCGTTTAGGATTGCTTGATTAAATCGTTTTCCTAATTCTACACGAATTAAATGTTTTTGTGTTTGATTAAACATTAAATTCTAAAGGATTAATTTAACTAGAATTCTAATAGATTTAGTTATTCGAATCCTAGTAGAAATCTAAGTCCGTTATTTCCACCCTATAAATACGTGGTTCATAATCACAATTTATACACAACAATTCAATAAGTATTCATATAGTTTAAGGTCAAGTACGAATTTAATAAGTTGCCTAAAAATATATAACTAACCTTTCCGAATAAACATAATACCTTAGAGAATATCCTAGTTGGTTGAATCTAAGGCGGATCCGAACGTGCTGTGGACTATCTACGGAGGGGCGACATTTGGAGTCCTAAACTTGTTCTTGTTCGGTTCGGGAGCAGCTAGGGAAGGCACGCGTCACATATATGTATCCTAAATTATGCTAATTGACTATGTGACAATTAATTTGGATTCCTGGATTTATGGTTTTTCCGCATGAAATATATGATTTATATTTTTCATAACCTAACAGTTATCACCCGGTTCACCCTTAGGGTTAATCAGGATTCGGGGCGAGTACTGAGTTGATAAGTTCCAATCCCCTCCAAATTGTTGTTGCGGGGAATGAAAACACGTTCTACCCTACCAAGTTAAGCCTCAATCACCACTAAACAACAGACAATTGGTTGGAAAAATCAAATTATGAAATGGAAAAATCATATTCCGTGCGAGTACTCCATTCGTCCCTCGAAATTGATTCATTGATATTTCATGGTCGATATACATGACTTAAAGAAATATCTCCAATTTTATATGCGTGAAAATTATGTTGTGTAAATACTAAAAAGTTCTAATTCTAAGAATATGAATCGAACCGAATCTACCAAGACTCACGTGACTGAGTATTTCTTATATATTAGTGAAACTTATAGTCAAACTTTTTAATTATTCCCAACACAAGCTTATTATCATTACCACCACTTCAACGAGGGCTCTTATTATCACCTCTAATCTCCTTAATTTTTCTTAGTTTGACTTTTATTACCCTTTTTAATGTATTACCCTCAAGGCCTCAATCCAAGCATGACCAAATCTTATAACCTTCCTTGGTTAATCCGGCCTCCTGAGCACCCCCACGTGGTGAAGATTTCTACTCTTATCCATAATCCCTTGGAAATCCCCTTTAGATGCATTTGTAGAACTCATAATTAAAGGTGGTGTATAATAAATATGGTATACATGATGTAAAGTTAACTCAAAATGTTTAAAAGGTACTCGGATATAAGGTAAAGTTATTTATTTAATAACTACGCACGGGCTTTAATGCATAAACGGTTCTTTTTTCATGGTACACAACTTAGGTGTTATTATGTACAACTCCCTCCCTTTCTTTTTGTTCTTTACATTTTCCTTTTTGAGTGTCTCAAAATGTTCTTTACATTTATTTTTATATTATCACATAAATGTTTTAATATCCTATCAAAATTTGTGTCAATTGATTATTTTAACCAATTGAATTCATTGGGTCATTTAATCTCTCGCACCTTTCTATTGGAACATTAAAACTTTCTCATTTTCCCAAGATCAGAATTTTGATAAGAGTGAAAACATTATAAATAAACGTAACTTTTCTTGTTTAAATAAAAAAATAGAGGAATCTCAAATTCTTAATGCACATTACCTAGTCGAGAATAAACGTGTAAAAAGCCAAACGTAAAGAACAAAAATAAATGGAGAGAGTACCAAATTACAATTATCATTTGTAAAGTAACCAACTAATTCAAATCAATGTTTTCTTATATGATAAACATCTGTATGTTGCATATGTATGTCACTTTCTCCGAGAAACATTTCAAGCATTTGTATAGCTTCCTTGAACCTTTGCTTCCTACATCATACATTTGTATAGTATAGCCTGAGTGGAAAAATATCTGATGAGATTATCACTTCAAAGTGGTGAAGTTCTTCCTTTAGTCTTCTACTCCGATATATATCAACCATCACATTAATTGCGTAAAATCCAAAATCTTTCAAAAGAATCGAACTATTTTCTTAAAAAGCCTATTTTCGAGCAAACCAGTTGTATATTTTCTTGAAATTTTCAGGCAATAATCAATTGATACAACTTCAACGAAAAACACGTCATTAACCAATTTAAACCATGAATGACCTTTAAAAAACTAAACAATTAATCAGATATTAAGATAAGAAAAGCAGTTCATCAACTCACACAATTATAAAAACAAAAGGCAGTTAACATGTTAAAGCATATTAAGTGCACCCAAGTGTATCATGCACCCTCTCACATTTTTCCTTTAATACGAGGAGAAAATATAAGAGGGACGCCATTGAGCATTTTCTTGGATGCACGGTACACCGAGGTGAACCAAATAATTTTCATTAACATGCACTCATATAATTATTGATGAAAACAACCCAGTGAACATAGATTCTCACAATAATGATGAGATTAACAATAAGATTCAAAAAGAAATCACAAAATGTAGGACCTTCTACAAACGAAAACTAATTCCAAAGACTCCCAATTATAACTACACCCTTGTTTGCCTTGCAAATCAAATAAACGGAATAGCTATTTATATAACCTAAATTTTTTGGATTTAATTCTCTATTGATTGATTGATTAATTGATTCATTCATGAATCAATAAAAGACTAACATTGATTTGTTGGTAAAAACGGATGAATATGAAGAGTGGGGAGGAAATGAGAGGAGTAATTTAATGCTATGATTTTAAGAGTAAATTAAATGGGTTAATAAAGGAGTCCATTTAATTGAGAGAGTAAAGGATTGGAGTTGAATTAGAAAAGGGGATACGGGAAGACTCAAGACTCAAAAGGTGGAGGTGAAATTGAAAAACAAAAAGGAAAAAAGTTACATACATGGAGAAGTATAATACCAACAGAGTGACACGTGGCTGGTAGAAGTATAAGATAATACCAATAGAGTGACAAATGGCATATATGGTTTTAGTTTTTAAATACTAGGTATAGGTGATAAAATCTTTCACTGTAACAAAAATTATCTCTTCAAAATCATTCATACTCCGTAATGTATAAGGTAGTCACGCACAGAGTAAACCTTTACGTAGTTTATCCATCAAAATTATTTTATAAATTTTTTTATTAAAATCAGGTTAAAGGTTTCGAAAAATTGGGTAAAATTAAGTTATCCACGTGTATAATAAATTTATTATACAACTGATACGTACAAGACCAAAAGGGCTTATAAATACTACTCACTCCGTATTTTTAGATGGTATTTATCCGACGTCATATTTTGCTAAAAACGCCTGCGTATTATTGGTAAAAAGACATTTATACCCTTTCAAAGAAATCACATCCCTCCCCCATTCACGCCTCCCCTTGAACCGTTCCACCGTCTCCCCAATCAACCGACCACCGCCACCCGCACCGCTGCTACACTATGCCTCTATACTCTTGAACCGTCACCCCAGTTAACCGACCACCGCTGCTGCACTCTCGAACCGACCACCACCGCTATAATCTCGAACCGACTACTGCTGGTTCACACTCAAACTTTCACCCCAATTAACCGACCACCGCCACCCCTTGAATTGTAGCTCTGTTATACTGTTATACTATGTCCCTAAAAATTTGTGACGTTGCATATAGGAGTAGAAGCGTGTAGATCGTCGATTAAAACGAGGCTAGGGAATTAGAAGGAGCATAAGCGTATAGAGTCGATCAAAGGAGAAGAGGCTAGCGATTATTTTTAATTATATATCAACCGCAATGCCTCCCACAAATGGTGGTCACGACCATGGTCGCCTTCGCCATTTGTGGGCAGCACTGCGGGGGTTTTTTAAAAATAAAATTTGATTAATTTTTAATATTTAAAACCACCTTAATTATTATAAAAAAAATTTAACATTTTCATAATTTATTTTGTAATTTGTACGGAGTAATATATTAAAATATTGTTAATTTTTAAGATTATAATTAATGTTAAATAAAATTTAGAAAATTAGTTTTTCAGATTTTTGTTGTTATATTTTTCATTATTTATTTTCTATTTCAATTTATTATTATTATTATTACTATTATTATTATTATTATTATTATTATGGGGAAACACCAAAACGTTACAAGCTTAACAAGCTACAAAGATCAAGTGAACTACAAGAAGTTGGACGGGAGCCGAGATACAATCTGGGCCCCCACTCCTCTAGCTATGGCGAACCCGATCCTGCTGAAAATGTGGGCAGCTGCCCGTGCCCCAATGTCCTGAGCCCTGGAGTACGTCTAGACCCGCTTCAGCAAAGAAACAGCCCCTTTCTCTAATTCCCCAAAAGAAGAGAAGGAAAAAGGAAAGAAACCGTAACCCAAAGCCCTACAACGTGCCGCATACTTATCCTGCTTCCGCTGTGCTGCAACCGCCACAACCCGACCCGGAACGAAGCCTGACAACATAGATTGCGTCATAGGGGAAGACCCAGTCAAGTCAACACACACATCTAGACCGTCATCCCATGAGTAAAGCAATATATCTGCAGGACGAAGAGCTCCATCACTCTCACTAGTCAGCCCAACATCAACCTCCTTGCGAGCAGAAATCCCCGACTGATAGCAAATATCCAAAAGGGTATTACGAACAACATTATGTCGATGTTTGATACCCACAATCCCAGCACAAGACACGGCATGATCCCCAAAAATGTCCCCGTCGAAAACCCGAGAGCAAGCAGAACACGGCGTCGAATCAGAGAACAATGGAATACCCAACCGATAGCAAAGAACCGAACGATAAGTCTTACCGTTCATAGTCTGGCCTAAACCCGAGATGGGGACTGCCCGCAACCAAGCTGAGGAGTGATCCCCCTGCTGTGATTTCCATAGGGCAACAAGACGTGAAGATAAGGAGTAGGCGGATTCCGCATCAGCAGTAACCTTCGTGAAATATATGTCTGCCAATTTCTTCATGAGTGTGGGGGCAGCGATCTCACTAGGGCTACGCATAAGGTCGGTCTCCACGGTCCTATTGAAAAGACCAAGAGCATCATCAAAGGCCGGTCCAGGACCATCAACACCTGAAAGCCGAAGAAGCGAATCCTGTAAACCAGAAGACTGCAAACGGGATGCAAGAAAAGCATAATGCCGAACATCACCAGCTGAATAAACCCCAATCCTCCATAAGAATAAGGCAAGGTGGCAAGGCGCCATTGCCAGTCCCCGAACCTAGGTCCCGAAGCAGTCACGATGCGCTCTAAAGAAGCCCGCAGAGCCACATCAAAAGATAATTGGGCCGCTTTCGAAAAGATGAGGCGGACAAGTGCGCATAGCAAAGTAGAGTTTAGAAACTCCAGTACACGCACGAAGAAGCAACAACTCACACTGGGGATCATTAAGCTTGGCTACAGCATCCATCAACACAACAGTCTTCGTCACACGCTGCGAAACCAACCCCTTACAAAAAGAGGAATCCGTACTGACTGGGCCACCAAGCAACTTAACACCAAGCGCAGGACGAGCAATATCTGTAGGATAGACACCCTCTAGACGACTGCGTGGGTCCTCCGAAGGCCAGAAAACCTCCGTCTTCTCAACATTAACATGGATACCTAAATGAGGATCCTCCTCCAAAATCAACTCCAAGACCTGCCCAACCACCAAAGTGTCACCGATGATAGTGCCATCGTCCAAGTACCAAGCCTAAAGAGATAGATCAAATGAGTCTCTGATTCGACACACCAATGGATGTAGAACCAGAGAAAAAAGCAAAGGGCCGAGAGGATCCCCTTGCTGCACACCCTGACAAGACCATAAGGTATGCTCCCCACAATACAGCCGCACTGGAGAAGAGTAGCAGAATTCAACCCAACGCGAAAGAGCAGGACAATGTAGCCGAACCTCACGCAACAAAGCCGATCGATCAACTAAATTGAACGCATTCTGAAAATTCACCAATAACATAGAGAGGCCAACATCGGCCCCACGAGCCTCAACCAACCGATTGACAGCATGGAGAATGGCCTCACCACCTGCTGGAACCCCAACTCCAAACTGAAGACCTCCAAAATAGTTTCCTAAACGCGGACCAATCAAAGCAGCCCCGACCTTAGAAACAAGGCGCTTCCAAATAGTGCCCACAGCAATAGGCCGAATACCCCCACCAGGCTTAACAAGTGGCGTAAGAGGAGCACTAGCAATGTATCCTCCAAGCTCAGCAGGACACTTCCCAGCAAGAAAGAGATTAACTACCTGAGTGATAGCATCCACCAACTCATCAGAAACAGCTACAACAGCACCACCCAAGCAATCCAAAAGGTGTTGAGCACGCAAGCCATCTCTACCGCACGAAGTACCACGCGGAAAGCCCTTAATCTGCTCCAAAACAACGGCGGAGGAAGCAGTAAGGTGATGATCAACAGAAGGGATATCCGGTAAGGTAGGGACCGGAACGGAAGGGTGCTTTGTTTGCAAATCTGCAAGAGTAGCATCATTGTAAGGGGCAAGACCTGAGGAAGAAAGAACCCTAACGGCAGCAGTGTAGTGACCGTAAAAAATCTTTCTCTTGCATTGCTTAATATTACGCTCCGCCAAATCATGGTCTTCGTCAACATCCAATAGAGGGGGAGACACGCTAGCCAATGTGTCTATGACAAGTTGCTCAAAACCACCAGGCACACCCCAAGAACGAATAGCAGAGGTGATACTCTCTTCCTGTTGACGCTGCCTAACACCGGAGGAACACTCACGATTACTTCGTGGAGAAAAAGTCTTGAGGACATAAAGAGGTAACACGAGCAACTGAACCCAACAAGCGATGTCATCTGGTCTGCAAATCACCTTATCAAGCGCCCTTTCAGAACTCGCGAAAAACCCAAACGACATTTGGGA